>NC_140078.1:72029876-73431351 GCF_964194135.1 Talpa europaea
GGGAGCAGTGGGCGAGACAGGAGAGGTCTGCTGCTCCATGTGGGTTGCTCCCTGGCCGGCTGGGTATTGAACTCGTGCTGCGGAGGCTGTGGATTGCTTCATAGTGTAGTACTTAACCCTTTGGGTCACCAGGGAGGCCATAATAAGGAGTTTTTACTTCTATAATGTGGAATTAATTAAGCATTTGATTTGAGCTATACTTTTATAATTATCATAAAGTTCAAATTTTTTTTAAATGGAGGATTTTTTTTTTTTAAGGTTTATTTTTATACAAGAGCTGGGGTACAGGCCAGAGGCACAGAAGGGTAGAAGGATTCACCAGAGACAGAGCAGGGAGCAGATCAGGCAGGCGGATGGAAATACACTGCTGAGGGGAACAGTGGGCGCAACAAGAGAGGTCTGCCACGCCATGTGAGAATCTCCCTGGCCGGCCAGGAATCTAACCCGAGCTGCAGAGGACGCCGACAGCTTCCCAGTGTTGCACTTAACCCTCTGGGCCACAGGGGAGGCTGTCAAATCTTTTTTTTTTAATGATTTATTTATTTATGCATACAAGTACTGGGGTATAGGCCAGAGGTGTTGAGGGGTCATGGTTCAAATCTTTTAAATTGTACACATTTTAGTTACAGATATATATATAGTTAAACACAACTTCACAGTGTTTTAGTGGTCACTAAAAATTTTAATAAGTTTAGGAATAATTTTTCTATAACTTCTAGGCAGAAATCTAAATTGGAGAAAACAATCAGATAGGAATAGTACTAATACTTCTTTTTCTACAGGAAAACCATGTTGTTGGATATTCTGTGTTATCAATTATAAAATATAAAATTATAAAAATACAAAATATATTGCTGTTTCCTATGAAAACATTTTGTTTAGTAAGTCTTGTTTTTTAGACTATTAAATTAAGACTATGTTAAATTCAAAGGAAGTTTTTTTTTTTTTTTTAAGATTTATTTATTTATTTATACAAGCACTGGTTACAGTCAGAAGCGCGGGAGGGTGAGAGAATTCACCAGAGCCAGAGCGGGGAGCAGAGCAGGCAGAAGGACTGAAGTACACTGCTGAGGGGAGCAGCGGGCGGCAGGAGAGGCGCGCGCCAAGTGGGACCCTCCTCCGGTGGCTGGGGAGCAGCTGGGGATTGAACCGGCGCTGCAGAGGCTGCGGGCAGCCTCGCAACCCAGTGCTCAACTGCTGTGCCACTGGAGAGGCCCCAAAGGAAGTATTTTTTAATCCTGTTTTAGAAAAAAATTCTTCATACCTCAGTTTGTTCCATAAGGTGTTTAAGGAGCAATTGTTTATATTTTTGAGTGTTTAAACTTAAAGGATTCAGATGAGTAATTTTGTCAGAAATTTTGTCTTACGTGTTACTTGTGTTGTTTTTAGGCTAAATGTTTCATGGATTTCAAAGCTGGAGGTACCTTGTGTCACATTCTTGGGGCTGCTTACAAGTATAAAAATGAACAGGGATGGTAAGTTTTTGTATTTATTTGCATGTATTGATATGATATTTAAGTTATTTCATATTAAGTCTTTTTCTTTATATCTAAGAGATTTCTGTAAGCGCATTATGATTAATTACAAAGTACATTTTTTATCTCGACCTCTGAATTACTTTGTGCCTGCGTCAAGAAAAATACCAGAGACTGCACTTACTAAGCAGTTTATTTTTCATATGTGGTTACATAGTGATAATAGATGAGTGTGCATTGCTCGCAGATTAACAGACAGGCTCATTGCAAATTATGTGTGTGTTAGGCACTTAGAATGTGCTAAAAGGTAGCAGTTTTACGTGTTCTAATGAGCCAGGCCTTCAGAATGAGCGTCATCCAGTTTGCCCTCCTTTTGGACATAAATAAAAGGAAGCTGACTCAGGGAAGTACAAGTTATTGCTTACGTGGAATTAGGTTGAGTATTCCTTGCTGCTGTTCCTACAGTTTGTCTTCTCTCTTCACACTTCCTTTTCGAGGTGTGATTTCTTCCTTTTCTTTCTTGAACTGTGGGATTTCCATTTCAGTGTGGGAAGTTTAGCTGCTAAGACTAGTGAATGTTTAATGATGTTTTGAGTTCATGGGTAGTAGGGAAATCAGTTTCTTTGGGTGAGACTTAATGGGTAGGGTACTGGAATATATTGACTTTACGTTGTTTGATGGTTTTAGTTGTATTGTCCTTGTGCAGTTTATAGCCTTATTTTTCCAGGAAAATACTCAGATAATTTGCGTATTTCACTGATTACACCAATATATAAGTAAATGGTTTATTTATCCTAAATATAGTAAATATAATTCTCACAAATACACATATTTACATATGGGTGGGTAAAAACAGATATTTGTGAATTGATTAAATCAGCATGAGGGTTTGTTATCAGAGGTAGCTTTCTGTTTTTCAGATCTGTTTCCAGTTCTGATATTACATCTCTTACCACTATATGCCCCAATCTAGGGAATTGTTTTTTTTTTTTTTTTTTTAAGGAGGTGGAGGAGTGGCTTGTGGAGCTCTCTTTTTTTTTTTTTTTTAAGATTTATTTATTTTTATACAAGAACTGGGGTACAGGCCAGAGGCGTACCTCTGGTGAGAGGACTCACCAGAGAAAGAGCGGGGAGCAGATCAGGCAGACGAATGGAAATAACCTGCTGAGGGGAGCAGCGGGCGAGATAGGAGAGGTCTGCCGCGCCATGTGGGAATCTCCCTGGCTGGAGGGGAATTGAACCCGTGCTGCAGAGGCTGCGGACAGGTTCACAGCACTGCACTCAATCCGCTGCACCACCAGGGAGACCCAATCTAGAGATTCTTTCCTTTGTTTTCTTGTTCAGTTTGTATCCTACATCCTGACCTAGACTTATGAGGACATAGTCTTCAAGTGGAGTGACTTTTTCTAGGTCACATGTTATAGAAGTTACTTTGTACATCCCAGCACAGTGAAATATTTTTGTCTAAAAGGATTTAGAGGAATGAAAAGCTAAAAAAGCTTTTTTTTTTTTTTTAAATTTATTTACACATACAAAAACTGGGGTATAGGCCAGAGGTGGGGGGAGGGAGTAAGAAGATTCACCACAGGCAGAGTGAGGAGCAGAACAGGCGGTCTGGCTAAAATACACTGCTGAGGGGAGCAGCGGGTGAGACAGGAGAGGTCTCCTGTGTCATGTGGGTTAGCTCCCTGGCTGGGTATTGAACTTGTGCTGCAGTGCTGCGGATAATTTCATAGTGCTGAGACATGACTCCCTCCAATACCACCAGGGAGGCCCTAACAGTCTCTTTAAATTAAACATGGGGCCTCCTAGCGGCACAAGGGGTTAAGCACAGCACTGAGAAGCTATTGCAGCCTCTACAGCATGAGTTTAATGCCTGGCTGGCCAGGATGCTACCCACATGGCGCAGCAGACTTCTCCTGTCTCACCTGCTACTCCCCTCAGCAGTGTATTTCAGTCAGTCTGCTTGTTCTGTTCCCCACTTAGTCTCTGGTGAATTCTCTCACCCCCTCACCTCTGGCCTGTACCTAGTTCTTGTATGTATAAATAAATAAATCTTTAAAAAAATTAATTAAAAATGAACCAGGCCTCCCCTGGTGGCACAGTGGTTGAGTGTTGGGCTGCAAAGCTGCCCGCAGCCTCTGCAGCACCGATTCGATCCCTGGCCACCGGCAAGGGTCCCACATGGCATGCACACCTCTCCTGCTGCGCCCACTGCTCCCCTCAGCACTGTATTTCGTCCGCCTGCCTGTTCTGTTCCCTGCTCTGGCTCTGGTGAATTCTCTCACCCTCCCACAGTTCTGACTGTACCCAGTGCTTGTATAAATAAGTAAAATAAACCTTTAAAAATAAATAAACAAACAAACAAATAAATAAATAAATAAATAAATAAATAAAAATGGACCTAAAAAAAAAGAAATAAAGAATAGGGATAGAGGCTAAACTGAGTGAGGAGTAAAATTTTATTTACATCTTCTTACTCAGATTGTACTCAGACTCCTCCTCTTTCAGATATGATACATCCAGTTGCAGTCCACCTTTCCTCATCTTACTTGTTACACACTTGTAAGGAATTGATCACTTATACTCTGACAGTGAATATTTTAGTAACCACCCACACATTTGGACATATGAATGGTGACCTGTTACTTGAGAGTGCCTCTGATTTGCTCCATCCCAGCATACTCCTCTGAACCTTGTTTGTGGTCTCCATTTGAACCTCATAGTCATAACTTCACATTTCACCAGTTTCGTCTCTATGGTCAAATTCTTTTCCTCTTGTCTTTTTGGTTCTGTATGTTTTATTTACTTTCTGCTCTCTTTTAGCTTCCATTGATAGCAAGCTGGACTACCATGTATATGAAGTAGAGTGGAAACACCTGGTATTTACTGGAATATTTATGACTGGACCGCTGCTCCCCTCAGCAGTGTGTTTCTTCGTCATTCTGCCTGTTCTTGTTCCCCACTCTGGCTCTGGTGAATTCTCTCACCCTCCCACGCTTCTGACTGCACCCAGTGCTTGTATAAATGAATCTTTAAAAAAAAAGATTATTACAACTCTGATTTACAAATGTACACTATTAGCAAAAAGGACTGCGTTTGTATGCAACAAATGTCAGCCTCTGCAGCCCCGGTTCAATCCCCGGCTGCCGGGCAAGGGTCCCACATGGCCTGCAGACCTCTCTTGCCGCCCGCTGCTCTCTGGTGGATTCTCTCACCCTCCCGCGCTTCTGACTGTATCCCAGTGCTTGTATAAATAAATAAATTAAAAAAAAATTCATTATCTTTAAAAAAAAAAAAAAGGTGGTAAATTTGGAGTATTATGTCTGATGGAGGTCTTTTTTTTTTTTTTTTTTAGAGGCATGTTTTATTTATTTATCTGTTCGTCTGTTTTTTGTTCATATATGCACTGGGTACAGTCAGAAGCGCAGGAGGGCGAGAGAATTCACCAGAGCCAGAGCGGGGAGCAGAGCAGGCAGAAGGACCGAAGTACACTGCTGAGGGGAGCAGCGGGCGGCAGGAGAGGTCTGCGCGCCATGTGGGACCCTCCTCCGGTGGCCGGGGAGCAGCCGGGGATGGAACCAGCGCCGCAGAGGCCGCAGGCAGCCCCGCAACCCAGCGCTCAACCGCTGCGCCACCGGGGAGGCCCTGATGGAGGTCTTTTTGACAGAGTATAAGTATTGCCTTAGATTGAAAGACTGCTGTCAGGAACTGGCCAGCAAATTGCCAGAGGAATTCCAAGCAGAAGATTTATTGGTAAATGAGCACTCAAAGGAGACCATTTACAGTAGAAAAGACCAAAGGTTTTAAAAGTCAACAAGAATGAAAATGTGTTTATTTGTTGTCTTTCTCTCTAGGACTTTGGTAGCATAGGGTAAGACTATCTCTTCTTTCCTTTTCTAGAACCATCCTATGAGGCTTGCTGAGTTAACGTCACTCTGAATTTTCAGAAAAGATCATAGGGAATTAAGACACTTTGGTTGAAATCATCAGAACATAATACAAATAAAATACAAAGACTTGGGCCTCCCCTGGTGGCGCAGTGGTTGAGCGCTGGGCTGCAAAGCTGCCCACAGCCCCTGCAGCGCCGGTTTGTTCCCTGGCTGCCGGCGAGGGTCCCACAAAAACAAAACAAAACAAAAAAAGACTTGTCAAATAATCTTCCAACAAAATTTGTACAAATTTATTTTCTCATTAATATATTTTTTTAAAGATGCGGGGGGTGAGAAGATTCACCAGAGACAGTGGGGAACAGAACAGGCAGATTGACCAAAGTACACTGCTGAGGGGAGCAGCAGGCATGTCAGGAGAGGTCTGCTACACCATGTGGGTTGCTTCCTGGCTGACCGGGGGGATCTAACTTGTGCTGCAGAGGCTGCGGTTAGCTTCATAGGTTACCCCCTGGCACTACCAGGGAGGCCCAGATTCAAAAGGTTTTATAGTTTGTTTTAATTTGCATTTCTTTATGGATAGTCTTTGAGTATCTTTCCATATTTGAAAATCAAAGTTTTTCAATTACTTTTGGTAATTTCAAAATAGACCAAGTATTTCAATAAATAAAAGGTTATAGTACATTTACCTCATTTCTTCGTTTGTATTGTTCTTAATATCTATGTATTTTTAATACTTCTTTTGCTTACATGTAACGTATTGCTGATTCAGGGAAGCTTTTACTCTGTCATGTTATTAAGCCATTGTTGAGCAAACCATTTTTAGGTTATTATATAAAAGCAGAGAGAATAGAATGAACTGCCGCTTAGGATCATTCATCATTCATTAGCTTTATATTTCACTGTGTATTTATTTCTGAAACAGACTTTGAAAAGTATATTGACAGTACCATAATCACCACTAAGGAAATTATCAATAATTTTTTGTATATTAAATATCCACTCAGGGTTCAAGTTTCTCTGATATGTCATGTGTGGTTTTTATGTTTTGTTTCACTTAATATCGAAACAACATTTATACATTATACTAGGTTGATATTATTTATAATTTATATATTAAGTCTCTTAAAAAAATAGTAATTTTCCTTCACACACTCTGCCTCTTCCTGGATACTTTCTTTTATCTCTGTATGCTGTAGAAGGCTCTGGATTCAGATTATTTATTGCTGCTTTTCCTTCTACTTTAGGGTGTTGAAAATGTCAGATTCTTAGTGTTTGTGTATACTGGCACAAAATTAGGATTTCACTGGGGGCATGACTTCAGTAAGTACAGTTAACCATGGGCAGGTGTGGGTTAGCATAGTAAAATAAGTACAAAGAGTTTGATTGTGGTGCCAAATTTGACCAGTTCCTAGACCTGTCTAGAACTGCTGTTGTTTGGCAAGTGTGATATAAGAGTTGACAGTTATGGCAGGTAGATGCCATCTGTTTTCTTTCGCAGTCACATGCTTTCCTCAAGATTGTTCTCTTCTCTGTCCAATCATTAAATGCTCTGTGTACTTTTATATAGCTCCTACAGTAAAGCACCTTGGCAGCTTAGAATACTTGTTTCCTTTACTATTCCTAGTACCTTATTTGTTATACTAATACATACTAGCCATTAAGGCAATAGTTGTAGAATTTGCCTGGGTCTTCCCGCAGTGTGTAATCCCAGGGAAAGGGATGATGTATCAGTTTGTCAGATTTGTCCATTAAAGTATTGAGCACAGCTCTCATTTTTCATAGTTGTAGGCATCTCCATAGTTCTGTGCCTTTGCCCTGTCCCTGGGACTTTTCTTGGAAGAAAGACTGGGGCTTGAGACTGAGACTCTATTATGGACATCATTGCTGTGTTACCTTTTGGTAGTACTTTTGGGTTTGGATTACTCACAGGTACCACACAACCTCAGATTAAGGAATAACCTCTGCTTTTGATCATTTTGTGGCTGGTTAGAAATATTATTTGACAAAATCTAATCTGTTTAAGTAAATCATAAGATAAACACATCTTATGATTGTATTAAAATTAAATGCCCAATATACTTCCTTTTGTCCAAGAGTACACAAAGAGAAAATTGTTGCATTTAAACAAGTAAATTTTAAGCATATATAAAGTAGACAGGCCTTACTTAGTGTACTGCTGTTAGACTGTGACACTACTTTTCTATAAGATGTGAAAAAATCTTCATTTTAAGGAGAACAGGCTATTTCAGAAATTGGTATATTTACTGTAAAGAAGCTAAATTTCATGAAATTTAATGCTTTATTTGACAGCTGTACTTTCTAACACTATTGAAAGAATACTGTCATACATTTTATAGAGTATTTCAATTTCCAAATCTTTGGAACTTCTTACACTAAATGCTAAAATCAAGTTCTCGATTGTTTTAAAGTGGGTTATGAATGATTTTCTTCTCTTTTAGGAGGAGGTTTGATCTACAGAATCCATCCCGAATGGATCGCAATGTTGAGATGTTTATGAACATTGAAAAAACATTAGTGCAGGTAACTCAGAAAGTCTGATTATTAATGTTTTCTTTAATAGACTGCTAAAGTTTCAAAAAGGGCAATATAAGGACAATCTTCTGAAATCTATTGTTTTATTATTTTTATGGATTTTGGTAGATTAGAGCTGTAAAGTATGGCTAAAACTTGTAATTTAAAGAAAATTGCTTTTAAACTTCTGGTGAAATAATCCATGATGTCTTTATTAATTTTATATTTTATCTAATCTATAATTTGAATCCCCTTCATATTTAAAATAAATGCTACCTCATCCTGTTAGTCACTTGTTTACAGTCATTTTCTTTGGATTTATTTCTTGGTTGTGCGTATGTATAGAAGTTTCTCAAACTAGATTGTAATCTGGAGGAGAGAGCAGTTAATTTTCTTTCATAGTATTTTTATTGATAGATAATTCTTGATGATTATTGAGATAATCTTCCTGTGGAGAGGCATTTGGCAAAAATTTAACTAGGCATTATTGTTAACTTAATGCCTGAAACTTGCTTTATGGATTGTTAACTAGAGAAATGACTGGTTTTTATTTTGTTTTTGGTTGTTGGTTGATTTTTGGTGGTGTTTTGGGAAGTTCACATCCGTCTTGTAATCACTGGTTATTTGTATGCTTAGACACGGGGGAAAAGCTTTAATCCAGCCTTTTTTTTTTTTTAATTCACATGAAGCTTCAAAATGGGCACACACCCCTTCCCTTCCTACCTCAATAAAAAAAGCACTACATCAGACTTAAATAAAAGTTTAAAAAAGGGCAAGTTCAGGTAAAATTGACTAGGAAGATTAATATGTCAATAGAGTATTTTAATGAAAAAGATGATACTTCATTAGGTTATGATTCTGAGCATTTTATGTCTAAATGTACTGTACTGCCGAGGACACTGGGGATAGCCTGCTGAACGCCTAGTTTTATTTATTTATTCAATTTTATACAATTTTTACATCATTTTTCACAATGTATGCATTTTCATCTTGGTTATAGTCCCCATACAATTCCCATCCCCCTTGTTTTGATCCCACTCCCTCCTCTTCCCCTCCACCTCCCATGTGTCTCTGGTTTATAGTTGCTTGTTGATTTTGATTTTTACTTTATTATAATTAGGTTTTTTCCTGGTCCCTTATTTATGTTTTCTAAATTCCTGCTATGAGTGAGACCGTCTGATATTTTTCTTTTTCTTTCTGGTTTATTTCGCTGAGCATGATCCCTTCCAGCTCCATCCATGTTGCTGCAAATTCCATGAGTTTATCTTTTTTGATTGCTGAGTAATATTCCATTGTGTATATGTACCACATCTTCTTGATCCAGTCATCTATTTTTGGGCATTTGGGTTGTTTCCATATCTTAAAGCTACTGTAAATAGTGCTGCTATAAACATAGGAGTGCAGGTGCCCTTTGGAATTAATGTTTCTGTGTCCTCTGAGTAAATACCCAGAAGTGGAATTGCTGGATCATATGGCAGCTCCATTTTTAGCAGGTTGAGGAATCTCCACACAGCTTTCCATAGTTGTTGGACCAGTTTGCATTCCCACCAGCAGTGCAGGAGAGTTCCTTTTTCTCTACATCCTTGCCAACGTTTGCTGTTGCTAGTTAGTTTAATATGTGCTGTTCTCACTGGTGTAAGATGGTATCTCATTGTAGTTTTGATTTGCATTTCCCTAATTACAAGTGATGTTGAGCATTTTTTCATATGCCTGTTGGCCATTTGCATTTCCTCTTTGGAGAAATTTCTTTTTAGCTCTTCTGCCCATTTTTGACTGGATTATTTACTTTGTTTTTGTGAGTCTCATCAGCTCTTTGTAGATTTTTGTGACCAGTCCTTTATCATTAGTGTTGTGTGCAAAATTTTCCTCCCAGTCAGTGGGGTGTCTATTTGTTTTGGTTACTGTCTCTTTTGCTGTACAAAAGCTCTTTAATTGATGTGGTCCCAGCTGTTTATCTTTGCCTTCACTATTACTGCTTTGGGTGATGAGTCTTTAAAGATGTTACTGAGGTGTATATCATGTAGTGTTTCGCCTGTATTTTCTTCTATGTATTTTATGGTTTCAAATCTTACGTCTAGTTCATTAATCCATTTTGAGTTGGTTTTTGTTTGCATATAACTGTTCATAGTAGTTTCTGATTCTTTTAATTTCTGCTGTGTCTTGTGATTTCTCCTCTTTCATTTGTGATCCTATTTATTTGTGCTTTCTCCTGTTTTTCCATTGTGAGCCTTGCTAAGGGTTTGTTTGTTTATTTTTTTGAAGAACCAACTTTTGGTTTTATTGATCTTTTGGATTTTTTCTTTTTTTAGTTTCGATTTCATTTATTTCTGCTTTGATTTTTTTTTTTTTTTTTTTAGAGAGGCATGCTTTATTTATTTGTTTGCTGGTTTGTTTGTTTGTTTTGCTTATACATGCACTGGGTACAGTCAGAAGCGCGGGAGGGTGAGAGAATTCACCAGAGCCAGAGCGGGGAGCAGAGCAGGCAGAAGGACCGAAGTACACTGCTGAGGGGAGCAGCGGGCGGCAGGAGAGGTCTGCACGCCATGTGGGACCCTCCTCTGGTGGCCGGGGAGCAGCCGGGGATCGAACCGGCGCCGCAGAGGCCGCGCGCAGTTTCGCAACCCAGCGCTCAACCGCTGCGCCACCGGGGAGGCCCTATTTCTGCTTTGATTTTTATTGTTTCCTTTCTTCTACTGGTTTTAGGGTTTTTTTGTTCTTTTTCTAGTTCTTTGGGATGTAAGATTAGGTTGTTTCTTTGAGTTCTTTCTTATTTCTTGATGTGAGCTTGGTATTACTATATATTTTCCTCTTATTACTGCTTTTGCTGCTTCCCATACATTTAGGAAATTGGTGTCATCCTTGTCATTCAGCTCAAAGTATTTTTTAATTTCTTCTTTGATCTCCTCATTAGTACAGTGGTCTTCCAGTAGTGTGGGTTTCAATCTCCATGAGGCAGGAGGGTTCCTTGCCTTCTTTTTATTTCTAGTTTGATGCCTTCATGGTCAGAGAAGATGGTTGGTAAGATTTCAGTCTTGGTGTATCTGTCCATGTTTGTCTTCTGTCCCAGTGTGTGATTGATCCTGGAGAATGATCCGTGTGCACTTGAGAAAAATGTGTACTCAGATTTTTTTGGGTTTAGTGTTCTGTAGATGTCTGTTAAGCCCATGAGGTCTAGATCCTTATTTAGAACTTTAGTGTTCTTGTTTTTTGTCTCGTTGATCTATCCATTGTTGATAGTGGTGTGAACACCTAGTTTTTATATTGCAATAAGACATATTCTGGGGGCCTCCCTGGTGGTGCAAAGGGTTAAGTCTCAGCACTGTCAAGCTATTGTCAGACACTGTGGCATGGGTTCAATCCACAGCCAGGGAGCTAACCCACATGGTGCAGCAGACCCCTCCTGTCTCGCCCACTGCTCCCCTCAGCAGTGTATTTCAGTGAATCTGCATGTTCTATCTGTGTCTCTGGTGAATCCTCTCACCGCCCCCCTTCCCCCGTACTTCTGGCCTACACACCAGTTCTTGTACACATAAATAAATAAAAATAAATCTTAAAAAAAAAGAGAGAGAGTTCTATTCTGTACCAAAGAGAACTTATTTTAGGCAATATGACTTTGAGTGCTAACTTTTGCTATTAGGGTAATACATAAAATGACATTATTTCAAAACCAAGAGAATTCCAGAAATCTGTTCTTTCTTCCTCAGAGCAATTGTCTGACCAGACCTAATATCTACCTCATTCCAGACATTGATCTGAAGTTGGCCAACAAATTGAAAGACATCATCAAAAGACATCAGGTAATAGACCCATTCTGTAGTAAGCGTTTTACAAATTTTATTCATAGTTTCTTTAGATTTATATATATATCTACACTAAATAAATAAAAGTTTTCTCTCTTGCATTCTTACAGTGTTTTCCTTTTCATTCCCAGTTCTTAACCTAAAGTATCATTTTCCAGTAGCATTATTGAGGTACAGTTGACATCCTCATTTCTGTCCTTTAACCTCACATGGTGAAGCAGACCTCTCCTGTCTCGCCCACTTCTCCCCTCAGCAGTGGTTTTATAGAACTGCAAAGAGACCTTAGGCTAAGATCTTGGATATTTACCATATGTTGTCTTGTATCCTTATGTGGCTAAACTGTAAGCAAACCCATGTCATGGGGAAGTAGCCGAGGAGATCCAGGTAGAAGATAATTTTCTGACTTAACTTTATTTGAGTGAAAAAATTTTATCAATCCTTAGGGTTACTTAAGAAGCTACATGAAATATTTTTCTGCTGCAGGAGAGAATGCTAGTTGAATTATGTTTAGCATTTAAAGCTAAAAGTTTCTAATGCTGATTATTACAATGAGAGATTTAGTATATGTTCTTTTTCTTATGAAAGCCATCCCTGCCAAAGAGAAAGGTGTTATAATTGTGTTGTCTGGAATCTAATTCCTCTGCTTACAAACAGTATTGCTTTGAACAAATCACTTAACTTTCTTTTCTCTTTCAAGCTTAGTTACGGGTGGACTCTCATAAGGCAGAAATGGAACAAATTAACCTGCTGGTTATTCCCTTCAAACTGATATTACTTACTCTTACTGCTACCAAGTCATGCAGAAAGAAAATTTATTTATTTCCCTCCAGTATGTTCTGGAAAATTAGCTGCCATATTTCATAGGAAATAGGACTCACTCATTGATTGTTTTCTAAGGATAACTTCCAGAGGTATATAAAGGCCTTCCTGGTTTTATAGAACTGAGAAGAGACCGTATAAACTAATAATAGTGCTGTTATTGAATACTATAACCAGCCTTGCTCAGGCATTTAAAATGAGCACTTAAAATGTGTCTGTTGCTGTTCTTAGCTCATTGCATCTATTAGTCCTAACAACATTCTTATGAAATACATGTTATCCATTCCATTTCACAGACAACCGAAGCATAAAAACCTGGATACTTGTTCCATATTATGCAGTTAGTAAATGGTAGAATTGAGCTTCAAACTCAGGCCTCTCTGGGTTCCAGAGAGCAAAGCGAGCTCAAACGCTTCTTCTAGTGATTGAGAGAATTCCTTGCTTTACTTGATGTGTAATTCTTCTTTATATAGCCCTAAAATTTAGAATTTTCCTCTGGTTGGAAACAGCTGGAACCTAGCTAGAATTTGATGATTCCATTTATATCATCCACTATTCTAATACATCCTTATAGCAACAATAGCTTTAAATATATTCTAGAGCCGAGTCAAATGTCAGTCCAGTATGAATGTTGCCCCAGATTATCGCTCATGCCCATATTACTGCATTGATTCACTTCAAATAGTAAGGATAATTTGTGATGACTTTGGAGTAGCTTTTAGAATTACTTATAGGTACCCATATTATTGATAAGATTACCTAGAAAGAGATACATAGAAAATTAACTAACAGGTACTTACATTGGTTTTCTATACAACACTATGAACTGTGTCTAGACATTAATTTTGTTCTTACTAGTCACTGTTCCTTTCCTTGACTAAAAGTAGCAAGCTATTAAAATAATACTCTTAAAAATATAAGTAAAATAATGATTTTATAGTTCTTTGACAATTTGCATCTGATATCTGATATTGTTTGCCGCGTGCTTTATTTTTACATTATTTGTTCACTTGCTTTCCAGGGGACATTTACTGATGAAAAGTCTAAAGCTTCCCACCACATTTATCCATATCCTTCCTCACAAGAGGATGGTAAGTTGGGTTTTGTTTGTGAACTAATGAACTCATACATCACTAGATTTTAAGTTATATTTGCAGAGGTTTAAATAACAAAGCAGGTTTTTGAAAAAGACTTTCAAATATTAAATTTCAGAGATTATTTAAATTGATAATTTTCTTTTTTGTTTTTTCTTTTCCTGAATTGGACTAAGCAGACTAATTCTGTGATGTCCAAGTTTCTAATCATTGTAGATTAGAATCATTGGGGAGGAAGGGGTATGTTTTGTTCTTTCTTTGTTGGTATCCATCATGTGGGTATTGTCTAGGCATACTCCTTATGTATTAACTTTGTTCCTCTTTACTATGTCTCTTCTGTACTAAAAATTAAGAGACATTGCAAGATAGAAGAACATCCTCTGGGGAGGGTGGCTTACTGACTGTTAAACATGACTCTGTAGCAGTATAGTAGTTTGGAGAATTTTAAGGTTCAGATTCTAATCTTCAATTCTGCTGTCCTGGAAGTTCATTAGTGGCAAAAGTTTATCAAACCTATGCAAATTGATTTGTGCTTAACCTTTCTATCATAGTTTGGGAATTTGGGTAACAATTAACTAATTTAGAGAACTATCACTAGATCTCCTATAGAGATCAATCTCCTGATAAGCACTTTAATATCTACAGGACATCTATATAAAATACCAAATTATTTCATATTTTAATGGCTAATTAACCTGCTCTGATTATTTTTCTCACCATTGAGGTTAGGCTAGAAATTAGTAACAAAAAAGAACAGGCAGTGCCTCCTCATATCCTTAGAAATTAGGGAATATGTTGCTAAATAATGTATGAGTCAAAGAAGAAATTAGAATGAAAGTAGAAAATCTTTGGAACTGAATAATTATTAAACAAGTAATAAAGGACAAGAACATTAAATTTTATAGGATGCAGTTGAAACTATCCCCAGAGGGAAATTTATTTAAGTGTGCATGTTAGGAAAGAATACTGGAAAAATCAGTGATCTAGACATCTCTCTTCAGAAATTAGAAAATTAATGGTAAATTAAGATGAAAATTAGAAATAAAAAGCAAAAATGAAGCAGAAAATATACAAAAGCAAGATACTCAGCAGTAGCAGAAATGGTTTTTAGAAAAGACTAATAAAGCTCTTAAAATCCAGCTGCAAATAAATGCAGAAAAAAAGAACAAATAATGTTGAGGATGAAAGGGGAGACATGGGTAAAAATCCTTCAGATGGTAAAAGTGATTATACAAGGGTTACTTTTGTGGGGTTTGTTTTTTGTTTTTGTTTGATTGCTTGTTCCTTTGGTGTCACATCTAAGAAACCATTGCCTTACCCAATTTCATGAAGTCTTGCACCTATCTCTAGTTTTATTTTTAACTATCATAGTTAGATCTTTTTATAATGAGTTTATAGCAGAAAGTTTGGTTTTATTTGTAAGTCATAATTTTAACTGTTATTGTACTTTTATAATAGGAGAAACCTCTCTCTGCCTCTCCTGTTTTCACTCTTTATCCTCTTAGATAATAACAACAAATTTCCACTAGGTGGAGGTGGTGGATACTGTATATGTTAGAATACTGACCCTTACTTGCTATTTCTATAAGAAGGCTGGTATAAAACTTTCAGGTTGGAAACTTTTTTGAAAAAATTGCCCTTTATAGATAATTTGAACTATCAACTTAGTAATTTTTGTAATTCATCCTAGTTTTTTTTCCTCCTTTATTTAACACAATCTGGTTTACTACATATTTAAATTGCTTTGTCAGTAGTAATTGTTAGAAAAGAGCAGTTCAGAACAACATTTAAATTTGATTTTTAATATATAGAAGGTTTTTTTTTTTAAATATAAACATGATTCTGCACACTGTAGGATTACCTTAGAGTAACTGACTCTCAGATAACTGTTGACCTTCAGTGATGCCCTGTGCTGGGTAAATGTGTAGATGATAACAATACCAACCACAAGACATTAAAAACTGTGCTGTAAACCCCCCCCCCAAAATGCAGTATACATTCTATTAGTATTAGTTAAAATAGTAGATGGTATTAAGATATTAAGGGCCTTAAGATATTAATACAATTTGGAGTAGGACATGCCTAGGAGGGGGCTACCAAATGAGCAAAAAACATAGAGGTAATAAATGTCTGAAATTTGAGGAAAAGCAAATGGCAAAGTATGCACGAGTGACTCAAGATTGTGGAAGGTAAGGGTGGGCAGATAGAGGACAAGAGTTCTAGTTTAAAGAGCTTTATTTATTTGTAGGATGAGGGAGAGCGAGCAGGCAGACAGTATTGATGATTTTGGTGAAGAGAACTGTGCATTTGTGGATATATTAGGAAAATTTGCCTGGAAACAGATTTGCAGAATGTATAATATAAAGAGACTAATCAGACCCTTTGGGAAGCTCTAAATTGCTTAGTGAGAGAAAAAATGTGTGTTCTCTTAGATGAAAATAAAACTTAAAAAAAAACCCTAGAGATAATAATTAGAAGGGGAAAACACATGAAATCTTACTGAAATTATTCAGATGAATAGATAAGTCTCTCAGGCTTTCTTCCGTGTTCTTTTTTTTTTTTTTTCTCCTTTCTGTTCTTCAGACTCAGTTTCAGATGGTGACCCTTTGAGTTAGCTGATTCTTTCTTCTGATTGGTTACATTTGATGTTTTAACCGCTGGTGAATTTTTCAGTTCAGATACATTCTTCAACTCCAGAATTTCTGTTTTGCGCTTTTTTTTTTTTAACAGTTTCTGTTTTTTTGTTGATATTTTCATTTTGTTCATATATTATTTTCCTAAAAAAGTGTTTTAAGATTTATTTATTTATACAAGCACTGGGTACAGTCAGAAGCGCGGGAGGGTGAGAGAATTCACCAGAGCCAGAGCGGGGAGCAGAGCAGGCAGAAGGACCAAAGCACACTGCTGAGGGGAGCAGCGGGCGGCAGGAGAGGTCTGTACACCATGTGGGACCCTCGCTGGTGGCCAGGGATTGAACTGGTGCTGCAGAGGCTGCGGGCAGCTTCATAGCCCAGCATTCAACCACTACGCCACCAGGGAGGCCTGCAATGTTACTCTTTAAAACGCGTATTTTGAATTTGTCAGGTAATTCATAGATCTTTGTTTCTTTAGTTTTCTAGATTCATTTGTTCCTTTGATTCAGCTACTTTCCTCTTTTAAGAAAGAGTTTATTTTCTGCTTTTTTGTTCTTTCTTTCTTTCATTTTTATTCTTTTGCATGAAAGAACTGGGGTGTAAGCCAGAGGTGTTGGGGGTGAAAGGATTCATCAGAGACAGAGTGGGGAGCGGAACAGGCAGATACACTGAAATACAACTGGTAAGGGTGCAGCAGGCGAGATGGGAGAGTTCTGTCCCATATGTGGGGTAGTTTCCTGGGCAGGGATCAAACTCAGGCCATAAAGGTGATGGTGCTGAGACTTAACCCATAGGCCACCAGGAAGGCCCTCTTTTGTTTATTCTTTTGAAAAAGAAAGTTTATTTTCTGCTGTTTTGTTTATTTGAAGAGAAAAAATAGCCATCACTCTTACTTAGTATTTATGATACGACTTTCATTAATGAACTCTGATATCCCTCAAAAGGTTTCTAGGGATACATCTTCGCTGGGCTTGTGTATGTAATTTCCCTATTAAGGAGGTTTACTCATTTCTCTTTTCAGGGAACTTGTAATGTCTTGCTCTTTCTGCTGTCTGTCTGCTTTACTACAAGTTCTCTGTTGTTGCAACAAGACACTGAACTTTCTTTTGATTTCTACAGTGCCCATGCTTCCAGAGTATGTTGGTTTCTCATCACCTTCTGATCAGTTGAGACAGAAACTTGTTTTTTAGCCAACTCCCCTTAAAAGCCAGCATTGGATGCATATTATAGTCAACATTTTCCTCATCAAAGGAGAAATTGGAATCTGGAGTGCTTTTTCCTGATTGCACAGAGCTGAATCAGTCTTGGTAGCACTGATGGTTCTCTGGTGCTATAAGCTGCCGAGCTCTTGTTCTCCATGGTTACCCGGCATCCAAAGTATGCCAATTCCATCAGTTCTCTGAGTCAGGTGAAACAAACAAGTTCCTTAGTCAGCCTCTGAAAAGTTCCAAATTGGACACACCCTCATGGTTCTCTTTTCAGCCTAAGAAAGCAGCTATAAGCTGAGCTTTCCTTGTTATCCCACTTAGCCTTGCTGACTTGGAAGAAACTTGTTTCATGGGTGATGTTAAAGGGCTTTTCTTATTGTTTCAATGCAGCTATTGCTGACTTTGAACTTGTCTGGGTATTGTGAATTTTTTTTCCTAAGACTTATTTATTTATTTATTTATTTATTTATTTATTTATTTATTTATTTATACAAGCGCTGGGTACAGTCAGAAGCACGGGAGGGTGAGACAATTCACCAGAGCCAGAGCAGGGAACAGAACAGGCAGAATAATGAAATACACAGCTGAGGGGAGCAGCGGGCATGGCAGGAGAGATCTGTCGCGCCATGTGGGACCCTCGCCGGTGGCCAGGGATCAAAGCGGTGCTGCAAATGCTGCAAGCAGCTTTGCAGCCCAGCGCTCAACCGCTGCGCCACCAGGGGAGGCCCTGGTACTGTGAATTCTTAATTGGTTTTTAGGGTTCTCATAAAAATTTTCTGGACACTATATTGTTAATCTGAGATGTCTATAGTAGAACAAGGTCTGGGGGGGTTCCTATTCTGTCACAATACATAATTCCTTTTATGGCCAAATAATAATCCATTTTATGGTTACTTATTTATACCCTCTTTTGTATAGCCTGTCAAAACTTGAGGGATATTTATTTATAAACAGTACCATTATAATCATTTGTATACAAGTTATTGTGTGGGCAAATGCTTCCAGTTTACTTGTGTTTATTACTTAGGCATTGAATTGCTGAGTCATACTGGTAATTATGTTTTGTTAACATTTTGAGATGCTGCCACCATGTTCTCCAAAGTGGGTTATACAGCTTAAGAGCCCATCATTTATGAAGATACCATTTTTTCAACATATTCATCAATACTTTTTATTTGTGGCTTTGTTTTGTTTTGTTTTGTTTTTTAAGTTTTTTTTTTTTTTTAAGATTTATTTATTGATTTATGCATGAACCAGCGTACAGACCAGATGTATGGGAGGGCAAGAGGATTCACCAGAGACAGAGTGGGGAACAGAACAGGCAGACTGACGAAATACACTGCTTAAGGGAGTAGCGGGCGAGACAGGAGAGGTCTGCCTCACCATGTGGAACACTTGCTGGCTGACTGGGATCAAACTGGCGCTACAGAGGCTGTGGGCAGCTTCACAGCACGGCGCTCAACCGCCTGCGCCACCAGGGGCAGCCCTGGTTTTGTTTTTTGAATTGGTCATCCTGGTGGGTGTTAAAAAAATATCTCTTTGTGGTTTTGATTTTGCATGTCTCTGTTAACAATGTCAGGCATTATGTGCTGTAGGTCATCTGTATATTTTCTTTGGAGAAGTGTCTGTTCAGAGTCTTCTCCCATTTTTTAAAGTTGGTTTATATACCTTCTTGTTGAATTATTAATAGCTATTTATATATTCTAATTCTGGAATAATTTTTCTTCATAGTATTGTTGTGGCTTTTTGTCGTTCCTGTGTAGCTTTTGATCATCTCTGGGATAACTTGTTGTTTTTGCTACTGGGAAAATTTTCAAAGGCCACAATCTCTTTCAAAGTCAGCTGTTGATAGGATGGCTAGCCTTTTTTCTTTATCTCTTAAAGATGCACAATATTTGAAGATAGAGTTAGTACTCTGAAATACAAAGTGATTTCTGAAAGCCCATTAGCCTCCCCTTACTTTTTCTTTGACCATTTTGGGATATTAGGCTAAGGAACAGGGCCCAATTTCTTCTATTTTCATTTTCTTTCAAGATGGTAAGGTGAGAAGTGTGATGCTTAAAAAAGAATATAAGCATGTAGGCATCATCACCTTAATTATGTTGAAATTGACATTGTAAAGCCAAACTTAGTTGTTTGCCTCTTGTTGCCTCTTGGGTTCAATGGGCATTGGTTCTCTCTTACTACTAGCAGCAGGTTTTTGAAGCTAAATTTATTTTTTTATTTTTATTTTTTTTAGTTTTTTTTTTTTATAGAGGCATGTTATTTATTTGTTTGTTTGTGTGTTTGTTTGTTTGTTTATACATGCACTGGGTACAGTCAGAAGCACGGGAGGGTGAGAGAATTCACCAGAGCCAGAGCAGGGAGCAGAGCAGGCAGAAGGACCGAAGTACACTGCTGAGGGGAGCAGCGGGCGGCAGGAGAGGTCTGCGCGCCATGTGGGACCCTCCTCCGGTGGCCGGGGAGCAGCCGGGGATCGAAGCGGCGCCGCAGAGGCCGCGGGCAGCTTCGCAACCCAGCGCTCAACCGCTGTGCCACCGGGGAGGCCCTTTTGAAGCTAAATTTAGACCACCAGAGAAGTGCATCATAACAAGGGCTAAAATATAGATGTAATTCAATTATGATTTAAATCAATAGGAGTCATTTGCTTATATAAATTTGAACCTATCTTTGGTAAGGAAATTTGACATTAAAATATGTACCTTAAACAATTGCTTATCTTCTAGTTGGGAGGGCTGAAATAACAGATGAGACAAAAATTGCATTGGTAAAAGCTTTGATATAATAGTATTAAGTCTTGGAGGATACCAAAGGAAATGAATCTCAAGAAAGAGTATTTGCTGTGAGGTTGATAAAGCTTTCAGCAAGGATGAAGCTTGATTTCCACCTTTAAGAATATATAGTGATAACCAAGTCAAAGGAAAAGGGAGGAGAGGTTCTACATGGGAAATGAGGCAGTAGTAGTAACAATGGTTTTGATTTCGGTGAAACTAGAGAGAAACAGGCAGGTAAGTAGGGGAGGTGTATTTTACTGCATTGGATAGTTTTGGTCAAGAGTACTGGATAATAAGCCTAGAATCAAGTAGATCTGAATATGGAAGCTGAAAAAGTTTGCCTTACTATAGTAAATAATGTTCAATTAAGAGAAAATTTTTTTAACCTTTTTTTTTTTCTTTTTTGGCTTATTCATGAGTCAGAAGTATAAGTAGAAATTAAATCTAACTTTAATCACTTACTATATGAGCTTGACTAAAGTATTTTCTTTTTCCTTTTTAGAAGAATGGTTGAGACCAGTGATGAAAAAAGACAAGCAAGTGTTAGTGCATTGGGGGTTTTACCCAGACAGGTAATAATCATGTGTCCTGAGATCTGGTTCACAGATTTTTATCAGTGTAAAACCAGTTATTCTTTATGAATAGTAACAGTTTTGATGATTTGTTCTAGTCATTGCTTTTGCTCTTTGGAATCTTTTCTTATTTTCTTTATTAAGTTATAGAATTCTATGAGTTTACATGCCTTTATCTTAATAAACTGATCTTTGTTGCATTTGCCAAAACAAATCCTTCAATATAGTATTTGACGGCTTATTTAGGTTTCTTTCTAGAAATTAATTTTTCTCCCTAGTACTTTATGCCTAGTTTTTTTTTTTTTTAACTATTTATAACATGCTATTAAGATGAAATTATTTTATGTCTAAAGTGAAGTTTTCTTCTTGGCAAAAATTTTCTTTAGTGGTGTTGTTATTTTCATATATAAAAAATACTGTGTATTACTATTTAAGCAAATAATAGAACTATATGTTAGTGATCTTCCTTTAGTTAATCTTATGCTTACATAAAGGATTTAGGAATAGAGATAATCTTCCAAGTATTTCATCTTAAATAATAATCTCCCGTGGAGTTGCCTAAGTGTTAATTTCACTATTATTTTGTCAAGGGGAGAATCTCCATTACAGATTCTTCATGTCAGACCAGTGTCTTTTTACCTGTATCCATATGTACTTCTAACCTCTCCATATTGTTGGGGAAAATTTTCAAACATACTTCAATAATAAACATTTCAATATATATTTCGAAAAGATAAGAATTCATTTTTAAATTATAAGCAATAATACCGTTATGAAACCTAAAAAATTAGCAAAATTCATAATGAAATTTTCTGTCAACATTGTCATATAAATGATAAATGTTTGATTTATTGATTGATATTTGTTAGAATTAATCACATCTTATGATTAGTTGTGATGTCTTTCTTAAGACTTTTTGAAAATATAAGTTCTCTCTTCCCTATCCCATCTTGCAATGTATTATTTAAGAAGCCAGTTTGTCCGATAGTATTTATCACGCTGTAGAATTTTTTTTTTATGTATTTGAATATGTTTCTCTGTTCTCTGTATTTCCTTCAAATTGGTAGTTGGATCTAGAGTTGATCTGATTCCTATGATGTCTGGTTGTACATAGGTTTTTTTTTTTTAATCCATTTTTTTAAAATAAATTTTATTTTTATATTCCCCATACAATTGCAACCCCCTTATTTTGACCCCAATCCCTCCTCTCCCCGCCCCCCACCTCCCCATAGAGTGTCTCTGGTTCATAGTTGTTTGTTGATTTTGATTTTCACTTTCTTATAGTTATTCATTTTCCTGGTCCCTTATTTAAGTTTTCTAGATTCCTGCTATGAGTGAGACCATCTGGTATTTTTCTTTTTCTTTCTGGCTTATTTCGCTGAGCATGATCCCTTCCAGCGCCATCCATGTTGATGCAAATTGCATGTGTTTATCTTTTTTGAACGCTGAGTAATATTCCATGGTGTATATGTACCACATCTTCTTGATCTGGTCATCTAATTTTGGGCATTTGGGTTGTTTCCAAAGCTTAGCTATTGTAAAGAGTGCTGCTATAAACATAGGAGTGCAGGTGCTCTTTGGAATTGATGTTTCTGTGTCCTTTGGGTAAATACCTAGGAGTGGAATTGCTGGATTATATGGAAGCTCTATGTTTAGTAGGTCCAGAAATCTCCACACAGCTCTCCATAGTGGTTGGACCAGTTTTGGTTGTGCATAGGTTTTAAGTTCTCTGAATAACTTTATTTTATTTGTATGTTTTCTTTTCTTTTTTTTTTTAAGATTTCTTTATTTATACATACAAGAACTAGGGTACAGGCCAGAGGTGCAGGGGGTGAGAGGATATACCAGAGACAGAGTGGGGAACAGAACAGGCGGACTGACTGAAATACACTGCTGAGGGGAGCAGCGGGCGAGAAAGGAAGATCTGCTGCGCCATGTGGGTAGCTCCCTGGCTGGGGATGGAACTGGTGCTGCAGTGGCTGCGGAGAGCTTCATAAGTTGCGTCTTAACCCCTTGCACCACCACGGAGGCCCTGTAAATATTTATTTCTAATTGGGCTTCCCCGTGGCGCAACAGGTTGAGCACAGTTCTCTGAAGCTGTCTGCAGTCTCCGTAGCACGGGTTCGATTCCTAGCCAATCAGGGAGATTCCCACATGGCGTGGCAGACCTCTCCTGTTGTGCCTGCTGCTCCCCTCAGCAGTGCTTTTGGTCTGTCTGCCTGTTTTGCTCCCCAGTCTGTCTCTGGTGAATCCTCTCACACTCTCGTGCCTCGGGCCTGTACCTCAGCTAGTGTATAAATAAAAAATAAATCCTTAAAAAAAAAAGTTCTTGTTTAAAAAAATATTTATTTCTAATGAAGGAAATACGTTTTTAGATATGTTCAAAATTTTAGGAGTATGTGCGCAGTCTTAGTACAAGCTGAGTTAGACCCAAATCAGACCTAAATCTATTTGCTAATCAGCTTCTTTTGAGACATAATTTGCAACCTCAGATGAACTAACAGTTAAAAAAAATAACTTTTTTTTTAAAGATTTATTTATTTATGCATACAAGAACTGGGGTACAGACCAGAAGTCCGGGGTAGGGGTGAGAGGATTCACCAGAGACAGAACGGGGAACAGAACAGGCAGATTGAGTAGCAGGCAAGTCAGGAGAGGTCTGCTGCACCATGTGGGTAGCTCCCTGGCTGGGATCGAACTCGTGCTGCAGAGGCTGCATATTGCTTCATAGGTTGCATCTTACCCCTTGCACCACCAGGGAGGCCCCCCAAAATAAAAACATTTAAATGAAACTTTTTATAAAACATTTCTAATCTCAAGGTTTCAAGTAGGTTTTGGCACCATTAAAACAAACCATTCAGGGCCCCTCTCTGGTGGTGCACAAGTTAAAGTCTCAGTACTATCAAGCTATCACCAGTCACTGCAGCATGAGTTTTATCTCCCACCTCCAGCCAGGGAACTAGCCCACTTGATACAACAGACCTCTCCTGTCTCACCTGCTGCTCCCCTCAGCAGTATATTTTAGTAGAGCCACCTGTTCTGCTCCCCACTCTGGTGACTCCTCTCACCTCCTGCACTTCTGGCCTACACACCAGAAGTATGTAGGCCAGTATGTATGCATGTTTGTATGTATGCAAGTTTGTATGCATAAATAAATAAAAATAAATCTTTAAAAAACAAACCATTCAATAATATAGGAACTACTATAGGAAACTAGTTTGTCCTTCGAAACACTTAGCTGGAAACTCAGATTTATCAAACTACAATATTAGCATTGAAATAAATTCTATAATACATTGTAAGACATGTTAGCCTATATAAGAAGTAGTGCCTAACTCTGTTCTTATCTTCTCAGAGGGCTTCTTTGTTAATTTACTTTCTTTATTAACTATAGTTTGTGCATTCACTTCTAATAAGAACGTAACATTTTCTGTTGAAGACTTTTAAAAAGAATATGATTTAAATTTTTTTCTTGGGGCCTCCCTAGTGGCCAAGGGGTTAAAGTCTCAGCACTATCAAGTGATTGGCAGCTCTGTGGCACAAGTTTGATCCCCAGGCAGGGAGCTAACCCACATGGCACAGCAGACCTCTCCTGTCTCGCCCGCTGCTCTCCTCAGCAGTGTATTTCAATAGATCTACCTTTTCTGCTCCCTACTCTGTCTCTGGTGAATCCTTTCACCTCCCACACCTTTGGCCTATAACCTAGTTTTATATGCATAAATAAATTTTAAAAATCTTTTTTAAAAATGTCTTTCAAAAAAATAATTTTTTTCTCACTATTATAGTGCTTTACCTGGTAGAGTTAATTAGTTGGCAAAGAAACTTCTTTCTCTAGTTCACATGTGTTTTTTGAAACACATGTTCAAATGCTTGCTTCAAATGCTTTTGAACCAACTTCTGTGTAATTGCTAAAAGAACCCAGTTCTTGTCACCATATGTGTATTTTATTTAAATATTACTAGATTTGGTTACTAATTTTGGCCAATATAGTAGCATTAACTAAGTTTTAAATTGGTAGGTAAGTTAATTGTAGAGGAATGGGGTGAATCTCACTGATAAGGTAATCTTTCAGCAAAGACTAAAGTGAAGATGATATAAGGGATTGATTTAATGGATATCTAAGTAGTCAGGAGCATATATAAAGGGCATAAAGTGGCCACTATTTGGTATATTTGAAGAATGTTTCTAAAGCCTGTGTGGGAAATGTTTCAGGAGATAGGATCAGAGTAGCAGTCACAGGACCAGATTGCAAGGCCTTCGTAAGCCACTGTAAAGGTTTTGATTTTTCTCTCTGATGTAGGTGAGAGTAGTTGGAAGTTTTTAATAGTGGAGTGATGTGGACTGACTTAGTTTTCAAAAGGGTCACTATGTGTGAAAAATTCTGGACATGTTGGGCCTCCCCTGGTGGCGCAGGTGGTTGAGTGCAGTGGTGTGAAGCTGTCCGCAGCCTCTGCAGTGCTGGTTTGATCCCAGCCGGCCAGCGAGGGTCCCACATGGTGCTGCTGTCCTTTCCTGCCTTGCTTGCTGCTCCCCTCAGCAGTGTATTTTCATCAGCCTGCCTGTTCTGTTCCCCGCTCTGTCTCTGGTGAATCCTCTCACCCTCCTATGCATCTGGCCTGTACCCCAGTTCTTGTATAAATAAATAAATAAATCTTAAAAAAAATTTTGGACATGTTTTGAAAATGGAGCTAGTAGAAATTGTGGATGGTCTTGTTATAGAATGTGATTGAGAGTGAAGTCGATGATGTTTCCAAGGATTTGGGCCCAAATAACTGGAAAGACAGAATTGGCATTTAGTGAGATGGGGATGATTGACTAGCCACATTGTTGGGGTTGGGATGGCATTATATATTGAAGTTTGAGTGTGACAGATTTGAAAACCTTATTAAACATGTCAGAGGAGATAATGGAATTAATAGTTGGATTCTTAAGTCCATGATTCAGAAAAGAACAGAGATAGAAGATTTCTATTGTTAGATATTTGAAGCCAAAGAACTGTACGAGCTCTTCAAGAGAATGAATAGAGAGGAGGAAGGAACTCTTCCAAAAACTGAGACCTGAGGCCTCCAATGTTGGAGGTTTGGGAGAAGAGAAACTGGCTATGGAGACTAAGGAGAGGCTGATAACAAGAAGGAATATTGCCTTGATGGGATACTCTTTGAGGAGAGAATATTCAGTTTTTTGAATTTTGTGAATGTGGACTGAATTTTCAACTTTAGGGTTAACAGTGTGAAGATTATTATTTGTGACCTCTTCAGAAGAATTTTTTTGTCCACAATTGAGATAAAAGTTTATGATAAATTGCTATAACTAGATCCTAGTTGTATTCCTGAAATGTATTTTTACTTTTTGATAAAACAGTTTTAACTTGTTTTTCCTGTTTTCATTTCCTTATAGTTATGATACTTGGGTCCACAGTAATGATGTTGATGCAGAAATCGAAGATCCACCAATTCCAGAAAAACCGTGGAAGGTGAAAGTCCTTTTTATTTTTTTATTTTTATTTATTTTTTTTTCTAAAGGTTTATTTATTTTTATTTATACAAGCACTGGGCACAGTCAGAAGCGCAGGAGGGTGATAGAATTCACCAGAGCCAGAGCCGGGAGGAGAAGAGCAGGCAGAAGGACTGAAATACACTGCTGAGGGGAGCAGCGGGCGGCAGGAGAGGTCTGCGCGCCATGCGAGACCCTCCTCTGGTTGCCGGGGAGCAGCCGGGGATTGAACCGGCGCTGCAGAGGCTGCGGGCAGCTTCACAACCCAGTGCTCAACTGCTGCGCCACCGGGGAGGCCCGAAAGATCCTTTTTAAAAACAATTTATTTGTGCATAATTTAATACTCCTCTACTACTTGCCATGACAATGTTTTGAGATATCCAATGATGATCTTCCTTTCTTGTAATTTTTTTTTTAAAGATTTATTGATTTATGCATACAAGAGCTGGGGTACGGTCCAGAGATGTGGGGGGGGGGGTTTGAGAGGATTCGCCAGAGACAGAGTGGGGAACAGAACAGACAGACTGAAATACACTGCTGAGGGGAGCAGTGGGTGAGACAGGAGAGGTCTGCTGCACCACGTGGGTAGCTACCTGGCCAGGGATCAAACTCGTGCTTCAGTGGCTGCTGACAGCTTCATAGGTTGTGTCTTAACTCCTTGTGCCACCAGGGAGGCCCCTTTCTTTGTAATCTTTATTAAGCGATTCTCATGGCCATTGAGACCTCATTACATAGGTCTTAATAAAATGGCTTGCAGGGATGTTTGAGGAGACCCCAAAGCTAAGTTAGATTGTGGTTTGATAGTTAAGAGAGGCATATGAGGGCTGGAGTTGACCTCATTGATGGTGTCATTTAGGAGACTGGATTTGATTACTATATCAAATCATTTCTTTTATGATGGTAAAAGGCCATTTTAAATTTTAAACTTTTAGTGTAGAAATAATTGTGAAAGTTAGAAGAATAATACAAGAGTACTCACTTACACTTCTAGATTACCCTTTTTAAAACTATTTCAGGGCCTCCACGGTGGCGCAGTGGTTGAGTGCTGGTTTGCGGGGCTGCCTGCAGCCTCTGCAGCGCCGGTTCAATCCCCGGCTGCTCCCCGGCCACCTGAGGAGGGTTCCACATGGTGCGCAGACCTCTCCTGCCGCCCGCTGCTCCCCTCAGCAGTGTACTTTGTCGGTCTGCCTGTTCTGCTCCCCGCTCTGGCTCTGGTGAATTCTCTCACCCTCCCGTGCTTCTGACTGTACCCAGTGCTTGTATAAATAAATAAATAAATCTTAAAAAAAAATAAAATAAAATAAAACTATTTCAGGGAATTAATTCCTGAAACAATATTGTTGCCTGATACAGGACCCATATTTCATCAGTTCCCGTATTATAGTAAGTTTTTTCATTGACCTAAGATGTATTTCAGAGTTGTACACTGTTTAGTTGTCAGATATATTTAGTCTACTTTGTTTTTTTCTTTATTAAAGATTTATTTATGAATTAGTGATTGCTGGTGGTTTTCTAACTATCCATTCTATTGGTACAGTATTGGCATTTTGCTATAGGAATGAACTTCCTTTTTTCACATGTGTCTGTAGTGTCAGTATGTACTCATGGAGCAGTGACATTACATCCATTCTTCATTTTGATAAATTAACCTGAAATTTGGCCATTGGAAACTCCTTTAAGTTGGCTCTTGTGATCTTTTGGCATTATTTTTGCATATTTTGGAGTTTATGGGACAAAAAGATGTTCCAGTGTCCCAGTGTTCCAAACTCTTGGTAATTTCTCTATCCCTGCCCTAGAACTTTATTTCCACGGGGAGCTCTGAATCTTTTCATGGGCAGTAGTAGTATTTATACATGATTTTTTTATTAGCTGCTTTATATGATATAATGACCACTTAAATTGCATCAATATATTAGATTTTAAACATGGTTCAACCATTTTCTACTTGTATGAGCTTCAGAAAGACTTAGTGTTTGAACTTCAGATTCCATATGAGGAAAATGGGATTAACAAAAATTAGTCTTTTTTCGGGAAAAATCATTATCTGGAAATAATTTCAAACTTAAACTTGCAACTTTAAGTTGCAAGAATAAGAATAGTAATAGGGGGTCTCCCTGGTGACGCAGGAGGTTAAGCGTTAACACTATGAAGCAATCCACTGCAGCACAAGTTCAATCCCCAGCCAGGGGGAACCCCATGGAACAGCAGACCTCTCCTTTCTTGCCAGCTACTTCCTTAGCAATGTATTTAATCAATCCACCTGTTCTGCTTCCCATTCTGTCTCTGGTAAATCCTTTCATCCCTCACAACTCTGGCCTGTACCTCAGTTCTTGTATTCATAAATAAATAAATCTTTAAAGAAAAATATTAATGGAACACTTGTACACCCTTTGTCTACATGTCAATATTTTACTTGCCTTTTGATTTTTCATTCATTCTTTGTGTTTATAAACTCTGTCTCTGTGTGTGTGTAGTGAACAATTTGAAATAACAATGGGAAGTATTTTGGACTTTTTTACCCCAAACATTGTTTCCTAAGAAGAAGAAATTCTCATATGTAAAGTATGGTACAGTTATCCAGTTAAAATTCATATTGACACAGTACTGTTCATATTCTCTTTTTGCCCCTGACCCAATACCATTTTTTATAGCATTTTTTTCTCTCTAGTACAGAATCCTACCTAATATCAGCTGTTGAATTCATCTGTCATGTCTTTCTAGTTTCTTTTAACCTGTAATATAAGTGTTTCTTGCCTTTCATGATGTTTTTGATTTTTAAAAATATTTCTCTTTTTGGAATTTTTTCTTTTCTCATAGTGAATTTCAGGCATCAAACTGCATAAGTTAATGTTGTTCTTCTCAGGGCATCATGTTGGGAGACATGCTGTGTCCATCTGCTCCTCCTTGGTGATGTTAATCACTGGTTAATGTGTTCTCTGGTGGCTCCACTCTGTAGTTAGCTTTTACTCCCCATTGGCAACTTATAAGCAATTTGTGAAAGATTCTTTTTTTTTTTTTTAATAGAGGCATGTTTTATTTATTTATTTTATTTGTTTGTTTGTTTTGTTTTTACATGCACTGGGTACAGTCAGAAGCGCGGGAGGGTGAGAGAATTCACCAGAGCCAGAGTGGGGAGCAGAGCAGGCAGAAGGACCGAAGTACACTGCTGAGGGGAGCAGCGGGCGGCAGGAGAGGTCTGCGTGCCATGTGGGACCCTCCTCTGGTGGCCGGGGAGCAGCCAGGGATCGAACCGGCGCGGCAGATGCCGCGGGCAGCTTCGCAACCCAACGCTCAACCGCTGCGCCACCGGGGAGGCCCCAATTTGTGAAAGATTCTTTTAGATCTTGGAGATATTCTACTTCTCATCAAAATCTTCCCTTCTGTCACCCAGATTTAACATCCATTTATAATTCTTGCTTGAACCAATCTTTTTTTTGATGATTACACAGTGATAATTTTCCACTACAACCCTCCCTCCACATTTGAAAGCACAGTTGGCTTTCAGAGTTCTATAAGCAAGAGCCCTTCATTTCTCCTCATTTACTTATTTATCCATCTATCTTTTGTCAGAGTGGGTTCATGGATTTCTAATTTTCAGTGGTTTATAATTCATTTCTTAATTATTTTGGAGCTGAAATTTTTCCATATTTGGCCAGTAGGTTCCCCTTCAAGTTGATTTGTGTGCCCTTGTGACAAGAATGCATCAGCTTTGAGTTCCTCCTATAATAGGATGGTCTGGGCTCACCTTGTGCCTTCCATTCTTCATAACAAGAATCAGTTGTTTCTTCAAGGAGCTGTATTTCTTTTTAGTAGGAAAAGATATTAGAGCTCAAGATCTGGTAACAGGCATACTTACTGAAGTGTCTTTTTTCCTAAGCCTTTTTTGTATGGAGATAGCCAAAACATATAGCTCTTATGTATGTGAAAACATGAGTATTCATGTATACATAATGTGCCTACACATAATAAATGTATTTTAGAAATGAGACTATATATATAGCTCTCGTTCCAATCCCCATAGTGTTCTTTTGCCCTCTCCTATACCATGTTTGTGTTTCTCTTCTCCCACAGTAAGAAACCAGACTCCCAACATCAACATTTATTGAGTCCTTTAATACATTCAATTTATTTTCAGAACTGCTACTAAAAAGAAGTATAAGATATGTTTGCAATTCTTCCAACCTCATACTGTGCCCAAGATTGAGAGTATATATGCAAATAATGTGTTTATCTGGGTGAACTCCCTATGCTCATTCAGTGAAGTTATTACTTGATGTATCCTTGGGTTTATTTCTTTCCATTTGCTTTCACTCTTAGTGTTTTCTTTACCACCTCCCATCCAAGTTGATTAATTTTGTATTTTGAATACATAACTTTCTAATATACTTCCCAAATATGTACGCTTCCTTCTGCTTTCCTTCTAGTCCTGTCTCCCCATTCCTTGTAGAACATATCTGGTTTGTTCCTATGTTTCTTTCTGTTAAGAAATGCAGCTGTTTGCTTTTTAAAAAGTTTTTCATGTGTATTCATTGCTTTTACTTGTAATAATCTTTCTTGGTTTTGCCTTTCATATTGATGTTTAATCTCTTTGGTAACATTTCATTTTTTAAAAAAAGATTTATTTATTTATGCATACAAGAACTGGGGTACGGGCCAGAGTTGTGGGAGGCTTGAGGATTCAGCAGAGACAGAGTGGGGAACAGAACAAGCAGATTGACTGAAATACACTGCTGAGGGGAGCAGTAGGCGAGTCAGGGGAGGTCTGCTGTGCCATGTGGGTAGCTCCTTGGCCGTGGATCAAACTCATGCTGCAGTGGCTGCAGATAGCTTCATAGGTTGCATCTTAACCCCTTGTGCCACCAGGGTGGCCCTAGAAACAATTTTTTTTTTTTTAAAGAGTTATTTATTTATGCATGTAAGAGTTGGGTACAGGCCAGAGGTGTGGTAGAGTGAGAGGATTCACCAGAGACAGAGTAGGGAACAGAACAGGCATACTGACTGAAATACACTGCTGAGGGGAGCAGCGGGCAAGATAGGAGAGGTCTGCTTTGCCATGTGGGTTGTTCCCTGGCCGGCCGGGGATCGAACTTGTGCTCCAGGGGCTGTGGATTGCTTCATAGTGCAGTGCTTAACTCCTTGGCCACCAGGGAGGCCCGAAACAAATTTTAAAACGTTACCATGTAGGATAATTTTTTTTCCCTTTGTGATGGTATGTAAACTATACCTTGAAGGACAAATGTTCTTTGTGCTGATCTGTACCCTTTCTGTCAAAGTAATTTTTTTATATGTGTAGTTATTGTTTTCAGACTCTATTAATTGCTGTTTGTACCTGATTGAATACTCTTTGCTTTTTTCTTCTTTAAGTGTCTCCTGGGTCTTGGGTCTCTTCTGTTATCTAAATATTACAGTTGCTTTTTTGAGGTCCATGTAAAACAAGTATACTCATTGGAATTATAGTTGAGATTAAATAGACTTTATTTCGCTGAGCATGATCCCTTCCAGCGCCGAGATTAAATAGACTTTATAGGAGAATCTACATTGCTTTATTCTGGGTAGGACTATTAAATGAGATCATACATGTAAGGTATAACAAAGTGCCTGGCCCAAACACTTTTTTATTGTTCTATACTACTGACATGTTTTCTTAAGAGATTCCTGTCAGGGTTTTCTGGATAGTAAAAAATGCACATCTCTACTTCTACTATATGTACACACTTAGGAAAACACTGTTCTGTTTTCAAATGCTATGACATATTTTCTAAAATACCAATAAGTTATTTTACCCTTTTCTTTGACATTCATATCTATAAATAGATTTTATTTCTCTGATTAGGTTTCTTGGGTGTTCTATTTATACCCCTCCCCATAGTTTATACAAAAGTCTTTTCAGGTTACATTATTTAAGGCTTAATTTTCTCTTTGACAGGGTGTTAATTGTGTTACTGTGTAACTACAGTTTGGGGAGGAGAAGAAACATAGTCCCATATTTCATTCCTAAATCAAGATATGATTCCATCATAACCTGAGCAACCAATGTAGTAACACCATCCTACTCCCCACTTTTTTTTAAGGTCAATGATGAGCTTACATGATAAATAGTTTTATTAGGACGTCCATATTACCTTGTGCTTGCCATATTATATATTGTTTTTGCTTCTAGGAAGGCTTCACAGGTGTAGCTGCTATTTTCTTTGTTCTCCTTATAATATTGCAGCTAACACGTCATGAGAGTATAGCCACATGCTCTGTCTGAAACACAAATACCATGATTTGAAATGTGAACAGCATTTCTGGTCAATGAAGAATTGTCTACTCCCATATTTCAGTATACTCCTCTTGGGCATGCTTTTGGAGAAAAGAAAATATTATATAGGCTAGGTCAGTTGTTTAAATATCTACCTTTACCTACATGTGTATTTATATGACACCTAGGGAACCTTTCATTTTATTAATTCTTACTCAGAAACATTAATAAAATAACAAAGAGAAGTGACTGTGGAAAGGGCTGGGAAGAAGCTAGAATCTGATTCTTATTTCTCCACTTTCACCGCAGCCCTGTCTGTGCCTGAGAGATATGCATAGCTATGTATAACTTACAGGGCTGAGTGATAGTTCTCTGTAATGTTCTATTTATCATTATTTAAGAGTGTTATAGAATGAATGAACCTAGAGACATCCTTCATGCCTAAAGTAATGACTATCGGGCCTCCCTGGTGGTGCAGCGGTTGAGCGATGGGCTGCGAAGCTGCCTGCAGCCTCTGCAGTGCTGGTTCGATCCCCAGCTGCCAGGCGAAGGTCCCACATGGCGCGCAGACCTCCCCTGCCGCCCGCTGCTCCCCTTAGCAGTGTACTTCGGTCCTTCTGCCTGTTCTGCTCCTGCTCTGGCTCTGATGAATTCTCTCACCCTCCCGTGCTTCTGACTGTACCCAGTGCTTGTATAAATAAATAAATCTTTTTAAAAAATTAAAAAATAAATTAATGACTATCTTTGGCCCTTTGCTCTTGAATATTACTTTTATTTATTTATTTATTTTTATAAAGATTTTTTTTTTTAATTTATATAATAGCTGGGGTACAGGCCAGAGGCGTAGAAGGGTGAGAGGATTCACCAGAGACAGTGGGGAACAGAACAGGCAGACTGACCCAAAGCACTGCTGAGGGGAGAAGCAGGCACAACAGGAGAGATCTGCTGCGCCATGTGGGAATCTCCTTGGCCGGCCGGGAATCGAACTCGCACTGCAGAGGCTGTGGGCAGCTTCACAGCACTGTGCTCAACCCGCTGCGCCACCTGGGAGGCCCTATTTATTAATTTTTTTAAAGTTTTTTTTTTTTTTTTTTTTATACAATAACTGGGGTAGAGACCAGAGGTGCGGGAGGGTGAGAGGATTCACCAGAGACAGAGTGGGAAACAGAACAGGCAGATTGACTAAAATACACTGCTGAGTGGAGCAGCGGGCGAGTCAGGAGAGGTCTGCTGCGCCATGTGGGTTGCTCTCTGGCTAGAGATTGAACTCGCTCGTGCTGCAGACACTGCTGTTAGCTTCATCGGTTGCATATTAACCCCTTGCGCCACCAGAGAGGCTCCCTTTTTTTTTTTTTTTAAAGATTTATTTATTTATACAAGCACTGGGTACAGTCAGAAGCATTGGAGAGTGAGAGAATTCACCAGAGCCAGAGCGGGGAACAGAACAGGCAGACTGACTGAAATACACTGCTGAGGGGAGCAGTGGGCACGGCAGGAGAGGTCTGCGCGCCATGTGGGACCCTCACCAGTGGCCAGGGATCGAACCGGCGCTGCAGAGGCTACGGGCAGCTTCGCAGCCCAGCGCTCAACCGCTGCGCCACCAGGGGAGGCCCAGAGGCTCCCTTTTTTTAAAAAATTATTTATACATATAAGAGTTGGGGTGTAGGCCAGAGCTGGGGTGTGGGTGTAAGAGGATTCACCAGAGACAGAGTGGGGAACAGAACAGGCAGATTGACTGAACTACACTGCTAAGGGGAGCAGCGGGTAATTCAGGAGAGGTCTGCTGTGCCATGTGGGTTGTTCCCTGGCCAGGTTTGAACTCATGCTGCAAAGGCTCCAGTTAGTTTCATAAGTTGCCTCTTAACCCTTTGCGCCACCAAGGGGGCCCTTGAATATTACTTTTAATCAGTGATTTTCATAAAGAAAGCTGGCATGATTAGTGAAATTGGCCTTACAGAGAAAGACAAATACTACACACTATCACTGATACATGGAATCTTTAAAAAAATTAAAAGTGGAATTTTTTTTTTAAATACACACACAAACTCACTCTCTCTTTCTCTGTCTCACGCGCATGCACGCACTCCCTCTCTTTCTCTCACATTCTTTTAAACAAAATAGAAAAGTAGTATCCGGAGATGATGTGTAAATAGGAGAGGTTGGTAAAAGAATTTAAACTTTTAGCTATAAGATGAATGAGGTCTAGTGATCTAATGTAAAATATGATTGTAATTGAAAACACTTTATTGTGTAGTTGAAGCTTGCTGATAGGATAAATATTTGAGATGATGGGTATGTTGGTTAACTGGATGTGTACTTAGAGCAAATTACCACAGTGTATAAATATCTTATAATTGTATTTGTCAATTATACCTTAATATAGCTGAAATTAAAGTGACATGATTATTAAATTTAAGGGTCTTAGATATCAGAACCTCAGTCTTCACAAAAGCAATGGCGCTTTCCTATCCTATTTATTCAATAAAAGACGATAAAAAGTAGAAATTGTTACATTACTTACCACTCATGTAATTGTTAGTGTTTGTTTTTAAGATTTTTATTTATTTATTTATACAAGCACTGGGTACAGTCAGAAGCGCGGGAGGGTGAGAGAATTCACCAGAGCCAGAGAGGGGAGCAGAACAGGCAGAATGACGAAATACGTTAGTGTTATATTTTTAATTTGTTCTAATTGTGGACGTGAGCAAAATAAATCAGCTTCTTTCAAATACTTTTAAAGCTTTTTAATTCTTTTAAATACTGTCAAGTGATTTTATTATGTAGATTCTTATTTTTTTATAATATGTTTTTATATGACTTTAGGTTCATGCGAAATGGATTTTGGACACTGATGTTTTCAATGAATGGATGAATGAGGAGGATTATGAGGTGGATGAGAACAGAAAGCCTGTGAGTTTTCGTCAGCGAATTTCAACAAAGAATGAAGAGGTATTTGGGTTGACACCATTTTTCTCCATTGGGTCTTTCTTCTTTCTTGACCTTACTGATATCAAATCTTTGTTAATAAGCTGTCACCAATAAACCAAAGTGCAACGGTCATCACATAGTTATAACAGTTACTACTTTTAGCAGCCCTCTGCGGAGCTGGCATCTTCCAAAAAGGGGTAGTGAAAACCTCAAATGGTCATTAAGATTTAAAGTCACCCCTGTAGTATGGCATTAGTGCAGCTGATTTTGTTCACTAGATATGAATTTTAATTTTGTATACCCAAATACCACAGAATAATTTAATTAAGTAGTTGTTTTTCCAAGGGAAAACTCATTTAGTTGGGTTTTTTTTCCATTTAGTTTTAATATTTGTTAATAGTTTTGGTAATGAAAAAAAAATTTAGTACAAACTACAAGCCATTATAGGTTTCACTTAAAATAGTCCTTTTTTTTTGAGATACTTAAATATTCTTTAAATGCCTTAGGAAGTGCAAATACTTAACAATAGCTAAGATATGGAAACAGCCTAAATGCTCCACAACAGATGAATGAATAAAGAAGATGTGGTATATATTCCTAATGGATTATTACTCAGATCAAAAAAGATAAACTCATGCCTTTTGCAGCAACATGGATGGAGCTGGAAGGGTTTTGTGCTAAGCTTAATAAGTCAGAAGGAAAAAGAAAAGTAACAGATGGTTTCATGTGTAGGTGGAAAAGAGGGAAACTGAAAAAAAGGTCAGGAAAAAGACAAAACTTGCAGGCGAACCATAGATGTGAGGCATATAGCAGGGGAGGGTGAGATTGAGGGGTCAAACAGAGAAGGGAAGAACACAAAAGATTGGTTACAGTTCTCAGGTGCTGTGATGGTGGGAGAATTATTGGGACTACACTTGAGGGAGAGATCAAATACTGTATCAAAAATGAACAATGATGTAAGAAAATTAAAAAAATCCTATATTAAATTTTTTAAAAAGTGCAATCATTATAAGCATTATAAGCTACAACTTCTGAGATAGGTGTGTCTGCAGGGAGATCTAAGCCTGAGAAGAAATGTTGTGTTTGTTACAGTTTTAGGTAGAGACCTATGATTTAAAAGTTCTTTTCACTGGGAATATTTAATGTTTGAAGTTTTATTTGGTATTTTTATTTTCTGAAAAATTTTTGAAATAGATAAACTTTTAGCCATTACAATTATTTCATACCTTTTTTCAGCCCTGTGATCTGACTTTCTTACTTAAACATTATTGTCTTGTGTGTTAAGAGTAATATTTTAAAATGGGTGTCCCGTTCCCCCCCCCCCATATTCTTTCATTTTTATTTTGCTTCTATTTGCTTTGGTATTTGAGTAATTTTTTTTTTTTAAGTTTTAGCTTTCTGTGGCTGTTAACGATTATTATATATTTGTTTTCCTCTAATGCATTTCAAACCAAGTTTTTTGTGTTGTTAGGAATATTCTGATTTCCTTATCATGTTATTAAATGGGCCTGTTCATATCCACTCCTGTTCAGATTTATATATTCACATATTTTTCAGGGGATTACATAAAAATTTAATATCCCTTTTGAAAATTTAATTTTCAGGGCCTCCCCTAGTGGCGCAACCTCTGCAGCGCCAGTTCGATTCCCGGCTACTGGCGAGGGTCCCACCAAAAAAAAAAAAAAAGAGAGAGACAAAATTTCATTTTAAAATGTTACTATACCAATTAAAGGTGTCTATAATTTAGATTTTCTATTAAAATCTCTCGTAGACCTATAAAAATCTCAGATTCCCAGTTTGATGTTACAGAGCTACTAAAAAGAGACAGTTGTGAGGAGTATGAGCATACCAACAGATTATTGTTGAATTAATGTTTTAATCTGTGATTTTTTTTTTTTAAGATTTATCTATTTATTTATACAAGCGCTGGGTACAGTCAGAAGCACGGGAGGGTGAGAGGATTCACCAGAGACAGAGCAGGGAACAGAACAGGCAGACTGACGAAATACACTGCTGAGGGGAGCAGTGGGCGTGGCAGGAGAGGTCTGCGCGCCAAGTGGGACCCTTGTCATCGGCTGGGGATCGAACTGGTGCTACAGAGACTGCAGGCAGCTTTGCAGCCCAGCGCTCAACCACTGCGCCACCAGGGAGGCCCCCAATCTGTGATTTTTTAAAAAATTAACTTAGGTGTTTGCTTTTTCTTTATTGTCTTTTATTAAGTTGCTCATTACTATGTGGAGGTTGACTTTTTTTTTTTTTTTTAAGATTTATTTATTTATTTATGCAAGAACCAGGATACAGTTAGAAGCGCGGGAGGGTGAGAGGATTCACCAGAGCCAGAGCGGGGAGCAGAACAGGCAGACTGACGAAGTACACTGCTGAGGAGAGCAGCAGGCGCGGCAGGAGAAGTCTGCACGCCTGTGGGACTCTTGCTGGTGGCCGGGGATCGAACTGGCAATGCAGAGGCTATGGGCAGTTTCGCAGCCCAGCACTCAGCCACTGTGCCACCGGGGAGGCCCTGGAGTTTGACTTTTATAACGATAGGCATCATCCAACTCTTTTGACTCATAGACTGTCTATAAATAAAATCATGTTATCTGTCGATGGTGATAGTTTTAGGGATAGGTTGACTTTCAAATCATAAAATGTAATCTTATTTTTATCTTTTGTATCATAAATTTATCCCTTTTATTTTTTTTAACTGATGAATTATTAATAGTTTCTGGTATATAGTCACAAGCTCATTCAACCTTTGTATTTTATTAATTTAATAGTATGTGTTTTACACCCTCCTGGTAGTTATTAAAAATTACTTTTCCCACCCTGGGAATACAGAATGTGGTGAGGAACAGTTTTTAGGTGTACAGGTTTGAATCTGTCTGTTTTATAACATAGTTTGACTACCTGTGGGGTGGTGCTTATATTTCCATTGGTATGTTACCTGCAAGTTCAGGGAAATTCTTTTGACTGCTGGTGATCCAAGATGATTAACGTGTGCTCTCAATCTAGTGGGTTTGTTACTATCTTCATGAAAACTCACCTTGATATTTTCCACCTTAAAGAAACTAAGGAGTCAGCAAAGCCTGACTGATACTTATTTCCATTTACTTCTTCCTAGCCAGTCAGAAGTCCAGAAAGAAGAGATAGAAAAGCGTCAGCTAATGCTCGAAAGAGGAAACATTCACCTTCTCCTCCACCTCCCACACCCACAGAATCACGGAAGAAGAGTGGGAAGAAAGGGTAAGCACTGCAGCATGATTCAGAAGGCATTAAACAAGCTATAAAGGACTTTCATATTTTTACATTTATATTAGACATTTTGCTGAAAGGAGGTCCATCTTTATATTGATTAGAAGTCTTTAATAATTGTACTTGTTTCAGGATGTTATTTGATGAGCATCTTATATTTATACAAAGGTAGCTTGAACCCATCTTTTTTCCTGTATCAAAGTATATGTCAAGAAACGTGATTGGTAAGGAATTTAAGAAATTTTATTTGCCATTGTTAGGGTCATTGTCTCAGTTTTTACCAGTTGTCTCATTTTTAATCAAATGACTCATCAAAGACATGAACCTATGACCATGACTATTGGATGTTTTGGAAAGTGCTGTAAACATAATGCAATATTCAAAATGCTCGGTTTACCTTAGTAAATCTAAACTTGGAGGGATTTTGGTTTCTGTTGAACAGATTATTGTAGGTGTTTAATGAGACTTTAAAGTCCTTTGCACGGTGCCCAGCCTGAAGTAGATACTTAATAAATGGTAGGTAATACTTAATAATTTATTATATATTAAGTAGATAATAAATTCAGGGTTGTCAATATTTTGTCATTTTGCAGAGATTATAGTTTAAGTCAAAAAATTATAAACTCCAAAATTCTTTGATGTGATAATTTGTAAATTTCTGGCTGTTGACTGGGCTGTAAAGATCTACTTTCCAGCAGTTTCTTTTCTTTTTTTTTTTTTTTAAAGACTTATTCATTTATGTATACAAGAACTGGGGTACAGGCCAGCATTGCAGGAGGTGATATTATTCACCACAGACAGAGCAGGGAACAGAACAGGCAGATAGACTGAAATACACTGCTGAGGGACGCAGCAGGTGAGTCAGGAGAGGTCTGCTGCGCCATGTGGGTTGCTCCCTGGCGGGCCAGGGATCGAACTCTCACTGCAGTGGCTGCAGCCAGCCTCACAGTGCTGTGCTCAACCCTTTGCACTACCCGGGTGGGGGGAGGGGGAAGGGGAGTTTCCTGGGGGAGGGATGGGGGGAGGGAGGGTTCCCCAGCAGTTTCTTTTTATATTGCCTTTCCTCTGCTACCAAATTGGCATTTCATGTCCCCAGAATACATCTTGGTTTATGGTATTTCTTTGAAGGGTAGGAATATCAGAAGCATTCTTTTTTTTTTTTTTTTTTTAAGATTTATTTATTTATTTATACAAGCACTGGGTACAGTCAGAAGCATGGGAGGGTGAGAGAATTCACCAGAGCCAGAGCGGGGAGCAGAACAGGCAGAAGGACCGAAGTACACTGCTGAGGGGAGCAGCGGGCAGCAGGAGAGGTCTGTACGCCATGTGGGACACTCGCCGGTGGCCGGGGATTGAACCGGCGCTGCAGAGGCTGCGGGCAGCTTCTCAACCCAGCACTCAACCACTGCACCACCGGCGAGGCCCAGAAGCATTCTTAATTATGTACACATATGCTTTTAGGAAAGTTTAAAAATCTTTTTAAACATAATATTACTATGACATAAAAATTAAAACCAGAAAAATCTAATTTTCTTTAGATACTATTGGTAGTTATAGTATTTCTTTAATTTCTAATCTAAATCTTGCTGTTGAGATTCAGTAATTTCAGAGCTACCCCAGAGCCTTGTGAAGAAAGTCATAACAACTTTTTCAAGTGTTTCTACACCTAACTTAAATGTGCTACTCTTCCCACTTACAGGCTGAGTGAGATATGGGGTACCAGAACACTAATAATCACTGATTTGATATCCAGGAGGCTCTCAGAAGTTGTCTCTATTCCAAATGTAAAGTCCACCAAATTGAGTTTCCCCAAATATATGTATGCATGTCCTTTTTTTTTTTTAAGATTTATTTATTTATGCATACAAGAACTTGGGTACAGGCCAGAGGTGTGGGGGTGTGTGAGAGGATTCACCAGACAGAATGGGGAACAGAACAGGCAGATTGACTGAAATACACTGCTGAGGGGAGCAGGTAATGTTCTAATTTGGCTTTAACTGAACCTTTGTTTTGTTTTTCTGTATCCTACATATAAGTGACACCATTTATTATTTGTCCTTCTGACTGATTTCTCATAGCATTATCCCTTTCAACTCCATCCATGTTGCCACAACTGGAAAGAATTTATCTTTTCTTGATAGCTGAGTAGTATTTATTTGTGCGTGCGTTGTGTGTGTAGGTGTACACACACGCCACATCTTAATCCATTCATGTGTTAGGGGCATTTAGGCTGTTCCCCTGTCTTGGCTTTTGTAAACAGTGCTGTAATAACCATGAGAGTGCAAGTTTCCTTTTGAATTGCTAATTTTGTTTTCTTTGGGTCGATGGGAGTGGAATTGCTGGGTTATATGGAAGATCAGTTTGTAGTTATTTTCTTTTTTTTTTTTTAATTTTTTTTTTTATAGAGGCATTTATTTATTTGTTTGTTTGTTTATACATGCACTGGGTACAGTCAGAAGCGAGGGAGGGTGAGAGAATTCACTAGATCCAGAGCGGGGAGCAGAGCAGGCAGAAGGACCGAGGTACACTGCTGAGGGGAGCAGCGGGCAGCAGGAGAGGTCTGTGCGCCATGTGGGACCCTCCTCCAGTGGCTGGGGATCGAACCGGCGCCGCAGAGGACGCGGGCAGCTTCGCAACCCAGCACTCAACCGCTGCGCCACCGGGGAGGCCCTATTTTCTTTTTAATTTAATTTTTTTCCAAAGATTTATTTATTTGTACAAGAACCGTGGTATAGACCAGATGTACAGGAGGGTGAGAGGACACCAGAGACAGAGTGGGGAACAGAATAGGCAGACTGACAAAATACACTGCTGAGGGGAGCAGCAGTTGAGACAGGAGAGGTCTGCCACACCATGTGAGTATCTCCATGGCCGGCGAGGATGGAACCCGGCACTGCAGAGGCTGTGGACAGCTTCACAGCACGGTGCTTAACCACCTGCGCCACCAGGGAAGCCCTGTAGTTCTTTTTTTTTTCCCCCATAACCTTTTGAGAATGCTCATACTGTTTCCAGTAGCAGTCCTTGCATCTTTTGATGTATTTATTTCCCTAGCATTTATCAGTTCATAGGCCTTTTAAAAATTGTCGTGGAATTGTTACTTGAAAAATTTTTTGACCTATATGTCTCATTCTAACCTATAGCAGAATTTGTCTCTCTCAGAAGAAAACTTTGAGCATTCTCTAGGCAGTGTGAGGAGTCAGGCTATTCTACCATGCAATATAGGTAGCTTTTTCATTGTTCCCACTCTTACTTGCTAGTGTGCCCTGGATTGTTTCTCATTTCTTTGCAAAACAAGTTTTTTTTGTTTGTTTGTTTGTTTTTTCTTAAGCCTTTTTGTTTTAAACTCATCCTGAAACATAGTTTATCTTTTAGTGGTTATGGTTCTCACATAGCAGCTTATCTGTCATCTTTAATCTTGACTCTTTTCTGAGCTGTATTTTCTTGGCACTTTATTCACTTTTTAGTATTGCTACACATCATATTATATGAAGTAGATAATGATTTCTGTCCTATATTCCTTGTAATTCCTCCAGGTAAGGAATCACTCTACCCTGATATGCTTCTGGCATATATTAGTCTTTAAAATAAATAGTGATTTGTTTCGGGGGCCTCCCTGGTGGCGCAGCGGTTGAACACTGCCTGCGAAGTTGCCTTCAGCCTCTGCAGCGCCGGTTCCATCCCTGGCTGCCGGTAAGGGTTCCACATGGCGCGCAGACCTCTGCTGCCACGCCCTCTGCTCCCCTCAGCATTGTACTTTGTCAGTCTGCCTGTTCTGCTCCCCGCTCTGGCTCTGGTGAATTCTCTTACCCTTCAGCGTTTCTGACTGTACCCAGTGCTTGTATACATAAATAAATAAATAAATAAGTAGATAGATAAATAAATAAATAAATCTTTTTTTTTTTTTTTTAAAAATAGTGATTTGATTGAATTGGTGGTGCAAGAGCAGTGGCAGTTTCTACAAAAGAATTATTACTATTTTGGGCCTCCCCAGTGGTGCAGCGGGTTGAGAGCAGTGCTTTGAAGCTGTCCACAGCCTCTGCATCGCGGGTTCGATTCCCTGCTGGCCAGGAAGAAACCCACATGGCGCAGCAGACCTCTCCTGTCTCACCCGCTGCTCCCCTCATCAGTGTATTTCAGTCCTTTTGCCTGTTCTGCTCCCTGCTCTGTTGCTAGTGAATCCTCTCACCGGTGAATCCTCTTGCGCTTCTGGCATGTACCCTAGCACTTGTATAAAAATATTTTTTTTAAATAGAGTTACTACTATTTTAAGTAATTCTGCTTTGCAGTTTCTTATATTTAGATGATATTAAGAGCCAGAAATTTTCTTTGAGAAAACTTCTTATGTAAGTAATTGTTTATAACCTGAGATAAAATATATCCCATATTTGCTTAGCAGGTGTTCTTCAATTACATTAATGTAAGCACCTTTTAAGGATACTTTCTGCAATTTGTATAATAGGATTTCTGTGATCTTTTTTTTTTAAGATTTATTTATTTATTTATATAAGCACTGGGTACAGTCAGAAGCGTGGGAAGGTGAGAGAATTCACCAGAGCCAGAGCAGGGAGCAGAATAGGCAGAGTGACGAAGTACACTGCTGAGGGGAGCAGTGGGCAGCAGGAGAGGTCTGCGCGCCATGTGGGACCCTCGCCTGGTGGCGGGGGATCAAACCGGCGCTGCAGAGGCTGTGGGCAGCTTAGCAACCCAGCACTCAACTGCTGCGCCACCGGGGAGGCCCTCTTTGCTCATTTCTTATGTCCTAAAACTCATTTTCCTTTTGACTGATTAGCTGTTATTTCGGAGAATATCTAATTTCCTTGATCCCTGTTTGTGTTTTTTTTTTTTTATTTATTTTTTTAATAGAGGCATGCTTTATTTATTTGTTTGCTGGTTTGTTTTGTTTTTGTTTATACATGCACGGGGTACAGTCAGAAGCGCGGGAGGGTGAGAGAATCCACCAGAGCCAGAGCGGGGAGCAGAGCAGGCAGAAGGACCGAAGTACACTGCTGAGGGGAGCAGCGGGCGGCAGGAGAGGTCTGCGCGCCATGTGGGACCCTCCTCCGGTGGCCGGGGAGCAGCCGGGGATCGAACCGGCGCCGCAGAGGCCGCGGGCAGCTTCGCAACCCAGCGCTCAACCGCTGCGCCACCGGGGAGGCCCTGTGTTTTTTTTTTTAACGTTTAATTTATGCATACAAGAGCTAGGGTGTAGGCCAGAGGTGCAGAGAGCAAGGGTGAGAGTATTCACCAGAGACAGAGTGGGAGAAAAACATACAGATTGACTGAAATACATTGCTGAGGGGAGCAGCGAGTGAGATAGGAGAGGTCTTGCACCATGTGGGGTTAGCTCCGTGGCCGGGTATTGAACTTGTGCTGCATTGGCTGTGGACAGCCTTATAGGTTGCATCTTAACCCCTTGGGCCACAAGGGGGACCCTGCTGTTTGGCTTTTTTTTTTTTTTTTTTTTTTTTTTAAGATTTATTTATTTATACAAGCGCACTGGGTAGAGTCAGAAGCGCAGGAGGGTGAGAGAATTCACCGGAGCCAGAGCAGGGAACAGAACAGGCAGACCAGCGAAGTACACTGCTGAGTGGAACAGCAGGCGGCAGAAGAGGTCCCTTGCCCGGCGGCCGGGGATCGAACCGGCACTGCAGAGGCTGCAGGCAGCTTCGCAACCCAGGGCTCAACCGCTGCGCCACCACGGAGACCCTGCTGTTTGTCTTTTAAAGTGATTCTGAGAATGGATTTTTAACAATGAGATTAAAGCCTCTGAAATAGTTTGTCATAGTATAATCAGTGTTGTTTATATTTTAGGCAAGCTAGTCTATATGGGAAGCGCAGAAGTCAGAAAGAGGAAGATGAACAAGAAGATCTTACCAAGGACATGGAAGACCCAACACCTGTACCCAACATAGAGGAAGTTGTGCTTCCAAAAAATGGTTTGTATTTTCCTACCCAGATTATGAGAGCATCTGACATGATTTAAGCATTCTTAGTTATGCCACAGAGTGAGTCATTCTTTGCTTTGAATTCCCAGTTCTCACCTTTCAAAGATGAATAGATTTCCCCTTTTAGGGTTAATGTTTATGAAATTTTCTCTTACACTGTTATTTTAGTGTACTTTTGCTCCTTGTCTATTCAGAAAACCTGATCAAGAAGTTTGCTATATTTAATAATGGTTTAAAATTAATAGTGGTTAATCTCAACAGAATACATATGAATGAGTACTTTTGTAAGTACAGTTTAACCTGTTTGAGTCAGTTTTGGGAAGAGCTAAGATTGTGGGTTTGTGTATTTTTCCCTTTTTTCATAAGTTATTTCATGTACTTGAGGCGCAGATATTTAAGGATATACAGTAGATTTAGAATCACATTTTCTGGGTGTATTAAAAGATTTTTATTTATTTAGCCCATCTCCCATACCCTGGCAACCACTGTTCTACTTTATGTCTCAATGGATTTTATTATTCTCCATTTGCTTTTTAGCTATTTCTATAGTGGTATCAAAACTATTTAGAATCATCATTATCTAGTTATGATAAATACATGCCTCTTCTACATGTGTTACAATCCTCAAAACATTTTTGTGGTGTTCTTGTTTTTAAACAGTCTATTCTATTGAAAAATTTAAATAGTGATGAATTTAGTAAGAATTACTGTAATTTCTAATGTGTTTTTTCTGAATATATCATATTATATTAAATTGGGCAATACAGGCCACACAAATGTATTTTTAAGGTCATGTGGAAGAGAAAATCCACAAAAGTATTCCCAAGATTTATTTTAAATGAAAGCTGTGAAGTTGGTGGTAATTCTACTAGTTAACATAAACTGTAGCACTATAATAACTCATACATGATTTGGACACAGTAATGACTGAATTCATTAGTGGACTTTAATGGCCAATTCAAATAGAGTTCCTTTTTTTATATATATTTATTGTGAATTTGGCAATGTGAATTTAAGTGGTAAAGGGTCAAACTGCTTCTTAAGCACTTATAATTCTTTTTTTTTTAAAGATTTTTTTATTTAAGATTATTTACTTATGCATATAAGGGCTGGGGCACAGGACAGAGATGCAGGGGGGTGAGAGGATTCACCAGAGACAGAGTGGGGAACCGAACAGGCAGACTGACTGAAATACACTGCTGAGGGAAGCAGCGGGCGAGTCAGGAGAGTTCTGCTGTGCCATGTGAGTAACTCCCTGGCCAGGGATCAAACTCCTACCGCAGTGGCTGCGGATAGCCTCATAGGTTGTGTCTTAACCCCTTGCGCCACCAGGGAGGCCCAATACACATATTTTAAATAAATATTGGTCTTGGAGAAAATGGTCATTGTTCATTTAAGGAAGAATTAGAACCCTAAAGTATACATAGTCTTTTTTTTTTTTTTAAAGATTGATTTATACAAGAACTGGGGTACAGGCCAAGTGTGTGGGAGGGTGAGAGGATTCACCAGAGACAGAGCGGGAAACAGAACAGGCAGATGGATGAAATACACTGCTGAGGGGAGCAGCAGGCGAGATAGGAGAGGTCTGCTTTGCCATGTGGAATTCTCGCTGGCCAGCTGGGATCGAATCCGCTCTTCAGAGGCTGTAGACAGCTTCACAGTGTGGCACTCAACTGCCTGCGCCACCAGGGAGGCCCTACATAAATATTCTTAAAACTCAAAAATATTATGTACTGGTAATTTTATTAAAAATATACGGGTAATGAATGAAAGGATTTTCAGCTTCAGTTTACCAAGGATACATAAATTATTAAAGTATCCTTTATTGTTCATCAAATTTTCAAACCTTAGAACATAGATTATTCCCAACCCACACATATTTTGAGTAAGTGAATAATCCCAAATGCTACTAGTTAAAGTATAAATGGGTGAAACTATTTAACACAGTCTGACTGTATCTGTTAATACTTAAAAATATATACATCCAGTAGCAGTTTTAACTTGAGCCCATCTTAATTACATGCACACATGACGATAAATGTGAAAGCATGTTATAGAATAGTGAAAATTGTAAATAAACTAAGTTTCCCTCTATTTAGGACTAATTAGCTAATGATTCACTCATGGATTCAGTCAATCTATTAAAAATGAAAAAAGATGTAACTTAAAATCCTGACATGGAAAGATCATATAGACACACTGTCATATGAGAAAAGTATAGTGCTAAGAGATAAATAGTATGAATAAATAAAAGCGATAAATAGTATGAAATAACATAAAAATCCCCAGGATATGTTTTGAAGTCACAAAGGTGTTTTTATGGCATCAGTTCTCCCTCACTTTATCTTTCTGAATGAGTGGCACAAACATGACTCTAGAAATGAACAGAAAACATAATAAAAATGCTAGGAAAAGGAATGGAAAGTTTTTTCCCCCCATGTTTTGCTCCATGTATTTCTGTATTTACTTTTTTGATGAAAAAAATACTGGTGTTTAGGCAACTTCTTGCAATGTATAGTCTGTTACCTTTGTTAATTTTTCTCAGTTGGACTTGGCAGTTTTAACATGAAGGTGAGTACTGAACAATGATGGAGTTAGAGTGAGATTCTAGTATTTTTTAAATCATCTATTTTTTTCTATTAAAAAGCAATTAGAACTTCCCCCTCTAAACATGATTTTTTTTTTCTTTCTAGTAAACCCAAAGAAAGATAGTGAAAATACACCTGTTAAAGGAGGAACTGTAGCAGATCTAGGTAAAACCATTAAATCTTTGTAGTTCTGTGTTGTTTTCTCTCTTGATTCTGCTTGATTCTTGATTTCTGATAATTCTTCTTTACTTAGAGATGATACTTTCTTGTTACTCTGTGTTCCAGCACAGATAATTGCAGCTGCCTTATTAGTACCATTGTTGTTGGGTTTGGTACCTGTTAGGAAGTTTAATTTCCTATTGTCCATTCTTTACAGTTTTCCTGCAAACTCACAAAAGTGACAGTATACCTAAATTAGTTATTTGCATTTTAAAGAACTACTTGTAGTCGAAACACTTTATAATCTCTGAAATGATTTGTTTCACAACATATATAAGTAGATGAAAACATAAGCTTACTGTGTAGGCCTACTGGAAAGAGTCTAACATGAGAACCACATCATTCTGTCATTATATGTTCAAGTTGTGTGGTACATTTTGCAGTAGGATATGTTTTTGATGTGCTGGGAGGGTAACAGATGAGTATGAAAAAGAAAAGAGTTGGTGGCACTAGCTTCAATTCTTACAAACCATGGTTGTTTTACACATGCTGTTCCTGAGAGGTATAAATGGATGGTGTTTTCAAGATCTCGTGTAGAAAATATGATTTCATTTTCTCTATCTTCTAATTAACTATTTCTTATATGTTTTAATATATTGCAATGGTTCCTTTTTTTAAAGATTTATTTTATGTATTTGTGCATGTCTAGGGTATTATAACTATATAATAACTATGGTGTAGGCCAGAGGTACGGGCTGCTGGGGCGGGGGCCGGGGGGACAGTGATGCATGGTGAGGGGATTCACCAGAGACAGAATGGTGGATCCCAGAAAACAGGCAGATCTACTGAGGTACACTGGTGAGGGGAGCAGCGGGCAAGTCAGGAGAGGTCTACTGCGCCATGTGGGTAGCTCCCTGGCCGGGGATCGAACTAGTGCTACAGTGGCTGTGGATAGCTTCATAGTGCTGAGACTTAACCCCTTGCGCCACCAAGGAGGCACCCGTTAGTGGTTCTTGATGGTAGATATACTTTGGTATTTGGGAAACTATTTCTACGTCATTTCATTAAATACATCCTGTTCCTTCTGGCGTAATGCCTGTCATTGAACATTATTGAATGATTCCATTCTTCATTATGTTGAAAGTGAAGTCAGAAAATTGTCTTGTTGACAATTTGTATAAAGGTGATATTAGGTCAGTAAAATCAATTAAGAAAAGAGATCCTGTCAATATATTGGTCTATCTTAATTGTTTTAAACATTGGTAATAGAATATAGTTCTTGAATTGCCGTTAATAGTTTACATTCTCAGCAAGTTAATATTGCCTATTTACAACTGACACATATTCGCCAAATCAAAAACCAATAAAGTAAAAACTATAAGTGGTTTTTTTATTTGATATTCTGAGCAAACTGGGAGGAAAAATGAATGCTAACACTTCTTATTCTTCTCTGGGACAGTTTTTAAACAGAATATTTCATATTTTTTGACTATATATTCTGAAAAGGAATAAACCTGGTGTCCTTTATCAGTGAGATAATTTCCAAGAGTATTTTTGTAATAGACTTTATCAAAGGAATGAAATTGAAGCCAATTTTGGGGAAGAGATAGGGATGCCAGCTGGATTAAAATATTTTAGTGCTAAATATGAGATTTCCCTGTGTATTTGTGAACAGCCTAAGTTCCAAATCATGAGGATTATGGATAATGATGTTGCTGGTCACAGCTGAACAGTTAGGATCTATAGAATTTGAAACTGTTGGTCTGGCCTTTCATTCCGGGGAGGACAGCCTTTCCATGTATTATGTAGGAATCAGACTTTTGGGAGAAGGTTAGAGGAGGGGGGGGGGGAATCAGACTTTCAGTATAAGCTATAATTTGAATCATGCCTAGGATAGCTGTTTATGTTTCAAACTGGCCCATTTCCTGCCTTATGTGCCACCTAGCTAAACAAGCCCAGTCTTCATTTCTTTCATGAAATTTCTGAAAGATCCAGGGATTGAGGTGAAAATGCATTTGCCCACATTTAGGAGGAAGAGAACATTCGTTAAGTATTACATTAGGAATCAGTAAGAAGTGTCTCTCTCGTCTTCTGTATTATCTAATAGATATTTATTTCCATTGGGTACCAAGATTCCTTGGGGGCAGAAATCTGTTAAAGTAAACTTGAAAAGTATATATTGACCAGAGAGATCATTAAGTGGCAATCACCATTTAGTGAGAAGTTTAATATTTGCTTGACTGTAATCCAAATAAACTTTTCATTTTTGACAGCTTTAGCAGGGTTGCTTTCTGTTAATTATTTCTTAGGAAAAAATAGTCCCTTTGTACAGCTAGATGACTCCTATGGTAGTACCATCATTAACCACACACGAAATCTTCTATTCCAGTTAGCAGGTGTTCCTCTGTAACTTGTAATTCACGTGACAGTATCCATTTCTATATTGCATGACTATCAGGCATCCTGCTACACTTGTTTGCATTTCACCATTAAACCACATTAGCCCTGTTTGTTGATGAGGCGATAGAGATCTGGAGGGATTCAGTAACATTCCAAGCATACATCTATTAAGTGGCAAAGCACAGTTTCAGGTCCAGGTCTTTGTAACTTTAGTGACAATACTTTTTATCATTGTACTCTGCTATTATGATTTGCTCATTTCTTAGCCTGTATCTGTGGTGACAGCAGGCTTTCATTTTTGGGGGACGTTGTCAGGTCCATCTCTGCCTGAGATGTTTTGATCCTCTCCGTGTAATGTTTCCTTAGTCCTTTTCTACTGTTTTACCTTAAATTTCATATTTTTAGAATTTTCATGTTTTCTCTTCGCAATGAAGGATCCAGCTCCCCATTACCTGTCTTAAATATATTGCTTTGTCTTTATTCTCTGTATGGCAGGTTTCAATATCGAATATCTTTTTTAGTATTAATTTTCTCTTCCTATTCCCCTGCCACTGCTAACTAGAATGTAAACTCCATAAAGACAGGGAGGGATCTATTCTTGATCATTATGTTGTTAGCATTTGGACAAATGGCTAACACTTAGTAGATCCTTTATAAAATTAAGCTGAATATTTCAATGCTAATTCCTTATCCATTAAATTATTTTCTTTACATCCTCTGAATTAGGGAGTAGGCAAACTTTTTGAAAAGGACCAGATAACATTTCGGGCTTGTGGGCCATATAGTCCCTCTCAAAGCTACTCATTTTTGACATTGTAATGCAAATGCATCCATAGATAATATGTGGACAGATAATCATAACTTCGACAAAACTTTTATTTATGCATGGTGAAATATAAATTTCAGTTAATTTTTATGTGTCACAATACAGTTTTCTATTGATTTTCTTGTGAGCCATTAAAAAATATAAAATCCACTCATCACTACAGATAAAGTAGGGATCCCCAGATTTGGAAATTCTCTAAAAGGACTCATGGGATTCAGCATGTAGCTGTAAGCTGTACTCATGGCTACCATTTATTACAACTAACATTGGAAGCATAAGCAGAGAGATTGCAAAGAAAAATGACACAAAATTTGGGTGATGGCTTCCTCATTTTTTTCTTAACACATGAAGTGTCATACAGAATAGATTCTTTGCCTAGCAACAAAAATAAAGGAATGTATATGCAGTATTTCTGCCCTTTAAGCCCGCCCTGTGGTTTTATTGGGGGGACCTGATCATGTTGGGTCCCCTCTAGCCCATAACAAAATTCTAGGCTCCTAGAAATAAAGCCAAAAGTTCCTCAGAGATCATGTTTTTTGCTTAGTCTAGGCATAGTGAACCACCCTTCTTACAAGTTAACTGTTGACTGGGAACGACTGACAAATTCTCAGATTCCATGCATAATGCCAGATTTCATGCAAAAATAGGCTGTAGACCAGATTTAGTCTATGGGCTATAGATTCCCTGTTCTTAACTTACTTAGTACATTTCAAATCACAGATTCTTGAAAAATTTTGTTGAATGAATTAATTAATGGAAAATGGCTTCCCTGTGTTCTCTTTGAATTTTAGTCGTTGCCAGTAGTCATAATTATAAAAAATATTACAGGAACTTAGTAATATAATTATTGTGCCATAACCTCATACTTTCTACTACACTGGCACTTCTTATTTTTCATTATAGAAGACAACTGCTTAGTTATATGTTACTACTATGGGTTTACTCCTGTTCTTTTTTTTTTTTTTTTAAGATTTATATATTTATACAAGCACTGGGTACAGTCAGAAGCATGGAAGGGTGAGAGAGTCCACCAGAGACAGAGCAGGGAACATAACAGGCAGACTGACAAAACACACTGCTGAGGGGAGCAGTGGGTGCGCCATGTGGGACCCTCACCGGCAGCCAGGGATCGAACCGGTGCTGCAGAGGCTGCGGGCAGCTTTGCAGCCCAGTGCTCAACCACTGCGCCATCTGGGGAGGCCCCTACTCCTTCTGTTCATTATTCAAGGTCCTCATGTAGGTCCCTGAACCTTAGAATGTATTAATATTCTTACTAGTATTTTGACTGTAGGGATTGATTATTACTTTTTTCTTTACTTCTCATTTGTCATTTCCTCTGGAACCATAATGTCATTACTTTGTTTCACCAAACCTCAGAAGGTAAGAGTTGTCCTCCTAGTCAAATCCCTTACCTGTTAGGCAAGATCATGACTAAGATAGTAGTCCAAACAGTAATTAATAATAAATTTCCCTTTCTTAGAAAACTTATTTATGCTGTGAATTTCTGCTCACCTCTGTGCTTCTATGTCTAATTCTAATTTTCTGAATTACTTGAGTTGAATTTGGTTTAATAATGCTCCATTTCTTTTCTGCCTAGTAGTAATTATTTAAACCTTAAAGGTTCCAAGTAATTCAAATAGTATTTATCTGCTTCTGAAATACGTTATATGTTTTGATTTTGCAGATGAGCAAGATGAAGAAACTGTCACAACAGGAGGAAAGGTAATCATTTAATTAGACTTGGTGAGGAGTAGCTCACTAAGGGTCATATCTACTGAGTAGAAACACTCAACTGGAAGTGTTCTTAGAAATATTCTGTCTTGACTTCCTTCTGATTTTAGTCCTGTCTACTGAGTAGAAACACTCAACTGGAAGTGTTCTTAGAAATATTCTGTCTTGACTTCCTTCTGATTTTAATTTCTTTTTTAACACCACCAAAAAAATTTGTCTTAATCCCCAAATTTTACCAAAAGGAAACTTCCATCTTGCCAATTACTGTCCCTTACTCATAGGCTGTAACTCCTAGTTTCATTACTCCCCTGGCTGTAAAGTAATAATCAGAACTTATCACAGTATCACAGATGTTATCTAAAAGTGTAGATTAGCAGTAGCCCTGCCTCACCCTGTTTTTCTCACTCCCATTTCTATTGGTTTCTCTATCACTGCCTCCCATGCATAGATGATGAAGGCTTTGATCATATTGTTGAGTTTGTTGAGGTTTACAGCCAGCTGTTTACTGTGTCATCAGTTCTACTGTAGAGATATATCAGTAATCACACTGATATAAGGTATTGGATTTTAGACAGATTTTTACTTTTTAATAAATGGTTCTTTATTTCAATGTCATATTTGATGGTTACTAATTAGCTCACTAATGACTGATTTCCTGGAAATAGCATCCTTAATTTGCTGAAAATGGATAATTGTTTTTTGCACTGAGTCAAAAATTGACTTTTTTTTATATATTCAAGAAATGAACATATTCATGACAGTATTTCCAGGAAAAGTATTTCAAGAAACTCTTCTACATGTGATGCTTCCACATCACTCAATTAAATTGTTGTGATTTTAAAACCAGACTTCTTTAGTTAAAAGCTATTTATAATCATTAATAAGTATTCATTTGTAAAAAGATTTATCATTCAGAATAAATACTGTTGTGTGGTAGTCAAAGAGAACAAAATAGAAAGCCAAAGAACTTAACCTGTAAGGGTTGGTTTTTTTTTAATGCCACTTGTGTAAAACCATAGACATGTCTGTTACATAACTTTTTTTTTTTTTATAGAGGCATGTTTTATTTATTTATTTGTTTGCTTGCTTGTTTGTTTTGTTTATACATGCACTGGGTGTACAGTCAGAAGCGCGGGAGGGTGAGAGAATTCACCAGAGTCAGAGCGGGGAGCAGAGCAGGCAGAAGGACCGAAGTACACTGCTGAGGGGAGCAGCGGGCGGCAGGAGAGGTCTGCGTACCATGTGGGACCCTCCTCTGGTGGCCGGGGAGCAGCCGGGGATCGAACCGGCCCTGCAGAGGCTGCGGGCAGCTTCGCAACCCAGTGCTCAACCGCTGCGCCACCAGGGAGGCCCCTGTTACATAACTTAAACTAAAGAATACTAGATATAGTTAATTCTAACACCCAGCCCCACAGTGTCATCATTGAGATAATTTACCCATAGACTGTCAGTCTTCATTAATAGCAATGTAGCCTGTCCTTGGTTTTACTGAATAAAGAAAAATTTTTGAGTTCTAATTCAGCTTGTAAAACCTGCCCCTCAAAAACACACAGTAACTCTGAGCATTTTTTTTGTTAATTTCCCTGATTTGATAAGTAAAATTTCTCCACCATTGTCATCAGAATTAACACATTTGTTTAAATACCAACTTAAGTTACAACCAGAGTTTCCTTGATGCTGTCATACATTAAAATGTTTTTGTATTTATTGATCTTAAGTAAACTGCTGTTTCTTAGCAGGAACATTATAGATCCTCACCTCAGTATAACACAGAAATTTTGGTGGAATTAAAGTTGGAGCCTTTATTTATTTATTCATTCATTCATTCATACATACATACATATATACATACATACATACAAGCACTGGGTGCAGTCAGAAGCGCGGGAGGGTGGGAGAATTCACCAGAGCCAGAGCGGGGAGCTGAGCAGGCAGAAGAACCGAAGTACACTGTTGAGGGGAGCAATGGGCGGCAGGAGAGGTCTGCGCACCATGCGGGACCCTCCTCTGGTGGCCGGGGAGCAGCCGGGGATCGAACCGGTGCTGCAGAGGCTGCAGGCAGCTTCGCAACCCAGCGCTCAACCACTGCACCACTGGGGAGGCCCTGGAACCATTATTAAAAAAACAATTCAAAATTTGAATGATTTCTAGTAGAAAAAAGTTTTTAAGATTGAATATAGTTAATATCACAGATGAAGTTCATAGACTAAACTTTACAAAATTAGAAAACATAGGAAAATTAAAAAATTGTTTCCTCTTAGTATAGTATCCTTGATAAAAGTACTTGATAACAGTACTTTCTGTTATTTTTGTGAATAGTAAATGAAATAATGCTCATATAATCATTAGCAGATACTCAGCATTCATCTTTGGTTTGGGATAGTCTTTGTCATGGTGCCTTATTAGTGTCCCCAAATCACTTCCCTATAAATAACTTGAGAACTAGTAATTTAGAGTTGGGAACCTAAGATAAGGTAAAGCTGCACAAGAAGCAAGATATTATAGAACAATTTTTAGGCAGTAGTCTTAATTCTTGAGTGTGAAAACAACCTTTCTTCAGTTAATTTGCTATTTTATTAGAAGACATTTACCTCCTGTGAGTTGATTCCTTCCACTTTAAAAGGAAGGAATAAGACCTGCTGTGTCATTGATATGTGAAGACAACTTAAAAATTATGAAGACTGTTTTTACTTGAAATTTGTTTACCTAGTCCTTGAAATTGAATCAACTTGCTTCATTTTCTCTGACCTAATATATCAGAAGTTTAAAAGCTGTTACATGTGTATCTGTAATTCGTTGTTCTTTCTCTGATGACTTCCCTTTAGGAAGATGAAGATCCTAGCAAAGGTGATCAGAGCCGGTCGATTGACCCTGGTGAAGATAATGTGACAGAGCAAACCAATCACATTATTATTCCTAGCTATGCATCATGGTTTGACTATAACTGGTGAGTGAGCCCTTCACATCTGTGAACATGGTACTTAGGAGGAGGGAAAGTTTCCTAGAAATCATATTGTGTTGCTCTGCTGAATTCCACACATTAATAGTCACTGTCACACTGGATGAAGGAAGATGGACAGTGATTTTATTTTTTTTTTTCCCTTTGGATCTGCTTTTTTTTTTTTTTTTTTTTTTTTAAGATTTTATTTATACAAGCACTGGGTAGAGTCAGAAGTGCGGGAGGGTGAGAGAATTCACCAGAGCCAGAGCAGGGAGCCGAACAGGCAGACTGACAAAGTACACTGCTGAGGGGAGCAGCGGGCAGCAGGAGAGGTCTGTGCGCCATGTGGGACCTCGCTTGGCAGCCGGGGATTGAACCGGCGCTACAGAGGCTGTGGGCAGCTTCGCAACCCAGCACTCAACCGCTGAGCCACCAGGGAGGCCCCGGAATCTGCTTTTTAAAACAACTTAGGGACGTAAATTAGATCATGTTGTAACTTGAGGTAAAATTGTATTAGCTTGAACCTAATTGATGTGGAATAAGATATAATTGAGCCAAACCTCATTGTCTAAAACCACAAGTTCTAGTTCTGATATGGAACTTTGTGCATTCATACCTTTAAAACCACTCTGAATGCTGTTCTTAAATCTTTTCAATAAATAGAAACTGAAAAAAGTATTTCTTCTTTTACAGTCTTTATTATGCTGATTATTGTGTTAAATTGTTGAAATTTAGAAGTTTTTCAGTCTCATTATTTGTAATTACATTTTTAAGATTCAGTCTTTAAAGTCAGATTTTTGTGTAAATTATGTTGATGCATTTAATTTGTCCTTTCATCTCATTTTTCTTTTCTTGTCCTGTCCTCATTTTTCTTTTCAGTAAATAATTGGTAATTAATGTATCACTACATGCTAAATAGTAAATATTAAGTTGCTTTTTAAAAACATTTTCTTTATTTTTGTTAACTGGTATTTTTCTTCCAAAATAATGAGTTTGTTGTTTCAAAACTCACTAGGTGAATAAGCTTAAAAGGATACAAGAAATTAGCACTCTTTTCCTCTAAAATTAAAAATAGGAAAAGTCATAACAGCATATAATTTTTTAGATTTTTTTTTTTTTTTTTTTTGTGGGACCCTTGCCGGTGGCGGGGGAACGAACCGGCACTGCAGAGACTGTGGGCAGCCTCGCAGTACTGCGTTCAACCGCTGCGCCACCAGGGGAGGCCCTATAATTTTTAGTTTTTATAGGTTACAAAAATGCTTTCATTTGCAGGATAACCTTGCAGGTCATTAAATGTGCTGTTAGGTAGTGAAGGTTGGAAGTATTACTAATATTCCCATTTTATCCTTCAGTTGAAGTATTCTAAAGTTGCAGAGTTTATGATTGGAAGAACTCAGGTTTACTGATTCTGGATACCCACTCTTCCTCTACTTGACTCATTTTCAGAAATTAAGGACTTAGCTGCCATTACTTCAAACTTAGATGTTGATAGTGGCCTCCCTGGTGGTTCAAGGGCTAAGTCTCAGCACTATGAAGCTGTATTTAGCCACTGCAGGAGTTCGATCCCTGGCGAGGGAGCTAGCCTACATGGCACAGCAGACCTCTCCTGTCTTACCCTCTGCTCCCCTCAGCGGTATATTTCAGTCAGTCCACCTGTTGTGCTCCCCACTCTGTCTCTGGTGAATCCTCTCACCTCCCCGCACATCTGGCCTATACACCAGCTCTTGTGTGCATAAAAAAGTAAAATAAATCTTGGGGGAAAAAAAGAAGAAATTCTTATGACAAAGCATCATGAATCTTGTTCTTGACAGAATTTTTTTTTTTTAAGATTTATTTATTCATGCATAAAAGAACTGGGTTATAGGCCAGAGGTGCAGGAGGATGAGAGGATTCACCAGAGACAGAGTGAGGAGCAGATCAGGCAGATCCACTGATAAACACTGCTGAGGGGAGCAGCGAGTGAGACAGGAGAGGTCTGCTGTGCCATGTGGGTTAGCTCCCTGGCCAGGAATCGAACTTGTGCTGCAGTGGCTGCAGATTGCTTCATAGTGCTAACGCTTAACCCCTTATACCACCAGGCAGGCCTCCAGAAAAAAAATTTTAAGAGCTCTTCCCAGCTTGTAACAGAACAGTAAAAGATATATTAGAGCTATATAGTTAATAGCGTACAACTATTTTTACAGTAAAACTTGGGAAGTTATTATACCTATATAATATACGTATAGTACTAGTTCATCTTAGAAATTATATTTCTAGAAGTTTTGAGGTAACTAATAGTGTTTATAGTAGTTTGCAATACAGATTCAGTTTACATTGTTTGAATGAGCATGCTTTTAGTCACATTCACTAACTACTTATTTGTTTTTTCCAGGTAATTTCAGTATATATTGCATCTTTAGAAAGCCACTAATAAACTAAAAGTGTGTCATCAGGGAAAATATTGACTAGTATTACTGTGGGAAACCTTATGCTAGATATATAGTGGTCTCATTTATATTGTGTATTAGACTTGATTATTTTAGAGGGATTGTGACCTGTAATATTTTGTATAATTGTCAGTGCTTTTATCTAAATGTTAATAATTGGGTCTATGGTCATTTTTAAAAGCAGTATAAATCACTGAAATGTTTTGAAGTTTCAGTTTACTACAAAGTTTCTGAGGTCTGAACAAAAGCTTTCATGGATGATTTTTGTCAGTTTCATTGTCTTTTGGTTGGTCTTTTGTTTACCAGTTTGTTGCAGGCCAACTGTTTTGATTTTTATAATCCAATGTCTAAAGATTGGTACTGTGTCATTGCTCTTCATTTTTAGTCATCTTTTGATGAGAACATGATAAATTGTATAGCTTTTCATCTGTTTTTAGTACTTTTTGTTTGGTTATAGGAATAGAAAAAGTAATTATTGGGGGTGAAAAGGGAAAGCTTTTTTGGGTATATAAAATATGCTATTAATTCATAGGAACTTATACAAATCAGGTAAGTTTTGCGGGCAGTCATATTTTTGGATTTAATGGTTGTACTATGAAAATTAAACAAAATTAGCTCAAAGTTTAGTATTTCATTCAAAGAGGACTTTGAAACCTTTTTTTTTCCTTTTTAAGTATTCATGTGATTGAACGGCGAGCCCTTCCTGAGTTTTTCAATGGAAAAAACAAATCCAAGACTCCAGAAATGTGAGTGAAATGTAAACATGTTATTCTTACACTGTTAATATACTTTTATTTAAATAAGATTTATTTATTTATGCATATAAGAGTTGGGGTGTAGGCCAGAGGTGCAGGGGGGAAGGGGTGAGAGGATTCACCAGAGAGAGTGGGGAGCAGAATAGCTGGGTTGACTGAAACACACTGCTGAGGGGAGCAGCAGGCCAGACAGGAGAGGTCTGCTGCACCATGTGGTTCACCTCCCTGGCTGGGAGTTGAACTCATGCTGTAATAGCTGCGAATTGCTTCATAGTGCTGGTGCTTAACCCCTTGCACACCAGGGAGGCCCCTGTTAATTAAATGAGACCAGTGTTTTAAAAAATTGCTTGAGTATGTATGTATAACAGGCTGTTCTTAAAACATACCTTTGAATTCCTTTTTGCTAGTATGTGAAGTTTTCAAATACTCTGTTTAGAACAGTGTTCACATCTCAGCTGTGCAACATTCCTTACTTGGAAGGAAATTGTTTCAATTTTTTTTCTTCCTCTACCTTGAAACATATAGCTACCATGTCTCGAAGCTTAAAATTGATTTTGGTAATATGTACTCACTAAGTGAGAGTCAGGTTTCACCCTAATAATTCCCACCTTCTTTGTTCATGCATTAACAAGGGGGAAGTTGCAGTGTTTACCTTATTTTCCTGATTAATGATTATTAATTAAAAGAAAGACAAATATGATGTAGCTGTATATGAGTTAATCTTATTACATAAAGCTTTGTTAAGATTTTGCATTGGAAGAACTCACCTTCCTGTCTTTTTTTATCCATTTATGCTTATACAGTAGTTTTTTTTGAATGATGTATCTTTTCTAGTCAAGCTGCCAGATGTTTTTGGCAAAAATTTTTGCTAGGTCCCTGTTTTCTTTTAATACTTATTTTAAGTATTTTGTGGCACAAATGTTTGAGTGCATTGTAGACCATGCTATGAATCAAGAGTTTTAGTTTTTCTGCTTTTTTTGGTATGTTCTTGTCTTTCCTTTGAGTTTATTCTCATGGGTTCTACATGTTGTATAGGTAGTATCTGAAAAACTGCCAGCCAGAAGATATATAGTCATTGTCTGAACCGAATCCACTGTTTTAGGAAAATGTTATGGAAACATGATGCAACAAGGTTTAAGAACATGGATTCTAAAACCCTACCACTGATGGATTTTAGCTCCACCATTCAACCAGTCTTGTGGTCTAACAAATTCTTTAATCATTTTGTGCTTCCATTTTCTCTTCTATAAATGGGACAATAATTAACCCTATCTTCTAGAGAGTTAGTTAAGCTTGAGTTTCTGCATGGAAACTTCTAAAAACTATTCCTGGTACACAGTCAATGCTAGTAAGTAAGGAGATAGCCTAAGCAACTTGTTTGTTTACAAATACTGCAGGCAACTATGGATTTATCCACTTAATCTCTGTGACAAAGATTATATAATTTCATCAGATAACTATTTTAGATAAACAAATGTTTTGCATATTAGGGATTTCCCTGAGTTAATACAGTATTACTATTTGTTGGATTGTTGTCTTAACTTTGTTATGTTTGGTTATGAGGAACAGAATATTTTAGACCCTGTGACTTGTTTCTGAAAGGATGTGTATCCACTTTATGAATCTCGCCCTTGCTTTTTAGATACTTGGCATATCGGAATTTTATGATTGACACATACCGCCTAAACCCCCAAGAATATTTAACCAGCACAGCTTGTCGGAGAAACTTGACTGGAGATGTATGTGCTGTGATGAGGTAAAATTTGTGACATCTTCTTAGATGCTACATTGCAGGTAGCTACTGATACATTTCTGTCTAATATGATTAAACTGGATTTTTTTTTTAAACTGAATTTTTAAGGGGGGGACGATTAATAAAATATTTTGTCTGATTTAGGCATTGGATTTTGTAAGTACCTGAGCATTTTCTCTTTTTAAGATTTCACAATTTCCATTTTTTATTTCATAGTCAGATAAATGACCCAGGGGTAGGGTATAGTGAATTGAAGTGGGTAGTGGATAAATTCTGTGCCTTAGTCTGCTTTTGTTAAAAAAAAAAAGGATCTCCTTGAAGTTAGTTTATAAGTTATTTTGCCATGGACCTCAGCATTTGTTCAATCAGTTCTGTAATTGAGACTAATAGATTTTATCCTAGCTTTTGAGGGTACTGTCTTGTCAATTTTATTTTTATTTTAGGGAAATTATTCCTCATATAATAAACCAGATCTGTCAGTTACTTTGTGATGATTCATAGTCTGTATACAGAGAACATACTTTGTTTTTTAATAACATAAGATGATGATTGTTGAGGAGATGGGATACAATTTCTAGATTTTAACTTAGAGCTTTTATTCTTCAGGGTTCATGCCTTTTTAGAGCAGTGGGGGCTTGTTAATTACCAAGTGGATCCAGAAAGTCGTCCCATGGCAATGGGACCTCCTCCTACTCCTCATTTCAATGTGTTAGCTGATACCCCTTCTGGACTTGTGCCTCTACATCTTCGATCACCTCAGGTGAAGTAATGCTGCCCTTTTTTTAGGTCTGGATGGTAATAGACAACCACTCAGAGCATTCATATTCAACAGTTATTGTCATGTAATATAGTGCTATTTCTTAGCTTATACTTTTTCTTTGTTTTATCTATTATAAATGCTTCTCTAACAATACAGTTGATCCTTGAACAGTGTGGGGTTATAGATGCTGACCCTGTTGACAATCCGTGCATAACTCTTGACTTCCAAAAACTTAACTATCGACATCTTTATTATTCATGGGGATTGGTATTAGGGCCTCCAATCAAATCACTTGCCCCCTGAACTCCCTCCCTTCCCTGTCCCCCAAGTACAACTGTACCAAATCCACAGATGCTCAAGTTTCTTATGGTTTGGCTCTCCATATCCATGGGTTCTTGTGGGGATTCAAGCAACTAGGTTGAATTTGTGAATGCAGAAGCCACGGACAGGCGGATAAAATTTCACATGGATACTTATATTTCAATCCCATATTGTCGAAATATCAACTTTATTACTTAGGATAACACTCTCCCATTAATACCAAGACTCTATGCCTTATTCTATTATGTTCTAGATTTCCTTTCATACTTAACTCTCATTATCACTTCTGCCATCAAAGACAAGCAGATTCTACAGAAATGTCTTCCGTTTTCTAGTATTTGTAAAGTGGACATCTGTACATACATTCATGAAAAGATTATTGTCTCAAATTGATTATATATTGCATTAAGTTGGATTAATATGACTAAGCTATAAATTGCTGGCCATTGTGAAAGGGAAGATCGTAGAAAGGGAAAATTGTCTATTCTTTCTATGAATTAAAAGAGGCAGAAAGGGCCTCCCTGGTGGCTCAGGGAATTAAGCACCGCACTATGAGACAATCCATAGTCTCTGCAGCACAAGTTCGATCTCCCAGCCAGCCAGGGAGAAACCCACATTGCGAGGCAGACCTCTCCTGTCTTGCCCGCTGCTCCTCTCAGCAGTGTATTTCAGTCAATCTGCCTTTTCTGTTCCCCACTTTCTCTGGTGGCTCCTCTAACCCCCTGCATCTCTGGCCTATACCCCAGCTCTTGTATGCATAAATAAATAAATCTTTAAAAAAAATAAAAGAGGCAGAAAAATATTTCTTTATGTGTTGAAATCTTTCTAGACGTGTAGTTTGGAGGTGTGGGTTTTGTTTTGGTTGCATCTCTACCAAGAGTGGTTTAAGTAAATATTAAGCAATTCTTTAAAACTTTCTGTCCCCTTGACTTTGTTGTGGTTAAAACAGCCACTTTTAATTTTTCTGACTGATAGGTCCCTGCTGCTCAGCAGATGTTAAATTTTCCTGAGAAGAACAAAGAAAAACCAATTGATTTACAGAACTTTGGTCTCCGTACTGATATTTATTCCAAGAAAACCTTAGCAAAGGTAAGAATTATTTTTTCTAGATATGCATGGACTACAATCTAGCAGTGTGCTAGATTTAGTCCTTCTTTTAAAAAGCACCATTTTCCACAAGAAATTTAATTTACTTTTTTAAATATAAAGAGGTGAGCTTTCTGCTTTAATATGATGGCATTGTAGAAAACAGCCAGTATTTATCTTACCTTTTATTTCCTGTGTGGTTAGAAGACATGTTTAAATATAACAATGATATGTTAGAAGCAAATAATGGGAAAAAATAGCAAGTTTCAACAGATTATTGGAATATATGTAAAAAGAACCAAATGAATATTATATGCTTTAAATATATACGTGAAATTAATTCACTGGATGAGTTTAACAGCAGAAGGCAGGTTAGTAGATACATTGAAACTGAAGCATTAAGAGGAAAAAAAATTTGGAAGAGAGAATAGAGAGATTCAATGAAAAGAACTTGTGATTATTGTTAGAGATCTAAAGAAGAACAAGAATGGTGTAGAAATGATATTTGAATATGTGATGGCTAAAAATTCTGAAATTAATAAAAATATACAAACTTAAAAATAAGAGAACACATCCAAATTTGGATACAGAAAAAAATCACAACCAGATATGATGCCTAAACTCTTTAAAACTACCTTAAAAGTAGGGCTTCCCCTGGTGGCGCAGGCGGTTGAACGCCGTGCTGTGAAGCTGTCTGTAGCCACTGCAGCACCGGTTCAATCCCGGCCGGCCAGCGAGGGTCCCACATGGCGTGGCAGACCTCTCCTGTCTTGCCCGCTGCTCCCCTCAGCAGTGTATTTCGTCAGTCTGCCTGTTCTGCTCCTCGCTCTGTCTCTGGTAAATCATCTCACCCTCCCGCACATCTGGCCTCTACCCTGGTTCTTGTATAAATAAATTAAAACAAACAAACAAACAAAAAACTACCTTAAAAGTAGCTGAAGAGAGGCTGGAAGTCGATTTGGGGAAGGACACATTAAGTTCAAAGGAAAAATAATAAAACTGATGTCTGATAGTTCAACAAAATGATAGAAACCAGAGGATAATGTAATAACATTCTAAAATTCAGGAAGAAAAATGTTGCACTGGAATTTATGTGCAGTAGGAAAAAACCTTTAAAAATTAAAAGTGCAGGGCCTCCCTGGTGGCACAAGGGGTTAAGTCTCAGCACTATCAAGCTATCAACAGCCACATCAGCACAAGTTCGATCCCCGGCCAGGGAGCTAACCCACATGGCACAGACCTCTTCTGTCTTCCCCACTACTTCCCTCAGCAGTGTATTTCAGTGGATCTGCGTGTTCTGCTCCCCACTCTGTCTCTTATGAATTCTCTTACCCCCCATACCTCTGGCTTACACCCCAGCTCAGCTCTTATATGCATAAATAAATAAAATTTAAAAAAAAATTAAAAGTGCAATGAAGACCTTTGTAGAGATCCAAAAGGTGGAGAAGTTAGCGCTAGCACATTGTAAAATGCCCATTTTAGGGCCTCCCCAGTGGTGCAGCGGTTGAGCACTGAGCTGCGAAGCTGCCCGCAGCCTCTGCAGTGCCAGTTAGATCCCCGGCCACCGGCAAGGGTCCCACATGGCACGCAGACCTCTCCTGCTGCGCCTGCTGCTCCCCTCATCAGTGTACTTCATCGTTCTGCCTGTTCTGCTCCCCACTCTGGCTCTCACCCTCCCGCACTTCTGACTGTACCCAGTGGTTGTATAAATAAGTAAATAAATCTTTAAAAAAAAGAGAGAGAAGTTGAATAACTTTAAGAAAAGAAAAAAAATACCCATTTTATTAAATATAAAGACACAGGCCTAAAGTGAAAGAATGGAAAAAGACATATACATTAACCAAGAAAATGCCAGAAAAGCTATTTTAATATTGACAAAAGTGGACAAGTTATTTTATAAGAATTAAACAGGCATTTTAAAATAGAGAAGTTAATTAATCAAGAGGCCATAATCATCCTAATCACCTAATTAGAAAGTTTCAATAAACATAAATCAAAAACTGGTGGAAAAGAGAAGTAGTAGACAGGCATAATTATAGTTGAAGATTTCGATAATTCTTTTTCAGTAATTGATAGAACAAGTAGAAAGTCAGTAAGAATATAGAAGATATAGAACACCATCAACCATCCTGACCTATTCAGTGTTTGTAGAAGACTGCAGAATAGTAGGAAGCACATTGTTTTAACATTCACTCACCAAAATATATCCAATTCTGAGCCATAAAATGAATCTCAATAAACTTTAAAGGTTTGAAATTAAACCATATATCGGGCCTCCCCAGTGGCACGGCAGTTGAGCGCTGGGTTGCAAAGCTACCTGTGGCCTCTGCGGCGCTGGTTCAATCCCCAGCTGCTCCCCAGCCACCAGAGGAGGGTCCCACATGGCGCGCAGACCTCTCCTGCTGCCTGCTGCTCCCCTCAGCAGTGTACTTCGGTCCTTCTGCCTGCTCTGCTCCCCGCTCTGGCTCTGGTGAATTCTCTCACCCTCCCGCGCTTCTTACTGTACCCAGTGCATGTATAAACAAACAAACAAACAAATAAATAAAACATGCCTCTAAAAAAAAATTTAAAAAAAATTAAACCATCTGGTTGTGATTCATACATGTAAAATAATGTGATTTGCTGAACACAAAAACCAAAACAGAGAAAATTAATGAATTCAAGAAGCAACTATTTGAAAAGATTAAATTTGATAAGCCACTAGCCAGACTGATGAAGAAAAAAAGACAAATTACTTATCAGAAATATGAGAGTTTATCACAACGCATTCTGATATATTAACAATTTGAAGGTAATATATTTCACACACTCATGAAATTGACAAGTCCCTTAAGAACAACAAAATGTAAAAGTTTTGTCATGATGAAATAGATCACCTGCACAATTTAGTAAAAATGTTGAGTCAAGTGAATTGAAAAACTATTGACACAGGAAATCTTGGATTATGAAATTTTTCTCTTCATTTATTAAGTGTAATCTCCCAAAGTAGAGTTTTCAGAAGAGACATAATATGTAAGTTATATATTTTATATTGGTAACATCTACTGAAAAAGAATAATGTCAGATACAGCATACATCCAGTTCCCTGCAAATTTATGAGGATCAGGGTCTATAAGAAGAAATATGAATAGGTAAATTTTTATGTAATGAAAACTTGGTTTTTTTATACCTCCATGCTTACAGGTATTGTAAGTTTTAAGGAATACTCCTGGAAACAATGGTTTGGAGGTTAGAGAATCACTTGGAATTTATTTCAATCACGAAATGATATAAATCAGATAATATGAATGTTGCGTTTAGTATCAAGAATCTGCCCCAGTGTTTCATATGTGGTACAGTTTGTCTTTCGTTCTTGTAGAAAGTAAATGCCTTCAAGTCATACAAAATTATTTGTATTATGTTTATAATATTATTGCTGATTCATGGTATGCATTAAAATACTTTCAGCTTCAAAAGGTATTTTTGAATATCAGAATAATAGAAATTATATTCATAAATAGCCCAGGAGTCCTTGACAGCAAGAAATCTTTGAAATAATCCAGACTTTGTATTGGACATTTAGATTTTGAAGAATTTTATTTGTTATCTAGGCACTGACTTTGGTGAGTTGCATTAAATCAGACTCCTGAATTTAGAAGCACTCCTGCTGAACTCCATATTCAGCCTTTAGGATTGAGTGAATAATTTCTGATTTTCTTTTCTTTAGAGTAAAGGTGCTAGTGCTGGGAGAGAATGGACTGAACAGGAGACCCTTCTTCTCTTGGAGGTAAGCAAATTAATGGTGCAGCCCCTCTATCTGCATATGAGTTGGGTGGTAAGTTTCTGTGACTACCATTTTAAATACACCTTTGGAATTTATACTGAAAATTTTTTTTTCTATGTCATGAGTTTTAATAAAAATTTCTAGTGTTGTGGATATAACATTAGAGTGACACACTGATCAATAGGGGAGATTAAGCCCTGTATATATGCTTTTTTTGCTCGGGTTGTTTTTTTGTTTCTTTCAAATCTATTGCCAACATTTAAATGTTGGAGTTTCGCCAAGGAGATACAGGTTTCTAACTTTTCCTTGGAAATTGGAAGATCTGGGAGTTCTGCAGTCTAATTTCCACATAGTTATTGACTGACCTTGAGTAGCAGATGTTTCCTTAAAGTAGGTCATCTCTCATATTTCAGTTTTTCTTTACTTAGCCCACTTCAGTCATTATAGACTAGGTCCCTAGTGTTGTGTGCACTCGACTATGCAAACTCCTTATTTCCCAAAAGTATTCCTGAGAAGTAACTGAAGAAATCTATCATTAGAAAAACACTATTTTGTTTATGAAAGCAGAAAAAATAATGTGTGCCATCTCTATCTTTCAGTTTTTTGAATGGTTACTTGGATTTCTTCGTGTCTTTGTAGATTCTTGCAAATACTTGTCCAGTTAGTTGAACAATTATTTTTACTTTGAAGGTAGAAGTAGAAAATACTGACTTCTATATTTATCACTTGTTTCTGAAGAAGGACCAGTTGTCTTTGTTATAGAACAGTATTTTGAGTAAAATAGACTATTTGACACTACTAAGTATTTGTGGAGAGAATGTGTCTATGAGAGCTGAATAAGATCCAAATAAGGAAGTTTATTAATCTGTTAGGACTGCTTTTACCTGCAAGGAACAGAATGTCTGATTAGCAGTAGATTAAAAGGACATTGGTTTATTTTTAACTAGATTTTTTCAAATTGTAAATTACAAGATTCTTTCCATTGTTCATTTATATCATCTGATTCCTAGCTTTTGTTTTTCTTCCACCTCCTTAGGTCTCCACATTCTTTCTCTTTGCATGTTTTTTTATGATCAGAGGAAGACTGGTTAGTTTCTAGGCTTTATAATTCCATTAAACACAGGAATAGAGGGCCTCCCCTAGTGGCACAGCGGTTGAGCACTGGGCTGCGAAGCTGCCCGCAGCCTCTGCAGTGCCCGTTCAATCCCCGGCCACTGGCGAGGGTCACATATGGCACGACAGACCTCTCCTGTCTCGCCCGCCGCTCCCCTCAGCAGTGTATTTCGTCAGTCTGCCTGTTCTGTTCCCCATTCAGTCTCTGGTGAATTCTCTCACCCTCCCGCGCTTCTGACTATACCCAGTGCTTGTATAAATAAATAAATAAATCTTTAAAAAAAAAAAACAAAAACACAGGAATAGAGTTGGAAAATGACCTGTGGGGTCTTTTCCTCTTGAAAGGAAAAGCTTTCACAGAAGCCACTTACCAACCTTTCCCTCTTCATTGATCAGTCTTATAACCACATTGTAAGAAAACAAACACCTGGTTTTCTAATTTCAGTAGTGGAGTCAGCCTGGAAGAAGCTGATGATTTTTGTTAGTAACTTACAACGGCATCTATCTGTAACCGAACTATCAGAACAGTGTATTTATGGAGAAAGAGAGCTCTCTTTCACTGGAGTAAAATGGTACCTTAAGTTTTTTCAGTTTATTAACTATTTCCTTTTCTTTTTACACCCTCTTCGACTTTTCCTTGTTCTCTCTTCTCTCTTACTGTCTCTTTATCCCCCCCCTTAAAGTGAAAATCATTTCTTCTCTTGATTTGCCACCATTTTAATTCTCTTCTGCTGATTCAGTATCAGTAATATGCAGAGAGCTTTTCTGAACCACTTTTTACTTATTTCAGAAGTATTTTGTCTAGTCATAGCTGCCACAGATAGTAATTTAAATATTTTTAATACTTGGAATATAATACTGTCTTTTAACTACTGTTTTGGAATCTTTGGGCTATGGGGAGAAATTTAGTTGTGGAACACCAGCTAGAACAACAGCATGACTCAGTTCTTTTTCTTGCTGGACATTGGTACTCAGAAATTTCTCCTTTTTTCCATTTAAGATAAGTGGATAATAAATACAGAGTTAGGTCAAAATGACCCAACCACTGTTGACCCTCAACACATCCTAGAAAACCATAGTTCCTTTACACAATAGTGCATTTTGTCTCCTGCAGGTGGAACCTGTGTGGTCAGTTTTTCTTTTAAACATACAGTTGAATCAACAGGTGTTTCCTACGCTTAAACAAAGAGAAGTAAAAGGCTTCCCAACATCCTTGTTTCCCAATAACACTTTGTATTTATATAGTTTATTTATCAGTAATTAATAGCTTAAGCCCTTGGTATCAGATGAAATATTCTTAATGACTTTATAACCAAAAAGTCAGTTTCTCTCAAATTAATATATAAATCTGACTCATCAGGGCTTATTTTTCCTTCCCAAAATCACTCCCATTTTATTAGATAAGTGTATCACACAGTCAACATCTCAAATATTTTGTATTTTTCTTCAGATCACCCAACTTTCATTTTTAAAAGACTTAAATTGACATGTTCTCTTATTAAAGTACAATTTTGCAAATAGCCAAAGTGGAATCTAAACATTGTATGAATGCATGCAGTTTGAAAAAGATCTTTGATTGGTATGCATGAAGGGTAATAGCATTTAAGAAAAATGTTGCATACAGTGAAGATCATGAAGGCTTGTTTGAGTAAGATTTCATTTGTGAAATGTGTGAGGAATTTGAAATGTTTGACCTGAAAATATGTCATCAGTTTAAGAAGCCAAAAAACGCTAACTCAGTCCTTATAGCAGTTTCACATTTCATTGTAAGTATCAGGATACCAGAATGAAAGTAGAAAAATGATAGTATGCTATTGTATAGTAATTAGTGGAATTTTTATTTTTTATCTTATTTATTTTCTTACATGTTAAAATGATAGGTTTATTAGAAGGAGAAAGAAAAAGAGAGGCACATGCGTAGTTACAGGTGGGCAGGAGAGCTGCTAGCTTAAAATGAATTTTTTTTTTTAAGATTTATTTTATTTATGCATACAAGAGCTGGGGTACAGGCCAGAGATGCAGGGGAGTGAGAGGATTCACCAGAGACAGAGTGGGGAGCCGAACACAGACAGACTGACTAAAATACAATGCTGAAGGGAGCAGCGTGTGAGACAGGAGAGGTCTGCTTCGCAATGTGGGTTTTTCCCTGGCTGGCCAGGGATCGAACTCATGCTGCAGAGGCTGCAGATTCCTTCATAGTGTAGTGCTTAACCCTTTGCGCCACCAGGGAGGCCCTAAAGTGACTTCTAAAGGAAAATTTCACAATTTCTTTTTAAAAAGATTTCTTTCTTAATTTTTGTGCAGAAGAACTAAGGTATAGGCCAAATGTGTGCAGGGTGAGAGGATCCACCAGAGACAGAGTAGGGAGCAGAACAGGCAGATCTAATGAAATACATTGCTAAGGGGAACAACAGGTGAGACAAGAGAGGTCTGTTCCGTATGTGGACCAGCTTCCTGCCCAGGGATTGAACTCAGGCCATAGAGGTGAAAGTGCTAAGACTTAACCCCTGGGCCACCAGGGAAGCCCTCACAATTTCTTATTAAATCCACAAGTGATTAGAGTATTCTTCCTGTTCATTTTTAATTGTCTGTATGCTTGAAATTGACAAAATTTGAATTTGTGAGCTTGATTCTCCCTTGTTTACTTTAGTCTTTCTCAGTCTTGCTTTGCATTGTACTTATTTTTCCTTAGATAATTATTGAACCTGAAATTTTATACATTCAAATAAAAAGGGTTATTAATGTGTGTATATCACTAAATGAGTTTTTCACGTATTTTATATTGGCTAAATTATAAAAGCAAGAGAAGATACTAAGTAAACAACACCAAAGATTTTCTGACACTCTGGCCTCACTTGACATACCATCCTTTGATATACAACCCAGGAAATACTTTCTTCTGTTTAAATTTGAATTATACTTTAAATGTCTTCCAGTTAAAAAAAATAATTTTTCATTTTGAGGAAAACTTTCTTTTATAGGATATTTTACTTTTGGGGCCATGTTGAAAATCAGCTTACTTTCTGGTTTAGTCCAATTTTCTGTGATAAAACTGAGCAAATTTATTTAGATAATGTGTTTCAGACACTGTGGTAGATACTGCAGAGTGAGAGGACTAGGCTATAGTTTCTGTATTTAAGGAATTCATAGTCTAGTGAGTGACAGAAATAGATTAAATTATAAAATGAATTCATTGTCCTCATCTTCAAGATTGAAAGTACACAGGGAGCATAAGACACGTACAGAGGAATGGATGTTCAAATAGGCCGGATGGAATAAGATATAACCGACCACTTCCTGGGCATCTGATTGTCATAGCACATGATATTTCTAATGCAAAACAAACTATGTAGGCATATCAACTCTGGAACAGAGTTGTAGGGTAGAAGAATAGAGAGTAGGGTCGAAGAAGTAACAGAGCTCCAATCATATTTGACCTTAATTCTATAAGAATGATGAGCAGTGATGGGCCTCCCCGGTGGCGCAGCGGTTGAGCGCTGGGTTGGGAAGCTGCCCGCGGCCTCTGCGGCGCCGGTTCGATCCCCGGCTGCTCCCCGGCCACCAGAGGAGGGTCCCACATGGCGCGCAGACCTCTCCTGCCGCCCGCTGCTCCCCTCAGCAGTGTACTTCGGTCCTTCTGCCTGCTCTGCTCCCCGCTCTGGCTCTGGTGAATTCTCTCACCCTCCCGCGCTTCTGACTGTACCCAGTGCTTGTATGCATGTATGTATAAATCAATCAATCAATCAAAATAAATAAATAAATAAATCTAAAAAAAAGAAAGAATGATGAGCAGTGAAATAGTTGTAGGCAGCAAAGAGTGTTTTTTTGTGGAAAAATAACTTCATTCTGACAATAGGAAGAGGGTTGAATTTAAGAATGAGAAAAACAAGTAATTCCTTGAGTCTAGGTAAGTAATGATGAAGATCTGGGATATGGCAGAAGGAATGAAGGTGTTTATACTGAATGAAGGTCTACATCTAATTTTTCTTTATATGTTGCTTCTGCTTCATTTTTCCAACCATTATGTGACCATGTCTATTTTGAAAACATCTCTTCAATCTGCCTCTCTTACGTAATGCTGTCATCATTGCTCAGGCTTACGTACCACCATTTGTCTTAGACTTTTCTCATTGTTGACTCTTCCTTGAAATATATATGTCAAATAGTTCCTTAACTTTATCCTAGGAAAAAATACTTCCTGAACTAATTTTTCTCTGTCAAGGTAAATGGGTGGAGGCGGGGGGGATACTTAATAACAAGTTTGTTTGAAAAGGTTATTATAAAGTATTTCTTGAAAATCTCTACCTATAATTACAAATTTTTGTTAGCCACAGTTAATTGTTTGGTCCCAAAGGTCCTAGAGAGATAGGTAGATTTTTGTTGTTGTTGCAGTCCAGGTCTTTTTTGTTTCTCTAAGTGATTCATTCTAAAACTACCTGAGGCCTCTAGCTATCCAGAGGAAACCCCTAATTAGTCTCATTTTTCAAGTCTGTGGTGTAAGACCATTAGTTGACTTGGGTTTTGAAAGAGTCCTTCACTTCTCCAGCAAGTTCTTTACTTTCTTTTGAAAAACCTGGAACAGCAGTTGGGGCCCTGGGTTAAGAATTCACTGAGACAAGTAAAACATGAAAAGAACCACTGTTATGATAAGCTCACATTGTAAATCAGCAAATCATGCTAGAGCACAGTTTTTAAGCCACGTTGCTACTGATATTTAGGCCAGGTAGGTTTTTTTGTTGTTGTGTGGGCTCGTGTGTAGTAGAATGTTTGACATCATCTGTAGCCTTAACCTACTAGATGCCAATATTATCTCTCCAGTTATATCAACCAGAAATGTCTCCAAACATTGCCAGATGGCCCCCAGAAGACATGGTTGAGAATCTTTGCTCTAGAGTGAACTATGTGAAAGTAACAACTTTGGTGCTTACAGACCGAGATTCTTTTTATTCAACTTCTTAACTTTCATAGCAACATATATTTCTGTGCCTTTTTTATTTTTCCATACCATTCTATCCCCCTCTCCCTTGGAGAGAACATTTACTCCTTCTATTTGGAGTATTTTAGCATATTAAAATTACGTATTTTGAAACTGTATTTATATACTTTATAAATAATAATATTGTTAATTTTTTTAATTTCTAACAAAAAGCTTAGAGTTTGAATAGGATTGCTTTGACTCTGCAGTTGATCTTGAAGAAAATAGATAAAAATTGATAAATTGAGATTTATAATGAAAATGGTATATCTTTTCACTTATTTAGATTTAATTTTCCTCATGTCTTTCTTTTTCCAGCAAATTGATCTTTATTATATTTATTCTTAGTTTTTCATCTTTGTGGTATTTTGCATGCTTTTTTCCAATTAAAATTTTTTCTTTGCTTTATATATAGGTAGATAGTTCAATTTTTCTATTACCATTCTGTCCCTTGATCTTTCTAAACTTTTTAGTTTTAGTACCTAAGACTTCCTTAGAATTCTATATGTGAACAATCATGTTTATTAGCAGAAGACAGTTGTAAAACTTTTTTTTAATTTATTTATGCATAGAAGAACTGGGGTGTAGGCCAGAGGTGAGAGGGGTGAGAGGATTCACCAGAAACAGTGGGAACCAGAACAGGCAGAACAACTGAAATACACTGCTAAGGGGAGTGGCAGGCAAGATAGGAGAGGTCTGCTATACCATGTGGGTTAGCTCCCTGACCAGGGATTGAACTCATGCCTCAGTGACTGGTGATAGCTTAATGGTGCTGAGACTTTAACCCCTTGCACCACCAGGGTGGCCCCAGCATTATTTTCTTGATAACAATTTGACTTAGAATCACTGTCCCTATATTTGATTTTTCCCACCTGTTTAATCCATCCACTTGACAAAATACTGAGAGTTGACTTATTCTTTCTGGATTTACTACTTTTAAAGTGAGAAAAAGTTACTGTTTTCATGGACTTTTTTCTTCTTTCTCTTGAAAATACCTGTATCATAGGTCATTCTCTTTCCTTTGCCTTTGCTGCCTTTTTTCCTTAGTTTTGCCTCTTAGTGCACTTGACTCATAACTATTTTTAGGAGACTTAGTACCAAGCATAATGGTTTGTTCCAGTTCCAAGTTTCTTCCCTTTCCTTTTCCATAACCTATGATTCCATACAAGCCTTTTCTAAATTCTGGTATAGCCACATCTTTCTCAGAGATACTAGTTTTGATGTTTGTGTTCTTGTCTTTTATCTGACTTCTGTTTTCTTTCTTTCTGCTTTTCAATTCTACTGCTATCTCCCCTATTATTCTTCTGGGAAAGGGAAGATACCACAGCACTAGGATCTTCTGGACCTGAAGTGAAAACAGTGGAGTCACTGCAGGAACATGTTGTAGGTCTTTTCTGAATTCCTTGAAGAAATTGGATATACTCTTCCTTTGGCCTCTTAGAAAGATACGCACTTTGGGGAGCTGGTTCTGTTTACAGGGCTACTGAATTTCCCATGTCTCTTCTATTTTCTCTCTCATTTTTTCCCTGATCGTTTATGTTCTGCTTCATTTTCTGTTTCCAAAGTCAGAGAGATTCTGAAACTTCTGCAGCACTTGGGTCTGCCCCCAATTGATAGAGGGAAAACAATCAAATCTACTTATTTTCTTACATACACGATAACCATTTTATTATTTTTTTAAATCATCTAACAGTCACAGACTTCTGATGTTGTTATATAGTATTACCTAGTATCTTGATATTAAAGCTCCTGTTTTTTTCTACTTTAGGCCCTGGAGATGTACAAAGATGATTGGAACAAAGTGTCAGAACATGTTGGAAGTCGTACCCAAGACGAATGCATCCTCCACTTCTTGAGGCTTCCCATTGAGGACCCATATCTTGAGAATTCAGATGCTTCCCTTGGACCCCTGGCTTACCAACCTGTCCCCTTCAGTCAGTCAGGAAACCCAGTCATGAGCACTGTTGCTTTTTTGGCATCTGTTGTAGACCCTCGTGTGGCATCTGCTGCAGCAAAAGCAGCTCTGGGTATGGTCATCTTCCTAGCACAATTTCAGATAAGGCTTAATACTTTCCTTCATGTTAATATTATCTCATATTTAAGTGTTGTCAGCTGTTACATTCATTTCAGATATATAACAAATCAGATATACTTCTTAAAGTTGCAATTTATATTTAATAACTTTATGTGCTACCTTTAAATATTGTTATATTTAAGAGTATTACAATATTTTAAGCTAGGGCACTTAAAATGTAATACTTTAATACCTAAGAACCTTTATTAAGAATTGAAGGGACAAAACACTTTTTTAATGCTGTATTTTGGCATTCATTTAGACTGGTCTAACTGGCAAAGGGAGTCCTTTTACTTTCTTAAAAATTAGAATTTTCGGGCCTCCCCTGGTGGTGCAGTGGTTGAGTGCTGGGCTGCAAAGCTGCCTGCAGCCTCTGCAGAGCCAGTTCGATCCCCGGCCGCCGGCGAGGGTCCCACATGGTGCGACAGACCTCTCCTGTCTCACCTGCTGCTCCCCTCAGCAGTGTACCTTGGTCCTTCTGCCTGTTCCCTGTTTTGCTCCCCACTCTGGCTCTGGTGAATTCTCTCACCCTCCCGCGCTTCTGACTGTACCCAGTGCTTGTGCAAATAAATAAATAAATCTTTAAAAAAAAAAAGAATTAGAATTTTCTTAAGCCATAGAACTTTTTATTGACTGGTTTTTAATCCTTCCTGTCTTCTTGATTTCGGTGTGACCAGCTAAGTTATATAAAATTTGAACAAAATTTTGATTGTCCCTGATAGAAATGTATGTAGTAATCCTTTTTATTTATATAAGCAAGAAGCTGTGTTGTATAAGATAAAATACAGCAACACAGAATTTCAATATTTTTTCATTTGGCCCTTGATATTTTGTTGGGATAACGTAGGACCCAGGTCCCAAACGCATCGCTGTCCACAAGACACTAGTACTAGGTTGGATTTCCTGGTGGTTTACACTGAAACAAGTACTTGTGTAAAACCAGTTCCCTATACCATTTTTATTTGTGAACAGAGGAGTTTTCACGGGTCCGTGAGGAGGTGCCACTGGAATTGGTTGAAGCTCATGTCAAAAAAGTACAAGAAGCAGCACGAGCCTCTGGGAAAGTGGATCCCACATATGGTCTGGAGAGTAGCTGCATTGCAGGCACAGGACCTGATGAACCAGAGAAACTTGGTGAGTCACTGCTGCATCTAAGGACAGAGCGAATAGATGTTTGTATTTTTAGTAAGTATGACCTAGCTAAAGTAACTGGATTTTCTGGCACTTTAGAGTACAATGATCAGTTATAGACCTGTCTTTTAAGATTAGTATATAATTTTTTTTTTACTCTTTTATTTTTTTTTAAATAATAAATTTTATTTTTATATTCCCCATACAATTGCAACCCCCCCATTCTGACCCCAATCCCTCCCCTCCTGCCCCCCAACCCCCAAAAAGTGTCTCTGGTTCATAGTTTTTTGTTGATTTTGATTTTCACTTTCTTATAGTTATTCATTTTCCTGGTCCCTTATTTAAGTTTTCTGGATTCCTGCTATGAGTGAGACCATCCAGTGTTTTTCTTTTTCTTTCTGGCTTATTTCGCTGAGCATGATCCCTTCCAGCACCATCCATGTTGCTGCAAATTGCATGTGTTTATCTTTTTTGAATGCTGAGTAACAACAAAGAAAATAATCCAGTCAAAAAATGGGCAGAAGAGCTAAAAAGAAACTTCTCTGAAGAGGAAATGCAAATGGCCAACAGGCATATGAAAAAATGTTCAACATCACTTGTAATCAGGGAAATGCAAATCAAAACTACCATGAGATACCATCTTACACCAGTGAGAATGGCACATATTAAAAAAACTAGCAACAACAAATGTTGGCGAGGGTGTGGAGAAAAAGGAACTCTCCTGCACTGCTGGTGGGAGTGTAAACTGGTCCAACCACTATGGAGAGCTGTGTGGAGATTTCTTGACCTACTAAACATAGAGCTTCCATATGATCCAGCAATTCCACTCCTAGGTATTTACCCAAAGGACACAGAAACATCAATTCCAAAGAACACCTGCACCCCTCTGTTTATAGCAGCACTGTTTACAATAGCTAAGCTTTGGAAACAGCCCAAATGCCCAAAAATAGATGACTGGATCAAGAAGATATGGTACATATACACCATGGAATATTTTTTCTTATTTTTTTATGATAGCCAGAATATAAAAATTGTTTTATGATATCACAGTTACGAAATATTTGAAGCCTGCTTTTAGATCTAGGGTTTTAGCAGATAGATATGAGAATATGGAAAGGGCTTTTGTAGTTATTTTAATATAAATCTTGGTGAGTAGATGTAAATTCATTGTTGCTTTTGGTTATTTTTTAATTGAGAATAAAAATCATATAATATGAAACTCTCAATTTTAACCTTTAAAGGTATATAACCCTGTGACAGTCTAGTACATACATAGTGCTATGCATGTACTATCACTTAATTTCAGTACATTTCCACCATCCCAAAAGAAAATCCCATACCAGTTAAACAATGGCTCCCTATTTATTTCTCTCCTCAGCCTTGGTAAGTAGTAACCTGTTTTCTTTCTCTGGATTTTCCTGTTCTGAACATTTCTAAAATTTGAATCACACAATATGTAGATTTTTGCATTTGACTCCTTTCACTGAGCTTCATGTTTTTAAAATTCACCCATGTTGTAGTATGAAGTAGTGCTTTATCCCTTTCTTTGCTGAATAGTATTCCTTTGAGTGGATATACCACATTTTACTTATCCGTTCTTCAGCCAGGGAGCTGGCTCATATATGGCACAGCAGACCTCTTCTGTCTCACCGGCTGCTTCCCTTACTGTATTTCAGTAGATCTACCTGTTCTGTTCCCCACCCTGTCTCTGGTGAATCCTCTCACACCTCTGGCCTACACCCCAGTTCTTGTATGCAAAAATAAATAAATCTAAAACAAACAAAAACCCACAAGTCTTTATCTAGATTAATAAAGAACAGAAAATGGACCAACTAATTGCTAAATTTAGTCATTTAGTACCATTACTACCAACCTTACAGAAATGAGGAGGAATATAGAAAAATTAAACAAACAAACCAAAAAAAACCAGCTTTTACTGTGTGGAAGTTCCTCACTAAAAATAAACCTACCACATGATCCATTGATCCTAGTCTTAGGAAATCTACCCAAAGGACAAAAAACTAATTCAAAAAGAAACTTGCACTCCTATATTTAATGCAGCACTATTTACAATAGCTAAGATATGGAAACAACTTAAATGCCCCAAAATGTATCACCAAGATGATGTGGTGTATATACACAATGGGATACTGCTCAGATCAAAAAAGATAAACTCAGGCCATTTGCAGCAACATGGATGGAGCTGGAGGGATTATACTAGGTGAAATAAATCAGAAGGAAAAAGAGAAATACTGGATGGTTTCCATTAGGGAACTGAACAAAGGGTCAGGAAAAAGACAAAACTAGCACGCTAACCATAGACCTGTGGCATACAGGAAGAGTGGCTGTAGCTGATTGTTCTGTAACTGAGATTAAGTGCTATGAAACAGAGCGCAATTCAGTGTGATTCAGTGTACTAGACTATATCACTTAACATTCTTGGATGTGAAGTCAGACTTAAGCTAGACTTTTTTTTTTCCCTTCCTTTTAATTTACAGGATAAGTATGACTATGTTTGTTTTGCTATCGTGTTATTTCGTTGTGTTCAAGGTTCTTGGTTGCTGGTGAACACAGCAGACCGAAATCCCTGCCTCATGAACTTTACTTTTGAAGCAAAAGATGGACAGAAATATAATATGTAAAGTTTTAAAATATATAAGTTAAATTTTAAAATGTAGAGAGAGTATGTTGGCTAATCAGTGGTAAGGCAGAAAACAGGTTGAAGGGGTTGGATAACAGTCAAGTGTGGGGAATTGCAGTTTTTAATGTATAGAGAATGTCTCACCAAGAAAGTGATATTTGAGCAAAGTTGTAAATTAGACAAGGGAACAGCAGTATACAAGACTGACAGTGTACAAGCTGACATGGCTGATGAACATCATGGGGGATCCCAGACAGGTAGTTGACGGCTGGGTAGAGGAGGTATTGTGAGATGGTGAGGCCCCTTGTAAATTTTTAATGTTTAAGTCGGGTGGAGCCAGTGGAGGGGTTTGAGCAGAAGAGTGTTAGAGTGATCTATAATTTTAAAGTTTCATTTTAACTCTTAGGTTGAGAATAGACACCCCAGCTAGGAGTTGTTAAGTTGATTTATATTTCAAATAGTTTAAGTTATATATTTGATTATTGGAGAGAGATATACATATATATTGCTATATCACAAAAGTTTTTATTTAAAAACTTTATTAGGGCCTCCCCTGGTGGCGCAGCGGTTGAGTGCTGGGCTGCGAAGCTGCCCGCAGCCTCTGCAACGCCGGTTCAATCCCGGCTGCTGGCAAGGGTCCCACATGGCATGCAGACCTCTGCTGCTGCGCCTGCTGCTCCCCTCAGCAGTGTATTTCGTCAGTCTGCCTGTTCTGTTCCCCGCTCTGGCTCTGGTGAATTCTTTCGCCCTCCCGCACTTCTGACTGTACGCAGTGCTCGTATAGTGCTCGTATGTATGTATGTATGTATGTATGTATGTAAGAATAAATAAACAAACAAACAAACAAACAAATAGGACCTTCCTAGTGGCACAAGGGGTTTAAGTCTCAGCATTATGAAGCTGTCAGCAGCCACTGCAGCAGCAGCCATTGCAGCAGATCCCCAGCCAGGGAGCTAACCCACATGGCACAGCAGACCTCTTCTGTCTCGCCCACTGCTCCCTTACCCACTGCTCCCCTCTGCAGTGTATTTCAGTACATCTGCCTGTTCTGCTTCCCACTCTGTCTCTGATAAATCCTCTCACTCCCTGCATCTCTGGCCTGCTCCCCAGCTCTTGTATGCATAAACAAATCTTTTTTAAAAAATGATAGAGTCCCTGGGTCTAGCCAACTTATTTTTCTAGTATTATTTATTGTCATTGAACACTGGCTATGAGCCAGACAGTTGTTAGCACTTTATATAAAGTAATTCGCATAATCATTTGTACTAAACTTATGCAAAGGATACTATTATTTCTTTTTGTACGTAAGCGTATGGAGACCCTGTCAGCCAAATAGTTTGTATAAGGTCACTTGAGCTAATATAGTAAGTTGTAGGGACAGAATTCAAACCTGGTCAGATTAGATCCACAATCTACCCTGTTTTTCTGGCAGGGACTAACAGATTTATTTCTTGGATCAAAACAAGAATATCAGCTATTTTTACTTAGCCTACAATAAACATAAGAATGGAATTTATATTTTTTAAATGTTATGGAAGATAATCAAAAGATGAATATTTTGTGACATGTAAAAATTATAGGACACCCAAATTTCAGTTTCTGTAAAGTTTTTTGGAATACTTACATTCATTTTCAGGCTTTTTTCATGACTGATTTTGTGCCTTTGTGGCAATGATGTTGAGAAGTTAGAACTATGACTACCTGGCAACTATCATGTTGGTATTTTCCTCTGACTGATTTGACTTCCTCTTTTATAACTATGTTACCTGATCATAGGATGTTGTTCCTTTCTGTCTTTGGCAAATGACCCACTAATTTATGTTGTTTAAGTTGGAGGTTCAGTTTTTATTCATTGTAATATCTTAATTTAACTCGCAGACTTGGGTCAGGTGGCAGATATGGATTGTCAGCCTTCTAGTTTATCAACACCAACAAAAGGACACAGGATATGTGAAGGACTACAACCTCATGGGGGTACAATTCCAACCAGAAACTTTTTTTTTCTTTTTCCAGGAAGATGTCTAAAAACAACTTTAATAAATGGTTTATAGAATATACTGCTTCAGACCTCCCCAGTGGTGCAGCGGGTTGAGCGCAGCGCTGTGAAGCTGTCCGTGGCCTCTGCAGCGCTGGTTCGATTCCCGGCCAGCCAAGGAGAGTCCCACATGGCGGGGCAAACCTCTCCTGTCTCACACGCTGCTCCCCTCAGCAGTGTACTTGGGTCCTTCTGCCTTTTCTGCTCCCTGCTCTGTCTCTGGTGAATTCTCTCACCCTCCTAGGCCTCTGGCCCGTACCCCAGTGCTTGTATAAATAAATAAATCTTTAAAAAAAAAAATACACACTGCTTCACGTACTCTTCCATATAGCATATTGAGCAACAACTAACTCATAATTAATTGATAAGTTAAAACTCTTAGTTAATGTCCTAAAATTCTCACCACATGTCTCCAGATTTGTTCCTTACAGAGGAGAGGGTTTGTCTTGAACTACACCATTTATCTTTAGATAAACTGATATTAGCATTATATAACTGTTTATCTTGGAATCATAGCTAATTTAAGAATTAATATCAAATTTGATTTGCCTTACAGTAGAGGTGTGTAATCTTATTGGCATATAGAGCTGTAGACTGTGTGTAGTCATTTCAACAGCAGATATTTATTTTTTTAAAAATATAAAATTAAAAATTAAAAAAATAAAAGCAGATATTTATTTTCTTAAAAAATGCCTTTATTCCACATAGTACTTAGTTGGGCTGTAATTAAGCTGACTAAGCAACGGTCTATTGAACATTGAATTAAAGAATAACTTGTGAAGTTTTGGGGGTTTTAAAACCTCATCTACATTTGGCTTTTTTTAGTCAGGTCTGTTGTTTTACTTTAATGTGTCTTATTGCATCTTGCATATTTTATCTTAACTAAAAATTACAACATTACCAATAATTTCCATCTCTGTTCTGCCTTTTCGTTATCTTCTCACCTTCTGACATCCAGCACCAAGAATCCTAAACTTTGAATATTTCACTCCCTTTTTAATTGATTTTTATCACAAAGATATACATTAGCAATATATTAGCTAATATTTTGTTTTTAACTTTATGAAAAATGGTGTATTCTGAGACTTTTTTTTTAAGATGTATTTATTTATGCATACAAGAACTGGAGCATAAGCCAGAGGTATGGGGGATGAGAGGATTCACCAGAGAGTGGGGAGCAGGTAGATGTACTGAAATACACTGCTGAGGGGAGCAGCAGGTGAGTCAGGAGAGGTCTGCTGTGCCATGTGGGTTGCTCCCTGGCCGGCTGGGGACCAAGCTTGTGCTGCAGTGGCTGGCGGTAGCTTGATAGCACTGTGCCACCTGAAGTTTTTTATTTCCTCTTGAAATCTTGCATTTCTTTCCATTTGTTTGTGTTTTTTATTTTTTTATTATTTTTTAAAGATTTTTTTTAATGATTTTTATTTATGCATACAAGAACTGGGGTACAGGTCTGAGGCGTGGGAGGATGAGAGAATTCACCAGAGACAAAGCAGGGAGCAGAACAGGCAGATGGACCGAAGACACTGCTGAGGGGAGCAGCGGGCTAGGCAGGAGAGGTCTGCCATGCCATGTGAGTGTCTCCCTGGCCAGCCGGGAATCAATCCCACGCTGCAGAGGCTGCAGACAACTTCACAGCGCAGTGCTCAACCCGCTGTGGCACCGGAAAGGCCCTCTTCTGTTTTTTTTTAAACAGTGTCTTATAATTTTCTTTGACTAGGTCCTTTACCTCCTTTGTTAGCTTTGTACCTGTGGTTGGGGTGGGGAGGAAGTGGTTTTGTGTGTGTATGATTGTTTTGTTTTCCTATTTCAGACATTTCATAGGCACATTTACTTTGAAGTGTGGTAGGTGGACATACCACATCAAAATAAGGAGTTTGCATCCCTAGCTCTACTGTTGAATTCAGTTGTAACTTTTTCCTTAGTTGAATGTCTTGATAAAGAAGATTATTGAACATTTTTTAACATTCAACTTGAACATTCTTGCTTAACTCTTTATTGTGGAATGGTCCTTTTTCCAGTTTTTCTCCCAAAGTATATATACCAGTTGACATTTAAACCTATAACATTGTTGTATGTTTTTTTTTTAAGATTTATTTATACATACAAGAGCTGGGGTACAGGCCAGAGGTGTGGGGGATGAGAGGATTCACCAGAGACAGAGCGGGGAACAGAACAGGCAGATCAACCGAAGTACACTGCTGGAGGGGGGTAGTGGGCGAGCCAGAAGAGGTCTGCCACGCCATGTGGATTGCTCCCTGGCCAGCCGGGGATCCAGCTCGTGCTGCAGAGGCTCTGCACAGCTTCAGAAGCTGTGTCTTAACCCCTTGCGCTACCAGGGAGGTCCTAAACCTGTAACATTTGATCCATTATTTCCTAGTGTTAGATTCTCTCATGTAGCAGGTGTGAAATGACAATTTACGTTGTGGCTGTCAATTTGATTTTCTCTGACAACTAATTTGAATATCATTTATTGTTTGTATGTCATTGCTCACTTTTCTATAGTGTTAAGTCTGATATACTAATCTAGTTACTGTGCGGCTTGTGTTCTCCCCCCTCCCCCCATTTTGTTGCTTTATGAAAGCTTGTTTTGTGGTTAACCTTTTTTGTGTTGTGTTTAAGATATTCAGGCTTTATCTTTTCATATGTGTTTAGGGTTGATTTTTGTTAACTTATTAAAATACATTTTTTGTATCTTAATTTTACAGCTGTCTTGTTAAAACCCTGTGATTATATTTGGTAATGTTTCTGCAGATTCTTCTGGGTATACATTTTTATTTTCTTAGAAATCATAACTCTTTTTTCCTTTCTAGTCCTCTTTTTCTTACTTGACTGTATTGGCTCTGATCTCTTTAGCAATACTGACCTAGTTAGCAATTTGGCAATACTGTTTGCTCTTGACTTTAGAAGGGAGTACTTTAGGAATCTCTCCCTGAAGAAGGAGCACTGTAGAATTTTTGATAGCGATCTTTCAGGAGCTCAGGAAGTTTCCTTGTAGCCTTGGTTTTCTAGAGCTTGTCATGTATTTAATTTTGTCAGACACTTCACATGCATGGGATCAGATAAGCTTTTGGGCTTAACTAATCTTAAATTATCCATCAATTCTGTCATATTATCATAACATATTGCCTTTTTTATATAGTGCTGTATTCTATTTTCAGATACTTTGCTTAGGAATTTTCCGTTTATGATTATGAATGAGATTTAGCTTAGTGGTCTCTCATATTCCTTATCTGTTGTCCTGATTTGTGAATCAGGTTTATTCTTACTTTATATTTCCCCTGCACTCTTGGCTTTTTTTCCTTGAAATGTCCTTTTCTAAATATGTACTACAGCTATCCTTTCCCTCTCCCTTTTTATGTGTTTGCACACACACACACACACACACAGAGCCATGTCTGTCTAGGAAATGTTAGTGCAACCATTTATCCTGCCCTGATTTCCCATAGCATCTCTTATGTGTGTGTATGGTGGACTTAATATTTTGTGTCCTTTCCAAGCAGAATATGGTTCTTCTCTAATGTTCAGTGAATATTTAGCACAGCATTGTTTCTCTGGTACTGACACAAAATATTTATTTGTTGTCAAATAATAAGTAATTTATAATTTTTTGCTTTTTGTACTTTTAATTTTTGTACATACAGACAAGTGAAAACCCTCGCTCAGTTCCGTGCATTTTCACAAATTAAATACATTCATGTAAGCAGCCCCAATTTCAAGAAGCAGGTCATTATCATCACCGCAAGCAACCCTCCCTTTCTGCCTTCATACCCCTTCTCCATTTATTTTTTTTTTTAGGATTTATTTATTTATACATACAAGAACTGGGGTACAGGCCAGAGGTGTAGGGGGTGAGAGGATTCACCAGAGACAAAGTAGGGAACAGAACAGGCAGACTGACTGAAATACACTGCTGAGGGGAGCAGTGGGAGAGTCAGGAGAGGTCTGCTGCGCCATGTGGGTAGCTCCCTGGCCAGGGATCAAACTCGTGCTGCAGTGGCTGCAGATAGCTTCATAGGTTGCGTCTCAACCCATTGTGCCACCAGGGAGGCCCCCCCATTCTGCATTTAACTGTTCTCCTGAGTTCATAGATTACTTTCCCATTTTTGAACATTAACAAAATCAAAAAACGTGGTGTTTTATGTCATACTTCTTAAGTTAACCCATGAATATGAGATTCATCCGTATTACTATGTAGTTTCAGGCACTCAAAATATAATTGTATAATAACTTTCAATTTTTTTCCATATTATTCTTATTCTTTTGCTTATAGAAGGAGCTGACGAAGAAAAAATGGAAACAGATACTGATGGTCATCAGCCTGAAAAGGTGAATTTCTGTCTGGTTTTGTTCTCCTGTTACCACAAAGTGCAGGCCTTCCATAGCATAATAGTTTGGATTTTATTCTGATTTTTTTGAGGCCCTTTGAGGGAACCATAAATGATTTTATCTGCTATTTGAATTATACTGGTTCAAGGTATAGTTCTCACAAAGCATAATATAGAAAATGTTTCATTTATTCAGTGAAGATTTGTGTACTTCCCAACCTCCTTTTTTGTACCCTTTTCAGTTGCAATTAGGAATATGAATGTAAAAGTTGTGGTTCTTAGGAATCTTAATTTTAAGGTATAGATTCTGTACTTGTGCCAGAAGAGAATTATAAAATACTGAAGGATTGTGTAGGAGAGTTACTGCCAACAGAAAAATATTTAGAAAAGACTTAATGAGAAGATGACATAGAAGTAGGTTTTAAAGAGCATGTGGAACTATAAAGATTGAAATGGAGAATGAAAATCAAGATTCTAACTGGTGATAGTAAGGAGACACTAAAGCCCATATGTGGAGGGCAGGGAAGAGCTCAGTGCATATAAGACCCAATACCTATTTATAAAGGCTGTAAACTCAGGGTAAACTAGACAGACAGGACTTTTCAGCTTCTTTATGATCAGAGACACTTGATAAGCTGTGATGTCATAATATGCAAGTCATGTCCCATATATAAGTAGGGGTTTAAGATCTTGCTTACATAAGGTATTTTTAAATTGTAAATAGCTAAGGAGAGGAAGAGAATAGTAGATTTAATTATGGGTCTTACGATGTTCCAAATACTATCCTTTGTACTTTGCATCGGAGAGTTCATCTAATTCCTAAATAACTTCATCAATTCAGTGATAGTCTCTTTATTTTAGATGATGTTATATAATTTGCTCAAGTTCATAGGAATTTCAAAATGAGTAAATTATATCAAATGCTGACCAGAGGAATTGAAGTTTTCAGTCCCAAGAGCACTATCACTGAGTTCTCAAAAAAATCATTAACCTAATGGCTGTATTAAAGGACTTTGTCAGCTTTTTATTTCTGGAGCAACTCATCTTAATACTTGGTTGATAAATACGGACTTTAAAAGCTCATAGTACTTCTGGACAACTAGTAACTTAAGTGTTTGTTTAACCAACAAATAATATAATTAATTCCTTTGACATTTATTTGAACATTGTAACCCTGACTTTGTAGCAAAGAGGTCGAGGACTATGCTTTAGGGATGTATCATCTTGTGAGCACTCAAATGTAAAATTTATTTCTCTGAATTTATAAATTTCTTTTCCAACTTTTCTCTCCAAAGCCCTTTGAATCTAGTTCACTTATTGCTAAAAATACTGGAACCTTTTGTTAACCTAAGATAATATCACTTGTAAAACAACCAATGTTTCTCACTATCCTCTTCCTATACCACTTTGCAGGCAGAAAACAAAGGAGAAAATGAGACAGATGAAGGTGATAAAACACAAGAAGGAGAAAATGAAAAAAATGGTGAGAAGGAGCAAGATAGTGAAGTTAGTGAGGATGCCAAATCAGGTAATTTGAGGGAAACCTTTAGGTTTTATTTTAAAAAGATTATAAAAAGCACTGGAGAAATGTAAGCAGTTTAATTGTATAATAATATTTATTTGGGGTTTGTTTCTTAATATAACAGTAAGTGTGCCTTTGAGTTTTTATTTTGCATGTAGGTAACATGCTAATAATAGTGACTGCATTGTTTTCAGTGGTATACAGACATGATTTGTTCATTTTGACCAAAGTTACCACACAGAGCTGCTATTTCATTTTATTTTATTTTATTTTTTTAAAGATTTATTTATTTATACAAGAACCGGGGTACAGGCCAGATGTGTGGGAGAGTGAGAGGATTCACCAGAGACAGAGTGGGGAACAGAACAGGCAGACTGACGAAATACACTGAGGGGAACAGTGGGCGAGACAGAAGTCTACTTCGCCATTTGGGATTCTCACTGGCCGGCCGGGATCGAACCCGCACTGCAGAGGCTGCAGCCAGCTTCACAGTGTGGCTCTCAACTGCTTGCACCACTAGGGTGGCCCCTGCCATTTCATTTTAAATGTCAGTTGCTGGCATATCCCATCATGCTTGGCTCAAAAGGCCTGCGGAAGTGCTCTATTCCTCAGCATCTGATTTCCTCCAGACTTCAGGATTTCCCAGTCAGAGCATTCCATTGAATGATGAACAAACATGTTGCTTTAAGGGCTTAGTTACCCTGAATTTTCCTTTATATCCAAGGGAACTATACACAGAGCTTAGAGAAATGAAGGGAAGACAAAGTGTACCATTCAGAAAATCCATCTAAAATAGAGTCAGACTTAAATGCATAGAATGGTTCAGCAATAGTCTTGAAAAGAGGAAAAAGGCACTGAGATCTCTTTGTAACATCAATTTTAGTTTGTTATGTGGTGGAGGTGAGAAGTAAGATGGCTTATTGAGACTGAGTGCACTGCTAATAAAGCTTTCTGATTTTTCAGAAGAAAAGGAGACTGAAGAGAACAAGGAACTCACTGATACTTGTAAAGAAAGAGAAAGTGATATTGGGAAGAAGAAAGTAGAACATGAAATTTCTGAAGGAAATGTAGCCACAGCCGCAGCAGCTGCTCTTGCCTCAGCTGCAACCAAAGCCAAGGTTTGCCCCTGACAGCCCTTTTCCAGTGCTCTCTTAATCCATGAATAGTCGTATTGTTTTTAGGTTATTAGGAACATTTAGTATAAAGAGCCTTGCACCTAATAGGAAATGACTATTTGCTTGAAAGCCTTTTTCTAGGTTAGGAATTCCAGGGCAGGAAGAGGATGGTGGAAATACTAGATCTAATCCTAAAGGGTGGCTGCCTTTTATGCATTCATTGTATCATTCAGTCTTGTGAAGACTGCGGTGATGGAAGGCAGAATTTAAAGAGGACTGTTATTTCAATCATTTCTACCAAATGGAAATATTTGTGATTTTTAAGATAAAAATCTGTTTCCTTGTGTAATACTTTGCCCTGTGCCTACAGACTGAAAGGAGAGAGAGGGAATCTAAAATAACTTTTTCTTATTGAATTTGCCAGCTTTTCTGGGGGTGGTTTTCTCTATTTATAACATAGTATTGACTTCACAGGATACTTAAGAAAAAAGAAAATGTTATTTTCCTTGCATTGTGTTAATTTAGCATTTTAAAGCATTTCAGGCATGAATGTGTGAAGTTTTCAAAAAAAATTTTCACCCTTTCTCCATTTTACCCTCAGAAATCATTTACCAACTTGTAGGTTACCACATTTTGAGCAGTAGTTACTAGAATATAGCTAATCATTTTATCTTGCACTCTTCTTGATCTATTGGTAATGATGTTGTTTTATGGTCTTGAATTCCAGACCATTGAGCTTCTTGTACAAGGTACCTGCGTATTTAAATCTGTGGAGCATGGTTTATAACAGACTGATAGATGACTCAGTTCAAACCATAGACTACTATTCGGAGTGCCTACTCATCTGACACATGCACAAAAATGTTTACAGGCCACCTGCAATTAGTCCAGACAGATACCTTAGCTGATTGGTACAATAGCTTGAGTTCCTGCATATTCATACTTGCCAGTCATTTTCAAAGATAGCTCCTGATTTTCGTGGTTCTTTGTGGTATTCTCGCTATCTTTACTCTACCATACTTTAGCAATTTTTGAAGGACAGTTTGAATACTTAATGAAGTATTGACTATTGTTTCCTATTTGTTTGGTTTTGTTTGTTTGTTAGAAACATATTTTGATGTTTCTCTGTCTTCTGCCAAGTTAGATTCTTGGGTAGCTCATTGTCTCTGAGCTGTCCAAGTTATTGTTCTATAGTCATCGGGTGTCTTTTAAGATCTTAAGGGTTGTCTTGGGCATATTTTCTCATTTTATAAATAAAGATCTGGAGGGAGCATTTCTCCTTCGTGCCTTTCATCAGGGCATAATACAGCTGCCTATCCAGTCGTGAAGTCTGCAGCTTCAGGTCATTTTTGACTCCTCAGTTTTTCATTTTCCATAGCTATTCAGCTACCAAATCCTTCTTGGTACTTGAGTTCATCTGCTATTACCTGGCTCCCTTGCTGTTTTCATAGGTGAGCTTCCATCCCATCATCTGTTGCCTATCTCCTTCATCCCATTCTCTATCCTTCAACCAGTGTAATCTTTTTTGTTTTTTAATTTTCCATTATAATACTTCGTTCTTGAGGCTCATGGCATCTCAGGAGCTGCGAGCTTCAGTACAGACACGGTCACGTCCAAGAACCACACCACACACAACCAATCCCAGAAGTGGCACAAAAATATCATCATGAAACCTCAGTCACAAAGATATAAATCTCTTACGGGGTGGACCCCGGGTTCTTAAGAAACATGCATTTTGCCAAGAGGCACAAGAATGGCCTGAGAAAGATGCAGGCCAACAATGCCAAGGACTTGAGTGCATATGCTGAGGCTATCAAGGCCCCTGTAAAGCCCAAGGCAGTCAGGGCTAATATCCCAAAGAGCAGCAGCCATAAGCTTAGTCATCTTGCCTACATCGCTCAAACCAAGCTTGGGAAATGTGCACATGGCCGCATCTTCAAGGGTCTCATGTTCTCCCAGCTGAAGTCCAATGCTTAACCCTGGGCCAAGGATGCTGGTACAACACAAGTTCCCAAAGATGTGTTGGCTGCCAAAGGTCCCCAAACTCCAGAATCGAGAACCCCTGTCAACCATTTGAGAACAAAAGGACTGGTGTTGCTCCAAGGTTGCTGTTTGCAGGACACTGGTGTCTTCCTGTGCTATTTATACAAATGAACCTGAAGCAGAATTTGTGGGAAAAATAAAAGAAAAAGGGCCTCCCCAGTGGCGCAACGGGTTGAGCGCTGCACTGTGAAGCTGTGTGCAGCCTCTGCAGTGCGGGTTCAATTCCCAGACAGCCAGGGAGATACCCACATGGCACGGCAGACCTCTCCTGCCTCACCCACTGCTCCCCTCAGCAGTGTCTTTAGTCCGTCTGCCTGTACTGCTCCCTGTTCTGTCTGGTGAATTCTCTCACCCTCCCGCCCCTCTGGCCAGCCTGTACCCCAGTTCTTGTATAAATTAATCAATCTGAAAAAAAAAGATTTATTTTAAAAAATGAAAGAAATATAACATATTCAAATAAGTGGATATGTAAGTCTGCAGCTCAGTGAGTTTTTTCACGGATTGAGCCCCCACCTTTGTGTTTACAAGCAGCATCTACATAACAATACCAGCCTCCCAAAAGTTTCCTGTTACTCCCAATAACTGTGCCTCCCTTCAAGAGTCATTCCTAAACTGTCTCCTGACCCCATGGATTAGTTCCTTCCATTTTTTAAAAACTTCATATAAATGTATTTGATCATTCCTGGTTACTAAGGGTTAAACAGCATAAGCAGCAAAGCCCTATGACACCCTCTAGGAGGCACTTCAGGAAGTCGTGCATGGGAACTAGAGCAAACACAGCAAATTTTTGGAGATGGCAGAGTTAAGTATCAGCTTAAAGAGGTATGACCCTCAAAAGGACAATCATTTCTTGAGCACGGGTCATGCCTAAGTCCACCCCAATAGCACTGTGACAAAGCAGAGGTGCCCACATGAATACTGAGGCACTGAGGAACACAACAAGAAAAGAAACTGGTTAAGAAGCTGGCCAAGAAGTAGGATACCTTTTTTGCTTCTGAGTCTCTAATCAAGCAGATTCCACAAGTCCTGGACCCAGTCCTGAGTAGACTTCTTCCCTTCTTTGCTGACCCACAATGAGAATATGGTGGTCAGATTGGTAAAGTGAAATCTATGATCAAGTTACAGATAAAAAAGGTGCTATATCTCTTAGTGGCTATTGGGCATATAATGATGACGTGATGAGATTGTGTACATTAACTTAGCTGTCAGTTTCCTGATGCCAATGCTCAAGAATTAGCAGGCTTTATACATTAAGATGACTTGTACTAAGACACAGCTTAAATTCTGGTACCAAAAAAAAAAAAAAAAGAATCATGCAATATGTAAAACAATCTTTAAAAATACTTGCATGAGTGTTTTTACTTTCTTAAATAACCTGTCTCTGGTGGATTAAAATTACATAGGAGTTTTTCATGATCAGGACTCTTCTTGGTTCTCAATCATTATTTCTGGTCTCTCACCTAAACTGTTTCTTGCAGTTCTACCAGAAAAAAAAGCCACTCTTTCTCATCTCCAGCTGGGCTTCCCTGGACACTTGTCCCTCTCATAGAACATGGGTATCTCATTCTACCTTCCCGTTATTTCTCCTCTTTGTACACTGTGACTGTTCACTATACAATGCCAGAGAAGTAACTACCTATAAATTTTTACAAATGCCTCATATTGTTTTCCTCTGACCTCATAGTTTTTGATACATGCAACAACGGGCACAAACATTTGTATATTGTATTCTACTCAATACCTTCCCATAGCTATTTGTCTATTACTGCAGAGAAACTGCTTTGGCCTGGCCCTGGGATACCCCCATACAAGGTTAGAAGAGTGTCCAAAACACATTTTATTTTCAGGTCACTAAAATTTTCTCCCTCACCATCACTCTTCTTTCTGATAACTGTGACTAAGTTCTTCAATCTCAAAACACCTTTGTTTCCCACTGATTTGTGATACAGACACTTGTACTACATAACTTGGCACATATGAACTATTCAGTGCCATTTACAGCTGGATCTGACACATTTCAGAGCACACATAATCATTTTTGTGCTACATGGTGATTAAGGGGTAAGGAATTCACGTAAATTACTGTAATTAATAGAACTTATCTGTACAATCCAAGTTCTCTCTTACTCTTTTTTCTTCTGTGTCTATAAGCAGCTTTATTATTAAGAGTTTTCCTTGATACATTTTAATTGTCACATTCTGACATGGAGTGGTAATTAGAGATTCTAGCTCTAACTCCAAAACACATACTGTGAGCATGCTTTCTGACTTTTACCCATCCTTATCATATTGAAGGACTCATCTGTAGCATATCTGTTTTTTCATTGTACCTACTGACAAGCTATTATTGATCCACCTAGAAGAGTAGTAAGGAATGCCATTGGCTTTTTGCTCTGGAGCCCTTCCATCTGGATGTGTAGCTTTTAATAGAAGGAAGAGTCCAGAGCTATTGCTGGAATAAGCTAGAAACCCCCACAACTAAAATACATGTCTTTTTTCAGCAGTAGGATTCATTTCTTCCAAGATAACAGAGATTACATTTTGTTGAGACCACAGACATTTCTTTCAGATTTATTCTTTACCACCCAATCCACATATCCTAAAATGGCTAAAGTAGGTCTGTCTTCGTTGCAGTGGTGTTCATCCTGGGACAACAGGCATATTCTTTTTCATCCTTCTTTAATACCTTATAACGGGGCCTCCCCGGTGGCGCAGCGGTTGAGCGCTGGGTTGCGAAGCTGCCCGCGGCCTCTGCGGCGCCGGTTCGATCCCCGGCTGCTCCCCGGCCACCGGAGGAGGGTCCCACATGGCGCGCAGACCTCTCCTGCCGCCCGCTGCTCCCCTCAGCAGTGTACTTCAGTCCTTCTGCCTGCTCTGCTCCCTGCTCTGGCTCTGGTGAATTCTCTCACCCTCCTGCGCTTCTGACTGTACCCAGTGCATGTATAAACAAAAAACAAACAAACAAACAAATAAATAAATAAATAACATGCCTCTATTAAAAAAAAATTAAAAAAAAATACCTTATAACGGGCCTCCTTGGTGGCTCATGGGGTTAATATGCAACCTATGAAGCTATCCGCAGCCAGCAGCACAAGTTCGATCCCTGGCCAGGTAGCTACCCACATGGTGTAGCAGACCTCTCCTGACTAGCCCGCTGCCCCCCTCAGCAGTGTATTTCAGTCAGTCTGCCTGTTCTGTTCCCCACTCTGTCTCTAGTGAATTCTCTCACCCCCCCATACCTCTGGCCTGTACCCCAGTTCTTGTATGCATGAATAAATAAATCTTTTAAAAAAAATACCTTATAACTTATTCCCTTATGCCTGAAATTCATTCTTGAGTAGGCAAATTTTCATTGTACATTTTAGTCATAAGACTTTAACAGGTAAGCATTGATTGAAATAGGTTTACACTATGCATTGTACATTGGTACCATATCTTCTTACCTGATGATAACTGTGGAGAGGAGAGAGAAGGAAAGGTTGATTTACTTGATTATTTTGCTTATAGTTAATCTTGTATGTATCCTAGTATAACAATAGAAACTACTTCTGTTCTACCAGCTAGAGCCCATGCTTTGTTATGAAAAGTTGTTCTCAGCTGTTTTCTGAATCTCTATTTTCTTATCATTAATCTTCTTCTTGTTGTATGGTTGCTTCTCCCCCATTCCATATATCTTCTGTGGTACATGAGGAGCTTCAGAGCTCCTCATTCTTCTTAGGTTCTATAAAGCCAGTATGTGAAGGGTTTACACTCCCTCTCTAACCCTTCTTTTGAAAGGCCTTGGTTATCCTGGTTACCAGATTTTTTCAAAAATCCATAGCCTGTGTCTCCTGAATGCTCCTGCTTCATTTCTTTTTTGCTATGTAACTACAACAAAAATAGTGACTTAAGCTATAATTATTATATCTTATATGATTTTTACAAACCTCAGACTCAACTGGAAAATTCTGCTCTGTGTGGCATTGCCTAGGTTCACTCACGTATTCACCTCATAGCAGGGCTGCTATGGAGAACCTGAGTTGACGTTGTTTATAGCTAGATGCCAAGATTAGGTTGACTATACCCCCTGGAGGCCAGAGGATGTCTCTCTTTCCTTACAACCTCACTGAGATTACCTTTTTCTGCTTCATATTATGGTGGTCTCAGAGTAGTTGGACTTTTATGTGACTGCTTAGAACTTTAAAGGAAAAGCTTTTGTTCTATGTGATGAGGGGAACCTGCTGCTGTCATGTCCTGGGGCTTCAGCTTGGTGCTGCACGACTTCTGTCCAACTCTATTGGTCAAGAAAGGTTCTGTCAGAATTCAAAATGAGGCATCTTAGACCACACCTGTAGAGAAAAGTTGTTACCTTAACTCACCAGTCTTCACTCTAGTCACAAATTACTTTTATTTCTCCCACTTGCAAAATAAATATGCCATTGCGTCCTCTTATAAAGTCAGAGTTAAGACTACAGTTGCATGATATTATCTAAATCAAGCCCAGGGATTATACTAGCGAAGTTCTTCAAGAGTTGTTATTTGAATAAGGTTCCTTGTGTGTTAGTGTTCTCAGTATGAAGAATTTGTGCACTAACATAACAAAGGTGAAGCACAGGCAGGATTACTGCAGCAATTTTTAAATCTAGCCAGCCATTCATTTCTAGTTTCTTGGTCAAGACCCAGTCCTACACACTGAAAATTACTCTCTACAAATTTTGATTTGGCCCTCTGGGATTTTGATTCTGCCTTCTGAGGCATGTTTCTTTGGATTAAAAAAAAAATCAGCCCAATGCTGAGGGGCAATGTTTGGGTCTTCTGGGGCTCTTTCTTTTTTTTCTTTTTTTTTTTTTAATAGAGGCATGTTTTTATTTATTTGTTTGTTTTTTGTTTATACATGCACTGGGTACAGTCAGAAGCGTGGGAGGGTGAGAGAATTCACCAGAGCCAGAGGGGGGAGCAGAGCAGGCAGAAGGACCAAAGCACAGTGCTGAGGGGAGCAGCGGGCGGCAGGAGAGGTCTGCACGCCATGTGGGACCCTCCTCCGGTGGCCGGGGAGCAGCCGGGGATCGAACCGGCGCCGCAGAGGCTGCGTGCAGCTTCGCAACCCAGCGCTCGACCGCTGCGCCACCGGGGAGGCCCTGCTGGGGCTCTTTCTATTGTCCCTGCCTGTGGGCCACTTGAGTAACTTTCATCTTAAGGCAGAGACTCAAACCAGATGATAATGGTGCTGTTGTCAAGACCACTGTCAATGCAGGGAAGATAGATGAAGAGAAGGAAGACACTGCTGCCCAGTCCTTGCTGAACAAGTTGATCAGAAGCAACCTTATAGATAACAAACAAGGGGAAGTCCTGCAGAGGGATCCACACTCCCCCCTTTACTCATTGAAGTCTTTTGAGGAACTTTGGCTGAAACCAAGCTTCTCCCAGGATTCTGTGCCTTCTCTTCAAGATATAAGAGAACTCATTGTCTTTGATGCTTGCTGAACCCCCACAGAACTTAATTGCCCAGTCTGGTACTAGTAAAATAGTGTTGGCTATGCTCAGTCAGATAGAACCAGCAAACATATCCCCAGTGTCTGCACCTCTCCCCAAACTATAAGCTCACCCTTGAAACAGGAAAAGTGATTGAGCAGATGAGCAGATTTTGCCTGAATTAAGCTGGCTTATGCTATTTGAGGCATAAGCTGGCTTATGCTGTTTGAGATTGTCATTGGCACCCCAGCACAGTCCTGGACTGGTGCTCCAAATTCAAGTTCATTGACCCCAATAAGATCAAGGTGTTGGTTCTGGATTAGGTGGATGTGATGATAGCTATTCAGGACCACAGAGATCAGAGCATCCACATCCAGAGGATGCTGCACAGGAAGTGCCAGATGCTGCTTTTCTCTGTCACCTTTGAAGACTCTGGAAATTTGCCCAGAAATGCTTCCAAAATTATCACACTGAAGCACAAGGAGGAGACATTGGAGACTTATCAAGCAGTATCACATGGTGTGCAATAACACAGAAGTTCTAAGCCATGTGTAACCTCTATGGGGCTATCATCACTTAGCCATGATCTTGTGCCATACTTGCAGAAAAGCTAGGTGATAAGCAGCAGAACTCTCCAAAGAAGGCCACCAGGATGCTCTGCCGAGTGGTAAAATGAGGGTGGAACAGAGGGCTGAAGTTACTGAGCACTTTCAAGAGGGCAAAGAAAAGGTTCTGGTGACCAACAACATGTAGTCTGGCATTATTGATGCCTAACAGGTGTCTGTTGTCATCAGCTTTGACCTCTCCGTGGACAAGGATGGGGAGGTCAAGGAGACCTGCTTATATCTGATTAGGTGCACCAGTCATTTTGGCAGGATGGGTCTGGCCATGCACATCAGCAACAGCAAGCACAGCATGAACATTCTGAACAGAATCCAGGAGCAAAAATTGAACACATGGTTTGGATGAGATTGAGATTTTTGCCGACAGAGAAGCCCCGACTAGTCACTGCTGCCTGTCCTTGACACATAACCCCTCTCTCACTCCCCACCTCTTCCCAAACAAGGTTAGTGCTTTCACAGCATAACCTGGGAGCATCACAAAAATGAAGGCACAAGTAGAAAGAAGCTATCTACCTCTTCTCAAATTTTGTTTGGACTTGACAAAAATTGTGCAAATGATGGGAGAATGTAGGAAAAGATTAGGCATGAATACACAAATTCACCTTTTAGAAATTCCCTCTTTTATTTTTTTGGGGATCAGTGTTTTTCCCATCTTTATACTAATCTAAATGCTTTGGCTAATCACTTGCTTGGAATCCTTCATGGTAGTCCCTCGTTTGTTGCTAAGCGTGTTTGGGCCAGCCTCTAGCCCTTGTGGACATGACAAAATATATATGAAAAGGGACCCGGGAGAGAAAGAGAGGCCTCTATGAGATAGATGTGTATGCCTTCCATGATGGTTGGAGTATGCCTGAGGCAGCAAAGGCCTGTGAGTTGCTGCTTTCATTTGGAGTAGGACAGTTCCTCTGATGCCCACAGCAGGAAGGGATGAGCTAAATGTGGACCAGAATGGCAACCTAGGACCATTAGTGTGCTCGGTTTGCAGGTTTGTGTTGTAGGACCCAACGTGTTCTTCTCACCAGCTACAGTCTGAGTGTAGGGGTTCCCCCGTTTGTGTTTGCGCAAGTCCTGTGGAGAAGTTATAGAGAATCACTGGCACTTACAGTGTCATTTTCACATCCTCATATCACCTTGACCCCTACCTTTCCCTAAGAAAATAAAAGGTGATGTGAGGTTTGGGTCACCGTGAAAAGTTGGTTTCAGATCTCTATGACCGCCCTTCTGTAATCTCCAGCAGTGTGCACAAAGCCTTGCTTTGTCTCCAAATCCCAGATGGCAAGTTTTGTTAGAGCTGGGGAATGATTTTCAGATATTTGGTATCTTGATTATGAAGGGATTCTGAATATCTGTGTTCCCGGTACTGGGACTACAAACAGGTACAACCAAGGAACTAGGTAGACTACAGCCATTCATCTGTCAGTGATAAGAGTTACAGACAAAGCCTTTGCTACTTCCTTACTTGGCATCTTTGTGCAAATAACAATAACAATCAACACCTTCTCTGTGCTGGCTAAGGCCATTGATAGTAACAGTGATAGAGCAAAGAGAAGATGAACTGAATTTTAAACACCAAAAGGAATCCCCTTCAGCTCTCTGACTTTGGTACAGAATCACTACTTTATCTAGGATCAGACCTGGAAGAGGGATTTTCTGGAATGAGAACTGTTCCAGAGGCATTTCTATGTTTTAGCGCCAAATTTGTCTGCTTGGAAGGAAATAGGCTAGTGCCAACCCCCAGGTTGGACACCAGCAGACACCACTCCTTCCACATTCCTGCAGCGGGTGTTTGCCTATGTAGTCTTCTCTATGCTTCTTAACAACTCTCACCCAATTGAGAATCTTATCAAAAGAGGAAAATGTTGTGTCACCCCAAAATCCTATAGACCAATCCTGAAATAACTAAAAACAAGGGTAATAATTAAAGGAGTCCAGACTCCTCACAAAGCTTCAGCTCACTGCACGCTAACCTTTTCCTCAAAACTTGTATAACCTATCTATTGAGTAGCCCTCAACCTGAGCAGGAAAGTGGGTAGGGATATGCTTCAGACTCTTAAATAGTAGGTATAAATGGATATCTTGTAACAATCTATATCAACAGTTATTAATCTTAGAGCTTAGACCTGTAAGAATTCACTGGATAGGTTTCATGAAGTCTCTAAAGTACATACATTATTTTGAGTTTAAATGCATTTTCCTGGGGTAAGACTCCCAAAAGAGTATGTGTCCTTTAAAAAGTGAAGACTGCTGTGAATGGCTTTAAGGTGTTGCCCCACTGTCCTTCACAGTCCATGTTCATACTTACCAGTGCCTGGCTCCCAAGACTCAGTTGTCCTCTCTGACCTTGATTGGAATTGAGTCATCAGTGTTGTAAAAATGTACTAAGTCCTTGGTGAGCTCCAATCCCCAGGGTTTCTTTTACTGTTGTGAATAAATTCCTATGTATGGAATGATAAACTGTTCCCTGGAATAAAGAAACACTTGGGAAAAGAAGATTTAGTTTAATGGAAAGCCCTGAATGTATTCATTGTCCATAAACAATGGGTTTTGTTGGCTAAAAATTTCAGCCCAGTTTTGCTGCTCAGTAGCTTTCATGGCTTGCTTTCTACTTGTCCTAGGCTTTTATCTATTTATTTATTTTTAAAGATTTATTTATGCACACAAGAACTGGGGTACAGGCCAGAGGTGCAGGGGTTGAGAGGATTCACATTAGACAGAATGGGGAACACAACAGGCAGATTGACTGAAATACACTACTGAGGGGAGCAGCGGGCGAGACAGAAGAGGTCTGCTGCACCCTGTGGGTTACCTCCCTGGCCAGGGATTGAACTCTTGCTGCAATGGCTGCCGGTAGCTTCATAGTGCTTAACCCTTGTGCCACCAGGGAGACCCCAATCTAGGAGATTTCTAATTCCAATATTGGTGACATGAAGAGATTAATAGGTGACTGCTTAGAAGCAATGTAAAAAACAAGTTTACTATCAGAGAAAATAATCAGAAACAAACATTTCATGTTACTGATACCAAGCGGGAAGACAATAAAAAAAGAATTAGTTCTTCTTGAATAGTAGTAGAGCGATAGCTAGGAAATTGTGTGTCAATTCAGATTTTCCATCACACATGTAGTGAGAATCCTAGAAGGCAAGGCGAGAGTGAAAGAGGTAGGGGAAAAAGAATTTGTGGCTGCTTGAAAAGTTTTCCACATTTGATGAAAACTTGACCTTAAAGATTCAAGAAGCTCAAGGAAAGAGTATGAGACATGTTCATAAAGATGCTGACACACAACACTTCCTCCAACTCTGCCTTAGTCTAGTAGAGAAGGGTATAAGAGGCATACCCTATGATTCTTGGAAGTCTAGATTTGATCTTTGTCTTGAAACCATTTCTGTTTCAAACCCTTGCTGGGTGTAACCAGAGATCAGAAGCAGTTTGATTTTCAAACCCTGCAATTTCTTCTAAATTCTGCCTAAAAGTTGAATGGTTCCTTCTTTGGTTCCTCTCTTCTAGCTGCTATAATACATGCAAAAAATGAGTTTTTATTTACTTTTTGCCTGGAAGCCATCCAAGCCTGATTTGCAAGTTCATTAATTACCCTTTTGACAGTTTCCAAATTTTGTATTGCCATGTAACAGAGATCTACTCTCCACCCACCACTGTTTTCCTCTATCTTTTAAACTACCACCAGTGGTTTTTCCAAGTCCCTTTCACCTGCACCCATTCCATGATCCAGAATCCAAACTTGGGCCTCCCTGGTGGCAAATGGGTTAAAGTCTCAGCTATCAAGCTATCACCAGTCACTGCAGCATGAGTTTGATCCCTGGCCAGGGAGCTAACCCAAATATGGCACAGCAGACCTCTCCTGTCTTGCCTGCTGCTCCCCTCAGCAGTGTATTTCAGTGGATCTGCGTGTTCTGCTCTCCACTATCTCTGGTGAATCCTCTCACCACCTGCACCTCTGACCTACACCCCAGTTCTTAAATAAATAAATAAATAAAATCCAAAGTCACATTTTAGGGTTTTGTTACAGCATCACCCTATTTCCTGATAACAAATTCTTTTCCAATATCAAAGCTGTGGCTTTTTTTTTTTTTCTAAAATAAAAAAAAATTTTTTTTTTTTGTAGCTCATGATTTTATGAAATTAGTGTACCTAATGGACAATTCTGTTCCATGTGGTATCAGTTATGTCATTTATTAGTATTCACCTCAGAGGTGAATCCATCTACAAAGTTCAAGACAGCTACCTTCAAATCCTAATCCTAGGCAGAGGTAGTTGGGACCTTGTCTCTCTGCATGTCTTGGGGTCTCTCCTTATAGTCACACTAGCAGATCATTATACTTCTTACAGAGAGACTGTTTTATAAAATAGTACATTGAAGTTCCCAGACTGGGAACCAGAAAATGGTACCACTATTTTCTGTTGCATAAGAGTCTGCCCTGATTCAGATGTCAATCATAGACCCCCACCTCTCAGAAGAAAGACATTTGAGGCCATATTTAATCTATAGGTTCCTTCTAAAAATTCCTCAGGAAAATGTTTGCTAAAATATCAATTGTTATAAATAGTCTTAGGGAGATAATTAGAAATCCTTTGGACTTTAAAATGTTAGTTCAAGTTCTGCTATTTACTAGTCTAAACATCGGCAACAAACAACTTCTCTGAGCCTATTTCATTTTATTTGAATCAAAGGGTCTTATTGATCTCCCTTTCTAACATGATTGTTACAAAAAACAATGTAGAAAAATGTATTCTCTAGGCTGTAAAAAAAATTACATATTTTAATTATCAAACTTATGTTTGAGTACTCCCTTGTGCCAACTGTGCTACAATGCTAGGTTCATTTAATGCCTGAGATAGATGTGGATGTTCTCTGCCTCTGAATTTATAGTCATCTCATTAACCTTGAATCTCACATTGATTTGAGTTGAGCTATTTAAGACTGTATATTAGTTGTGAAGAAATAGAAAAAACTAATGAAAATAGAAAAAACTAAATTCAGTTTAAAATGCTGAATATATAATAGTGAGACTGTTAGGAAAGCTTTAGTTAGGGATTATACATTATTTTTAAAATATGGAATGAAATATTTGATTTTCACACAAGTTATGTTCTTAAATGGATATTGAATAACAATAACAAAGACTTTCAGTAACAAAGATTTTTCTTGTGTAATATCGAAATGATCTTAGAGTTCATTCAACTCCTTTATTTTGTAGATACAGAAATAAACCCACACAAGTTCTTGATGAACCTAGAGATACATGAATAGTTATTGAAGAACCAAAACTAAAATCCAGGTTTCCACTTGGAACCTGGTGATCCCAACCAACCCAGAAACATAATCTGATAAAATTCTCCATACCATTAAAAATTACTTTAAGTGTTTACAATAAAAACCAAGCAGTTAGCTCAAAAAAGATACCCACCATTTTTGAAACACTTCTGGATACCAATAGTGATTTAAGCTTCTAAGTTTTTAAGAACCAAAATTTAAATAACATTTAATTTAAAATACTAAGTATTTTATGGTTTCAGGCCTTCTATCCAAGTCTTTAATTCATTTTCAATTAATTTTTGTGTATGCAGTTAGGTAAGGATTTAGTTTCCCTTTTTTGTATGTGGCTGTCCATGTTTCCCAGCATCATTTGTTAAAGAGGCTTTGTTTTCTCCTTTGTTTTGCTCACCTGTCTTTCTGTTCACTGGTCAAGTCTGCTTTTAAGCCTTATCGTTGAGTTACTAATTCTAGTTACTACATTTTTCAATCATATTTTCAATCAGGTAAACTTTGATTTTTAATCCCATATATAGGTTGTATAAGAAGTTCTTTGTATCCAGATTTTCTTGAAAATACTTTAAAGTTCTTTCCTACCAGGTTCAGTGTCTATATCTTTGTCTGTTTTTTTGAGTGAATGCCAGATGTGTATAAAATTTTGATGCTCCAGTGATGGTGTATTCTCTATGTAGATGATTTAACCTTCCTCTGTGATGTTAATATAATTGAGAGGAGAACTGAGTTGATGCTAGATGGCAGTTTGGTCATTCTCCTTTGGGAGTAACATTTGATTAAGATTTTTAAAGGAATCTTTATCCCTTCTAAAGGAGTTTGCAGGAATTTTATTCTTACATCTGATTCCTTCAGCATTTGCCAAGTATCTTGAGACAGTGACTAGCATGTGTTTGTTTTGTAACTCTTCTACCAGTAATATTTATCCCTAGACAGGAGTTATAAGAGTTCTTTATATAGTCTGCATATAGGTCTCTCAGTAGATGCATGATTTGCAAATACTTTCTCATTGTCTGTGGGTTTTTACATTCTTGCAATGCATGTTGAGTCCTTGGTTTTAGATATGTCTTTATTCTGTACTCACACTTACTTGACTTAAATTTCTGTTTTTAAAATTCATTGTTCCTCAGAATTTGAAAGAAATTTTACCTTATTTTCAGAAGCCTGATGACATTTAGATTTTTGTTCGTAACTCACCCACCCCCTTTTATGGAACTCTAGGATATTTACAGTCTTATATTCTTAAATTTCCAAAGCTATTCCTTGGCTGTGGATCTTTTTTTTAATGTTCATTTTCTTGTTGTTTGGTGGTCCCTTTCTATTTGAAAATTCATGATGTTCAGTTCTGAGAGGAAATGTTTTGGTGTGTTTATTTGATAATAGTGAGGGATGTCCCTAATTTCCTGTATAAATATCAAGAAAATAGAAAGTTTCCTGCCAAAGCCAAGTCTAGGAGACTTTTTTATATTAGACCCTGAACCTGGTAACATTATTAGTATCTTAAAGGAATGGCTAGACAACACAAGTAAGAGGGAGGTTTTTTATTTGACCTTCTAAACTTTCAGTTTTATAGATGTGCATATGTTTCGTAGAAATTGGTTTAACCCTACACAATACAAGCAGGCTTAAAATCATGTAATCTTTCTCTAAACTTTTGGTGATAATGAAGTTCAGTGTAATTGAGAGAAGTTAGCTTGATCATTAGTAGTTATAGATTCATTCATAAAACTTGCCCATACTTCCCAATCTTCCTGCATAGAGGTTTCCATAGTTATAAAACATTTCTTTCAGGTATAAAAGATTGAAAAATAAGGTTCTTGTTTCATTGTTGTCTGTCAGTTTTGCTCCCAAAAGCCTGTATAAACCACTTTCTCACACTAATTCCTTCTAGATTTTGTAAGAAAAATGGAGATCTGTAAGACAATCAGTCCATATTATTTCTCAAAACCTTGTATATCAGCAAGATAAGAACATAAGTTCAACAGATAAAATAAAAATGAATGCAAAGTGGTGTTAGAAGTATGCTAGTGTAATCTTTGGGATGGTGTCATGAAAAAGTGGATCTTCTTGGACCTTTGCCAAGTCTGACTTCCTCATCCTCTCTGAGTGATGTGACCAATTCCTCTGTGTGCTGTTGAGCAGAAATTCAGGGACAGTTATTTTAAATTAGAATAAATGTATTTTTACCCTGGTGGAAATATGGAAAGGGGGCCTGGGCATTTTTCGTAATTATGTAATTCCCACTTTGAATAGCAACTTTAACATTTTACTGTTTATTATATGTTAGCCTGTGTAATTTGAATAATCTTTTGCCCTTTAGCACCTGGCTGCCGTGGAAGAGAGAAAAATTAAGTCTCTGGTAGCTCTCCTTGTTGAGACTCAAATGAAGAAACTGGAGATCAAACTTCGACATTTTGAGGAACTGGAAACTATAATGGACAGAGAAAAAGAAGCTGTAAGTAAGGGGAATTTTATAGTGTCTTTTTAGCAGTTAAACTTTCCTCACCTTTCATAAAGTACAACTTACATAAATAAGTGGTATCCTATTTTATTGGCCTCTGGCTATCTTCTATCCTTTTTTCTGTTTGCCCTTTCAGAAGCATTATCAAATAGCGATGATTAATAAAAGAGTATAAACATTGTGAAAATAATTATGCAACCCCTCCCCCTTGTTACATGGTGGTATCAAATATTTCATCCTGCGGAAGTTGGGTCTTAGACTTCTTTTATTCTCTTGTTACCAATAAAGTAGAATTCATACAGATCCATTATCTGACTCATGGACTTTCTTAATTTGTTTCTTGAATAGAAATATCCAAAAGTAGAAGTTAATCTTGATTTAGGAGCCTTGTTTCTGTGATCCCTTTTTATCAAACCTTCTCAGATCCGAACCTTGTGTTCTCACCTCTCTCTTCCCTCCCCTATACAGTAAAGGGCAGGTGGAACTAGGCCTGTGCAGAGCTCCTAAACAGCATTCTCTGGGGCACAAACTATTGATAGAAGGATGTGGCTCAACTAGGATCAAAAGAATTAAGAAAAAAGTGTGAATGGGTCTAGAAACAACAAAAGATCAGAAACATAGGAAGGGTTGGGAAGCAATGGTTATTTCAAGGGTAGTTTTCTTTTTTTCTTTCTTTTTTTTTTTTTTAATAGAGGCATGCTTTATTTATTTGTTTGCTGGTTTGTTTGCTTGTTTTGTTTATACATGCACTGGGTACAGTCAGAAGTGCGGGAGGGAGGGTGAGAGAATTCACCAGAGCCAGAGCGGGGAGCAGAGCAGGCAGAAGGACCGAAGTACACTGCTGAGGGGAGCAGCGGGCGGCAGGAGAGGTCTGCGCGCCATGTGGGACCCTCCTCCGTTGGCCGGGGAGCAGCCGGGGATTGAACCGGCGCCGCAGAGGCCGCGCGCAGTTTCGCAACCCAGCGCTCAACTGCTGCGCCACCGGGGAGGCCCTCAAGGGTAGTTTTCAAGAAGCAAAGATTGAGCTCTTTGAAGATTTTTTTTTTTTTTTTTTTTTTTTTTTTTTTTTTTTGATGAGTTGACTAGAAACGGAATCAGCTTTCTACACTGACACATTCTGGAATTTGAGGGTTTAATTAAGACTTTCTCCCTGTGATTATTTTGACATTTTGACCTTATATGTCAAAAAAAATTACTTTGACATAGAAGATACTGGTTATTGGGCCTCCCTGGTGGTGCAGCGGGTTGAGCGCAGTGCTGTGGAGCTGTTCACAGCCTCTGCAGCGTGGGTTCAATTCCCAGCCAGCCAGGGAGATTCCCACATGGCATGGCAGACCTGTCCTGCCTCGTACGCTGCTTCCCTCAGCAGTGTCTTCGATCCATCTGCCTGTTCTCCCCACTCTGTCTCTGGTGAATCCTCTCACCCTCCCGCGCCTTTGGCCTGTACCCCAGTTCTTGTATAAATAAAAATAAATCTTTAAAAAAAAAAAGATGATGATACTGGTTATCTATAAATAATACAGTCTTAATGAACCTTAAAATTAAACCATTCCAGAAGAGTTTTGACTTTTAAGAAATTTGGTAATCTGTTTCTTAGTGGTCCATCAAGCATGCCTTCTGGCAAGTTCCTTTTGAGAGCAACCCATTTTCATTTTGTTCTAAGAACAACTCTGCCACTTAACAAAGGCATTCTCACCCCATGAGGAAGGAGAGGCTTCTTCATCAACTCCTACCCACACCCTGCACTATTATACCCCAGTTCCCTGACCCCAGACGCATCTCTCACACCACCAGCCTCCTTGCCCAGAAGTTGCTGGCCATCCTAGCCTCATCACCATCACCCTCTGTCCGTCAACGATGCCACACCACCTGGAGCTTTCCTAGGACTATGTTCTTTGTGTAACATGTATGCATAGTACTTCTCTGCCACCAAGTTCCTTTTCCCTATTCTTTGCATATCACCTGTGTCCCTCAGCCATGTACCTGTGGGTAACATGCCCCTCTCCATATGCTGCTGTGCAGCCTAACCGAGAACTTAATGTACTCATCCTCCTATACCAGAGTATATGCTCTTTAAGGGCAAACTTATTCAAGTTTCTTTGTTAACACAGAACCAACACATCATAGACCCTTGTTTAAGTGTTGTTTGAATAGACATGTGCCAGTGTCAGTCAGAAGCTGGGAAAGTTGAAAGAAAAGCCTACCCTCAGGGGACTTAGTTTAGTTTAATGGGAGAGACAGTTAAGAAAAGTGACATTGGTGTTCCTGTGGAAACAGAGGAGGAATACTGACGGGCGGGGGCGGGGATATTGAAAACTTTTAGAGGGCAACTGGAGCTTTGAAGAATGAATATCTGCCTTTATCTTACCTAAATGGGCTGAGTTTTAGTCATTTTACAGATTTTTTTTTTTCAGGGTGTTTGGGATAATAGGTCTCTGTAATATAATGAAACAGAATTGATGTGATAGCAAGGAGATTTTCAGTAGGCTCTTTTCTCAACTAAGTCACCTTCAGAGGGTGAACCTGCAAATTCCACTCTCTAAAACACTGATGGAATTGGGCCTCTCTGGTGGCACAGGGGTTAAGTCTCAGCGCTATCAAGCTATTGCCACCACACCAGGAGTTCAATCCCCAGCCAGGGAGCTAACCCGCATGGTATAGCAGACCTCTCCTGTCTTGCCCACTGCTCCCCTCAGCAGTATATTTCAGTAGATCCCCTGTTCTGCTCTCCACTCTATCTCTGATGAATCGTCTTACCCTGACACCTCTGGCCTGCACCCCAGTTCTTGTATGCATAAATAAAAATAAATCTTTTTTTTTTTTTTAATCACTGATGAAATTGTCCCCAAATAACAGCCTACAGCCATTTCCCATTCTCCACTGACTCCCAACACCCAAGGGCCATGTGTTCAGTGACTCCATTTTTCCTGGCCTTTCAGAATTTCCCTTGTGCTTTGGATTTTTAGTAATTACTTATCTCAAATAACTCCTGTTTTTCCTCACTTGACTTTTTTTTTTTTATGTTAAATTCTAATCAAAGCACATAAAACATTTTCTAGAATAGTCTGAATAGAACAGCACAACTGAGAATGTTGGGAAAATATTCTGCTGTGCGGAACAGTCCCTAGCCACTGAATGAAAGTAACACACCCATAGTATTTATTCCTGTATAAATTTGCCCCAATACTTGGTGACTGAAAACAGAGAAAGCACTATTTCAAACAGATTCTGAGGGTTAGGAATCTGAGTGCTTCAGACTCAGAGTGTCTCATGAGATTGTAGTTACCTTAAGGTTTACCTGGGGTTGGCGGATATAGCTTTAGGTTTGTGTGATTGTTGGCAGCAAACTTGAGTTCCTTGACATCTGGACCTTTCCGTAGAGTGACTCATAAAATTACTTCCCCCAGAGTGAGTGATTCTAAAGAGCACCCAGAATGAAACTACTGTATATATCTTTTGTAACTTAAACTTAGAAATCACGTCCCTGGAGCCTCCCTGGTGGTGCAAGGGGTTAAGTGTCAGCACTATGAAGCTATCCACAGCCTCTGCAGCACAAGTTCAATCCCCAGCCAGGGAGCTAGCCCCTCAGCAGTATGTTTTAGTCAGTCAGCCTGTTCTGCTCCACCTCTGTCTCTGGTGAATCCTCTCACCCCTCTGCACATCTGGCCTATACCCCAGCTCTTGTATGCATAAATAAGTAAATTTTTAAAAAATCACATCCCTTTACTTGTGCTATATTCTCTCCATCACACAGACCAGGCTTCAATGGGACAGTGTAAATATTAGGAAGAGAAATCCTTGGACCAACTTGGAGTTTCACTCACAAACAGAAAGAATCCTAGGGACTTCAAAATGTCCACCATTCATTTTTGTGCACATTTAAGACAACCTATTTTTCCCACCCCAGCTTGTGAGTAAGCAAAGCCATGGCTGTGTTCCTACTAATGATTTCTGTACATGACTATGTTGTAAAGATTAAATGATAAGTATGGCATATGCCTGAAACAGTGTAAAGCACAGTTAATTGTTCAGTATTATACATGCCTCTTTTATGTAAACTGGTTGTCAATAACTATATATTAAATTCTTAATCTCTATAGGCTTTTGTTGACTTTGTAAACATTTATTGGACCAGTCACTGTGCTAAATAAAGCACTTCATATAAATTTTCTCAATCTCTCAAAAACTATATGAAGAAAACATCAGAAAGAAAAGTCTGGTTACTTTGAATCTCCTCACACAGACTTCCATTTTAAGTAGTATCATTCCAGTAGACCGTATTGAGAAACTGACAACTAAGCAGATACTTCCAGGCACTAGAATCAACCAAGGCAGAAGCCTTTGAGGCAAATGCTTGATTGACATATTTAGGAACTAAGGAGTAGGTCGGTGGACTGGAGAATAAATGGTAACAGGAGGTAGGAGAATGAAGTCACAGCTAGTGGTGACCGAATCACAGAGGTGCCTGTAAGGTATCCAGAGACCTTTCGTTTTATTGTGATTAAAGTGTAGAATAGGGGGCTTCCGTGGTGGCACAATGGGTTGAGCGCAGCACTGTGAGGCTGGCCGCAGCCACTGCAGCGCAAGTTCAATCCCTGGCCGGCCAGGGAGGAACCCATTGACACAGCAGACCTCTCCTGACTCGCCTGTTGTTCCCCTCAGCAGTGTACTTCAGTCTGTCTGCCTGTTCTGATCCCTGCTCTGTATGTGGAGAATCCTCTCACCTCCCACACCTTGGCCTGTACCCCAGTTCTTGTATACATAAATGAATAAATCTTTTTAAAAAAAAATGTAGAATAATTACAGGACTTTGAGCAAAGGACTGGTGTGATCTTCCTTAAAGTTTAGCCAATCTGTTATAAAAAGTGTTATGAAGAACGGGGGCCTCCCGAGTGGCGCACGAGGTTAACATGCAGCCTGTGAAGCTGTCCACAGCTTCTGCAGTATGAGTTCAATCCCCGGCCGGCCAGGGACCCACCCACATGGCGCAGCAGACCTCTCCTGACTCACCTGCTGCTCCCCTCAGCAGCGTACTTCGGTGGATCTGCCTGTTCTGTTCCCCGCTCTGTCTCCTGTGAATCCTCTCACCACCCCCCAAACCTCTGGCCTATACGCCAGTTCTCGTATGCATAAATAAAATCTTTTAAATAAAAAAGTGTTATGAAGAAGCAAGGTTAGAATAACAGACTTTTGAAGAGGCTGTTCAAATAATCCACATGAGTTGATGGTGGTTTAGACCTGGACGGCAACAATGAAAGTAAAAACTGGTGGGGTTCTGGATAGGTAATGCTGTTAGGATATCCTGACACATAGGATACAAACTTAGAAATGTTCATTGTATTTGATGATAAATTAAGAAAAAAGAAAAGGCAAAATTAATTTCTTGTTGCCCCAGGGGAGCTGTATTTAACTTTGTTTTTTGCATATTCATAGTAATGCATCTCTGTACTGCCCATCATATAATCAAATCTGTTGTTATGCTTGCAGAATTAATTGGGGTAGTTTCATTTGCTATTAAGAATGCTGTACCCAGGAGCAGGTTTATTTCTGAATTAAAGATGACACATTACCTTAGGCAGCAAACATACTGCAACAAAGACAGAATGACCACTCATTAATAGTAGTGCCAGCTCCCCCCTTGGGTTTCTGCCTCCAAAAGTACACGTGAAGGGCCTCCCTGGTGGCACAAGGGGGTTAAGCACAGTACTCTGAAGCTATCCGCAGCCTCTGCAGCATGAGTTCGATCCCCCGGCCGGCCAGGAAACTCCTCACATGGCAAAACAGACCTCTCCTGTCTTGCCCGCTGCTCCCTTCAGCAGTGTATTTCAGTCAGTCTGCCTGTTGTGTTCCCCAATCTGTCTCCAGTGAATTCTCTCATCCCCCACACCTCTGGTCCTGTACCCCAGTTCTTGTATGCACAAATAAAATCTTTTAAATAAAAAAAGTACAGATGAAAGCAGCAAGATGCAGTTGTTGGGTTGTTATTTTCACAGGTATAAACAGGAATGGATATGTCTGTTTTGGACTTCACTTTTCTTAAGTGGATATCTCCTCTGGACACCAAACATTTCAAAGAAAGGTGTGATTATTTACTTCATTCCTGAGGCCACGTAGTCAGAGACTTCAAGTCTCAGCTGATTATTTCCATCCTTGGCAGTAGAGATGGATTTTTGTGGCCCTCACCATCTTTTACTTTCCCACCCCTTCCTCGCTGCTTTATGCAAATTAAGTGGGAAGAAGAGCTTTGTGTGCAGTTCAGCTGTACTTGCAGCTGTGTCTATGTTTGGTAGCTTGGTGTAGAAAAGTGCTGTTGTGTTCAGGTTCCGCTTAGATTCGGCTTCAGTGTAGGAGTGAAGGGAAGAGGGGAAGGCAGGGTTTGAATGCAGTGGAGGGGATGTGTCTTCAGAGCAGGACTGCAGGCTGCTTTGTATGAAGCTGGGTCCCTGAAGCCAGATTGGAGCCATGAAAGAAAGTGACTTGATTCATTAACACCCTATTTAAGAGAGTGATTACCCTGTTCAGTTAATCTATTGGAACTTTATCATAATTCTAGGAAATATAAAGGGGAGAGAAGAAAATGAAATTGTAGCAGAAAACTTATGCAATTTTTAGTGCTTCCATTTCTTTTAAGATTTATTTTATTTATGCGTACAAGAACTGGGGTACAGGCCAGAGGTGCAGGGAGTGAGAAGATCCACCAGAGACAAAGTGGAAAATAAAACAGGCAGACTGACTGAAATACACTGCTGAGGGGAGCAACGGGTGAGAGAGAAGAGGTCTGCTGCGCCATGTGGGTCACTTCCCTTACTGGGGATCAAACTCTTGCCACAGTGGCTGTGGATAGTTTCATAGTGCTGTGCCTCGACCCCTTGCACACCAAGGAGGCCCCTCAAGGGTTTTTTTTAATGTCATTAGTATTGTGTTCTAAATACTATTAAACGGCCTCCCCTGGTGGCCCATCGATTGAGCCCTGGGCTGCGAGGCTGCCCTCAGCCTCTGCAGTGCTGGTTCAATCCCCGGCCACCGGTGAGGGTCCCACATGGCATGACAGACCTCTCCTGCTGCACCCGCTGCTCCCCTCAGCAGTGTACTTTGTCAGTCTGCCTGCTCTGCTCTGCTCTCTGCTCTGCCTCTGGTGAATTCTCTTGCCCTCCCACGCTTCTGACTGTACCCAGTGCTTATATGAATAAAAAAAAAAAAAAACTTTTTAAAAAATGAATAAATACTGTTAAAACTTTTTTTTTTCAGTGTATTGCAGACATAATTTCATAAAAAATAATACAATACTTAAATGACTGTCTCTATACACAGTCACATACTTTTCTAGGGCACATTTCCAGAGGTAGAATCACTAGGTAGAATTCATTGTATTTGTAACACAATACTAATGACATTGCTTCATTCATTAGTTTTCTGACAGAGTTGGACTTCCAGAGGATTCTCATGCTGTTTACATCCTCCCAACTCCTTTCTCATCTTGCAAACAAAAATTAAACCTGCCCAGACTTTATCCTCTTTAGGTTCCCTCCTGTTGGAACTCTCTGATACCCCTCAACTTCTTACAAGATCCTTCCTTTCAAAACATCTCCTTCCTCAGGAGACTCCATGCAAGCCAGCTCACCAATACCCAGGACATAAGCTTTATTTGTATTCTCTCCATGTATCCTCCTTCTCTTTACCTGGTCATGCCTATTTTCTTCTTGCCTTGTCCATGGCCTTGTTTTACCCTCACTCCATGGAAGTCCTCTAATTCTTACTCCTGAAAACTAGTGATGCTTTTCATTTGGTTCCATGTGGACTTCTCTCCAGGCATATTTCTGCTAAGAGCCCAGATTCTTAGTCTAATTCGCATGCATATTCCAGCTAGCTTTTGCTGATGATAGTACATAGGTTTTCTCTGCAGAACTGACTGCTCTTTAAAACTCCTAAAATGTTACATTTCTCTCTAACCTTGGTATAGTGCTATCCAATAAAATATCATATGAGCCATGTGTATAATTAAAATTTTTGTAGTAGCCACATTAAAAAAACAACAGTAAGGGGCATGCCTGGTGGCACAAAGGGTTAAGATGCAGCACTAGGAAGCTATTCACAACCACTGCAGCACAAGTTCGATACCCAGCCAGAGAGGTGACCCCACATGGCAAAGCAGACCTCTCCTTGCTCGCCTGCTGCTGCCCTCAGCAGTGCTTTTCAGCCAGCCAGCCTGTTCTGTTCCTCACTCTGTCTCTGGTGAATCCTCTCACCCCCCACACCTCTGGCCTGTACCCCAGTTCTTGTATGCGTAAATAAATAAATCTTTAAAAAAAAATAGGTAAAATTATGTTTTATTCCAATGTGTGCAAAATGTTATTTCAACATCTGATGAATATGAAAAAATAGTTTTTTATAAGTCTTCAAAATTTATTGTGTACTTTGCATTTACAGATTAGCCACATTTCAAGTGTTCAGGGGCTATTTGTGGTTTGTAGTTGAGGTATTGGACAGCACAAGTCTAGAAAATGCCTCCTATTAAATCAGATATTTTATTGAAAATTGTTGAATGGAACATTACTGAAAGGAAATAGATTTATTAATCATCCTTATTATGTTGCTCCTAAAGATGTGGATTTTTATTTTCCTTCATGTTCAAATTGATTTTTAGGCCTGAATTAAATAAATTTTGATAGCATTTATGGTAGACTCCATTCTCTGAACTACTGTCAGGCATATGGTTTCTGAATTTCCTGGCACATATAATAACTTACTTCTCTGGTTTTAATTTGGGCTCCAGAAAGATTATGTTGAATATTGAAATGCTTATATTCTTCAAGATTCATGCAAAATTTTATTTACACATCTAAAATATATGGGGAATGTGTCACCCAGACTAATTTTGCATACTTGAAAAGTTAAAATTTACAGTGGCATTGCCAAAAGTTCTATGTTGAAAAAATGCATATTTTTGCAACCAAAGCCATGTCCACTCATCCAGAGCATTTAACTCTCTCTCACATTATAAAATAGCAACCAGAAGGCTCACACCTAAAAAGAGCACTTGGGAAGGTTGGGTAGACTTGAAATATTTGCATCTGAGGGACTATTAGAAGGACAGGGTAGACTTGTTCTATCTGGTGAACATTAACGTGATTTTATAAACTATTTTTAAATATCCAAGTGCCTGCCACACAGGGAATTACATGTATACTGACTGGATTCAGAGAACCATAATCCCATTGGGTAAAGGTTACAAAGAAAGGTGAACTTTACTCAACATAGAGAAAACCTGGACCTCAAAGACATGTCTAAATGCAGATATGCTACTCATTAAATGATATTTTATCTTACAATGGATATTGTAGGAGATAAGGTAGATATTTAACTAGGATGAAGTGTAGGGAATCCAGGCATCAGGTAGGTGTCCTGTGTGTTATCCAATCCTGTGAGCCTTTCCTGATGTCATTTTTCTTCCCTTTCCTTTTAGTTAGAACAACAGAGGCAACAGTTGCTTACTGAACGCCAGAACTTCCACATGGAACAGCTGAAATATGCTGAATTGCGAGCCCGGCAGCAAATGGAACAGCAGCAGCACGGACAGAACCCTCAACAGACACACCAGCACTCAGGAGGACCTGGCCTGGCCCCACTTGGACCAGCAGGACACCCAGGCATGATGCCTCATCAGCAGCCCCCTCCCTACCCTCTAATGCACCACCAGATGCCACCACCTCATCCACCCCAGCCAGGTGAGAGGAAGACTCTGCCCACAGGTAAAGCTGGAATCATTCCCATGGCACAGAGTATCAGTAAGCCTAACCACAATATATTTGGTGATTTTTGACTAGGAATGTTCAAAATAGCCATTATCATTCAGGAAATTGTAGGCAAGGAAGGTCTGGCTTTACAGTCTTCACAACATAATGCCTGCCATGTTCTTTGCAGAGTCCACTTTACATGATGTCTGATGCCTTTCTTTGGATAAATTAGCCTCTGAATGGACAGTATAGCCCAGAATTCCTAAAGTATTCATCCTTAAATTTGTCTGCATTTTTTTAACTTAAGAAATTTTCAAAGACAGACATATGAGAAATACTGTAATGAGCTCTCATGATCCAACTTCAGCAACCATCACCCTTTCACCCTTTTTTTTAATGGAATGTTCAACTATAGACAAGAGATAATAGTATAGTAACCCCCGTATATGCCTGTTGCACAGCTTCAAAATCATCAATATTTTCGGCCTCCTCTGGTGGCTCAGCGATTGAGCGCTAGGCTGTGAAGCTACCCTCAGCCTCTGCAGCACCAATTTGATTCCTGGCCGCCAGCAAGGGTCCCACATGGCGCGACAGACCTCTCCTGCTGCGCCCGTTGCTCCCCTCAGCAGTGTATTTCGTCACTCTGCCTGTTCTGTTCCCCGCTCTAGCTCTGGTGAATTCTCTCACCCTCCTGCGCTTCTGACTGTATCCAGTGCTTGTGTAAATAAATAAATCTTTCAAAAAGAAAAGAAAAAATCATCAATATTTTATCTGTTCCTCACTTTGGAGTGAGAGATAGACTCCCCCCACCCACCCAAAGATTGATATATTTATTTATACAAGCACTGGGTACAGTCAGAAGTGCGGGAGGTTGAGAGAATTCACCAGAGCCAGAGGGGAGCAGAGCAGGCAGAGTGACGAAATACACTGCTGAGGGGAGCAGCGGGCGGCAGGAGAGGTCTGCGCGCCATGTGGGACCCTTGCCGGGCCGCCAAGTATCAAACCAGCACTGCAGAAGCTGCAGACAGCTTTGCAACCCAGTGCTCAGCCACTGCGCCACCAGGGAGGCCTGAGAGATAGACTTTTAAATATATCTCTAGGGCCTCCCTCATGGTGCAAAGGTTAAAGTCTCAGCAGTATCAAGGTATCACCAGCCACTGTGGCATGAGTTTGATCCAGTCAGGGAGCTGACCCACATGGCACAGCAGACCTCTCTTGTCTCGCTTGTTGCTCCTCTCAGCAGTGTATTTCAGTAGATCCACTTATTCTTCCCATTGTTTCTGGTGAATACTCTCATACACCACACCTCTGGCCTACACCCCAGTTCTTGTATGCATAAATAAATGAAATAAATAAATGTATCTCTAGCCATTGGGAATCTTCACATTAACCTGTTGTCATGACATCTAACAAGGTACTGTACTTCCTAATATCATTAATTTAGTGTCTTTGAATTCTTGTGTTTGAATCAAGTATTCAAATAAAGTTCACACATTGCATTTCCTGTTAGTCCTCTTAAGTCTCTTTTAAAATTGCTAATTAACAATTCACTTTTTTTTTTTTTGATGCTATTCACATGTTGAGAAGCCAGGGTTTTTCCATCTGTGACTATGTCCACTTATATATTCAAGATATCTGGTGTCATTTCACACATCTCAGTCACTTCCTTCCTATATATCTTCCTTGAACCAGAGGATTGCTCTGAGTATTTTATCAAGTTTAGGTTAACTTTCCTGGAGCAGGCATTTTTCTGTAATGTACATTGTTTATCTTTGTGATAGTGGTTCTAATTTTATTCAGTTGATCCATCCATTCAAAGTTCCCCATTGGACCTTACATCTTCCTAGATCAGTTATTTCTCCAGGCATTGCTAAGTTGAAATTTATTATTCATTCTATATTTATTTATATTTCTCCTGCATTTATTAGCAGTGATTCCTTTTATTAAAATAGAACTTTTTTCCTCTATCATTCAGTAGTGTTCTGAAAAACAATCTTTACATGAAAAAAGTTAAATATGACATCCATTCCCTTTACCAGTTAATTATCATCCTCTCCCAACCTTATCCCTGTCTCCAGTGATTAAGCAGTAAGCATTTTTCTGTTGTGGATATGTGTTTTTGTATTGTGAATTTATATATTTTTGTGCAGTTTATGTGTTTTAATCTGTTTTGGACATTATTCTTTTGATGCTCAGATTTTCCCATCTTTAGCTCCTGGGAGCCCTTTCAAGTTGGCAACTGTGAAAATCAAACTTAGTTATTTCAAACTTAATTACCAATATTATTAAAACCTAAAATATACCTTTATACCATCACTCTGACCTCCCCATCCCTCTCCTTCTTGGAGATCAATATGTACGATGTATGCTGTGCATTATATTGTTCTAGTCACCGCATCTTATAAGATCTTTATAATCACTCAGTAGTAATGTGCCAATTTCCTGACAGAGCCAAAGTCTATGATTTCTGGGGTAGGATGCAAATTTTGTGGCCAAGACATGAAGAGCTGAGCTAAGATAAATATAGAGAGATCCTTGGAACCTGAGATGGTCCCAACGTGATTAATGTCAGTTGGCCTAACATTCTCAAATGACAGATTTTCTACATCTTATTGAAATAACCAGGCATGGATTATAAGGAACCCATGACTAACCAAAGCTTTGTCTTTACAACTTACATTCTCGGCTGAGGTCTTTAATTTACTACCCAAAACGTGTTTCAGGTATTGACTTCACCCAAAAGTGACATAAGATTGACTTTGATTGGTAAGCATTCATTTTCATAAAAACACACAAACAAAAACTACTTAATTACAAAATTAAAACTACTGGGATAAATATTTAGGAGTCAGTTTACTGTGACTGTTTGCTAGTTGATTCTTGTTAAAACATCATCATTCATAGTAACTGGTTACAGAGAACTTCTAAGGAGCTTCAACATTTGCATTTAGTTTAAAAAGATGGACAGAGATACTTGTGCCTTTTCCCCTAAATTACATCTTTGTGAGAACAGTTGCATGCCAGGCCCTTCACCCATATTGTCTCAATTACTTCTTGTTGTCTTCACTTCGTAAAGAACTGATGCATGGCAAGGCGGCATTACCTCTCCGTGTGGTGGGATCAGGATTCATATGGGGGATCCATCTGATTCCGTAGTGATATCACAATGATGCCTCCCATGACAGAGAACTAAGGGGATTTCTAGCAGATATGGGAACAACCATTCTCTTAGGGAGGGAGTTTCACAAAACTAGAGTTCATAAAAATAGTCTTTAGAAGAGAAATAGGTCATTTTTCTTTCTGCTTTCTCACAGAAATAGACTTTCAAGTGAATTTGTAAAGAAAAGGATCACTGTATAAGGAGAGTATTTTTTAAATCTGTGATGAGATTCTCATAATTTTTTATTAAAATGTAATGTACCAATGGAAAATACACAAATCAGAAGTAACTTAACTTAGTGGGCTTTAACAAAGAGAATATACTTGTGTAACAAGTATGTGGGGTTTTTTGTTTTTAAAGATTCATTTTTTATTTATTTTTGCATATAAGAACAGGTGTAGGCCAGAGGTATGGGGATTCACCAGAGACAGAGTGGGGAGCAGAACAGGCAGATCCACTGAGATACACTGCTGAGGGGAGCAGCAGGCAAGATAGGAGAGGTCTGCTGCTCCAAGTGGGCCAGCTCCCAGGCTGGGGACTTGCACTTACGGGGCAGTGGCTGGCAATAACTTGATAGCCCTGAGGCTTTAAACCCTGTGCCACCAGGGAGGCCCCAAGTATGTATTTTAGAAGGCCTCATCATACTCTGTCAGTCTTCTCTCCCAAAGGTAACAACTATGCTGGTTTCTAACACCATAGACTAGTTGGACTGATTTGGTAACAAAGTAGAATTACATAGTGAATTTTATTTATGTCTGAATTATTTTGCCCAAATTGTATGTGACAAGCATCACCTTATGAATGGTTGTAGAGGTGTTCTTTGTGTTTGTTCTTAGTGTTCTACTTTGGGACTCAAAGTATTCTCCTGTTTATTAATACTTGATTAGTTTCTAGATTTTAGTTATTATGAACAGTAAACTGCTATGAATATATATGTGCACATGTCTTTTGGTACACATAAATAAACATTTCTGTTGTATGTGTAGCCAAGGAATGGAATTTGATACATATCTAGAATGAGTGATAGGTTATGCATACTTTCATATTTGTAAATGTTGCCAAAATTTTCCCAAAGTGGTTGTGTTAGTTTATACTCCTAGCAGTGTTCTAACAGTTCAAGTAATTGTTTTTCATAATCGCCCCATTTGTGGGGTGGATTTGGAATTTGAATATAAAATTAAACCAATTGTGTTAGAATATAAAATTAAAATAATAAAATCCTAGTTAAAAGTTGCCTTAATTTCAGCAGTGCTAGAAAGACAGGTTGTATCAGGTAAGTCAGGTTCATCATATTCTAGAGATCATCTGAAGGGGCCCTTTAAATCAGTATAGGGGAGGAAGTCCATGGTGTTTTAGATAGACAACAGTTCTAATACTTGCTTTGCCAGAGGTATAAGTTAAGAACTATGAGTATGTATGGTCCTTCCAACTAGTATCTCTTGAGCTCTAGAGAAATTAACAGACCACAGCATTTATACTAAGACCTGAAGATAATTATCTTCTGACTAACTTCTGATGTTTGGCCAGAATTTACTGTTTCTGAAGGAAGGGGAAATAAGCTTCTGAAAGCCTGCAAAGTTGGAGAAATGGTAAGGTGAATTACTGGGTGGTTAGTTTGTCTAACTCTCTGACTTGTTAGAGTTTGTATATTTATGTAGATCACATCTAACCTTTCCTCACAAAACTGGCCTTCCGTTAGTGGTAGAACCCATTCAAATACAGCAAGTCAGTGTCATAAATCTACTAGGCTGTAGGACACGTAACACCTATATATTTAGTAAGTACCTCTGCAGTTCTCTCCCCTTCAAATTCATTCAAGTGCTTAGAATTTCATATACTACTGTGTATATGCTTCTCTCTCTCTTCCTTGACTTATTTTTTGGTCTTACTCTTAACTTGCCTCAGAATTCCAATTTCTTGCAGTTTTTTTTCCCCTTGTTTCTGATAAAGTGTTCCAAGTTGATTTGTTTCTGCCAATTGAAAAGCAAGGGAAATATCTGTAGAAGATTGTTTCTGGTGGATATTTGGCAGTTGGAAACTGGTGGAGGCTACATCCATCATTACACCATTCTTAGGTTTTGCTGAACTTGATTAAAAATAACACAGCACTCCATTTCATCTTCTCATTTTCATTGTTAGTGATTTCATGAAGTGATTCCTAAGTTAAGGCTTTCCTAGTTCTTCCTGTAAGAATGCCATTCCAGATGGCTGAAGATGAATGAATGGTCATGATAGCACCCAGTTCCTCAGCATAGATCCCTTAACCACACCCTGAGCCAAGGGTGACAGCACATGGGGAACCAAGAAAAAAAAAAGGTAGACTGGATTGTGGCTACTGCTTCCAGAGCTGTTCTTGATTGTGCTATTTATGAGCAATTAGGATTGCCTTCAAGGTGTGATGGTCAGGACTCCAAGGCCTTGGCACACATTTAAAATAATTTTACTTATTAGTGAATTGAGCAAAAATATGTAAGTACTTCCCTCCTATAGACATTTATAGCAAATGAGGTACTCTTGAGTAATCATGCCTGGAGTAAGCTGCCTGCATAGGGAAACCTTTGTGTGTGTGTACCTGTGTGTGACAAGCAGGAAAAAAAAGAACATGTTGGTTTTACTAACTTTACGGTTTCCTTATTATTAATAATACAAGAATTTTTGCAAGTACCTAATAAGAGTAGGAATTTTTCTAATTTGAGAAAAACTCAGACATGGTGGAGATTGTATTTTAGTGATAAAACTAGACCATTTTCCATCAATAAGTAAAATATTGGTTGTTCAAGGAAATTTCAACCAAGACTTTAGGCACTTGACTTTCAGGCTCCCCAGTTAGACCCACTTAACAGTCTTACCTGTGGGAAATAATAAGAAAGGATTACAACCAGTCATCACTTCCCAGTCACCCCCCCCCCACACACACACACACTCTCTCTCTCTCTCTCTCTCTCAGCCCCAGACTGAAAAAGCAAAAGAAATAGTTCATCACATTAGCTAAGTTTTATTATCTGCAGTGCCTTTAGTCCTGCTTGCATCATGTGATAACAAGACTGCCATGCCACTTTCCGGAATAGCAGGTTACCCCAACAAAGAGAACAGTGAGGGCCCAGTCTTCAACAAAGAGCGTCTGTCGTAGACACCCCCATTCACTCCCCATCCCCCCGGAAGCTACTGCAGCAGGAGCAATCTCAGAGGAGCCTGGGCTTCCCCTCACTTGGCCCTGATTGTGTTATTTCCGTTCTCCAGGGGAGTAAGCCAGAGAATGAGCTTCTGGACAGTTAGCAACAGAGCAATGAAATGTGCACAAGATTGGAAATTCACAGGTTCCCTTTCCTCGTTCATATTCTTTCCCCACCTGCCTCTCCAATCATAAAGAATAAAAATAAAATCCTTAAATAACATTCTATTAGGCATGATAGGCGTAACGCTTTAGTAAAAGATCTAATAAACCTGAGAGAGTGTGAGGGATTTTTCCACCAGGCTATACCTAATTTTAGCAAACCTTTCCCTTTTGCAGGCTTCAGATGCCTGCTGGTTTTTTGGTGTTTTTTTTTTTTTTTTTTTTTTTTAAGAAGAAATGCTTGTATGTAGGTCAGACTCCCACCAGTTCGTGCTTAATACAGTCGCGCGCGTGCTCTCTCGCTCTCTCCTTCTCTCTCCCCTCTCTCTTACACACACACACACACACACACACACACACACACACCACACCACACCACACCACACCCCCCATACCCACCCACCCCTACTGGGAAAGGAAGAAGGAAATACCTGAATTTCTTCTTAATGGAAAACATACATACACACACATTATACTACCACCCCTTTTTTTCCCTTCAGCTGTTGGAACTATATAGTCTTGGGAAACCGCTAGGCCTGTTCCTATGCATTTTGGGTTCATTGGTCCAGACATCTCAACATTTACTGAGAATTAATGACTATGCCATCAGAAATTGTCATCCATTGAAAATTGGTGAGATCTGAAGTTGGTATATCAGATACCAGAAAAAACACGAAAATATTTCTATTTCAAAAGAACAAGGATTGGGCCTCCCTGGTGGCACAGGCAGTTGAGCACTGCACTGTGAAGCTGTCTGCAGCTTCTGCAGCGTGGGTTCGATCCCAGCCGGCCGGCGAAAATCCAACATGGCAAAGCAGACCTCTCCTGTCTCGCCTGCTGCTCCCCTCAGCAGTATATTTCGTCAGTCTGCATGTTCTGTTCCCTGCTCTGTGTCTCGTGAATCCTCTCACCCTCCTGCACATCTGGCCTATACCCTGGTTCTTGTATAAATAAATAAATAATCTTAAAAATAAATGAATGAATAAATAAATAAAAATTTTTAGAGGTATATTTAAAAAAAAAAGAACAAGGATTACTTTATAAAAAAGGATTTTAACTTTTCCCTACTCCTCTTTAATTCTACTTCATTTCAAATTTGATCCTTAGAAACAGGCTTTTCTGGGCCTCCCTGATGACAGAGGGGTTAAACACAACACTATGAAGCTATCTGCAGCCTCTGCAGCATGAGTTGCAGCCCCTGCCAGCCACAGAGCTACCCATATGGTGCAGCAGACCTCTCCTATCTCACCTGCTGCTCCCCTCAGCAGTGTATTTCGGTAGATCTACCTGTTCTGTTCCCCTCTCTGTCTCTGATGAATCCTCTCACTTCCTGCACCTCTGGCCTGTACCCCAGTTCTTATATGCATAAATAAATAAATCTTTTTTTTTAAAAAAAAAATCGGCTTTTCCAAGGAGAGAGCTGTTTCTTTAAGGCAGAGCGGTGTAAAGGAAAAGAGAATGAGTCTCAGGGTCAGACAGACCTGGGTTTGAATTTCTACTCAGCCTCTTTTCTTTGCGACTTTGGGCCAAATTGCACACCAGACTTAGTTTCTTTATCTTGAAACCGGGCCCTTGCTATCTTGCATCTACCTGACAACAGTCTTGAGGCTTCCACAAGACAACTCTCATTTCCTTCAAATGCAGTCCTGGACTCACTGTGTGTCTGCTAGTACCTCTTGGTTTCCTGAGAAGTATTTGTCTCTGCAAGGTCCCATAAGCAGAAATAAGCTATTTTTCCTCTAACCCTTTGCACTACCATCTCTCCCAAGGAGCCATTGTCCTCTTATACCCTAAATACCCATATGCCAGTGGTTTTATGTCCCTGTGTGTAGAAGCAGTATAGGTGATCTTTGTTTTCCAGAAGGTTTCAGAACTGTAGCAAGTGAAAGGAAAGGTGTTTGTTTCTTTTTTCCTTCTTCAGCTTTTGGGCTGGGAATAACCTACCACTGTCCTATCCCAGCTTCTTGCCATAAAGTTACAGGAAAATAAGCCACTGAGCAGGTAGCATGGGAAGCATCATTGCTGGACCTGACAGCAAGAGCCTGCATGTTTGTCCCCAGTGAGTGTTAGGTAGGTAGCACCTCATGGGTCTGTGTTGATCTGCCTGATTCTACTCTTTGCTAGATTATTTCTTGTATACTTACCTATCTGCTGGAACAGACACTCAGCAACTGGGTTGGAGAGTCATTCTTTCTTGAACTATGTGGGCCAATTAACTGACACATCAGTTTAGTGGCAGCAAGATATACATGGAACCCCCCCCCCCCTTTTTCTAGCACACCATCTCTGAGCCAGAGTATCCAGATCAGATCTAGGCTCCCCTCTTTATGTACTTTGTGGCATTGGGTGATTTGTTCAGTCTTTTATGTCTTCCCTTTTCACATCTTAGGTTACTTAAAAATGTAGAATGTAGAGGGCCTCCCCTATGGCGCAGCAATTGAGTGCTGGGCTGCAGAGCTGCCCGCAGCATCTGCAGCGTTGGTTCGATCCCCGGCCGCTGGCGAGGGTCCCACATGGTGCGACAGACCTCTCCTGCCGCGCCTGCTACGCCCCTCAGCAGTGTATTTCGTCAGTCTGCCTGTTCTGTTCCCCATTCTGGCTCTGGTGAATTCTCTCACCCTCCCGTGCTTCTGACTGTACCCAGTGCTTGTATAAATGAATAAATAAACAAATTATTTTAAAAAAAAAATGTAGAATGTAGAAACTTACTCTCACACTAATGGGTGCCCAAAGTTCAGTATGTAGCAAGGTTGTGCTGCCTTCATGGACTCTAAGGAAGACTTTGACCTTGCCTTTTCAGTTTCTAGTGGCTGACAGCATTCCTTCACTTGTGGCCATATCCCTCTTTGCTCCATCTTCATATCATCTTCATTTCTCTGTATCGTCTTTTCCATGTGTCTCTTATTAAAGATACTTGTCATTGGACTTAGGACCTACCAAATAATCCAGGATGATAGCCTCATCTCAAGATCCTGAATTCATCACATTTTCAAAGACCCTTTTTCCAAATAAGGGTATGTTTGCAGGTTCTTAATTAGAACATATACATGTCTGTCTGGAGACCACGTCTAACCCAGTATACGATGTTAAAATGTATGTTTCTTAAATTTAAAAAAATTATTTACCACATAAAGTAGAGCAGTGTAGTAAAGAAGGAAATATAGTGCCTGGAATTAAAGTATAGACCTTAGGTGGTGAAAGGGTTCAGCACTGCACTATGAAGCAGTCTGCAGCCTCTGCAGCATGAGTTCAATCCCCGGCCGGCCGACCAGGGGGCAACCCACATGGCGCAGCTGACCTTTCCTGTTATACCCGCTCCTCACCTCAGCAATGTATTTCAGTCAGTCTGCTTGTTCTGTTCCCCACTCTGTCTCTGGTGAATCCTCTCACCCCCCATATCTCTGGCCTGTACCCCAGCTCTTGTATGCATAAATAAATAAATCTTAAAAAAAACATGGTGATATCATCTAAAAAAAAATAAAGTATACATGTTAGGTTTTTGTTGTGTGTGTGTGTGTGTATGTATGTGTTTAATGCTAATTGTTACATTGAGTTCTTAAAAAAGCTGAAGAGGCAAGGTCACAGGATAATGTGGTAGAAAGAGAATTGGGTTTAGAGTCATAGACTCAAGGCTATATTTCCCTATAAGCTCTTTTTTTTTTATAAATTTTTTTTATATATATATTTTTTAAGATTAATTTTTATTTATTTATTTATTTATACAAGCGCTGGGTACAGTCAGAAGTGCGGGAGGGTGAGAGAATTCACCAGAGCCAGAGCGGGGAGCAGAGCAGGCAGAAGGACCGAAGCACACTGCTGAGGGCCTCCCCTGTGGCGCAGCGGTTGAGCGCCGGCTTGCGAAACTGCCCACAGCCTCTGCAGCGCCGGTTCAATCCCCGGCTGCTCCCCGGCCACTGGAGGAGGGTCCCACATGGTGCGCAGACCTCTCCTGCCGCCCACTGCTCCCCTCAGCAGTGTACTTCTGTCCTTCTACCTGCTCTGCTCCCTGCTCTGGCTCTGGTGAATTCTCTCACCCTCCCTCGCTTCTGACTGTACCCAGTGCTTGTATAAATAAATAAATAAATCTTTTTAAAAAAAGATTAAAAAAATAATAATAAAAAATAAAACCCATTAAATATTCACTGTCAGACCTAAATAGGTAGGTTTGGCAAACTACAACCTGCCACCAGGTCTGGCCCATTTCTTACGTTTGTATAGATTGCAGGTTCAGAATAATTTTAATTGTTCACATGGTTGAGAAAAACTCAGAAGAAGAATGTTTATCACATTAAAATTATGTAAAATTTACAGGCCAGAGTCCATAACTAAAGATTTATTGGACATAGCCACACTTATTTGTTGCATATCGCCCCTAATTGCCTTCATGCTATAATGGCAAAATTGAATAGTTGTGAGAGAGACCATTTGGCCTGTAATAAAACCTGAGTATTTACTGTCTGTCTCACTCTTTACAGAAAAAGTTTGCTGAAAGTTCTAATGTCTCAGTATGGAACTGAATACTGGAGTTGTTTTGCAGTTCTTGTCTGTAGCATCACCTGTCATTAATTTCAGAAATAAAAGGAAAAATAGGCGGCCCACCCCCACCCCCCGGGGTGGCGCAAGGGGTTGAAATGCAACCCATGAAGCTCTCTACAGCCACTGCAGCCTAACCCACTGCAGCCAGGGATCAACCCACATGGCACAGCAGACATCTCCTGATTCGCCTGCTGCTCCACTCAGCAATGTATTTCAGTCAGTCTTCCTGTTCTGTTCCCCACTCTGTCTCTGGTGAATCCTCTCACCCCCCCCCCCCCAACACCTCTGTACCCAGTACTTTTTTTTTTTTTTAAAGATTTATTCATTTACACAAGAACCCCGGGGTACAGGCCAGAGGCATGGAGGGTGAGAGGATTCACCAGAGACAGAGTGGGGAACAGAACAGGCAGACTGACAAAATACACTGCTGAGGAGAGCAGCGGGAGAGACAGGAGAGGTCTGCCGCGCCATTTGGGACCCTCGCCGGCCGGCCAGCCGGGATCGAACCGGCGCTGCAGTGGCTGCAGAGAGCTTCACAGCGTGGCGCTCAACCACCTGCACCACCAGGGGAGGCCCTGTACCCCAGTTCTTTTATGCATAAATAAATAAATCTTAAAAAAAAAAAAAGTAAAAATGAAGTAATAGTCTTTCTCTTTTTTCCCCTGTGATTCTCTGTGGCCAGTGCTTCATGGTGAAGGTAGAGATTTTTTTTGAAAACAGGTCTTGAAAATTCTAATCAGTGTTACTTTTTTTTTTTTTTTTAAATATTTATTTATTTATACAAGCACTGGGTACAGTCAGAAGCGCGGGAGGGTGAGAGAATTCACCAGAGCCAGAGCGGGGAGCAGAGCAGGCAGAAGGACCGAAGTACACTGCTGAGGGGAGCAGCGGGCGGCAGGAGAGGTCTGCGCGCCAAGTGGGACCCTCCTCCGGTGGCCGGGGAGCAGCTGGGGATCGAACAGGCGCAGCAGAGGCTGCGGGCAGCTTCTCAACCCAGCGCTCAACCGCTGCGCCACCGGGGAGGCCCCAGTATTACCTTTTAATGGTGATTTCCCAGTACTGACCAGTAGCTTTTTGTACATACCTTCCCACAAATTCTCTGGAAAGCTCAATCTTCACTGAGCCACAGTGCCTGGACTGTGCACTGACTTGCTGTTAGACTCCTTCTTTCATTCCCTGTGGTCTTGCTTGACATTGTATCCTCAGGAAGATATTTGGCAATCTACTTCACCAAAACTAACCAGAATTAACACTTTTTTTAGGGATGCCTTTTTTATAATTCCTTCTTAAAATTACCTGCCTACACTAGGGTTTAGAATAGATACTACACAGACTTGCCCATTATCCATACCTTCTCTTCCTCCCCCCCCCCCCACCGCCCTTGCCTATATATATATGTGTATGTATGTGTGTATATATATATGTATGTATGTATGCTCTTGTTAGTATTTCGTATTCTTTGAAGGACTAGGCATTTGTCTGTATATAGCAAACTTGAGCATTGTGTGATCCCTTTCTTCCTAGTACACTAACCTTACTACTTTAAATCTTCCTCCACAGGTCAAATACCAGGACCAGGTTCCATGATGCCTGGTCAGCCTATGCCAGGTCGCATGCTTCCCACTGTTGCAGCCAACATCCATCCCTCAGGGAGTGGCCCTGCCCCTCCTGGTATGCCTCCAATGCCAGGAAACATCTTAGGACCCCGGGTACCCCTTACGGCACCTAATGGCATGTGTAAGTAGCACAGTGCGAGAGATGCCTTTCCCCAGGGTCTCTCTGGGAGGGCTGTAAACAGGGAGGAAGTCTTGGTTGCCTTGTCTGTGGTTTGGCAAGTCCATGGACAGTATAACCTGTGACAGTGGATTCCAAAAGACCTGTTTTTGTCGGTGCTCTTCAGCACTCTCAGTAGGAGTTTGCACAGGTGATAAGTGCTTTCAGTCAGTTGGGGTCACATACCAAAAGCATTCCTTTCTCACTTTAAGCCTATCTAGTTTGAATCTTGGTAAACATACAGAGTTTCTGGGTGCAATATTTCCCTACAGGAGACTTATGGATATCAAATTCACAAGTGGTGAATAGGAAGAATAGGAGCTGGTTTAGAACAGGGATAACCAATATGTTTTTGTAGCCACTCCAATATATTGATAGTGGATAGTGGCTGCTTAGACCGTGGGACCGTGTTGAAGAATGAATTTGAAATCCCAGCAGGCTGAGTAGAGAAAGCGCAGAGGCAGGTGAGCTATGTCTACAGAATGTTATATGCAACATAACGTCTATAGGATGTTATGTACAGATAATTTCTTCCATAGCACCCTTATTCTCCTCCAGCTCTGTACTTTAGAGGGTTGCTTCAGAGGCCCTGCCCTATGGTTTACTCCTGTAGATTTTCTCAGTGAGAATGATCCCAAAATGCAGTCAGTAGTGGCCCAAATAGCCCAGCCCCATCTTAGCCCAGTTCATTTGGAAATCTGTATATGCCACAGAGTTTGCTCCTATCCACAGTAGAAAGCTAGGACACATAGGAATTCCTGGCCTCCAAGAGCTTTAGTTGGGTAAGCAGGTAATGAACACATAGTTATAGAGGATTCACCCAGAGGTTAATAATACTATGACATGCCTTGAGTACTCTAGTAATCCAGGACGCTTCCCAGGTTGAAAAGATAGGCTGTAAGAACAACGGAAGGTGTTATTTCTCTTTGGTTCCCTAGGGACTCGAACAAAGTCCATTCACAGAAGAAAGTAATTTAGCTAGTCACATAGGATCGTGAAAATAGAAGAAAAACTATCTCCCTTGAGTTCAGTGGTCAGAGACTGTAGTATAGTGGGTACCCCTTTTCCTTGGCAAAAAAATGTTTGCCTTGCCACCTTATAGGTAATACATGTTCAGGCCTACCAAGATAGTTCACCAGTTTGCCATCTATATTGCAGAGATAGTATCATTGGCCTTTACCACCTTCATGTCGTGCTGCTCACCCATGATTTGTGACTGCAGTAATCTATCCTAAAGGACATGCAGTGGAGCAACTTGAAAATGTGAAGAGCTTGAGTCTCCCCCTCCACACACACACTTACTGCCACAAACAAATATTTCAGGGATTGTGAACCTCTGACTTGGCTCTTGGGTACTGGGCCTGAAAAAATGGCACAGGCAGAGGGCTTCAAAATTCTTGGTGAGCTTTAAGGATTTGGTGGACACCTCCTGGGTAAAAGATTGGGTGAATTGACTGGTAAGCAAGGTTACACTTAAATAATTATTTGTTTCATATGTTTTCATTTCTGGCACAAATTTAAAGGTTTAAAAAGCCCTGAATTAAACAATCTTTAGGGTTCCTTTGTACATTGAAGTTGAATAGGAAAGAGCCCCATATACTCATACTAATTGTTCCCTTCAGGACCTGACCTAGTTTTGGTCAAAAATCCAAGGACTGCAGTTCAAGAGCTGTGGGGCCTCCTAGGAATGTCCAACCTGTCAGCAGCTGCCTCAAGTGAAGCTCTCTGGCCCTGGTGGAGACAGTTAATCAGCAAGAACTTACCGATAATCTCTTTTGTGCCCAGCTAGACTGGGCACTGTGAGAGAAAAGAAAGAAGATACAGAATTTGCCTAGGAAGGAGCTTATCATTTAATTGAAGAAATAAAATTAGAAGATTGCCATTAAAATACAATAAAATTAAAATATAATTAAGTTCTGAAAAGGTCTGGAGTGATTCTTGGAAGGGGTAGGCCTTAAAAGGATTGTGGGATTGATTCAGACATTTTCCTTCCCTCAATCATTTGGAATAGGTTCAGCAAGATGAGCAATAACCTGGAGGTTCAAATGGGTCTGACCCACATAGACCACAGTGGGCAGCAATGTCTCATAGGCTGCACTAGCACCTAGCATAAAGAAAATTACCGCGTGTCATTTTTCTCTGAATGGGCTCTTTCCAGCCCTTGTGTTTCCAGCAATGACAAGTTACTCTTGAATGTGTTTGCAGATCCCCCTCCACCGCAGCAGCAGCCACCACCACCACCACCTGCAGATGGAGTCCCTCCGCCTCCTGCTCCAGGCCCACCAGCCTCAGCCGCTCCCTAGCCTGGAAGATGCAGGGACCATCCACCCAGCACCACCAGCTGGAGTGGAGATGACAAGACTTGTGTTCCTCAGCTTACTTGGGTTTCTTTCAGGATTTTTCTCTCACAGCCCCAAGCATCCTAAATCTCCCCATTCCTCTTGCCACCCCTCTCCATGTTTTGACACCTTTTGTGGTAGTTCCTCAGCCAGCACCCTGGGGGAGCCTGTGGTGATGGGTATGCCCAGGTCATATTAAAAATAACCTGTTCACCCCTGTCATGGTATGGAGGGTGGGGTGGTACTCTAACAGTTTATCTGCAGGTCCTGTCAACATTTTAGTATTCTATGTCTTTGTCATTTTGCTCTCCTGCAGTTTTTGCCTTCATGCTTCTATGGATAATACTTTATAGTCAGTATCTTTTTTCTTTTGAATTTATTGCTTTAAAGGAGTGCAACCTAAGTTAGTAAGAACCAAAAAATGGTGATGGGCAGAGGGGATAGCCAGAGGAGACAAACCTTAAGGCATTATAAGTGACCTTATTTCTGCTTATCTGAGCTAAGAATGGTGCTGATGGTAAAGTTTCATGAGACTTGCCACACATAGATGCACCAGAAGTAAAAGAGATAGGGAAAGGGACCCCACCGATTTTATCCCTAGTGATGATGCAGGACCTCCACCCTGCCTGACTGAATATACTCCTCTAGTACATGATAGGGGAGAGCACAAGCATTAGAACAGACCCACTCTGTCCTTCCTCGGGCCCACTGGTTCTGGTTTTCTATGCAGATGGTTTGTTGGATTGGGAGTGAGTGTTTTTCTGAGGTCAGTGTAAGCTTTCAGGGCTGGGATTTGGGGAAGTGTTCCCTAGTTACCTAGACCAGCCAGAAAACTTTAAGGAATGGCTACCCAATTAATCTTGCCTACTATTCACTGCTTTGAGTGCATTCTTTTATCTCCCTCTTTAAAAATCCTCTTAAAAGGAAAAAAAAAAAAGTAGTTCTAAATATTTTAGCTCATGGAACTTGGTTAGGATGGCTATGGGTACAAATCCCCAAACTACCTCTTGCAGTAGCCAGGGTGAACGGAAGTTAGTGAAGCGGTACTTTAGCTTTGGGGTGGGGTTGGAGAAGGAGGGCAGGATCAACAGCCTGTAGTACCTTCTCCCTTCCCTTTCTGAGATCATGCATTCCATCTATCATGGTGTTGTCAAGGCAATGCTGAGGTACCACGGGACTCACTTGGCAGACAAAGCACCATGCTCTGAGGGTTGGGGTGCTCTGACTGGGAGAGTGGAATACTGTTCCAGAGAGCCACAAAAATGCCTTAATTTGAACCCATTTCCACCCCTGCTAATGAGTGATTTGAAAGTTCTTGGGTTTCTCCTCTTGTCCTTCTTCCCTCCCCTCTACCTTCCAGGTGGGAAAAGAGTGTTTTTGGTAGAGCTTAATTTCCAAAGCACCTGCCCTCTTCACATAATCTTAAAAGGTAGTTTCATTATTTAGAGTACAAGGTGAACACCTTTTGAATTTCTTTTCCTATATATATTCTATAAAGCTTTACATATGAGAGGGTGTAGGGAGGTGTTTGTAAAAACACCTTAGAACTTTTTTCCTTATTATAAGAAAGCAAAAAAATAGAACCACAATTAAGATTTGCCTTTCAAACCCTCAGGTGTTGCCTCTAACCAGGTGGCCCTGGTCACCATCAGAGTACTGGAACCACAGAGACCTTGTTCCCTTTGTGTATGTGTTCTGGACTCTTGGAGTGGAAATGAGCTTGTTCCTACTGGAGTTGAGTTCCAATGCATTTGCCTCCAACAAGACCCCAGTGCCTTTTGACAATGGCCAGGGTTTTCCCTATTTCCTACCAGTCTTTCCCAAAGGAAACTCATTCCAAATACCTTTTCCACTGGGGTCTTAGAAGGAAAATGGAATTCTGGTTCATTCTGTGGTCCCTTGTAACCTCAGGTCTTTAATGTGATCAATTTCAAATTTAAAAGATCCAGATGGAAATATTTTTACTATGCTGGTAATCTACAAAATACCTGAATTCTTAACACTGTTATATTTCCGTATAAGTGGTGACTTTTTGTTTTCATGTCTTTGATCTGGTTTTGTTCCTGTAATACAGCCACCCGATTTTGTGAGGCGGGGGTGGGGGGATGGGGGTGGGGATAATATGTGTTTTTTGTACAAATGTGTTTCTCATTGTGTTATTTTGGAAAAATGAAGGGAGTTTTGAGATATTGGAGGAAATTGATCAAGAAGACCAAATCTCCCTCTTTTTCACTGAATAAATAGAGCATCATTTCTGGATTCTAGTCCCAATCTCTGCATTCATTTATCGGGTTCTTCATGAGTCCTATGAAGACCCTAAATATTAAGCCCCACCTAGTCCTAATAATAGTTTAGTGAATCAGGACTTCCTGACAGACAGCTCACCTTCTTGATTCTTTTTTTTTTTTTTTTTTAAGATTATTTATGTGGGCCTCCCCGGTGGCGCAGCGGTTGAGCGCTGGGTTGCGAAGCTGCCCGCAGCCTCTGCAGAGCCGGTTCGATCCCCAGCTGCTCCCCGGCCACCAGAGGAGGGTCCCACATGGCGCGCAGACCTCTCCTGCCGCCCGCTGCTCCCCTCAGCAGTGTACTTTGGTCCTTCTGCCTGCTCTGCTCCCCGGTCTGGCTCTGGTGAATTCTCTCACCCTCCTCTGCTTCTGACTGTATCCAGTGCTTGTATGTATAAATAAATAAGTCTTTTAAAAAAAAAAAGATTATTTATGCATTCAAGAAGCGGGCTACAGGCCAGAGGTGTGGGGGTTGAGAGGATTCACCAGAGACAGTGGGGAGCAGAACAGACAGTTCTACTGAAATACACTGCTGAGGGGAGCAGTGGGCAAGACAGGAGAGGTCTGCTGCGACATGTGGGTCACCTCCCTGGTCGGCTGAGGATTGAATTTGTGCTGCAGTAGCTGCGGATAGATTCATAATGCTGTGCTTAACCCCTTGCGCCACCAGGGAGGCCCACCCCCTTCATGATTCTTAAGGATTATGAAGTTAAATGTATCTTGCCCACTATTTATTTCCATGGTCAAAGTGAAGGAAAATCCATGGAAGTTCTCCAGGAAAGACGGCTAATATCCTGGCACCTCCAAGAAAAGAGTAAGTTTTACTTGGTGAGCTAGAGAATGTTTGTCAGGATGCAGTTTAGGAGGAAGGCCTTGAGGCAGGTGATTCCATGAACCTTGATAAATATTCTTAAGACCTTTGAGCACACATAGGTACAAACCCTGAGCAGAAAATAAGCCGTTGCCTTCAAGATGCTTATTTACCCAATGAAGCAAAAGCAGCATTGTGTCTGCTAGGAGGTAACACTCAGCTCATGATGAAAATGTGCCAGGCTGGTTGTGCTTTGTCCTCTGAAGTGTTCCACATTCTTCCCTCTAATAGAGTGCTAAAGTCAACTATCTCCTTAACTTTCCAGGAGGTGCTGAGGAAAGTTAATCCTTAATCCAAACTAAAGACTGATTTCTAAGCTTGAGTAAATTCTTTTTAGAGCATAAGAAAACATGCAGTCAACCCGCCTTCCACAGATTCCTCATCCTTCTATGAGTAATTCCCCCAAAGACAATTAAGAACAGCAGTTTTCCAACTTTAATGCATACACAACTGGATCACTTGCATGATTGTTAACATATAGGTTACTGGGCCTTTGGGGCTTCTGATTCAGTAGGTTGGGATAAGTTCTGAAATTTTGCATTTTTAACAGGCTTCCTGGGTGCAGCTGGCCATGGGACCACCCTTTGAGTTCTACGCTGATTAAGAAGATTTTATGATAGAGCAAGATCTCCATAGCTGATGGCTCTCATTCCATCAGCCCCGTAGTCTGGTAAACAGGAGTCTACTGTGTGTCAGGCACTGGATCTTGCTTGCAGTGAAGTCATTATGAAGAAGGTAGAAGCCCTTATACTCTAGGCCACTTTTTTACAGGATGTGGTATAACAGACCATAAATAGTTAATATGATTATTTAAGATAGATCCCAGGTATTCATGAAAAAACCAATTGAGTTTTCTGGGGGATAATATGTATGATCTGTGAAATGGGTGTTCTTCCACAATTTTTATCTTGCTGGGTGTGGTAACCTGAGGATTGACCTTCATTCCAAGAAAACCCCCATCTGAGTAATCAGAGCATCCTTTTATTTGGATACACAATGCCGGTCTCAGGATTTCTTTGTGGAGACATCTGCCTGAGACTTATGATAAAGCTTCTTTCTACAGTTCTCAGAACTTAGCACTTCAGCTGCTCTTGTTGAAGGGAGACTTTCTCCTGGCAGCAAGCACCTTGATCCCCTGTTAATAGCTCATCTCCAATTAAGGAAGTTAGCTTTCAGAATGGAAGAGGTATGTTTTTGTTTTTTATTTATGCATACAAGAGCTTGGGTGTAGGGCAGAGGTTGGGGACACGGGGTGAGAGGATTCACCAGAGACGGGAGCAGCAAGCGAAACATGCTGCGCCATGTGGGTTAGTTCCTTGGCCAGGGGTTGAACTCGGTGCTGCAGTGGCTGTGGATTGCTTCATAGTGCTAAGATAATCCCTTGTGCCACCAGGGAGTCCCAGAGAAGTATGTTCTTGAAGGAAGTGCTCCCCTTCCTTCAAGCCTAGGACTCATTCTTGGTTTTCCTTGGGAACAGCTCCCCCAACTTCATTTCCTTGTGACTTGTTTTTAACCCTACCACCAAGCCTTGTCTTTATGTACCTTTGATCCTGAACTGAACTTGAAACAGCTGAGACAAGACTGCCTATCCAAAGGAAGAGTTACATGAACCAACCTAAACAGCTAGTTATCTCTGGGCGTACCTGGCCTTGTTCCAATTCTCATGGGACTTCAAGGGGTGAGAACCTTGTTTGTTCCCACTCTTCCTGCTCCTGCCATGCCTTGCACAATTGGGACCATTTTTATTCCCCGCTGCCCCCTCAGGCCCTTCCAAACCTATGGAGAAGAGCCCGGTGACTGATAACTAGCAGCCACCTTACCACCATCTACCCTTAGGGTATAATCTTCATGGCCATCAGCAACTGAGACAGGAAAGAAAATGCCTTACACTGGTTCTCTAGTAACCTAAAGGGCCCTCATTACCAGATGGTCAAGGAGGTTAGGAAGCAGCAGAGCTGCTAAGCCCCTTTGGAAAGGCTAGTTTCTGTGGCTGGCTTGACTGTCATTGATGGGTTCCTCATGACCACCCAAATAGAATGGGGCATTCCTTAGCCCAAACTAGTTATTCTGCAATAGTGACAGGGCTCCCAAGAAGCGCTTGGAGAAGCCATGTACTGAGGTAGCAAGACTGAGGTACACAAGCCTAGTTCCACATCTGAGGTCCTGAGTGTGTTATGCTGTGTGGCTTTCTCCTAACTGACTTGGCTTTGGAGTCCTTTCTAGTTTTGTGGCAGACCCACTTCCCAGACAGGATGACCATCTCTAGGTTGTGATGGTGTTTTCTGGAGTGAGAGCACTTAGGCAATTAAGAATGCAAAACAGCCAGCAGTGGGCTGGTGGTGGTCAGCACAAAGAATTCAGGCCCCTGACCTTGGCTCTTCCCCTCCTGGTAATGGTACAGAAGACCAGTTCCCAGCAACCCATAACCAAAAAAATGATCATAGAGCTGATAACCTGCAGCCCAAATGGGGAGTCTACCCTGGCAGAAGAGAGGCCAAGTTAGATGTCCCTTTTTGACTCTGATCTGGGATATGAGTCTGGGCTTAAGTGCTGTTCCCCATTAAGAGAGCATTGCATTAGCTCAAATACCAATGTGGAAGTGGTAGTAGAAGTAGGGCTTCCATTCTGCCAAGTGAGATTCGACCCCTGCATCTTGATTCCTCTTCTGAAATTAAGAAGCAAGAATGAAAGACCTGAGAAGGAAGGGGGAGAGAAATGGTGCCTACTAAAATGAAAAGAGTTTATAAGTCAAGGTCAAGTCCTGGCCTTACCAATTCAGCATGATACTAGACAAAGTTGCTAATTCTCAGTGTCACTTTGCAAATGTGTAAGGTGCCTGATAAGATATTTGTAGTATGGCTGTGAGGAATAAGACAAATTAGAGCACTACGAAAACTAACAACTCATTAAAATGTTATAGGTTACTACTGAGGACTTAAAACCAGGAACCACACTGCTTCCTGTCCAGACAGAAGTATATCCCCAACCATAGCAACTAAAGCAGCGCCTGCCTTGGGCAGCAGCCCCCTCGTGAAGCCAGGAACTTTCTATGCACATGGAGGGAGGCTGTAGCCATGGTAATGATCCTGTGCCTGCCTTGGTGCTGGAGGCAGGTTGCCAAACCCAATAGGAATCTCAGAGGCATGCAAAAACCATTGCTCACAAAGCATCCCTGATCCCTAAATGCATGAGACTTGAATGTGAGGCCATGGATGTAAGCTCCAGATAGGGTTTAATTTCCTTTCACTTTCTAGTTACTATATCTTTTTTAGCCTCCCTTAGCCCATGTGCCCAGAAAAAAATCCATTACATTTATTTAACAATCTGTTTCCCACATTCACGAGACTCCAAGATCACAGAGACCTGACTGATTCCTGCCCTTCTCATCACACTCCAATGCTTGGATGAGTGGCTTCCACACACTTTCTGGAACTGCCACCCAACCAGGTGCACCATGCTCAGTTCCAAAACTGCTCTTGACATCTACTAAGGAGAATAAGAATGAAACTGAATAGCAGCAGTTGATTTAAAATCCCAAAATGAAGAAAGTGTTGACAAAACTTGTTTCCAGGGCAGGGAAGAAGGTGGCTGAGGAATAGACACTGAGGAAGGAGACATTTCATCTTTTATTTTGTACCATATGCTTATTTTACTTTTTTCAAAAATTGAATTTAAAATAATATATTAAAAAGAAACAAACTGAAGTAGAGTTTTGACAAATGGGTGAGAGAAGAGCTCCCCTTCATACCTTTTTTGTGAAAAACAGGGCAGCAGACAACATGATCTCAGAGACCCATCTTGTGAGACCTCCTTACCACACGTACCAGCCTCAGGAAAGAGGAGGCAGAAATGTTCAGCGAGATCTTCAAAGTGAAAGCCACCACCCAAGAGTCAGTTACAGAGCAGAGGAACTACAGACAAGGGAAGCAGAGATGAAGTCTGAGGGTGTGTTAGTGTTGCTGGCCATGAGGCAAGTGCAAAGCCCTACCCTGCCCTCTGCTCAGAGGTTTGTATTTCTTGGCATTTAGTGTCCACAGAAGCAGCATGAAGCCAAGGAAAGAGCCTCAGAAAGTCAGCCCCTTTACAGGGAGCTCCAGAACCAGGTTCTGAGGTAGGAGACGATGATTTCCATTTCTTCCTGCCTTCCTGTGCCTGCTACTGTGCCTGGCATTGTTCAGTGGAATGCCTTGCTGTCGGATTGGGAATTACTGCTGTAGACAATGAGATCAGGACATAAGTGTCTAACTGCTTGGAGCAAGCTGAAAAGGCTGCCCAGAGTGGAAGATGATAGAAACGGAGCTTTTCTGGGTTAAGGAATTTGCTAGGTGGGCCTGGAGGGAAGGGAACACCAAAGTTGAGCAAAGGTTGCAGTAGTAGTTCAGTGAGAGTAAGACTTGGAACCAAAGCAACCCCATTTGGAGATGCATCCTGGAGATTAGCAAAGAGAACCTCCGTCTTGTAGTGCTGAGGGAGTTAATCTCTCAGATACAAAAGTTGCCCCATTTCCTCGAAGAATGTCACCATTGGGGTCAATAATCATCAAGTGGATGGTTGGTATGAACTGGTGATTAGGGCGCGATGCTGCCTTCCTACCAAGTAGCGATCCAGGGGTGAATCAGCTTGGGCCGCACTGTGATGGTGGACAGGATCAATAGACTACATCTAACACCTGGGCTGGCGTCACGTGGCCCGAGGCTGCAATCTAGGCTGCTTAGGTATACCCAGGAACTTGAGCCTTGGTTGCATGGAACTCAAGGTGGGCAGGGTGTCTGGGAGAGAGTAAGGGACTGGGATTAAAGGTCTCTGCCTCAGGGAGGTAAGAGGGAAGGAGGGGTAGACGCAGTCTCAGGAAGGTCTTTCCCTCTTCCCCCAGGATGCGTTCTGGCGGGCGTGGCGGCGTGAGGTCTGGCTTTGGCTGCTGATGGATTAGGTCTGATCGGATTAGAGCTTGGGCTGTCTGTCGGCTTTGGCCCCTTGCTTGGCCGGGCCAGCGCCTGGCCCGCCCTGGTGGAGACCCAGAGACCTCCCCGAGACCTTCTCAGCCCAGAGCACCAGGTTGGTGCAGAAATCCAAGAGACACGGTGCGTCGGGGGCTCGGCTCGTCGCCACAGCACGGACTCGGGCTTCCGCCCCCTGCGGCCCTCCCGAGCCCCGCCCCGAGCCTGCGGGTGTCTGGGCCCCCCCTCCGTGCCCACAGCGTGGCGGGTGGGTTCCCGCGGTGGGGGGCCCGCGCCCGCGCTTCAAGGAGAAGGCGGGGCCGCGGCCCCGCCCCGCAGCTCTCCCGCGCGTGCACCTGTCGGCTAACGCCGCGCGGCGCTGTGCGCCGGCCCCCGCGCCACTCCACGTCCGTTTGTCTCCCAGTCCCGAGCCGGGGGTCTGTCTGTCCCCCGGGCAGGCGGACTGAGCCGGCGTCAGAGCTACGTGCGGCGGGGCGGCCGCGGCGGGCGGGGTGGGGGCGGCGCTGAGCGCGGCCGCGGCGGCGCGGGAGGCGGGGAGGCGCGGGGCGCGGGGACAGTGGCGGACGGCGCCGCGGCATGCGGCTTCTCGCTCTGCCCACCGTGGGCTGAGACGGCCGCAGCGCGGGCGGGAGGCGCGGCGGCCGGCGAGCCGAGGGCGCTGCCAGCCAGACAGACCGCGGACAGCGGTCGGGGCGCCGCGCCATGGGCCGAGCCGGAGGCGGGGGCCCGGGCCGGGGAGCGCCGCCGCTGCTGCTGCTGCTGGGGGCCGCGCTGGTCCTCGCCGCCGGGGCCGCGCCGGGTAGGTAGTGACCGCGCCCGGACCCCGGGACCCTGGCGCCCCCCGGGCCGGGTCCCGCCGGGCTCGGGTGCTGGCGGAGTCCGCGCGCTGAGGCGAGGGGGCGGGGCACCGCCTGGCCCGAGGCCCGGGCGGGGGAAGGGGCGCGCGAGAAGATGGGGGGCTTGGGGGAGACTGAGCAGTGGGGGGCCGCCCAAACCCGGGTGTGCGGATCGAGGTGTGGGCTGGGGGAGGGGCTGGGTGGGCGGGGCCTGAGGGTGAGACTTAGGGGCGGGACCTGTCTGTGATGGGGGGCTTGAGGCTGCCAGTTCAGGGCGGAGCCTGGGGTGGGACGGCCCTAAGGGTGCGACTTCCAGGGGGGGCTGCAGATGAAGGGCGGCCCTGAAGGGAAGGCTGCCAGGGGCCCGAGTTGGGGGCCGCGGCGGTTCGATTGCTGGTCCTTTGGGGGCGGGTCTGAAGCGCGAGGGGCGGAGCCTGAGCGGGGACGACCGCGTTTGATCCCGGCTTCCAGGCGGGGGTGGGCGGGGCTGTCCCGGGGGGCGTGGCTTGGGAAACTTGAAGCGGCGGCGGCCGCGCGGGCCCGGGCTGGCGGCGCGGGCGGGGCGGGGCCTACCGCGGGCGCCTCCCTGATGCCCCGCCCCTCTCCCGCCCACAGCGCGCGAGGCGGGCAGTGCCGTCGAGGCGCAGGAGCAGGTGAGGAGCGCCCGAACGTGGGAGCCGCGTGCCAACAGCACGCGGGAGAAGGCCGGCCTGCCCGCAGCTGGGAAAGATGAGACCTCGTGGACCGCGCCCGCCGGCGAGCAGGCCTCGGTGGGCCAAGGGGTCGGGGCGGAAGAGACGCTGGAGGCATCTGCGGCGGTGACAGACACCGCCTGGCTGGAGGCTGACAGCCCAGGCCTGGGAGGAGTGACCGCAGAGGCGGGCAGCGGGGACACGCAGACCCTTCCATCCACTCTCCCGGCTCCTGATGAGGTCCTCGGGCAATCACTGATGCCTCCCACTGCCCCTGAGGCGACAGAGGCTAGAGGACCACTCTCCCCCACCCCTGGTGACAAGCTGAGCCCAGGCTCTGACATCCCCAAGGAGAGCCCCTTGGAGGTTTGGCTGAACCTGGGCGCAAGCACACCTGACCCCCATGGGCCAGAGCCCACACACCCCTTTCAGGGCACACTGGAGCCCCAGCCGGCTTCAGATGTAATTGACATCGACTACTTCGAAGGATTGGATAGTGAGGGCCGTGGTGCTGACCTGGGGAGTTTCCCAGGGTCACCAGGAACCTCGGAGCACCATCCTGATACTGAGGGAGAGACCCCTTCCTGGAGCCTGCTGGACTTATACGATGACTTCACCCCCTTTGATGAATCTGATTTCTACCCGACCACATCTTTCTATGATGACCTGGAGGAAGACGAGGAGGAGGAGGACGACAAGGATGCAGTGGGCGGGGGAGACCTGGAAGATGAAAGTGACCTACTGGTGCCCACCGAGCGGCCTGGTCTGGGGCCCGGCACGGGCCAGCCCACCAGTCGGTGGCACGCTGTCCCTCCACAGCACACTCTGGGGATGGTCCCCGGCAGCAGCATCGCCCTCAGGCCCCGCCCAGGAGAGCCAGGCCGGGATCTGGTCCCCGGCGGGAACGGCACTGAGTGCCGCAGCGGCTTTGTGCGGCACAACGGCTCCTGCCGGTCAGTGTGCGACCTCTTCCCGAGTTACTGTCACAACGGCGGCCAGTGCTACCTGGTGGAGAACATAGGGGCCTTCTGCAGGTAAGGGTGTGGCAGGCAGGTGCACAGGGGCTTGGGAAAGAACTGAAGTGTGCAGAGGAGGCAGAGTTAGCAAAGAGGGGAACATGACAGGCACAGCTTCCAAGAGGAGGTTCACAGATTCTCTGGTGTCTTCTACAGAGTCATCACTAGGAGAGGGTCCTGAGAAATAGAATTTGTGTTTCCTCTTAAGTGGTGTGTTCTTTTCCAAACCACTAAACTATAAAGGCAAAATGAAGGGACTTCTCTAAGGATGGTAGAAAGAGAACTCTGCTGGCTTGAGGGGCTTTTGTTTGACAGTTCTAACTACACAAGCAAAAAGAGTAGGCCCCTAAACCGAGGGGGAGGGGTGCTGCTGAACACTCCCTCAGAGCAATGCCTGTAGAAGGAGGCCCCCCACCCCCTTACCTCTGCAGGGCACAAATGGGTGTGGGCATATAAAGTCAGAGTGGGTCCCTTTTTTAAAAATTTTTATTTATGCTTACAAGAGCTGGGGTACAGGCCAGAAGTGTGGAGGGGTGAGAGGATTCACCAGAGACAGAGTGGGGAACAGAACAGGCAGATTGACTGAAGTACACTGCTGAGGGGAGCAGCAGGTGAGACAGCAGAGGTCTGCTGCGCCATGTGGGTAGCTCCCTGGCTGGCCAGGGATCGAACTCGTACTGCAGTGGCTGTGGATTGCTTCATAGCTTGCATCTTAACCCTAGCGCCACAAGGGAGGCCCCAGTGTGGGTCCCTTTTTATTTTTTTTGTGGGACCCTCGCCGGTGGCCGGGGATCGAACTGGCGCCGCAGAGGCTGCGGGCAGCCTCACAACCCAGCGCTCAACTGCTGCACCACCAGGGGAGGCCCATGGATCCCTTTGTAGAAGCAGACCCAGAGCAACTCAAGCTGAGAGGCTGTCCTAATGTTGCAGATATGCTGGGTGCCTTAACTAGGATAGTCTTTTTTTCCCTTTCTACCTTGGCTTCCTTGGGATACTGGTCCACAATGGTTTAGACAGTTTAGCTTGTCTGCAGTTACGATGGGGCACCAACCCGCTGCCTCATCATAATTACTCCAGACACCTGGCCTCACAGTCAGGCAGCGAGGTATTTAACTGACTGGAAAGTCCTGACTTTTTTGGGAAGAATCACATGTCACGGGTGATGTGGGTGGTTTGCTTGTCTCTATCCTTTACAGGACCTAGAAGTGGAGTAGAGTCTTCAGAGTCCTCCGGGCTTGTTTCCATTGGCCTGGGGGAGTTTTTCTGTAGTCTGAGTTTCTTTTTTAAGTGTCATTCCCAGGTTTTCTTGGTCTTTTGTGGAGTTATGTGAAGGTTTCAAATTTTGTAGTTCTTGATCTGATAGAAGAGTTGCATATAGAAAGCATAAATGTTGGCCCTTGGCATTAAGGCTTGAGTTCCAGTTCCTGACTGAAGTTTTCTGTAAATGATCCTGACTTTAGGGTTACTTATGTAGGAAGTATCCACACATTTTTGGTTGGAATTGTCTAGCCATTGCTAAAAGGAGGAAATTATGGCAATGAGATCTTGCCAGTTGGCTAAGAGCTACCAGTAATATGTGGAAGTCTTGTGATTTTGCTCTTCAGACTTTATTTAGGGGGACCATAGTGATGATTTTAGCCTGGTAGCTGTGGAATCTTTGTGCAAAATCATTATGGTTCATCCTATTGGAGACCTGAGTTTTTACCTTCAAAGTAAGCTCCCTGATAGAGTATGAAAATTGGAGTTCGTGTGGCCGCTGGAGAATTAGAAAAGTCCCCAGAACCTCCAGGAGCTCTCAGGGTACTCCCAAGTGGAAAGAAGAGAAAGCTTGTCCTCCTCACTAAGCTCTATGGCTGTGCTGAACCATGGATCCTCTGAAGGGCTTCTGTTCTAGTTCCTCTGACCCACTTGCCCTCCCAGGATCATATTTGGGCCTCCCTATCAGAGATTCCTACTCCATCTATGTACACCCAGGCCTGTCAGTGGCTTGAAAACTGTTTTGCATTCCACTCACAGGGTACTGCTGAGCCTTTAGTTGCAGACTGCAGCGTGCCTTTGTCTCTGTCACCCTGACCTACTGCAGGGAAATGAACAGAGCAGTAGCAGAACTTCTCTAGAACAGTGGGTTAGAATGGTCTGCTTTCCCTAGCGTCCTCAAACAGATAGCTGCAGAGGATCAGGGGGAAAAGAAAGAATTCCCTGTTAGCTTTCTCTGCCCACCCTATTCTGGGTGTAGAGCAGACAATTCTCCCATGAATAATTTCCCCATTTCTGGATCCCTTTCTCTTGTCTATATTCACCCTAAGGTTCATGTCCTCCCTCCTTTGCTGCCTCTCTATCCTTCCACATCTTTCCTCTTTGAAGCAGCCTGGTTCCCATGGAAACAGCAATGTCATTGGAAGAGTTGGAGCCTGGGAATGTCCCCAAGGGCAAGAGAAAGTCACTCAACAAAAGGATAAAACCCACCCAGAGGGTTGATTCTCACTATGCTTTCATGACAGTTCTCACGCTATTAGGACAGGAAGCTTTAGGGGCAGAACTTTGGGGTTTGCAAAGATAGGAGGAGAATTTCATACATCCAGCTTTGTGTTTGTCCTTGTCTGTCACTTCTTTATTTTTCACTGTCTGGTTAGCCGTGTGAACTAGATGAGACTGCAAAGCAGCAAGATAGGTTTTCATGTGTAGGGTGGATCCTGCCACTTTGTAGCCATCGCTCCTATTCATCTTGTTTTTCATCTTTCTTTCTCCCAGAGAGCAGTGCAGGGAGGGGCCTGAGAGAATACTCTGATTGTCCCCATTGAGTGTGCAAGGTGGAAAGGCAAGGTTCACTTGCCCCTTGGTCACTTAATAGTCATGTAACAAACCATTTTACTCAATTTTCAGTGTGTGGTTGCCTCATTTATATTATGTACCTCAGAGGTCTACTTCATAGAGTGGGGCATAAATATCAACTGTAAGGTCTACACAGATTAGGGACATCATACCTCTAGATGGTCATAGAATAGGCTGTTGACATAAGTTCTGGGATCAGGGAAAACTTGCTGTGGCCACAGCTGCCTGCCCCTCCCTCAGTCTCTCTGTTGCTGATGCAGGTGCAACACTCAGGACTACATCTGGCACAAGGGGATGCGCTGTGAGTCCATCATCACCGACTTCCAGGTGATGTGTGTGGCTGTCGGCTCGGCTGCCCTCGTACTGCTCCTGCTCTTCATGATGACCGTGTTCTTTGCCAAGAAACTCTATCTGCTCAAGACGGAGAATACCAAGCTGCGGAGGACCAAGTAAGTGTGTCAGGCAGCCTCACCCTGACTCTTCCACTATGCTCTTCCATCTGATCCAAGGATGCTATCATGAGGGTTTCTAGCACTTGCTCTCCAACCCTAGTTGTGTTTTCCGTATCAAAGATTCTCTCAACCTTATCCATCCTACACAGAATATGCTGGAATTACAGCTGAGACTAAGCCCCTGTGCCATGCTGCAGCTGTCCAGTCCCGTTCCTATCACCCTCCATTCTGAGATAGAGGATGCTTCAAGGAAACCAGGGGATAGCAACTCCTACCTCTGGTCCCAAGTACATTATTATGTTCAGTTCCTGCAGCCCTCCTTAACTGCACCAGCTTCCTGACACCCTTGGTCTTAACAGCCAATAGCTAGAGTGAGAATCTTGCTCACAAATCAGCATGAAATAACTCCATTACCCTCAAGTCTGCTGTCACTCAATACCAACTGCTCCTCATTGAATGCTGAGGAGAAAGGGTTTAGCACTGCCAAGTGTTGCTTTTCAAAGCTTGTCAACTCTTGGTCCAGTCAGAAGTACAAGAAACTTAAAGAAATCCTCTTTATCTCCTCTAAGTAGAATTTGAGGGAGCAGCCGGGGGAGAGGCCTAGACTTAACTTCCTCTACTGTGGATTTTATGGGCCATAGGGAGATACAGAATCTCATTTCAGTTCTTCCTTTATCAAAGGAGTGAGTGTTGTGTTCATATGAGAATCCACATGCATTTACCCTTTAAGTTCATGCCTTGAACACTTGAATGTGGCCTTATACAGTATGAATCATTCCTATCACTAAGCAAAGAACCTTCTAAAGTATCATGGAAATCACAAAAAGCCCAAGAGACAATTTATGCAGAACTGCCCCCACCTCCCTTTCAGCCTGTTGTCCTATTAATCCCTTCCCCCTGACCTGAGACTCTCTCACCAGAGAATGTGACTGAAGGACTTTCCCTGGGTCCTGGGAAAAGGACAAAACACCATCTGTTGCTCCTTTGCTGGGTAAACTCCTGTAATGTGCAGATGCCGCAACTTTCTGCAGCCTTTCAGCTAATTGTCATGGGGCTGAAGGGGCCCCTCCATTGTGCCTGTGCACTGAGGCAGACTGTGTATCTGTACATGTGATCACTAGCTGGGACCTTACTTCCCCAAGCTGGTGTGTGGTGGGGGAGGGGGAAAAAGGTGGGGGGTGGGGGGGCGGTGTGTGTCTCCTAAATCAAGGCAGCTGCTGATGAAGATGAGAGAAAGAAGGAGCGACTACCAAGGAAGATGCAAAAACTATGAACAGGGACAGGGCCTCAGCCTCATTCCAGGCCTTTTCTCTTTAACTGCCTATGTGTTTTGCACAGAGCATGACTCCTGAAACTCTTCAGCTCAGATGCTGCCTCATTTGTTTCTCCCTGCATACTTTCTTTCCCAAGCCAGGTTACTGCTCTAATAATGCTGCATGTGTCCAGGACACTATAGATAATGCTGCGTGTATTGATTCTAAGATCCACATTTTTTTCACATGCTAACATCTCTGAAATTGGTTTGTATCTTCCAATCACTGGCATCTTATAATCACTGTTGGCCAGATGGCAGTCATGATGTAGTTGCAATTGCCTGGCATGCATGAATGTGACCATGGCTGTTCATATCACTGTCTAAATGAACTAGTATGTAATAAAAATGCTAGACGACAAAGTCCTGGTTTAAATGGTATGAGTTTCCTTCTCATGGTACATCAAATAATGGTGCATCTCACTAGGGTCCATGGCATTTGTTGGAATACAGTGTTTGACCTATGAAGCTTTGTCAGATTTTCCCATGATCATTTCACTTACATTTTCCTTTCTCTTTTTCTGTTCTAACCAGCAAATTCCGGACCCCATCTGAGCTCCACAACGATAACTTCTCCCTCTCCACCATTGCTGAGGGCTCTCATCCAAATGTAAGGAAATTTTGTGACATTCCTCGTACCTCCTCCCCTCATGCCCATGCCTTGGCTCACTATGATAACGTTATCTGTCAGGTAACTTGTCTTCTTCACATGTACCCTTATACATGTTTTAGCCCCTGCCCATGTCTTCAGTCTATTTCAGAGTGTGGAGCCACTCCTCAGAGCTCTGGAGATCAGCTTAGGGCAACAAGTTGGGGCAGTGAAGGTGGGGAAAAGATGTATCCCCAAGCAGAGTCATAGGTAGTGGAAAGGATCTTTTTCTAAGATGGCGCATAGTGTTTAGCTTCACCCTTTGGAGTCTCGTTTTGGTGTTTCAGGAGAAAGGGCTCTGCTAGGGATGCTCATTGCTAGAGAATCTCCTGATGGTCAATGGAACCAATGGTGTTTGCTCTTTGGAATGACCAGAAAAACCATGTCCTTGAAACTGCTCAAAACCCCTAAAAACTGGGCCTCCCCTGGTGGTGCAGTGGTTGAGTGCTGGGCTGCGAAGCTGCCCACAGCCTCTGCAGCGCCGGTTCAATCCCTGGCCACCAGCGAGGGTCCCACATGGCGCAACAGACCTCTCCTGCTGTGCCCACTGCTCCCCTCAGCAGTGTATTTTGTCAGCCTGCCTGTTCTGCTCCCCACTCTGGCTCTGGTGAATTCTCTCACCCTCCCATGCTTCTGACTGTGCTTGTATAATAAATAAATAAATATTAAAAAAAAAAAAAAACAACCCTAAAAACTGGCAGGCTTACACTATTAGGTACAAAGTGAGCCTAAAATGTTCATGGAATAAAAAATCGAGGGGTAAGTTCTAGTCTTAGGAGGATAGACTTAAAAATATCAGTTGAAACCAATAAAAACCCAATACATTGTTTTCTGAAGACACCAATTTCTAAAGGCCTTCTGTGTTGCCCTATATCATATCATGTCCAAATCCAAAAATTCTGCACATGACCCAGGCTCCTTATCTCAAGGTAAATACATCATTAAACAGATAAGGGAGCTAAACAAAAACGCTTCAGACAGAAACAAGGGAGTTTAAGAGAAAAGTTTGATGTTCTGTGAAATAATGGACCATACGTTATTAGAGGCCATAGGAGCCCTAACAGTCTACACCAGTACTATTGGTGGAACGTTCTATGAGATAGAACTGTTCTATATCTGCACTATTCACTGCAGCAGCGACTAGCTACTGTGACTGTAGAGCTCTTGAAATGTGGTTCCTGCCACCACATTGGACAACACAGATGTAGATCATTGCCTTCTTTTTATAGGTGGGGAAAAGTGTAGCCTCAGAAGGGGAAAGAGGGGCCTCCCCTGGTGGCGCAAGCGGTTGAGCACAGCTCTGTGAAGCTGTCTGCAGCCCCTGCAGCGCTGGTTTGATCCCGGTCGGCCGGCCAGCAAGGATCCCACATGGCACGGCAGACCTCTCCTGTCACACCTGCTGCTCCCCTCAGCAGTGTATTTCATCAGTCTGCCTGTTCTGTTCCCCACTCTCTCTCTGATGAATCCTCTCACCCTCCTGTGCCTCTGGCCTATACCCCAGTTCTTGTATGAATAAATAAATTAATTAAAAAAAAAAAAAGAAAGGGAAAGAGAATAATAGCAAATGAGACCTTGTCCACCAAACCCAAGAAAAGAAGAACTTGGTGTGGTGGAGTTAAGGGGGTCAATCTAAATAAGACATGAAAATCTAGGATAATTTTTTAAAGTATCTGATATAGTGCCTCCCTAGTGGCGCAAGGGGCTGAGCGCAGCCCTGTGAAGCTGTTCGCAGCCTTGGCAGTGTGAGTTTGATCCCCGGCCAGCCAGGGAGCTACCCACATGGTGCAGCAGACCTCTCCTGACTTGCCTGCTGCTCCCCTCAGCAGTGTACTTCAGTCTATCTGCCTGTTCTGCTCCCCACTCTGTCTCTGGTGAATCCTCTCACCCTCTGCACCTCTGGCCTATACCCCAGTTTTTTATGCATAAATAATTAAATCTTAAAAAAAAAAAAGAAAAAAGGAAACCTTAAAAAAAATAAAGTATCTGATATAAAGGGTAGAAATGAATGATATTTTACTTGGTGTGTACCAAGATATTAATAAGTTCAAGGTAGATGTAATGACCAAGGAAACAAGATGTCCTGAACACTTTAAGATTGATGACCCCATAATGAGCCCACAACCATGTAAGTATCTTGAGCAGGACAGTCTTGCTCATCTTGGGATATTCCATCCCTGCATTATGCAGCCCTTTTCAATAATATGCATTTTGTCAGTCATTTATGGATGGCCTGTCACAGGGTTTCGGTTCTGCTGTCAGATCTGCTGTCTCCTAGGTGTGGGCAGCAAGTCTGACCAGCACAGTGGGGCCTATAGTCAGGGTGCTCATTGTCCACAGTTAGTTCCTCCTTCCCTCTGCCTGATGGAGTAGAGGCGTGCATTTCTGGCATCCCATGTATAGACAACTTTCTTTAACCCAAAGGGGGATGGAGAACAGAGCTCATCTTGAAGGACTTGGTTGCATGATCAGAGAAAGGTTTCTTGTTCTTTTTGGCTAATCCATCTTGATGGAAAGCAAGGCATTTGTTAGTAAAAGCTACCAGTGAACTTGAGTTCAGAGTGTGGCAAGTCTTGAAAATAGAGCAGAGCAGAGGATCATTTGACATGGTGGACTTGGCCTGAGAAGGCTGGTGGTAGAAGGGAGGGGGGGTTTGCCTCAGCAACACTCAGGGCCTCCCTCACAGAAGTGGTCTCTGACTCCTCTTGGATCTTGAGAGTCATTTGCAAGGGACATCCTGTCCCCTCTTGACAAAGCTCTGGGTGTAGGGATGACTCTCCTGGCCAAAGGAGGGTGTACTGGTAGGTTGCGTACCTTCTTCTCTAATTCTGTCCACATAGCCAGAAATCAGACCTGATATTCAAGATCTTGTGGGCATTGACAGTTAAGATAGTTGCCACTTTATTTTGAAGAGAAGCCCTAGTCACTGCTTCAGCCACCACACTGACTGCTTACAGATGATGCTGGGCAGTAGGATGGACATAAGAAAAGCTCCAGCAAGCTGGGAGGTGAACTGACAGGCATCTGAGTCAAGCCTGTTCATTTAGTCTCTTCTCTTCCTTCTTCTTCCCCCACGCCCCCAATTTCCTTGTTGATATTGGTGTTTCCTAACATTTTGGAGAATTCTTTTTATCACCATAGAGGAGTTATTTCCTTTATAGGTAAAGTGGATTGAGTGGATCATTTTCCTGCCCAGTACCAATAATCTCTACCAGCCATGCACTGAAAAACTTCAAGCAAAAAAGAGTTGCTTGAAGTCTGTGAGGCGAGGGTTGGTTGTGAATATGGGTGAGCAGTACTCCGCACCCCTGCCTCTACCCTATCCCCCAGGCCTGGCGTCATCTTGTGCTGCCCTCCTGGGCCCTCCTGGGTGGATACAAGGCCCTGTAACCATGAGTCAGTGGCTGAGTGTGTGTAACTTGGGCAGCCAGCCTGGGAAGGAATCATCAGGAGCTCCTCAACCCCTGCTGTGGAAGTTTGCAAGTTTTCTAGGAGGAATGACCTGTGTGTAGAAAACTGGATGATGCCCAGATACACAGCATGAATGAAGTCACCTGAAATCCACAGGCAACCTGCCCAAACACTGAGAGCTGCCCTGTAGGTTCTCAGCTGTGCCATCAATGGAATGTTGCAGGTCCAAGAATTTGACAGACCTTCCAGGATTTCAGTTTATCAGTTTATCACCATGCTGTCCCTTAGTGCCTTTTCCTCCCCCATTTAAATCTTTCTTTTCAGATTTTCTTCCATGTATTTGGTAAAGCATTGACTGCCACCACCTTCTGGTAGAGATTTATGTCTAAACAAGTCAGAGTCCAGGTATGAACCCCCACTACCCCTGTGCTGAGGATGCCCATACAACTGGGGTATGAATGGAGAGGGTGTGCACAGTAGTTCCCAGGACTTATGCCAGATGGCAGTCCGGCTCCCTGGTGATGAGGGGTTTCTGCTAAACTGAAGGCAGATGGGTGGGCCTTCTGCTGAGAGATTCAGTAATCTTAGCCTTAATAGGACTGAGTGCTGGAGGAAACACTTGGGTTAGGATAGCTCCATCTTGGTTTAGACACTCCATCTATTTGTTGGAGGGACTTAACTTCATTGTTCGAATACCTGTTTCTTAATTGTAACATACACTTCTCCTACCTTTGGCCCAGAAGGCAACTTTCTCATCTTTCCAAAGCCCATGAACCCTGGAGGCAAGGTTTAATTTAGCCCCCACCTTCATGGGATCACAATTTTGTTGCCCTTATCTATAAGGACTCACTAACCCCACCTTTTTTCACATTATGAGAATGTCCCTGTGTCCCTATATTCCCCAAAGTGTGTGTGATGGAGGGTAGGGAGAGGTTATCTTGGAAAATCATGAACGTGAGTTTCACACTTGGGAGATGAGAGGTGAATATAGGCGATCCTGTCTTGTCCCAGATTTCACTGTCCATTCTACCCAAGATCTTTAATGGCTCAGCTTTCAAGTACTTATGTCCAATATATCCCCCCAATGAGATAGAAAAATAAAAGGTGCAGTTCCTCATGCTACTTCCCTCTTCATAAAACCTGTGTGTGTGAGAGAGTGTGTGATTTCAAAGTTTTTCTGGATCTTTCCAAGCAGTGACAGAAAATATCAAGTGTCTGTGGGTACTATGCATGGGCACCTTGCCTGAAATCTGCCTCAATACCTTGTTAATTTCATTTCCTCTTATTTTTATCTCATTGGAAATGAGACAACAGTTGTCCATAAGTCATATCTGCGGTGTTTGAAATTCTATTAAATCACTCTGTTCAGGCTAGTCTTCTGAATAAATGCTAAGTGAGGCTGGCAACAGGGGCAGGAGACTGTGGTTTCGATATGCACATATTTTTGAACACTTAGTGTCTTGACATATTCCTGGACCTTTCCCTACTTTCTTTCCAACTACTCGCTACCCTAACTTAGCACTGTTGTGGGTCAAACTCAGAAGCAGGCAGCATGGACAAGAGCTCATCCAAGCTTTATGAAGAATGCCATGGTCCTTGAGCAGGATGATTACTTTGAATTTTGGAAGTAGTTAAAACAAGAAAGGTCTGCACTAGCTGGTCAGATAGGGACCTTCTCTCCCTTCTTACCGCCTATGCCCCTGCCTGGGTGGTTATACAACCTCTTTGATCAGCAGATTTCCAAGCACCTAAAGTAGTTATTGGGGATACCAGACAAAGTTAGGCCCACTGAATTGCACTGGGTTAAAATTTCTTTGGTGGTTCTGAAAGAAAAGAATAGTGGGAAGACAAGAGTTTTTTGAATGCCCTGAAAGCAGAATTGGAGAACTTTGTGGTTTTCCTGAAGATGTTTCTAACTGGCAGATTCAGTTTGGGTTCAGGGACTTGTCATAGGACTACAAGTAACATACGTGGATAGGCAGGAGAGCATGATGCACATTGAAAATAGGTTATGGGGCCTCCCCCGTGGCGCAGCGGGTTGAGAACAACACTGTGAAGCTGTCTGCAGCCTCTGCAGCGCGAGTTCAATTCCCAGCCAGCCAGGAAGAGTCCCACATGGCGTGGTAGACCTCTCCTGTCGCGCCCACTGCTCCCCTCAGCAGTGCTTTCGGTCTGTCTGCCTGTTCAGCTCCCCACTCTGTCTCTGGTGAATCCTCTCACCCTCCCGCATCTCTGGCCTGTACCCCAGCTCTTGTATAAATAAAAAATAAATCTTTAAAAAAAGAAAATAAGTTGTGAACCAGCAGCATGAATGTTATCTGATGCAAAGTGTGGAAGTCCCGTAGGCAACTGGACTCATCCACTCTTGGATTGAGAAAAAACCTTTTAAGTAGTGTCTTTGGGTAGATAAACTGATGGTGAGAGGCTCCCATACTTTTGACTTCTAGTCAGAGGACGTATGTTTGCCATGGAGAGAAGGGCTCCACTCTGGCTTCACTTGACCAGAGTCCTGTGCACACCCCACCACATGCCCTGACAGGAAGTATTCCCCGACCAATCAGGATGGAGGGCCATGGGAAGGAGCACTGGCAGGCTGGGCAGAGCTCATCAACACCTGAGAATTTGGAGGGAACGGGCTAAGTACTTAAGACATAGTGTTAAAAGGGATTGTTTCTCCCCAGTTTCAGTCAAAGAGAAATCCTTGGTTGACGTAAACTAGAAGGTACTTGTAACACAATTTTCATCTATATCTGGCCATTGTTTTTGAAGATGACATTACTAAGAAGCAGCTGCTGATGAGTTACTTTGGTTCATTCCAAATCTTAGCGCTTTCTTCCTTTCATCAGTTATGTTTCTTTCAGCCAGGTAGAAAAGCCTGGGACTCTCTCCTTCCTGCCCCTCCTCACCATTTTTCCTCTTCCAGGATGATCCTAGTGCTCCCCACAAAATCCAGGAAGTTCTCAAGTCCTGCCTGAAAGAGGAGGAGTCATTTAACATCCAGAACTCCATGTCTCCCAAACTTGAGGGTGGCAAAGGTGACCAGGCTGACTTGGATGTGAACTGTCTTCAGAATAACTTGACCTAAAGCAGAGCAAGAAGAGAGGAAGTGGGGGGCGGGGGGTAGGGGAAGAAACATTATCTCCTCTTGTACAGTCTATTTCTTGTAACCATTTGTTAAACTCTTCTTTTTCTGATCTCATGGCATGCTTTGGTGTATGTTGTACAGGAGGGGAAAAACACAAAATAAGCAAAGAACCTGAACAGGATTGCATACATTGGATTGTTTTGTCTGTGCTGTCTGTACATTGCTTCTGCGGCTGTGATTTCTAAACCTATGCTGTTATTCAACTGACTTTTTTTTTGTACTTTGACCCACCTTTTTTTGAAATACCAGTAAAAAACAAAGTTCTTGAAATAAAACTTTTTAAAAAGCTATCTATTTTCCTATGTCATTGTGTCTACTCCTTACCCGTTCTTGTCAGTTTGAGTTGAATTCTTACTTTCATTGAAGATGTATCTTTAAACACATTTGACATCCCAGAAATGGCCAACATACTAGCTCAGACTGCCATAACAAAATGCCACAGACCTGGTGACTTAAATAATACCAGTTCATTTTCTCCCAGTTCTGGAGACTGGAAGTCCAAGATCTAGGTGCCAACAGGCAGTTTTCTGGCAAGGTTTCTTCCTGGTTTGTGAACATAAATCTTCTTCATGTGCCCTCACATGGCCTTTTCTCTGTGCAAATGCATTGAGAGAATCTCTGGTGTTTCTTCCTCTTTTTGTGAGGACATCAGTCCTACTGGATTAGACCACACCCCGCTGTCCTCATTTTCCTTAACTACCTCCTTTTAGGCCCTATCCTCAAACACCTTCATACTAGGGGTTAGGGTTTCAACATATGACTTTTGGAGGGATACAATTCAGTCCATAAAGACTCTAGCACCTATTATTAAGAATACTGTCATTCTTTCACAATAAGAGGACATCTCTGGAGATAGTGGTGATGTCAGGCAGGAGGGCAATTTTAGGAATCCTGGGAGCAAATGAGGATGGATTAGAGTATTAAGGTTTCAAATAGCCAGAATTAGAACTATTTTCCTGTGTTTAATCTCTGATAATTCCAATAACCTGAAACCCTGTGAGTGAGTTTCTGTCACCTACTTTCTGCTGTCTCTCCCTGATCTGCCTTATAATGTGCCCTATTATTGTTTATTTCATGCTGGACATTGTGTTTTGAGAATTTGTTGAAATATTTTGAGAACTAACATGATTTTCCCTTTTGAGAAGATTTGCATTCATTTGTGCCAGATGTTCAGAGGATACTAGAATTCTGGGATTGCATTAATTCAGGCTCAATGTTGGAGATTTTTGGAGACAGAGATAACAGATCAGAGACCTCTAGACTGTGCAAGTACTGGTTTTGCCCTTAGCCCTGGGGTACAATCCTCTGGGGTCACACTCCTTAATAGGCAGTGGTTCATCAATGCCCTACCATTGTTGTCTCTGTACTCCAAATTCCTCCTGTCCTTAGCCCTGCAAGACTATCAGAAACGTAAGTCATTTTCTTAGTCACCTCTTCCAAATGGGCAAGTGCCTCCAGGGAAGAGGTGGCTCCAAATGCTGGGCTCACCTGTCCGGGTTCCTGTCTTCTCTGGGATATCAGTCTACTAGTATCTCATTGGCTCAGTGATACTTGTCAGATGTTTACACAGCTTTTTGGTTGTCCACAGTGGAGGAGTTGGTGCAATTTCCCTAGCCTCCTGTTTACTGATAATAGATATCCTCTGTTTTCCTTTTAGGACTCTGGCCCAGTGGCATTCCACTGGTACCATAAGCTAAGTCTGCTCTTTGCTTTTGGGGAGCACTCCACATTGAGATGCTGGGTTGTAGCCCTTTGGTTTCCAACAATCCTTGGCATTCTTTGACTTGTAGTACTGACCCTTATCTACTTTGGAGGCTTTGGCATGGTTAGGATCTGCATAGGATTTTCCTAGACTCTCTAAATTAGGGAACCTGTCTTTTGTGGGTAGAACTTCTAACTCCTTTCATTAGGAGGACCAATCAAGAGGGATTGTTTGTGAAAACACTTCATAAGTTGTAAATCCCATCTAGAATAAGGGTTTGTTTTGTTTTATTTTTTTCTACAAGAATATTATGAAATACAGGGCCTCCCCGGTGGTGCGGCGGTTGAGCGCTGGGTTGCGAAGCTGCCCGCAGCCTCTGCAGCACCGGTTTGATCCCCGGCCAACGGGCAAGTGTCCCACATGGCACGCAGACCTCTCCTGCCGCCCGCTGCTCCCCTCAGCAGTGTACTTCGGTCCTTCTGCCTGTTCTGCTCCCTGCTCTGGCTCCGGTGAATGCTCTCACCCTCCCGCGCTTCTGACTGTACCCAGTGCTTGTATAAGTAAATAAATAAATAAATAAATCTTTAAAAAAAAAAGAAGAATATTATGAAATACAGATCAAAGCCCTTGGCTCTAACCTACCTTCACATCACATGCAAGAGGGATAGAAAAACACAGACTTGATGAGGAACAAGAGACAGGGCAGGCCTAATGAACATTTACCAGATGTTTTCAAGAATCTTTGACACGAAAAGGGGCGGAAGTGTTAGAATAGGCTGTATTGATATTTATCTGTGCTGTCCGCTTCCCTTTCAGAGTATTTGCTTCTTGATGATTGTGTTCCATGGGGCTGAGCAGCATTCTTTCTAGGGGCCTCCAGCTCTGCTGTCCCCACAGCAGCTGCCTACCACTTCAGAAATCTCCCTTCAGCACCCTGGTGCCTTCAGATGAGTGACTGAGCAAGCCTGGAGGGGAAAGGGGTGACCATTGGTGGGTCATGTCCATAGGCTGCAGGCCATAGGCTGCAGCCACAACTCAAAAGCAGACATATGGGGAGAAACAACAGGACTGCTTACAGGGAGTGAAAAAAGAGAGAGGCTAGCCCATAGCCAGTTGCAGTCTCTTCTGCCCCAGATAGTGGCCATGGTTCATAAACTAGATACGAAGCAAGAGTAAGCAGTGGCAAGATGGCACCTGGCTCACTCAATAGAGGAAGCAGGAGCTGCACATGCAAGGTGGCAGCTGGCCCACTGAGCAAGACGGGCCTGGATGAGCAGTGTGGAAGAAGGGACCAATCTGCAAATCAGAAGCAGTATGCCAGGAGCCACCATGTGGTGAAGAAGGTAGCTGCTGGTCTGGCTTTCAAAAGCAGACAGAAGCAAGCACCTGGACGGAACCCTACACCTGGAGGAGGAAGCAAGGGCAGCCCACAGATCAGAAGGACTGGAGGCAATTCACTTCAAGAGTTAACCGCCTGTGTTCTGGCCCCTCTAGTCTTTGTGGTTGCTCTCTTCTCTGCTCCCAACAGCCCCTGTTCAGGAAATCAGGGAGTTTGGAGTCTGGAAAACTCCTTCCACCTTCCAGCATCATTCACTCACCACCTCTGCTGTTCTAGGAGTTGCAGGGAGTGGGCCAGGATGTCCAAGAAATTTGTGAATCCTCCCACTTATCAGGTATAGGATGACTCTTGCTGCCTGGGCACAGGGACCACTGTCTTCCATGTGCTTGACTGCCAGAGCAGCACTCTCACCTCACAGCATCCTGCTCCCAGGGTAGCAGCAGTGGCTTAAAGCTCTGTCTGACCTGGATCTGTTCAGCAACTGAAGGTTGCATGCACCGTGCCCTAAAGCACTCCTGTGACAGACAGGCAGGTCTGGCAGCAGTGTGCCTTGCAGTCGGAGTGGCTGACAGCTGTCAGTGGGAACCAGGAGTCAGAAACCAGAGCAGGTTGGCCCTGAGCAGGGGCAGTGGCCCCAAGCCAGCACTGAGCTACTCATCCCCATCGTGAGACGGCGCCTGCGCAGACCAGGCTGAGACTCCCACGGGCTTGATGGCTGAGTACCTCCTACAATTTCTGCTTTTCCTACCCATTCCATAACCTGTCCTGTGTCCTCCTCTCTAAAGAAAGGACAAACTGAAACGGGCCTCCCTTGGTGGTGCAGGTGGTTGAGCGCAGCGCTGTGAAGTTGTCCACAGCTTCTGCAGCACTGGTTCGATCCCGGCCAGCCCGAGGGTCCCACATGGCGTGGCAGACCTGTCGCATACGCTGCAGTGTATTTTATCAGTCTGCCTGTTCTGTTCCCCACTCTGTCTCTGGTGAATCCTCTTACCCTCCCACACCTCTGACCTCCCACACCTCTGACCAGTTATACCCTGGTTCTTGAATAAATAAATAAATCTTTAAAAAAATGTTGTTACAGGGCAGCCCCAATATAAAATGGGTTGCCTGACTGTGGGTCCTCACCCATGCGCTTAAAAAAGGACTTATTAATACTCTACTGCAAGCACACACAAAAGGTTAGTAAAAACTTTATTTACAAGGAATGGGGAAATGAGGAAATGTACAACTCAGGGAGAAAAGTGGTAGATAAAGTCTTAAATGTGTCCTACCTGTTCTGTCGACCTGGAATTCCAAATGGCACTCTGAGAGCTGGAGAAGAGCCAAGAGCCAGGAGGCCAAGAAGGAGACTCCCCAAGGCCCACATGTCTAGTTTTATACCAAACCTGGCTGCTTAACTCCACTCTCAGGTCCCAGCCACCTTCCCTTCGGTGGTGATGGGATTTGTCTTTCCCAATGTCCTCATGACTTTGGTCTGGAGTGGGGGTGGAGTCCACAAAGCCTGTATGAAATTAGCTCAGGACATCCTTTCCCCCTAACAAAAGGACAAACTGAAAATGTGGGACACTCGGGCAGCACGGCCATGCTTCCTCTGACACTCCAAGGAAGAATCATTGCCTCCCTCTTCCTACTTTCAGGTGGTTTCCAACAATCCTTGGCATTCTTTGACTTGTAGTAACATTACCCCAGTTTCTGCCTCCAACTTCACAAGGCTATATCTTTCTGTCTTCATAAGCCTTCTTCTAATGGCACCATTGGGTTTAAAGTCCACTCCAATCCAGTAGGACCTGATTATAACCTGATTACTACTGCAAAGACCCTGTTTCTAAACAAAGTCAGACTCACAGGTACTGGGAGTTAAGACTTCAGTATGTCTTAGAGGAACACAATTCCACCCACAACCACGCCTTACTTACAGTACCCTTCCACATCTGTGGTCCCATCATCGTCACCTCCGCATCAGAGCCTAGAGACTAGGTCTTAGGGCTGGAAGGCTCAGCAAGATATTAAAACCCAGGCCAGGGAATTCTATTCCAGTGTCCTTTCTACTGCAAGACATCACACCACAGACACTGTCTTAACAGTTCCCTGTTCTTTCTCTATAAACATAATTTATAAAAATGAAAAGGTTAGCCTGTACTTCAAAAAGCACTAAACACTGTTCTCGAGCTAGATGCCATGCCATTTAGGAGTCAAGTAACCTTATTTGGATCTAAGGTTCTTCACCTATAATGTCCTTACATTTCCACAGGACTATACAGGATTAGGCGCGAAGGTGTAGCCATGAACAAAAGGGACCAAGAGCCCTGCCTGGTGAAGCTTCTTCCCAGAGTCTTGAAGCTGACACAAGGTAAGGTGTACGAAAGCATTCAGAGAAGTGGAAGGGACTGTACAAACCTGAGGGAAAGGGTGAGGATCAACAGGGAATCAAGGCAGCTGTATTTGGGCAAGTGATCAACAAGGTACTTGAGCGTGGCCACTGCCAAGAGTGGTAGCCCAGGTACCTCTCAGCCTTGGCTCAGGAGCCCACTGCAGGTATATGAGAGGCTTGGGAGCAGAGCGAAGGACTCCTCTAATGTGAACTTGGAGATATCATCTCCTGAGTGTGTAACCAAGAGTTCATACACAGTATGTGAAATCAAAGATTTGCAAAGTTACCCTAAGGGGTAAAATGGCCGGCAAGACTAGGCAGTACTCTGGCCAACAATTTGTCAAAGCCAAAAGAAGGACATGTCAATCAGAGGAGTTAACCTCTGGTTCAAGTGTGCCTGCACTTGTGACATACATACTGTTGGTGTGTCATGTAGTAAGGTTGAAACTGAAGCCCCCACTCCTTACCCAGCACTTTTTTAAGATAATGTTGAAAGATAATGTTGGTGGTACAGTAAGTACCACCAACAGTGGATGAAAGTTACCTTTCTTTCTCATCCTCACTAGCACCTGATATTCTCACACATTTTCAATTTTAGCCAGGTAGTAGTGTGTAGTTGTGATTGTAGGCAGGTTGTAGTGTGTAGTTGTAATTTCAATCTGCATTTCCTAATTACTAATGAGATTGCACCCTTTCCATGTGTTTATTAGTCATCTACAAATCTTCTTTTGTGAGACACCTGCTCAATTCTATTTTTTTTAAATGATTCAGTAGAAGACAGTCTTTTTTTTTTTTTTAAAGATTTCTTTATTTATACAAGCACTGGGTACAGTCAGAAGGGCGGGAGGGTGAGAGAATTCACCAGAGCCAGAGCAGGGAGCAGAGCAGGAAGAAGGACCGAAATACACTGCTGAGGGGAGCAGCGGGAGGCAGGAGAGGTCTGCGGGCCATGTGGGACCCTCCTCCAGTGGCTGGGGAGCAGCCGGGGATCGAACTGGCGCTGCAGAGACCGCGGGCAGCCCCACAACCCAATGCTCAACCTCTGCGCCACCGGGGAGGCCCTGCTCAACTCTTTAGACCATTTTTGTGTTAGATATCATTCATTTTGATTCATAGGCATTCTTTGTAGAACTCTTTTATGAGCCCTTTTTTGTCATATGTGTTGCTAATATCAGTCCCACTCTGTGGGTTTCATATTCATACTCTTAATTAAATCACTAACATCCTGGACCTCCCTGGTGGCGCAATGGGTTAAGATGCAACCTATGAAGCTATCTGCAGCCACTGCAGCACAAGTTTGATCTCCAGCCAGGCAGCTACCCACATGGTGCAGCAGACCTCTCCTGACTCTCCCGCTGCTCCCCTCGGCAGTGTATTTCAGTCTGCCTGTTCTGCTCCCCACTCTGTCTCTGGTGAATCCTCTCACCCCCCACACTTCTGGCCTGTACCCCAGCTCTTGTATGCATAAATAAATAAATCTTTAAAAAAAAATCACTAACATCCTAACATCAAGAAAAAGGCAGGGCCTCCCCAGTGGCGCAGCGGTTGGGCGCTGGGTTGCGAAGCTGCCTGTGGCCTCTGCGCCTCTAAGGCGCCGGTTCGATCCCCGGCTGCTCCCCGGCCACCGGAGGAGGGTCCCACATGGCGGGCAGACCTCTCCTGCCGCCCGCTGCTCCCCTCAGCAGTGTACTTCGGTCCTTCTGCCTGTTCTGCTCCCCGCTCTGGCTCTGGTGAATTCTCTCACCCTCCCGCGCTTCTGACTGTACCCAGTGCATGTATAAACAAAAAACAAACAAACAAACAAATAATTAAATAAATAAAACATGCCTCTATTAAAAAAAAAAAAAAAAGAAAGAAAAAGGCAGATAACCTACTCACAACTTCTTGAAACTATCAGAGAGCTGAGGTCACAAGTAGCCAGATACATTAAATTCCAGTGGTGACAAGCCCCTTCAAAGAGAAAACACATGAACTTCATCCATAGCCAGGAGGAACAGCAGCACCATAAAAGCAGAACAGAAAACGACTAAAATGTTAACAAATTAATAAAGATGGTGTGTGAATTAGCCCAATAGTTCAGAATCTCTGGAGTTCCAGACATGAAGATTTTGCACAGTCTTTCACAAGCTCTTTCCACAATCCTCACAAGAAAAATTGGGAATGGGGTGGGGTGGAGAGAGCATGAGACTCAAGAGTACCCCAGTTAGTAATGCATAGGAACAAACACCACCCACTTCCCAGGCTCTTCTATCAGTCAAAACAAAAGTCTTAAGCTTCTGGAAATCCTTTTGATCCCATAAGCAGGAAAACAAACTGCCTTGGGGGAGGGTTGAGCGCAAAACCTCTGCAGGATGGGCAGGAAATCTCAGTAAGGTAAACCTTGCTTCCAGTTACTGTTAGAGGAGAAGCAGAAATCCCTTCTACAGTCAGTTTCAAGGAAAAGTATGAGGGAGGGGCAAAAGCAAACCCACACACCCATGGGAGAGAGGCGGGTCCGGGCCTTTCCCTACTACAAAGCACAGGTCAACTACTGAGCAAGGAGCTCAAAACTTGCTCCCACCCAAGACTCCCCAAGATAAACTCAGAGTTTAGCAGCCAAGGAAGAGAAGGGTGAAAAAGGTAAGAAAGGCCAACTCAGATGCACACAGTCAGCCTAAGACTGAATCTGACCTGGAAACTGAGAAAAGCTGCTGCCAAGTTAATAAGCAACAGCAGTTCAATGCTGGAGGAATGGAGGAAGCACAGCAGCCCTCCTCCTCTGAGGTTCAGGCACACAGGGCCTGCTGAAAGTCATCTCAGGCCTTGCATTAATCAAAAGGTAGCAGGAGTAACCTGCCATGGGCAGAATTAGTACCACAACAAGACTCAAACCCATCTCTATCCAACTCAATCAAGATCCTAACAGACACTGAGAACCTACAGAGAAGGAGACCTGGCCATCTCTGGCATAAATACCATTTCTTTGAGTATCTACACACAGTGTACTTAGAACTGTACACACAGTGCCTGCATTCATTCACAACTGAGGAGACGAAAAGGAAAAAAAAAGCCACTGTCAAATGATAAAGAGGTCAAAATAACCAGACCTAAAGATGACTCAGATAATGGAACTACTAGACAGAGACTAATTAGAATATTAGAATACACTGGAAAAAATGAACATTATGCATAAACAGAGGGGGAATTCAAGTAGAAAAGGGAGGAGCTATAAAAAATGAGTTATGAAAATGCTAAAAATGAGCAACAAACAGGCCACACAAAATTAGAGATGAAAAAATAGACTTTAGAGCAAGGAATATCGTGGGGATAAAGAGGGAAATTACATAATGATAAAGAGATCAGTTCATCAAGAACACATGACAAATTCTAAAAATAAATACACTTAATGACAGCTTCAAAATGTCAGGCAAAAACTGATTGAAATGAAAGGAAAAAATAGTTGAACTACAGCTATATTTAGAGTTTTTACACTCCTTCCATATTTCCGTTGGTGTAAGAAATCCAAAATCATTAAAGATACAGAAAACATGAACAATACCATCAACCAGCTTGATTGAATTGACCTGTTTCTAATCTTTCTATAATACTCCTCTCAACAATAGCAAAATGCATACTATTTTAAGCATGTATAGAGATAAATGATATTCTGGGTCATAAAATAAAACTAAGAATTTTCATGTATTGAAATCATGCAAAGCATGTTCCCTGATTTTAATAACATTAGACCAGAAGTCCATAACAAGAATACTTGGAAAGTAGTTACTGGCTTCTTATATCCTGAGATCAGGAATGTATTTTCCTAAATCACCTTTCTTTAATATCACACTTTAAAAAATTGAAGATTTATTTATTTATGCATACAAGAACTGAGGTGTCAGCCAGAGGTGTTGTGGGGAAGGGTGGGGGGTGGCGGTGGGGGCGCAGCTGAGAGGATATACCAGAGACAGAGTGGGGAGCAGAACAGGCAGATTGACTAAAATACACTGCTGAGGGAAGCCAGCAGGCGAGACAAGAGAGGTCTGTGCCATGTGGGTAGCTCCCTGGCCTGGGATCAAACTCGAGCTGCAGAGGCTGCAGATAGCATCACAATGCTGTGCTTAACCCCTTGTACCACCAGGGAGACCCGAAGACCATTTTTTAAAAAACAACTATATTTTGCCTTTCACATTCAGGTCTAAATTAGTGGCATAATGGAGCTGGATCATACTGGCTTCTGAGAAAATTGTTAAATTTTCGTTTATTTTGTGAGCCAATTGTTGAGCACAACAATTGTTAAAAATTAACCTATTATATGAACTTACAAGTAAATAAGTTATGTTAAAACAGGTAATCAAAATTCATCACTTGTCAAATGATTATGTTGGAAAGAGCATCTAATGTAGTGTATTGCACATTTTTTCTTACTTTGCATTCAGTCACTTTACATTGGTTGCTTAAAATCAGTCATGGTAGGAATACACCATGGTACTCAGTAAACACTAAAAGTCAGGATTTTTTCCCTTGATCTCTGAGATCATTATTTTGTGCGTTTTCTCTATGTGGCTACCTCTGCACCACTCATACCATCTTCTGTCTTCATAGTATACTTTGATATTCAGTAGACCAAGTACTCCCATTTTGATTTTCAAGAGTATCTTGGCAATTTTGAGTACTTTGCATTTCTGTGTACATTTTAGTACCAAGTTGTCAGATGTCACCAAAAACATTAAAAGAAAGCTCTTGAGATTTTGACTGGAAATAGCATTTATATGTTTATCTAGAGAGAATTGCACTTTACAAGACTGAGTTGTGAAGTCAGTGAACATGGTTGTCTCTCCATTTATTTGGGTCTTTTAGAATTTCTGTAGTTTTGTGCATAAAACAATCTATAGTTTTGTGCATGAAACAATCTTTGTTAGATGTCTTCCCAGGGGCTTTTTTTTTTTTTTTTATAGTACTGCAAGTGATATATTTTCAGTCTTCGATTTTCTAGCTTCTTTTTTTAAAAAAAAGATTTTATTTATATTTATTTTTGCATAGACGAACTTGGATGTAGGCCAGAGATGGGGAATGAGAGGATTCACCAGAGACAGAGTGGGGAACAGAACAGGCAGACTGAACAAAGTACACTGCTGAGAGGAGCAGCAGACAAGTCAGGAGAGGTCTGCTGCACAATGTGGGTAGCTCCCTGGCCAGGGATCGAACTCGTGCTGCAGTGGCTGTGGATTGCTTCATAGGTTGCGTCTTAACCTCTTGCGCCACCAGGGAGGCCTGGAAATAAATGTTTTTAATAGTGACTGAATTTATATTCAGTAAACTAGTTAAACACACATAATTACAATAATTTACATGTAATTTGTTTTAAATTTTCTATTCATATAATCATAATCAGCAAATAATGATGGGGTTGTTTCTTCTTTATAATCCTTTTACAGTGTTTGTTCTCTTTCTTGACTTATTGCACTAGCCAGTACTTTTCAGTACTTAATGAATAGACACAGTGACATTTTGTGTCCTTGCTAGTCTCAAAGGGAAATTCTTCAACCTTTCTTCATTAATAATGTTTGCTGTAGGTTTATTGCAGGTACCACTTATCAAATGGAAATTTCCTTCTATTTATTTTTTAAATTAAATTAAATTAATTTATTTTTTAATTTAAATTTTATTTTTATATTCCCCATACAATTACAACCCCCTTATTTTTACCCCAAGCCCTCCTTTCCCCGCCCCCCCACCCCCCATAGAGTGTCTCTTGTTCATAGTTATTTGTTGATTTTGATATTTTCTTTCTTATAGTTATTCTTTTTCCTGGTCCCTTATTTAAGTTTTCTAGATTGCTGCTATGAGTGAGACCATCCGGCATTTTTCTTTTTCTTTCTGGCTTATTTCGCTGAGCATGATCTCTTCCAGCTCCATCCATGTTGCTACAAATTGCATGTGTTTATCTTTTTTGAACGCTGAGTAATATTCCATGGTGTATATGTACCACATCTTCTTGATCCAGTTCTATTTTTGGGCATTTGGGTTGTTTCCAAAGCTTAGCTATTGTAAATAGTGCTACTATAAACATAGGCGTGCAGGTGCTCTTTGGAATTGATGTTTCTGTGTCCTTTGGGTAAATACCTAGGAGTGGAATTGCTGGATCATATGGAAGCTCTATGTTTAGTAGGTCCAGAAATCTCCACACAGCTCTCCATAGTGGTTGGACCAGTTTGCACTCCCACCAACAGTGTAGGAGAGTTCCTTTTTCTCCACAACCTCGCCAACATTTGTTGTTGCTAGTTTTTTTAATATGTGCCATTCTCACTGGTGTAAGATGGTATCTCATGGTAGTTTTGATTTGCATTTCCCTGATTACAAGGGATGTTGAACATTTTTTCATATGCCTGTTGGCCATTTGCATTTCCTCTTCAGAGAAATTTCTTTTTAGCTCTTCTGCCCTTTTTTTGACTGGATTATTTTCTTTGTTTTTGTTGAGTCTCTTCAGCTTTTTGTAGATTTTTGTGATCACTCCTTTATCATTAATGTTGTGTGCAAAAATGTTCTCCCTGTCGGTGGGGTTTCTCTTTGTTTTTGTTATTGTCTCTTTTGCTGTGCAGAAGCTCTTTAATTTGATGTAGTCCCAGCTGTTTATCTTTGCCTTCACTATCACTGCTCTGGGTGATGTGTCTGTAAAGATGTCTTTGATGTGCATATCATGTAGTGTTTCGCCTATATTTCCTTCTATGTATTTTATGGTTTCAGGTCTTATGTCTAGTTCTTTAATCCATTTTGAGTTGGTTTTTGTGCATGGTGTTAGGTAGTAGTCAAGCTTCATTCTTTTGCATGTAGCGACCCATTTTTCCAGCACTATTTATTGAACAAACTTTCTTTGCTCCAATGCATATTCTTTGCTCCTTTGTCAAAGATTAGTTGACCATAAATCTGTGGGTTTATTTCTGGATTTTCTATTCAATTCCATTGGTCTGGGTGTCTGTTCTTGTTCCAATACCATGCAGTTTTGATGATTATGGCTTTGTAGTAAAGTTTGAAATCTGGGAGTGTGATGCCTCCATTCCCTTCTTTTTTTTTTAGGAGAGCTTTGGCTATTTGGGTTTTTTTGTGGTTCCATATGAATTTCATCAATAATTGTTCTATTTCTTTGAAGAATGACATTGAAATTTTTATTGGAATAGCATTGAATCTGTATATTGCTTTTGGTAGGATGGCCATTTTAATAATGTTAATTCTTCCAATCCATGAGCAGGGGATGTCTTTCCATTTCTTTGTGTCTTCTTCTATTTCTTTTAACGGTGTTTTATAGTTTTCTTTGTATAGGTCCTTTACCTCTTTTGTTAGATTTATTCCCAAGTATTTGATTTTTTTTGTTTCGATAGTAAAAGGGATTTTTTTTTTATTTCTTCTTCTTCAGATTTACTGTTGGTATATAGGAAGGCTACTGATTTTTGCATGTTGATTTTGTATCCTGCCAAGGATGTCCACTCTCACCACTGCTTTTCAATATAATACTGGAAGTTCTAGCCAGAGCAATAAGACAAGAAAAAGACATACAAGGAATCCAAATAGGAAAAGAAGAAGTCAAACTATCACTATTTGCAGATGATATGATAATGTACATAGAGAACCCCCAAAACTCCAAAGTTTCCTTCAATTTATAGTTTGCTAAGAGTTTGAATGGATGTAACTTTGAATGGATGTTAGATTCTATCCAAATCTTTTCTTCATCTATTGGGATAATCATGTAATTTTCCTCTTTTACTCTCTTAATAGTAGACTTACATCAGTTTTTCAAATGTTAAAACAATCTGGCAGGGCCTCCCCAGAGGCACAGTGGGTTGAGCTCCACGCTCTGAAGCTGTCTGCAGCCTCTGCAGTACCGGTTCAATCCCTCCCAGCCAGCGAGAATCCCACATGTTGTGGCAGACCTCTCCTGTGGTGCCCGCTGCTCCCCTCAGCAGTGTATTTCATCAGTCTGCCTGTTCTTCTCCCTCCTCTGCCTCTGGTGAATCCTTTCATCCTCCCATGCCTCTGGCCTGTACCCCAGCTCTTGTGTGAAAATAAATAAATCTGAAAAAAAAAAAAAGAAAATATAAAAAAAAAATCTTGCAATTTTGGAATAAATATAACTTGGTTGGATTCATTAACCTTTCAAGATATTGCTAGGGTAAATTTGTGAACATATATTTTAGCTTTCTTACAGATGTGTTCATGAGTTAGACTGGCTTGTAACTTCCCCTTGCTGTTCTATCTTTGTTAAGAATTTACTATCAAAGTTATGTCAGCATTATAAATTATATTGAGAAGTGTGCCCTTTTTTTTTATAATTCTCTGAAAGAGTGTGTGATACTGGCACATTTCTTCCTGAATGGTTTGTGGAACATAACAGTGAGGCCATCTGGGCCTGTAGTTTTCTTTGTGGAATGTTTTCTTTTTCTTTTTTTTTTTTTTTCAAGATTTATTCATTATGCATACAAGAGCTGGAGTACAGGCCAGAGGCGCGGGAGGGTGAGAGAATTCACCAGAGACAGAGCGGGGAGCAGAACAGGCAGATGACAGAAAACACTGCTGAGAGGAGCAGCTGGCGAGACAGGAGAGGTCTGCTGCGCCATGTGGGAATCTCCCCGGTGGGATGGGAATCAAACCCACGCTGCAGAGGCTGCGAACAGCTTCACAGTGCTGCGCTCAACCCACTGCACCACTGGGGAGTCCCTGTATTTTTCTAGAAATTTGTCCATTTTATCTAAAATGTCTATTTTTGTCATAAGATTGTTGTTACTATCCTCTTGTAATTTTAACGTCTTCAGAATCTATAGTTTTGTTTCCACTTCTGTGACAGATATTGATCTTTTCTCTTTTTCTTGGTGAGTCATATGAGAGACTTATCAGTTGTGTTAATCCTTTCAAAAGATTGATTTACTGGCTTTTTGTTAACGATCTCTGTTGTATATTTGTGTCCTTTATTAACATTATTTCATCCTTTTAATTATTTCCATATTTTAGGGGTTTATTTTGGTTTTCTTTTTTTCTAACCTCTTTATGTATGCTTGGATCATTATTTTTCAGGCTTTCTTCTAGTGTATTCACATTAAGACTATAAATTTTTCTCTAAGTTTTGCTTTACTCAGTTGTTGTTTTTTTATTTTTATTTTTTTTTAAATATTTATTTATTTATTTATTTATTTATTTATTTATTTATTTATACAAGCACTGGGTACAGTCAGAAGTGTGGGAGGGTAAGAGAATTCACCAGAGCCAGGGCAGGGAGCAGAGCAGGCAGAAGGACCGGAGTACACTGCTGAGGGGAGCAGCGGGCGGCAGGAGAGGTCTGCGCGCCATGTGGGACCCTCCTCCAGTGGCCGTGGAGCAGCTGGGGATCGAACCGGCGCTGCAGAGGCTGCGGGCAGCTTCGCAACCCAGCGCTCAACCGCTACGCCACCGGGGAGGCCCCAGTTGTTTTTTTTTTAATTTGACTTTTAAAGAGCAGTTTTAGATTTACAGCAAAATTGAGAGGAAGGCAGAGAGATTTTCCATATACTCTACCCCCACGATGCATAGCGTCCTCCATAATCAAGATGAGTCACCAGAATGGTACATTTTTTTTACCAAGATACATTGGTAATAACCTACATTAGCCAATTGTGTCTTTCAAGGAATTGGCCCACTGCATCTAGATAACCAAATTTGTGTGTTTAGAGCTGGGCATAGTATTTTATTTTTAATTTCCATCAAGTCTATGGTGAAACCCTCTCACTTCTTGTCTTCCTCACCCATCACCTTGGCCTACTTCATGGGCAGCTTTAAGGGTTGCTTCTTGCCACTTTCATGACCAGCATGGTGCCTGCAGCCTGTCTGCCCCAGCCCTGTACTTTTAACCAACAAATATTTTAATGGTGTTTACTATATACCAGATGCATTTTGAAGTGCTTTATAAATATTCATTCACTTGATCCTCATTACCCAGTGCAATAGATACTTTCATAATCTCCGCTTTCCAAAGGAGGAAGCTGAGGCACGGGGGTTAAATAGCTTCCTCCTGGTCAGAGGTAGAGCTAGGACACAAATCCAGGACTTCTGACTCCAGAGTCAGCGCCCATCATCATTGTTTCCTCTCTGATTTTTCACTACTGATTACTTACTTCCTGTCTGAGTTCCACAGAATATAGGTTTTTTGGGGTTTTTTTTAATACTTTTTTTTTTTTTAAGATTTATTTATACATGCACTGGGTACAGTCAGAAGCGCAGGAGGGTGAGAGAATTCACCAGAGCCAGAGCAGGGAGCAGAGCAGGCAGAAGGACCGAAGTACACTGCTGAGGGGAGCAGCGGGCGGCAGGAGAGGCCTGCGCGCCATGCAGGACCCTCCTCCGGTGGCCGGGGAGCAGCCTGGGATCGAACCAGCGCTGTGGGCAGCTTCGCAACCCAGCACTCAACCACTGCGCCACCAGGAGAGGTCCAGAATATAGGTTTTTTGAGAGCAGACATACTACTCTGTTTTGTCTTGTTCACTCCTGTGGCCCCAGGGCACGGCAGGCAGGCAGCAGTTTTTGCTGAATAGATGAATGAATAAATGAAGGAATGGCAGATTCTAGTTCCTAGAGAAAGTACAGTTTCTTGTTTGCATCCACAAAGCCTGGAATAGTGCTGAAGTTTCCTCGGGGCCTGTGGAGAGAGCCCATCTCTGGATCCTGGGTAATACTCCATCTTAGGGGCCCCAGGGGCAGCTTCTACAGAGGTCCCGGGGGGCCTCAAAAGCATGGTCCTTTTTTTGGTTTTGCCCTCTTGTTGCTGGGTGCTCTTGCCCTGGCTCCCTATCATCCCTTCCCTGTAGAAGAAAGGGAGCTGGCCTGCTTCCCCCTTGGCCCTGCATGTGCTCATTTGAAGTTCCTGAGGCCAGGCCCAGTGGGCGGCCTGAGCTGCCATCCTTAATCACACAGCCTGCTGCTGCCTGCCCACGCGGCTGGCTTTGAGGGTTGGCCAGAGCCTCTGGTGGGAACTGCTCACTGCCCTAATTGGGCCTCTCTGGGGAGGCGGTAGGCCGGGCTTCTCACTTGTCTTTACTCTGGCTGCTGCTTCGCCCTCTCAAGGAGGACAGCATGCTTCCTGGTCTGGACGGCTCTGTAGCCAGCCAGGGCAGAAGTTCACCCTTGTTCCACAGATGGAGAAACAGAAACCCTAGGGCAGGCTGGGTTCCTGCCCAAGGCCACAACAAGGCCAGGCAAGGTTGCCAGGAGTAACCACCAGAAAGCCAAGCGACACAGCTCTGTTCCTCATTTTGCTGGCAACTGAAACAAGTTCCCACAGGAAAAAAGACCTCCTTTTGGTTCCTATGGCCTCCTGGGCCCTGCCAAGACCAGGTGCAGGACTCTGGCTTCTGGCATTTGTGAGGATGCGTCCGTGGGAGAATAGCAGATGAGAGAGCATGCCCAAGAGAAGTAGATGGCGAGCCCTGTTGAACACAGCATGGCGAGCTGAGTTGTGAGTACTGCGTGTCTTCTCTGTTCTATGCCTCAATTTACCCTTCCCAGAAAATAAGGTGTTTTCAGATGCATGATGGCAGGAGTAGGGGAGGCCTTGTCTGTAAGAAGGTTACTTTTGTTTGCCAGTCCCAAAGGGAGATTCAGATCAGAGAAGAGCTTAATTATCTGCTGGTCCTCGTACCCTATTTGTGGCTTAAATCACCTCTAGAAAATCCCCAAAGACCTTGAACTCAGTATAGTGGGACTTCCTTGTGCAAGATGGCTCTCACTACTGCCTACTAAGGTCCATTATTCATTTTCCCCTCCTGCCACCTTCCCTTACCTTCTTGTTAAATGGGTCCTTTTTCTTTTTCTTTTTTTTTTTTTTTTTGGATAAACCAGAGGTGCAGGGTGGTGGGGGTGGGGGCAGGGGGAGAGGATTCACCAGAGACAGAATGGGAAGCAGAACAGGCGGATATACTGAATTACACTGCTGAGGGGTGCAGCAGCTGAGACAGGAGAGGTCTGCTGTGCCATATGTGGGTTAGCTACCTGGTCAGGGCTCAAACTCAGGCCATAGTGGTGATAGTGCTGAGACAACCTCTAGGCCACCAGAGAGGACCTAAATGGATCCTTTTTCTATTGAGCTTTTTGCTGCCTCCCTGAGTCATCCCTGGCCCTAGTTCTACCAAGTGAACTCTTACAATGAATCACTAATTCTCTTTTTTCTCTTCCATGTTCTTTTCAGAACCAAAAGGTACCCAGAATACTGTTCTGAACACTTCTGTTCTGGCTGGATGTCTTTGGTCCATTTAGTCATTCCTCAATGTCCCAGATGCTCTGCTCTGGGTGGTTCCAGAAGAGGTCTTTGTATTCTAGGTGTGAGTACAGAGGGGCCAGTTGCCCTAGGCCCACACCAGCATTCATTAGGCTGGAGCTGACCCCAAATGCAGGCCTGTTTCTGCAAATTTCCAAGTTATGATTTGAGTCAATAGCAAACTTTTCCTTTGACCTTCCTAATGACTTGCAGGCTAAGCTTGATAGTTCTGCCCCAGAATGTAGTGGGACTGGGGGAGCAGCCCTGCTATCCCCAGTCTACCCCCTTCCCTCCTACCTCTGCTCCACCTTCAATGTAAGATACTTCAGGAAAACTAATAGGGGCAACTGAGTCCACCTGTCCCAGCTTGGTTCACATCCCTTGACTTGTCAGGCCCCATCACTGGGGAGGAGGACAGTAGAAGACTTGGGGTCATGCGGGCAAGAATTTCTGAGGTCCCAGATACCAAGTGTGGTTTGGAAGGGAATGTCTGGTCTCTGAACAGGTATGTCCCTTGGCCCCAGGGAACTTCTGCCCCTGAGGACAGTGCAGGACCCTTCTAGCCTGAGTCTGAGGGCCTCACTAACTCACCTTATTCCCATTGCTGACATCATAAGCTGATATCATACAGTCCTTAAAGTTATTTTCCTGAGGGAAATGACTTCAGTTGGGTTAGGGGAACCATGTGCTGATTTGGCTTTGCGAAAACTGAATTTCATATTTCTAACCTGTTGCAGTCATTTTTTTTAAAGATTTATTTATTTATGCATACAAGAGCTGGGGTACAGGCCAGAGATGCAGGGGGTGAGAGGATCCACCAGAGACAGAGTGGGAAACAGAACAGGCAGATTGACCGAAGTACACTGCTGAGGGGAGCAGCGGGCAAGGCAGGAGAGGTCTGCTGTGCCATGTGGGTTTCTCCCTGGTCAGCCAGGGATTGAATTCATGCTGCAGAAGATGCGGATTGCCTCATAGTGCAGTGCTTAACCCCTTGCGCCACCAGGGAGGCCTTGTTGCAGTCATTTTGAGCCCCATCTCTGTCTTCCAGAATCACACAGGAGATAACTGTTCACATCTGGGCCATCTGGGACTTTACTGAGTATGCCATTCGTACTCCCAACCAAACCCTTTGCAAGTCATCTCTCAGCTCCAGAGCATGGATGTTTACCAGGAACCAAATTCTCTCTGGCCATGTTGGTCCCAGGATGCAGGGTTAGTGGTTCTACAAGCCTAATGACAGAAGGGGAGCAGACACTAAGGAGGGTGAAACCTTTGAAACCTAGAAACTCCTGAGCCTGCTTCTTAGGGGAATAGGGATGGGTTCCAAAGACCTTCCTAGTGCACTAGCTAGCAGAGCTCAGGAAGCAGGTTGCCCTGCAGCACTTCAGGGTGTGACAGGGCTCACCCGCCTCAGCCCTGCCTCCCTGTTGTTGCTCCTGCTGATGCTGTCTTGGAGTTCAATAATAGGCCGAGCTTCTGCCAGTCTTACCCTGTTCCCATCATCTCAGCCCACCCCTCCAGAGTCCTTCCAGCCCACCTCGGCCCCACACCCATCCATATATTGTGTCTGAGATGCACCACCTAGTTCCTCCACCCCACCATCAAGGGAGCACTGAGTCAACAATCAGTGTCTAGCTGACAGCCCCTAGGGGCACTTCCCAGATTCACAGAGCTACTTTGCCTGAGATGTCACCCTTTCCCTGGGGGTGACTCTTGTGGAGCTAAAAAGCCTGGCCATTTTGGCCCAGTGCCTGCATCAGATCTTGACTTCTCTGGCTTGTTTGTAGACAGGAGTGCATAGTGACAGGGGGGTTTGATGAGGACACTTGGAAAATTTCTGCATAACCGTCTGATGGCCAGCACATTCCCTCACAGCAACCCTTGATTCTTTAAGCTTTATTGGATTGTGATCAATAAACTTGATTTATTGATCAATAAGATGCTCAACAGCATTATTCACTTAATTCTCATGATGACACTTCAATTTTGTAGGCATAATTTTTGTCTTTTTTTTAGAGATTAATGTTTATTTCTTTATGCATGCAAGAACTGGGGTACAGGCCAGAGGTGTGTGTGGGGGGGAATGAGAGGATTCACCAGAGAAAGAATGGGGAGTATAACAGGTGGATCTACTGAAATACACTGCTGAGGGAAGCAGCGGACAAGACAGGAGAGGTCTGCTGTGTCATGTGGGCTACCTCTCAGGCCAGGGATTGAACTCGTGCTACAGTAACTGTGGATAGCCTCATAGTGCTTCAACTTAACCCCTTGCGCCACCAGGGAGGCTCAGTAATTATTTTAAAAGCAGAAATAGGGCCTCCCCGGTGGCGCAGCAGTTGAGCGCTGGGTTGCGAACCTGCCCGCGGCCTCTGCGGCGCCGGTTCGATCCCCGGCTGCTCCCCGGCCACCGGAGGAGGGTCCCGCATGGCGCGCAGACCTCTCCTGCCGCCCGCTGCTCCCCTCAGCAGTGTACTTCGGTCCTTCTGCCTGCTCTGCTCCCCGCTCTGGCTCTGGTGAATTCTCTCGCCCTCCCGCGCTTCTGACTGTACCCAGTGCATGTATAAACAAAAACAAACAAACAGATAAATAAATAAAAATAATAAGCATGCCTCTATAAAAAAAAAAAAATAAATAAAAGCAGAAATATAAGTCATTGTGGGCTCCAAGCCCAAGCCCTGGGGTCCACCATGTTGAAGAGGTGTGGGAAAAGAGGAAGAAACCGCAAAGGAAGTTGACAAGGAACAGTCAGGGAAATTGGAGGTCAACCAGGTAAATGAGTCAGAGAACTATGTCAAACAAGTATCAACTACATGAAATGCTGCTGATCCTCAAGTAAGAGGATGAGCCTTGGCTGCGGCTGGATTAGACACATGGAGGTCATTGGTCACCTGGACAAGGCAGGTCCTGGGGAGTGCTGGGGATGTGCTACTAGAGTGGGTGCAGAGGAGAGTGAGAGGAGATGCAATCCCACCAGTGTGCCCTGGGGCATGGGGCTTTTTCCTGTGGAGGCTACGTTGCCCATGCCTGACTCCCAGCATGAGAGCTGTGCCTCACCTTCTGACAGGTGCTTGCCTTGGTCAGGACCAGCTCAGGGACCACGCAAAGCTGAACCTGCCACCCCAAGAAGGGGCTCCACCTGCTCTGCTATCCCAGGCTGACCCACTGTAGTCTGCAGCAAAGGAATACCCATGGCACTGCACCTACAAGCTGCACTTCTGAATGCTAGGTGTGTTGCCTTACCTGCCCTCATCTCTACTCTGTCTTCTGTCCCAAAACATAATCACTTGCAACTCAACTCTTCTTCTGGTTTGCTGCAGTCTCCTCCCTGCTGTTCCAGCTAGCTCTTCCTGCCCGCAGGTCTACGGTGGGCTTTCCTCTTGAACAGTTTTCAGGACACACACCTGCCTCTGCCTTGGCCCAGGCTGATGACACACACGCAGCCTTCTGATTTGACCTTTACTATAACATATTAAAATATCTTCCTGTCTCCCTGGCTCCCCACTGCACCCCTGTTGGGTGAGAGTCTTGTTGGTCGGTAAAAAGATCTGCCTAAAAGTAGTCCTAATCATGGCCCCCCCTGCTAAGGACCCTGGGTCTGCAGCATATTTGGAAGTGTCTCCACAACGAACCATTTCTTTGAAGTCTATGTTTCATCTTTAAAATTCACGTGAATTTTACTTCATATCTGTGCTTAATTTTAAAGCATTGACTTTTAGTGCTTTCAAGTTAAATTCATAGCTTCTCCCCCACAGTAAATATTCAATTAAAATTAAATCCAATTTCCCCCTGGCTTCCTAAAGTCCTGTTTTCCTAGCAGCACATGTGCCTCCATTTGTGATGGTCAGGGCTTATTTTACAGACCTGTGCAGCCATTGCCAGCAGCTCTCCTCAGAGCTTCAGAAAGCTGTCCTTGGGGCTGCAGCTTATACCTCCTGAAAGGGCCTGTCTCCTCGTCACACTTCATGGCTGCACTGGTGCTGCAGGGTTTCTTACCTGGTATGGAGATGTCTGATCCTCTACTCCTGGACAGGAGGATGATGAGAAGAGGTCCATGATTTACCTCTTCAGGGCCCTTTTGGCCTCAGCTGAATTTGGGCTTTGTCTATGCTTCCTGAAAGCATGGGTGAGCCCAGAGAGACCCCATGACTACCCAATCAATCCCTCCCCTACTCTGACCCTCCTGATTATCACTTGAGAAATACTCTAGACTCCCACAGGAAGCAGGCAGGCCCTTGGGTTAGGTCAAACTTGGGCTCTATGGTCTCAGGGAAGGGGGTGCTCAGAATTTTCTGGACTGTCCAGCCCTGTCCAGAGCTCACAGTCTAATCATTTTGTAAACAGAGGCCTGAGCAGTGATTACATTCAGCTGTGTAGTTAGTTGGCCTTGGCACCAGCCCTTTGTGGGGGACTGGCCTGGCCCCGAGGGATGTCTGGCAGGAAAATCAGAGCAGCCCTCTACCACTGGCTCCAGCTTTCCACTGGTGACATGTAAGAGGATTAGGGCTCAGAACTCTGGACAAGGGGCTTTTATTCTTAGGACCACATTTTCATTGGTTTGCAGAGCCCCAGAAACAGGAACAAAAGGTAAGGAGAAACTGCCAGATCCCTGGCCCTCCACAACTCGTGCTTTTGGGGAACACAGGAAGCCTCAATCCCACTTGGTAGGTGCTTAGCATCCAGCCTCATCAGGTCTGCCTGAGGAGTGCACTCCAGTGGAAGTGGTAGGGGGGTATCCTCACCCTGCCTCAGAGCACAGAGGCCTGAGCCACCTGCAGAATGACCCAGGCAATTTCCCAAGGTGACATTGGCAGGGAGGGAATCACAGAATCCTGGTATGTCGGGATAGAAGGATTTCAGCCTCTGTAGGAATTTACCGAGGCCGAGAGAGAGGCCATGAATTGCCCAGGGTCACTCAGGAGGGAGGGTTTGAGCTAGGAGTGGAAGAAAGAATGTAAGCCTGGGCCTCCCCGGTGGCGCAGCGGTTGAGCGCTGGGTTGCGAAGCTGCCCGCAGCCACTCCAGCGCTGGTTCGATCCCCGGCTGCTCCCCGGCCACTGGAGGAGGGTCCCACATGGCGTGCAGACCTCTCCTGCCGCCCGCTGCTCCCCTCAGCAGTGTACTTCGGTCCTTCTGCCTGCTCTGCTCCCCTCTCTGGCTCTGGTGAATTCTCTCACCCTCCCGTGCTTCTGACTGTACCCAGTGCATGTATAACCAACCAACCAACCAAATAAATAAATAAAAAGCATGCCTCTTTAAAAAAAAAATTATTCCAATGGATGAACTAAAAACAAAAATAAACTTTAAAAAAAAAAAAAAAGAATGTAAGCCTGGGGCCTCCCTGGTGGTGCAGCGGTTGAGCGCTGGGTTGCTAAGCTGCCTGCAGCCTCTGCGGCGCCAGTTCAATCCCCAGCTGCTCCCCGGCCACCAGAGGAGGGTCCCACATGGTGCGCAGACCTCTCCTGCCGCCCACTGCTCCCCTCAGCAGTGTACTTTGGTCCTTCTGCCTGCTCTGCTCCCTGCTCTGGCTCTGGTGAATCCTCTCACCCTCCCGCGCTTCTGACTGTACCCTGTGCATGTATAAACAAAACAAACAAACACCAAACAAATAAATAAATAAAACATGCCTCTATTTAAAAAAAAATATTTAAAAAAAAAAAAAAAGAATGTAAGCCTGGGAGTTGGGCTTGTCCTCCAGGAAGACTGAGGCTGGCTCCTCTCCAGATTTCTTTTAAGTGGAATTACACTTCTTTCTCTTAGCATAATGGTGTGTATTCTTTTGGATAAGACTTCTTTCTCTTCTTTCTGTTAGCATAATGGTTCTGGGTATTATATGTAAAACATTTTGTTCCTTTTTATAACTGAGTGTATTCCACAGCTTATTTAGTCATCATTTGCTGGGCTTTTGATTTATCCCCATTTTTTGTGTATTACAAAGAAAACTTATAGAGCATTCATATACAAATTTTATTTTTGTTAAAAAAATTTGATTATTGGGGTCTCCCTGGTGATGTAGGGGTTAAGTCTCAGCGCTATCATCTCCAGGGCCTGAGCTCCATTCCTGCCTGGGAGCTGACCCACACATGGCGCAGCAGACCTCTCCTGTCTCGCCCACTGCTCCCCTCAGCAGTGTATTTTGGTAAATCTGCTTGTTCTGCTCCCCACTCTGTCTCTGGTGAATCCCCCCACACGCACCTTGCCCTGCACCTCTGGCCTACACCCTAGTTCTTCTATGCATAAATAAATATCTTTTTTAAAATTTTTGATTATAGAAAGTATAGAGAATAAATGTGGCAAAAATTTTTTGATTAAAAACATTCTCCCATATTTGCCTTAGTTCTTTTAAGAAAATACACACCCCCCGTACATGTGCTTCCTCTTCCTCCCTCCCCAGAAATAATCACCATGCAGACTTTAGTGCTTATTATTCTCAATTATGTTGTTGGCAATTTTACTGGGAATAATCCTTCATTCCATTTAACAATCATTGAGCACCTACTGTGTGCAAAGGATTGGCCTAGACACAGGGATCCAACAATGAACCCAACAGGCAAAAACTCCTTGCCCTTAGAAAGTAGGCATCCTCGTGTGGGAGACATTAAATAATTAAAATGTATAGTATGTGGGTGGCAGTAAGTGCTGGGGGAGAAGGGAGATGAGGTGATAATACTGGGGAGTGGCTTGAAATATTAAAAGGGGTAGTCAGAAAAGGCCTTACAGAGGTGTTCCAGTTTCGATGGCTGTGTAAGAAATAGCCCCCAAACCTCAGTGACTTAAACCCAAGAATCATTCATTACTTCTGGTTTCTGCTAGTCAGGAGTTTGGGAGCATCTCAGCTGGTTGGTTCTGATTCAGGGTGTCTGTGAGTTTTTAGTCAGAGGGTGGATAGGGCGGGGATCATCACCCTAAAGACTCCTTCACTCACATGTCTAGTGCTTGACCTAGTTAAGACCCACACAGCTGGATACAACCTAGCTGGGCTCCTCAGACATTTTCTCTGTGGTCTTTCCACTTGGTCTCTGAAGCAGAGCAACTTGCAGCTAATCAGACTTTTTTTTTTTTTTTTTTAAGATTTATTTATTTATTTATTTATACAAGCACTGGGGGTACAGTCAGAAGCGCGGGAGGGTGAGAGAATTCACCAGAGCCAGAGCGGGGAACAGAGCAGGCAGAAGGACCGAAGTACACAGCTGAGGGGAGCAGCGGGAGGCTGGAGAGGTCTGTGCGCCATGTGGGACCCTCCTCTGGTGGCCGGGGAGCAGCCGGGGATCGAACCGGCAGCGCAGAGGCCGCGGGCAGCTTTGCAACCCAGCGCTCAACTGCTGCACCACCAGGGAGGCCCAAGATTTATTTTTATACAAGAGCTGGGGTATAGGCCAGAGGCGCGGGAGGATTCACCAGAGACAGAGCGGGGAGCAGAACAGGCAGACAACCAAAATACACTGCTGAGGGGAGCAGCAGGAGCAACAGGAGAGGTCTGCTGTGCCAGGTGGGAATCTCCCTGGCCGGCAGGAATTGAACCTGCACTGCAGAGGCTGCGGTCAGCTTCACAGTGCTGTGGTCAACCCGCTGTGCCACTGGGAAGGCCCCTCTGCCCCCCTTCTTATAGACTTTATTTTTAGAGTAGTTTTAGGTTGACAGCAAAATTGGGTAGAAAGTACAGAGAACCCCCCTATACTCTCTTACCATAGTCCCAGCTTTTCCCAGTCACCAGGTGAGGGCTGCCTGGGAAGAATGTCACATCTGGTGAGGCTCCATGCTGAGGTCAACCCCAACAAAACTGGGAGTTGAGATTAACTGGTGAGAGCTTTTTCTGCATATCCTTTTGGAAAGGGAGTCTGGGTGATATACTCTTTGTCTATCAAAAAGGAAGTGCCAGCAGGTCTCACAGGCCTGGAGGAAGAGTCTTACAGACAGAGGGAACAGAAGAACCACAAAGATCATGAGTATGGTTATATCTGGGGCCGTAAGAAGCAACAAAGAGGCCAGAAGGCCTGAAATGAACAGCAGGAGAGTTCAGAGTAGTGGTGGGCCAGATCTCAGTGGGCTAAGGAGAAGACTAACGCTTTTACTTTGATGTGGAGGGAAGCCATGGAGGGGTTGGGGGATGGGGTCATTCTTGAGGCAGGGAGACGCCAGAGCTTGAGAGCTCAAAAGGAGTCCCCTGCTGGGTTTCCAGAGAGGGTGGTTAAGGGGAACTGCAGCAGTGGGGGGTAGGGGGTGGAGATTGCTATTAATAGTTGCACTGCAGGTTTTGACCTCTAGGAGTGTCAGCAATTGGGACCCTGGCCAAATGCTTTGGAATGCAGCCTCCAGGCTCATTTACCAGTAGCATTAGCTGATGTCTTCTGCCCTCTTGTGGATATTCACAGAATTAGACTTTGCTTCATTTCTGTTCTGTTTCCTTTGCTTCTGTTCTCCCACTGGGGTGGAGTCCCTGTTCCTAAATCGTAAGTCTATGATTTTTGTGAGTTCAGTCCCCTGCCCCCTCATTCCCCAATCATGTGTGGGTTTACTTTTAAAACTCTGGATTATAGAGACTCTTGTCAAAGATGGTATAACTGTCAGGCAGCACAGGGAGGAAACAATTCATCAACTTAGAGACAAGAAGGCAAAGGGAAACTATGGTGCACATGCAGCAGGTATTGGAGAGAGGCTTGTCAGGGCTAAGTGATGTTTTCCAGCAATGATAGTCACCATAAGGCAGAAGAGGAGAAGGAAGCTGAAGGATGCTCCTATTGTTGAGTTCTGCAGAGGTGGTGCCTTCCCAGAAGGAGAATAAGACACTGAGGGTGACTGCTAGAGAGCTCTTAGTTCATGGTTTATGTGAAACATGATTATAGAGTGGTCTAGTTTTGTCTAGATTGATCACATTCATCTGATGTTGATGTTTTATAAAATTGTTTATATTCTACAGAATACCAAGATCTAGCTCTGAGTGCTCACCCAGAGAGTCCCTGGATGCCAGGGGCAACTTTTTTTCTTTCTCACCTATCAATAAGTGTGAAACATCCCGTTCTTTGCTGGAAGGTCAAAATCCCTTGCACAAGAAAAGTAGTCTGGATATACAGCCCAGGTGTATAGCTTCAGATAAGTGACTACATTCTACATGTCTTAACCTTGTAGTTTCCACGGAAACCTGGGTCTACTTTGCAGTCCTGGTCAGATGTTGACCCCTTCACACATTTCTGAACTCTACTTTGAACCTATCAAAACACTGCTTCATTTAAATTTCACCTGAACTCCATCCTCCCCCAGATCTTAAATAAACTCTCCTTTGCTCCACCAGGAGCAGACTCATTGCATTCATTGCGATCTATCAATAAACTTGACTTTGTCTAATTACAGGTTTGTTCCTGGTGATCTGAGGCTTACTGGATTAAAATAAGACTAAATGTTAGACAGATATGCGATGAAAGAAATAAAAGAAATAATTACTTAGGGAAGGCCTTACCTCCCTGGACAGCTGTGTAAAGACCTGAAGGAAGTTGGGAATTTTTTAAAAAATGGGCTGAATACCTCGGAAAAGAGCATTCCAGGAAAGAGAACAGGTGGTGCAAAGGCCCTAAAGAGGAGCTATACAGGCATGTGCCAGTCACATTTTCTTAATGAACCTACCCTGACCACCTCTTCAACTTCAAAATCTACCCCTACACCATTATTCGCTTATTTTGCTTTTCTCTCAAGAAAGTGTCAAGATACAATTCCGTGTTTGTTTTTTGCTTTGTGCAAGGGTGGGCCCGAGACTGTAGCAGTAGGAACCACAGCAGGTACGTGGGAGAGGACCGACTGCACGGCCAGAAGGCTCCGGACTGGGCAAGGAGTGAGGCCAAAGCAATGCAGCGAGATTCAGCCGCGCCGGGCGTTGGCAGAGCAGGGAAGGAGCCTCCCGCCGCCGCCTCTAGCAGCCCAGTTCCCGCGCGTGCGCCCGCTGAGACCCATGTCCACGCGCCCCCTGATTGGCTGCGGCAGGCGCCTAGAAGTGGCGTTGCACATGCGCGCTTCTTCCGCGCGCCCGGGTTCTCTAGCGGTGTGTGTTGCTCTTCAACCTCGGGTCGTCTCCACCGCAACCCCAGTCCCCTGTCCGGGCGCTAATCTCTGTTTGGAATGTTCGTGGAACTCAATAACCTTCTCAACACCACCCCTGAAAGCGTGGAGCAGGTAGGATATCGCTTGATCTGAAAGGGGGCGGATTCCGGGAGCGTGGCGGAAGACCGGATGAAGCGCGCGCGGCGCCGTGGGAAAGATGGGACGTGCGTGTGCGCGGGGCCTCCTGGGAGTTGTAGTTGGGAGGGGGAGGACGAGGGCTTGGGCTGGGCCCTGTGACTGCAGATACTCAGACCTCCCGGCAAGCACCTTTGACTTTTGCATGGCTTAGCTTCACATACTTGTGTACCCGGAACCCCTCTCCATGCTCACTGGGGTGGGAGTCCCTGGCGCCCATGGGAGGCTTCCAGAGAGGAGAGAATTCAGTTCTACATTCTTCGCATGGAACCAGTTTCTTCACTTCCCCAAGTGTCTCTGACCCGGGAGCACTCAGCGGCTCGCAAGTAACGTGGCACCACAGTCTCCCCAGCCTGTTTTCTCCACCCTCCTCCCGCACTCCGAGAGGCCGCCACATTTTTTTCGTTTTAACCCAGAAACCTCTCCCAGGGACATGTCTAGTTTATTTCATAACCTTTGTCTCCCTGATGAAATTATAAACTCCTCCAGGCAGCCATGCAGGTGAAGCCTTTGTGTAACCATGGAGCTCCAGGCAAATTGTGTATTTTAGTTGCCCAGTCTTATCTGCCCAAGCATCTAGATGGCGTTGGCTACCTTGTCAGTTACTACCCACACTGGAAAGTCCTCATTCTCAGCCAGAGTGAGGGAATGGAGGATGGAAGTGGGCACCATGAAATGATAGCACTGAAGTGTAACGCTCAAGGTCTGATAGTGTGATCGTTCATATTTATATCTGAAAAAAAGTCACAACAACACAGAGGTGGTATGTCTGCTAGTACTTGATCCTTACCTTCCCTGTCTTTGACGAGATACTAGAAATGACTGGAGCAGAGAAGCCAGGCACTGCAGAAACCATCCTTAGAGAAACCATCCTTAGAGGACTTTCTGTTATAGGGCAGGGAGAGGGGCACTCCAGAACCGCCAACCCACCCACTGTAAATAGTTTCTGCCATCTGCTGCATCAAGACAAAACATATAAGGCCTTTAATGGAAAGGAACTTTAATACAATTAGCGTGCAATATAGGCAAGACAATAATATAGTTTCCAAATCTAGCACCCAAAGTTACCCATCCCCTTGTGAGTAAACATCCAGCCAAACAGGGTTGGCCCAAAACAAGGACCGAAAGCCTGCCACCAGCTAAAACACATTCCGGCTGGGAACCATAGAAAAGAGTCAGAAACGGTCAGACAAGTCTGGGAGGAAAAGAGCAAAATTGGGATAAAAACTGCGTTTGTGGACCTTCCTGGTGACGCAGCGGTTGAGCGCTGGCTTGTGAAGCTGCCCACCGTCTGCAGCGCCAGTTTGATTCCCGACTACCAGGCGAGGGTCCCACGTGGCACGCAGATCTCTCCTGCTGCCTGCTGCTCCCCTTAGCAGTGTACTTCGTCACTCTGCCTGCTCTACTCTCCACTCTGACTCTGGTGAATTCTCTCACCCTCCCACGCTTCTGACTGTACCCAGTGCTTGTATAAATAAATAAATAAATTTAAAAAAAAAAAAACAAAACAAAACCCTGCCTTTGTTAACCTGCCCCATGTGGTCTCTCACCCACATCTGTTTCAATCAGTCCAGAACCAAGGAGTCTTCACATGTCTCTCTGCTTCACGTGCCTCCTCCAGGTCTCCTTGCTCTCCATCCTGCTTCCTTCCTAACAGAGTCTTTGTTGTAGAAATAAATTCTAGCCTTTTACCCAGGCAGAGGAAGAACAAGCGGTACTTCAGGAATGGTGAGGTCAGGAGAAGCTTTATTACTCGTGCATGAGGTCCCAGACCTGGGTAGCCCCGTAAGGTCTGAACACCGGTTTAAAGACCAAGCGTTCTTTTTATATACAACTGTCTCCGTATCTGTTACATTGATAGCATTGTTTTTCAGCAGGCACAACCATTTGTGGCAAAGTCCCCAGACAAGTCGGGCAAGGCAAGGGGGGATAGATGCAGGCATTTGGGAATGGCCTTGGAGAGATAGACCAGCTGGTTGGCTGCCCGACCTTGTAGATAAGAATGCTGAGGCCCTGGCCATGAATCTTTTTTTTTTTTTTTTTAAATTCTTTTTTTTTTTTTTTTAATAGAGGCATGCTTTATTTTTTATTTGTTTGCTGGTTTGTTTTTGTTTATACATGCACTGGGTACAGTCAGAAGCGCGGGAGGGAGGGTGAGAGAATTCACCAGAGCCAGAGCGGGGAGCAGAGCAGGCAGAAGGACCAAAGTACACTGCTGAGGGGAGCAGCGGGCGGCAGGAGAGGTCTGCGCGCCATGTGGGACCCTCCTCCGGTGGCCGGGGAGCAGCCGGGGATCGAACCGGCGCCGCAGAGGCGGCGCGCAGTTTCGCAACCCAGCGCTCAACCGCTGCACCACCGGGGAGGCCCTGGAGGTCTCTTTTATGTACTACTTCTTCCCTCTCCCTCAATCTATAGGATAAAATTGTTATGAGAATTAGAAATAGGAAGTTGGATCAGATGACCTTTTAATTTTTTTATTTAAAAAATATATATATATTTTACATCATTGTTCATTTTTTGTACAATGTTTTATTTCTCTTCTCAGGCATAGTCCCCATAGAGTTCCCAGCACCAAGTCACCAGTGAACCATCACCATAGTCTCCTGTGTTCTTCCTGTCCCTGTTTTAATCTATCTCCCTTCCTCTCCCCTGCTGATTGTCCCCAAGTTATAGTTTCCTGGTAGTTTTTTCTCTCTTTTTTTTTCTCTAATCCCTAATTTGGTTCACCTATATTTCTCCTATAAGTGACACCATCTGGTGTTTTTCTTTCCTTCTGACTTATTTCACTGAGATAATCCCTTCCAGCTCCATCCATGTTGCGGCGAATGGCATGAGTTTAATGTCATGGTTTTTAATTGCTGAATGATATTTCATTGTGTATATATACTACATCTTCTTGATCTAGTCATCTATTTTGGGGCTGTTTCCATATCTTACCTATTGTAAATAGTGCTGCAGATGACCTTTTAGAAGGTCCTTCCAATCCTGGCAGTCTGAGAGTCTGATGGTAAAAGCCCCTTTGTTTAGGATCTAATTCTCCCCAGGAGGGTCCCTGAGTTACTGAGGAGTGTGGAAGAGAAGGGATTATTTTTTTTCAAGATTTACTTTTATTTATTTATGCATTCAAGAACTGGGGTGTAGGCCAGAAGTACAGGATCTGAGAGGATTCACCAAGTGGGGAGTAGAACAGGCAAATCTGCTGAAATATACTGCTGAGGGGAGGAGCAGAGGGAGAGGCAGGAGAGGTTTCTGCTGTGCCATGTAGGTTAGCTCCCTGACCAGGGATTGGGGATTGAACTCATACTTCAGTGGCTGGTGATAGCTTGATAGTGCTGAGACTTTAACCCCTGCACTACCAAGGAGGCCCCAATTTTTTTCTTTTTTGAGAAAGTGGAGGCTGAGCTATCTTGCCTATCATAAGTGACTTAATGATACTGATTATTTTAAAAATTGACTTTTCCATAAGTTTGACTTGTTTTCTTTGGTAAATATAGCATATATATACAATTTAAAAAATACTCTTCAGGTATTGAAAATTGGGAATGGACATAATGACTAGATTTCTACACTCAGCTGACCTCTTTCCAGGGAGTCAAATTCACATTTTTGTGTTTTTAACTTTCAGGGCAAACTGACTCTGCTCTGTGATGACAAAACAGATGGCAGTTTTCTTGTGCACCATTTTCTCTCCTTCTACCTCAAAGGTATGGGACTCATTGATGCTGTAGGGAAAGAAACCCAAGGCAAAAGATAAAGAACCTGTTTCAGAAAGCAGTGGGAATAGTATTAATTAACTAGAATGTTGATGTATACCAATAACAGTTTACCGAACTGTTGTGTTCCCCCTCCAATCCTGCCAAAGAATGACATGTGCTCACTTAATGTGCATAGGTGCTACCTTCTCGTTCACCACCCACTACTCTGGTACTACCTCACTGAGGTCCTTATGTGGCCTTCTTCTTTAGTTGCCCCCCTGTCCTTGTGTATCTTGAAGTCTCTGGGCACTGGCCATAGATGCTTCCTAAATAACACAAGGAAGAAAACAACATGGCTGTGCAGTTTACAAATGGAAATAGATGAAGAGAAGGACACAATCAAATAAAGACTAATCCGTCAATTGATTTTCTTTGAGCACCAACCGAGACAGGCCAGGATACATGTTGGACCTTTGGTACTCTTAGTCATAATAATTTACAACTTTAAAAGTTATTTTCTTTTCTATTTTCAGGTGAATTTATTGTTAGCCTGGAAAGAATAAGAGAACTGGCTCTATAAGTTTAGAGACGAGATTTCATGATGGTAAAAGAAAGAGCAAGAAAATCTCCAGATAAATTATTAGAATTCATTCTCTTCAGTAAAGTACCTAGAGCTTCTTTTTTCCCCTTATATCCTCTTAGATATAAGAAGAGAGAGATAAAAGCAGGGGAAAATAATAAGAAATGTTTAAAAGTCAATTGTATTCCTGTACACCACCAACAAATACTTTGAAGATATAGTTTAAAAAGCAACACTGTACATCTAGCAGAAGTACATTTCGGAATAGTGAAATAAGGTATAGCTACTTGAAGGTATAGAAACATGAAGAGAAGTGCATCTCAGAATCAAGAGTTTCTCAGGCTGTGAGGCCTCTGGATCTCAAGACTTGTCTCAATGCTTTTGTTTCCAGAGATTTGAAGTGTATGAGACAGGTTGTAAGCAGGGACTTTATTAAAATTCCACTTATTTTGTTTTCCAGCTAATTGTAAAGTCTGCTTTGTGGCACTCGTTCAGTCCTTCAGTCACTACAATATCGTGGGACAGAAGTTGGTAAATATTTTGGACCTCTGTGGTGAGAGGTCTGAGTGTTTGTGTGTGTGCCAGGCACTTGAGCATGGTATAAGACTGGGATTGTAGAGAACTTAGCAAATGTGAGACTTGGGAAATGATGGGATCCTGAACCCCTTCTTTGATGGACTAAGACAGCATCTCTGCATGTTCTGTTAACTTAGAGTTTGTAGAAATAGATCTGTTATTGATCAGACCCACCTCTACAGAATCTAGGCCACATAAGGTTTTCTCCTTAATTTGGGCTTTAGTCTTGGGCCTTTTGGGTTAGATATCACAGCTTGGTCTATTGTCAGATTTAGGGTTTGGGTCCCAAATGTAGGAATAAGTGTTTTTGTTACCTGTTCCTCACCTTATTTATCTTGGCTTACCCTCATCTCATTCAATACAGGGAGGCAAAAATAAGATGGTCAAGAGACCAGTGAATCTCCTGGCCTAGTCTGGGCCCTCACCTGTGACCTGTAGCTGGATGTATTTCCTGGGGCTTTTATTTTTAATTAGCCTCAGAGAGGGAGAGAGCTAGACCACCCATCAGCAATGATCTTTGACATGCTAATCTTATTGTTGGACCAAGTCACTTTTGCTTCTCTGCTGTTTCTCTGGGGAGAGACAAATGAGAGCATGAGAGGAAGCTAGATTCCCTTTTCCATCCTTTGCAGAGAAGGACGAAGTTCCTGTGTTAGATATCAGAGCATGAGCTAGGGAGAGCAGTCTTGTCAAGAATACATGTTAGAGTCTAGGTCTGTGAAACTTGTCTCTGTGGCCCTAGCATCTGTGTTTCTAGATAGAAAGCTATGGACTGTCAAGTTCAGATTGGCTACTTTTTCTATTACCTTTGAATCATAATCAGTGCAACAGAAATGGCATGTAGAGTACTGGGCATGGGAAGTACAAGGGTGTGAGCTTCTATACCCTTGTACTTATGTCGGTAGACTGGTAATGAACAAGAGCAAAGGTAGTGATCAGGAGTCTATCTGTTAAGGGTGGCTGTTGAGGCTAATGTTGCTGCATAGTGGAGGACACTGGGTGTGAACAAGCCATTGAGACCTAGGCTAAGGACGTGAGGAATAAAAAGAGTTTCATGTGATCTGTTTTTGCACAGATAGAACATTGGGTTCCATATTTAGATGGTGTCACAAACACATCCCTGGATGTTTGTTGAAATGCAGATTCTTGGGCTCTGCCCCCAAAGCTTCTGGTTTTAGAGGTTTTGAGTAGGCATGTACATTTTAATCAGGTATCTTGAGATTTTTTTTTTTTAAGATTTATTTATTTATGCATACAAGAACTGGGGCATAGGCCAGAGGTGTGGGAGGTGAGAGGATTCGCCAGAGACAGAGTGGGGAACAGAACAGGCGGATCTACTGAAATACAATGCTGAGGGGAGCAGCGGGCGAGACAGGAGAGGTCTGCTGTGCCATGTGGGTTAGCTCCCTAGCTGGGGATCAAACTAGTGCTGCAGTGGCTGGTGATAGCTTGATAGTGCTGAGAATTTAGCCCCTGTGGCACCACGGAGGCCCTTCTTGAGATTCTTAATTGGGTGGTTCATGAAAAAACATATTTAAGAAGTTCTGATCAGGGCCTCCCCAGTGGCGCAGCGTTGTGAAGCTGTCCGCAGTCTCTGCAGCACGGGTTTGATCCCAGCCGGCCAGGGAGACACCCACATGGCGCAGCAGACCTCTCCTGTCTCGCCTGCTGCTCCCCGCAGCAGTGTATTTCAGTAAGTCTGCCTGTTCTTTTCCCTGCTGTCTCTGGTGAATCTTCTCACACGGTCCTCCCCCCCACATCTCTGGCCTGTACCCTGGCTCTTGCATAAATAAAATTTAAAAAAAAAAAAAACTACTACTGGATAATCATATAAGTAAATAAGCAAAATAGGTAAATAAACACATTAAAAAAATGTGACTTTTATATATGTATCTGAAAACAGGATGGGGACCATGGGTTGGCAACACTCCAGAAAAAGAAGACGTGGGTCCCGCACTTAGGGTGCACAGGTGTGCATTTACAGGGTGTGGAGTTTGTTGTGAACTTTTGTGAGTTGGAGTCTATCTTCTCTGATGGATTTCCCTGCAATGTGCAGTAACTCACGCCGTCACTTTTAGGGTGTCAGCCTGACCACAGCGCGGGAACGCGGGCAGCTTGTGTTCCTGGAGGGTGTCAGGTCTTCTCTGGACGTCTTCTTCCAGACTCAGGAGGAGCCACACCCCCTGCAGTTTCTCAGGTCAGTCAGCCTGTAGCCCAGCCCAGAAGTGCACACTGGCAGATGGGCCCAGTCCAGGTTTGCTCTGTGATTCCTTCTCCATGGTGTGTGGCAGGCAGAGCTGATTTCAGGGTTCAGACACATCCCTGCATTTGCAGCATTTTTGGAAAGTCTTTGACTTGTATCATGGGCCAAAGGGTAGCTAAATCTCTCCAGTACTGTAGTTTTATTTACCGGGAGTATGGCAGAACAGCATGCTTTGCTGTTTCTTCAGCCCTGGCTAAGAGCCCTAACACTTTTGTTCCATTCTTGGCTTGATACAGGTGTCAGCAAACTAGGAACTGTCAGCTACCTGTTTTTGTGATAAAGCTGTATTGGAACACACCACATTCCTTTGTTTGCATTTTGTCCCTGGCTGTTTTTGCTCCATAACAGCAGAGTCATTGAGACAGAGACCATATGACCCACAAACCTAAGATATTTACTATTGACCCTTTGAGAAAGTTCGTTGACTGCTATTTTGGTATCCTGAGGTTGTCTTTTCTGCTGCTTATACTTTATGAGCATAAGCCACAAACAGCTCTGTGCAGACTCAGCACCTGACTGCCATTCTTCCTCCACCACCAGGGGGTCCCTAGGAATTCTTCCCACTGCTCCCTCTCTCTGACTTAGCCTCATGCGGTGACTGGGAGGCAGTGTGGAGTCATGACCCTGTCTGTGTAACCCTGCACACAGCCCCTACCATCTCTGAACCTGTCTTCATATGAATGATGGGCCTGGTGACGCCTGACCCTGGGTTGTGGGGAGTTTTGTCCTTGTTGCTCATAGGGTTTAACCCTGGAGTGTGGGGCAAGGGAGCACATCTCTGGGTCTATTCTCAGGTGCTTTTGGAGCCCCCAACTATAGTTGGAAAACAGCTGCTGAGTGTAGTCACTGGGGGGACAGAGATAGCTGGGCCAGCTTGTGTCAGAAACAGGTTGAATCTGTTATGTACACAAGCACCTTAGGTCACTACCTCCACCGTAGGATACCTGATTGCGATTTAGCTTTTTATGCTGAGTTTGGACCTCCTGGGAAGGCTTCTCTTGCTTGCCCAATCCAAGTAAACTTCCAGATGTCCTAAGCTCTTGGATCGAGAGGCTATATGGGATCTCTTAAGAAGCCAGGGCCAGTTTTTTTTTTTTTGTGTCCCCCAATTTCTAGCACAGTGCTTTATACCTAGTAGGCATTGGGGGAATATATGACTTGAAGTACAACTTCTTCAAGTGCACATGCATGCCTTTTTTTTCTCACCAGATCGTGAAACCTTTGTTACCAAGGACTGAGATCCCCCACAGCTGTGATCTTGCCTCCCCCCAGCCCTTTTATGTGGTGCTGCAAGGTCTCAGAAGAATACTTGCAGAGAGAGTTAACTGGCAACTTTTGCCTTGTGTCCCAGGGAGGCCAATGCTGGAAACCTGCAGCCGCTATATGAGTTTGTGCAGAAGGCCCTTCAGCCCACGGACAGTCGGGAGGCTGTGTGGAGGTGCCTGGTGCTGCTGGTGGACGACCTCAGTGTGCTGCTGAGTCTGGGTATGAGGGCAGTGGCTGTGCTGGACTTCATCCACTACTGCAGAGCCTCTGTGTGCTCCGAACTAAAGGTACTGATGGGCTGCCCTCTTTGCTCCTGCCTGTGACCGTTTAAGAGTTCCACATCTTGCTTACAGTGATTTTTTTTTTTTTTATTTGGCTGGGGGCTTGTCAGTCTAGCTCAGCCACATTTTGCCATGTGTCCTGGGTGTTTGTTTTATTTTTTTTTAAGATTTATTTATAAAAAAACCAGGTACAGGCCAGATGCGCAGGAGGGTGAGAGGATTCACCAGAGACAGTGGGGAAAAGAACAGACAGACTGAGGAAATACACTGCTGAGAGGAGCAGCGGGTGGGACATGAGAGGTCTGCTGCGCCATGTGGGTTTCTCCCTAGCCGGCTTGGATCGAACCCGTGCTGCAGAGGCTGTAGACAGCTTCACAGTGTGGTGCTTAACCACCTATGCTACCAGGGTAGCTCTGTCCTAGGTGTTTTTTGAAGATCAGCTGAGATAATGGGTGTAAACTGCTTTAAAAAGTTGGGAGGTGCAACACAAGTATAGGATATAATCAGTAAAGGTTATAATAAAGTCAAATTATGAAGCAAAAAAAAAGAGATTTTCCCGAAATAGAGATCTTAATAATAGTAGATCAACCTGTAAAATAAGAATAGCTTGACTGTGGTATCTACCCCGTGTGTGTAGGAACCCAACTGCCAGAGTTAAGTGAGGTGAAACTTGTAGCATGCCAGCATAGCATCTCACCCCAGTTGCCACTCTTCAATATGGATGGTACAGCTGGTAGGAACCTGGGGACATTTGCACAGTGTGGTCCAGCTGAGTGCAGAGCAGTGGGAGAGATGAGCACCCAGGGATGCGATCATCTGGCAGTGCTTACTGAGTGAGCACCTCCTATGTGCACAGTCCTGCTGGGAACCTCTGAAGCCATCTTGCCTGCAGCCATAGGGCCAGGAGCCGTGGTGCTATGGAGAGAGTGGAAGGAAGAGGATGTGTGAGGGGCTTGGAGGACATTGCTCAGCAGGGTCTGGGGTGAGAGAAGTAGTCACAGCCACTGTCTGCAGCTCAGCTGTTCTAGCCCACTATCACCTTCTCTTTGTAAAAATACTTCTCTTAGTTGAAAAAGTAAAACTTGGAATAGTTTTAAAAAAAAGAAGAAAGAAGAAGAAAAAACAGTTTAAAGGTATGAAATAAAAAGAAACGGTGTAGGGCCTCCCCAGTGGCACAGTGGTTGAGCGCTGGGTTGCGAAGCTGCCCGCAGCCTCTGCAGCGCCCGTTCGATCCCCGGCTGCTCCCCGGCCACCGGAGGAGGGTCCCACATGGCGCGCAGACCTCTCCTGCCGCCCGCTGCTCCCCTCAGCAGTGTACTTTGGCTCTTCTGCCTGTTCTGCTCCCCACTCTGGCTCTGGCGAATTCTCTCACCCTCCCACGCTTCTGACTGTACCCAGTGCTTGTATAAATAAATAAAAATAAATAAATCTTTAAAAAAAAAAAAAAAGGAAAATTTCTTTCTAAAAAAAAAAAAAAAAAAAAAAAGAAACGGTGTAAAATAACAAAAGTTGTCTTTTCCTTCCAGTGTCTATCCTTCCAGAGAGTCCCTGTGATTCTGAACACATTTGTGTGTGTAGTCCTCTCATTGCATTTCCTTCAAATTATTGTCACCTACGGTCCACGCTCTTTGATACTTCTTTCTTTTTTTATTTTTTATTATTTTTTAAAGTTTTTTATTTTTTTTATACAAGCATGGGAGGGTGAGAGAATTCACCAGAGCCAGAGAGGGGAGCAGAACAGGCAGACTGACAAAATACACTGCTGAGGGGAGCAGTGGGCACGGCAGGAGAGTTCTGCGTGCCATGTGGGACCCTCGCTGGTGGCTGGGGATCAAACAGGAGCTGCAGAGGCTGCAGGCAGCTTTGCAGCCCAGCGCTCAACCGCTGCGCCACTGGGGAGACCCAATACTTCTTTCTTAATAGCACAGTGTATCTTGGTGTCCATTGTCCAAAAACAGAATACACAAATCTGGTTTATTTTTTTTTTAAGCAATTTCTTTGTAAGGACTTATTCAAGGCATTCCATTTTAGTGGAGTTGACCTTCCTCTCTGTTGCTTGGCTGACTTCTGCTTGCCCTTCTGACCTCAGCTCAGCTATGCCCACACCTGACCCTCTCCTCCAGACTGGACAGGATGCCTCTGTGTTGTGCTTTCCCAGAAGCCTGCACTTTCCTCTCACCTGGTATCAGGTATTGTCAGTATCTGTCTCCAGGGCCTGTGTCTCACCTCTTTTGCCCGCTGTGGGGCTTGGCACACAGAAGAGCTCTTAGGAACTATTGACTGCATGGATTTGGTGCTTGGAGAAATAGTGTTACTTTTTAATAGCATTAAGGCAGACTGAGCATGGTATTAGATGAATTGAGCTTGAAGTGTAGCTTGGAAGTGCTGTTAAAACTGTCTAGCAAATGATGGGAATTCCTGTTCTAGAGCCGAGGCAAGGGTCCTTCCCACAAACGAGTTGGTTGCCTCAGTAGCAGCGAGGCTGATCTGTGAGAGGATGTGCAGGGGAGGCACCGCGAACTCACTGCTCCCTGACCTTGGTGTCCCTTGCAGTCATGAGCAGGTATTCATCTATATCTCTGTTGCAGGGAAACATAGTGGCCCTTGTGCACGACAGTGGAGACGCCGAGGATGAAGAGAACGACCTCCTGCTAAATGGCCTCAGTCACCAGAGCCACCTGATCCTTCGAGCTGAGGGTCTGGCCACTGGCTTCTGCAGGGATGTGCATGGGCAGGTACGCAGGGGCTAGGATTAGGGGCTTACTGTGTAGCAAGCTGGTGGCCTCTGTGCCCGAATCCAGACAGCACATGGGATAATGTTGGGCTAAAGGGTTGTCTGGTTGTGATGTTCATTTGGGTGGAAGGGAAATCTTGGAAATAGTGTGAATGCAAGTCAATGCTTGTTTCAGATATGCTTAGCTTTGTACTCCAGTGCAGGTTTTCCACCTGCATGTTTTGGGACCAAAGTGGAGCTCCTGAAGAAGAGACCAACCTCTGCAACAAAATATCATGACCTGCTCCCAAGCAAGACACTTACTCTGTATTGTCACAGCAGGCTTTGTAGATTTAGGCAGACACTGTTACTTTTACAATAGAGACTTGGGGAAGCCATCCTTGTGGACTAGGGCTGTTGTCTCTGACCAGAACATTTGAGGTACTGCCCTTACCAAGTGACTCCTGTCCTGAAACTTCTCTTTTGGAATCACCCTAAAGCCTCCTCCACATCTTCATGTTGACCACTCTTGACTCTTTAAGGGTAGGTTGGAGTTTTGGCCCAGAGTCATGTAGGCACAAGTACGGAAAATAAAGAAGCATACTCAGAAATGCTGTGTTGCAGGTGCCTGTGGGCACAGTGAGAGAAGGTTCTGCTGGGCAGCTTGTAGGCTGGCTCTGAAACCAATCCCTCTGAGCATTCTAGTCCATGGAGACATCGTGTCCAGCCTTCCTGAACCTCTGAATTGATGTACAAATTCTGTTGTATTGATTTTCAAAGTTAGTCTGGCTAGTAAGAACAAAACCATGCTTAGCAAAAAGACCAAAGGGGAAGACATACAAAATGTTCTTTTCCTCTGGATGACTTTTCTTCTTTCTCCTTCTCTTTCACATTTTCTGTGACTACTAATAACACTATTGTTAAGAAGGAGAAGGAGCTTTTTATTTTTAGTTAACTCATAATAAGCTTTCTTTTGGAAATTGGTCCCATCACTATATGGGGCATGAGGCTGTGATCTCATAGAGAGGCAGGTAAGGTTCATGATGGGGTCCTGGGGAGAGGGTCTGCACCCCTCTTTCATTCTTCTTCCTGTCACTATAGCTGAGGATCCTGTGGAGAAGACCACCACAGCACACAGCCCAATGGAATCGGAGCCTCACTTACCAGTACAAGATACAGGACAAAAGCGTGTCCTTTTTTGCCAAAGGAATGTCTCCTGCTGTCCTGTGACCTGACTTAGGGACAACTGAAGCCATCTTGGACTGTTCTCAGATGTGAAAGATAAAGCAGCTGAGCAGAAATGGATCTTTTCACCTTTGTGGTGGTAGCGCAGGCTGGCCTCACAGCCCCACTGTGACCTGGGGGTGGTGCCTTTGTTTCCCTGGGCCCTGTTCAGAGAACTCACTGAGAACTCTGCCATCCTATCTCTGCTGCCTTTGCATCCTGAACCCAGGGGAAGGAGTCCTTTGGAATGTTCCATGTCAATAAGCTTTAACTCTAACTGCCCTTTTTGTTTTGTTGTGTGTGTCAGTGCCAGAGTGGATCTGACTCTGCTAACCACCAGAGTGCGGTTACCAGGCATTCAGGATGACAACTAAGATAATCATGACTGGTATAAAATGTGTTCCCACATCCTGGCTTCCCATGAATTGTCTCATTTAATTTTCAGCTTCTTCCTGCACAGCTGTTTTCCCTTAAATCCAGAGATCTGTAAGCATGCGCAACGCTGCAGAGCCAGCTATGGGTAATGGAGACCTGACTCTAAAGTCCTGATTGGTCACTGACCCTTGTGGAAACCAGAAACTCCCTTCCGAGTTCACAACTTTGAGTCTTCCTGATTCCATGTGTTGATGAGACGTAGTCATCAGGGCCCAATACTCTGACCTTGGTCTTATGAGACTTTCATTTGGAGCCCTCATCTGCTTTTCTTGCTGCCAGGCAGTGTGGAATCTTAGTGAGGAGCTGACATCTCCCTCACCTGTGAAGAAAGGGAGCTCTTACCCTGCATCCTCTGGGTTCCATCTTGCAACACTGAGCCCCTCAGTCACAGTCACTTCCAAGTGGACACCAGGGCAGTTCTCTGAAATGAGGTGCGTTTTATAGTATGTAAATTATACCAGAGTGAATTTGACTTTAAAAATAAATAAAATGTAAAAAAGCACTGCTTTGCAGTGAGTTAGGTAAGTTTCATCTGTTAGTTAATTTAACATTTATTTTTACTCTTTTTTTAAAAAATTTTTTTGAAGATTTATTTATTCATGCATACAAGAACTGGGGTACAGGCCAGAGGTGTAGAGGGTGAGAGGATTCACCAGAGACAGAGTGGGGAGCAGAACAGATTGACTTAAATACACTGCTGAGAGTAGCAGCGGGCCAGTCAGAAGAGATCTGTTGCGCCAAGTGGAAATAGTTCCCTGGCTGGGGATTGAACTCATGCTGCAGTGTCTGCGGATAGCTTCATAGGTTGTGTCTTAACCCCTTGTACCACCAGGGAGGCCCAGAACAGGCAGATTGAGTGAAAACACTGCAGAGGGGGGCAGCTGGCTAGTCAGGAGAGGTGTGCTGCACCATGAGGGTATCTCCCTGGACGGCTGGGGATGGGGATTGAACTCATACTGCAGAGTCTGCGATAGCTTCATAGTGCTATGCTTAACCCTTTGTGCCACCAGGGAGGCCCTATTTTTAGTCTTTTTAAAAGAGAACAATTTATCACCCCTCTCCTCTAATCAGATCTTTGTGTTGATTACTCCAATGAACTAGTTTCTGCTTTTATTCTTAAAATATTGCAGACCTGATAGAATTTTTGAACATTTTGAGTGTAAGAGAAAGTAGTATTAAAAACCCAGTGATTCTTTTAGTAATTCTTCAGTATTTATATAACCTTCATTTGAGCTATATTTCTGAAGGGACAGTTGTCCCCAAAATTTTTTACATGGTATGAATGTTGCTATCTTTTTTCTTCACTTAATTTTAAATGTTTTCATGAACTCTTTAATGTTTAATAGCTATTTAGCATTGTATGTGTTGTTTTATTCAAATTTCTTAGCTGTTCTCTGGGCACATAGTTGGGTTTTAGTAATTATAAATAATTCTGATATGAATTTTATGTACTCACCTGTTTGAAAGTAAGGACAAGTACTTGTTTCCTTAGGCCATTTATACATTCATTCAACAAACGCCACTGCTGTAAGCACTGAGGGTATGACAGTGACAAAACAGGTCCCTACCTGCACCACAATTGAGAGGTAATATCTATAGCATTAGATTGTGGTAAGCGCTAGAAATAAAGCAGGGAAGAAGGACCCTGTGAAAAGTGAGGGACGATGAAATTTTGGTGTCTGTTCCCTGAAGTAGAAGTTCAGAAGCAGACCATGGACTGGCCATCACATTTTGTCAAGCAGATTGTTCTTTAGAATGTTGGAGCTAGTTAGCAGTGATCTATAGATGTTCTTCCATCAAAACTGGTTTTAACATATTTGTTAATAATTTTATAGTTGTGCACAGTTGTGTGAAAATGAACATTTTTTAATGATTAGGATGTCATTTAATGTCTGTTTTCTTATGTGTACAGAATCAGTTCCTTATCCTTAGTCTCTTATCAAAAAATAGTATCAATCTTATTATTTACTATTTTTGGAAAGTAAGATTTCTATCATTGTATTTGTTCATAGCTATTTCTCTACATCTTTTTTTTTTTTTTTAGTCTTTTTTTTTTTTTAAGGCATGTTTTATTTATTTATTTATTTGTTTGTTTGTTTTTTTTATACATGCACTGGGTACAGTCAGAAGTGCGGGAGGGTGAGAGAATTCACCAGAGCCAGAGCGGGGAGCAGAGCAGGCAGAAGGACCGAAGTACACTGCTGAGGGAAGCAGCGGGCGGCAGGAGAGGTCTGTGCGCCATGTGGGACCCTCCTCCGGTGGCCGGGAGCAGCCAGGGATCGAACCGGCGCCGCAGAGGCTGCGGGCAGCTTTGCAACCCAGCGCTCAACCGCTGCACCACCGGGGAGGCCCTATTTCTCTACATCTTGATCTTGAAAAATATTTTATCTTCAGAAACATTTGTTCTGTATTCAAGTATGCAGCAGTTCAAGAAATGTTTGTGGAACACCTGTTTTATCTAAGGGGTTGTAAAGATAAAGGCAAGCTAATGGCAGGTAGGAAGCAGGAACTTAATTGGTGCAGTGGAGACAATTCAAGTAACAGAAGCTGATATCTTCATAGGAAAGAGCAATTATTTTGCCCTCATTTAAAAATATTTTTTTTGAGTTGAGGAAGCAGAGAATTGGAGAGTGTATTTATGAATGCAGTGTTATTTGAACAACATCTTGGAATGTTCTTATTTTGTCTTTTTTTAAAAATTTTTTTAAATTAAAGATTTATTTATTTATACAAGCAATGGGTACAGTCAGAAGCACGGGAGGGGGAGAGAATTCACCAGAGCCAGAGCGGGGAGCAGAGCAGGCAGAAGGACCGAAGCACACTGCTGAGGGGAGCAGTGGGCGGCAGGAGAGGTCTGCGCGCCATGTGGGACCCTCGCCGGTGGCCGGGGATTGAACCGGTGCTGCAGAGGCTGCGGGCAGCTTTGCAACCCAGCACTCAACCGCTGTGCCACCGGGGAGGCCCTTATTTTGTCTTGATAGCATCTGAGTTCTTCAGAATTCAGAAATGTGTTTTCTTCCTCACTGCTCTAGAGTTGCTATTTTTTGCTCTTTTTCTTCCTCGTTTAAAATAATTTTTTTTTAAGATTTATTTATTTATGCACACAAGAGCTGGGATACAGGCCCGAGATGTGGGGGTTGAGAGGATTCACCAGAGACAGAATGGGGAGCAGAACAGGCAGATTGACTGAAATACACTGCTGAGGGGAGCAGCGGGCGAGGCAGGAGAGGTCTACTGCGCCATGTGGGTTGTTCTCTGGCTGGCGGGGGATCAAATTCATGCTGCAGAGGCTTCAGAGTGCTTCATGGTATGGTGCTTAACCCCTTGTGCCACCAGGGAGGCCCCTAAAATAATTTTTAAAATGTGTTTAACGTTTTGACACATAGAACTTGTCATAATGTGTTTTTTTTTAAGGTTTATTTCTTTTTTGCATACAAGAGTTAGGGTGTAGGCCAGAGGTGCAGGAGTAGGTGAGAGGATTCACCACAGAGTGGGGAGCGGAACAGGCAGATTTACTGAGATACACTGCTGGAGGGAGCAGCGGGCAAGACAGGAGAGGTCTGCTGTGACTTGTGGGTTAGCTCCCTGGCAGGAGATTGAACTTGTGCTACAGATAGCTGGATAGTGCTGAGCCTTAACCCCTTTCCTGCATTACCAGGAAGGCCTTTGTCATAGTGTTTTATTGTGACTTGTCTCTATATTGATACCTGAAAAACACTAGCTCCTGAAAAGTAATATTTCTTTCTCTTTATGTAGTTTGTTTTTTAATATGCAAATTTCTTGAAATTAAGCTCTTTGAAAATTGTCTCTAGTAGGTATTAAAAGGTGTGTGTCTGCTTTCAAAAGTCTTTATTAAAAGTTTTTTGTGCCCACTTATTCAGATGAATTTCACTATCACTTTCTTAAGCTCTAGAAAGATTTCTTCAGGGACTTTTTCTTTAAAAATAACACTTGTATTTAAAAATGAAAAAATTAATACTCCTATTAAATGCTTTTTATTATTAGAAAAGGAAGATGAATGTTTTTTAAAATATTTATTTATTTAGGGCCTCCCTGGTGGCACAGGCAATTGAGTGCCTCACTGTGAAGCTGTCCGCAGCCTCTGCAGTGCGGGTGCGATCCCGACCGGCCGGCGAGAATCCCACATGGTGCAGCAGACCTCTCCTGTCTCGCCTGCTGCTCCCCTCAGTAGTGTATTTCGTCAGTCTGCCTGTTCTGTACTCCGCTCTGTCTCTGGTGAATCCTCTCATCCTCCTGCGCATCTGGCCTGTACCCCAGTGATTGTATAAAAAGAAAAAAAATCTTTAAAAAAAATTTATTTATACAAGCACTGGGGTACAGGCCAGAGGTGTGGGAGGGTGAGAGAATTCACCAGAGACGGAGTAGGGAGCCGAACAGCCAGAAGGGGAGCCTCCCTTGTGGTGCAGGGGGTTAAGACGCAACCTATGAGGCTGTCTGTAGCCACTGCAGCGTGAGTTCCATCCCCAGCCAGGGAGGTGACCCACATGATGCAGCAGACCTCTCCTGCCTCGCCCCCTGCTCCCCTCAACAGTGTATTTCAGTCGATCTGCCTGTTTTGCTCCCCACTCTGTCTCTGGTGAATCCTCCCACACCACCACATCTTTGGCCTGTACCCCAGTTCTTATATGCATAAATAGATAAATCTAAAAAATAAAAAAAAAGAACAGGCAGAAGGACTGAAATACACTGCTGAGGGGAGCAGCGGGCGAGGCAGGAGAGGTCTGCGCGCCATCTGGGAATCTCCCTGGCCAGCCGGGAATCAAACCAGCGCTGCAGAGGCTATGGACAGCTTCACAGTCCTGCGCTCAACCTGCTGTGCCACCGGGGAGGCCCAGAAAAATGAATTATGTTTTTATTTAGTTTTCTATGATGTCTTTGACACAGAAATGCAGTTGACTTAAAAACCTAAAATTTATCCCATAGTTTTTCTAAACTATTCCAATATTTTTCTGATTGAGATATGGAATAAAATTTGCTAAATAAAAGTTTTATGCTGGTATTGTTGACTAATTTCTGTTTTTAATGAAACAGGAAGTATTTTTTATACTAATTCTTAATTGTAAAAATGTATTATCGAGTCAGTTAAAAAAATAAACTTGCAAAGGGAAAGAGGAAAGACATATTCTTCCTCAATCTGTGCCCCCTTTTTAAAGAGTTTAACTGGTAATCATTTTTTAGTTCTGTAGACTCTCTCGACTGCATTGAGCTAATGGCACTGTTTTTCCTGTAGATGTGAGGAGCATGGTAACACTTCTCTCTGTTGTATGTGCCTTGAGTTCCTCTTGCAGTTTTGTCTTACTGGTATTTGTTGTATTTACTATAACTGCCTATTCATGTTAGGCTTGCTAAAGAGGTTTAAAAAAAAACTTTATTTGTGGGCCTCCCTGGTGGCTCAAGGGGTTAAGATGTAACCTATGAAGCTACCCACAGCCACTGCAGCACGAGTTCAATCCCCTGCCAGGGAGCTACCCACATGGCGCAACAGACCTCTCCTGCCTCACCAACTGCTCCCCTCAGCAGTGTGTTTCCGTTGATCTGCCTGTTCTGTTCCCCACTCTGTCTCTGGTGAATCTTCTCACCCACCACACCTCTGGCCTGTACCCAGTTCTTGTATGCATAAATAAAAACATTTTTTAAAAAAAGCTTTATTGAGATTTATTATTGTGATGTTGTGCCATCTATATTTGTAAGTGAAGGTGACTTCCAATTTTTTGTTTATATTTTCTGGGTTAGGTTTGAGCATCAGAACATGACTGATATATGACTCATAAGACATGTTGAGGAATGTGTTGCCTTTTTTATATGCTTTGAAATTCTTAATACTTCTTACTCCGAGTTAGGACTTGCATCCATCAAGGTCAGGTAACTTTTGGGGAGTAATTAAAAAAAATTTTTTTAAAGATTTATTTATTTATGCATACAAGAGCTGAGGGTACAGGCCAGAGGTGCAGGGAGTGAGAGGATTCACCAAAGACAGAGTGGGGAGCTAAACAGGCAGATGTACTGAAATACACTGCTGAGAGAAGCAGCTCGTGAGACAAGAGTGGTCTGCTGTGCCATATGGGTCACCTCCATGGCCAGGGATCAAACTCAAGTGTCCAGAGTAGTCCCCACTCTGTCTCTGGTGAATCTTCTCCCCTCCCCTCCCCCACCTGCACTTCTGACACCCCAGTTCTTGTATGTATAGATAAATCTTAAAAAAAAAAAAACAGTTAAAAAAATGGACAAAAGATTTTTATAGACACCTTACCAAAGCAGACATTTTGCATATAAAAAGATCCTCAGCATCATTAACTATCAGGAAAATACAAATTAAACTTACCATGGGACACAACTATCTAGCCACTAAAATGGCTATTTCAAAAAAGATTGACAGTTACTATAAATGTTGACAAGGATGAGGAGAAATTGGAACCCTCATATTGGTGGTAGGAATATTAAATGATGCAGCCTCTTTGGAAAACAGTTTGGGGGTTTCCTAAAAAATGTTAATGTAGATTTACCACATGACCCAGCCACTCACTTTCTAAGTATTTACCCAAGAGAAATAAAAGCATATATCCATACAAACACATGTGAATGTTCATAGCAGTTGTTCATAACTCAAAAAGTGGCAATAGGGCCTCCCTGGTGGCGCAAGGGGTTGGGCACCACAATTTGAAGCTATCCACAGCCTTTGCAGCACAAGTTTGATCCCCGGCCAGCCAGGGAGAAACCCACATGGCCTGGCAGACCTCTCCTGTTGCGCCCGCTGCTCCCCTCAGCAGTGTATTTTGGTCAGTCTGCCTGTTCTGTTTCCCGCTCTGTGTCTGGTGGATCCTCTCACCCTCTGCATTGCTGGCCTGTATCCCAGCATAAATAAATAAATCTTTAAAAAAAAAAAAAAAAGGGCCTCCCTGGTGGTGCAGGCAGTTGAGCGCAGCGCTGTGAAGATGTCCACAGCCTCTACAGCACTGGTTCGATCCTGGCTAGCCGGCAAAAATCCCACATGGTGCGGCAGACCTCTCCTGTCTTGCACGCTGCTCCCCTCAGCAGTGTATTTCGTCAGTCTGCCTGTTCTGTTCCCCGCTCTGTCTCTAGTGAATCCTCTCACCCTCCCACGCATCTGGCCTGTACCCTGGTTCTTGTATAAATAAAAACCTTAAAAAAAAAAAAGTGGAAATACCTCAAAGGTCCATCAACTGATGAGTAGCTAAGCAATATGTGATGTAGCCATATAATGGAATGTTACTGGGATAAAAAGAAATAAATCATTGACGTGTACTGCAACATGGGTGACCCTGAAAGACACTATGTTTGACATAAAACACCATATATTGCACAATCACATGGGACTGTTGAGGTGAAAATGGGAAATTACTTGATTACTTTTGGGGTCGATGAAAATGTTCTAAAGTTACATTGTGATGCTGGTTGCACTACACATACACGAAAAATCACTACATTTGAAAGAGGTGAGTTGTATTCTATTTAATACCTGCCGAAGTTTGGATTTTGATCCACCATTTACAGCCCTGCTGCTGTAATGTATAGCTCTCAAATCCTAGTGACTCAAAACATCCTCACATTACATTGGGAGCTATGGGTTTGGTGCCACGTTCTCCATGCATCTCATTTTGGGGGTAGTTGAAAGGAGCATTTCCAAATTTGAATTTCTGTTCCCTTGGCTAAGGGAAAGAACAAGAGACTCATTTCCCACAGGCAATAGCTCTTAAAGCTTCTGCCAGATCTGTGTAGGTTAAATTCACTCACACTCCATTCGCCAAAGCAAGATATTTGGTCATTAAAGATTTGTTTGTTTATGCATACAGGAACTGGGATAGAGGCCAGAGTTGCAGGGGCTGGGGGAGAGGATTCACCAGAGACAGTGTGGAAAAGAACAGGCAGACTGACTGAAATACACTACTGAGGGGAGCAGCAGGCAAGACAGGAGAGGTCTGCTGCACCATATGGGTAGCTTCCTGGCAGGCGGGGGATCGAATTTGTGCTGCAGAGGCTGTGGATAGCTTCACAGTGCTGTGCTTAACCCTTTGCACCACCAGGGAGGCCTGACACTTGGTCATTAAGACCAACAATGAAGAAGGGCAGTGAATGTACCCTGTGGAGAGGCACCTCAGTTGCTTGAAAGTTGGCTAGGCCAGTATGATCTACTTACAGCGAAGGGAGCAATGAAATAATCTTCCTGGTTTCTTAACTTCTCAGGTTACTTAAGTTAATTTAGGCCTCAGTTCCATCATCTACAAAATGGGTAGATGATAGTGCCTGTTTCGTGGGGTTTATGGGGTGGTCAGAATCAAATAAATGATAACATGTAAATAAAGTAGGCCTGCTACATGGGTAGTCTGCTCTGATCTGGCGAACTCTCAGCCCTACAAGGCCCTGCTCATACAGCATCCTCTTCATGATTTCTGCTCTTTAGTTTCCTGCCAATCAACACCCTTCCATTCATAGCACCTAAAAGTTTAGAGGCACAAGTTTTAGGGCTTTGGGGTTTGACAGGTCAACATTTGATGCTCCCTTTGCCAGTTAGTAGCCGTGTGTGGCCTCTGCTAAGTTTGTTTAAACACCAGGTGCTTCAGTTTTTACTTGCTTAAAATGAGATTATCTTTTTTTTTTTAAATATTTGTTTGTTTGTGGTTTTTTTTGTTTATTTATACAAGCACTGGGTACATTCAGAAGCATAGGAAGGGGAGAGGATTCACCAGAGCCAGAGCGGGGAGCAGAGCAGGCAGAAGGACCAAAGTACACTGCTGAGGGGAGCAGCGGGCGGCAGGAGAGGTCTGCGCGCCATGTGAGACCCTCCGCCGGTGGCCGGGGAGCAGCCGGGGATCGAACCGGCACTGCAGAGGCCGCGGGCAGCTTCGCAACCCAGCGCTCAACCGCTGCGCCACCGGGGAGGCCCTGAGATTATCTTATAGGCCTGTAAAAGCCATCATCAGGATTATATGAGATAACATATGTGAAGCTGCCTCTGGCAACAACCCAACAATTTGTCACTATTGACTGCCATTATGATCTCTATAATAACTCTTATCATATTGCCTATAAGATTTTGTTTAAACATGTGCATTAAGATATTTAACTTTTCTAGTACAGGGATTTATGATATCTCTGCACTCTGATACATGGTAGGAAGGGACTTGATAGCTAATAAAGGCATTCAACTAATTTCAGTACAATAAAATTTATTTTAAATTAGTGATTGCATCACGTTTGTAAGAATGATTACCATTTATTAAAATCTAGACAGTTTACATGTGTTCATACTAATTCAGTGGTTTTTTTTTCTTCAAAATCCACAGAGGTTGGTGTTTTTGGTTGTAACCTAGAACCTGACTTCTAAGTCATTTTCCTGGCCACAGAGCTACTGCTGCTGCTGGTCAGTGCCTGTATCAAATCTGAGGAGTCTGACCCCAAGGAAGTTCTTTTCACTTTATCATGTTGCCAGCTGCTATCACTAGTGCTTAATTTCATAGTGAGCGTGATCATTAGTTCAAGTGATTGCAGATGGACAGAAATCATTATGAAACATACTTCTCTGTCCAGACAGGCAGGGGTAGCAGTCTTTGTTCCCAGGATGAGGCTACCTAGTCACTTATCAGAGTGACCTTGGGCAAATCCTCCATGTTGAGGAAGATTCTTCCTTTGTGAAATAGACCCAACTCTTATTTTTCAAGATTGTCATAAAGATTAGCCAGGGTGGAAGCTCAAGTATAGAGAGTTGTTATCACTTCATGATTTCTAACTTCTATTTAGTTAAAGGTTTTGAAAAAATTCCAGTTTGTGGAAGCAATTGAAATGAGGTTGAGTTATTCAGGCAGGGCTAACGAGAGTTGTCCCACCTGAAATCCATTTGAAGATGAAATTACAATTAAAAGCAACAGTCAGTTATCTAAATCTTATCTGGAAATGTGTAACAAGGTGGATTGTTGGAGAAAAGGAGATATTTTAGCTACAGGAGAAGCAAAGTGTTGAACAGTTACAGAGTTTAGAGTGTACAGTTATTTTTGTTACATTTTTTCCCTTTGTTTGCATCATAAAATATTGGGGAGAAGCAAGCCATACAGTCATGGCCACTTAATTCTACTCTCCAGGGCCATTCTGTAGCTGATTTAGTAGGGGCTCATTAGCTTCACCTTCACTACAGCCTCAGGCTTTTCTCCTTGTGCAGTGGAAGCCTTCGGACTGCCCAACAAGGAGACCCTTGTTTTTGGAGGAAAGAATCCAGATCTTGAAGAGGGTCAGTGCCCTGCAAATAGGTTTGGTGGTATTGTCAATTGAGGAGGGGTTGGGAAGTAAGGTAAGACAGTCTAAGTCCCTACCCAGGAAGGTGTGAAGAGCTGCTGCCCTCTCTAGAGTGATGACCTTCGTCCAGTGGGCCTAGAGTTGGGCTTAGGAGACTGATTTATGTTGAAATATTCCTCAGGATTCTGCTGGGACAGTTTGGAACCGTGTTCATTATAGGAACTTAGTGGGGAAAGGAGGGGAGTGGGACTTGGTAATGCAGGGTTAGGATAGGTTTAAACAGGAAACTAACAAACAAAAAAATGGATAGACTGTATTTGCCAAAAGGAAAAAGGCAGTGAAAGAGGGGAGCAACTGGTGAGAGACAAGTGCCATCCTTGCCGTCCATGTTTTCTGAGACCAGATGGTGGGATCAGAGGTGGAGGGATGTAGTGGTGGGAAGGGACAGAGCAGAATCTCTGTGATCGAGCATACGGGGTGAAGGAGGAGTCCTGGAGCCCTGGGTGGCTTTTGGTGGCTTTTGCAGGCTTTTACTGGGATTTACCAGGTACACAGCAGACCAGGGGGCCGGGAGGCTGGCAGGCCTCCCAGCCCCCAGCGAGTCCTCACTCTTGCTGGGCTCTCTGGTGTTCTCTCATGACCGCTGCTTCTCTGCTGGTTCTGCTTCTTCCGGTAGTTCCATTTCTTTTGCTCTGCTCTTCCTTTCTGCTGGCGTCCCAATGATGCCACCCTTATAAACCCCGTCTCTCAGCCCAGGTGTACCCACTTACATATGCCCACACCCTACTCCAGGTGTCCTCCATCAGGCATGCATTCAGGACCGCAGATCCATCAGCCATCTTAATGGCGGGAGGGCAGAAAAGTCTGATACTTATCCCACAATGGGGTAAGGTGAGAGTGGTTAAGGGGTGTAGGTAAGGTTTCCCCCCCCTTCTCCTTGCTTTTACTTAAAAATTAAGAACAAAAAAAACAGATTTATAGACTAAAAACTCATCTAAAGCTAAAGGCAACCCTGAATACAGGGCTTAATCTCAAAGGTCACTTTGGATCAAGGTTATTTATCCCCATTATCACTTAATGTCACCAGTCAGAGAGGGATGCCAAGACTGGCAGCCTTGGAGCAGTAGTACCAAAGCCAGTGGGTTCAGGGTTGAGGGAGGGATATGACAAGAAGGGCTAGGAGGGACCAGGTGGCTGGAAGCACTCCAGGGTCATCTCTGATTTCTGCCTGCTTCTTGGCTGTCTGCCCTTTATGCAACTCCAACGCCACCGCCCTGGAGGGCCGGTGGTATTCAAGTAGCCCTGGCTAAGTGGCCAGGCAGCCAGGCTAGTAGATGACCCAGATGTGGCAAAGGATGCTCATTTTAGGGCCCCCTCTTTCATTTGCACATGGACCCATGTGCAGTCTAACTGGCAGTGTACCAGAATGCGCCAGCGCTGGGCACGCGGGGACCTGCTCCCCAGTGGGCCAAAGCCTGCTTTTCTCCTTGTGTGAAACTGGGTAAGAAGACCCACCTCAGGGTTTTCAGAAAGGTCAGGTGAGAGAGGCCGTGTGCAATGTGCTCAGCTAAGCCCCCGACAGAGGAAACTGTGGGCCTGGCTATTACTCCCACTACAAATGCATGTTCCATGTAGAAAATGGTTCAATGTACACCAGTAAGTGGAAACAACCCAACACCCAGCCACTGATCACACATCAGGGTCACCCCTGCCCTGTTTCCTTGCATTGTTTAACAAAAACGAACCAAGATCATACTCTACAGCTCATTTTTAACCTTCTTCTAGAACATCTTTCGACATCAGTAATTATTCATAAAACATCCTTTTAAAGGGGTGGGGGGCCTTATTTTATGGGCATAATTGATTTGAAAAATCTGCAATTATTGTGTATCTCAGAAGCCTTTACTCTTTCTGTTATGAAAATGAACATCTTGTGCATGTTTTTAATAACTGTACGGAATGTGTAGTCAAAAGCCCTGGTGCGGTCTCAGAGCGGCTGGCCGGGCTTCACGCGGCGCGCCGCTGGGCCAGCTAGGAAGTGACCTTTTCCTCACTGGCTGGTGCGGCGGAGGTCCGCCAGGGGGCGAGCGGGAGCCGCGGGGTGGGGCTCAAATGCGCATGCGCGCGCCGCGGGGAGCACGTGCGGAGGGCCGCCGGGGCGGGAGGGGAAAGGTAGGAGGTGAGAGGTGAAGGGGCGGAGAGCTACGCGGGCGCCCGGCGGCCGAAAGCGAGAGGGCGGGCGCCACGCACCGGACCGCGGCGGACCGGGAGCGCGCACGCCGCCCCGCCCCGCCCTCGCTGCCGCCGCCGCTGCCCGCCGCCGCTGCCGCCGCCTCTCGGGAGCCGCGGCCGCCACAGGTACCGTCACGCGCGTCCCCATGGCGCCCGCCCCGGGCCGCGGCTCGGGCCTCCCGCCGCGCGGCCCGGGGAGTTCCCGCCTGGGGGCCGCCAGGGGCGGGGGCGGCGGGCGCTGTCCAGCAGCCGTGCGGGCCGGGGGACCGCGGTCCGGAAAGGGGGGGACGGGCCGACGCGCCCCCACCGCGCCCCGGGCCGCGCCCCCGTCCGGAGGAGCCGCGCGCCCTCACCCCACCCCCTGCCCCCGGGGGACCACTGTCGGGAGAGGCGCCGCGCCGCTGCCCGCCCGGCCCTCCGCCCCCGGGGAGCTGTGGGTTCTAGAATCTGCTGGTTCTGGCTGGGTTTTCCAGAGCCGGGGCGCGCACGCTGTCCGCTCTCGCCGCTTCTGGAAGATACGATGGAGAGGCAACACGTAGCTTTTTTGCTGGGTTTTGCTTGATTTCTAGTTTTTGTTTTTCTCAAACTTCAGCTTTGCTCACTAATGCTGCCTCTGTTTACTTCCAGGCGGGTCTATTTCTTCAGGCTCTCGTACAACATTAGAATGTGCGATAATTAGTTAGAGGGAGCCCTGCATCCAGAGTGAATGATAGAAAGTTGTTACAGGTGGGAAGGTTTCTGGCTGGAGGGGGGCAGTGAGTCTTGAGGGGGGCTCTGAATGGGGTTTCTCCTACTTCCGGCCATTTACTGCCCCTCCTCCTAGAGTGACAATTAGATTTGGGTGACTGATCTCTTTCTGGGAATTTTGTAGTAATTCTTGTAAAGAAAAGCTTTTTTTAATGATGTTTGCTCTATGTTTCTTTTATCTGATCAAACGCACGCGGAGTTGGCTATGCAGTGTCTTTATTGGTTGTGCTAAAACTGAAGCTTTTGTAAAGGAGCAAGGGCTACGGGCATGTAATTAGTGCTGTATATTTCAGGTGTTTCTGGAGTGATGCCTGTATCTTTTTAAGTATGTTAATCATTTAGATTTCAGATGTTAAGACACATTTGCAGCATTCCTAGTGGGCACACAATGTAAAAAACAAAATGCATCTATTTTCATGGTCATTCTTAGGTCATAAATTGAAATGCAGACTTCTCGCTTATTATTAACTAACCTGATGTGTTAGAGATCTTTTCTTTTGCCTTTAAAGGCCCAAACAGTACCTTTGCAGAGGTCTCCAATTACTTTATAATCAGTGGTGTAGCACCCTTCCCCCTAGTAACTAGTTTACCGTAGATGGGTAAAAAGTCTATTCCACGTTTATAACTAAAAAATGGAGGCACACAGATTGTGAATTGTGTGTGGTCATACATGAGCACATTGTCTCATTGGGAAACGACCATACTTGTGGGTTTTGGTACACATGCATTTACATTCAGCGGTAGGCTCTAGGGACACTTGCTCTCTCAGTATTTGGACAAACATGGATGTGTCCAGGGGAACCTGGAATGAAACGTAAGTCCATGTGCTTTTTGCTTGCCCTCACTGCTGCTGCTCACTAGTGTTTTACTGTCGCTGACAGGGACTTCATATGGTTTGTGTCATTCCCCTTAAACAGATAAGACTCCCTGTCAGAGAAACTGGGTTCCTGCAGTTATCCAGCTTGTCAGTTGTGGATCAAACCAGATCTACTGGACTTCGCAACCTGAGCTACTTCCTCTGCAACTTGCTTCCTTCCTGAGTTGGCCAATGAAACAAAGTCCAGGTGACTTCTTCTGCCACCTGAAGTAATAATTCTGGGTAAAATATTTATTGAGCATGTGCACTGTCTAGGTGTAGTTATCTCAATCCTAATAACTGGGTGAGATATTACTGTTATCACTCACCTTACTGATAAATTTTAAAGATGTTACCTGACCGGCCCTGGGTCACCTAGTACGTTCAAGGCAGAGCCCAGGCACAAACCCAGGTAGAATCTCTACTTTTATGCTATTCTTGCACCCACTGGCTTCACAGTCTTCTCTGTTGCGCTTTGGTACATGAGAAGGTAACAGAAGAAGGTGGTAGGGGAGAAGGCAGAAAGCCAGTGTCACAGACCTGAGTCATAGATGGTGGCACTCAGCAGAAAGGAGACAGCGGTTTGTCTATTGTATTTGACAGCTTCCTCCTCCGTGGTTAGGGGCATTGCCCAAGAATGCCTATAGGGTTTCTGGGCCATACATAAAATTTTCAGTGAGTCCAAGGAAAGGTGTGTGCACACATCAGGGGTGGATCTCAGGGAGAAAAAATTAAAACTGGCCTTCTTGTTATTTCAGCCTTATTTAATTTTTATTACATATTTTACAATACATACTATAACTGCAATAGAACATATAATTTATATGTAAATGTAGGTACATTGGAGATGTGTACTCAGTTTTTTGTTGTTGGGGGTTCACAATCAAAAACAGCTAGAAACCTCTGGTTTATTTTATATTTAGCATTTTCTGAATGCATGAAATATGTAGTGTGCTAACCATTTGTTCCTGAGTTGGAAGTCTAGTGAAGTTCAGTGTAATTCTGCGTAATCAGGGAGAATGGTACTTCATATCAATAGCCAATTTATTTTTTTATTTTATTTTTAAAAGATTTACTTATTTATGCATATAAGAGCTGTGGTACAGGCCAGAGATGCAGGGGGTGAGAGGATTCACCAGAGACAGAGCGGGGAACAGAACAGGCAGACTGACGAAATACACTGCTGAGCCAAGCAGCGGGCGAGACAGGAGAGGTTTGCCTTGCCATGTGGGTTTCTCCCTGCCTGGCCAGGGATCAAACTTGTGCTGCAGAGGCTGCGGATCACCTCACAGTGCAGTGCTTAACCCCTTGCGCCACCAGGGAGGCCCTCAAAAACCAATTTAAAAAATTATTCAAGACTATGAAAAAAAATCTGGTATTTCAGTAGTCTTTATGTCACACTTAGCACCAGTCTTAAAAGCTTGAAGCAATAGTGACTTTTTTTCCCCCAAGATTTATTTATTTTTATACAAGAACTGGGGTACAGGCCAGATGTGCAGGAGGGTGAGAGGATTCACCAGAGCCAGAGCGGGGAACAGAACAGGCAGACTGATGAAATACACTGCTGAGGGGAGCAGTGGGCGAGACAGGGGAGGTCTGCTTCGCCATGTAGGATTCTCGCCGGCTGGCAGGGATCGAACCGGCGCTGCAGAGGCTGTGGACAGCTTCACAGTGCGGCGCTCAACCGCTTGCGCCATCAGGGAGTCCCTGCAATAGTGACTTTTTGATGCCCTTTTGAAGTTAAAATTTTGTTGAATTTCTATTTTAAGCACGTTCATTTCATGGGAACCAGAGACAAAGTAATCAGTTCATGCAAATGTGGCAGTTGTAATAGTCATACTTGTGCTATTCCCCAGCTTTAGAGTATGTCCAAATCATATAAATGTTGAAATTCCAAATGCATCGGTTCTTACCGCTTTTTACAAACTAGATTTTATTTTCTTCAGCTCATTCCTTTGCAGTGGTTGGTACAGTATCTCAAAATGAGCAGTTCCTGAATTTTTCCCAATTGAAAAAAAAAAAGAACTTCTGGCTTATCATTTCACAATTGGCTAGAGATTAGTACTTTTTTAGGAGTTTGGGTTCAAACAATAGGATGGACTTTGAGCAAGAAATACATTTTTTTTTAAAGGAATTTTTGTTTTTCTAGAGATTTATTTATTTATTTATACAAGCACTGGGTACAGTCAGAAGCGCGGGAGGGTGAGAGAATTCACCAGAGCCAGAGCAGGGAACAGAACAGGCAACTGATGATACACTGCTGAGGGGAGCAGCAGGCGGCAGGAGAGGTCTGTGCGCCATGTGGGACCCTCCTCCGGTGGCCGGGGAACAGCCGGGGATCGAACCGGCGCTGCAGAGGCTGCGGGCAGCTTCGCAACCCAGCGCTCAACCGCTGCGCCACCGGGGAGGCCCAAGAAATACATTTCTTAGACAAGCTACATTTATCTAGTTGAGACATTACTTCATACCAGTGATCCTCAAACTTTAGCATGAATCAGAATTACCTGGAGGGCTTGTTTTATTTATTTTTTAAAAGACTTATTTATTTATGCATACAAGAGCTAGGGTGTAGGCCAGAGGTGTGGGGTGGGTGAGAGGATTCCCAGAGACAGAGCAGGCAGCAGAATAGGCAGATCTACTGAAATACACTGCTGAGGGGAAGCAGCAGGTGAGAAAGGAGAGGTCTACTGTTCCATGTAGGTCAGCTCCCTGGCCTGGGATCGAAGTCATGCTGCAGTGGCTGCTCATAGATTCTTAGTGCTGAGACTTAACCCCTTGTGCCACCAGGGAGACCCTGGAGGGCTTGTTTTAACTCTGCCTCTAGAGTCATTGAATCTGCAGGTCAGATGGGTGCTAGAATTTGAATTTCGTTTTTTTTATTTGTAAACAATTTTTATTGCCTAAAATTGAAATAATATTTATGAGAAGATATATAATCATCAATTTTTAATTCATAATATTTTTTAATTTAACACTTATCATTTTTTACATTTTTTTAGACAATATTTGCTTCCCCCACCCCTCAGATTGAGTCCCCATAGAATTTCTTTCCCCAAGGCACCCCTGCACCATCACCACAGTCCCCTGTGCTCCTCCCTCTCTCCCAACCCTCTCCCTCCTCCTCCCCTGCAGTATGTCTCTGATTCGTAATTGTCTGTTTTTGCTTTGTTGTGTTTTGTACTGTTAGTTTTTTTTTTTACACTGATGTCTTATTTGGTTCCTCTATATTCCTGTCATAAGTGAAACCACCCGATATTTTTCTTTTTCCTTCTGGCTTATTTCGCTGAGCATAAGAATTTATATTTCAAACAAATTACCAGTTGCTGCTTTTGCTGGCCCAGGGAAACATACTTTGAGAGCCATGGCTCCATACAAATGCACCTAAAACCAGAGCACTATGCCAGTACTTGCAACTTGTTAAACATGTACAACACCTTGAATCCCATCAGTATCTGTCAGTCGTGTGGTATAGTTCTTACCAGGTACATAACTGACTTTTGTTAGCTAATTTTCTTCTTAGTTTTTTTTTTTTTAAGATTTATTTATTTATTTATACAAGCACTGGATACAGTCAGAAGTGCGGGAGGGTGACGGGCATGGCAGGAGAGGTTTGAGCACCATGTTGGACCATTGGCAGCAGCCGGGGATTGAACCGGCGCTGCAGAGGCTGAGGGCAGCTTTGCAGCCCAGCGCTCAACCGCTGCGCCACCAAGGAGGCCCTTTCTTCTTAGTTTTCAATGGTGTCATAATTAAGGTTGCATTCTCAATTATAGTGCTATTTCTGTTTTTTGCCCTACAGTTTTCTCTCTAAATTTCTTGAGGGATTAGAAAGGTTTTTTTAAAAGATTTTATTTGCTTATGCATACAAGAAATGGGGTATAGGCCAGAGGTGTGGGGGGTGAGAGGATTCACCAGAGACAGAGTGGGGAACAGAACAGGCAGATTGACTGAAATACACTGCTGAGGGGAAGCAGCAGGTGAGACAAGAGTACTGTGTGGGTCAGCTTCCAGTTAGACCAGGGATTTAACTCGTGCTGCTGCTTAGTACTGAGACTTAACCCCTTGTGCCACCAGGGAGGCACCCCCTGCTTTAAATTCTTTTGCATACGTACCCATAAGTGAAATTGCTGGATCATATAGTAATTCTGCTTTTAATCTTTTTGAGGAACTGCCTCTGTTTTTCCACAGTAGCTGTACCATTTTATATTCTTAGCATCAATGCGCAAAGGTTCCAGTTTCTCCACATCCTCACCAACATTTGTTGTTTGTATTTTTTTTTTAAAAGATTTATTTATTTATTTATACAAGCACTGGGTACAGTCAGAAGCGCAGGAGGGTGAGAGAATTTACCAGAGCCAGAGCGGGGAATAGAACAGGCAGAGTGACTAAATACACTGCTGAGGGGAGCAGTGGGCGCGGCAGGAGAGGTCTGTCGTGCCATGTGATGCCCTCGCCCGGCGGCCGGGGATCAAACTGGTGCTGCAGAGGCTGCAGGCAGCTTTGTAGCCCAGCGTTCAACCGCTGCGCCACCAGGGGAGGCCCTGTTGTTTGTATTTTTTTTATAGTAGCCATCCTAATGGATGTGAAATGGTATCTCATTGTAATTTTTTTTTTTTTAAAGAAATTTTTTTTTTTAATAGAGGCATGTTTTACTTATTTATTTATTTGTTTGTTTGTTTTGTTTATACATGCACTGGGTACAGTCAGAAGCGCGGGAGGGTGAGAGAATTCACCAGAGGCAGAGCGGGGAGCAGAGCAGGCAGAAGGACCCAAGTACACTGCTGAGGGGAGCAGCGGGCGGCAGGAGAGGTCTGCGCGCCATGTGGGACCCTCCTCCGGTGGCCGGGGAGCAGCCGGGGATCGAACCGGCACTGCAGAGGCCGCGGGCAGCTTCGCAACCCAGCGCTCAACCGCTGCGCCACCGGGGAGGCCCATCTCATTGTAATTTTGAGTTGCAAATTTCCTTAATTATTTGATTCCCTCAAAGATTTGTGATATTGAGCATTTTTCATGTACCTATTTGCCATTGATATTGCTTCTTTGGAGAGATGTCTATTCAAGTCCTTGGCCCATTTTTTAACCAGATACATTCTTTAGATTGGGGAGTCAAGCTTATGTCCTGGGGGAATAGGGTGATATACAGAGATGAATAAATAACTTTTCAGTGGAAGGTGCTATGGATAACAAAGGTGGTTAAAGCACTTAGAACAGGGCTTGGCACAACATAAGCTCTGCTGGAGTGTTTGCTATTTTTATAAATGGAATAAAGATGGATTGGGTAGGGCCTCCCCGGTGGCGCAGCGGTTGAGCGCTGGGTTGCGAAGCTGCCCGCGGCCTCTGCAGTGCCGGTTCGATCCCCGGCTGCTCCCCGGCCACCGGAGGAGGGTCCCACATGGCGCGCAGAGCTCTCCTGCCGCCCGCTGCTCCCCTCAGCAGTGTCCTTCGGTCCTTCTGCCTGCTCTGCTCCCCGCTCTGGCTCTGGTGAATTCTCTCACCCTCCTGCGCTTCTGACTGTACCCAGTGCATGTATTAACAAAACAAACAAACAAATAAATAAAAATCATAAATAAATAAAAATACATGCCTCTTAAAAAAAATAAAAAAAATGTTTAAAAAAAATAAAGATGGATTGGGTAGTAGTATAGGGGAGCCTTTTAACTTGCGTTGAAACAGGTATTTCTGAAACCTGAGAGAGAAGATGGCAGCAGTCATGTAAAGATTTGGGGGTGATTTTTCCCAGCAAAATGGAAAGTACAGACATCCAGAAGGGGGACATGTTCAAGAGTGAGAGGTAGAAGCCCTTCCCATGTCGTTGGAGCTTGGGGATGAGTGGAAGTGGTGAAGGTCTGAGAAATAGGTGGGGCCAGATTTTGTAGAGGTTGTAGCTTGGTAATCAACTTAGATTTTGTGTAATAGATACAATAGGAGTGGTTTATACAGAGGAGTGACATTAGTGATTTGTATCTTAGGAACATGGGTGGAAGATGGAGTTAAGCAAGAGTGTGGAGGCTGGGAGGCCATTATAGTTGTCCACACAGTTTGATAATGAAAAAGTAACTGGGGGGATGATAATGGGTGATCAAATTCTGGATCTGACTTGGAGGTAAATCTGTTATGACTAGTCGATGGATTAGATGTGGTCTGTTTCTAGGATGTCTTCTAAAACTTTTGGCCTGAGCAATAACAAGACAGTTAGTGGTACAATTAACTGAGAGTTGGCTAGAGGAAGAACCGATTTGGGGGGAAAATAAAGAGTTCTAATGTGGCCTGGTTAGATTTGTGGTGCTCACTAGATATCTGAGTGGAGATGCCAAGTAGAAACAGGTGGAGTTTGCTGCCAGTCTGCTGGGAAGAGTTTTAGAGTTCCCCAAGGAGAGGGACCCTCCTTGGTGAGTCTCATCTATTGTTTTTTTTTTTTCCCTTTTCCACTTTTTTTTTTTTTTAAAGATTATTTATTTGTGCATAGACCAGTAATGGGGATGGGCTGGGGGTGAGAGGACTCACCAGAGACAGAGTGGGGATCAAAACAGTGATCTACTGAAATACACTGCTGAGGGGAGCAGTGGGTGAGATAGGAGAGGTCTGCTGCGCCATGTGGGTCAGCTCCCTGGCCGGGGAATGAATTATGGCTATGCTGGAGATAGCGCTGATGCTAACACCTTTGCCACCAGGGAGGCCCTCTTTGCTGCTCTTCCCCTCACAGAAAACTCTTTTGCACATTTTTTTTTTAAAGATTTATTTATTTATGCATACAAGAACTGGGGTACAGGCCAGAGGTGCAGGGGTGAGAGGATTCACCAGAGACAGAGCGGGGAACAGAACAGGCAGACTGACTGAAATACACTGTTAAGGGGAGCAGCGGGTGAGTCAGGAGAGGTCTGCTGAGCCATGTGGGTTGCTTCCTGGCCAGGGATCGAACTCACGCTGCAGTGGCTGTGGACAGATTCATAGGTTATGTCTCAACCCCTTGCGCCACCAGGGAGGCCCTCGCACATTTTTTTGTTTGTTTATTTGGGATGGAACCATCTTCCATGTGGTATTCATGTTAACTCTTGAGATAGTGATAAAATACCCATCAAACTTCCCACTTTTGGTAAATATCGAGAACCCTGGTGCTCCATATTTCTGTCAGGAAACCAGACAAGGTTGTGTGCCGTGGATGTGCCCATGTGTGCCTGGGACCAGGAATCTGGTCCTGACCATGAGCCTTCCAGCACTTGGCGACACTAAGGCTGTGGGCATCCTCCTACCGGATCAAAGGTCTTATCTTGTGAAATTAGGCTCTTGGGTTGTTTCAAACTTTAAGAGGTACTTTGCTCAAATTTTTAGCAGTGATCCCTTTGTTAGTTTTTCCTGACCAGGTCAAAAGGGAAAATGAATATAGGTAACAGGCATTGTGGAAAAAAATCTTTTTTGATGTTTAATTGCGAAGAAGGTTTGCATTTTGTCCATGGTTATTTGTGAAAACAAACACAGCCAATCACTCATAGCAGGAATCTAGAAAACTTAAATAAGGGACCAGGAAAATGAATAACTATAAGAAAGTGAAAATCAAAATCAACAAAAAACTATGAACCAGAGACACTTTTCGGGGGGTGGGGGCGGGAGGGGAGGGATTGGGGTCAGAATGGGGGGGGCTGCAATTGTATGGGGAATATAAAAATAAAATTTATTATTTAAAAAAATATATAATTTGGTTTTCCTTCAGCCTGGGTGTTGCTGTTATTCTGACAATTATTCTAAATGCGGCAGGCTTCAAATTCTCTGAAATCAGCTATTATTAGTTAATGGAAATTCTTTTCTTTTTTCATTGCTTTTAACTGATCATTGGTCCAGTCTACACAGCAACTTTTAGAAAATGTTTTTTTCTCCTAAGATGAATTGTTTGCACCAATGTACTAGTTTAAGCCTGCAGTGACTTTCTGCTCGGCACCAGATGAGGTGCTGGGTACTCTGGGGAATACAAAGGTGATTCAGCTGTGACCTTCTCTCAAGAGGGACCAATCAATCAGGGGAGGTGGAGTGAGTCAGAACGAACAGGGCTGGGTGGAATTCAGTTATGGAAACCTACAGAAGAGGGCTGCTACTTACACAGGGATGCTTTGTTCATTATTTAATTTTAGCTTTCCAGTGCAGTAATAGATTCACATGGCAAAGCATTCAAGAGGTATATATGGGAAAGTTTTCTTCCATCTTGCTCCTCGCCACCAGATCCTATCCCCAGAGGCAGTCATTGTTACCATTCTCAAGTGTCTGTCCTGGGGTGTTCTGTGCACAATTCAGAGAAATACACAGAGAGCTCTTTTACATGAAAGTAGCACACTATATCCCTTGCTTTTTTTCTGCTTTTTGATAGTTCATTTTCAATATATGAGCTTCCTTCCTTTTACAACTGGGTGGTATTCCATTGTCAGAGTTCTATTGACAGACATGTAAGATGTTTTAAATTTTTCTAGTGCAAATAAAACTGGCTTGAGTAATCTGCATGGCCAAGTGCATCTATTCAGTCACTTAATCAGAGGCAGGAGTGACAGGTTGGTGAGTAAGTGCTTTTTAAATTTTTTTAAAGATTTATTTATTTATGCATACAAGAACTAGGGTACAGGCCAGATGTGTGTGGGGGGGTTAGGATTCACCAGAGTGGGGAACAGAACAGGCAGATTGACTGAAATACACTGCTGAGGGGAGCAGCAGGTGAGTCAGGAAAGGTCTGCTGCGCCGTGTGGGTAGCTCCCTGGCCAGAGATCGAACTCCTGCTGCAGTGACTGTGGGTAGCTTCATAGGTTGCGTCTTAACTCCTTGTGCCACCAGGGAGGCCCACTTTTTACATTTTGGTTATTCTTACTAGATGAACCTCCATAGATGTTTTATTCACATATGTCCCTCAGCTGCGTGTGGCACTGCAAGTTTATCCATGCCTTCACTAACACTTTTTTTTTTTTTTAAAGATTTATCTATTTATGCATACAAGAGCTGGGGTACAGGCCAGAGATGCGGGGGGTGAGAGGATTCACCAGAAACAAAGTGGGGAGAAGAACAGGCAGACTGACTGAAATACACTGCTGAGGGAGCAGCGGGCAAGACAGGAGAGGTCTGCTGCACCATGTGGGTTTCTCTTTGACCGGCTGGGGATTGAACTCACGCTACAGAGGCTGCAGATTGCTTCATAGTGCGGTGCTTAACCCTTTGCGTCACCAGGGAGGCCCACTAACACTTTTTATGATCTTTGCCCATTTGACACGTAAGAAAATTGTTTTCAAAAAACTTCTTTCTTCAACCTACAGAAACAATAAAAGAGTAACAGAATGAACACTCATTATGTATCTCTCCTGTTGCTGCAAGGTTAATGGACCATTTCCGTGTGTGTGTGTGTGTGTGTGTGTGTGTGTGTGTGTGTCCTTTGCCCATTTTTCTATTGGGCTTTTGCAGAATTTATTTTGTAAAAATTGTTTATATGAAGGAACTTACCATTTTGTAATATATATTACAGTCCTATTTTTCCAAATTATTATCTCACTTAGGATGATTTTGACATGAAAACTTTTGGGTCTTAGTTGGGTCATATTTATTGGCCTTTTAAAAGCTTCTGGGTTTTGTGTCACACCTAGAAGCATCTTCTTTAGAGGAATAGTATGAAATAATCTGTGGTTTCTTTTTTCTTTTTTTTCTTTTTTTAAGATTTATTTATACAAGAGCTGGGGTACAGGCCAGATGCGTGGGATTCACCAGAGACAGAGCGGGGAACAGAACAGGAACAGGAAGACTGATGAAATACGCTGCTGAGGGGAGCAGCGGGTGAAATAGGAGCGGTCTGCTGTGCCATGTGGAATTCTCGCCGGCCAGCCAGGATCAAACCCTTTGTTGTGAAAAGCTTCACAGTGTGGCACTCAACTGCTTGTGCCACCAGGGAGGCCCTAATCTGTGGTTTCTTAAAGTGCTTTTTGCATTTCATTTTTTATCTTTAAAATTTTGGGGAGGGGCCTCCCTGGTGGCGCAGGGGTTAAGACACAACCTATGAAGCTATTCGCAGCCACTGTAGCACTAGTTTGATCCCCCAGTGAGCCAGAGAGCCACCCACATGGCACAGCAGACCTCTCCTGGCTTGCCTGCTGCTCCTCTCAGCAGTGTATTTCAGTCAGTCTGCCTGTTCTACTCCTCACTCTGTCTCTGGTGAATCCTCTCACCCGCCCCCGGCCTGTACCCCAGTTCTTGCATGCATAAATAAATCTTTAAAAAAATAGAATACAGGGTCCTCTCCGGTGGCACAGCGGTTGAGCACTGGGTTGCGAAGCTGCCTGAAGCCTTCGCGGAGCCGGTTCGATCCCCGGCTGCTCCCCGGCCACCGGAGGAGGGTCCCACATGGCACGCAGACCTCTCCTGCCACCCGCTGCTCCCCTCAGCAGTGTGCTTCGGTCCTTCTGCCTGCTCTGCTCCCCGCTCTGGCTCTGGTGAATTCTCTCACCCTCCCGCGCTTCTGACTGTACCCAGTGCTTGTATAAATAAATAAATAAATAAATCTTTAAAAAAAAAAAATAGAATACAATTTTGGGGGATTTTTCCCCAAAGGGTGTCCCATTCATTGCAACATTGTTTATTGAACATTGATCTTTTTCCCACTTGTTTAGATACCACCCTTATCATTTTCTATAGATTATAAACTTTGTCAGTATTATACTGATATGCATGTTAGACCCATATACAGGGTCTTTTCTGACCTTTTATTCTATGCATCCATGCATGTATTTATGTGTTAGTACCATATTGTTTTTTTTTTTTTAAATTTATTTATTTATTTATACAAGCACTGGGTACAGTCAGAAGCGTGGGAGGGTGAGAGAATTCACCAGAGCCAGAGCGGGGAGCAGAGCAGGCAGAAGGACCTAAGTACACTGCTGAGGGGAGCAGCAGGCGGCAGGAGAGGTCTGCGCGCCATGTGGGACCCTCCTCCGGTGGCCGGGAAGCAGCCGGGGATGGAACCGGCGCTGCAGAGGCTGCGGGAAGCTTTGCAACCCAGCGCTCAACCGCTGCGCGGCCCAGTACTATATTGTTTTTATCATACTAGCTTTATATGTGTTTTGATATTGGTAAAGTTAATTCTTTTTTTTTTTTTTTTAAAGATTTATTTATTCATACAAGAACTGGGGCACAGGCCAGAAGTGTAGGGGGTGAGAGGATTCACCAGAGACAGAGTGGGGAACAAAACAGGCGGATTGACTGAAATACACTGCTGAGGGGAACAGTGGGTGAGCCAGGAAAGGTCTGCTCCACCATGTGGGTAGCTCGCTGGCCAGCCGGGGATTGAACTCATGCTTCAGTGGCTGTGGACAGCTTGCGCCACCAGGGAGGCCTGGTAAAGTTAATTCTTGTTCATCACTTTTACTTTTCAGAACTTTCTGCTTTTTTTTTTTTAAAGATTTATTTATTTATACAAGAACCGGGGTATAGGCCAGATGCACGGGAGGGTGAAACCATTCACCAGAGACAGAGGGGAACAGAACAGGCAGACTGGTCAAATATACTGCTGAGGGGAGCAGCGGGCGCAACAGGAGCGGTCTGCTGCGCTATGTGGGACCCTCTCTGGCCGGCCAGGATTGAACCGGTGCTGCAGAGGCTGTGGACAGCTTCATAGCACGGCGCTCAACCGCCTGTGCCACCAGGGGAGGCCCTATTTTTGTTTTTCTATATGAACTTTAAAATAAGTTTGTATAGTTTACAAAAATCCTGTTTATCTTTATTGGGATTGTTATTTATTTGGTGAAAAACTATTTGCAGTCCAGCTCCACGAAGGTACCCTTCATCTTGGCAATGGTATATAAGCTGGTCTTGGCATACTGGATGTGCATGGACTTCTTGTAGAAAAGGAAACCTTGTATCAAATGCAGGGCCATGGTGGCTCCTCATCTTCAGGCTCTGTAATACCAGGACATCTATATCTGGCCAAACTGGGAGAAGATGGCATACAGGGACTTCTTCAGCTGATCCTTCTTTTTTTTTTTTTTTTAAGATTTTATTTATTTATTTATACAAGCACTGGGTACAGTCAGAAGCACGGGAGGGTGAGAGAATCCACCAGAACCAGAGGGGAGAGTAGAGCGGGCAGACTGACGAAGTACACTGCTGAGGGGAGCAGCGGGTGCCATGTGGGACCCTCGCCCAGTGGCCGGGGATCGAACCGGTGCTGCAGAGGGTGCGGGCAGCTTCGCAACCCAGCGCTCAACCGCTGCGCCACCAGGGAGGCCCTGATCCTTCTTGATTGTCTTGTTGAGGTTGTTGATAAAAATTGTGTGGTTTGGGGCAGGTTTTGAGGAACTGCCGTGGAGTGAGATGTTGAGGTAAGTTGAAAGGACTACCTCACACAAGTGGCATTTATGTTACAGTTTTAGGCAACGTTTTGATGATGAATCTTTCCTACTAAGTACATGATGTGTCTTTAGGTTTTCTTTTGTGTCCTCAGAATTTGAGAGATTTTTTTTTTTTAAAGATTTATTTATTTATTTACACAAGCATTGGGTACAATCAGAAGCGCGGGAGGGTGAGAGAATTCACCAGAGCTAGAGCGGGGAACAGAACAGGCAGACTGACAAAATACACTGCCGAGGGGCGCAAGGGGTTTAGCAGGAGAGGTCCGTGCGCCATGTGGGACCCTTGCCGGCGGCTGGGGATCGAACCAGCGCCGCAGAGGCTGCGGACAGCTTTGCAGCCCAGGCTCAACCGCTGCGCCACCAGGGGAGGCCCTTGAGAGATTTCTTGGTGTTTATTAAGTTTATTCTCAGGTCTTTCTGTTATTAGTGTTGTTGAAGTATTACATCTTATACCTGCTTACTGATAACGTGTGCGAATGCATTGATTTCTAATTATTAATTTATACCACCTTATCTAATTCTTTTTTCAACTGTAAGAGGTTTTCAGGTGATTTTCTTAGATTTCTAGGTATATACTAGTGATCATTTTACCTGTCCTAGTTGTATACCTATATTTCCTTTCTGTTGCATATTGTGATAGCTAGTACTTCCACAACTGTAATGATTAATGGTAGTGAAATGTATAGCTTTGTTTTGCCTCTGACTTTAGTGGGAATTCTGTGTTCTTATTCAGTTTGATTTTAGATTTGGGGTTGAGAAGGATGTAAATATGTGGTTGAAGTCTGTTACACTCACACACACACACACACACACACACACAGTTTTCAAACTTTTTAAGTAGCTTGTTGAGGTCTGCAAAAGTTTCTACTAAATTATTTACTGTGACTTTTTGGTAAGGGGATTCTTCTTCTGCACTTTCTGTTCTCCTGCCTTCTTAGCTATGTATTCCTGTCCCAGTTCCAACAATTAGTCAATTCTTCAGGAACCATCTTTAGGTGCTCCTGAAGGTCATCCTTGAGTTTGAAGTTGCTTGCCGTGTTGATTTTTGTAACCTCATCCTTGGCAGATCCTTTGAAGTCATGGACAAATCTCTTGAGTCTCTTTTTACAGATGCCACTCATATACTTGTTGATAACATCATCCCAAGCCCAAGCAAGATTCTTGATGCAGTCATAAGTACAATTCTTTCAGAATTGCATCAGTGTCTCTGCTCAGTGTCTTCCTTAGTTGCAGCAATGGCGTGGACAAAGTTTCTCTTCAGGTAATAGGCCTTAAAAGCTGCAATAACGTTTTCATCCTTTGGTTGGTTCAGAAGGTGATGTTTCGAGCCTCCCTGGTGGTGCAGGCGGTTGAGCACAGCACTATGAAGCTGTCCGCAGCCTCTGCAGTGCTGGTTCGATCTCCGCTGGCCTCAGAGCAACCCACATGTCGAGCAGACCTCTCCTGTCTCACCCACTGCTCCCCTCAGCAGTATATTTCGTCAGTCTGCCTGTTATGTTTCCTGCTCTGTCTCTGGTGAATCCCCTCACCCTCCTGCACATCTGGCCTGTACCCCAGTTCTTGTATAAATAAAAAAAATAAATCTTTAAAAAAAAGTGGTGTTTCAAGGGACACCTCTTTGATATTGAAAGGAAGATCAGTGAAAGTAGGTTATTTGGGAGCCTTATTGACAACAAAGAAAATCTTGAAAGATGTTTTTCTCCAAACAGTACTTCTCCATTATGCTGGCATAGCCATTCAGGGGGACATCTTGGAAGAGGGGCTGGATCATGTATGATTTCTTATTGTTGCTGTAGTACTTTTGCATTGTGTGCTTATTGTTATGCTTGAAGGCCTTGGGGTTTTCATGATGCCAGATCACAAAGGGCCTCCCCTAACCCCTGGCTTCTCCACCAGATCACAAGGATTTTAACTTCTAACCTGCAACATTCCAAGCAAGACTGTGTTCTTGTCCTTAAAAACTCTGAAATTTGGGGCCTCCATGGTGGCACAAGAGGTTAAGTCTCAGCGGCTCACTGCATCACAAGTTCAGGCCCATCAGCAGTGTATTTCAGTAGATCCACCTGTTCTGCTTCCTATTCTGTCTCTGGTGAATCTTCTCACCCCTTGCCCCCACACCTCTGGCCTACACCCCAGTTCTTGTATGCATAAATAACTAAAATAAATCTTTAAAAACTAAACAAAACTGAAGTTTAGCATTGACCTCATCTCCTTGAGGATGAAAGACCTTTCAGGTGTCCCTTTCCAGAATAGTGAGGTTTTAGGATATTGAAGATTTGTTCTGGCAAGTAAATTTCCTCCATAGTCTAGCCACAATTTCCAAAATTTTTGTAGTTGCTTTTATATCAATACTCACAGACTCACTTCTCACTTTCACATTATATAATGAATATTGATTCTTGAATTTTTTTTTAAGATTTATTTAAAGAGGTGAGAGGGAGGTGAGAGGGTTCACCAGAGACAGAGTGGGGAGCAGAACAGACAGATCTATTGAAATACACTGCTGAGGGGAGCAGCGGGTGAGACAGGAGAGGTCTGCTGTGCTATGTGGGTCAGCTCCCTGGCTGGGGATTAAACTTGTGCTGCAGTGGCTGCCAATAGCTTCATAGCGCTGAGACTTAACTCCTTGAGCCAACAGGGAGGCCCCCTGATTCCTCAATTTTTTTTTTTTTAAGATTTATTTATTTATACAAGCACTGGGTACAGTCAGAAGCGCGGGAAGGTGAGAGAATTCACCAGAGCCAGAGTAGGGAATAGAACAGGCAGACTGATGAAGTACACTGCTGAGGGGAGCAGCGGGCCAGACAGGAGAGGTCTGTCAAGCCATGTGGGACCCTCGCCCAGTTGCTGGGGATCGAACCGGCACTGCAGAGGCTGTGGGCAGCTTCGCAGCCCAGTGCTCTACTGCTTCGCCACCAGGGAGAGGCCCTCTTCAATGGTTTTAACCGTCCAGCGCTAGCAGTAAATTCACACTGTTGGGTCCAGCCTTTTCTTTCAACAATGCAAACAAACTTTTTGCTTTAATTGTGCTTATCATGGTGCTGAGGACTCTTTAGTGTCACAGAAAAATCTTACATGTAAGTCTTTAATCTATTTCAAGTTAATTTTTGTGAGTGGTATAAGAGGGATATGTTCCTGTGTGTAATCTTCAGTGCAAGTCATTACAAGTTTCTCCATATCTGATATTCTCAAATTTTTTGTTAGTCTCATTGCTTTAAATAAAGCATATCCTTCAACAGTTCCCACCACTCTGTTCTTTTATTTTTTAAAAATATTATTTATGCATACAAGAACTGGGGTGTAGGCCAGAGGTGCGTTGTGGCATGGGGGGTAAGAGGATTCACCAGAGACAGAGTGGGGAACAGAACAGGCAGATTGACTAAAATACACTGCTGAGGGGAGCAGCAGGTGAGTCAGGAGAGGTCTGCTGCGCCATGTGGGTAACTCCCTGGCTAACTAGAGATTGAATTCGAACTCATGCTGCAGAGGTTGCGAGTAGCTTCACAGGCCTGTGCTTTACCCCTTGCACCACCAGGGAGGCCCTCTGTTCTTATTTTTTAAGATTGTTGCTATGCTACATAGGAATGCTTGACTCGAGCAGTAGCCATCACTGATTTTCCATGTTGGTAGTCTTTAATCACTTAATTTCATTTCCATGTCAATCATCCCTCCTGGTGTCTTACTGGCATCATTAGATTTTCTGTGCTTAGGGCCCATGATGAACAAGAAAACAGGAGATGAAATAAAATCCAGGAAGTTTGAAGCATCTGGGTGCTGCTGCTTGTGCTTCTCCTGGAAAGTTTGCATATGATGACATTTTGCCTCTCAACTTCTTAGGATCTCCTTTGCCCAGGTGGAGTAGCAGTAAACACAAGATGTATGAGCTGTTCGGTATAAAACTAATATTATGACTGCTACATTGTCACTAGGCAATAGGGAGCTTGGCACCACTGTTGTAGATGCAGTCTGTTATATGGTGGTTGACTGTATCTGTCTGATTAATTTCACTTGCCGTTATGTTCTCTATGTACATTCATGTTGTTGCATGTGGTAAGATTTCCTTCTTTCTCATGACTGAATAATAATTCCATTAAAAAATCTGTATGTATATACACACCCCCCTTCCACACACATCATTATCCATTTATCTGTTGATGGACATTTAGGTTCTTTCCACATCTTCACTATTGTGAATAATGCTGTAGTGAACATGGGTGTGCAGATCTTTTTGAGGTAATGATTTTGTTTCCTTGAGCATATACCCAAAAGTGGGGTGACTGGAGCATATGGTAGTTCAGTTTTTAAATTTTTAGGCACCTTTATACTGTTTGCCTTATTGGCTGCACCAATCTACATTCCCATCAACAGTGTGCAAGGGTTTCCTTTTCTCCACATCCTTGCCAACACTTGTTTTAAAAATAAAAGTCATCCTTACAGTTATGAGGTAATATCTCATATGTGACTTTGATTTGTAATTACCTGATGACTAGTGACTGATTTTCAGTACGTTATCATGTGTCTGGTCTGCTGTGCCATGTGGATAGCTCCCTGGCTGTTTGGGGAGCAAACTCATGCTGCAGAGGTTGCTGATAGCTTCACAGTGCTGTGCTTAAACTCCTTGCGCCACCAGGGAGGCCCTCTTTGATCTATTTCAAGTTAATTTTTGTGAGTGGTACAAGATAGAGATCCAGTTTTATTCTTTTGCATGAAGATATCCAGTTTTTCCCATTACCATTTATTGAAGAGAATATCCTTTTCCCGCTGTGTTTTCTTGATGTCCTTGTCAAAGATTAGTTGATCCTACATGTATGGATGTAGATCTACTCTCTTTTATGTTTCTGTTTTTTTGTTTTTTAAAGATTTATTTATTTTATACAAGCACTGGGTACAGTCAGAAGTGCGGGAGGGTGAGAGAATCCACCACAGCCAGAGCGGGGAACAGAACAGGCAGCCACTGCTGAGGGGAGCAGTGGGCGGCAGGAGAGGTCTGCACGCCATGTGGGACCCTCCCCAGCGGCAGGGGATCAAACCGGTGCTGCAGAGGCTTTGGGCAGCTTCGCAGCCCAGCGCTCAACTGCTGCGCCACCGGGGAGGCCCTGGTTTTTTTTTTTTTGTTTTTTTTTTTAAGAGATTTATTTTTTTCAAGAGCCAGGGTACAGTCCAGATGCGTGGGAGAGTGAGAGGATTCACCAGAGACATTGCGGGGAACAGAACAGGCAGACTGATGAAATACACTGCTGAGGGGAGCAGTGGGTGAATCAGGAGAGGTTTGCTCGCTATGTGTGTTGCTACAAAGCCAGTGGAGATCAAACTGGTGCTGCAGAAGCTGCGGACAGCTTCATAGCACTGCGCTCAACTGCCTGCGCGCTCTTTTCTGTTTCAAAGGTTTGTGTGTGTTTTATGCCATACTGTTATGATTACTATAGCTTTTTAAGCTAGTTTGAAATCAGGAAGTATGGTGCCTGCAGCTTTGTTCTTTCTCAAGATTGCTTTGGGGGCCTCCCTGGTGGGGCAAGGGGTTAAGATGCAACTCAGTGAAACTATCCGCAGCCACTGCAGCACGAGTTCTATCCCCAGCCAGGGAATTGACCCACATGGCTCAGCAGACCTCTCCTGACTTGCCCACTGCTCCCCTCAGCAGTCTTTCAGCCAATCTGCCTGTTCTGTTCCCCACTCTGTCTCTGGTGAATCCTTTCACCCCCCATACCTCTGGCCTGTACCCCAGTTCTTGTATGCATAAATAAATAAATCTTTAAAAAACAAGATTCCTTTGACTGTTCAAGGTCTTTTGTGATTCCATACAGTTTTTTGTAGCATTATTTTTCTATTTCTCTGAAAAATGCCAATGAAATTTTGATAGAGATTAGATTTACTTTGTACTTTGCTTTGGGTACTATGGACATTGTAACAATATAAATTCTTCAAATCCATGAACATGGGATATTTTCCATTTGTTTGTGTATTCCCTCAGTTTCTTTCTTCATTGTCTTAATTTTCAGTCTACAAATTTTTCATTTCCTTGGTTAAACTTATTTCTAAATATTTCATTCTTCTTGATCCTATTATAAATAGAATTGTTTTCTTCTTGCTAGTTTTTTTTTTTTTTTAAAGAGATTTATTTATTTATGCATGCAGGCCGAGGTGCAGGAGGGTGAGAGGATTCACCAAAGACAGAGGGGGAGCAGAACAGGCAGATGGACCAAAAACTGAGGGGAGCTGAGGGCAAGACAGGAGAGATCTGCTGCGCCATGTGGGTATCTTCCTGGCCGGCCGGGGATCAAACCTGTGCTGCAGAGGCTGCAGACAGCTTCACAGCGCTGCGCTCAACCCCCTGCGCCACCAGGGAGACCCTTGCTAGTGTGTTGTTAGTGTTTAGAGACTCTATAAAATGCTGATTTTTTAATATTGACTTTGTATCCTGTGGATTTATTAAATGCATTTATTCTAACAGGTTTTTGATGGCATTAAGGGCATAAAATCATGTCATTTGCAAGTAGGCAATTTCTTTACAATTTGAATATCTTTTATTTTTTCTTGCTTAATTTCTCTGGCAAGGGTTTCCAGGGATATGTTGAATAGAAGTGGGTGCCCTTGTATTAATCCTGCTCTTAAAAGAAAAACTTTCAATGTTTCACCATTGAGTATGAATTTAGCTGTGGTCTTCTCATATATGGGCTTTATTATTTTGTGGCACATTCCTTCTGTACCAAATTTGTAGAGTTTTTATCATGGAAGGATGGTGGATTTTGTGGGAAAAAGAATTTTGCATCTATTAAAATGATCTTAGGATTTTTATCCTTCATTCTGTTAATGTGGTATATCACATTGGTTTGGATATGTTAAATTACCATTATATCCCAGGAATAAATCTAACTTGAACATGGCAAATAATCCTTTTCATGAATGCTGAATTGAATTTGATAGTATTTTGTTGGGGAAATTTTTGCATTTTCATGTTATTAATTAGTGTCTTTTTTATTTTTATTTTTTAAAGATTTTATTTTATTTATTTATACAAGCATTGAGTACAGTCAGAAGCACGGGAGGGTGAGAGAATTCACCAGAGTGAGAGCGGGGAGCATAACAGGCAGACAGACTAAGTACACTGCTGAGGGGAGCAGTGAGCGGCAGGAGAGGTCTGCGCGCCATGTGGGACCCTCGCCCGGTGGCCGGGGAGCAGCCGGGGATCGAACTGGAGCTGCAGAGGCTGCGGGCAGCTTCGCAACCCATGGCTCAACCGCTGAGCCACCGAGGAGGCCCTAATTAGTGTCTTTTAACTTCAGCTTGAAGAACTATTTTCAGCATTTCTTGTAAGGCAGGTGTAGTGGTGATGAAATCTAAAAGCTTTTGTTTGCTTGAGAAAGTCTTTGTCTCTCTTTCATTTCTAAAGGACATCATTGCTGCATAAATTATTCTTGGATGGCAGGTTTTTCTTTTAGCACTTTGACTATATATCACACTATTGGTCTGCCTGCATGGTTTCTTCTGAGAAATCTGATAACCCTGTGGAGATTCCCTTATTTGTGAGGATTTTTTTTTTCTCTTGCTGCTCTTAAAATCCTCTGTCTTTGATTTTATTTATTTATTTTAAGATTTATTTTTATTTGTGCATACGAGAATTGGGGTGTAGGCCAGAGGTGCGGGGCGTGAGAGGATTCACCTGAGACAGAGTGGGAGGCAGAACAAGCAGATCTACTGAAATACACTGCTGAGGGGAGCAGCAGATGAGACAGGACAGGTCTGCTGTGCCATGTGGGTTAGCTCTCTGGCCGGGGATGGAACTCATGCTGCAGTGGCTGGCAATAGCTTGATAGTGCTGAGACTTTAACTCTGCCACCAGGGAGGCCCTATTATAAAATATTAGTCAAAATGGCTAGAAGTAGATTTACGGAAACACATGTCAATAACAAAATAGGAAGGAAATATCTTGAAATATTTCAGAGTACACACACTAAGCTAAAAATTCTCAGTGAAACTATGGTTGAACAGTAGGTTATACTCATTCTTGAATTTTTATTTATTTATTTATTTTTAATTTTATAGAGGCATGTTTATTTGTTTGTTTGTTTGTTTTGTTTATACATGCACTGGGTACAGTCAGAAGCGCGGGAGGGTGAGAGAATTCACCAGAGCCATTGCGGGGAGCAGAGCAGGCAGAAGGACCGAAGTACACTGCTGAGGGGAGCAGCGGGCGGCAGGAGAGGTCTGCGCGCCATGTGGGACCCTCCTCCGGTGGCCGGGGAGCAGCCGGGGATCGAACCGGCACTGCAGAGGCTGCGGGCAGCTTCGCAACCCAGCGCTCAACCGCTGCGCCACCAGGGAGGCCCACATTCTTGAATTTTTAAAAAAAGTTCATCCTTACATTTGTGTTTCTTTTATCCAACTTGTAGAGATTGGCTTTACTGTCAAGAATTTTTTTCTGATCTTTGTTCAGTTTTAGCCTGGTGATAACCACTTTGCTTGGGTGAGTGCCCACATGGAGAGTTGTGCCATTAGCCTTCTCATGCTGCAGCTGCTAGATGTGGATGACATATTCTGTCTGTACACCTGGACTGCCTTGCCAATTTGCTGACTTTTGTAGTGTCCTGGAACCACCTGAATTTGTCATTCTTACAGATGTGCATGGGGCAGATCTATTTCTGCCACTGGTGCTTAGAGAGTAGGACAACATGATCTTCCTGTGCATATGTGAGGGGGGCATTGAAGTAGTGTTTAAGGTTTTTGCTGCCATTGGAGGTTACAAGGGCTTGACCTTAATGATGACCATCCGATGGCAGGCTGAGACTGTGAGTGTGCAGGGCTGGAAGTGAAGTTTCCTTGCTGTGTGAGTGCAGAAAGAAAAAGCTAGTATTAGATATTTTTATTACAGTATGTCTTGGAGAAGATCTTTTTTGGGGACGTACAACTTTATGTACTTGGATGTGAAAAATCTCTCCTTTGATATGATATTTCAGCATTTTTTTTTTAATAGAGGCATGTTTTATTTATTTATTTGTTTGCTTGTTTATACATGCACTGGATACAGTCAGAAGCGCGGGAGGGTGAGAGAATTCACCAGAGCCAGAGCGAGGAGCAGAGCAGGCAGAAGCGAAGTACACTGCTGAGGGGAGCAGCGGGCAGCAGGAGAGGTCTGCGCCATGTGGGACCCTCCTCTGGTGGCCGGGGAGCAGCCGGGGATTGAACCGGCGCTGCAGAGGCCGCGGGCAGCTTCGCAACCCAGCGCTCAACCGCTGCGCCACCAGGGAGGCCCAGCAATTATTTTTTAAATAAGGTCACTTTACCTTTCTCTTTGCTGCTTTTGGAGTGCCAATGATAGAGATTATTTATCTCAGTGGTATCCCATGATTGACTGATTGATTGATTGATTGATTGATTGATTGATTTTAAGGGAAATTTTTTTTGATTTATCTATACAAGAGCTGGGGTACAGGCCAGAGTCATGGGAGGATGAGAGGATTCACCAGAGACAGAGGAGGGAGCAAGCAGAACAAGCAGACAGACCAAAAGCACTGCTGTGGGGAGCAGCAGGAGTGACAGAAGTCTGCCACGCCATGTGGGAATCTCCCTGGCCAGCTGGGAATCGAACCAGGGAGGCCGGTATCCCATGATTTATATAGGCTTTCTTTTTCCTTTTTCATTATTTCATCTTTGTTCTCCTCTGACTGGATAATTTTAAGTGGTCTATCTTTGACTTTACAGATTCTTCCTTCTGCCTTATCAAGTCTAGTGTTGATTCCTATTATTGAATTTTTAATTTCATTCATTGTATTCTTCAGCTCCAGAATGTTTAGTAGTTATGAGTTCTGCATCTCTTAAACTTCTCATTTTGTTTTTGTTTTTCCTGTTTTCATTAAATTGTTTTTCTGTGTTTCCTTGAAGCTCAGTGAGCTTCTTTAAAACTAAAACTATTTAAAATTTTTTGTTGGGCAGATCTCAGATCTGTTTCTTTGGGGTCGGTAACTGGAAAATTATTATGTTCATTTGATGATGTCATGTTTCTTTGATTTTTCATGTTCTTTGAATTTTTATGTTCCTATTTTTTTCTTTTATTATTTTTGATTGCTTGGTATATACATAATATATAAACTTCGGAAAATTTACACAAGCCATAAGAAATATAAAGTTAAAAAACACATAAAATTGGTATATTAGGCTTCTCTGGAGAAACAGAATCAATAGGATGTGATATATATCACCAAATATGTATACAAATCCAAATTTTTAAAAATATTTATTTATACATACGAGAACTGGATGTATAGGCCAGAGGTGTGGTGGGGTGAGAAGATTCACCGGAGACAGAGTGGGGGACAGAACAGGCAGACTGACTGAAATACACTACTCAGGGGAGCACTGGGCGAGACAGGAGAGGTCTGCTGTGCCATGTGGGTTGCTCTCTGTCCGGCTGGGATTGAACTCATGCTCCAGAGGCTGCGGATTGCTTCATAGTGCTGTGCTTCACCCCTTGCGTCACCAAGGAGGCCCTACAAGTCCAAATTTGATAGGTGATCTATCAGAGTCCAGTATTGCTGTCTTTGCATTTGAAGAAGCAGTCACCTCTGTTCCTTACGAATGGCTTCAGGAGAAAAATACCTTTTCTCAGCCCTGCTAGGGATTCTGAGGCTTTCTTAGTGAATGACAGTTGTATCATCAGATATTCCAAATACCTTTTAAATGGTTATCAAGTTTTAGAATCAATTTATAGGAAATGTGTGGGAGATTTTTATAATAGTTGAAAAAGTAAATGTTATCAACTTTGAAAATATATGAAGAGATAAGCATTGCAATAACAAAAACCAGAAATACATTCCAGTACTACACTGCCATGTAAAGACACAGAAGATAGTTATCTGTGAACCAGGAAATGGGTCCTCACCAGAAACTGAATCTGCTAGTGCATAATCTTGAACTTTCCAGCCTCCAGAACTGTAGGAAATCATTTATTGTTTAAGGCACTTAGTATATGGTATTTTTGTTACAGAAGCTCGAATAGACTAGGACAGGTGTCAGAACAACTCAGTGGAGGAAGGGTAGTTTTTTCAATAACTGGAACAATTGGATATCCATTAAAAAAAGAACCTAAACCTAAATGTACATCTTACACAAAAAGTAATGTGAATGGATTGATTTAAATGTAAAGCTATGAGAACTTTTAGAAAACATCAGAGAAAATTATCAGACATAGGGCTTGGTGGAGGAACTCTTTTTTTTTTTTTTTAAAGATTTATTTATGCATATAAGAACTGGGGTACAGGCCAGAGGTGTGGGGGTGAGAGGATCCACCAGAGACAGAGTGGGGAACAGAACAGGCAGAATGACAAATACACTGCTGAATGGAGCAGCAGGTGAGACAGGAGAGGTCTGCTGCACCATGTGGGTAGCTCCCTGGCTGGGGATCAAACTTGTGCTTCCGTGGCTGTTGACAGCTTCATAGGTTGTGTCTTAACCCCTTGGGCCACCAGGGAGGCCCTGGTGGAAGAATTCTTACAGGTGATACCTAAAGCATATCCATAAAGAAAAAAAAACCAACTAGATACATTAGAAACTTTGTAAAAATTAGAAACTTTTGCTCTGTCAAAGAATCTTTGAGAGAATAAAAAAATAGAGACAAACTACAGATTGGGAGAAAATATTTGCAAACAACATATCTGACAAAGGACTAATAACTAGAATGTGTAAGGAAATCCCAGCAACTTCTAAATACCCAGTGAATCAAAGATGAAAGCCCAAGAAAAACTAGAAAATACTTTGAGGTGAATGAAAACAACTCAAACATATGGAAACCTAGGATGTAACTTAAAGTAGCATTTATAGAGAAATTTATAACTGTAAACATCTTTGTTAAAGTAGAAGATCTCAAATCAATAAACTTAGAAACTAGAAAAAGCAAAATAAACGCAAGGCAAGCACAAGGCAGGAAATAATAAACTAATTTTGGAAGGCAATAAAATAAAATCAAAATTGGTTCTTTTAAAAGATTAATTGGCAAATCTTTAGGTAGAAAAAACAACAAAAAAGAAAAGTTACTAAAATCATTAATGAAACTGGAGACATGACTCTAGAAACTTTCAGAAGTAAAAATGATTATAAGGAGGCAGTATGAACAGTAGATATCTGTGACAATAAATTAGATAGTCTAGGTAAATGGACAAATTCCTAGAAACATACACACTAACAAGACTTGACTGAAGAAGTAGAAAATCTGCATAGACTTTTAATAAGTGAACAGATTGAGTTACTATTTTAAACATTTCCATAAAGAGAAGCCCAAGATCAAAAGAAGATTATCATGAGCTTTTCCTGAAAAGTAGGCAGGCGTACATCCCAAGTCATTCTAAGGGGCCAACATTACCTTGATACCAAAGCCCAGAAAAAGGTAAGAAAGAGCTAGGGAAAGAAAACTGCCCACAAATATGTTAAGAATATAGACAGGGCCTACCCTGGTGGCGCAGCTGTTGAGCACTGGGCTGCCAAGCTGCCCGCAGCCTCTTCAGCGCTGGTTCGATCCCTGGCCACTGGCGAGGGTCCCACATGACACGCAGACCTCTCCTGCCGCGTCCACTGCTCCCCTCAGCAGTGTATTTCATCAGTCTGCCTGTTCTGTTCCCTGCTTTGGCTCTGGTGAATTCTCTCACCCTCCCGCACTTCTGACTGTACCAGTGCTTGTATAAATAAATAAATCTTAAAAAAAAAAAAAAAGAGGAGATTCTGCAACCTGCTAAAGGTGGAGCTTCCATATGACCCAGCAATTCCACTCCTAGGTATTTACCCAAAGGACAACAGAATCATTAATTCAAAAAGGCACCTGTGGGCCTCCCCTGGTGACGCAGCGGTTGAACGCTGGGCTGAGAAGCTGCAGCTGAATATAACCACTGCTCCCCTCAGCAGTGTATTTCATCAGTCTGCCTGTTCTGTTCCCCGCTCTGGCTCTGGTGAATTCTCGCACCCTCCCATGCTTCTGACTGTACCCAGTGCTTGTATAAATAAATAAATCTTCAGGGGAAAAAAAAAAGTCACCTGCAACCCTGTTTATAGCAGCACTATTTACAATAGCTAAGCTATAGAAACAACCCAAATACCCAAAAATAGATGACTGGATCAAGATGTGGTACATATACACAATAGAATATTACTCAGCTATCAAAAAAGATAAACTCATGCAATTTGCAGCAACATGGATGTTGCTGGAAGGGAGCATGCTCAGCAAAATAAGCCAGAAAGAAAAAGAAAAATACCAGATGGTCTCACTCATAGCAGGAATTGAGAAAGCCTAAATAAGGGACCAGGAAAAAGACTAATTATAATACAGTAAAAATAAAAATCAACAAGCAGCTATAAACCAGAGACATACTACAGGGGTGGGGGGGCGTGGAGGAGGGAGTAGAGTCAAAAGAGTGGGGTGGGAATTGTATGGGGAATATAACCTACATGAAAATGCATATATTGTGCAAAAATGAAAAATGATGTAAAAAATATATAAAATAAAATATTAAAAAAATACACAGAAGTGCTCAACATGATATTAATGAACCAAATCTAGCAACATTTAAAGGATTGTACCTAGGAATGCAAAGTTGGTACAACATGAAGAAAAAATCAATCTATATAATAATCTTAGTAGGACAAATAAAAATCACATGATCATCTCAAAGGGCACACAAAAATAATACTCTTATGATAAAAGAAAAATACCAAGGGCCTCTCTAATGGTGCAAGGGGTTGAGACGCAACCTGTGAAGCTATCCGCAGCCACTACAGCCCAAGCTTGATCCCCGGCCAGGGAGCGACCCACATGGTGCAGCAGACCTCTCCTGCCTCGCCTGCTGTTCCCCTCAGCAGTGTATTTCAGTCAATCTGCCTGTTCTGTTCCCCACTCTGTCTCTGGTGAATCCTCTCACCCCCCCACACTTCTGGCCTGTACCCCAGTTCTTGTATCCATAAATAAATAAATCTTAAAAAAAAAGAAAAAGAAAAATACCCATATCACTCAACAAACTAGGAGTGGAAAGGGACTTTCTGTACGTTATGGGGCTTCTGTGAAAACTCCCAGGAATGTCATGCCATACTTAACAGTGAAAGACTGAATGTTCTCTCACATAAGATCAGCAATAAAATGAAAATTGTCTTCTCACTGCTGTAATTCAACATTGTACTAGAAGTTCTAGCCAGGATAATTATACAAGAAAGATAATTATACAAAGCATCCAAATTGAAAAAAGGAAATGAAACTGTATTTGCAAATGACATGGTATATATTCATATGGGGAACATTCTAAGGAATACACACCCAGACACATACACACATATACTTGTTCTCTGTTACTAGCCATTTGGGGAATGTCGGTTAAGATCCAAATATATAGCAGTACCTTATTTGCAAAACTTGAAGGAAATAAAAGGCCATAACAAATGCTGGCAAGGAAGCAAAGAAATCTTTCACTTGCTGCTGTTGAGAATGTAAAATGGTATAAACACTCTTGAAAATAGTTTTGTTCAATGTCTTAGAAAACTTAAACATATTACCCAACAGTTTCACTTCTAGGCATTTGTTTCAGAGAAATGGGAGTCATTAAACATTTATGGTAGAAACAACAAAAGTCAAATGAACCAGAAATAATTGTAAGAACAAGCATGATAGATTCAGTGTGGCTGAAACTTGGAGAAAATGGAAATAATTTTCAGTAGATGATTCTGGAAAGCTTTGGGACAGAGCCTGCAGTGTCTCTCATTCATAAATATATGTGTATGTATGTATGTATGTATGTATATATGTGTGTATATATATAAAAGTATAAAATCTCTTTCCATCTCCATTGGTTCATTGATTTTTCTTGGTTGATTTTTATATGTATGAAAAAATTTGAAATGCTAGCAGTTTGGTGAATACAGACACAAAATAAATAGGCCATTTTTAAAAACAGGTCTTATGTTAACATGGTGTGTGTGTGTTTAAAAAAAAAAAAAAAAACCTGGGCCTCCCTGATGGCCTAGGGGTTAAATTTCAGTGCTATCACTGCTAAGGCCCAAGTTCGATTCCTGGCCAGGGAGCTAACACACATATGGCGCAGCAGACCTCTCCTGTCTCTCCTGCTGCTCCCCTCAGCAGTGTATTTTAGTCAGTCTGCCTATTCTGTTCCCCACTCTGTCTCTGGTGAATCCTCTCACCTCCCACACCTCTGGCCTATACCCCAGTTCTTCTATGCAAACATAAAATTAAAAAAATAAATAAATAAAACCAAAAACCTTGCATATTATTATCTCATTGGGTAAGTTGAGGATCATGGCACCTTAAAATAGCTTAAAAAGTGGAATGAGCCTGTCTCCACAATCTGCTCTCATGGACTCACTTCATTCCTTAGTGCCCTTTATCTTCAGAGCCAGTGAGTCTGACTTGATTTTTTTTAAAAAAAGATTTATTTATTTATGCATACAAGAACTGGGTTATAGGCCAGAAGTGTGGAGGGTGAGAGGATTCACCAGAAACAGAGTGGGGAGCAGAACAGGCAGATTGACTGAAATACACTGCTGAGGGGAGCAGCGGGTGAGTCAGGAGAGGTCTGTTGCGCCATGTGGGTTGCTCCATGGGGGGCCAGGGATTGAACTCATGCTGCAGAGGCTGTGGACAGCTTCATAGGTTGCGTCTTAACCCCTTGCGCCACCAGGGAGGCCCGGTCTGACTTGATTTGTACTTGTCCTTTCTGTATATTTCCTCAGAACTTTTCTAGTTATTTTTTCTTTGTGTGTACATCTATATAATTTGAGGATGCAATGATAAGCTCTATTGTTTCTGCTTCTAATCCATCTCCTGTAAAAGAAGGCAGCAGGATTAGTTATGTTTAATGTGGTCACTCAGGCCTCAAAGCTTCCATCCTTAGCACATGCTGTGTTTCTTTAAATGCAAGAAGCGGAGCTGTAGGTTTTGATCTGAAGCAATCTGTAAGTGTGGGGCAATGTAAGAAAAACAGGTTTTTGGTTCAGGGTGGGTAAAATTTGCTTTGGAATATCTTTGTATTGAAATGTATATGGTCAAGTAGACATGAATTGTGTCTTGCTGTTCAGGTGTATGGGTTACATATGAGCTAGATTTTGGATTTTTTTTAGCTTTATTTTCTAGGTGCTGTGAAAAATAGCAGTTAATATAACTGATAAGTATCGATGGAGGCCACAAAACTACTGAGATCATGTGAAAAAGATTTGTATTTGTTGCAAAATGGAAGTGAATGAAATAGGTTTTTTTCCTCTTGTATTTATAGTTTTATCTGTAAGAACTGAACTACAAAGGTAGTTCCCTACTGCCCTGCTCTGTTACTGATGTGTGGTGCAGGAGGAACCAAAGGAGATTGGGATTAGCGGGATAAGAATTTCCCGAGGGGTTATCTTTGAAACACTTAAGGGAAGAGATGGCTTATCAGAAGAACAAGGTTGGGAAAGTGATAGCTGATCTGTGGCCATCAGTCTTCAGTGATCCTCTTGATGGTGTCTCTCCACAGGTGCATAGCTCATTAGTGTTTGTTTCCCCCTGGGAGCGAGATACAGGGTGGGTGAACACTGTCACTGATCCCTTACTGCAGATCATGTCTTTAACCATCATGCTCCAGGTGAGCCTTGTAAATGGTTGAGCTACTGTGAATACCTCTGCTCTTTGGATAGTGTGGCCACCTGATGTCCCCTCCTATTGCATGGATCTACAGCTAGGTCTTTGTATTTCTTTAGAATGTTTCTGGACTGGAGAATTGCACATGGGCTCATGTCTTGGCTTTTAGCAAGGTGGAAGGCATAGTACATATTCGTTCTTGTGAATTGGATGTGATGTGACTCCTTTTGGCTCTCATTTCTGGTCTTGACACTTCTGAGGAGTCATCTCTTTGGTTGGGGCTTTCATCACTGCAGCTAATTTAGCAAGACATGTCTTAGCAGGTTCTCTGTAGCACAGACCAAAGGAAATAGCAACATGGAACAGAAGTGGATTTAAACTTGGATTCCATTAGAGAGTTCAGTAAGGAAGGGAATTCTAGATATTTCAAGCTCCCTCTATTCTGGTTATATTGGCTTAAAGTTCTCTGCTTGCAGACAACAGAAATTATCTAAAAAACAAAAAGAGGATTTATTGGGGGATATGGTGTGACTTACAGACTGGACAGAAAAACTGATGAGTTTCATCTTCGGAATGATTGAAGCCAAAGCAACACACAATCTTGGGAGTAGGAACATCCTGGGGGTGAAGAAACACCATCATAGCCAGTTCTCCTTTCTACTGAGAAGTCAGAGTCCAGGAAGAGAGGCCCAGTGGGGCTGACACAAGTCAGGGAGGGGCATCTTGACTGACAGTCTGTCCGGGCCAGATCCACTGGAAAGAGGTGATTCCTCTGACCTTATCTGGCTGCTGTTGCTCAGAGAAAGAGACAGATGCTGGAACCTGGGTGGGAGATAGGGAAAGGGCTTTGCCCTCATGTGCCCAGGAACAACTGCAGGACCAGGAAACTTCCTCCTAGTATTGCTGCCAGAGTGAATTTTGTTTGTGACTTCTAAACAGGACCCTAAACTTTTTGGTATTTTTATGTTGAGCATTGACTCCACTAAACATTCCCTATCAATGAATCATTGTGCAGGAATGTGTTTTTTGAAAGGTTAGCCTTGTGTAAAGGTTTTTCCCAAGGATTGCTTTTAATCTGGTTTCTGTACAAAGAAAGGTGGGGAGGGTGTCCAGAACATCTATTTGGCAGAATGCAGTTGAAGGTGAAGTCTGTTACACAGACATGCTTTTCTGTGCCACTTGTGAGAAAAATGCTGTCTCTGGGTTGTTGCCTTTTAGATGTACCTGCCGTGGAAGAGAATTGAGAGTTACAAGATCTAGAGGGGCAGTTTGGCTTTTTTGGTGTGACCAATTTAAAACTGCCACAGTCACTGAGACCTAACCAAGATATTTTGTGTGTGTGTGTGTGTGTGTGTGTGTGTGTGTGTTGGGATGGATGTCTGTAGACTTTCGTGTTTAGGCATCTGAAATATTCCCTTGCCCTACATCACTGGGGGATGTGGCTACCTCCCCCAGGATCTCTAGTGTAGAGAGCCAAGTATTCTTTTGTTAATTGGCTTTTCTTCCTTCTTGCTAGGTATTTGCAGATGGTGTCCAATGTGTGCCAAGCTGATCCATGGTCACTTTACGGGATGGCAGCAAGGTGACTTCAGCTGAGGATGACCCTGACTGAAAGGCTGCGTGAGAAGATATCTCAAGCCTTCTATAATCATGGACTGCTGTGTGCATCCTACCCCATCCCCATCATCCTCTTCACGGGGTTCTGCATCTTAGCCTGTTGGTATGTTTCCAAGTTGCCTTGGATATGGTGGGGCAGTGCCTTGGGACAATACATTTCCTAACCCTGTCTGTTGTGTAGCCATTAGATATGTATGATTTTTATACAGTGGAACTTGATGCCGATGGCAGCTACTGGGTGGAGAGCTCTGGACCTGGGGTGTTTATCCACTGACCTAAAATAGTCATGGTTGGCCGTGACTTAGTGATTCGCCACTTTTGTTCATGTCATTGTTAACCTATCTCAAAGTAACATAATAAACCACGAGACAGTTAAAAGGTATAATCTTTAATTTTCCTACTTTAATTTTCCTACTCAACAGTGTCAGTCTCCTTTTTGTTACTAAGAGGAGGAGTGTTACAAGGCAAAGTCAGTTTGAACTATTCCTTGGACACCCTTTTGCAGGCTAAGCCCAGATACTTGATTCTTTGCTTTCTAATCATTTTCTTGTGTTCACATGGAACCTCCTTCTGACCTCTCACTGATTCTCAGGACCTGTTGTGCTCTCCATGGACTGTTGTGAGAGCTGTAGCTGCTTTCATTCCTTGTCTGGACTGGGCACAGAGCCCCATAGTGTTCTTTCTTGAGAATTTTTCTGAAGTTCTTACACATCTCAGCCAAAAATATTCCTCTTTTATTCTGATCTCTGGAGCAGCAGTTTGCGTAGCATTCATGGTTATTACCACTTGTATTGCCTTCAGTTGAGGGGATGGGACAGTTCCCCTTCCAATAAATTCTCAGTTCCATGATGACCTTTTTTTTAAAGATCTATTTTTATTTATTTATGCATACAAGAACTGGGGTATAGGCCAGAGGTGGGGAATGAGAGCATTCGCCAGAGACAGAGTGGGGAGCAGAACAGGCGGATCTACTGAAATAAACTGCTGAGGGGGGGCCTCACCTGGTGGCACAGGTGGTTGAGCGCCGCGCTGTGAAGCTGTCTACAGCCTCTGCAGCACGGGTTCAATCCCGGTCGGCCAGCGACGGTCCCACGTGGCGTAGCAGACCTCTCCTGTCTCGCCCGCTGCTCCCCTCGGTGGTGTATTTCATCAGTCTGCCTGTTCGTTCTCCACTCTGTCTCTGGTGAATCCTCTCACCCTCCCGCACATCTGGCCTGTACCCAGGTTCTTGTATAAATAAATAAATAAATCTTTAAAAAAAAAAAAAAAAAACTGCTGAGGGGAGCAGCAGGTGAAACCGGAGAGGTTAGCTTCGCCATGTGGGTTAGCTCCCTGGCCAGGGATTGAACTCATGCTGCAGTGGCTGGCGATAGCTTGATAGTGCTGAGACTTTAACCGCTGCACCACCAAGGAGGCCCCTGATGATCTTTTTGTATATGCCTTTGCACATGAGAATATGATCATATGTAATAAATGAATACATTTGAATTAAACTTGTATTTTCTGTGGGCAGTTTAAGTGAAGATGTAATTGTGATTTCCTTCCATAAAGACAGCTCTAGCTACAGGAAATAAGAAGAATGTTTTCCTTTTGCCATTTGTCTTCTGGGGATCAGGTGTAGCTCCTGGGATCAGGCAGCTTCCTGGACAGGGAATGTACCCAGCAGCTGCTTGGGTAGAGCTGTGTCTTATCTTGAATGAATAATTTGACAATAGCACAAGTGTTTCAAAACAGACTATCCTTGGATTTATGACATGGGGGCTTCTGGTGTGAAAACTTTATGAGATGACTAAGGTCTCAAATGTGGAGGACATTTCATCTCATGGTGAATTAGAATGGAATGGAAGATTAAGGAGAGGCAAGGGTGATAGCAATATTTAACAGCCAAGGTAGCACAGATGCAGCCACTCCAGGCAGATGCCTGCCTCATACCCCACAGGTACTCATGCCTGAACATCAGTCCTGAGAAAGGGGTGGGTGAGTGAGACTCAGGGTAGGCTTTGACTCATGGGAAGGAAAGGAAGACTAATCCTTGATGAAAACCAGCTTTGTAGGTTCTTAGGTGCTTTCACTCATGTTTTTCATGTGATTAGCTAACATCCCCGTTGTTACTGTCTCTTTTAAAGATGAAACTAGCTTGGGGAACTAGTGTTAAGTGCTGCAACTGGCATTTGTGTGTGGCAGATAAAAATCTGTGTTTTCGCCACTTCACCATGGAGATATGAACTTCCTTAAGGAACATTGGTGCTGATGCCTTTCATTGCAGAGAATTTGTTCCTTGAACAAGGAGCCTGAGAACGAGGGTCCCCAGTGCACTGGCCAGGAGCAGGGCCCGGCAGGTTCTGCCTAGAGAGAGAACACAGAGGCCTTTTGAGACTCAGTGACTCTGTCACTGGGAGAGTAGAAGTTTGGTTTTAAGTCATCTCATTCAAGGAGGCTATAGTATGTGTCAAGTGCTGTGCTAAGCCAGTGATACAGATCACAGTCCCTCCCCTCAAAAACCCCATTGCCTTGGCCCGAGAAAAGCAGTCACAGTGTCATTGGACAAGATGCATGGTAGGTGCAAAGGGGAGATGTCAGGATGTCTTCAGGAAGAACGAGTGAAGGATTCCTCACCTCTTTTTCTGTTGATGGTCATGGTCATTCACCTCATTATCCCCCCTCCCAACAGGGAAGACAGGCAATGCCCTGGCATGCCCCTCCGAGCACCCTGCTGCCACCTCTCTGATGGCACCCTCATAGTGCTATCCTCTGATGACACTATGGTTTCCTTTTTACTTTGCAGTCACCTGTTTTCTTTGAAGAGAAAAAAGTCTGTGCTCTCACATGTAAATGCTGTGTATTTCCCCAATCCAACATCTTTGTCATTGATGTTGAAGGAGTTTTTTAAAAAAAACTTTTCTTCAAATCTGAATTGGGAAAAAACTTTCAAGACTAAAGTTTCTAAGCCTCCAAAGATGATAAAGATTGTATCAGAGAAACCACAGATTCTGAAGCTTTCTGACTAGGATACCAGAGATCGTGGACTCAGGGAAAAAGCCTTCTGTCCTCTTCTATCCTGAGTAACTCCCCTTTCTGCTAGAGCCCCAGGTTACCTACAAAAAATGTGTGGGTTATAGACAGCTTTTAGTAGTTTTATACTTTAGTTCAATTTAACTACTTAGCTTTATTGTTTCTGGAACAATAGAGGCTTGCTTAGCTTGAGCCCAAAGGACTGTTGCACTTTGTATCTTTATTCAGATCTTAAACTTTATTGAAGTTTAAGCAGCACTTGAACTATAGACCCCATTCATCATTATTGCATCATCCTGGAAGCAGTGATTGCTTTTTCCTCCAGAAAAATCTGATGAAATTTATAGTAGGTAGGCATTATGGCAGGGTGTGTTTACATTTGTTTACATTTCCTATGGGTTAGCCCACTAGCATCTGTGCTGTTGGCCCAGCAGTGTCCCAGGCTGAGAGGGTACTGTTGCTCTGGAGCTGCCCTTGAAAGTGTAGGTGCACTGTGGGGTAAAGGAAGAACGCCTGGGTGCCAGGTTAGCAGGACTGACCTGTGTGCACAAGGGCTAATGTGAGGGTCACTGACTCCATAATCTGTTAGTCATAGTTAGAGAAGGTATATTTTAACTTGGAGAGCAAGTTGGAACCCTAGTGAGATCATTCTAAACCACCTGAAGCATCATAATTCTACAGCCTGTGTGGGTATTTGAGAGCACACTTCATCCATTTCCTCCTTTCTCTGGAGGAAAATGTTCTCTGTCTAAGATGTTCACAATCTTAGGTTTTTCCATGATCACCATTGCCCCTTTTGGGGGTTGTCACATGGAGGGCGGTGTATGAGGTTCCCTCTTTCTGTGCCCATGTGTCCATTCTCTGAACAGATTTATATTCTCTTTTTATGAACAAGAAGGACGTCTGAGTAACTGAAGCCCTGTCTTCACTTGTGCTGTTGGAGAACTATGTTGGATAGTTGAGAATAAAGTCTGAAAGCACCATTGACTCCTGCCCTAAAGACTAGAGAGCCCAAATGACCAGCTCCCTGTAGGTGTTCCGGGGCATTGACTGCTGGAATGTTTAGACTTCTAGAATTCAGAGATGTTTATAATATTTCAAATCTTGAGAACTAGTTTAGTCATTGTGTTTTGACCAGTTTCTATCCTGGAAGTAAATGTATATACATAAAATGTACTGCCCACCTTCATCTTGTAGTGGAGCTATGGATCCAGCAGGCTTAGCCCTGGGTCCCATGACTCCTCTCTGCACCCAGAGCCTGGGGGTCAACCCCTGCATTTTGTAGTGTTTTCTCCAGTAGAAGCTTAACTAATTCCAAAACAGCCCTTGCTACCTATGTCTAAACAGCTGAACCTGAGCTTTTGGAAATAATAAGAGCAACTCTTTTTGACGGTTTCTCAAAAAATTAATCGTGGTTGTGTCCCCAGAAAGCATGGAGGCCAGAAGGCAGATATTTATAAAGTCCTGAAAGAAAAGCAAAACCAAGAATTTTATATTCCATAAAACTATCCTTCAATAATGAAGCAGAAAAGACATTTCTAGATAAACGAGGTATTGAGGAAATTTGTTACCAGTAGACCTGCCCTATGAGAAGCCCTAAAGGAAGTCTTTCAGGCTGAAATGAAAGGACACTAGACAGTAACTAGAAACAATAAATAAAGAACACTAGTAAAGGTAACCAGCATCTTATTTTTGGTTTGGTTTGTAACTTTTATTTTGTGATATAACAGGTCAATGCATTAAAAATTATTTAAAATCTGTGGCAATAGGCATACAGTATATATAGTCTGTGACAATAACAACTTAAGAGAGACAAAGATGTATACAACAGGGTTTGTATAGTATTGAAATTAAACTCGGACTGGGTTGTCTCGTTTTCGAGTTTGTTGATCCTTTCTGCCAGCTTAGAGCTGCAGTTGAACCCCCTCTGTAGCATCATATTCTGGTCTAGGATTTTTACAAGTTGACAATAATAAGTGTAATCACAAAAGAACTAACTTTTAAAATACACAGAGAAGGAAATCACAGTGCACACTACCAAAAAATTCAAAACAAAAAAAGCAACAGTAGAGGAATTGAGGAATAAAAGTCATGGAAGACAGAGAAAACATAACTAAATGGCATAGATAAACCCTTCCTTATCAGTACTCATATTAAATGTAAGTGGATTAAACCCTTCAAATGAAAGAGATTTTCAGTTTAGGTTAAAAAGATAGACTCTATTTGTTTGCTTCTACAAGACCCTTTAGATATAAGGACACAGATTGAAAGTAAAAGGATGAGAAAAGATACTCCATGCCCAGCAGCAATCGAAAGAGTTAGAGTAGCTGTATTATTATCAGATAATGTTTAAAAGGTTATAAGTCACAAAGAAGCATTTATATATCAGTAAGTGCCTCACTACAGCAAAAAGATACAGCAGTTATGAACATAGAGTCCCAAAATATATAAAGCAAAAATGGACAGAATTGAAATGAGAAGTGGACAATTCTATAATAATACCTAACTACTCCACCTTCAATAAGGATAAAACTAGATGAGATCAGTAAGGAAGTAGAGGACTTGAGCAGCACCTAAACCAGTTACAGATATAACACTCCACCTAACAATAGCAGAATACACACTTTTCTTAAGTTAACACGGAACTTTTTCCAGGGCAGACGTGTGTTAGTCCACATACTTTTTTCAAAGATTTTAAAAATTTTTTGTGCATATAAGAACTGGGGTATAGGTCAGAAGTGGGGAGGTGAGAGGATTCACCAGAGACAGTGGGAAACAGAACAGGTGGGGTCACTGAAATACACTGCTGAGGGGGAGCAGTGGGTGAGACAGGAGAGGTCTGCTGCACCATGTGGATTAGCTCCCTGTTCGGGGATCGAACTCATTCCTCAATGGCTGGCATAGCTTGATAGTGCTGAGATTTTAAAACGTTGTGCCACCAGGGAGGCCCCCATGTGCATGTCTTAATGACTAAATAGTATGAAGTGTTTTTTTTTCAATCACAGTGGAAAGAAACAAAATAATGAAAAGAAAACCAGAAAATTCACAGATATGTGGAAATTAAACAATTCATCTTAAAACAACCACTGGGTCAGAGAAGAAACCAGAAGGAAAATTAGAAAATACCTTGAGATGATGAAAACAAAACCACAAAATACCAGAACTTAGGGGATGCAGTGAAAGGAGTACTAGGAGAAAAAATTACAGCTTTGAAAAGGACTTGGTGGGCCTCCCTGGTGCCACAAGGGGTTAAGTCGCAGCAATATGAAGCTATCCACGGCCATTGCAGCATGAGTTTGATCCCCGGCCTGCCAGGGAGCTACCCACATGGCACAGTGGACATCTCCTGTCTCGCCCGCTTCACCCCTCAGCAGTGTATTTCAGTCACTCTGCCTATTCTGCTCCCCACTCTGTCTCTGGTGAATCCTCTCATCCCTCCACGCCTCTGACCTACACCCCAATTTCTTGTTTGCATAAATAAATAAATCTTTTTAAAAAAAAGCAAAGGCTGCCTTTTGAAGTTCTAGAATGTTTTATAGCTTGATTTTGATAGTTACACAGGTTTATGCATATGTAAAAATTCATGGTACTGTATACTTAAAGATTTGTGAATTGTACTATAAAAGTTCTATGTAAGTTATTTTTTTTAAAGATTTATTTATTTATTTATTTATTTATTTATTTATTTATTTATTTAAGCACTGGGTACAGTAAGAAGCGCGGGAGGGTGAGAGAATTCACCAGAGCCAGAGCGGGGAGCAGAGCAGGCAGAAGGACCGAAGTACACTGCTGAGGGGAGCAGCGGGCAGCAGGAGAGGTCTGCGCGCCATGTGGGACCCTCCTCCAGTGGCCGGGAGCAGCCGGGGATCAAACCGGCGCTGCAGAGGCTGCGGGCAGCTTAGCATCCCAGTGCTCAACCACTGCGCCACTGGGGAGGCCCAGTTATTTTTTTTTTTAAAGTAGCTTTGGGGCCTCCTTGGTAGCACAAGGAATTAAGCACCGCACTATGAAGCAATCTGAAGCCTCTGCAGCACGAGTTCGATTCTGGGCTGGCCAGAGAGCAACCCACATGGCACAGCAGACCTCTCCTGACTCACCCACTGCTCCCCTCAGCAGTGTATTTCAGTCAGTCTGCCTGTTCTGTTCCCCACCCTGTCTCTGGTGAATCCTCTCACCCCCTGCATCTCTGGCCTGTACCCCAGCTCTTGTATGCATAAATAAATAAATCTTTAAAAAATAAAAGTAGCTTTAAAAACAGAAACAAAATGTACATCCAGATTTTTTGCTATAAAGCCAAGGTTTTCCCTTCATATATAGTGGGTCTGTTGACTTCTGTTCAGTGTGGTCTAGTGTTATCCATACCCTCAATGGATTATATACAGTTTTCATTGTCTGTCCTTTTACTTATTTATTTTTTTAAGAGTTTTTTTAAAGATTTATTTATGCATGCAAGAACTGGGGTACAGGCCAGAGGTGCAGGGGGTGAGAGGATTCACTAGAGACAGAGTGGGGAGCAGAATAAGCAGACTAACTGAAATACATTGCTGAAGGGAGCAGTGGGAGAGCCAGGAGAGGTCTGCTGCGCCATGTGGGTAGCTCCCTGCCTGGCCAGGGATCGAACTCATGCTGCAGAGATTGCGGATAGCTTCGCAGTACTGTGATTAAGCCCTTGCGCCACCAGGGAGGCCCCGATTTTATTTATTTTTGTATAGAAGAACTGGGGTGTAGGCCAGAGGTTTGGGTGGTAAGAGGCTTCATCAGAGACATAGTGTGGAACAGAGCAGGTGGATTTACTGAAATACATTGCTGAGGGGAGCAGTGAGCCAGACAGGAGAGGTCTGTCTAATCCATGGCTGTGATTAGCTCCATGACTGAGGATTGAACTCAGGCCAAAGTGAATATAGTGCCGAGACTTAGCCGTAGACCGCCAGGGAGGCCCCCATCTGTCCTTTTAAATTGGAGCAGTTGCTCAACAATCTGATGAGGTCCTTCTGAATTTTTATAATCTTTAACTTAAATTTTTTATTATTTCCTTTTTTAAAAGATTTATGCATACAAGTACTAGGGTACAGGCCAGAGGTGTGGGGCCTGAGAGGATTCACCAGAGACAGAGTGGGGAACAGAACAGGCATATGTACTGAAATACACTGCTGAGGGGGGCAGCGGGTGAGTCAGGAGAGGTCTGCTGTGCCATGTGGGTAGCTTCCTGGTCAGGGATCGAACTCGTGCTGCAGATAGCATCATAGGCTGCAGATAACATCATAGGTTGCCCTTTTATTATTTCCTTTTATCTAATTTGACAAGTTGTTTTTGTTTTGTTTTAAGATTTATTTATTTATACAAGCACTGAGTACAGTCAGAAGCGCAGGAGGGTGAGAGAATTCACCAGAGTGAGCGGAGAGCAGAGCAGGCAGACCGACAAAGTACACTGCTGACGGGAGCAGCGGGCGGCAGGAGAGATCTGTGTGCCGTGTGGGACCCTCACCTGGCGGCTGGGGAATGAACCGGTGCTGCAGAGGCTGTAGGCAGCTTCGCAACCCAGTGCTCAACTGCTGTGCCACCGGGGAGGTCCAAGTTTTTTTTTTTTTTTTTTAAGCATCTTTAAGTCTAAAACTTTTTAGCCTATTTTATGAATAGGACTTTCTTATGACTAAAAATAAATTTGAAAAATTCTAACTTAGGTAACTTCTGAATTTCCTTCTAGTTCTGAAATTTTATTTCAGGATTCTAGTATTTTGTATATTTGTGGAGTCTTCATAGCAGGAATTTTATACATCTGCAGTGGTTCCTGAGGCACTGTATCTCAGCACAGACTTGATGCATCCACTGACTCTTTTCTCCTTTGTGTTCATTTCAGCTACCCACTGCTGAAACTCCCCTTGCCAGGAACAGGACCAGTGGAATTCACCACTCCTGTGAAGGATTACTCGCCCCCACCTGTGGCTGCTAACCGTAAGCCAGGAGAGCCTTCTGAGCAGCCAGAGTGGGTAAGTGCTCAACCAGTGTGTTGCTGAGGAGAGCCCTGGGAATTGAGTGGAGATTGGCCAAGGCAGGGATCTTGTGAGACTGAAGATGGTTAGCTTTCTATTGTTGAATAAATGTACTATGGCAGCTTTATAAAGGCATCAAAAATAGTTACACATTAATGAATAACCTTTTTTGAAAGGAAACACCGGATGGTGCAGAAGCATGTTTATTCTTAAAAACTGGGATCTGTGGCGGTCATAGCTGTTGCCAGCTGATTCTGGGTTCATACTTTGGGTTGTGCAGGTGTCAGGCAGTGCCAAGGCATCAGGCCATCTCTTTAGCCCTGGGTGGTTATGACTATCACAGTATCCCTAAAGAATGTCCTATTGTCAGAGTCCCATCACCCTCTAATCCTTGTCATGTGCACCTGATTTTGTTCAGATATATTAGGTCTATTTTTATCTTCGCAATGCTGTCAGATAAAATGTACAGGTTATTTTTTAAAAAATCTCTTTTACAATCAAACCTGGGGCCCAGGGTGATAAATTGCCTCGATTACTTAGATTAAGTGAGATCAATGACAGACTAAAACTACAGGTCTACTAACTTGCTTCTTCTAGACCATACTCAGTTGACTGTCTCTGAGCTTTTTACAGATGTAAAAGAGGAAGAAACAATCTCTGTAGTAGAGTCTAAGGTGCAGGACCTACCTCTCCATAACTTTGGATTCATTATTTGGAAATCTTGAGCATGGCTAACTTATCTCTCAACCTTTTACTTGCCAGTTAATGAATGAGGTGTCCTTCCTTCACATGTTACGCCTTGGTTCCATGGATGGGTACTGGACATGCCACGTCTGTTGGTGAGGAGGGAAAAAGGAAGCTTAATGAACAAATCTTCCTTTCTTACTTCTGGCAATTATTGCACATTCCTTCCTAATTCCTTTCTGGGTATATTGTAGCAGCCAGGTAAACTGGCTGTGCTTTTACTGAACTAGAGACATACTGGTAAGATCACTGTGTGTTACAACTACATATGACAATGGGAAGTACACAACCCTGGTTTCATGGGGTTCTGCCCATCAAAGTCAGAGAGAGCATGGTCTGATGCTGGCAGAAACCAGTTGAGTAACTTCATGTACCAACTTGATCATTGGCTCACTATGGAACCTTCTTGGTTCGAATCTTTTGCCTTCATTAACTTCTTGATGCAGTTAAATCGCATACTGGAAGCCATGGTTCCCAGACACAACAAGGTAGTCTGTGTTGTGTGGATGTTTTGTGACTGGTAGAGTTCAGGGGGACTGATGATGAAAATTAGACGCTTGGTGAGATAGCGGCCAGGGAGTTTACTTGTTTGGGATTTCTTTATATTTCTTTAGTGCCCTTCATTGGTTGGGATGATGATGGTAAGTAGCTGTACAGACTTGAGGGCTCAGGAATCAGAGTACTGTCCTTTTTTTCTCATTCTGATTGGAATCTCCATTCCCTGATGGATTGAGAAGGAAACCTAGCCCGTAATGCACTCACCCGGGATCATGAAGCTTAATGGTCAGTTATCTCACCTCCATTGACTATCCTTGATAAGAATACAGGCCAATAAACAGAAGTGGTAAGGACTGTTTTAGTTATAAGGAACAGACTCAATCCAAAGAAAATGAGGGAGAATTTTTTTAGCTCATCAGAGTCACACTCAGGGGCCTCAAGATTGACTCAGACCCAACTTGGTTTGGACCTCAGGAATCCATCACTCAACTCTGCCCTCTCTGCTCAACTCTGCTCTACTAGATCTGCGGAACAGTGGCGTCAGTCTATTTATCATCATGTTCTTGCAACATCCAAACTAGGGTGGATGAGCAGGGGCCCAATTGACTTTGAATGGCAGCACTTCCCTGTTCCCATCTCAAGTCCTGTGATTGAGAGAAATGCTTTATTGATTGACTCATCACTGCTGAGAATGAGAAAGGATGGAAAATAGGGAAACTCCAGCTTTGGGCAGGACAGCACAAGCATCTCCTCCCTACATCAAGGAACCTAAATGTTCTTTACTCTGTTCATATTCAGCACATATTTATTAAACATATACAGTGTGCCTGGCAGATAGACCTCACTGCCTCTGAGTCTGGTTGGGAAGAGAAGCCAGTTTAAAATAAATACAGTGTAGGGTCTTCCTGGTGGTGCAAGGGATTAAGCACCACACTGTGAAGCAATCAGAAGCCTCTGCAGCACAAGTTCGATCCCCTGCCGGCCAGGGAGCTACCAACATGGCGCAGCAGACCTTTCTTGTCTTGCCCGCTGCTCCCCTCAGCAGTATATTTCAGTCGGTCTGCCTGTTCTTTTCCCCACTCTGTCTCTGGTGAATCCTCTTACCCCCTGCACCTCTGGCCTGTACCCCAGCTCTTGTATGCATAAATAAATAAATCTTTAAAAATAAAATACAGTGTATATTGAAGGGACACAGGACCGATTGGAAGAGCTCCCGATGACCAGTGCTGGAAAATAAAATATATTTTGTCACAAGATAAAGTAGTATTTGGTTTATAACCCAAAGTGTAAAATTCATGAGTCTATGTGATTGAATAGATGGAGTCAATCTAAGGCAAAATTGCTAATGGTTTATGTAGATACTCTGCCCTCAAGGAGGTGGAATATAACTCCCCTTCCTTAAGTGTAGACTGTGCATAGTGACTTTTTTCCCCAGAGAGTCGTCGTATATGGGAAGGAAGCAAAAAGAATCACACCATAGTGGAGAAACCTGACAGGCACCTCTCAACAAGGTGACCAGGGTTAACATCAACAGTGATAAATCAGGTTGATAGTGTATACTATCAATGGGGAGAAGAGTACTTTACCTCTGTGATCTTCCTCCCCAAAAGCTGTAACTTCAGTCCTTTATTCCACCAAACAGCAGTGAGCCAGTGAGGGTTCTGGCTCATCCACATTCTTGCTAACATTTGTTATTTTTTGTTGTTATTGTTTCAATTTTTAAAAAATTATTTTTGGGCCTCCCCAGTAGCTCAGTGGGTTAAGCGCCATGCTGTGAAGCTGTCCACAGCCTCTGCAGTGTGGGTTCAATCCCGGCCGGCTGGGGAGAATCCCTCATGTTGCGGCAGACCTCTCCTGTCCTCTCCTGTTGCGCCCGCTGCTCCCCTCAGTGTATTTTGGTCATCTGCCTGTTCTGCTCCTCGCTCTGTCACCCTCCCATGCCTCTGGCCTGTACCCCATCTCTTGTTTAAAAATAAATCTTTTAAAAAATAAATAAATTATTTTACAGACAGGAGAGGTATGCTGCGCCATGTAGGATAATCTCCCTGGCCAGGAATCAAACTCGTGCTGTGCTGCAGTGGCTGCTGAGAGCTTCATAGTGCTGAGACTTAACCCCTTGCACCATCAGGGAGGCCCAGTTGTTTCAATGTTTTTTTAAAAGATTATGCATATAAGAACTGGGGTATAGGCCAGAGGTGTGGGGGGTGAGAGGATCCACCAGAGACAGAGTGGGGAACAGAACAAGCAGATTGATTGAAATACATTGCTGAGGGGAGCAGCAGGCGAGTCAGTAGAGGTCTGCTGCGCCATATGGGTAGCTCCCCTGGCCAGGGATTGAACTCATGCTGCAGCGGCTGCCGATAGCTTCATAGGTTGTGTGTTAACCCCTTGCGCCACCAGGGAGGCTCTGTTTCAGGTTTTTTTTAATTATTATTAATTAAAGATTTATTTATTTATTTATACAAGCACTGGGTACAGTCAGAAGCATAGGAGGATGAAAGAATTCATCAGAGTGTGGAGCAGAACAGGCAGACTGACGAAATATACTGCTGAGGGGAGCAGCGGGTGCGGCAAGAGAGGTCTATCGCACCATGTGGGACCCTCGGAGGTGGCCGGGGATTGAACTGGCGCTGCAGAGGCTGCGGGCAGCTTCGCAGCCCAGTGCTCAACTGCTGTGCCACCAGGGGAGGCCCTGTTTCAGTTTTTTAATGGTCTTTTTAGTGTGTTTGAAGTGATACATTTTTTATTAGATATTTCCCTAATTAATGGTTTGTGGCATCTTTTCACTTGCTTGTTAAAGATCTTTGGACAAATATCTATTCAAGTCCTTTGCCCATCTTGTATTTGGGTTGTTTTTAAGTTGGTAGACTTCATTATATATTCAGAATACTAATCCTTTATTACATTTATATGTAATTGCAAATATTTTCTCCTATTCAGTAAGTTTTTTTCACATTGCTGATAATGTCCTTTTGTGGAAGTGTTCCCCATCAGTTGCACCTTTATGTGTCCTCCAGAGAGGACTTCAGTCAACTCTGCCAGGTCCTTGTGTTCTGAGTTAGTCCTGCCTTATGCTAGAGTCAGTATGACCTACCTGTGCCTTGTAGGGTTGGCGAATGGCAGTTCCCCTGGGAAGGAAGCCAAAACAAGAGAGACTTTTCATTTCCCAGGTGTGTGACCTTGGACAAATTATGTAGACTGTGTCTTAGTTACACATTAGTGCATTCGTAAAGTGGGAATAATACTTAGGCCTACATTATTCACTATGATAGGATTAAGTGGCATATTGCAAGGGTTAAGAACAATGACCAATCCATGTTTGTGGCTATCACTATTTTTATCATATCTTTGATTGGAGAGGCCAAAGCAGAGAAGAAGAAAACTTATGCTTGGCTTGCTTTCTGGTTTGCAGCAAGCATGTACTTCCTGTTCTTGATCCTTCAGTTCAGATGTTGTGCTCTCCAGGAAGCCTTCCTCATCTCTCTGCAGTTGTATGCCTTTCTTCTCCATGCTTTGAATTGAGACTTATTTAAAATCATGATTCTTTCAAATTTGGATAGTCCAATGTTTTGCACATAGTAGATGCTCAAGAAAGATGTCTTATCAAGTAAAGAAACAGGATGAGGGCCTTCCCTAGTGTCACAGAGTTAAGTCTCAGTGCTATCAAGCTATCTGCAGCCACTGTAGCATGAGTTCGATTCCCAGCCAGGGAGCTGACCCACATGGTGCAGCAGACCTCTCCTGACTCAACCGCTGCTCCCCTCAGCAGTGATTTCAGTAGATCCGCCTGTTCTGCTTCCCACTCTCGTGAATCCTCTCACCCCCTGCACCTCTGGCTTACACCCCAGCTCTCGTATGCATAAATAAAGAAATCAATCTTAAAAAAAAAAAAACACAACAGCATGGCTTATTTAGGAGACAGGGAGTCTGAAGTAAGGCATCTTGGCATGTGATTGGTGCTAAGGTAGTGGAGATCAAGTTGAATCCTGGGCTATAAAGTTTAAATTTTAATTATGTATGTAGTGAGAAGCCGTTCCATTAGAAGCAAGGACATGCTAAAGATCATGGTAAGAAGGCCAATCTTACTGAACTTGGAGAAACTCAGACTGAAATGACTGTGCCTAGGACAGAAGGTATGGGAAGAGTAAGGGTATGAAAAAGGAGGAGAGATTGGTTTTAAGGAGTTGCCAAGTTCAGTTTTAATAGTTTTATTAAATAATATGTAAACTATTAAATTATATATAATATATATTATATATTTTAATGTATTTATATTATAAATAATATGTAAGCTATTAAATTATATATAAACTAGATATAACATGTTTTCAGCCAGACACTTTGCTGAGTGGTTGTGTATATCTTTTTGTTTGGACCATTGATCTGGGAAGGTCTAGGTCTGAGATTTTACTCCCATATCCCTCAGTAAGGAAGGGACTGTGGCTTGGAGAATGTAGAGAACCTTGTCCAAGATACACAGCCAAGACTAGAGCTGGAAGTTGAACCCAGTTGGGTCCCCTGAACCTGTCCCCCCTACTACACCACATACTTCACACTGTACCACACCGCAGCACACCAATCCTGCTCAGGACTGGAAGACAAAGATCAGAAACCCTGTTTTTCAGAAGACTCGAGTAACAGCAATCCTCTGTATCATGTACTGAAGGGAGCCCACAGGTGTGTCAGTGTAAAGGTAAAATACCTGGAAGTCTAGGGGGTTCTGCATAAATATGAAGGAAGGATTATTTTCTAAAAAAAGAAGCAGCAATAGGCACAGGTGTTAATGTCTGGAAAAACTATATAAACTGGTGGCGCAGGGGTTAAAGTCTCAGCATTATCAAGCTGTCCCCAGCCACTACAGCAATAGTTTGATCCCCAGCCTGGGAGCTGGCCCACATGGCACAGCAGACCTCTTTGGTCTCACCCCTGCTCCCCTCAGCAGTGTATTTCAGTAAAAACCCTGTTTTGCTCCCCACTCTGTCTCTGATTAATCCTCTCACTCCCACAACTCTGGCATACAGTTCTTGTATGCATAAATAAATAAAAAAATAAATCTTTTTTAAAAAGAAAGAAACAAGAAGCAGCAAGAGCAGCTTGTGCTCCCCTCAACCAGGTCATCTCAGAAACCCGAACCTCAAGCCAAGCCCTACCTGCAGGTCTGCAGAGGTGGCTAGACTTCCAGGACCAACATTGCAGCATTTTGTGGTGGCTGCCTGAGCCCGGATGCAGTTTCTAAGGCGCTCAGGTTAGGGGCCTCATGCTGTGAACCATGGTGGACACAGACTTTGGGCTCCCAAGACTACAGCTCCTCTCCTATATTGCTTGTTTTGGGCCCTTTCATTGTGTCTTGTTCTCCATGGAAACTCCCATGGTTCAGTACTACCCAGGCAGGTTGACTGTAGTAAAGAAAAAAACAAACAAACAACAGATTTGGGAATAGGGCAGCCCTGGGCTGCTAGACAGCTGTGTGTCCTTGACACATCCTTTTATCTCTCTGAGTCTTTAGTTTTCTTATCTGGATCCTCTTGCTCAGGGTCTCTTACAGGCTGCATTCGTGCTATCAGTCAAGGCTGCAGTCATCTCAAAGCTCTGCTAGAGTAGGGGGAGGGAATCTTCTTCCAAGCTTGAAGACTGGTTGTCAGCAAGTTCCTGAGGCTGTTGGACTATGGTACCCCATTCCTTACTAGGTTTTGTTTTTGTTTTTAAAGATTTATTTATTTATTTATACAAGCACTGGGTACAGTCAGAAGCGCGGGAGGGTGAGAGAATTCTCCAGAGCCAGAGCGGGGAGCAGAGCAGGCAGAAAGACTGAGGTACACTGCTGAGGGGAGCAGCGGGTGGCAGGAGAGGTCTACACCCCATGTGGGACCCTCCTCCAGTGGCCAGGGAGCAGCCGGGGATCGAACCGGCGCTGCAGAGGCTGCGGGCAGCTTCGCAACCCAGTGTTCAACCACTGCACCACCAGGGAGGCCCTCCAGTTATTTTTATTGAGGTAAAGTACACATTAAAATTTACTATTGTTGTTACAGGGCAGCCCTGATACAAAACGGGGTGCCTGACCGTGGGTCCTCACCCACACGCTTTTAAGGACTTATCAATGCTCTACTGCAGGCACACGCGAAAGGTTAATAAAAGGTTTATTTACAAGGGAAGGGGAAATGAGGAAATGTACAACTTAGGGAGAAAAGTGGGAGACAAAGTTTTAAGTGAGTCCTACCGATCTGCCGATCTGGAATCCCAAATGGCGCTCTGAGAGCTGGCCGCGAGCCAGGAGCCGTGAAGCCAGGAGGCGAGTGAGAGAGCGAGCCCCACCAAGGCCCACGTGTTTGGTTTTTTTATACCAACCCTGGCTGCTTAACTCCACCCTCAGGTCCCTGCCACCTTCCCTTTGGTGGTGACAGGATTCGTCTTTCCCACTGTCCTGATGGCTTTGGTCTGGAGTTGGGGTGGAGTCCACAAAGCCTGTATGGGATTAGCTCAGGACATCCTTTCCCCCTAACATTGTAACCATTTTTAAACATACAGCTGGTTATTAAATACATACTTAACATTGTTTATCCATCACTACCATCCAGTCTCCATAACTACATCTTATAAAACATAAATTCTCTGTTAAACACTAACTCCCATTTTCTCGTCCCTTCAGCCCCTGAACACCACCATTCTGCTGTCACTATGAATTTAACTACTTCGGTACCTCATATAAGTTGAATTATATATATTTTTTGTTTTGTTTTCATATAGTATTTGTGTGTGTGTGTGTGTGTGGTTTATTTCATGTAGCATAAGGTTCCTTAAGGGTTATAGTTTTTTATAACCTAATCTCAGAAATGACGTCTTACTACTTTTGCTTTTCTGTTTGTCAGAAACAAGTTGCTGGGTTCAGCTCACTGTCAAAGGTGAATTCACATGGGCAGGAGCACCAAGAGGTGGGGATCATTGAGGTCACATTAGAAAGCTGCCTGCCACAGCCTCCATCTAGGGAGGACTCCTTTCTGTGCCCAGGGTCATCTAGACTCCACCCACTGTGGGCAGTGGACAGAGGAGGGGTATGTGCAGAATCACAGCCTTGTGCCCAATGGTAACAAACCAGAACTAGATGCTCCTTGAAGCTGTGCAATACCCAGGTGACATGCTGTGTTCTTCACAGGATTTGAAAGAAGAATAATGCCCCTGAGAATGGCTCTGCATGAGGAACTCTTTGTCTCTGGATAGTTCCTCCCATTCACTGGCCGGTGTGGTGCCTTGAGCCCCTGACCTGAGATTCAGGTCAGAGCCTCTGTACCTCCTGCAGCTTCTATTGGGCTGAGTCTGATGCGGGAGACAGTGTGGGTGAGGCTTTCTGTCCCCAGAGCCTTCACTAAGACAATGTCATAAACATAAACTTCACAAAATCTCAGGAGGTTGCTTCAGATTGTTTCTTGGTGCTTGGGCCCAGGAGGTGTTACCATGGGATGCCTGTTCAGCATCTTTTTTTTTTCCTGAAAGGTTTTTTCAGTTAATGCATACAAGAACTGGGGTGTAAGCTAGAGGTGCGGGGGAGGGTGAGAGGATTCAACAGAGACAAAGTGGGGAGCAAAACAGGCACATCTATTGAAATACACTGCTGAGGGGAGCAGTGGGTGAGACAGGAGAGGTCTGCTGCGCCATGTGGGTTAGCTCCCTGACTGGGGATCAAACTCAGGCTGTAGCAGTGATAGCACTGAGATTTAACCTCTAGGCCACCAAGGAGGCCCCATATTCAGCATCTTACCTATGCTTGTGCAGTAATCTCAGGTACAGCATCATTGAGTGGCTGTAACACCTTGCTTTCATCTACACACCTGCCTTAGTGTGGAACAGGCATAGAGATAACCCCCTATCCCTCCAGCCTGCACCATGAGTGTGGGCAGTCTTCCGTCTTTACAGTTAGATGAGACCATAACTCCAGGGTTGTCTTCCAGAGCACTGCCTCTGTCAGGTCACCCTTCCATCTCAAGGACTTTGTCAACTGGTTAAAATCCAGACAGCACATTCGGACTTCATCCTGGCCACCTCTCGTTTTAGCTGTGCTTTCCATTACTACCTTGCAGGACTCCTTTGTGATAAGACTGTGCTCTTAATTTCCCTTGCTCCTCAGAGACACCTCCTGCCCCTCTCCCATCAGTTCTTCCCTGCCTCGTGGCTCCACACAGCTCTTCGCTGCCATGACTCATCCAGTACCTCGTTTTGGGGGTGCTTCATGACATGTCCATCTTGGAGAACACTTTGATTACTTAAGTGACTGACAGCTCTTTGAGGACAGATTGCAGATTCTAGTGAGAAAAGTATTGATGTTGACAAGAGACCTGTGTGTGAGTCCTCATCCTACCATTCTGCCACACTGTTTATCACAAATATTTGCATGAGTACTTCTCTGCATACACTGTTTTTATACATGTGATTACATGTGTCAGTGTGTGCATGTGTGTGTGTACAGTGAATGTCATCATCCCCTTTTCACGTTGAAGAATGTAGAGTGAATGTGAAGAACTGGGATGTAGAATTGGGTCTTTTGATCTTCAAAAGCTGCTGCCCTGAAAGTGGCAAAACCAGGATCAATGACAGGCTACACCCTTTGTGGCACTTATGGTCTATTTTGATGACACTAGGCATTTTCCATAAAGGGTTAGATAGGGTTTAAGATTTGTGGGTTATGTGACTTCTTGTGACCACTCACCTCTTTGTTGTTGTCTGAAAGCAGCTGTAGCCACTTCAGAGCAGCGGGTGGGGCTGCATTCCAGTAAAACTGATTTAGAAAAACAGGTGCTGGAAAGTTTATGGAAGCCTGGTCTATTGAGTGGTCTTTTGGGAAATGTGTAGAAAAGTGGTTCATCAGTGGTAAAAAAGGCACCTTACAGACTACTTCATTTTTTGAAGACCTATCCTGTTGGTCCCACAGTGCTTTGCCCATAGTAGATGCTTAGTAAAATCCTTAGTGGGGGGGGGAGAGGGAAAATTCTTATTAAATATGGGCCCATATTTTTCCTTCCTATGCTAAGCTAACCTTCCTACCTCTCCTCCATATCTTCTGCAGTATGTGGGTGCCCCGGTGGCTTATATCCAGCAGATATTTGTGAAGTCCTCAGTATCTCCCTGGCACAAGAACCTCCTGGCAGTAGATGTGTTCCGCTCACCTCTGTCTCGGGCTTTCCAGCTGGTGGAGGAGATCCGGAACCATGTGCTGAGAGACAGGTATTCCTCTCTGGAACCCCAGCCTCCCTGGGTCCTGTTACGTACTAAAGGGAAAGTGTAGTCCTCTGTGGCAGTCAAGTGAGTCAGCCAGCTCTGTAGAAATTGAGTAAGCAGGAAGGATGGTGGATGAGCCAACTTTGCGTTTGTTAACTTCCTATGAGTCCACTGGGGCTGAGTTCCCTTGACCTGAGCAAATGACTGGAATGCCTCCTCCCTGATCCTGAAAACTTTGTCTCAGGTCTCAGACACAATGTCCACCGGGCTGGCCCTCTAATGAGCTGACTGAGGACCCACTGACTTTCTGCCCGAGGTTTAGGAGATATGAATGGAATGGTGGGGGCTGTGCTTGAAGAGAAGCTGTGCCTGGGGATATACTTCTGAAGCACCAGCCCAGGTGTTACTCTCCAGTCCAGCAGTGGGTCTCTGGATTTTGCTGACTTTGCAGGCTATTTCACCACTGGGCTTTAGGTGACTGCGGGCTTTGACAGGCATTTTGGTGAATGAAAGCAAGCCCCTAATTTTTTTTTTTAAAGATTTATTTATGCATATAAGAGCTGGGGTATAGGCCAGAGATGCGGGGTGGGTGAAAGGATTCACCAGAGACAGAGTGGGGAACAGAACAGGCAGACTGACTGTGACACACTGCTGAGGGGAGCTAGTGGGCGAGACAGGAGAGGTCTGCCTCACCATGTGGGTTTCTCTCTGGCTAGCTGGGGATTGAACTCGTGCTGCAGAGGCTGCGGATTGCTTCATAGTGCAGTGCTTAACCCCTTGCACCACCAGGGAGGCCAGCAAGCCCCTAATTTTGATCTATTCCTTTTGCCCACTGAATTGGCCAAAGTGCTTTAGTGGGCAGAGCTGTGCATGCTCCCAGAATTTGCCTCTCCTCAGCGGTGACAGGCCTTTGGGCTCCAGATGCACTTTGAAGGTTAGACAGCTGCATGGTTTGTTGACCACCTGTAAGAGCTTTCCCCTGCTGCCCTAATCCTCAGTCTTCAAGATACTAGGCATCTAGGAATCCTATAAGTGCATTGGGCCTGCCTGTGCTGGCAGACACAGCAAGTGCCTTGTCCTGTCTCCTACACAGCTCTGGGACCAGGAGCCTGGAGGAAGTGTGTCTGCAAGTGACTGACCTCCTGCCAGGTCTCAGGAAGCTCCGGAACCTCCTCCCTGAACATGGATGCCTGCTGCTGTCCCCTGGGAACTTCTGGCAGAATGACCGGGAACGCTTCCACACTGATCCTGACATCATCAGGACCATTCACCAGCATGAGCCTAAAACCCTGCAGACTTCAGCCACGCTCAAAGGTTGCCCCCAGGGCAAATGCCCTGAGAAGGAACCAGAGGGGCATACCTGTCGGTCACCATGTTCTCTTTGATGGGTGCTCTGACAGATTAGGGGTTACCCCTTGTATCTAAGGTGGGGGTGGGGAGGGACCCTTGATGACTCCATAGTGGCTGCCATTCCTTCATTAGCACCTGCTGATTTCTGTCTGCAGACTTGCTGTTTGGTGTTCCTGGAAAGTACAGCGGGATGAGCCTCTATACCAGGAAGAGAATGGTCTCATACACCATTACCCTGGTCTTCCAGCACTACCATGCCAAGTAAGATTTGTCAACACCCTGGGCTCCCGACAGGTATAGAACATGGGACTTTGGCTAGTCCCCATTCATGTTAGTGTCCAGAATGTCTCCCTGGGAACTTGCAGTTTTTAAGTTATGTGTTGAAGTTGTATCCTTTAGACTGAAGGCTGCTGTCTGCTCACATTTGAGTTGGGATGACCTGAGAGCCAGCTAAGAATAAGGAACTAAGGCAGGACTGATGAATTCAGTGTCCTGGTGCCTCCACTGGTCTCTCTTACCCTAGGGGACAAGTCCCAAGATAGTCACCACTGAATTCCATGTGGCCTCAGAGTCCTCAACAGACGGCTGCAGGCAGCTCCCCAACAAGAGCAAAGACACTTGAGGGGCCTTCAGTAGGCTATCCTGGGCCTTTACAGTCTAAGTGGTATGATAGGTTGGGAGAGTGTTGCAGAGGAAGGAATGGGGGGCTCCTATGACAACTTGACTTTGTCTTTCTTGCAATGCTCTTAGAGACTGTTAGGAAAGCTTAGACATTGGGGTGAGCTCCCCGATGTACCCTTCTCCCAGGGATTGTCTTTGTCCCCTGGAACAAGAGGGACAATCTATCTACCCCATCCTGCTCCATGACTAGGTTCCTGGGCAGCTTGCGGGCGCGCCTGATGCTCCTGCACCCCAGTCCCAACTGCAGCCTTCGAGCGGAGAGCCTGGTCCATGTGCACTTCAAGGAGGAGATTGGCATTGCTGAGCTCATCCCCCTTGTGACCACCTACATCATCTTGTTTGCCTACATCTACTTCTCCACACGTAGGTTCACAGCAGGGGTCTGGGGGCTTTCTCCAACTAACAGGCATTTCCAGATCACTTGTCCCCTTCCTCTGGAGGTGGCTTGGGCAGATATGTAGAACACATCTGGTGGTCACAAGGGCCAGGGGTTTAGAGTTCCCTTCCCCAACCCCCGCCCTTGGCAGGGACTTGGGTGTGCTTAGGGTCCCTTTAGCTTCTTAGGAAAAGAAACTTTCCGGGCTGGTGCTCCCAAAGGCACACCGTATCCTAAGACTGAGAAGTGTATATTGTTGTCCTTTGCTTTTGGTTAAACCAAGGGTCTTCCCTTCCTCAATTGTCAGGGCATACTCTTCACCTAGGAGCTTAGTTAGGAAGGGCTGGTTTGGGCTGGGGTCTAGGGGAGGTGCTGCCCTGATGTGCCCTCTTTGCCCTTTAGGCAAGATCGACATGGTCAAGTCCAAGTGGGGGCTGGCTCTGGCTGCCGTGGTCACAGTGCTCAGCTCGCTGCTCATGTCTGTGGGGCTCTGCACTCTCTTCGGCCTGACACCCACTCTCAATGGCGGGTAGGTCCCCAGCAGGTCCACTGGGCCACAGGGTGAGCCCTCAGGCCAGATCGCCTCCTACCTCTGGGCATGTGGGCTGCCCTGGACTGGATGCTTGCACTTACACCCTATCTTCCCATTACCTTTTTTTTGTTCTTTTTAGTTACCTGTTCTCATATATATGTATGTGTGTATATAAAATATATCTGTATATGCAAATAATAATTACGTGTGTACACACTCAGGCATGTGTGTATTTGTGTGATTGGGGTATGTATATATGTGTGTGTATATTGCCTGTGCTACATGTGTGCTTGTACGCACATGTGTGTGTGGGTGTGCGTGTATGTTATATATACACATGAATACTGTTCCTATATGATGAAAGTCAGATGATTCTAAGATCAAGAAGGGTATATTCCTTTTCACTGTTAATACATTTAAGTGCCTAATAGGTCATTTTAGAGAGAGCTGTTTAAGAGATACAGTTTGTCATCTAATTTGTCATCTTTCTACTCTTGCTTTCCCTTGCCATTTCTCTCTGAATCTTGTCTGGAAGCCCTTCCCTGAGTTTGTCCTTAACTTAGGTTTGGCCCCACGTGCCTGTCTGTCCAGGGTTACTATCAGTTTGTCGTTCCGCACCCTGGCTTTTCAGATTGGTCACAGGAACAAAGATTTTGTGTTTTGTGTCTGTTACTTTCCTAGCTCATAGAATACCCACTTCCTTTCCTGAATTTGACGGAGCTAAACACCCCTAACCCCTGTAGCTGCTGCTGTGCATTCCTCAGAGCCCTTGCATGCACCGCTCCACCATAGGGATCCTGGTGAAGTGCACCCCCATGGGTGTTCTTGTGCATGGACTTCCCTCTTAATCTCTTGGAAGCAGTGTGAGGCTGTGGTCTCTTGCAACCAATAGAATTTTCTTTAGGAAGAGTTGTTCTTCTCTAAACACAGCTTCTCCACAGAAGTAAGTAGAGCTTTAGGCTGGTCTCATCCCCTTTACAGTTAGGTCTGTATGGGGTGCTGCTATGGGGTCTTGGCCATCATCCTCTTGGCCAGCATCCTCTGGCCAGCAGAGTCTGGTGTTAGCTGTGCTGTGGTAGCAGGGGGGGCCTCTACCTGCCCTTCTTGCACTGTGCTGACTGGCTGGCTGGAGATGGGATGGTGGCTAGCCCATTAGTAAAGCTTTGAAACCTCCCTGGAAGCTGGGAGCCATGCAGACAGAGGCCCTGTTGGGTGAGAATGGGGATTCTGTCCTGTGCTGTGTAGTTGCTTAGCAGCTTCCTCTATAGGCAGAAAATCCCAGAGCCTCCCTGGGCCCCAAATTTTGAGAATCAGACGTGTTAAAGGCCCCCCTCAGTGTGGTCTTCACCCTTTTTCTCTCTTCCCAGTGAGATTTTCCCCTACCTCGTGGTGGTTATTGGGTTAGAGAACGTGTTGGTGCTCACCAAGTCAGTGGTCTCCACCCCAGTGGACCTCGAGGTGAAACTGCGCATTGCCCAAGGTAATTCGGGGAGTGTGTCGGTGTGCGCTAGGGTAGGAGAGGGACTTTTCTGGCCATGGAAACAGGAGCCCAGAAACCTCTCTTGCTCTGACCTCCAGTATAATATGGGGTGGTCCACTAGGTCCTGGCAGCTTGTTAGCATGTGCCCTGAGGACCCAGTGGGTCACTGGACTATACTTTGTCCAGGTTCATATTCAGTAAGAAAGCAAACCAGGCACTGCTATAGGGCTTGTGTGTATGTGGCCCTTTGCCCAGGCTACACTTGTTTTCTCCTCTTGCCTCACCCGCTAGGGGCTGGTGGGTGGGGCCCCTAAGGCTGGTCACTTCAGAGATGCTGTTTCCACAATTGCCAGAAAAGCTCCCTCTGAGGGTCTAGGAGACAGAGCAAAGAGAATCTAGAACTGGAGGTCTGAACTCTTGCACCTCCTGCTCCTAACCTCTCAGTTGTGAGAAACAAGGTATTCATATACTCAAAAAACCGCTGTGAATACAGGGCCAGGCCCTCCACTAGCTGTTCTGAGCTGAGAGGAAATGGCCCCTCCACACTAGGCACTCGGGGGCCTTACATGTGCAACCATGTGTTTGTGTGGGGCCCAGGCTCTTGTGGGGAGAGGCTTGAGGAGGAACACAGCTAGGTCTTCTGCCCTCAGACCATTCTTCCACATGACAGGCAGGCTCAGGCCGTGCCTCAGCAGGTCAGACAAGAACAGTCTTTGGAGGCTGGATATGCCAGAGTGGGTAGCACTTGGCTTTCCTCTTGGGTTTATTCATATGGCAGCCTACTTCTCCTTCTGATGGTTATAGCTTTCCCCTGTACCCCTTTCCTGCAGCAACTGTGGGACAGCTCTTTGGAGCCCTAGCATTGGCAGGGTCTTGAGGGTTGGGCCACTTTGGTGGATTGGTTGCCTCAGAATGCTCGATGCCTCACTCATGCCTCTACCTTCTGAGGACCACAAAGTTGGTGCACACATGTCATAGGTAGGTGTTATATGCTGGTCCCATGGCCCTGTTGTCTTCTGCAGGCCTAAGCAGTGAGAGCTGGTCCATCATGAAGAACATGGCCACAGAACTAGGCATCATCCTCATTGGCTATTTCACCCTAGTGCCCGCCATCCAGGTAAGGCCCCATAGCAGGGCTACTAACCATTGCCTTGCTCTTGGCAAGGTGACCTTCCTTACTCAGCTGTGAGGCCGTGAGCAGAGGTAGAAGCGGACCTTCACTGATGTAGAAGCCCAGACTCTTGCTGACCATTCTGAGAGTTGTTGCATAAAGGGAGGGACAAATCATCTCATCCCTGTCTTTCCCGGGGGTTGGCAGGAGGCCTGGTGAGGTGTGGGGATGAGCAGAGTGCACAAGGGCACCAGACTCCCCGCCCGGGTCGCCTATAGGGCATCTGCTGGATGCATTGTAGTCTTGGAACATTGGAGCTGACACCACCGTGTGCAAATCTACATCATCTTACCCCAGATTTGAGATGAAGCTGTAGTGATTTGCCAGGGGGGCTGGTAGGAAAACTTGAATCTGAGACAATTCTGTCAACAGAGCTTGGGTAGCAGAGACCACTGTCTTTGTTTTAGGGCAGAATTCATTCCCTCCAGCCCTCTTTCCCTCCCTTCATTGGCCCAGTGTGATCGCTGGCCAGAAAACTTTGAGAGTCCTGGGCTCTGGGTTCATGGCACCCAGGCAGGGCCAGGGGCTCTGTGGGACTTAAGGTTTCCAATGTGGATCAATCCCTACTCTCTAGGGAGATTACAAGCTTGGAGGGAGCATCCATCTGTCGGTTCTTTGTAGTAGTACGAGCAGTTTCTGCTGCCCCCTGGTGGTGAGGGAGGGAGTTGTTGACCCTGTCCCTCCTTGGCCACTCCCAGATCCAGCATCCTTTTTTTCTTTGTCTTTGTTGTGTCCTGTCTGCCACTGCCCTGCAGATTCTGAGGTGTCAGCAGGCAGGCATGTGCTTCTCTGGGGTGTGGGCCATAAGGTCATGATATCCTCGTATATGCTTTGATTATAGGAGTTTTGTCTCTTTGCCGTCGTGGGCCTTGTATCTGACTTCTTCCTTCAGATGCTGTTTTTCACCACTGTCCTGTCCATTGACATTCGCCGGATGGAGGTAGGAGTGGGCCAAGCCCTGCCCCGCCCACCTCCTCCTCAGCGGCTGTGCTCAGGGGATCACTGGGTGAAAGAGCTACAAACCTTGGGTAGGGTCGGCAGCCTGTGGACAACAGCCTTGGCCCTGACTGCTGTGTCCCCAACAGCTAGCGGATCTGAACAAGCGGCTGCCCCCTGAGGCCTGCCTACCCTCAGCTAAGCCAGTGGGGCAGCCAGTGCGCTTCGAGCGGCAGCTGGCTGTGAGGCCATCCACACCCCACACCATCACACTGCAACCCTCTTCCTTCCGAAACCTGCGGCTCCCCAAGAGGCTGCGTGTCATCTACTTCCTGGCCCGCACCCGCCTGGCACAACGGCTAATCATGGTACCTGCCCAGCATCCTCCAAAGGCCCACACTCAATTTGCTCTTGAGTGTTGTCCTTTGCCTTGGAGGTGGGGTATATTCTGAAGTCCCTTGTAGCCTGGCTCTGGGGAGCTACCCATCACCCCTACCTGCCTGAACCCTGTTGGTTTCTGAGGTGATGTATCCCCAGGGTCATCAGGCAGAGGAGTCAGTGTCTCCCCACAGTGTCCCAGGACAGGACTCTGCTAGATGTAATGCTTGGGGACAGAACCACCCTGGTTGCCCAAGTCAGCTCATCAGCTGCTATGCAGTGGGCGAAACAGGAGCAGGGTTGGCTGCCGGCCAACAGAACCTCTCCCAAGGAGTTGAAGTGAGGGGAGCGAGGCTGAGGCCCTCTGAGTACTAGGATCCCTGGATGGCTCCAGAGCACATCAGGCAGCAGTTCCTTTGGCCATGCTGACCATGGAAATGATAGTTGCTTCCTGGCCCAGCAGAGATAGGGATTGGTGATAGGGAAGTTTTCTATCAAAACTAAGAGTGTTCCTCTGAATTTTCAGGCTAGGAAAACCAAACCCTGATCATGGGAAGGGAACCAGGTCCCTCCAATGATGCTTGGTCCCTGGTGTTAGCAGGAAGACTTGGGGAAGCAATAAAGGACAGACGAGGCCCTGTGTCCTCTTCCCATTCCTAGGCCTAGGTCCCTGTGCTGCCTCCTTCCAGTCTAAGGGCCACTGCTGGTAGGGCTTGGGGCTGTTCATCCCTCTCAGAGGTGCCACTGAGCACCCGATGCCTCTCTGCAGGCCGGCACCGTTGTCTGGATTGGCATCCTAGTGTACACAGACCCAGCAGGGCTGCGCACCTACCTCGCTGCCCAAGTGACAGAACAGAGTCCACTGGGTGAGGGTGCCCTCGCTCCCATGCCAGTGCCTAGTGGAGTACTGCCTGCCAGCCACCCGGACCCTGCCTTCTCCATCTTCCCACCTGATGCTCCTAAGTTACCTGAGAATCAGACATTGCCAGGGGAGCTGCCTGAGCCTGGGGGGCCAGCAGAAGGTGTTCATGACAGCCCAGCCCCAGAGGTAACCTGGGGGCCTGAGGATGAGGAACTTTGGAGGAAATTGTCCTTCCGCCACTGGCCTACGCTCTTCAGCTACTACAACATCACGCTGGCCAAGAGGTGAGTTAGGTTGTGCCAGTTGCCACCTCCTCACTTGGTGGTGTCTGCTCACTGTCCCCAGGGCCTCCCTTCCCATCAGGTGGGGAGCCACTAGCTTGAATTCTGTGTTTCCTTTCTAGTAATTAAAACTTAGATGGCGGTGCGGTAGGAAGTAGGGCTCCAAACAGGCACAACGCGACAGTGGCCCTGGGGCCTTGCTCTGGGGAGTCTGCTGTCGGCCCTTTGGCTGCTTGAGTTGGGAGGGGGGAGACAGCCCACACTGCAGTGATGGCTGCCTGGGTGCTGGTGTCTGACAGCAAGACTGGGGTGTCAGAGCTAGGCTGGACACCCCTCACGCTGGGAACACTGGCCTGAGAGGGTGCTTTTGGAGTTTGGTGGGTTGAGCTGAGTCCTGCTTGGAGATGGGGACGGGGCCAGGGCAGCAGCAGGAGGGATCCTTCTGAGAGCATCTCCTCTGAGGTCGCCCGCTGTCCGGCTCTAGGTACATCAGCCTGCTGCCTGTCATCCCAGTCACGCTCCGCCTGAACCCGAGGGAGGCGCTGGAGGGGCGACACCCTCAGGACAGCCACAGTACCTGGCCTCCACCAGGGCCCCAACCGGGAGGGCTCTGGGAGGCTGGTCCCAAGGGACCAGGCGTGGTGCAGCCCCACAGAGACATCACCCTGTACAAGTAAGGCCCCAGAGAGCAGGTTGGGGGTGGGAGGGACCGGGCCCCCCTCACCACTTCCAACTCTACGCAGGGTAGCAGCGCTTGGCCTCGCCACAGGCATCGTGCTTGTGCTGCTGCTGCTCTGCCTTTACCGTGTGCTCTGCCCGCGCAACTACGGGCAGCCTGGTGGTGGGCCCGGCCGGCGGCGACGTGGGGAGCTGCCCTGTGATGACTACGGCTACACGCCGCCAGAGACGGAGATTGTGCCCCTGGTGCTGCGTGGGCACCTCATGGTGAGCAAGGGGTAGGGGCCTGGGGCTCAGGACACGCTGACATCCGTGCCCATGCCTGTGCCCATACCCATGGTGCCCTTCCACAGGACATCGAGTGTCTGGCCAGCGATGGCATGCTGCTGGTGAGCTGTTGCCTGGCAGGCCACGTCTGTGTGTGGGACGCTCAGACTGGGGACTGCCTCACACGCATCCCCCGCCCAGGGTAGGTGCAGCCCACATGCATGCCCCACCCCCTGCCCCCAGACCTGCCCCCCACCACACCCCTCCTCACCGCATCCTCCCGGGACCCCCAGCAGGCAGCGCCGGGACAGTGGCGTTGGCAGCGTATTCGAGGCTCAGGAGAGCTGGGAACGGTTGTCAGACGGCGGGAAGGGTGGTCCAGAGGAGCCCGGGGACAGCCCTCCACTGCGGCACCGCCCCCGGGGCCCTCCACCACCTTCCCTCTTCGGGGACCAGCCGGACCTCACCTGCTTGATCGACACCAACTTCTCTGCACAGTTGCGGCCCTCAGAGCCTACTCTGCCCGAGCCCCGGCACCGGGCCACCTGCGGCCGTGCTCGGGACTCCCCGGGCTATGACTTCAGCCGCCTGGTGCAGCGGGTGTACCAGGAGGAGGACCTGGCTCCCGTCCATACACCAACCCTGCGCCCTGCCTCACCTGGGCCTGTGCTGTCACAGGCCCCTGAAGATGAGGGGGGTTCTCCTCCCGAGAAGGGCTCCCCTTCCCTCGCCTGGACCCCCAGTGCAGATGGCTCCATCTGGAGCCTGGAGCTGCAGGGCAACCTCATCGTGGTGGGGCGGAGCAGTGGTCGGCTGGAGGTGGGCAGAGGGACTGGACTGGGCAGAGGGGCCATTCACATAGGGCACCCGGGGCCGTCCCAGCTGGCAGGTGCTCACTTCCCCTGGGCTTACAGGTGTGGGACGCCATCGAGGGCATGCTCCACTGCAGCAGCGACGAGGTCTCCTCAGGCATCACAGCCCTGGTCTTCCTGGACAAGAGGTGAGAGCCAGGGTGACTTCCCATTGTGGTCAGGCCACGCACTGAGGTTTGGTCCTGACTCCCCTTCACTCGTGGGATTTGGAATTCCTTTCTTGCTAACCAGAGGGTAGTCCACCTCGAAGGGAGGGGTGAAAACTCAAAGTTAATATGTGAAGCACCTAGAATAGGGCCCAGCAAACCATGAGCTCCCAGGGCCTTAGCCCGCGACAACGGTTCATGCTGTCTCCTTTCGCACCTTTCTCAAGTCCAGGTTTCTCTTAGATTGCCAATACTGCCCCTTCTGGGTTTCTTGGTTGCATTTTATGAAAAACCTGTTGTGTTAAGACTTCTTTCCCACTCACGCCCTGTTCTGGGCTGTAGGTGTTCCCCGGGCTCCGTGTGCGCATGCTCCTAGGGCTTCTCAGCCCCCAGCTCTTGCCCATGCCCAGGTGCCTCCCACACTCGCTCTTCCAGGTCTCTGACCACTTGTGGCACCATCTAAGCTAGAGCTGGAACCATTTTTCTTTCTTGGGGTGGGTGAAGGGCACCCCTTGCCCGTTACTGTTTCTGCTTGTTGGCAGCTGTCATTCCTGCTACCGCTAGGCTTTTTACGCAGGGCTTGGCTGATATGCCACCCTCCGGCCTGGCCCAGCTCATTGGGTTCCTGCCGCGGACCAGCACAGCAGTAGACGATGAGGCCGTCTCAGGGTTGAGAGAAGCGTGCAGGGTGGTCAGGGCGTCAGCGAAAGAAATGACAGACAGACACACTTCAAGAGTGAAAATCTGAGTGTAATTTTCTTTGAGTTGGTGGCCAGTATATGTTTTCTAAAGGCATAGGAATGGCGCACATCAGTGAAGAAATCAGCTTGCTCATAGGTTTAGCTTATCATTGACAGGGCAGTGATTTACATCTGGACCCAGGCGCATTCCTAAGTAGTTAGGCTATTAATTTTTCTTTTTGTTTCATGTGATTACTTTTTTGTTTTAACTACTCACTACCACTAAATTACTATACATTAACACGGGTGAGTTTTACTTTTCACAATGTAATATTTTTATCATTAAGATTAATACTAACAAGGCTAAGCATACAACAGAGAAATTATTAAGCTAACAGTTCTATTAATACACAGAGTTTAGTGACGTTTCATTTGAATCAGCCTGGTTATTAGATTTCGTATGTTCTTTTTTAATCAGCAACCAATGACCTTTTTAGACAGAGAAAGAGAAAAGATTTTAGAGAGACAGTTGTATTAGAATAAAGTTTGTGGGCCTTGAGAAGGCGAGATAAGGTTCTGTGCGGTCATCATTCCTGTAGTGGCGCCTTGGGGTCGTTATCTTTCAACAGGCTTCCGTCTTATCTATGTCTTGGGGGGTTTGCTGTTCTCCCCCTGCTTCAGGGGGTTTTGCTGTTCTCCCCCTGCACGCTGGTTCCGGACCTAGGGACTGTGGCGAAAGCCATTAGCCCTAAAGGTCACTGCAGGGGGAGGTGCAGCAGGTTCCCCCATACTTGGGAAGTCTCCCCTACTGTTTGCCTGTTTTAGGAAAAGCCCTGGTATCAGCCTAAGCATCAAGGTCAAGGTTCCTGGTGACCATGAAGGTCAGGCTCAGACATCAGGGCTTTCTCGGCTCGCCTGTCCTAGGAGGCGCGGGCCCTTCGTGTTCACAGGTGGAGGCTGTGGACATGCATTGCCTTCTGGGTCCCCTGGATAGATATCCCCGTCTCGGTCTGTCTGTGCCCTAGGAGTTCTTGAGCAATGAAGAAAATCTTTCTTTGTGGAAAAGGAGAATGTAGTGGGTGGTGCTTGAAGGTGTTTCTGTGTCATGGAGGTGGCACCTCCCGTGGCTCAAAAACACAGCCCCACCCTAGGTCCTGTTTCCCTTCTCAGAGATCTTTCCTTCAACTCCAAGTTTTAGCTGGGAGTCCTCCCTCTGCTTATTTTGGGTGTTTGGGTTTTTTGTTTTTCTTTTTTTAGTCTTACATGTTGTTTCTTTTAGTCTTACCACTTTATGCATATTAGCTCTGTGAGGCAGATCCTGTTTTCTCCCTTTTACAGATGAAGAAACTGAGGCACAGAGAGGTTAATAAGCGTTGCAACCTTGGGGCCTTCCAGCCCCAGCATCTGTTCCCTCAGCACCTGTGCTGCTACTTGACCCTGATCCTTTCTGGAACTGGCTTGGTCCCTTCTCTTCTGTCTCTGTTGTTTCCACATGCCCAGTGGAGCTGAGTCTGTCAGGTGCCCACGGCACTCAGCCCGGAGACTGGGGGCTCTGAGGGAGAGTCACCCTGGCAGTGCTCTTCTCTTCCAGGATCGTGGCTGCCCGGCTCAATGGCTCCCTTGATTTCTTCTCCTTGGAGACCCACACATCCCTCAGCCCCCTGCAGTTCCGAGGTTAGAGGGGGTGGATGACATGCAGGGGCTGCCTGCAAGGTGCCTTCTCAAAGACCCCCTCACTTTGCCTATTGTCACCAGGGACTCCAGGACGGGGCAGTTCCCCCGCATCCCCTGTGTACAGCAGCAGTGACAGGGTGGCCTGTCGCCTGACCCATACAGTGCCCTGTGCGCACCAGAAACCCATTACAGCCCTGAAGGCTGCTGCGGGGCGCCTCGTGACTGGTAGCCAAGACCACACGCTGAGAGTGAGTGTTGGCTGTGGGGATGGGGAATGTTTCACCGCTAGTCTGGGAAGAGGCTATAGGTGTCCTGGGTGAACGACAGGATTTTTTTTTAATTCCATTTTTATTGTGGAAACCGTGGTTTACAACACTGTAGGATTTGGGGGTGTAGGTTCACACCTCTTGAGATTAACAACACTGTGCCCGCTACCCAAAGCACCCTTAATCCTCCATCTTCATGTTTCCAGGGTTTGTGTTTGTGTTTTCTGTTCCTCCATTTGGCTTCTCTATTCCACAAGTGAAATCATCCAGGAATCTTGTTTCTCCTGACTTACTTTGCTTAACATAACACTGTGGGGGTCCTCCCTGGTGGCCTAGGGGTTAAGTATCAGTGCTGTCCCCTCCACAGCCTGAGTTCCATCCTGATCCCCAGCCAGGGAGCTGACCCACATGGCGCAGCAGTCCTCTCCTGTCACCCCTGCTGCTCCCCTCAGCAGCGCTTTCTGTAGATCTGCCTGTTCTGCTCCCCACTCTCGATGGTAAATCCTGACACCTTGCACCTCTGGCCTGCACCTGAGTTCTTCTACACAAAAATAAAATCTTTAAAATAAAACCCTGCAGGAGGGATTTCTTGGCCAATAGGTAACTTGGAAAACCCTAGAGACCAGAACCTGACACTTGTTCCTGTCCTAGGTGTTCCGTCTGGAGGACTCATGTTGCCTCTTCACGCTACAGGGCCACTCAGGGGCCATCACGACTGTGTACATTGACCAGGTAAGGGGGGGCCCCATGGTGGCTGTGAGCAGATATAGGGGTACCAAGACAGGCCCTTGGTCTTTGATCTTGGGAAGCAGAATGAGGATCCCCCACCCACCAGGGCAAGGTTGTCAACAAAGGAATTCCACCAGTAACCCAGCTGTCCTGGGCCTGTTCCCTTAGACCATGGTGCTGGCCAGTGGAGGACAAGATGGGGCCATCTGCCTGTGGGATGTGCTGACTGGCAGTCGGGTCAGCCACATGTTTGCTCACCGCGGGGATGTCACTTCTCTCACCTGCACCACCTCCTGCGTCATTAGCAGTGGCCTGGATGACCTCATCAGCATCTGGGATCGCAGCACAGGCATCAAGCTCTATTCTATTCAGCAGGTAGGCAGGCTGGGGACCACAGGGTGCTTGGTGACTTACGCAGGGGTTCGAGACACTGAGCCTGTCGTGTCCTTGCCTTCAGGACCTGGGCTGCGGTGCAAGCTTGGGTGTCATCTCAGACAACCTGCTGGTGACCGGTGGCCAGGGCTGTGTCTCCTTTTGGGACCTAAACTACGGGGACCTGTTACAGACAGTCTACCTGGGAAAGAATAGTGAGGCCCAGCCCGCCCGCCAGATCCTGGTGCTGGAAAATGCCGCCATCGTCTGCAACTTCGGCAGTGAGCTCAGTCTGGTGTATGTGCCCTCTGTGCTGGAGAAGCTGGACTGAGGGTGGCAGCGGCTGTGACTCCCTGGGCAGGGCTGCTGCGTGGGGCCAATGCACTGGACCTAGACTTGCGGGGGGGGGGGGGGGGGGAGCTGAGCCTTCTGGAAGCTGCCTCATAACTGTAATATTAAACTTTTTTTTAAATCACCCTTGCCAGGGGCCTTGTGAGCCATGTGCCTTTTCCCTTAGAGGAACTCCTGCATCACTTTCTCCCTGTACCGAAACCTCGGCACTTGGAGCCACGGAAGATGTGCACAGGGACAGTTACAGGTTGGAGGCGGCTCAGCAGGCCAACGCTAGAGAGCTCCTTAGCCATTTCAGCTCCAAAGTCATCCTGCCTCCACCCCCACCCCAGCTCATTCGAGCCAGAGTTGCTAGCGGTGCGGTCAGGGCTCCGGCTTCTTCCCCCATGCAGCAATGGGCAGACACTGGCCACAGAACAGGTCATTTTTATTTCTTCAATAGCAAAGGCTGAAAAATGTCAGGTCCCACAAAGGAGCAGAACCCGACCCAAGGCCCGCAATGCATCTCCACCCCACAGGGGTGCGGGCTGGGCCAGGCAGGGCTGAAGGCAGCAGGAATGGGAGTGAGAGACCAAGCCCACCTCAGAGGTCCTGCTGGGTGAGCAGACAGGGGAGATGATGTAGTGTAAGAACCAGGTAGGCAAAGCCTGTTCAGGTCTTGTTGAGTGTCCAGAGTGGATCCAGAAGGCTGAGGGGGTCATCAGTGGGCCGGGCAGCCCGCAGACCTTGTCCGTTATGGGCCTGCAGAAAGTTCTGTTTGCTCATCCTCTGCTTTCCCCTCAAGGAGCTGTCCAGAGAGAAGGCCTCTGGGGTGAGGGAGGCCAGCAGCTCCAGAGAAGAGGAGGGGGGCCCTGAGGTGGGGGCCTCAGGTACCGGCTGCTCTTCTTCAGGCTGGGGGGCCTCGAGCAGCGGTGAAGTGAGAGGGGGTGGAGAGGAGGACGGGAGCTGGGGGGACTCTGGCAGGCTGTCTGGTGGCAGGCCTGGGGACTCTGCAGGGCCCGGCAGGCTGGCAGCTGGGGAATCTAAGCTCCCCGGAGGCCGGATGCTGAGCTTGGCGATGGTGGCCTGGATGGAGCTGATGGGCACGTCCCCGCCAAGGACCAGATCCTGGGAATCCTGAGGAAGGTGATTCTGAGAAGACAGGAAGTGGATGGAGAGAGGGGTCCAGAAGGCTGTGGTGATCCCAGCAGCCTCGGGGCTCCTTCCTCACCTTCTGGTTGACGCCTGCGCCGGTTGAGGGCTTACACGGAGGGGGTACGCCATGGCGCTGCAGGACCTGCTCCACGTGTCTCACCACTGCCTCATGGCAGAACTTGAGGTGCAGCTGCAGAGGTACATTTGGCCTGGTCAGCTGGGAGGTCCTGTCATTCTGGGCAGAGGACCCCTCCCAGCACCCACCTGCCCTGACCCTCACTTTCTCCTGCAGCATGTGTTTCCTCTGCTGTCGCATGCGCCGCACCAGCTGAGGCAGCTCAGGAATCCCATTTCCAGCCTCCACCTCCTGCACAGCCGCATAGAGCAGCGCAAAGGCTCCCGTGCGGCCCACTCCGGAGCTGTGGCAGGAAAGGGGCGTAAGGCTAGAGCCCCCAGAGGAGGATCCTCAGGCAGCCTCCCACCGCCACCTTACCTGCAGTGCACAATGATGGGTGTGTGCAGGGGCCGCTGGTGCAGGTAATGTGTGTGCACCTCCTGGATGAAGCGTAGGAGGTTGCTGGGGCTGTCCGGCAGGCCTCTGCAGGGACAGAGCAGGGTCCCTGAACAGACCTGACTGGAGGCCCCCACCACCCCTCCTACCACCACCCAGGGTGGCAGACATACAACTCAGGCCAAGTAGGAAAGTGGAGGTGCACAAGTGAGCGTTTGAGGCTCTGGTCACGGAACTGCAGACTCAGTACCCGCTCCACATGGGTCTCAGTGGTGCGGACACTGCTCAGTGCCAGGCTGAGGGCACCGTGCACCATGGGCTGGCCCCTCTCGGTGGGGAAGTAACGTGCCACTTTTTGCTGAGAGGCAAACAAGATGTAGTTAGGAGTGTTTTCTAGGGTCCTACCGGGGCAACCTCCCCTCCCCCCGCCACCACGGCTCCCTCTCACCTTATCCATCTCCGCTTCAGACACCAGCATGACAATGACCGACACCTTCTGTTCATGTACCATGAGCCAGAAGTCGGCGGCTGTGCCAGGCAGTGGGGCCTGGGTGGCCACCAGGGGCGGGCAGTATGGCGAGAGTCCCTCCACGCGGCTGGCATTGATGTAGTCGTCTTTGCCAGAGCGCAGCACCACGCGGTTACTGTCGTAGGGCATGATGTCCTGGTGCCGGTTCTTCAGTGAGTAGCAGCGGGCAATGGCGATGGAACGGCCACGGGCATCCTGTTCCTGTGCTTCTTGCAGCTCCCGCCAGACAGTGTCCAGAGTCCCGGCATCACCCAACTGGCCCCGAAATGCCTCCAGCTCCTGCTGCAACCGCAGCAGCCTCTCCGGGTGCTCGTAGGGGTCCCGCTCAATCAGACGCAGGGCCTGTGGCCGCCGGCCCTCAGCAGCATCCACCTTAGTAGGCTGCAGCAGGGGCTGGCCACCCCCAGGAGGCTGAGTGCCACCATGCTGGCTTTCGGGGCTGGAGGAGAGCAGATCTGCGGCTGCCGTGCCTCGGCGTGGGGGTGGCTCTGTTGCAGGGGGCCGAGGAGAGACCAAGCCAGGCCCTGGTGATGGGGCTGGTGAAGGCACCAGGTGGGGACTGGGGGTGGGCTGGCCAGTAGGCGGGGGGCCTTGAATGGAAAGAGGGGCTGCCTGAGGGCCCAGGGGCCTCGGGGCAGGGGCTGGACCATAGGCCAGGTTGGGATGGGGCGGCTGAGGTGGTGTAGGGCTAGGAAAAGGCAGAGCCCCCGAGTGGGGGGGCAGGGGGTCCTGAGAGGGGCCTGGGTAGAGCTGGGCATGCACAGGGGGTGGTGGTTGTGCCAGGACACCAGGCTGAGGGGCAAACGGGTAAGGGGTCTGTGCGGGTACAAGTCCTGGAGGCTGGGGTGGGAAGAGGTGTGGATGCTGGAGTGGAAGGGGCTGCTGAGGGGGCTGGGGTCCAAATGCTGCTCGGGTGGGGAGAGGCTGGGGCCCAATCCTTGAGGCTGGGAAACCTGTGGGAATCCCAGGAGGAAAGTGGTGCTGGGCTGGGGGGGTCGGGAGGGCCTGCTTGGCCCCTAGTGGGTAGGAGGTATAGGATGCAGGCAGCGGCTGTGGTGGGGGCACTGGAAAGCAGGCCTGGGGAGGAGCAGGAGTTGGATTGGGCCGAGGTGCTGTGTGGCTGGAGATGGGGGCCTGAATACTATCTACTGTGGTGGTGGCAGGCCGAACCCCCATGGCCAATTCAGGGCCCAAAAACTGGGGAGGTGGAGCTGAGGGCAGACCTGCAACTGGCGGGGGTGGCCCTACCCCCCCATAGGGACTGTTCACCACACAGTGCTGGGGGGAAGACCGAGGCACAAGGCCTAGCTCTGGTGTGTAAGCAGGGGTTGAGTAAATGGCAGGGCCCGGTGCCATGGCCATTGTAGGGTGACCTGGGGCTTGGGGGACCCTGGGCTGCAACATCTGGGTGGGTCCCGAATAGGCACCAGGGGCTAAGGGGCCTGAGAGATAGTGGGGTCCTGGCCCTGTGGAGCTGGGGAAGGGGCCAGGAGGGAAGTGGCGAGGGGCAATAGTGCCCAGGAAGGCGTCGGGTGGCCGTGGGCCTGCCACCATGTCAGGGGGCAGGCTGCGCAGCTCCTCAGGCAGGTCTGTCTCCACTCCCTCACCCTCCTCCCTACGGGGCAGCAGTGGCTTTGGGGCTGTGGGCCGTGGTGGCGGTTTCTTCTTCAGCTCCCTATGGTCAAGGGAAGGAAGAAGTGGAGCCCGACCCCCATCAGCCCAGCCCACGTCTAGACAGTTAGCGCGGCAGCCACACCTACCTGTCCAGGAGTTGCTGGCGGGCAGCCTCACGGGCCTGGCAGGTAGACTGTGCCCGTTCCAGGAGAGTGGCCACCTTGCTTTCCAGGTCTGCGTAGAAGTCCTTGCCCTCCTGGGACTTCTTCATCAGGTCCTCGTAGGCTTCATAGGACGCCACCAGGGTCTGCAGCGTAGAATTCCACCTGGCGGGCACAAGGCCAGCAGGAGGTAAGCAGCGGGAGCTGAGCTCCAGGTAGGACTCTGGGCAAGAGCACAAGGTGAAGCACTAACTTTTGGTCCAGCTCACTGAGCACTCTCCGCACCGCTGCATACTGCACATTGGCCTCTGTCAGGGCTCGCAGGACGTTGTCCTGGGCAGCCAGGTTCTGCTCCAGGTACACCTTCAGCTGGTCATACTTCTTGAGCTGCTCCTCGAATAGCTTCTAAGGGAGTGTATTGGAGGTAGAGAGTGACCACTCAACCCTCCCCACCTGAAGGAGGAGCCAGAGTCAGACCCCTCCACCCTGCCTGCCCACCCACCTTCATCTCTGAGTGGTCTGTAGTAACCAGTGAGGCGGTGATGTCATCCTTCTGGATCAGTTCTCGTAGCTGCTGCTCCAGGGATACACGCTGGTCCCGCATTTCCTGCACCTTGGCCAGAATGCGCTTCAGGTTCTGCAGCACAGCCTTGTCCTCTGAGGACAGAAGTGATTAGCGAGGCCAGAGAAACCCCCCCAGCTCTTTGCCTCTCCCCCTGGGGACAAAATGGGCCAAGCTTACCTGGGGTGAGGGTTGGTGTGGGCAGGGCAGCCCGGACCTGGTCGAGTGGCCCGCTGAGCAGGCGCAGGTTGCCGACGTGCAGATTCATGGCGCGGTGCAGTTCACTGTTGGTGAAGGAAGCCTTCTCGTGAACTTCCATGTACTTGGCCCATTCTCGCCTCACCTCTGTCAGCTCGGTCTTGGAGACTGCTGCGCTGGCCGCTGCCTGGCCTGCTGCCTCCTGCAACTTCTGGTCTAGCAACTCATCCTCCTCCAGCAAGTCCCTGATGTCCTTCAAAGAGGCCTCCACATCCGTGAACACACCTGACAGCACTTGGGGTGTGTACAGGGGAGAGAAAGGGCGGTTCCTCAGGGGGACAGACCAGCCACCCACTCTGGCTCGCCCCCCAGGAGACTGAAGTGCCTGCATGGTCATGGCCCGATGTGTACTGAGCAATACAGAGGCACAGGGTGCAGCAATCCCGAGGGATGGGTGCTTGCACCTGATGCTTTGAGAGGTACAATTCCCAGGCTTGATGAACGAGAGGTGCCAGCAAATGAGTTTCGTGTTCCCACCCTCCAGCTGCTTGCTCTCACCCTGGCTCACCTTGCATGGACTGGACAAGGTTCCTGACGGTGTCGGGCCGAACACTGAGCGCCGCACACTTCTCCATGAGCTGGGGCGGAATGTGGTTGTAGGCATCAAGGTTGTCCACTGTCTCCGGATCCAGCTGCATTGAATCCATGAACTGGCTGCGGGGACCACAGGACCAATGGGAGCTGGCTGCTGACTCCGCACATGGGAAAAGGAGCCCACCAGGGTGAGCCCCCTACGGTGGAAGCCAGGTCTAAGAACCTGACCAGCACTGGGTCTGGTCTGGCCCCACAGAGCCTGCCCCGGGACGTCCTTTTCTCAAGACAGCTGTATCTTACACAGCTGGCACATGAGGCCCCAGGCAAGGAGAGCAAATCCAGGAAACCCGGTGGAAGCACATGTTTCACTGCCACTCCCCCTGTTGCAGGCAGCACCGGGCCCCACCGATGTCCCACTCCCAGCTCGCACTTACTCCAGCACCTCGTTCTTGTCCTCAATTTTGGCCATCATCTCCCGAAGCAGCTTGGCCTTCTCCTCACTGCAGAAGTGACAGAGCAGTTGCTGGAACCTGTGTCTCTTGACACATCCCAACCCCACTTGTGCTAAGTACAGAGCCAGCCTTTCTTACCTGTACAGTGATGAGGCTTCATGGGCAGCCATGGGAACCAGTTTGGCGAAGATATCAGGGCCTGTAACAGCTGGGTCTGTGGGATTCACTGGCAAGGGTTTCACCAAAGGGGCACCTAGGAAGGGATGAGGAAGAAATGTGACCAGGTCTGTGAGATCTCAGGTCTGCCTCTGTTCAGCCCGCCTCACACCCCTCCAATTTTTAACCTCTACCCCATTCCTCAGCCTTCTCTCGGCTTCAGACCTTTTACAGGCTGAAGGGTGTCCAGTGCTGGGACAGCCTCGTGGTAGATGAAGTCATTGTCCTTCTTGGCAGAATTGTACCTGGGGGTCAGAAGGGAGTGAAGAGTCTTGGGCAATCTACGGGGACTGGGCCCTAGCCTCGCTGCTGCGCTCTGGCGCTGGTGGTTTCCTCCCAAGCATGTAGGCAAAGGGCCGAGAGCCTCTCTAACAAGAAGGGACCATGGCCGCCCCCAGCCCCCAGACTCACTTTCCCCCAATGACATCCATAGCGAAGCGAAGTGCATCTTGCACAGTGTCAGGCTGACCCTGTGGGGTAGGAGGGGAGCCTCAGCACCATCCAAGGCCAGCCTTCGACCCTCCCCCCAAGCTCGGTCCCTGCACCCCAGGACCCCGAGGGGCAGCCGGGCTTCCGCAGCTTTACCTTGGCCAGCTTGATGGCTTCGTTGAGTTTATCTAGGGCGCTCTGGAAATAGGCGACCTGTAGGAGGGGCACAGGCAGAGCCTGGCTTATCCTTTCCTGTTTGACCCCTACTCCTCCTACCATCCCACCGAGCTCTGCCAAGTCATCAGGTGGCAAGAAGCCGAGAAGGCAGCCAGGTACCTGCCCAGCCAACAGCGTCACATCCTATCCCACCCTCCTGCTTACACCTCCAACCAGCCAGCTCCTCTGGGGGAGCCGGTTATGCTTCTTCAGCCCCACAGAAATGAGGGCTACACAGACAGGACCACGCAGACAGGCCAAGCCTGCACAAGAGCATGGCTGAGGGAAGATCACCTCCCCCATTCTGGAAGGGCAGGGACTGTACCAGGATTTCACTAACAAGGCTGGAACAAGTGCTGAGTCCCCTCTTCACCTCAGCTCACTCACCCGCTCCCCAAACTTCTGTTGCTCCTCAGCCTGCTTGCCCATGTGCAGCTAGGAAAGAAGAAAAGATGCCACTACTTAGTTCCCAGTCTGTGGCACTCAGCCCTGCCCAGACCCAGTGGCCACAGTCTCCTCACATGAGCTACAGCTGCAAAGTAGTAAATCTTCATCTGTACAAGTTTCTTCCAGTCCTTCTGGATCCGGCCCAGCAGTGAGGCAGTGTCAGGGTTCTCCAAGGCCCGGCACGCCTCCTTGTAGTAATCCACCACCTGGGAGCCAGGATGGGGCTATCAGTGTGAGGGTGGGGGAGCTCAGGAGTAAAGCAAAGAAAGGCCTGCCTACCTGGACACCCACCTGTGCACTGATGCGGGCCACCAGAAAGCTCTTTCTATTGTCCAACATTGACTTCTCCAGAAGGCACTCCTGAGCTTGGCCCTGGTGCAACAAATGCAGGTGTGCTTTCACGTTCACCTGAAATCCTTCCCAGCAGGCTGACCACAGTGCTCCCCTCACCCTCTCTCCTCCAGCCTCCCCACTCCAAGAAACACAGTCTGCTGCTGCACCGGGCCTGGTCTAGGATCCAGTGCTAAGTGTCCCCTCCCCTGGATTCCACATGGCACCCACAGGGGCACCCCTCACCAGCATGAGGTTGACATTCAGAGTGAGGATCTGTCGACTCATATCAACGCTGTAGGCATGAGGGAAGTGCTCACGCAGATAGGCAAAGGCGCCTGCTGCGCACTGGAAGTGCGTACAGGAGACCTTCATGCCCTGGGAAGGAAGAGCGAGTGGATGGCCAGAGGCAGAGTTAGACATGCCTGTGTTCACTCCATAGTATAGCTTTACTCCAGTTCCGCAGGCTGATAAAACTCCACACGTACCCCACCCCTCCTTACCTCCTCAGACACACGTTTGTCCATGGCCCCAAGCATGGAGTGCAGCGCTCCTAGGAAGGCAAAGGGTAAGTTGTCAGGGCTAACTGGGGGGAGACATGGCACTTCCCGGCTGCCTACACTAGTCAAGGGCAGGGGCGTGGGGAGAGTGGTGTTATCCATGAAATTCAGGAAATGGGTCTGAACTGGGAGGCTGGTTTAAGGACACCAAAGCTAGGGCAAGCAGGGACGCTACCAATTCCCTGTCTCCTGCTCTGCACCAGGTGTGTGGTTGGGGGTAAAGGAAGGAGAACCTCCCATCCAAAGTTCTTAATCTTGAAGCCTCAGGAAGCTACACAGGATTCTGGGGCTCCCCAGACTTCTTCCTTGAGTGAGGCTGAATCATTAAGGTTGATGGCGGGAGCAGCTGAGACCCGTCTTGTCCTGCCTGAAGCAGTTCAAAGTCACAGGTGGGTGGGAACACTCCAAAGAAGACATCTCTCCCAGCTGAAGAACTATGTGGCAGTCATGACCTAGACTCCCCATGACCTAGGAAAGAGTAGCTGGTAGAGCTGTGGGGAACACAGCAGAGTGGTTAGAGGGAAGACGACTATCAGCTCACTGCCTTCGTAGCCTGGTGTGGAGATTTTGGGCTGGCAGCGCTGGGAGATAGCTCACCAAGGTTGTAGAGAATGCAGGCCTGCTCGTACTTGATGTCCTCATGGGCTACAGACTTGCCTGAGAAGATTTCAGTCCTGTAGACAGGCCACCCCAGTATGGGTCAGAGGGCGGGCGAGAGAAGGGAAGGGGCATCACCACCACCCAGAGAGCCCTGAGCTTTCCGAGGCACCCTCTAGGCTCCCCCTGTCTGCCAGCTCTTACCAGGTGACAGGAATGGCAGCCTCCTGGCCCGAGCCCATAGGGACCCGACTCTGCAGGTAATGCAGCTGACCAAGGTACTTGCGGAGGACACTGCAGCCTTCAAAGTCCCGTGGAACACGCACAGCATTCTAAGGGGTGGATAAGAGAAGCAAGCCTGCCATTATTTTGGGGAGAGAACAGGCAGGCTTGTCCACTCACAAATGCCTGGGAGAGATGTATCAGAGCCAGGAGACTGCAGAGTCTAAGGGCAGCTGCACCTGTCATTCAACAAACCATCGTGTCAGCCAGGACTGGTGGACTATCAATTAGCCCCACTGTTCTGGAAGACAGTTTACAATATGAATTAAAAATTTTAATTTACTTTTGGCCTTCAGTTCTGTATCTAAAAATAAACAGTAAGGGATAAAAGGAATGCATATTTATTACAGCATTATTAACAGAATCAAATGCTGGACAGCATCAAAATTTCCACTGAAAAGGATCGATTGAGAGACACCCTACTGATAAGGGACTCATCACAAAAATCTACAAAAAGCTCACACGACTCAACAAAGGAAATAATCCAGTCAAACAATGGGCAGGAGAGCTAAAAAGACACTTCTCCAAAGAGGAAATGCAAATGGCCAACAGCTATAGGAAAAAAGGTTGAACATCACTTGCAATGAGGGAAATGCAAATCAAAACCACAATGAGCTGGGCCTCCCCTGGTGGCGCAGCGGTTGAGTGCTGGGTTGCGAGGCTGCCCGCAACCTCTGCAGCGCCAGTTCGATCCCCGGCCACGGGTGAGGGTCCCACAAAAAAAAAAAACCACAATGAGGGCCTCCCCAGTGGCGCAGCGGTTGAGCGCTGGGTTGCGAAGCTGCCCGCGGCCTCTGCGGCGCCGGTTCGATCCCCGGCTGCTCCCCGGTCACCGGAGGAGGGTCCCACATGGCGCGCAGACCTCTCCTGCCGCCCGCTGCTCCCCTCAGCAGTGTACTTCGGTCCTCCTGCCTGCTCTGCTCCCCGCTCTGGCTCTGGTGAATTCTCTCACCCTCCCGCGCTTCTGACTGTACCCAGTGCATGTATAAACAAAACAAACAAACAAATAAAATAAATAAAAAACATGCCTCTATTTAAAAAAAAAAAAAAAACCACAATGAGATACCATCTTACACCAGTGAGAATGGCACACTTCTAAAGCAGGCAAAAACATGGGCCTCCCTGGTGGCACAAGGGGTTAAACACCGCACTATGAAGCAATCCGCAGCCTTTGTAGCACGAGTTCCATCTCCCAGCCAGCCAAAGAGAAACCCACATGGCGCAGCAGAACTCTCCTGTCTTGCCTGCTGCTCCCCTCAGCAGTGTATTTCAGTCAATCTGCCTGTTCTGCTCCCCGCTCTGTCTCTGGTGAATCCTCTCACCCTCCCGCACCTCTGGCCTGTACCCTGGTTCTTGTATAAATAAATAAATCTTTTTAAAAAAAAAAAAGGCAGGCAAAAACAAATGTTGGTAAGGATATAGAGAAAAAGGAACTCTCCTGCACTGCTGGTGGGAGTGCAAACTGGTCCAACCACTATGGAAAGCTGTGTGGAGGTTCCTCAAACTGTTAACTATTAAAAATGGAGCTTCCATATGATCCAGCAATTCCACTCCTAGGGATCTACCCAAAGGACACAAAAACAATTAACTCAAAAAGATACCTGCACCCCCTATGTTTACTGCAGCACTATTTATAGTTAAGTAACATATGGAAACAATCCAAATGGCGAAAACAGATGACTGGATCAAGAAGATGTGGTATATACACAATGGAATACTATTCAGCAATCAAAAAAGATAAACTCATGCCATTCACAGCAACATGGATGGAACTGGAAGGGATTATGCTCAGTGAAATAAGCCAAAAGGAAAAAGAAAAAACCAGATGGTCTCACTTATAGGAGAAATATAGGGAAACCACATAAGGGATCAGGAAAAAACTAATAAAAAAACAAAACTAGCAAGCAACAATGAAATCAGAGACATTCTGCAAGGGAGGGGGAGGACAAGGGATCAAAACAGGAGAGAAGAGCACAAGGGACTATGGTGATGGTTCACAAGTGAACTGGTGGTGGGGATTTTATGGGGACTACACAATGATGTAAAAGATATAAATTAAAAAATAATTTTAAAAGGATCATTTAAATAAATTCAAAGCTACCAACATAATACTCTGCAGAAACAAAAACTCAAAAGACAAAGGACCTCTATTCATGTGTTAAGATGTCCATGACGTGCTTACCATTGACCAAAAAAAAAAAAAAAAAAAGTGTCATGAGTGGTATAATTTCATGTATGTAAAGTGATGTCAAACTAGGTACAGAGACAACTAAAAATCTAGATTCTATGCCAGAATATTAAGTGCTTATCCCTGGGTCATATGGTAATTTTCTTAATGGAGACATTTAATTCTTCATATTGTTTATGTATTCTTTATATTGAACATGCTCACCTTTTATAATAAACGCTAAAGCTATTCCCACTTTGGGAAAAAACCAAAGCAAACAAACCCTCTACTCAAACAGAAGAGCAGACAGAGGGGATGGGATAGAAACGCTGTGGATACTCTCACCGCACCAGTGCCCACATCAGGACACTGGCAGCCAAGGAACCTAGTAGACCGCTCAACCAGCCTCAGCTAAAAGTAATCCTCCAGGACACTCAGTAAAGTGTCCATGGTGCCGGGCTCTGAGCTTCTGCCGGAGATGCCATGTGGGACCTCAGAGCAGGAAGTCTGGCACTAGTCCCACAAAACACCACTTCCTGGTAGTATCTTAGGAGATCATCTCCCTTCTGGGCCTCAATCTCCTCTCTGAACAGGAATTTACCTTCCTTGGGTTAAGGCCCCTACAATACCCAGTGCAAGGATAAGGTGTGTCACAGTCACCTGCTGAGGGGCTACCTCAGGGAGCCTGGTCCCAAAGGCTAGGACTTCTCAAATCTAGTCATTCTTATCACCCCTTTCTCCATCATAACCCTTGCCATAATCATACACCACTGGCACTTAACATCTTCCTTTCAGCCAAATCATTTTTTAAATTGGAGCTACATCCTTATTTGAAATACTAGGTGTGATGTGCTCGCTACTTTTTTTTTTTTAAATACTGAAGCATATACAAGAAGACTAAAATTTTCGAAATTTTACTTTGTATATCCTAAAGTCATCCTTGAGAAACAATGGAAGCAAACCTCTCTTCCGGTTATACAGATCCATCCAACCCTTTAATCCAACCTCTTACCCCAACCCAGCCTGTGACACTGATAAGCTACATGTAAGCGGAGTAGAACAGAACATGGGTCTGTTGCCACACTACACCCACGCCCCCCTAGCCCTGTACCTGTCAATTTTATCTCCAATAATCACAAAGCCAAGAATTTAAAATTACAACCAGAAAATCCTCTTAAGAGACAACTATTCAGGGCCTCCCTAGTGGCGCAAGGGTGTTAAGACGCAGCCTAAAAGGCTGTCCACAGCCACTGCAGCACGAGTTCGATCCCTGGCCAGGGAGACCTCTCCTGTCTCACCCGCTGCTCCCCTCAGCAGTGTATTTCAGTCAATCTGCCTGTTCTGTTCCCCACTCTGTCTCTGGTGAATCCTCTCACCCCCCACATCTCCGGCCTGTTCCCCAGTACTTGTATGCATAAATAAAATCTTAAAAAAAAGAAGAGACAACTATTCCAACTCCAATTTTACAAATGAGGAAACTTGAGGCCTAGATTAGGGAAAGAGGATGGTTTACAGCTTCTCAAATTATATCCACCTTTCTGTTCCCCACTGTAAATTACTGAGTTATAGCAATAGGGAAACTGTGCCCTGTAAGTCTGTTAGAATGTATTTTCTGATTCACTTAAAAGTAAACCAGTATTATTTTCAAAATTCCTGTAAAGGTCTAGTTACTCTCTTTTCACTTTACATATTGCTGAGTCTGGGATTCTTGTCTGGTAATTTTAGTTTGATCTGTGTTTTCACTGAACAAACATAATCTAGTCCAACTCTCACACTGCTGGAAGAATAAACAAGGAGTGGGAGTGGCTATGTGAAATGCTTCTAGGAGCTATGTCTGGAGGCTCCTGAGCCCTCTTGCAGGTGGATCTCTTCAACCCACTGTTCTGCGCAGGCTGCCTGCCTTAAAGGATCGGCCTCTGGAGATTTTAGAGATTAGTGATTCTCTTCCTCTCAGAGTGTGCTGCGTGCATTTGTGCCTGTGTGCACAAAATGGAGGTCATCCTAGAGACTGAGATTCTCACTAGTTTTTAAGCTTTCAAATAATTTTTTAAAAAATTCTGTTTCTGGGCCTCCCCAGTGGCGCAGCGGTTGAGCACTGGCCTGCGAAGCTGCCCGCAGCCTTGCAGCGCCGGTTCAATCCCCGGCCGCCGGGCAGCAGACCTCTGCTGCCACCCGCTGCTCCCCTCAGCAGTGTATTTTGTCAGTCTGCCTGTTCTGCTCCCCGCTCTGGTGAATTCTCTTACCCTCCCGCGCTTCTGACTGTACCCCGTGCTTGAATGAATGAATGAATAAATAAATCTTTAAAAAAAAAAAAAGAAAGAAAATTCTATTTCTGAGTAGTGTTCTGGGAAGATGGCAGAGTAGGAAGCACCAGAAATCTTGTCTCCCCATCTAGACAACAACTGCACTGGCAGAATCTCTCCGATGTAACTATTTTGGAACCCAACAGTCTATTGAAGGCCCGCACTTGCAGATGATAAATTTAGATAGTGAACTTCCAGAATTTCAGTTCTTGGTTCAGTAGCAACTACCTAGTTCCCAGCCCCATGCAGGCAACCTCATATGTGCTCCTGAACACCTTGCACACAGTTTGTGGGAGACAGTGTAGGAAATAAGGACCCTGTCCTCTAAATATTGGTGATCCGTGCCGTGCTCTGGTAACTTTATGGCTTCTGATCTCAGGCTTGCAAAGAGAAGGGCAGACACTGTTGTTGCACCTCCCCCACTGCTGCAGTCCCCCTCTAGCTGAAGTGACTTCAAGGAGATTTAAAGGGCCAGTACTTATAGCATATACACATGATTCTCAATGATGAACACCTGAGACTTATACAATATTATATAACATTATAATGCAAGTTACTTCAATATCAACTAATTAAGTGCCTGTGCTACCCTTTACCCCCTCACCACCTCCATTGTTTTTCTCTACTTGCCTTTTGGGACCCAGACACAATTAAAAGCAACCCCCGTATATGCAGAAAATTAGAAAATCATCATGCATACACAGGGAAAGACAGAGGCTCAAAAAAGACCTGAGAAGACCTTAAATCCATACTTTAGGCTGATCCTTGGCACAGAGGTAGGCTGCAAGAATAAAATAGCAAATCCTGGGGAGGAGGGGTGAGATCCTTTTTGACTTCCAGAGTTATCATAGTGAATGAAATGGAAATACCAACAAATAGAAGAAATTCTCAAATTGAAAAAGCACAGTAACTGAATTGAGAAGGTCACTAGAGGGCCTCCCTGGTGGCACAAGGGGTTAAGTCGAAGCACTATGAAGCTATCAGCAGCCACTGCAGCATGCATTCTATCTCGTCAGGGAGCTACTCACATGGTGCAGCAGACCTCTCCTGTCTCTCCTGCTGCTCCCCTCAGCAGTGTATTTCAGTCGATCTGCCTATTCTGTTCCTTCCTCTGTCTCTGGTGAATCCTCTCACCCCCTGTACCTCTGGCCTGTACCCCAGTTCTTGTATGAACTGCAGTTGAGCGCTGGGTTGAGCGCTGGGTTGCGAAGCTACCTGCAGCCTCTGCAGCGCTGGTTCAATCCCCGGCTGCTCCCCGGCCACCGGAGGAGGGTGCCACATGGCGCGCAGACCTCTCCTGCCGCGCGCTGCTCCCCTCAGCAGTGTACTTCTGTCCTTCTGCCTGCTCTGCTCCCCGCTCTGGCTCTGGTGAATTCTCTCACCCTCCTGCGCTTCTGACTGTACCCAGTGCTTGTATAAATAAATAAAAATAAATCTTTAAAAAAAAAAAAAAACAGGCGGAGTGACTGAAATATACTGCTGAGGGGAGCAACGCGAGTCACAAAAGTCTGCTGTGCCATGTGGGTCACCTCCCTGGCTGGGGATCAAACTCATGCTGCAGTAGCTACAGATTGCTTCATAGTGCTGCATCTTAACCCCTTGAGCCATCAGGGAGGCCCCCTAAAAGAAAACATATTGAAGAAAAGTACCCAAGGCATCCTGGGAGTCTATCCTCACCCTACTGCAGGTTCCAAGGGCCTATCATGCTGGCCCAATCCCCTTATTCCCAGCCTCTGCTCCTGGCAGAGGAAAGCCACTGGGTAGTGATGCAGGGGAGCCAGCAGCACCTCCATCTGGCCTAATGCCCACTCCCCCCAGCCACCTCTGAGCTCCTTCCCAGCCTACCCTTTTAGCCCCTCCACTCCTCTCCCCATCAGTTGTTCAGGCCCTGGACAGAGAAAGCTCTCCGTGGTTCTTCAGTCCACCTCTTCTGTGGAAATTCTCTCTTCATTAACAGACTGAGCCCTCTGGAATGTGTTTCTGGCCTTCCGGGTACCAAGGGATAGTGTGGGGCAGGTTTTCTCTCACCAGCTCTCTCTCAAACCCCTCCAGTCGTGACCTATCTGTCTGCTGAGCTCTTTAGGGCCTGCCTTTCCACACGGCCCACATCCCAGGGCAGTGCTGTGGTGGCAGGTTCTCCCCTCCTAGGCAGGGCTCTCCTTTAGGTGCTCTCCAATGACTTCCAACTAGTAGGTGCTCAGCAAATGGTCATTTCCCCACAATTTTTTATTAGGAAAAATTCTAAACATACAGAAAAATTTAAAGGTACACTCATTACTCATTGAAATACCAGCCACTGAAGAGTCAACAATGACAAAAAGTATCCAAGGGACCCATCAAAGGACCAACATATGCACTGTGGGAGTCCCAAAAGGAGAACAAAGGGGTAGAGAAATCATCTGAATAATGGATCAAAAATTCAAAATTTTATGCAAGACATGAATCTGAACATCCATGGAATTCAATGAACTCCAAGCAGAATGAACTCAAAAAGACCCATACCATGACACATTATAATCAAAACTGTCACAATAAAGAAGAGACAGAGAGACTCTTGAAAGCAGCAAAAAAAAGGAAGCAACTCATCACATAGAGGGGATCCTCAATAAGATTATCAGCACATTTCTCATCAGAAATTTTGGAGACCAGAAGGCAGTGTGTTGATATATTCAAAATGCCAAAAAAAAAAAAAAACCTGTCAGCTGGGCCTCCCTGGTGGCGCAGGGGTTAAAGACAGTGCTATCAAACTATCACCAGCCACTGCAGCATGAGTTTGATTCCCCTGCAGCCAGGGAGCAACTCACATGATGCAGCAGACCCCTCCTGCCTTGCCTGCTGCTCCCCTCAGCAGTGTATCTCTGTAAATCTGCCTGTTCTGCTCCCCACTCTCTCTGGTGAATCCTCTCACCCCTCCCACCACACCTCTGGCTTATATCCCAGTTCTTGTATGCATAAATAAATAAATTAAAAACAACAACAACAACTGTCAACCAAAAATCTTGTATCTGGAAAACATGGGTAGAAATTAAGACATTTTGATATAAACAAAAACCGAGGGCCTCCCTGGTGGCGCAAGGGGTTAAACACTGTACTATGAGGAAATCCGAGGCCTCTGCTGCATGAGTTTGATACCCGGCTGGCCAGGGAGCAACACACATTGCGAAGACCTCTCCTGTCTCACCCACTGCTCCCCTCAGCAGTGTATTTCAGTCGGTCTGCCTGTTCTGTTCCCCACTCTGTGGTGAATCCTCTCACCCACCCCGCATCTCTGGTCTGTGCCCCAGTTCTTGCATGCATAAATAAATAAATCTTAAAAAAAAAAAAAAAAAACAAGGGAATTTGTTACCATTACATATCCCCTACAAGAAATACTAAAGGGAGTTCTGTAGATTGAAAAAAGGACACTTGGTGTAGTGTGAAGCCATATGAAGAAATAAAGATCTCAGTAAAAGTAATACATGGGCAATAATAAAAACTAGTATTACTGTAATGATGGTGTGGGACTCCATTTTGTTTTCTACATTAGAGACTAATACATTAAAAAAAATAAAACTTCAAGTTATACAGTTGTTTATAAAGAATATCTCTAGGGGGCCTCCCCGGTGGCGCAGCGGTTGAGCGCTGGGTTGTGAAGCTGTCCGCAGCCTCTGCAGTGCGGGTTCGATCCCCGGCTGCTCCCCGGCCACCAGAGGAGGGTCCCACATGGCGCGCAGACCTCTCCTGCCGCCTGCTGCTCCCCTCAGCAGTGTACTTCGGTCCTTCTGCCTGTTCTGCATGCTCTGACTCTGGTGAATTCTCTCACCCTCCCGCGCTTCTGACTGTACCCAGTGCTTGTATGAATAAATAAATAAATTAATTAAAAAAAAAAAGAAATAAACTTAAGCAAAAGTCAAAGGCTTATATATGAAAAACTACCAAATGCTCTGAAAGAAATGAAAGACACAAGTAAATAGAGATCTCATATTCATATATTAGAAGGCTTTTTAAGATGGCAAACCTCCCCACAGTGATCTGTTTTCTTTGGATGTTACTGTTTTTATTTTTTTGTTTTTTTTTTAAAGATTTATTTATTTATTTATACAAGCACTGGGTACAGTCAGAAGCACGCGGGAGGGTGAAAGAATTCACCAGAGCCAGAGCAGGGAGCAGAGCAGGCAGAAGGACCGAAGTACACTGCTGAGGAGAGCAGCGGGCAGCAGGAGAGGTCTGCGCGCCATGTGGGACCCTCCTCAGGTGGCTGGGGAGCAGCCGGGGATCGAACCAGCACTGCAGAGGCTGCGAGCAGCTTCGCAACCCAGCGCTCAACCGCTGCGCCAGCAGGGAGGCCCTGGATGTTACTTTTTAGGGAATAAGAGGACTCCATATCAAAATGCCAACAGCATTTTTTGCAGAAATAGAAAAATTCACCCTTAAAGTCATATGGATTCTCGGGCCTCCCCGGTGGCGCAGCGGTTGAGCGCTGGGTTGCGAACCTGCCCGTGGCCTCTGCGGCGCCAGTTCGATCCCCGGCTGCTCCCTGGCCACCAGAGGAGGGTCCCACATGGCGCGCAGACCTCTCCTGCCGCCCGCTGCTCCCCTCAGCAGTGTACTTCAGTCCTTCTGCCTGCTCTGCTCCCCGCTCTGGCTCTGAATTCTCTCACCCTCCCGAGCTTCTGACTGTACCCAGTGCTTGTATAAATAAAACAAACAAATAAATAATGCATGCCTCTAAAAAAAAAAAAAAAAAGTCATATGGATTCTCAAGAGACCTCAATAATCAAAAAAATCTTGAGAAAGAACAAAGTTGGAGACCTCACAATTCCTGCAACTTATGGCAAAGCTAAAATAACCAAAACGGTACAATACTAACACAAATATACACATATTTATGTATATGGGACAGAAAAGAAAGTTCAGAAATAAGCCCTCAAATACTTGGTATTACGGACTGAATTGTGGCCCTCCCATTAACATGTTGAATTTCTAACTCCCAATATCTCAGAATGTAACTGCATTTGAAAATAGAGCCTTAAAGAGACAATTAAATCAAATCAAGGTCATGCGGGTGGACCTTGATACAATATAATCGATGTCCTTATAAGAGGAGATTAGAACATATATGCATGACGAATGACCATGTGAAAACACAGGGAGAAAATGGTTACCCACAAAGCAAAGAGAAAGACCTCAGGAGAAATCAACCCTGCCAGTACCTTGACCTTGGAATTCTAACTTCTAGAACTGTGACAAATTTCTGTTCTTTAAACTACCTAGTCTGTGTAAGTTGTTATGGCAACTGTGGCAAAAACATAGTCAGGGCCTCCCTTGTGCAAGGGGTTAAGACATAGCACTATGAAGATAGCCATAGCCAGTGCAGCACAAGTTAGATCCCCACCAGGGAGGTGACCCACATGGCGCGCAGACCTCTCCTGACTCGCTGCTGCTCCCCTCAGCAGTGTATTTCAGTGGATCTGCCTGTTTTGCTCCCCACTCTGTCTCTGGTGAATCCTCTCACTGCCCCCCCTCCACTCTGCATCTCTGGCCTGCACCCCAGCTCTTGTATACATAAATAAATCTTTAAAAAACAAAACAAAACAGGGCCTCCCTGGTGGCGCAGCGGGTTGAGCACAGCACTGTGAAGCTGTTCGCACCCTCTGCAGTGCAGGTTCAATTCCCAACCGGCCAGGGAGAAACCCACATGGCGAGGCAAACCTCTCCTGTCTCGCCCGCTGCTTCCCTCAGCAGTGTCCTTGGTCCGTCTGCCTGTTCTGTTCCCTGCTCTGTCTCCAATGAATTCTCTCACCCTCCTGCACCTCTGACCTGTACCCCAGTTCTTGTATAAATAAATAAATCTTTAAAAAAAAACCATATAGACAATGATTTTCAGTACGGGTGCCAAAACCACTCAATAGGAGACATATTTTTCAGTAAATGCTTCTGGGAAAATTAAATATTCACATGCAAAAGAATAAGGTTGGACTCTTTTTTTTATTTTATAGAGGCATGTTTATTTATTTATTTGTTTGTTTGTTTGTTTTGTTTACACATGCACTGGGTACAGCCAGAAGCACAGGAGGGTGAGAGCGGGGAGCAGAGCAGGCAGAAGGACCGAAGTACACTGCTGAGGGGAGCAGCGGGCGGCAGGAGAGGCCTGCGCGCCATGTGGGACCCTCCTCCGGTGGCCGGGGAGCAGCCGGGGATCGAACCGGCGCCGCAGAGGCCGCGGGCAGGTTCGCAACCCAGCGCTCAACCGCTGCACCACCGGGGAGGCCCAGGTTGGACTCTTTAAAAAAAAAGAAAAGAAAACAAAGTGGGAAATATTCATGACACTGAACTTGGCCATGATTTCCTGTGGTGACTCCAAAAACACAAGCAACATAAAAATATAGATAAATTGGATTACATCAAAATCTAAACTTTTGAGCATCAAAGGACACAACAGAGTGAAAAGGCAACCCACAGAATAGGAGAAAATATTTGCAAATCTGTGATATAATACATTCTTAATGTACCAATCAATAGGTTCCTGGGCACTGACTTTAAGCTAAATGATGTATAATGAAACCAATTCACAATCAGGTAAAATAAACAAGAGTTAAGTTCCTATGGCATATTTCTGGTCACAAAACATCACCAAACTTCAAAATAAAGACTAAATATTTCTAATTAAACAACAATTTATATTCATTCCTTCATTTCCCAATCTACTTATTCTAGTTCAGATTCATGGGTGGCCAGAGCATATCCTGGCAGCTCAGGACACAAGGTGGGAATCAACCCTGGACAAGACACCCTTCCACTGCAGGGTGTACTGAAACCCATACCCACTCAAACTGGGACAATTTAGACACATCAATGAACCTAACATGTACATCTTTCAGATGCAGAAGGAGACCCACACTGATATGGGGAGCACAAGCAACTGCCACACAGATAGAGGCTCCCACCAGAATACAATTTTTTTCCTCATCAATATTACAACAAAATGAAGTCGAGTTAAACATTATTCACAGACCTGCTGTATCTTTTTTTTTTTTTTATTTTTTATAGAGGCATGCTTTATTTATTTGTTTGCTGGTTTGTTTGTTTTGTTTATACATGCACTGGGTACAGTCAGAAGCGCGGGAGGGTGAGAGAATCCACCAGAGCCAGAGCGGGGAGCAGAGCAGGCAGAAGGACCGAAGTACACTGCTGAGGGGAGCAGCGGGCGGCAGGAGAGGTCTGCGCGCCATGTGGGACCCTCCTCTGGTGGCCGGGGAGCAGCCGAGGATCGAACCGGCGCCGCAGAGGCCGCGGGCAGCTTCGCAACCCAGCGCTCAACCGCTGCGCCACCGGGGAGGCCCGACCTGCTGTATCTGATACAAGGTTAATACTCAGTTAATATGTAGACAATTCTTAAACAATTGAAAAATGGGCAAATGATTTGACGAGACATCTATGCAAAGAAGATACACAATGACCAATATGTATGGGAAGATACTCAACAACACTGATCATTAGGGAAATGCAAATCAAAACTATAATGAAACCACCTCACACCCATTAGGATGGCTACTATAAATAAAATAAATGTTGACAGGATGTGAGAAATTGGAGTCCTTGTGCATTATTGGTGGAAAAGTAAAATAGTACAGTTGTACTTGGAAACAATATGGTAGCTCCTCAAAAAAACCTAAAAATAGAATTACCATATTCAAGACCTCCGTGGTGACACAAGGGGTTAAGCACCACACTATGAAGCAATCTACAGCCTCTGCAGCACGAGTTCAATCCCTGGCCAGCCAGAGAGCAACCTACTTGGCAAAGCATACCTCTTCTGTCTTGCCCGCTGCTCCCCTCAGCAGTGTGTTTTGGACAGTCTGCCTGTTCTGTTCCCCACTCTGTCTCTGGTGAGTCCTCTCACCCCCTCCCCGCCGCATCTCTGGCCTGTACCCCAGCTCTTGTAAGCATAAATAAATAAATCTTTAAAAAAAAAAAAGAATTACCATATTGAACAGCAATTCCATTTCTGGGTACATACTCAAAAGAATTAAAAGAAAGATCTCAAACCCAGAGATATTTGAACACCCATAGGTATTACATGTACCCATAGTGGCACTACACACAATAGCCAAAAGGTAGAGGCAACCCAAGTGTTCACCAATGGATAAACAAAATATGTTAGATACATAAAATGAACTAGTGACCATTTAGTTCTGAATAACTGACATAGAAAATGTAGCCTGGGGGGAAACAAAAGGAAATCTGACTCATACTAAAATATGGATGAACCTTGATAACATATGCCAAGTGAAATAAGTCAATCATAAAAAGTCTTTATGGGGGCCTCCCTGGTGGCACAAGGGGTTAAGACACAACCTATGAAGCTCACTGCAGCACAAGTTTGATCCCTGGCCAGGGAGCTACCCACATGGCACAGCAGACCTCTCCTGACTCGCCCCACTGCTCCCTTCAGCAGTGTATTTCAGTCGATCTTCCTGTTCTGTTCCCCACTCTGTCTGCGGTGAATCCTCTCACCCCCCCACACCTCTGGCCTGTACCCCAATTCTTGTATATATAAATAAATACATCTTTTAAAAGAAATACCGCTACATGTTCACTGAAACAAAAATATATCACAATATGGGCCTCCCCGGTGGCGCAGCAGTTGAGCGCTGGGTTGCGAAGATGCCCGGAGCCTCTCCAGCACCGGTTCGATCCCCAGCTGCTCCCCGGCCACCGCAGGAGGGTCCCACATGGCGCGCAGACCCCTCCTGCCGCCCACTACTCCCCTCAGCAGTGTACTTTGGTCCTTCTGCCTGCTCTGTCCCCGTTCTGGCTCTGGTGAGTTCTCTCACCCTCCTGCACTTCTGACTGTACCCAGTGCTTGCATAAACAAACAAACAAATAAATAAATCTTAAAATATATATATATATATATATATCACAATATGCTAAGTGGAAAAAGGAGAATATAAAGCAGTATAGATGGTGTATAATGCTACTGTAGTTTTATGCAGTGTATTATGCACTGTGAAAAGGATTTTTCTTTTTTTTTTTAAATTACAGCGAAAAGAATTTTTAAGACTAGATTTTTCCATTTGATGGGGAGGGCTATTTAGTATTTTCAAAATTTTCTGCCACTAATTTTGCTACTTTCACAGAGGGAAAATACTAAATTAAAATAAGAACACAGTTGCAGGTGATATCTACCAAACCTATCAGGTTCAAACCTACATAAAAATACTATCCTCCTACCTGCCTGAGCAGCTCCAGTTTCTTCAGTTCTTCATTGTAGGCTTCTGGGTTCTCTCCATAATTCTTCAGGACAAACTAGAGAGAAAGAAAAGAACATAAACCAGGGAGAAAGAAGACTCCTGGGCTCCCAGGCTTGCCCTCTGAGTCCTCGGCAATTACCAGTCAAAATCAGGATGGAGTCCAGACCCACAACAAGCAGCTCATTCCCTGGACAACCAGGAAACTTTGCCTCAAAAAATAGTACAGCACCAAGATACTGACCACATGGGCCTCCTCCTTTGAGCAAAACTGAAAATAAGAATGGACAATGCTACATGAACCCCAGCCATCTTCATCATGCTACAAAGTCCAAGATTCAGTTAGCTAAGGAAGCCAGGAATTTAGCTGGTTGAAATGGGATCCTACTGGGGCCACCCTGGTGGTGCAAGGGGTTAAGATGCAGCACTATGAAGCTATCTGCAGCCACTGCAGCAAGAGTTCAATCCCTGGCCAGGGAGGTGACCCACATGGTGCAAGCAGACCTTTCTTGACTCGCCCGCTGCTCCCCTCAGCAGTGTATTTCAATAAATACTGTTCTTCTCCCCATTCTGTCTCTGGCAAATCCTTTCAACCCCCACACCTCTGGCCTGTACCCCAGTTCTTGCATGCATAAATAAATCCAAAAAAAAAAAAAAAAGAAAAGAAATGGGATCCTACTGAGGATTCTACAAGGGTCACAAACTTAAGCATCCCTCAAGAATTAAACCCGGGGCCTCCATGGTGGTGCAGGGAGTGAAGTCCCAGCACTATCAAGCTATTGCCAGCCACTGAGGTATGAGTTTGATCCCTGGCCAGGAAGCTAACCCACATGGTGCAGCAAACCTCTCCTGTTTTGCCTGCTGCTCCCCTCAGCAGTCTCTCTCAGTAAGTCCACCTGTTCTGCTGCCCACACCAGTGAATCCTCTCACCCCCTGCATCTCTGGCCTAGACCCCAGTTCTTATACACATAATATGTAAATCTTTAAAAAAAAAAAAGAATTAAACCCTCCTGTATTTGGAGGTCACAACCACAGCCCTGACCCATAAGCAAATGTAGAAAAGATGCACTAAAAGAGTGAGAGTACAAAGCCTTCCTCAGTAGTCCACCCTCCTGATTGGGAAAGGGTACCACAGAAGTAGGTGGCCTGGAATGAGTTACCTGTGATAAAAGGAATGTGGATTTGTGACAGGAATGACCCAGAGATGCAGAGGGGAAGTCATGAGGAGACTGCCATGCCTACCCACAACATTATTCACTAACTCAAGAGCTGACTGTCTAGGGCAGTGAGCACACTCACCAGCCTAAAGACACAAACAACCCTTGTTCACTTAAGATCAAAAACTAAGGCAGCTGGACCTACCCCTCCTGCAGTGTCTACTGCCTGGTGTCTGGGTTAGCAATCTGACAAGTCAGAGTCACTCACTACACAAACACTAAGGGTACTGATGCCCAACTCACAAGGCTCCTTATGAATCTGACCAAGGTTATAAAGCAGAAAAGGAAGGAGGCTGTAAAAGGTGAGATGACGTGACCTGCTCTGTCCAGAAACATTCTCACATCAAGTCTGTGGCCTACCAACCTTTCCTGGGGCCCTTCCCAGACTCTATGACATGTGGCTAAGGAACTGGCCGCATGGTGACCTGAAGGCCGTGTGACAGCATCTACATGCCCTGGTAGGGAAAGGGAGAGGAGGAACAAGCACAGGCAGGATACTTATGAGCTTTTCACAGCACTATCAGGCCCCTTTCCCGAACCTGGACCTGGACCCTGTTGGTTTTAGCTCCTAAGAGTCCCGTGTGTCCATGAGCGCTCCTCTACCCCTCTTCCCCCAACATCTCTGGTCAGAACAACCCACCCTTTCAAATCCAACCGTTACCTAGTAGTCAGAATTGTCTTTCTAACATAACTATGATGCTACTTCTTTTTCTAAAAAAAAAAAAGATTTATTTTTATGCATACAAGAGCTGGGGTACAGGCCAGAGGTGCGGGGGCAGGGGGACGGTGAGAGGATTCAACAGAGACAGAGTGGGGAACAGAACAGGCAGATTGACTGAAATACACTGCTGAGGGGAGCAGCGGGTGAGTCAGGAGAGGTCTGTTGCGACACGTGGGTTGTTCCCTGGCTGAGAATCAAACTTGTGCTGCAGTGGCTGTGGTTAGCTTTATAGGTTGCGTCTTAACCTCTTGCAGCACCAGGAAGACCCTATGATGCTACTTCTAACCTTAAATCCTGAAACACACACACACACACACACACACACACAGAGGAAAGTGAGCCAAAGCAAGTTTTTAGGATAGTGAATTATGAGAAATTAATTATAATTTACAAAGAAAAATAACCTAAAATCTATAAAATTGCGGCCCACAGTGATTCCCCCAAGGTCTCCGGGCCCAAATCTAACCTCCAGAGTTTATGGTTCGACACAACCTGCTCTCAAAAGCCTTCAAGGATTTCCCCGGGCACCTCCCAGGGACACCAGTAAACAGCGCTTGGGAATTACTGACTCTCATGTCTCAATGTTTGCTCACATGTTGTCCCCACCTTCTCTACCAAGAGTCAGTTGAAATGTCACTTCCCTCAGTTGAAATGCCACTGCTTTCCCACATTCTGAACATTGCTCCAGCAAACTATGTGGCTCACAGAAGGTCATGCTAGTAACACTACTCTCCAGACAAGGAATGCATCAGGAGTGGCAAGGACCTTATTAAATGTGTTGAATAATCAGCAAATGGATGCCTTTACAAGAAATACAGAGAACAGATGAACGAATTATATAATACTTAAAGGAGACACTCAGAAAAACAGAAGACAGGACATTTTACTCAACAATTCATTCAGTCTCTCTGAAAAATTAGAGGGTAGAGGCAGGAGACGATTACAAATTCAAAGAGAATAAAGGGAAAAAAATAAAATTGAGTAGGGCCTCCCTGGTGGCCTCCCTCAGCACTATGAAGCTATCAGCAGCACAAGTTCGATCCCCTGCCAGGAAGATAACAATATGACAGAAAGTTGAAACCAAGAATTATTCAACTATGAACAAACATAAAAATTTGCCAATAATTTTAGGAGGTTCAGAGATACTCTGAAGGACATTTATGAGCTCCTGGTTAACAATCCTCTCTTTGATCTAGTCAAACCCTCTCCTATACATTCCCCACACATTTTATATTTATGTAAATAAGCTCTGTATGTATATAAATATAAAACGTGTCCTGAGCTATAAAGTGAAACTTGATTATAGGTCTCCCTGGTGGCACAGGGGTTAACGTCTCAGTGCTATCAAGCTATCGCCAGCCCCTACAGCACTAGTTCCATCCCTGGCCAGGGAGCTAACCCACACAGTGCAGGAGACCTCTCCTGTCTCCCCCACTGCTCCCCTCAGCAGTGTATTTCAGAAGATCCACCTGTTTTGCTCCCCACTCTGTCTCTGGCGTATCCTTTCAGCTCCTGCACCTCTGGCCTACACCCCAGTTCTTGTATGCATAAATAAATAAAAACAAATCTTTATAAAAAAAAGTGAAACTTGATTATGATTAATGCTCTTTTATTTTTTTTAAAGATTTATTTATGTATACAAGAACTGGGGCATAAAAGGTGCGGGAGCTGAGATGATTCACCAGAGAGAGCGGGGAACAGAACAGGCGGATCTACTGAAATACACTCCTGAGGGGAGCAGCAGGCAAGCAGAGAGGTCTGCTGCACATTGTGGGTTGCTCCCTAGCAGGCAGGCCGGGGATGGGGCCGGGGATCTAACTCGGTGCTGCAGTGGCTGGTGACAGCTTGATATGCTGTCTTTAATCCCTGTGCCACCAGGGAGGCCCCTGATTAATGCCCTTTTTTTTTTTTTTTTTTTTTTTAAATAGAGGCATGTTTTTATTTATTTATTTGTTTGTTCGTTCGTTTTTGTTTATACATGCACTGGGTACAGTCAGAAGCACGGGAGGGTGAGAGAATTCACCAGAGCCAGAGCGGGGAGCAGAGCAGGCAGAAGGACTGAAGTACACTGCTGAGGGGAGCAGCGGGCGGCAGGAGAGGTCTGCGCGCCATGTGGGACCCTCCTCTGGTGGCCGGGGAGCAGCCGGGGATCGAACCGGCGCCGCAGAGGTCGCCGGCAGCTTTGCAACCCAGCGCTCAACCGCTGCGCCACCGGGGAGGCCCCTGATTAATGCCCTTTTAATAAGCAGTTTTAGCTTGCTCCTGCCACCCTTATGCTAGAGAAAAAGAATAAAAGTGGAGCTTAGCGGGTCCATGGAATAGAAACAAAGAATTAGAGGGATATCTGAGAGTCTAGAAACAAGGCTTCACCTGATGTGGATAAAAACATCTCTTCCTAGGGCCTTCCTGGTGGCCCAGTGGTTGAGCGCTGGGCTGCTAAGCTGCCCGCAGCCTCTGCAGCGCCGGTTCAATCCCCGGCTGCCGGGCGAGGGTCCTACATGGCGCGCAGACCTCTCCTGCCGCCCGCTGCTCCCCTCAGCAGTGTCCTCCATCTGTCTGCCTGTTCTGCTCCCCGCTCTGGCTCTGGTGAATTCTCTCACCATCCCGCGCTTCTGACTACCCAGTGCTTGTATGAATAAATATTTAAAACAAGTAAACAAAAAAAACCTCTTCCTGCTATTCACACACTGGTGAAGGGGTGAGAGATGCTGCTTCCACCCCTAGCAGTGACCTTCTACTCATGTCTCATTTCTCCAACATCAGCACCAGCAAACACTGACTTCCTGTAACAAGCCAGGCACTATGTTGAGTGTCTAATAAGTCATTCAATTCTTATAAGAACACAAAGAGGCATATACTACATCATTACATTTTAAAGATGAGGAAACTGGGGCAAAGAGGCTGGGGCATTTGTCCAAGTCACAGCACTAGTAACTGACAGGGCAGTAACTGAAACCCAGGCATTCAGGCTCCAGAACCCATGTTCTCAACCACACATTAGACCAATCTGTTTCTAAATTTTAAAATATGGTTCTCACATATAACTAAAAAAAAAAAAAGGGGGGGGGGAAGAAAACAAATTCCCAGCCACAGAGTGAAATCAGCAGAGCAGCCAGGATATTTTTTTTTTAATTCTAACAAAATCCTCTATAACTGCTGATCACTCCTCCACTGAACAGTTGAAAGAAGTTCTAGAGTAAGGGAAAGAGACTATCTCACATCTCTTATATGGGCTAGAACTCTGCAGAGCTCAGAACAGAGTCTGGCCAGGATTTGAAGTTCATGACACTACCTGAGAAGGCAGGCCCAGCAGTGGGTAGAGCTGCATGCTGGCATCACAAGATGACACTGGAAGGCACTGATAGGACCACAGGTGGGTGGAGGGTAGGAGTACCAAGATCTTCCAGAGTCCAGTCAGGCTTTGAAGGAGTTGGGGATTCCTTTCCAAGGGAACAATGAGACCTATCCAGGCCTGACTCCAGTCCCAGTCAGGCCCGTGGAAGAGCTGGACGCCCCAATGTGGCCGGGGTACTGGGCAAGGGGCCCCAGCACACCTTGTGCAGTCTAAGCCACCAGCCAAGGAGGGGAGGACCCTCTCCAGTTAGGTCAGTGCAAGGCACCCATAATTCAGGCACCCCTGCCGCAGACCCTCAGAAGATGAGAGGGACAAATCAAAGTCCCAGACAGTCCTCGCAAGCCTGTGGAGGACCTAAGCAGAGCAAGGTCGGAACCGTGAGAGGAAAGAACATGAGACAAGCTGGTGTGACAACCTATCACATGAGCTCTACCGAGAGTATCTCCAGAGGCTGGGCAACCAAACCTCTGGTCCGGACAGGAGTGTGATGTGAGTGAAGCGTCCTCCTTTTCCAACTTGGGGAGGAAAACACCAGAGCTGTGACTGGGGACCCAGGGCAGGACTGGAAACCACGAAAGGAAATGAGAGGAGCTCAACCGATCACCTGCTAGAGTCTGTGCCCACCAGGGAACTTCACCACTGACACTGGCTGGAAGTTGGGTTCCCAACATCAGAATTATGACTCAGAAACAGCATCATGTGACAGTCATTGGAATGGTTGTGATGACTCAATCAGTGTGAATGAGGAGGCGTGGAACCCAGAGACCACACTGGTCTGGACAACATGGGACAGTCTCCTATATCATAGGAAGTTCCAAAATCAGGGACTCCTGAGAACCACTCCACACACCTGCCCTACAGGAGGTTCCTAAAGAGCTCTGCCTCGCTACCTGCCTCACACTTGCGCATGGGAATCTGAGCAGCCTGGTCTGCTGTGAGCTAGGAGTGCAGGTGCTCAGCCAGGAAAAGAACAAAGTTCAAGAAAAAAGATGAGGCCTATGGGCCAACCATTGATCTACCAGAGCTTGCAGTGAGGGAGGAGTTGAAGGGGTGGGAACGGGGGAGGGAGACATAGGGGAGTGGTGGGGTGGGAGGGCCACGCCTAAGGGAAACAGTAACTATACAAGACGACCCACGATGTAAGAAAATAAAAATCTTTTAAAAAACAAAACAGTAAGATCTATGGACAGGTCTGTATTTTTTGACAGTATGTACAGGGATCAGAGCCACTGGAAGAAAAAAAAGGAAGTAGCTAACAAATGAAAAAACAGTAAAAGAGAATGGAAAGGCAATTCCCAGAGAGAAATGCCGAGACAGTAGGGTTGCTGGGAGATCTGGGCTTGGTTTTTTCATCTGTAAAGTGGTGTTAATATCTGCTATCTCTAACTCCCAGAGGTGTTAGAAGGATTTGAGCTATTTCCTGAACAGGGAAAGAGGGTGATGGGCTTGAAACACGGTCTACAATAAACAAGGGCTGTACTAAGGGACCACACACATTCACTCTTAATTCTTAGACGCTTATGAGGTATGTTGTTAGGTCCATATTAAAGGTGAGATACGTGCAGACTAGATTAGAGGTGATTGTTTACAGCAGCTTAAGGTCACGCTGCTATTAAGTGGAAGAAGTGGAACCTACACCAAGTTCTGTCTGATTCGTGTTTTCTATGCTATATGCTCTTTTACGGAACAAGGAACGCCACAGAACTGTGCAGGTAGGATCCTACCACCATTCTACAGATCAGAAAAATGCAAACCAGAGACAAACAAGGGCAATGCTAAACTCCAAGTCAGATTTACTTTTGTGTCACTTTCTCTTCTACTAGAATCTTCTCATTCTTTTGCGTATGTCCACCCTCCCCCCTCTTGGAGGGGTGTCAAGCTTTTGCTCTTAATTTGATATAGCATCTTGGAATTTCATGGCAGTAATTAAAGCTGTACAACAAGGAGAAAAGCAATACAAGGCATCACATCTGCATTACTTTGTTCACTGTATACCCTAACATATTCTATTTGTTTTCTCCATTTGCAGCTGCAGTGTTGACTCAAATACAGGTAATTGCTTGGGCTATGCCACACAAACACACATAAAATTGAGTCCCACATGTAGTATTAATATTACATATACTCTGCTATAGATTTCAAGTGAGATTAATTTTATTCAGAGAAAGGATTGTTACTGCCAACGAAAAGTCATCAGCCCCTCCGTGTCAACAAGCCTAAAACAAAATTATAGGGCAAGATCAGACCTTCATCCTCATCTAGTCTAACCCTATCTAACACTCAAACACTCTAACCCTATCTATCTCTCCCACATCTCTTCCAAATAGCCCCTCAACCTGTCTGAACAACACCAGTTGTGCTAGTGCATTCAACCAACACTTGTTTAGCCCTTTCTCCATATAAACATATTATTACTTTCTAAGTAAAGGAAAGAATCTGGTGTGAAATTGATACAGGTTTTCGGTACAAGAGATTAAAATGAGAAAAAAATTGAACTAAACAATCCAGGTCATCTGTACCTGGAGCCATTCTACTGTAAAAAACAAATGGGCAGGCAGAAAAGCTTGATGACTCCAAATCTGTAAGAGATTACCACCACAGGTAAACAACAATGTCCTGTGCTCCTCACTTCTGAGGACACAAGGCACTTTTAAGCCTCCGGACAAGTTTTTCAAAAGAATCCGCTGTCTCTCTCACAGAAATTTGGAAGGGGGACATAGGGTAAGTAAAGTATCAGGCTTTTCTGCCCTCCCGCCATTAGGATTGATGATGGAACCCTGTGGTCCTGAATGCAAGCCTAATGGTGGGCACCTGGAGTAGGGTCTGGGCCTACGTAGATGGATATATCTGGGCTAAAGCGGGGCTTATAAGGGCAGCATCATGGGGACGCCAGCAGAGCAAAAGAACGAAAGACCAGACCAGAGGAATGAAAGAGAACAAGGCCACGAGAGAACGCCGGAGAGCCCAAAAAGAGTGAAGATTTGCTGGGGGCTGGGAGCTGGGAGCCTGCCAGCCTCCCGGCCCCCCAGCATTCCTGCCTGCTGTGTACCTGTACCTGGTAAATCCCAATAAAAGCCTGCAAGAGCCACTGAAGGCTCCAGGACTCTCCTCCTTACCCCATCTGCCCGGGTCATAGAGATCCTGCACTGTGACTTTCCTGCCGCTACAGGAGGAAAATTCCACAAACCTGAAAAACCAGGGACTACTTAGACATGAATAAAATGAACAGTAGGAAGAGGCCACATGAGTGTGCACTGTGGTACAGGTCACCCGAATAAGAGGAGCATAGGGCCTGCCTGAATTTGGAGGAAGGTGGTACAAGTGCCGTGCAACTGAGGGCCCTGAGATGTGGTTCAACCTGGATGATGAACAGAAGGAAAGGAATTCTAGTATGGGCGGAACAAGTACAATGACCAGACCAGACGTGGAAGGAAAAGCAGGTGAAAGTTCCTGTAGAAGACTGTGTATGTGTGTGCACGCGCACAAAGTTAGAGAGGTGAGCTAAAGTGATGGCAGGCCTTATATAGCAAGCAGTTTCTCTGGAGGAATCAGATGGGGAAATGGAGATTTACAGAGTACAATCCAGCCAGAATGGGAGGAGAGGCCAAGAAGTCACTTGGGTGACAGGGTGGCTTCCATACAGTACATATGCCCCTGAGAATGGGTTACGATGTGATTCACTAGAAGATAAACTCCACGAAGGCAGGGATTTTCGTCATCACATAAAGCCCTGATTTCCCAGAAAAGGGTCTCAGTAATTATTTGTTCAATGAATTAATCAGGGTTGGATGCAATAACTCAGTTAAAGTGAGCTTAACTTGAGCTCAAGTGCAGCTGCTTAAAGGGCAGGTGTTGGAGATGGGAAGAGAAAAGAACTTTAAAAACAAACACTTGTGACCAAATCACATTCTGACGGAGAGCACAAGAATCATTCTGGGCTCAAAAGCACAGATAAGATGATACAAGGCAAGCAGCCATTGCTCCACTATGAATTACGTGATTTGAGGTATCCTAAAGTTTGACACAGCAGTTCAAAAGAAACTTGCTGTTCTCCTGGCTTTTATTTGACAGTATTCCAATTGAAGGCATGTTCATCAGGGGTGTAGAGGCAGAATGGGCACAGTGCAGGTTTTCTATGACCCGAGCAGACGGGTGAAGGAGTCCTGGAGCCCTCGGTGGCTTTTTCAGGGTTTTATTGGGTTACCAGGTACATGGCAGGTAGGAGTGCTGGGGGCTGGGAAGCTGGCAGGCCTCCCAGCCCCCAGCAAGTCTTCTCTCTTTCTGGGCTCTCTGGCATTCTCCTGTGGCCTCTGCTTCTCTGCTGGTGATCTCGTCTGTTGCTCTCTCTCTGCTACTTTGCTCTGCTCTGCTGGCGTCCCTGTGACGCCGCCCTTATAAGCCCAGCCTTAGCCCAGGTGTATCCCACCAACGTATGCGCACACCCTACTCCAGGTGCCTGCCATCAGGCATGCATTCAGGACCACAGGGATCCATCATCAATGCTAATGGCGAGAGGGCAGAAAAGCCTGACAATTATTTACCCTACAAGGGGTGAAACCAATACCAACCATTATGAATATTTTTCAAAAGCCTGTCACTCACAAAGAAACCCTTTACCTAGAAATCTAGAGAGCTCCTATTCATTTCTCAGCATCTTGGTAAGCCTTCCCTGATGGTCCTTCTTAGGCTGGTACATCTGTACCCTGTACATACTTCTACTTTTATACTGTCATTGTCTAATTTTTAAATTTCCTCTTGTAGATTATGAATTGGGGGAGGAGAGGGGATGGTTTTCTCTCTTATTCATTTGTATTAACAAACTCAGCATAGGTGCTCAACAGACTGACCTCAACTGAATTTTTACCTCATTATCCTAAATTAAATCCTATCCCTCAGCTCCTACAGATTGCTAAAGCTCAGAGTAAAAGTAGACAGAAAAGGACAAGGATACCAGAGACAGAAGACAAATCAGGGGTTCTAGAGCTGGGGAGAGAAGTCCAGGTCAGGAAGAATTCCCAGGCTGAGTGGCTTCTGCAGAAACTCCTCTTTCCCTGCAGGAAAAGTTATAAGGCACTCTAAGGTAGTTGGCCATTTCTAAGCCCAGCCTACCCATACTGCTATTTCTTTTCAGTGGGTTCAAGCAAATACATGCCACATTTTATTTATTTATTTTTTTTAAGTTTTTTTTTTTTTTTAAGATTTATTTATTTATGTATTTATACAAGCACTGGGTACAGTCAGAAGCGCGGGAGGGTGAGAGAATTCACCAGAGCCAGAGCGGGGAGCAGAGCAGGCAGAAGGACCGAAGTACACTGCTGAGGGGAGCAGCGGGCGGCAGGAGAGGTCTGCGCGCCATGTGGGACCCTCCTCCGGTGACCGGGGAGCAGCCGGGGATCGAACCGGCACTGCAGAGGCTGCGGGCAGCTTCGCAACCCAGCGCTCAACCGCTGCGCCACTGAGGAGGCCCCGCCACATTTTTTTTAAAGATTTATTTTATTTATTTATGCATATAAGAGCTGGAGTGTAGGCCAGAGGGGTGAGGGGGAGGGTTGAGAAGATTCACCAGAGACAGAGTGGGGAGCAGAACAGATATGCCACAATCTTGACCTATCAAATGGTAATATCTTTTCCAATCCCAAAGAGGAAGAAAAAAAAAAAAAAAAACCCATGATATCCAGGAAATGAATTGTTTCATTATCTAATACTACCTAAGGACAAATGGATAATGGGCAACTCCTCTCATGGAGATCCAGAAGCTTCCAGGGACGTTATTGCTCACATAATATCTTGCTGGTTACTCATTAAGTGATTAGAATACCAAAAGGTAAATTCAGGGCCTCCCTGGTGGCACAAGGGGTTAAGATGCAACCTATAAAGCTGTCCACAACCACTGCAGCACGAGTTCGATCCCTCAGCCAGGGAGCTACCCACATGGTGCAACAGACCTCTCAGCTGCTCCTCTTGTTATAGGACAGGAAGAGGGGTAGCCCAAGCCCCGCAAACCTGCCTATTCTACATGGGTTCTGCCATCCGCCGCATCAACACAAAACATAGGAGACTTTAATGGGAAGGAACTTTAATAAAACTAGATAACAATACAGGTAAGGCGAAGAGTCTAGTTTCTAAATGAAGCATCCAGAGTTACCCGTCCCCTCGTGGGTAAAAGTCCATCCAAATGGGATTGGCCCAGAACAAGGCCCCAAAGCCTGCCACAAGTCTAAAGCATCTTCCAGTGGGGACCCACAGAAAAGGGTCACAAACAACTGGACAAGCCCGGAAAGAAAAGAGCAACATCAACATCAAGATAAAAGCTGCCATGGTCACCTCCCCACGGGTCTCACCCACATCTGTGTCACCCAGTCCACGACCAAAAGACAAGTGCAGTTTCTTCACATGTCTCTAGGCTCCATGCGCCTCCTCCAGGTCTCCTGGCTCCATCCTGCTTCCTTCCTCAGTCTTTTCTTCAGCTTCTCCTCTTCCTGCTCAGCTCCACCCTCCCTTGGGTGGGGCAGGGAACCTCCCCCTTTCCTGGGGACCACCCTGTTACAATCTCAGCAGTGTATTTCAGTCAATCTGCCTGTTCTGTTTGCCACTCTGTCGCTGGTGAATCCTCTGACCCCCACACCTCTGGCCTGTACCCCAGTTCATGTATGCAGAAATAAATCTTAAAAAAATAAAAAAAAATAAAAATGAGGGAAAAATAAGGCCTGAAAGGATTAAATGATGGACTGAAAGGAATACAAATTAAGACAGCTACACTGTGAAAAGGGAAAAGGAGAGCAAGTCTTGGGAACTTCCAAATCCATTTTTTTCCTCCTACTTCTTTTCTCTAGAACCCTGCTGAGTGATGCACCACTTCTTTGGCAACTACTGTGCAAAAACCACAGGGATGCCAAGCTGGAACAGCCTCCTGATTGTTCCTTTCCACTTCTCTCTGACCCTCAATGTTAAGAGGTGGGCCTTCCCAACGCAGCAGGTGTCCCACAGGGCGCCTAAGGCCAATCAACACACCTGGTCCCTTTTTGTATCAACCAGACCTGATTTCCCTCCAGAGATCCCTCGCCTCAGTCAACTCCAAATCTGCCTCTGTCCACAGACCAGAACTTGAAGATTCGCAATGATTGGCAAGGTCTCTCTCTCCGGAAGCCACAGCACTCTTCATCCTTATGAAAAGTAGGAGCCCATCCAGAAGTGACACGGAACTTTATCTTTTGGTCTAAAGGCGCTCCCGAATAGGATTCTTCTGAGGAGACCGCACAGACTTGCACCAAGTGTGGGAGAGACCCCTTGTCGCAGAGGCCAGACAATTCCTGAGTCACCGGGGCTCCCGTCTTAAAACACATCCCGAACCGTCTGTCCCAGTCGGGTCGTGGGCTGACAGCGCGCCGAGGGCCCGGCACCGCGCCTCAAGCGAGGGTCAGGGCCGCCCCACGCTCCCGACGGGGCGGTCCCGGCGCCGAGGGGGGCCGGGGTAGAGCTGGGTCCCGCGCGTCCCACTGAGGAAGTGTGGTGCGGCGGTGGGAACTGGGCATGGCCCGCGGCAGAGGTCGGGAAGTGGGTTCGGCCCAGACTGGGGGTGCTAGCCGCGGTGCGTGAGGAGAGAGAGGATGGTCTGCGGGCGCGTGGGGGGCGGGGGGGCGAGAAGCAGGCGAAGGGAAGCCGACGGAGGCCCCTCCCGGCCTCACCAGACCCTGCGACAGGGCCTGAGGGGGTGATGGACGCGCAGGGGGCGTCACGCGCCGGCAGACGACGGAGAGACGCGGAAGGACATGCGCGGCTAGAAGGCGCACTCACCTTCTTCACCGCCGGCTGGAAGTGGAAGTCGCCGGCCTCCTTCAGGTCCAGCCAGATCATGGGCATGCGGGGCACGGCCTCCATGGCGGCTGGCGACCGCCGGCCACCAGGCCGCTCCCCTAGCTCCAGCTGCTGGCTCAGCCGCGCGCCGCGCCCCGCCCCTCTGCGCCGGAAGTCGCTTGTCACGCGGAGACGAAAAATGCCCCCTTTGGCCTGCTGGGAGATGCAGTCCTTACCCCGCCCACGCGGGCTCCGCGCATGCTCAGTCTCCTTTGCGTGGAGGCCCAATAGCCAGCCCTCGGTGAAAAGGCTTCTGGGAGAAAGTCTTTCTCACTCGTCTGAGAGCCCTCGCGTGAGCTCTTGCCGTCCACTGAGGCCGGAAGGACCTGCCTAGCTTTCCTCTCGCTCACGGCGCACCCATAAATTTGCATTCCCAAGTAGTGTCGAGAGCCAAGGAGATCTGGGAGTGGGCGGGCGAGCCCGTCCTTGTGAGGTGACTTGAAAACAGCCCTGAGAGTGCTGCCCGGCCTGAAGGAAAACGAGGCCTGGAGGAAAGGAAGGGTTTTCATCCCAGGGTCTTGAAGGCTTTCGAGCTTTGAAACAGGATGACTGGTGGGAGAGGCACAGTCGGGGTCTAGCCTGCAAGACAGGGCAGTAACTGACAGAGACATCTATTGTCATGATGGGAAAAGAATGCCTAGATTGAGCGTAAAGCAGAGAAATGAAGGCCCAGAGCAAAGTGGGCAGACAGGTGGGGGTAAATACCTACTGCCACCTGAGCACACAGTTGTCTCCTCTGGAGAGCGGGCGTGTTTAAATGGTGGGTTACCTAGCTTTAGAAATACCATAGCAAACAGCTTGGAGGTAATGAAGGCAGAAGTGGAAGCAGGGAAGCCAATGGGAGGCTTACATAGTCTTCCAGGAGACTGTGATGTGGTGTAGGGCAGAAGGAGGTGAAAATTATGCAGATTTGAGAAATGATTTGAAAACAAATGTCAGCACTTGGAGTGAATGGATTTTGGAGACTGAAAATGCCAAAGATAATTTCTAAGTTTCTAGCTGGTATAGCTGATGACTGCGGGGCTGTTTACCAACCTGAAAAACTGAAAGGTTTGATGGGTAAGAGCAAAGGTTCAAATCTGTCTGTGCTAAGCTGCATATAGATGCCTTTGAGTCATTCAAGAGGAGATAAGGAGAAGGTGGGATGTAGGCTCTGGGCCCAGCAAAGGTTTCACCCACACATACCAACCAGATCCCCTTTGCTGTGATATCCAAAACTCTTGAAGACTCATTCATGCCAGTTGGGAATTAGAGCAAAAGAAAACGCAAATGTACCAATGTTCATAGTGCAATATTAACAATAGCCAAAAGCTGGAAATAAACCAAATGTCCATCAGTGGATTAATGGAAAAATGAAATGTGAGATAGCCATACAATGGGATATTAAAAAGGAGAAAAATTCTGGCCTCCCTGGTGGTGCAAGGGTTTAAGCACGGCCCTATGAAGCAATCTGCAGCCTCTGCAGCAGGAGTTCAATCCCCGCAGGCCAGGGAGAAAGCACATGCGAAGCAGACCTCTCCTGTCTCCCCCGCTGCTCCTCGCAGCAGTGTATTTCAGTCAGTCTGCCTGTTCTGTTCCCCACTCTGTCTCTGGTGAATCACCTCCCACATCTATGGCCTGTACCCCAGCTCTTGTATGCATAAATAAATAAATCGTTAAAAAAAAACGAAAAAAGAAAAATTCTGATACAGGCTGCAATGTAAATGAACATTCAAGACATTATGCAAAGTGAAAATAGCCAGCCACAAAAGGACAAATTGTGTATGATTCCACTTATATCAGGTACCCAGGGTAGTCAAATTCATAAGAGACAGAAAGTAGAATGGTGCTTACAAGAGGCTGGGTAGGGGAGAATACGGAGTTATATTTAATGGGAATAGAGTTGGCATGGCATGGATTAATAAACATGTTCTGGAAAATGTGGTGATGCACAACAATGTGAATGTACTTAGTGCCACTGAACTGGACACATAAAAATGGTCAATGGTAAACTTTATATTAGATATAGCTTATCACAATAAACAAAATTTAAATGCAAGACCTTGCATATTTTTTTTTTTTAAGGAAAGAGAAAATTTTACCAGCATCTTAAAATAGCTTATTTCCGGGGGACCATTTTGGGCTCCCCTGATTAGAGAGAATAATTGATGAGAAGAGTAGGATCCCAACCATGAGGAAGTGAGAAAGTTTCCTTAACACAATTTATAGTAAATGAAATACAGAATCATAAAGCAGCCCATCCTGGTATTCTCTGATGATGAGGTCTCCCATAAGCGAGTCACTAGACATAGATACAGTAGCTAGGACTGGAGCAGGCTGGAGGGTAGGAGCATTACTGAATATGAAAGAGGCAAGAATGAAGACATGGGGCTAGGACAGCCAGGCAACTGTTATGCCATGTGGACACGAGACAGCCCAGGTCCCAAGCATGAAAGTAGGAAGGGTCAGGATTAAACACAGGTCTGTAGGGGCTGGAACAGTAAGGAAGAAAGAGAGAGTAGGAGTAGAAAACCCTAAATTGTGCCTTACAAGACATAGCAGACCTACAGAGGCAGGTGTTCCAGGTGGGTGTAAAAATGCAGGTACAAAAATGAGCCAGGCAAATGGGTCCCTATGTCATGAACTTCCCAGACCAACCCTTTTGGCCCTACTGTTTTTTCTTCCCCTAACCTCACTCTATAGAACGTGACAACCTTGGCTCCTCATGGTGTTTGTAGGGTTGAACTACAATAAACACCTTGTGAGTGTAGGGTGTAGTAATTTGCTGGGGCTGCCATAACAAAGTGCCACAGACTGAGTAGCCTACCAAGAGATATTTTGTTTTCTTAACAATTCTGGTGACGCAAGGGGTTAAGCACAGGACTGTGAAGCTATCCGCAGACTCTGCAGCACAAGTTCAATCCCCAGCAGGCCAGGGAGCTGACCCACATGGGACAGCAGACCTCTCTTGTCTTGCCCACTGCTCCCCTCAGCAGTGTATTTCATCAGTCTGCCTGTTCTGTTCCCCACTCTGTCTCTGGTGAATCCTCTCACCCCCTACACCTCCAGTCTGTACTCCAGTTCTTGTATGCATAAATAAATAAATCTTTTAAAAAAATAAAGATTTTCTCCAAATACAGTCACATTCTGAGGTGCTGGGAATTAGTACTTCAACACAGGAACTTAGGGTGACACAAAAGTCAGCCCATAACACAGGGTCCCAGTGACATGATGGGCAATTGATGTGAGAAGCCTCAAAGATCAAGAGGCCTATGAGGGGGCCTTGATCGCTTAGCCAATGGGGTAGAGATGGGCCAGTGGAGGTGAGACTGAGAAAGGGTGTCTGGGGAAAGGGGAAGCCTCCTTACGCACATATTTCCTCACAGAGACAGAGGAAGTGTTAGGGGAAGCATACTCCTGGATTGTACTGGAGAATAATAGGAGCCATCACCAGGGGGCAGTACATACCTCATTCAACTAGGCTGGTCCACCCTTTCTCAAAAGAACCCTCTTCTTGTCACACTCAGTAGAGCTAGAAAGCCTCAGAGACACACAAGCATCCTCCCCCATCTTACCAATACAGAAACTGAGGCCTGGCCTGGGGAGGGGACCACTAAAGTCTCCCAGCAAGAGAATGGAGGAGTGAGTGTAGGCTTAGCATGGGTCTCCTCCCTCCTGGTTCATTTATTCAACAAATATTTATTCACCCTGTGTCCTAGGTGCTGTTAAACAAAGCAAGTAAAGATCTCTGTCCTCATAAGGTCACAAGCTAGTGAGAGACAGGCATTAACACAATAAAGAATAAGCAGTATATTAGATAGCAAAAATTAAAGTACGGAAAGGAGGATGGGAGAAGGAAACATTTGCAGAGTCATACTGGGTGGTCATGACAGACTTCACTGAGAAATTACTGTTTGCTCAGAGAGATGAAGGAAGTGAAGGAGCAAGCCAGGGCCTAGTGGAGGGTATAAGCAGTGGGGACATTCAGAAGGTCTCAGCTGCCTGTGGTGCTGGCTCTGTCCTAGAAAGAGCGAACATAAAATGCAAAGGCCCTGAGCCAAGACAGTACTTGCATGCCTGAAGAATAGTAAGGAGGCCAGAGTGGGTGAGGCTGAGCCTGTGTGGAGAATAGCAGGAGATGGGGTGGAAAGGCAATGGGTAGGGTGAGGTTGGGGGTTGCAGATGGAATAGGGTCTCAGAAACCATGGTGAGAAAAATGAATAAACATGATAAAACCATGATAAAAATATGAGTGTTTCTCTGGATGACCTGGGGAACTGTGGTTCCTAGGACCCCCGATCAGGATCAGATGTGGATCAGATGACCAATGTTTTTGTAAGGGTTACACTGCTGTTATATTGATTAACTAGGCGTGTGTGTGTGTGTGTGTGTGTGTGTGTGTGAAAGAGAGAGAGAGAGAGAGACAGAAAGAGAGACACTAGGAAGAAAAGCCCATACCAAGGACTATGGAGTCCCAGATACTGTCCTGGGCACTATGGGGGCAGGCAGGAGGGTAGAGGTAGAAAAACTACCCTTCAGATGACTATAACATTCAGATCCTGCCTTTGGGGTCATCATATCACACTCATCAGGATATGGAAACAAACAGAAAATATGTAAGGAAGACTTGAGAAAAGAATATTTCACAGAGGCAGAGTAGGGCTGGGGTTTCGTGTGCTTAGGTCCGGAAAGCAGGCCAAATCAACTCCACAGAGTGAGGTAGGAAGAGTGTGAACCCAGAGGGAGCCCAGAGCCTAATGAGGTTAGTAGAGAGAAGGCTTCCTGGGAGAGAGGTCATCCATAGACTCAGTGCAATTCCTGCTAAACTCCCAAATCACTAATTTTTTGTGTGCAGAAGTTGACAAACTGCTTCTCAAATTTATATGAAGAAACAATGGCCTTAGAAAAGCCTAAGCAGGCTGAAAGAAGAAAAACAAAATGAGAAGACATGTTCCACGAAATATCTAGACCTATTAGAAAGCTGAATGGTTGAAGCAGTGTGGGGTTTTGTTCAGGAACATAGCCTTAGATTATCAGAACTGAATCGAGAATCTATGCACAGGCTCAGGACTTCCACGTCCACTTAAGGGGTTCCTAGAGCTTGGTAAGGGGGCTCTGAGGCAGCCCCTTCGTCTCTGTCCCACAAAGATGAGAAGCTGCTAAGTGGTATATAACCTTCTCCTTCTGTTACAGGGCAGGGAGAGGGGCACGCCAGACCCCGCAAATCTGCCTGCTCTAAATGAGTTCTGCCATCTGCCGCATCAACACAAAATGTATGAGACTTGAATGGGAAGGAACTTTAATACAATTAGGAAACAATACAGGAAGGGCAAAGAATATAGTTTCTAAATCAAGCACCCAAGTTACCCATCCCCTCATGGGTAAAAGTCCACCCAAGCAGGATTGGCCCAGAGCAAGGCCCCAAAGCCTGCCCCAAGTCGAAAGCATCTTCCAGTGGGGACTCACAGAAAAGGATCAAAAACAAGCAGACAAGTCTGGAAGGAAAAGAGCAAAATCAAAATCAAGACAAAAACCACCATTGTCACCTCGCCACGGGTCTCTCACCCACATCTGTTTCAACCAGTCCACGGCCTTTTTTTCTGTTTCAACCAGTCCACGACCAAAAGGCAAGTGTAGTTTCTTCACGTGTCTCTCAGCTCCATGTGCCTCCTCCAAGTCTCCTTCAGGCTCCATCCTGCTTTCTTTCTTTCTTTCTTTCTCAGTCTCCTCTGCAGCTTCTCTCTCTGCTCAGTTCCACCCTCCTTTTGGGTGGGGCAGGAAACCTGGAACCTCCCCCTTTCCTAGGGACCACCCTGTTACACTTCCAGAGGGTCCCAATTTTCCAGGAACCCTTAAAGCATTGGTTACTTTCTCCCTAAAAGGCTCCAACATGACCAGGTTACAAATATGCGAAAAGGCCCGAAACCAGAGGTTGTTCTCACCTACCCACTGATAACCCCTCCCTTGGGCGCGAGGTCACCCAGCCAGCAGGTGGCGCCAAAAGCCAGAATGTTGCAACAACACAACCGGTATTTCCTGGTGCCCTTGGCTGCACAAAAACCCTGTAAGTTTGAAATTGCGTCCTGTTTTTTGTTTTGCTCAGGACCAGATTTAACTTTGGGATGAGGAGCCCTCCTGTACCAGTATCTGTGAATATAAAGAAAGCAACAGAGAATATATCCCTTCTATACCTAGGACAACCCTCCGTTCTGCCCACCCCCACCCTTTTCCAGGCCATTGAGTGGGAGGGCCCATGGAGTAGATGATGCTTTTAGGATTGGCCAGATACACTCTCTTGGATTGCCTGGTGTGAGGCAGTTAGCCATTGTACAGTGGGAGAGCCTGGAGGCGGTGCAGCACCCCCTGGGATCAACTTGAGACTCTCAGATACCTGGGCCTTTCTAGTTGAGGTTTTCGTTTTTGTGGGTAGTAGGATAACTTGTGTCCACACTGCTGGTTCTGAAATATCAAGTATATGTCTTCATGGGACCAATGTGGTCACAGTCACCTTCTCCACCCTACTCGACTTGTACAACCTACTTGGGCAAGAGACAAGATTTCCTGAAATCTGTGTCCCCTCCCTGTGCAGTTCCATTACAAAAAGGGGGCTTGCCCAATGACCCACTGGGCTTTTTCACAATTCTCTTACCTTTGTGAAAGTTTTTTGCTTCAACCATCTTCCCAAGGAGTCACAGAAGCTGTAGGGACATTCAGGAGCCACAGATCTCAGCTGCCCGTGGCACTAGCTCTGAGCTGAGTGGATGGAAAGTAAATAATTGTGGAGTAGAACCTTCACCTGAATGGGATCTGTGGGCTCAGTTCCTGCACCTTGCACTTTCCAATTGCCCTTCAGAGCCACACCAAACCCCTGCCCCAACCTCATACCCCAGGGTTAAGTCACATGCTCAGTGGGTCTTGGAGAAACCTCTTGTTGGGACACTAGGAATCCTGCCCTTACCCTCAGCAGCTCAGCTTCCAGCTGATGGGTTTCAGACCCACAGCCTCCCAACCTGAAGCAGAGCAGCATGGTGGATGACCCTTCCTTGTGATGGAATCTCAGCACCTTCAATTTCCAGCTCTGTGCCTGGACCCAGTATAGAGTAAGTTAAAAAGTATCAGGCTTGGGCCTCCCCTGGTGGCTCAGTGGTTGAGTGCTGGGCTGCGAGGCTGCCCGCAGCCTCTGCAGCGCTGGTTCGATCCCCGGCCACCTGCGAGGGTCCCACATGGCGCGCAGACCTCTCCTGCTGCCCGCGCACCCCTCAGCAGTGTATTTCGTCAGTCTGCCTATTCTGCTCCCCACTCTGACTGTAACCAGTGCTTGTATAAATAAATAAATAAATCTTTAAAAAAAAAAAAAAAAAGTATCAGGCTTTTCCGGCCTCCTGCCATCAGATTGAATGCATGCCTGATGGCGGGCACCTGGAGTAGGGTATTATAGGTATTGTGGGTATTATAGGTATTTTGGGCATGTGTAAGTGGGTACACCTGGGCTAAGACTGGGCTTCTAAGGGCGGCATAACAGGGATGCCAGCGGAGCAAAAAGAATGAAAGAGAGACCAGAAGGGGAACAAGTTGGAGAGCAGCGCCAGCAGAGAAGCAGAGGCCACAGGAGACCTCCCGAGAGCTCAGGAAGAGTGAAGATTCGCCTGGGGCTGGGAGGGCTGCCGGCTCCCCCCTCCCCCCCCAGCATCCCCCCCAGCCACGGCCGCCTGCTGTGTACCTGGTATAAACTCAATAAAAGCCTGCAAAAGCCACCAAGGGCTCCAAGACTCCTACTTTACCCGTCTGCTCCTCTGCTCGGGTCATAGAGATCCTTCCCTGTGTTCTTCCTTGCACTACAGACCCTGAAGCTGAGACAGGGTTAAAGACACAGCCCTATCAAGCTATCGCCAGCCACTGCAGCACGAGTTCAATCCCTCTCAGCGTTTCTCTGGCACTCTCCTCTCCTCTCAGAGTGACGAGCCCTTTTAGCCCTCGCCACTGGACAAAGGTGTGCACATCCGTGATCTCTGGGCACAGGTGTTCATAATCGTAGGCGTGCAAGACCACAGGTGCTAGCCAGAGAGGCTCATGGTGGGAGGTTGGAAAAAAGCCCTATTTTTAACTCATTTACCCTACACTATCATTCTACATTGGATACAGCTGTGTAACCTAGAGCAGTTTCCTAAGCTTTAAAAATCTCATTTTCCTCATTATCAATGTGTTACAGGGCAGGGAGAGGGGCACCCCAGAAACCCCAAACCTGCCTGCTCTAAATAAGTTCTGCCATCCACCCCATCAACACAAAACATATGAGAATTTAATGGGAAAGAACTTTAATACAATTAGTAAACAATACAGAAAAGACAAAGAATATAGTTTCTAAATCAAGCACCCAAAGTTACCTGTCCCCTCATGGGTAAATGTCCACCCAAAAGGGATTGGCCCTGAGCAAGGCCCAAAAGCCTGCCACAAGTCTAAAGCACCTTTCAGCAGGGACCCACAGAAAAGGATTAGAAACAGCCAGACAAGTCTGGAAGGAAAAGAGCAAAATCAAAATCAAAATAAAAGGTGCCATTGTCACTTCCCCACGGGTCTCTCACCCACATCTGTTTCAGGCAGTCCAGGAACAAAAAGCAAGCGCAGTTTCTTCACATGTCTCTCTGCTCCATGTGCCTCCTTCAGGTCTCCTTCTGGCTCTGCATCCTGTTTCCTTCCTTCCCTAGTCTCTTCTCCAGCTTCTTTTTCCTGGTCAGCTCCACCCTCCTTTTGATGGGGCAGGAAACCTGAAACTTGCCCTTTTCCTGGGGGACACCCTGTTACAAATGCTGGGGACAATCTGAGCTCCTCAAAGTGGTGAGGAGTCCTGTGATGAGGGTCTGCAAAGCCCCTGGATAATTATTCTACAGAATTTTAAGCCTTAATTTCACTGGTGGTTCCCTTTCCCCAATGGAAATTTAAAACTTGAGAGGAAAGTGCCAGAGAAACGCTGAGAGGGATTGAACTCGTGCTGCAGTGGCTGGCGATAGCTTGATAGAGCTGTGTCTTTAACCCTCTCAGCTTCAGGGTCTGTAGTACAAGGAAGAACACAGGGAAGGATCTCTATGACCTGAGCAGATGGGTAAAGGAGTCCTGGAGCCCTTGGTGGCTTTTGCAGGCTTTTATTGAGTTTATACCAGGTAAACAGCAGGCAGCCAGGGCGGTGGGCAGCGGGATGTTGGGGGAGAAGTCAGGGAGCCAGCAGCCCTCCCATCCCTCTGGGAGAACCTTCACTTTTCCTGGGCTCTTGGGCATTCTCCTGTGGCCTCTGCTTCTCTGCTGGCGCTGCTCTCTCACTTGTTTCCCTTCTGGTCTCTCTTTCATTCTTTTTGCTCCGCTGGCATCCCTGTTACGCCGCCCTTAGAAGCCCAGTCTTAGCCCAGGTGTACCCACTTACACATGCCCAAAATACCTACAATACTTACAATACCCTGTTCCAGGTGCCCGCCATTTTAATGGGGCCTCCCTGGTGGTGCAAGGGGTTAAGCTTTGGGCTTAACTGTGAAGCTTTGGGCAGCCACTGTGGCACAAGTTCGATCCCTACCAGCCAGGGAGCTAACCCATGTGGCGAGCAGACATCTCCTGTCTCGCCCGCTGCTCCCCTCAGCAGTGTATTTTGTCAGTCTGCCTGTTCTGTTCCCCGCTCTGTCTCTGATGAATCCACTCACCCTCCCGCACATCTGGCCTGTACCCTGGTTCTTGTAGAAATAAAATAAATCTTAAAAAAAAAAAAAGATGGGATGTGACTGCTGATGAACACAAAGTTTATTTGGTGGTGGTGATAAAGATGTTCTGAGTTGTACACCTGAAAAGGGTAAATTTATGATATCTGAATTTTATCTCAATAAAGAGTTTCCTTGCACTTAAAACAATTAAAGACGTGTCATGGAATACAATGCAAACTTCATGTGGGTATTTAAAAATACTTACGTATTTTTTTTATTTATGCACACAAAAACTGGGGTGGAAGCCAGAGATGCAGGGGGGTAAGAGAATTCACCAGAGGAAGAGTGGGGAGCAGAACAGGCAGATCTATTTGAAGTACACTGCTGAAGGGAGCAGCGGACAAGACAGGAGACTCGAACTCACAGTGGCTGGGGATAGCTTGTCAGTGCTTAGACTTTAACCCCTGCACCACAAGGGAGGCCCTATATTGTTTTTGTAAAACTCAAACTTAAGCTTTATTGTAAAAATAATTTCAAATAATAAAAAGTGGAAATAATTTCAAATAATAAAATATGTAAAAATAAATAAAGAAATGGAAAGAGAAAAAAGTTGAAAGAAGAAAGTAAATATCCTTTGCCAATTCCATACAGAGAAAAACACAGAGATAATCATTATGAACATTTTAGTGACCATTCTCTTAGGCACCTTGCTTGTGATATTGTTAGGAAGCTGATAGATGCACCATTTTCCATATAAAGAACTACACCTTACACTGGGGTTGTATTGGCACCATTATCTTCCTTGGCTTGTGCAAGCCCCCTTTGTACTTCTCCCCCATCCTGTTTCCTACCCCCTCAACCATCAATCATGCTTACCTGCCTTTTGATGGGTGTTATAAAATGTGTACCAGCTTCAGAGATGTATTCTAAACTATAAAAACAGCATGAAGTTACATATCTCATTCTGTCTCTTCCCTTTGTTACCAAACACCATGTGTTGCCTTTGAGATTGATCCATCCAGTTGCTCTATTTCATCTGGTCTGTTGCTCTATTTCAGAATTTCTCAGTCTTAGCACTACGACATTTAGGGTTGGACCATTCTTCATAGCAGCTGCTTGTGCATTGTAGAAAGTTTAGCAGCATCTTGACCTCTAGCTATTAGATGCCTGTTGTACCCACTCTCCAAATTGTGTCAAAAATGTCTTTAAACATTGATAATTTTCCTGAGGAGCAAGGGGGAAATTGTCCCAGTTGAGGACCATGGCTTAACTCCTGCATAAAATTTATGCAGTTTCCTTATCCATGCTCCCTGCGATGGACACAAGACCAACTCCTACCAGACCAGCCACAGTAGAATCCTCATTCTTTAGCTAAGAACCTATGATGAGGGGCCTCCCTGGTGGCGCAAGGGGTTAAGCACAGCATTGTGAAGCTGTCTGCAGCCTCTGCAGCACAAGTTTGATCCCCGACTGGCCAGGGAGCCACCACATGGCACAGCAGACCTCTCCTATCTTGCCCGCTGCTCCCCTCAGCAGTGTATTTCAGTCAGTCTACCTGTTCTGCTCCCTACTCTCTCTAGTGAATCCTCTCACCTCCCATACCTCTGGCCTATACCCCGTTCTTGTATGCATAAATAAATAAATCTTTTTTCCTAAATAAATAAATCTTTAAAAAAAAAAAAAGAAAGAAACCTATGATGAACACAACCACCAATCAGTGGTAGCAGTATTTAACAGGTGGACATGCCACAAAGGTACTAACAATGCGGCCCTGCAGCAAATTTAGTTTGTTTCTAATTTTTCACCATTGTGCATCCTGCCTACAAGTATTTTAAGATGAGACTTGGTCTTTGATGACCTGTAAGTCTTGGCAGATTGTTCTTGCTCTGCCCTCCTCCCCACTTCTGGCTCTGGTCTTCTCAGCACTACCTCAACTTTTGGAGGAAGGAACATGGGCTGCTCTCTGTCTTGGTTTCTCCACTGATGGACTTTAATGGGAACAACCTATTTTTTTTTTAAGATTTTTTAATTTTTTTTAAGATTTATTTATGCAAAGCTGTGTGGAGATTTCTGGACCTACTAAACATAGAGCTTCCATATGATCCAGCAATTCCACTCCTAGGTATTTACCCAAAGGACACAGAAACATCAATTCCAAACAACACCTGCACCCCTATGTTTATAGCAGCACTGTTTACAATAGCTAAGCTTTGGAAACAACCCAAATGCCCAAAAATAGATGACTGGATCAAGAAGATGTGGTACATATACACCATGGAATATTACTCAGCATTCAAAAAAGATAAACACATGCAATTTGCAGCAACATGGATGGCGCTGGAAGGGATCATGCTCAGCGAAATAAGCCAAAAAGAAAAAGAAAAATACCGGATGGTCTCACTCATAGCAGGAATCTAGAAAACTTAAATAAGGGACCAGGAAAATGAATAACTATAAGAAAGTGAAAATCAAAATCAACAAAAAACTATGAACCAGAGACACTTTTAGGGGGGCGGGGGCGGGAGGGGAGGGATTGGGGTCAGAATGGAGGGGCTGCAATTGTATGGGGAATATAACAATAAAATTTATAAAAAAAAGATTTATTTATGCATACAAGAACTGGGGTACAGGCCAGAGGTACTGGGGTGAAAGGATTCACCAGACAGTGGGGAAGAGAACAGGCAGATCTACTGAAATACACTGCTGAGGGGAGCAGCGGGGGAGTCAGGAGAGGTCTACTGTGCCATGTGTGTTGCTCCCAGGCCAGCTGGGGATTGAACTTGTGCTGCAGAGGCTGCGGACAGCTTCACAGTGCTGTGCTTAACCCCTTGTGCCACCAGGGAGGACCTGCTCAGCTATTTAAAACAGATGAAATAGTGCCTTTTGGGACAAAATGAATTGAGGTAATTTGTTAAGTGAAATGTCAGAACATGAGAGACAGATACCAGAGAGTTTCACTTCTCTACAGAATATAAATAACCCAAAAACATACACTGGCAAAGCATGGCAACAACAATTCTTAGACTCTGGGAAAAATAGGTTACCAGAGGGAATGTGAGGGAGGGGGAGGAGGGAGAAAGGAATAGTGCACTGGCACAGGTTTGGTGGAGGGTGAGTGAAACGTAGGATACAAAAATGTAGCTAACCCCAAAGTTATACAGATATGTAAATTAATGAAAAAATGTTTTTAAAAAGGGGAGTCCTGGGAGGAAGGCGAGGCTCTGGGAGCAACTCAGAGGTCCCCTTCTGAGCTGTTGGGGCTGCCTGTTCCAGCAACCAGGAAGCTTCACCTTGACCCTGTCAGGGACAGACTCCCATCTTTGCCTTCAGGGAGTAGCCAGGGAGGTGGAGAGTGAGGCTCTCCCTAGATGGTTTGCCACCATCAGTCATGAGGCACTGTGAGCCCTGGTTGGAAAGACATTAGGGCTTTTTTCAAAGTAAGTCAAGCATCTGGATGTTTAAGGATTGACAGCCAATTTTGTCAAATATAGGTAATTTTGTGGGTGTCAACCTAAGCACTCAGTTTTGACCATCTCTTTGTACATGTGGCTGAGGAACTATCCTATACAGAGTCTGAATTCTGGCCAGTTGTTTCAGGATCAAACCAGAACAGCCTGGCAGAAATGACAGCATGCTAGATTGTCAGAGTAGAGGCAGCCTTCTCATGGCACAGTAGGGGACATTGAGGCCCATAGTGAAGGGACTTGCCTAGCCTTACACAGGTCTCCCAGGACTCTGGCCTCATTATTAGGCCTTGGCCTATTGCCTAAGCTTTCTTGCCTCTTAGCTAATGATATTTAGGAACACTGGTCAATACTGGGTGTCTAGCAAGGGAAAGGAGAGGCCCCCCTCAGGAAGGCACGGGCTTTACATATTGCCAACAGCCCTTGGGTAATGTGGCTATTGCCAATATAAAGCCCTTAAAAGGGCTGTAAGTGGCAGTGGATCAGTGAAGGAACAATGGCAGGGGCTTGGCGGGTACTAGTGCTGGTAGTAGGTTTAGCAGCGGTGGCCTGTGTGGCCCAGCGTCGTCGTCAGCTGAGCTATGACCAGATTGTCACCCTGGCCTTAAGGCGCTTCAATCAAGGGCGACGAGGACAGTCCCTCTTCCGCCTGCTGGAAGCCACTCCACCTCCTAGTTCAGTGAGTGTTTGAGGGCCCAGGCTGGGGAAGCAGGTAGCACCTGCCTTTTAGCAACCTGTGAGGGCAGGCAAGAGAGAATGCCAGGCATAGGTATGAAATGCTTGGCTAATATTAGCTATTGTTATCATTACAATGTTTTTCCATTGTAAGATAAAACACAGATTATAATCTTGGGCCTGACAGCTGGCTGACTGATAAATTCAGGGCTCTGCCTAAGGATGAAATGTGGAGTCTGGGAATCCAGCCTGCAAGCAGGTTCGGGGACTGAAGGGAAACACAGAGCTGTTTCAAAGGAGAGACAGGAACTGAAGGTGCCTTCAGTGTCCCCTCCCTGCTCCATTCCTCTCTCCAGGCAGCTGAGCATTCAAGGCAGATTTTATTGTTCCTGTATCATGGAAGAGGAAATTCAGGGACAAAGACAGGAAGTGATGCCTCAAGGTCATATAGCTACTGAATGGTATCCTTCCACTGGCTTCCCAAACCTCCCCAAAACTGAAATCTCTACTGAGTTCACTGTTTTGGGGGTGAAAAGAACAAACCTGGGCTGAGCCCCTTCTAACTTGTAACTAATTTCTTTTTGCTTTTGTTCCCTCATCTGTAAAAGGGAAATGATCAGGATTTTCTCTTGTCTCTTTAGAACTCCACCACGACCCCCATACCGCTCAACTTCAGGATTAAAGAGACTGTGTGTATTGTAAACCGGCTGAGACTGAGACGGCCCAGGCAATGTGCCTTCAAGGAGGGCGGGGTGAGTCTCCCATTCCTCTTCTCCCAGCCCCAGTGAGCAGGAGGCCCTCTCCTCTCCCCCTACCCCAGGGGGCGATGTGTGTTTGCCTGCACCCACCCCACCTGGTGATGTGAGGTTTGACTTTGGAAACCTTTTATTTAGTAAAAACTTATTTTTATTTATTTATGCATACAAGAACAAGGTGTAGGCCAGAGTTGTGTGTGTGTGTGTGAGTGTGTGTGTGAGTGTGTGTGAGAGAGGATTCACTAGAGACAGAGTGGGGAGCAGATCAGGCAGATCAATGGAGATACACTGCTGAGGAGAGCAGTGGGCGAGACAGGAGAGGTCTGTTGCGTCATATGTGGGTCACCTCCCTGGCTGGGGATCAAACTCAAGCTACAGTTGCTGGCGATAGCTTGATAGGGCTGTGTCTTTAACCCCTGCGCCACCAAGGAGCCCCCTAAAAAATCTTTTTTCCTCATTGTTCTTTCCTAGTTTAAGCTATTATAAATCCTTACTGTAAAAGCAATACATGCTAAAATATTACTAAATATAAAAAGAGACAGCACAAAGCAGGACCATAATCCGTGTAAAAATAATTGCTTTGGGCCTCCCCTGGTGGTGTAGGTGGTTGAGTGCAGCACTGTGAAGCTGTCCATGGCCTCTGACCTGGCCAGCCAGGGATATTCCCATTTGGCACCACAGACCTCTCCTGTCTCCCCCACTGCTCCCCTCAGCAGTGTATTTCGTCCACCTGCCTGTTCTGTTCCCTGCTCTGTCTCTGGTGAATCCTCTCACTCTCCAGCACATCTGGCCTGTGCCCCGGTTCTTGTACACATAAATAAGTAAATCTTTAAAAAATATATATATTAAAAAACCTAAAAAATAAAAATAATTGCTTTTATAAACCTAGGAAAATATCATTTTTTTAAAGATTTATTTTATTTATGCATACAGGAGCTGGGGTACAGGCCAGAGGTGTAGGGGGTGAGAGGGTTCACCAGAGACAAAGTGGGAAGCAGAACAGGCAGATTAACTGAAATACATTGCTGAGGGGAGCAGTAGGTGTGTCAGGAGGGGTCTGCTGTGCCATGTGGGTCCCTCCCTGGCTGGGGATAGAACTCCTGCAGTGGCTGTGGATAGCTTCATAGTGCTGACACTTAACCCCTTGCACCACCAGGGAGGCCCCATATTTGTTTAAAATATAAGGATCTCCTGCCAGGGAGCAACCCACATGGCACAGCAGACTTCTCCTGCCTCCCCCACTGCTCCCCTCAGCAGTGTCTTCTGTCAGTCTGCCTGTTCTGCTCCCCGCTCTGTCTCTGTGGAATCCTCTCAACCCTCACATCTCTGGCCTGCACCCCAGCCTTTGTATGCATAAATAAATCCGTAAAAAAATTAATATGACTTCCTCTGATGAATGTTCCTTTTCCCATTTAATATTTTACACGAGTATCCTTTCTCTTCATGGGTGCTCATGCAGTCCGCTCAATGTCCTTTCCAGCTATTGCTCTGGGAACCCTCAATTTGCATCTCTGGTTTGAGGAGGGTTAGTGGATATGCCTTGGTGGGCAGGAAGGCGGGGTCGTGGGCGCATCCTCTTAGGGCTGCTGAGGGCTCAGGCCTCAGGGAAGCCACCGAGCTGGGCGCTAGGGCGGTGCTGTGTCCTGGGGAGGGCGGCAGGAACGCTTTCAGCCCCGTGCTCCCTCCCCGGCAGGAGGAGCGAATCTGCACAGGCACCTTCTTGAAGCGACGTCGCCGCATCTCGGAGCTCGACTGTGTTCTGGTCAGAGACAGCGACCCCACCAGCGAGCCCACCCGCGAGCCAGAGGTGAGGCGCGCCACCCCCTTCTCCTGGTCCCCGGCCTGCCCGCCTCTCCCTCCACCTCTCTCCCCCTCGGCTCCCTGCGCGGGCTGCTCTCCACCAGTTTACTACCCCACAACTGAGGTGCTTCTGCCTGGGCCCTACATTCCCATGGTGAGGCCTCAGTTTATTCATATGGAAAATGGGGTTGATTAAACCCTTCTTTTTTTTTTTAAGATTTTATTTTATTTATGCAAGAACTGGGGTACAGGCCAGATGCGCGGGAGGGTGAGAGGATTCACCAGAGACAGAGCGGGGAACAGAACACGCAGACTGACAAAATACACTGCTGAGGGGAGCAGCGGGAGAGAAGGGAGAGGTCCGCGCTCGCCATGTGGGATTCTCGCTGGCTGGCTGGGATCAAACCAGCGCTACAGAGGCTGCGGACAGCTTCACAGTGCGGTGCTCAACCGCCTGCGCCACCAGGGAGGCCCGATTAAACCCTTCTTAATGCAAATTGTCGGGAAGGCAGAGGCTTATGGGGTATGAGGAGAGGTCTTCATGACAGCTAGCCATTTGGGAGGAGGAGAGGAGAGGGAACTACTGGGGCTGGGGTGGGGGGCACTTATGTTCTTAAGAGTTCTGCTGGAGATCTGAGCTTCTGCGAATCCCAACTGCTGGGGGGAGGGGGAGGGTCGTGGCGGGGTGCAGGGGTGCCCATTCTACATTTGGGAAAACTGAAGCCAGATATGGAGCCTCCTTGCAGTGAGTGGGAAAGCCTGTAATTCCCACAATCCAGACCTGCCCAGGTCTCTGGAATTCAAGGGGAAGGGGCTGATTGAGGATCACCTCTCAGCTCATCACCAACCTACTTGTCCGTGCCTCACTCTCCTCACCCGCCTGGAGAGAGGCCCAGGCAGGACAGAAAAGGGGATCAATCTTGGGCATGAGAGTGACTATTCAGTGTCACTTCTGCAGGTGCCCTCCATGAGGCCTTTTGCTGACCCTGCTGCGGGACAGTCTCTGGGGGCTGAGAGCCCCAAGCCATCATCAGTGGCCGAGGACATGTATGAGAGAGCCAAGTACAACATCATCGCCAATATCCTGAGGAATATGTAGAGCTGGAGAAAGAAGGGATGGTACTGCATCTCCACCACAAGCTCCCCTTCCGACCTGATGCCCTCAGCACCTTCTTTACTACTGTCTGAATCATCCACATGCTTCTGTATTTACACACATGCTTCCTTTGCCTGGAATTAATTCCTGTCCTATCCTGTGTTTGTCAAACCTACTCTTCTCTCAAAGCACAAATCCAAAGTCATGTCTTCCAGGAAGCTTCCCTGCTCTACCCTAGAGAGAGATCCTTTCCTCATCTGTACCTTCATGAACCTCAAATCATGCTTGTTTTACCTGCTGGGCCCAGCCAGATAACACCGTCTACTCACAGCTGGTGCCCCTGAGCCAGCTGCAGGGGGCTGTGGAATGAGTTTCTCAACAAGGTGGTCCAGGGAATCCTGAGAGGGCAATTCCTTTTGCATAGGACCCTGAGCACTGCAGCTCCCTGCCCAGTCACTGTGACAACTAAACTTCCCTTCACATATCCAGGCACCTCTAAATAGGTCAGTCCACGAGGACTGGTCCTGGTGCGAACCACGGAAAAGAGGTTCAATAAAAGCTTTCTGAAATAAATGACTAAGAGAATGAATGAGTGATTACAGTGTTAGAGGTTGTATCGGCTAGACTCGGGTGATTACACCAATGAGTTAGTTCTAGGGGCATTCCACTGGGCATCATGAGAGCTCGATTTTCTTGATGTCAGGGCACAGATGATGGGGAGAAATAGGGGATGACAGAAGGAGGCCATCCAAGGGCCACACTGAATGTTAAGGAAGGCAGAGTAATCTGTCTCAATCTCCTTATCAGCCTTTAGTTCCTTTATGCCTCCTCCTTTATCACAAAGCTCCAACTAGACCTGCACCCTAGATGTGCATTTGACTTCCTCCTGGACATCTGCTTATGGAAGTCCAAAGGGTATCAAGCACTTAGTTCTTTCTTCCAAACCTGCTATTTTACAGCCAGCCTCAGTTTCCCTGAAGGCAACTTCAACCACCCCAACACCTGAGAGTCATCCTTGATTCCTAGCCCTCTCTCACAAACTGCATCTGGTCCACTAGTAAGCCTGTTTTGGTCACTGATGAATCCCCAGCCCTGAGAACATGTGCCTGGCACATAACAAGTGCTCAGTAAATACTGGTTGCATGGATGAAGGGCCCTTCCTTTCTTTTTTTTTTTTTTTTAAAGATTTATTTTATTTATACAAGAACCAGGGTACAGGCCAGAGGCACGGGAGGATGAGAGGATTCACCAGAGACAGAGCGGGGAACAGAACAGGCAGATTGACTGAAATACACTGCTGAGGGGAGCAGCGGGAGAGACAGGAGTGGTCTGCTCGCCATGTGGGTTGCTCCGAGGCCGGCGGGGATCGAACCAGCACTGCAGAGGCTGCGGACAGCTTCACAGTGCTGTGCTCAACTGCCTGTGCCACCAGGGAGGCCCCTAAAGGCCCCTTTCTTTTCTCTACTGTGTTCCTTCTTTGCTACAGCAATATTTCAGTGAAATTCTCATTCGAGGGCTATGTAGTATAGCCCCTTGGAGAAATGATCTTTTTAGTAATAGTCAGAGAAAAGCCAAGGGCGCCTCTGCATTAATGTTACTTATAGCCATCATTTATGAATGGCACTTCCCGTACATTCTCTGTTCGCAGAACTACCTTGCGAGCTGCATGTATGATCCACAACTTTTTGGGACTCAAGTGAGGAAAGTAAGGAAATAGGCTGACTTATTTACAGTCAACATTCTAGTTCCATGGCACCTAAATCCTGGGTAACGCAGTCACACATGTGAATATATTTCTAGTAATAGCCAAGAAAACTGTGAAAAAGAACAATGAATTGGGACAAAGTGACTACAGTCCAGGAAGGGGGACAAAGACGAGCCCAGGGAACAAGGGAGAACCTGGAATCAGGTCGCTATATATATACGAGAAGGGAATATATGACTGAAATGGTAGTCACTCAGTTGGGGAAGGAGGTTTGCTACCAGGAGTAAAATGTATATCACCTCTTAACAATCCCAGGTAGATTAAAGACTCATGTGTAAAAAATAAAACAAGTAACATCTTTCAAGAAAACCAAAGCATGAAACCAAAAAGGAAACCAGCTGAGGAATGACTCAATAAAAGGGAGAGAATTTTAACTCCCTGAAACATTACACCACCTTTATTTTTTTTTAAAGATGTTTTATTTATTTATGCATACAAGAACTGGGGTGGAGGCCAAAGGTGTGGGGGAAGGGTGAGAGGATTCACTAGAAACATAGTGGGCAGCAGAACAGGAGGATTCACTGAAATACACTACTAAGGGGAGCAGCAGGAGTGACAGGAGAGGTCTCCTGCCCCATGTGGGTTAGCTCCCTGGCCTGGGATAGAACTCTTGCTGCAGTGGTTTCTGATAGCTTCATAGTGCAGAAACTTAACTCCTTGTGCCACCAGGGAGGTCCCCATACACCACCTTTTTTTTTTTTTAAAAAGATTTATTTATGCATACAAGAACTAGGGTACAGGGCAGAGGTGTGGTGGGGGGGTGAAAGGATTCACCAGAGACAGAGTGGGGAACAAAACGGGCAGAATGACTGAAATACACTGCTGAGGGGAGGAGCGGGTGAGTCAGGAGAGGTCTGCTGTGCCATGTGGGTAGCTCCCCGGCCAGGGATCGAACTTGTGTTGCAGAGACTGCGGATTGCTTCGTAGTGCGGTGCTTAACTCCTTGCGCCACCAGGGAGGCCCCTTGCCTTGGTTTTTACAGAACATTTGTCAGATGTCCCTGACAGTCTGGACGAAGAGCCAGAAGAGCTCTCCCATCTTACAGATGGGCAATAAGGCTGAGAGGGAAGAAGACCAATTCAAGGTCTCTCAATAATGAGCAACACAGGGCCTCCCTGGTAGCGCAAGGGGTGAGGACGCAGCCTATGAAGCTATCCGCAGCCATTGCAGCATGAGTTCGATCCCTGGCCAGGGAGCTACCCACATGGTGCTGCAGACCTCTCGACTCGCCCGCTGCTCCCCTCAGCAGTGTATTTCAGTGACTCTGCCTGTTCTGTTCCCTGCTCTGTCTCTGGTCAATCCTCTCACCCCCTGCATCTCTGGCCTGTACCCCAGTTCTTGTATGCATAAATAAATAAATCTTTAAAAAAAATAATGAGGGACACAATTTGCCTTAAAGTTTCACAATTTCACTCTGGCTGCTCTGCTATTTATGGACTACAGAGGGCGCAGGGTGGAAGCTGGGAGGCTACTGTAGTGATCCAGGTTCTAAGGGATATGCTGATGATTTGGACTACTTGGAGGCAGAGGAGAGAACAGAATTGAAGCAGAGTCAACAGAACTAGGTTAAGGTTTGGTTGATGGAGAAAAAGAGAAATGAACACCTCGCTTCCCTCTCCTTCCCTCCTAAACCCTGAGTTCTTTGAGTGAGCAATGGGAAGAATGAAACATGTACTAGGAGAATGGGGGAAAGCTGGGGATAATCAGGTTTAAGGTCCTGTTTCAAATATGGTCATACTGGGACATACCCAAGTGAATGTAATTTGTACAGATCCAGAGATAAGACTTCAGACACCTTCCTCTTCTATGGGAAAGGGCAGTGTCGGCTAGGTGGATTGTATAGAATGAAGTCTTTTACATGAGGAAGTTAGAAAGAGGTGGTGATGGGCAGCACAAAAGGGGAGATCAGAGATGGTCTTTGAGCTAAGGAGAAGTGAGCATACCCAGTTTAGGGTGGGAGGGAAAGTAAGGGGCTTGTGAGGGCACAGCCTGGGCTTTACTCTGGTAATCGTAATCTCTGCTAGTGGGGTAAGAACAAATGAAAGGCATCCAGATTGGAAAGAAAAAGGAAAGTCCTTAGTCACAGATGATATGATCACATATGTAGAAAATTCCTAGAAATACCACATACACACATGCACACTTTTAAAAAAGATAAAAATGAATAGATGAGTTTAAGCAAGGTCACAGGACACAAGATCAAAAAACAAAAAGCAATGGTATTTCTATACTAGCACCACAAAAATCTGAAAATAAAATCAAGCAATTCCATCCATGATAACAAAAATTAAAGAACATTTTAACAAAAGAGTGCAGGCTAGTGTGCAGAACATGACAAAATGTCACTCAGAGAAATCAAGGAATATCTAAAACAAGCAACAAACATTCTACATCCATGGATTGGAAGACCTTAGAGTGCCAGGATGGCAATTCTCCCCAAATTGATCTGTAAATTCCACATAATATCTATTAAATATCTATTAATATCCAGAAGTCTTTTCTATAGGAATTGCCAAGCTGATCATAAAAGTTCAATGGGAATGCAAAGTACCTAAAATAATTGTGGAAAAAAAAAAAGTCAGGGGACTTACATTATCCAACTGTAAGACTTACTTAAAAGATGGAGTAATCGGGCCTCCCCGGTGGCGCAGTGGTTGAGTTCTGGGTTGCGAACTGCCCGCGGCCTCTGCAGCGCCGGTTCAATCCCCAGCTGCGGTTCAATCCCCAGCTGCGGTTCAATCCCCAGCTGCGGTTCAATCCCCAGCTGCTCCCTGGCCACCGGAGGAGGGTCCCGCATGGCGCGCAGACCTCTCCTGCCGCCCACTGCTCCCCTCAGCAGTGTACTTCGGTCCTTCTGCCTGCTCTGCTCCCCGCTCTGGCGAATTCTCTCACCCTCCTTCTGACTGTACCCAGTGCATGTATAAACAAACAAACAAACAAATAAATAAATGCCTCTTTAAAAAAAAAAAAAAAGATGGAGTAATCAACACCATATTATCAGTATGGTGCTGGCTCACAGGCAGGCATATAAAGTAATGAGACAGAATTCAGAAACTAGAAATAAACCCTTATATATACATTTTTTTAAAAAGATTTATTTATTTATTTATACAAGCACTGGATACAGTCAGAAGCACGGGAGAGTGAGAGAATTCACCAGAGCCAGAGCCGGGAGCAGAGCAGGCAGACTGACAAAGTACACTGCTGAGGGGAGCAGCGGGCGGCAGGAGAGGTCTGCGCGCCATGCGGGATCCTCCTCTAGTGGCCGGGGAGCAGCCGGGGATCGAACTGGCGCAGCAGAGGCTGCAGGCACCTTCGCAACCCAGTGCTCAACTGCTGCACCACCGAGGAGGCCCTAAACCCTTATATTTTGGTCCACTGATTTCAACAAAGGTTCCAAAGCAATTTAAAAAAGGAAGAGATCGGGCCTCCCTGGTGGCGCAAGGTGTTAAGACACAACCTATGAAGCTGTCTGCAGCCACTGCATCACGAGTTCGATCCCCTGGCTGGCCAGGGAGCAACCCACATGGTGCAGCAGACCTCTCCTGACTTGCCTGCTGCTCCCCTCAGCATTTCACTGCCGTCAATCTGCCTGTTCTGTTCCCCACTCGGTCTCTGGTGAATCCTCTCACTCCCCACACCTCTGGCCTGTACCCCAGCTCTTGTGTGCATAGATAAATAAATCTTAAAAAAAAAAAAGGAAGAGATCATCTTTACAGCAAATGTGCTGGGACAAATAGATATCCATGTGCACAAAGGTAAATTAAAAAAAAAAAAGAAGCAAAATGGATCATACAACTACGTAAGAGCTAAAATTATAAAACTTCTAGAAGAATTTCTTAATAAACTTGGGTTGGGCAAAAAGTTCTTATGACATCAAAAGCATGATGTATAAAAGCAATTGATAAATTTAACTTCATCAGAATTAAAGCCTCTACAATTCAAAACCATTAATAAAATGAAAAGACAAGCCACATCTGGGAGAAAATATTTGCAAATTATATATCTGATAAAGAATTTGTATCCTGACATACATAAAGGATTCCTACAAACTCAAAAGACATGGTCCAATTCATAAGTGGGCAAAATTTGAATATATTTTCCCTAAAGATATATGAATGGTTAAAAAGTATATGAATAGAGAAATGCAAACTTACACTCAGTATAATCGATGGCTATAATCAAAAAGAGACAATTCCAAGAACTGGCAAGGATATGGAGAAACCTGAACCCTCATACATGGCTGGTGGGAATATAAAATGACACTGCTACTTTGGAAAAGCATGTCAGTTTCTTCAGAAGTTAAACATAAATTTACAAATGAAATTCCACTCTCCTAGGAATCTACCCAGAAGGAATGTATGTCCACAGCACTTGCACATAATAGCTCCAAACTGGAAATGATCTAAATATTCATCAATGGGATAGGGGCCTCCCTGGTGGTACAGTGGGTTGAGCACAGCCAGGGAGTGTGAAACTGTCCACAGCCCCTGCAGAGCAGGCTCAATTCCCGGCCAGCCAGGGAGATTCCCACAGGCCAGAGGTGTGGGAGGGTGAGAGGATTCACCAGAGACAGAGCAGGAAACAGAACAGGCAAACTGACTGAAATACACTGCTGAGGGGAGCAGCGGGTGAGACAGGAGAGGTCTGCCTCACCATGTGGGTATCTCTGAGGCCAGTCAGATTGAACTCGCACTGCAGAGCCTGCAGACAGCTTCACAGCACTGTGCTCAACCGCCTGCACCACCAAGGAGGCCCCAAGGAGGGAAGTTTTTGAAGTGATGAAAACAATCCCAAATGGGATAGTGGTAATGGGTGCACAAACTCTGTACATTTATTAAAAATAATTGATTTGCATACTTAAAATAGGTGAATGACAGTGGATATAAATTACACCTTAATATAACTATTAAAAAGTCAGTGACCTGAAATGATGACAAGGAAGTGTGATTAGGCGAACTTAAGTCTGATGATACCTGATTACCCTCAAGTTCTCCAAGAAACATTGTCTCTTCTCTGTACCCCATGTTGGGTACACAGTTACAGAGACTGCCGTCGCTTACTATCCATAGTAAGACAAGCAAACACTCCCATTGCCTTGGTGGGGTAAAGTCACCAACAAGCACAGAAGAGGGGCACCAGGCTGACCAGAGATGCTTTCCTGCCTGAGTAACATCTAAACTGAGACCCTGAAGCACTGTAGTAGAGAGGCAAAGTGGGAGGAAGTGCCAGATTATAGTAGTTTTCTATGCCATGACATAGAGTTTAGGTTTTATCCAGAACTACAAATCTAGAAAGAGAATTAAATATGGAACTAAGCTCCAATAAAGAGAAAAGAGACATGTTTACACTAGAGAGGAGATTCGTAACAGTAATTCTGGAATAATTTTTCTTTTTAAACAAATCCAGGGTCATTCATTTTTATTTTTACGTAGAACGGGGGTGTAGGCCAGAGGTGTGGGGGGTGAGAGGACTCACCAGAGAAAAGAACAGGTGGATTTACTGAAATATACTGCTAAGGGGATGAGCAGGCGAGACAGGAGAGGTCTGCTCCTCCATATGTGGGCATATCTCCCTGACCAGGGATGGAATCAGGCTGTGGCGGTGATAGCGATGAGATAAACCCATAGGCCAACAGGGAAGCCCCAAGTTTAGAATAATTTCTATGAGAGCTGTGTGACTCTCATACCATTCTTCAGTTATGTAATGTTATGATGAGCAGCAGTAAAAACCAGTAGGGCTCCTCTCTGGGGTGAAGAGGAGTGGGCTCTGCTCCCAACTGTTAGAGGAAGGTCCAAAGAACAACTGCCAAAAAAAAAAAAGAAAAAAAGAAAGAAACTGAAATGAGTCTAGTTGAAGTTCATGGGTCCCTTCTTCACCCATGGACTCACTGGTTCTGAGCAAGGGAGTGTGGCTTACATGGAAAGGGCTGTTACTACTTTATAGGCATATGGCTTTTCTCGCACAGGGGAGCCTGCATATGATCTGGCTTCCTATTTCAGCACAAAGGTACTGTTTCTGTAATGCCAACATAGCTCCTCTTGCCCTCCCTGCAGTCTGCTTCTCCAAAGCCCATCACAGTACCAGGCACCAGACCTCCACACACCAGGGTGAAGGCTGATGGGTGAGCTGCTTCAAAGGTTGAACACCCTGCTCTACTCAGGTGAATGGGCAGTGAGTACGGAAATCTGGTCTCAATTCTTTACAATATTACCAGTTAGTTGAGTCAGGTCAGTTTCTCAGACTGAGGCAATTTATGTTAAAATGAGCTACACTGCTCAGTCTGTGGTGACCATGGAGTAAACCAGCTGAGAATCAGTAGTGTTTATGTGCAAAACACATGCCGGGGAGTGACATACCCTTCTAAAACTTCAAAGATAAGGTTATCACTTGAAAGTATAATCAGTACCTAATGGATGGGACTGACTATAAGCTGACTTTTGAAGAGTGTGATTAAAGAGTTTCTTAACATCCACAAGCACAGTAACCAGGGGGTAACCTCATCAAGGCAGATCTGAAATGTGGCTGTATCTAAAGTGGACACTAAACACTTAAGTCCAACTCTCACACTATGATAAACACATACAACATCAAGGAAAGTTGCCTGCACTCTAGCGCCTGAGCAATACCCCAGCCCTCAAGAGCGCATCTCTGGGGAGGGATCTACAAATGAATGTGATTTAAAATTTTTCTAGTGGGGCCTCCCCGGTGGCGCAGCGGTTAAGCGCTGGGTTGCGAAACTGCGCGCGGCCTCTGCGGCGCCGGTTCGATCCCCGGCTGCTCCCCGGCCACCAGAGGAGGGTCCCACATGGCGTGCAGACCTCTCCTGCCGCCCGCTGCTCCCCTCAGCAGTGTACTTCGGTCCTTCTGCCTGCTCTGCTCCCCGCTCTGGCTCTGGTGAATTCTCTCACCCTCCCGCGCTTCTGACTGTACCCAGTGCATGTATAAACAAAACAAACAAACAAACCAGCAAACAAATAAATAAAGCATGCCTCTATTAAAAAAAAAAAATAAATAAATAAAATAAAATTTTTCTAGTGAACTTCATGTGTACCAAAGTTAAGCACCACTGGTTCAGGGCATGAAAAAGTAGCTGGGGGGTTTGGTTCCAGGCAAGTCACATTTCTCTGGGAATCCAGAGTTTCATGGCAGTGAGAAAAGAGAAAGAGGAATCTAAGAGAAGATGTGATGTGGTCACAGGAGCAAATATGTAACTTGCAAATGGAGTCTGGCTTTTCCCTTGTTTTCACAGGAATATTTACACTTTGCTCAATACATTTTTTCACTGAATTATAATAGAAATATTATTTACTTCTAACATTTAAAAAATAAATCAGTAAAGGGCAAGATGTGAGGAGTGCACTCTTTATTTCTCTTTGGTTTCTTAACATGAAAGACATGCATTCTATAAATAAAACCAGATTTTCTTGGGAATAATAAATTGGGGAGGGCAGAATTTCTATCTAGTCTTAGTTCTGTGGTCAAGTTAAAAGGCCGGTCTTCAGCTCCCATTCTGGCATTGATGTCAGATGTAACCCAGGACAGAAGGTTCTGTATATTTTCTAAGGGAAATGCCAAGGATAGCAAATGCCACATTCCTATGTTCAGAGCTGGGCTAGGCCCACTGAGCACATCTGTGCTACCTATTTATTACAGCCTTTTTGTAATACCCTTGGGTGATGTCTCTCTTCTTCATGGTGCTATTGGAAAGGCTCCAACACCAAAGGCCAGATTAGCCACGTGCAAAGTTACCCATATCAGTTTGGGGAGCCAAGTGCAAAGTATATGAAAATCTTGACATTTGCTCATTTTTGCTCAGAGCCCAGATTAAAACACTGACCTCTGGCGCAGCAGTGTAACTTCTATACCAGGAGGTGAGAGTGGACTTAAGGAGACTACAAGAGCAGCAGGTCATGGGAGGAGACCTGTCATCCAAATGGCAAAATCCAGGATAGTATCCTAAGGACCAGTGGAAGGCTACTCAGCCCAACTGATTCTTAACACTTTCACAACCCAGGTTCATCAGTGCTGCTTCAACTTCATACACAAAAGGGGCTCATAAGATGATACACTCCTTCTCTCTAATAGGAAATGCAGACCCCACCTCCGAGTCTACTTCTGCAGGCAAACCTAGGAGTGAGAAATGCTGGAGCGCCACCATAAGCCCAGCCTAAACTATATCAGACTATTGTCTTTCAATATAAAAACATCAATTTCAAGTGCTTGTAGCAGAGGTCCAGCTGTTAAGTGGCAGGTAATAAAGGTACTGGCCTCCAGGTACATGGCGACTACACACACTGCATCTTTCTGAATAGGCTTCCAGCTCACCCCAGGTAGGCAGTGACGGACAGGAGACCAGTCAAGTGGAGACTTGGACACTAAGACTGAGTCCTGTGTTAAAGGAATTGTATCCTCTTTTAGTCTCTAACTGAAGAATTTTAGAGAAGCAGATTTTGGCAGTAGCCATGGAAGGACAGCCCCACTGCCCAGTGTACTGGTAGCAGAATGTGTCCTCCTGTTGGGATCCTGTTGTGCTACATTAAGGTCCCATCCAAGGAGAAGGAAGGAGCACAGTCTCTTCAAGAAGTCATTTCCTAAGATCAGAGGGAGAAATATAAAATCTGTACTTTGCAGCAGCAAGAGATTCATTTTAGCCTTTAGTTCTTTACGTCAGAGAGCCAGCTTTACTTGAATGTAAAAGTCCACCTTGCTGGTTGGTCTTCCAGGGGCCAGAGGGAGGGTGGCCAGACCCCGGGAATTGGTGAGTAGATGGAGGAGAGCAGTGGACTGGTACAACAGAGGAGGTTATTGGGTCAAACAGCCCATGGCTGGTGGAAGGAACAAATCCCTGGTTAGATCTAGAGGTACAAATGGTCAATGTGCCCCAGAAGCATCACAAGGAAAGCTATCCAAGAATGATAGATGGGCAAGTGAGAATCTGGCCAGACCTGCTGTTAACCTGCTGGTCAAATAAGGAAGGATGAAAGTGAGGGTGAGGAATCTGAGTGACTGCCACAGTGGCAATGGGAGGTAACCATAGGGACAGCTGAGCCTCCAGCCACCAACTGGGAACTCTTCACCTAGAAGAGCGGCAGTAATTTAGCCAACGGGCTAAGCCTATGATTAAAAAAGTCCTCTGATAGTGGGTATGAAGACAAACCCCTTGAGCACCTTGCTACTTGTAGGACCAGTCAAGAGTGCACTGATTCCAACACGCTGGGGCTCAGAGGGAACCCCAAGTGCTAGGTGAGGCATCAGGACCCTGGGATCCGAATGTGGGAATGGATAGTGCCCTTTTTCATGTTTGGTGGCTTTCCATTTAAACACATATTTGCTTTTAGTCTTTTATGTTCTTCTTGCAAAAAATGTCTACTTAAAGTAGTTTTCTTTCCAGTTTCTTTCAAGTGTTTGTTTAAATTTCCTTCAGTTTTTTTCAAGTATCTTTATTTCTTCTTTTACTCCTGAACAAGATGAAAAAGGTCTCACTGAAATCCCCAAATTAGAGCTGGCCTTGGATGGTGCCTGCGTATGCGTGGACCAGCAGAGCAGTCCCGTGTCACCAGCTGCAGGACCCAGAGGGGCTTCTGTCCCATGCTGTGCATCTTGATGACCTGGGCCTGAAGGTCACCAGGGTAGCACAGTGAGGGAAGACTTAAGCACCTGGAAAACTGTACCTCCGGTGAGCTCACCTTTCATCCCGTCTTCTGGTCCACCACCTTCCCTTGAGAGGGACTGTCCCTGGAAGGAAGTGTCTCTGTTTGTACCAAATCCCAACCCCACCACAACCCTCACTCTGCCTTAGATGGTAAGGAGAGGGATGCAGCCCACGCCGACCCCTCCTTCATGACAAGCCATGGGGGCCATAAATGTCCAGCAGTCCAACTCTGGGTCATACATCTCCACGGAGCTTAGGTTGGACTGTCCATCATACCCGCCCACAGCGTAGAGGCGCCCACAGCTGGCCACCAGGGAGACGCGACTGCGGCGTGTGTGCATGGGAACTATCAGGCACCACTGGTCCGCCACAGAGTTGTACATCTCGGCGATGCTGAGGAAGCCAGAGCCGTCATAGCCCCCACACACAAACATCTTGCTTCCCAGGGAGGCAGCTCCATGCCGGCAACGCTTGTTGAGCATGCCAGCTGCTGGGTGCCAGGTGGCTGTGTGGTGGTTGTAGTGCTCGACCTACAGCAGGGAAAGAGGCACAAGTACAGGACAGTCAGCGCCCAAGCTCTGTCCACAGGTGACGTCACAAGGTGCCAAACTGGGGGGGGGGGGGACACGGAGAAGGGGTCAGAGCTCTGGCAGTATACGCTCTGCTGACGCTCACGTTCTCAGATGCACATATGCCCTTGGGTTTATAGGGACGGGTGAGGGGTCACCTAATCCAGCCCTCTCTGTTTACATCTAAGGAAACAAATGAAGGAGCTGCCCATGGATGCAACTGCTAAGTAGTGACAAAGCTGGGAAGAGAGCAGGGTCTCCTAAAATCTGTCCAGAGTATGTGCCACCCCAGCAATGACTGACTCTGCTGAGGTTTTTTAAAGAATGAATTTCAAACAAATTAGCCAGAAGTATAGGACTAATTGCAAATTCACACTGTATGTAACTGAGCTTACTTTGAGCAGGAATTATCACAGGTCACATGCAGCATTTGATGGAGAACTGAACAGGGTGGGGCGGTGGCAGCATGGCTACTCTCTACTCCTCCTTTGTGCACACTAGCTCCCATTCTTGGGGGAATTCCAGGGCACAGAGTAGATGGCCTGACACCTCACTAGATGATATCTTACCCAACAATGGCAGGGTTAAAGTTTTCCCAAAGAACTGTCTTTTAAAATAACTCTCAAAAATGGAAGGAGTAAGTGCCCTCAGCCCCAGAGGAGCCCAGACTTACACTGTTGAAGATTTGCAAACCGTCGTGGCCACCTGACACATAGATCCTGCCCTCAAAGACCGTAACCCCAGCAGCACTGCGATTCGAACTCATGGGGGTCACTACTGTCCACCTTTAGGAAAGAGCCAAAGCAGGAGGCAGTCATGAGATTTGGTGTTCTGTTCTCCCAAAATAGCTGAGAAAGGGTTGGGTGATTGCGCTGTTTCCTCTTGTGCTGGACAATCTCCCCACCTCTATCCCGTCTCCCACCACTGCTGCTGACAGCTCTCTGGCTGCTCCCTCTCACCGGCAGCTGGTCTCTGCTCATCTCTTTAGGCATGCAAAATCAACAAGTTCCAATAAGGTCTCTCTTACAGATAGATCGTCCACTCCCTTGCACTTGTTAATGGGACCACCAGCTGTCTAGCTGCCAAACCGATAAATTCAGCATGTTTATGGTGTCTCCTCCCTTGTAGTTACTAAGGCCCCAGTGGTATGCCTTCTAGTCACTGCTTGTTACCATCCCATTCCCACTACTGCCCTAGCTCTGGCCTCTCACCTGAACCACTACAGTGGTCTGGCCTTCAAATCATGTCCTATTCATTTTGGAAAGTTCCAGTTTATTCCTTAATCATTTTCATTAAAATAGGCTGATTTAGATAAGAGATATAAAGCATTAAATAAACATTTCCAATATGGAGGACTAGGGAGGCCAGAATCATACTCTCCCTTAAAAACAACTATAAAGAATGATTAATATGTGCTCATAGGAAAATCCAGATGCTTCATCCCAGCTATACAGCCACAACTTCCCCAAGGAGTTCAAGAAGTAAGATGGGTGGCTGCTGAGGGTAAAGAATAGGAGGAAGGCAAAAAGAGAAGGGGAGCGTGTCTGGCCTGGGGATGTACTAACCAAGCCACGACATGGGAAACCCGGGACACTGTGAAATTCCATGGAGAGATTTTGCTGACACAAGAGTGGGCCCAGGGCCTCCCAGGTGGCGCAGCGGTTGAGCACTGGGTTGCGAAGCTGCCCACAGCCTCTGCAGCGCAGGTTCGATCCCCGGCCACCGGGCGAGGGTTCCACATGGCGCGCAGACCTCTCCTGCCGCCCGCTGCTCCCCTCAGCAGTGTACTTCGTCATTCTGCCTGCTCTGCTTCTCCCCTCTGATTCTGGTGAATTCTCTCTCCCTCTCACACTTCTGACTGTACCCAGTGCTTGTATAAATAAATAAATAAACAAACAAACAAATAAATAAAATATTAAAAAAAAAAAAAAAAAAAGAGTGGGCCCAGTCCCAGCCCAAGGCAGTGGGAACTCTGCAGATTCTGACCAGGGAAATTGGGAACTCCCAACTGGGATGGCCTGGGCACTGAAAGCTCCCTTCCCTCTCTACTCCCAGACAAGATCAAAGATCAAGCATCTGGGCCTCCCCAGTGCCGCAGCGGTTGAGCGCTGGGTTACGAAGCTGCCCGCAGCCTCTGCAGCACCGGTTCGATCCCCGGCTGCTCCCCGGCTACCAGAGGAGGGTCCCACATGGCGCGCAGACCTCTCTTGCGGCCCGCTGCTCCCCTCAGCAGTGTACTTCGGTCCTTCTGCCTGCTCTGCTCCCCGCTCTGGCTCTGGAGAATTCTCTCACCCTCCCGCGCTTCTGACTGTACCCAGTGCTTGCATAAATAAATAAAAATATAAAAATAAATCTTTAAAAAAAAAAGTCAGTGTATCAAAACTGAAGATAATCTTTAAAAAAAAAAAAAGATCAAGCATCTTCACTGACCACAGTGCTTACATATAAAGCTAGAAATTTACCATAAAAGAATCCTGGAACAAACCAAAATATGTGGAAACTAAACAAAGTGCTTCTGAACAATTTTTGGGTCAATGAAGAATTAAAGAAGAGATTAAAAAAAAAAATCTAGAGACTAATGAAAAGGAGATAAGCTAACAGACCTAGTACTATGTGAGAAGTCTGTAGCAATAGAGGCCAACATTAAAAAAAAACAGAAAGATCTCAATTTAACAATCGAACGCTGTAGTTGAAGAAACTAGAAAAGAATGACAAATCACCCCAAAATCAGAAGGTAAGAAATAATAAAAATGAGAGAAGAAATAAGAGACAGAAAACAAAAGACAATCCAAAGGATGAGTGAAACAGAGATAAATCTACATAAACATGGAGAGCTCGTCTTTCACAAAGGAGTTATGGTCACACACTGGAAAAAAAAAATAGCCTTTGTGATAAATGGTGCTGGGAGGGAGGGAGGGAGGGAAGGAGGGAGGGAGGGAGGGAGGGAGGGAGGGAGGAGGAAGGAAGGAAGGAAGGAAGGAAGGAAGGAAGGAAGGAAGGAAGGAAGGAAGGAAGGAAGGAAGGACCCATGTTTAACTCCATACACAAAACTTAATTTAAAATGGATTAAAGGGGAGGGATTGGGGTCAGAATGGGGGGGCTGCAATTGTATGGGGAATATAACAATAAAATTTATAAAAAAAAATAAAATGGATTAAAGAAAAAGAAAATAAAATGGATTAAAGATTTGACTATAAGAACCAAAATCATAAAGTACTTGAAATAAAATAAATCCAGCAACAAAGAAACAAACAACCCAATTAAAAAACTGGCAAAGGACCTCAATAGACACTTCTCTAAAGAAGACATATGAAAAACTCATAAGAGATGCATTATTAAAACCACACTGAGATGCAACCTTACCCCTGTGAGAATGGGCCATATAAAAAAGAATGGAATTAACAAGTGTTGATGAGGTTGCGGTGAAAAAGGAACTCTTATCCAGAGCTGGTGGGAATGCAAGTTTGGTATAGGCCCTGAGGAAAATGGTATGGAGATTTCTCAAGAATATAAAAATGGAAATTCTATATGACCCAGCAATACTGTTATTAGGTATTTACTAAATGACATGAAAAAGCTAACAGGAAAAGATCAATCTATACCTACATTAGCAGCACTGTTTATAACTGCCAAATCATACAACCAACCCAAGTGGCCTCCAGCAGATGAATGGACAGAGAAATGGTGGAGCATATATTTAATGGAATATTACAGAGCCATGAAGAAAGATGAAACGGTGGCCTTTGGGGCACCAAATGGGACATTGAGGTGATCATGTTGAGTGAAATCAGTCAAAAAGTTAGAGATTTTGGAGGGTTTCACTCATCTGTGGAATACCCAAAAAACCAATTTTACAGAAACAAATTTGAACTGAGCAAAAAGAAGATAATGGTGCCCAAAGCGGGTCAGGGAAGGAGGTAATTGCGTATGGGCATGGGTGGTTTGGTGGGGGTAAGGTGGGGGTAAGAAACAAGAAAATAAACATACATTTCCCAATATCCATGTAGATAATTTAACTAGAGGTTATTAAGCAGCTATTATATATAAGATATTATGAAGCTAAAAAGGTAAGCTGTTCTTCATGCCCAAGAAGTTTGATCATAAAACTGAAGCTCTAACTTTTTTTTTTTTTTTTGAAGCTCTAATTTTTATACACTTTGTTTAATGAGCTCCAGTTGCCCCAAGGGAGCTCAAGTCCTTACTTGTCCGTCTCAGGTGAGTACATCTCCACAGAGTTGAGAGAAGAGTTGCCATCGTAGCCCCCACAGACATAGATCTGCCCATCCAGCACGACTGTCCCCATGGCACTGAAAGAGACAGAGCTGTCATCTCAGATGGGGCTCACACTTCATGCTCACTGAGAAATAAACCTAACCACCAACTGCCTAAATTTCATGTATGTTACTGTGAAGGTGAAAATCAAGGGGAAAGAAGCTGCCCTGAGGTTCCCTTGGCTTCCCCACCCAGGGTTACCTCCCCACTCACCCTCTTCTCAGTCCCTGATCTATCTGAAAAGCTCATCTGCCACCTTGTCAGATTCAGGATCTAATTTACTTTTTACCCCCAGGTTAAAGTCCTCCCTCTCAAAAACCCATTCCAGATCTCTCCAAAATTACTCTCTCCCAGCCCCACACTGCAGCACTTGTCAGTTATTCATTCATCAGATTTTTTTTTTAAGACAATGAAGAGGCATGCCCTCTAGGTAAAAGGTTTAAAGTGGTAGGGAGGCCAAAGCTCCTGCCCCAGGTGCTATGTTCTGGCACCATGGAGGTAATGGGGATCTACCTATCACCTCTTTAACAAGTTGAGATCTCCTCGAAAACAGCATTCTTCATCAGCGTGATCCTGACAGTACTTAGTGTGGAGCTTTGTGTGTCCCTCAACATATGTTATTGTGTTACCTATATTTTCCCATTCAATTCACTACAAAGTTCCAAATGTCTTTTCATTACATATATGGCCCTGCATGGCCCCTAATTTGCCTTATCGGCTAATGTAACATTAGCTCCTGTTTGTTGTGCAGTTATGACAGCTACCAAGTACATTATACTTGCTATTTTCTACCCTCACCACACCCTGCAAAGAAGTATCACCATCCTTACTGCATAGACAAGCCCCTCACAGCCTGGGCTCTCTTTTCAATGCTGCCCAGAGACAAGCCTCAGATTTCAATGAGAAAAGCCCGACTCCCACACTGCTCAGCATACCAAGTTCAGAGACCCAGGAGTCTGGTATAATATAAACATCTGTTCTACACAAAGCTTCATGAGAAATTAAACACAAATGCCAAGCTGCCCAATTCACTGTTTTCAAACCTGATGCTGGAGAAGATTAAACATAAATCTGATGGCTAACAAAGAAGAAAATAAAATATACTATGTTCACCACAACCTTTCAAATGCATGTAACAAATCAAACTGATCCACATACTGTCCCTTGAAGGGATGTAGTTGATAATAGACCCAGGAGCCAGCAGACCTCTTCTGTCTCACCCGCTGCTCCCCTCAGCAGTGTATTTCAGTAAATCCACCTGTCCTGCTCCCCATTCTTGGTGAATCCTCTCATCCCCCTGCACCTCTGGCATACACCCCAATCTCTCTACGCAAAAATATAAAAACAAACAAAAAAAACCAATACAACCTTCACATGTCCATGTCTTATCACCCTAAGTTCCTCAAAAACAGGTATTTCACTTTTAAGCTGATGGGGCCTTGCTCCCATGGTATGTTGGCAGTGGCTGATTGCATGAAATTCCTAGGCCAAAGCTTGTGCTTTACTTTATTATGTGCCCCTAATTGTCTAGCATGGCACTCCTCAGAAATTCAGTGCATGCTTGTGCTGCACAAATGGCTTCTAGAATACCTTCTCTTGCTATTCATGCTCCCCACTCTGGTCCACGAATCCGTCTCTGGGTTGTAGACCTCCACAGTGCTCAGCCGGAGTTGGCCATCATACCCCCCAATGGCATAAAGAAGCCCGTTCACCACAGCCACACCAACGCGGCTGCGGGCTGTTGTCATGGGATGACACTTGTCCCAGCGATTGGCGATGGGGTCGAACACTTCCACCACATTCAGGGAATCACCTGCATAAAAATTTGCTACTCAAATTAAAACAAATGAGACCACTCGTTTAGATCACAGCTGTTGATTGTAGGCATTGATTATATGGAACATTTGACTTGACTCTAATAGCTCTTCCCACAGAAGGGTCAGAAGGATCCTCTAAGAATTTTCAGCTATGATAACCTCAAATCTAATTCTTTGAGGAAAATCAGATTTAGACAGGTTGCATCTACTTTCTTGAAAAGCAGTAATAAGGTACTCTACATGCTCAAGCTAAAAATGAACATGAGGACCTCCCCGGTGGCGCAGCAGGTTGAGCGCAGCTTGTGAAGCTGTCCACAGCCTCTGCAGCGCGGGTTCGATTACCAGCCAGCCAGGGAGCAACCCACATGACACAGCAGACCTCGCCTGTCTCTCCCGTTGCAACCCTCAGCAGTGTATTTCAGTCAGTCTGCCTATTTTGCTCCCTATTTTGCCTCTGATGAATTCTCTCACCCCCCCACCTCTGGCCTGTACCCCAGTTCTTGTATAAATAAATCTTTAAAAAATAAAAATAAAAAATAAAAATGAACGTGAATGGATACACTGTTTTCCCAAGGCAGGAGGCATGACCAGAGGGAAGGCTGTGGGCTCCAATGTTGATTTCCACTTACTAGTGAGTGAACCTGGCAAGTTACTTTGTGTCCCGATCTTCTATTCTCACATATGAAATGGCAATAAGAAAGTGCGCTGGCTCAGCAATGAGGGCCTGAGTTTGAGACCTTGTTCTGCTAAAACTTGATGGAACATAATTCTCTGGGTCTCAATTCCCCCAAATGTAAAGTAGGCCTATTTAGCTTTGATAGTCTGATTCACTGGTATTAATAGCTTACGTGTACTAACTGCAGAACAACTGCATAAAATCAAGAGGGACAAGGTAGTGACACATAAAGAAGAGGAACCAGAGAGTCAGGCTAGGTCATTTAGTGCTTCCTCAACCACAGAGTCCAAGATGGGATTCTACAAAAGGGAGTTGCAAGATACCTGCTGAGTTGAGGCCTCCCACAGCATAGATAAGCCCAGCGATGGAAGTGCAGCAGCGAGGCCGAATTCTGAAAGCTGGTAGGTAGGGCCGGCGCTGCTCAGGCATAAAGTGATAGTCCTTTGCTTCATCTACCAGGTCCCTGGAATAGAGCAAGAGGTTAGGACAGGAGGTACCTTCCCCATGTAGTCCATGTTTGCATTTCCAAGTCTAACGCTACCATCGCCAGTTACAGGGGAGACCTGGGAGGAGAAGCCTGCTGGAAGTTTGTGGTCTCAAAGAACCCAGGTGAGTCCAGTGGAAACCACATACGGTTACTGAGACATACTCAAAACTGAAGGGACAGGATGAGCAGAGCTCACCTCGGCTACTGTGATCAGAATGAGTATCTTCTCACAGGCATGTACCTGACTGGAAAAAAACAGGGTTGTCACTAAAATTGCTAGCGTTGGGAGATTCAACAAGCAGCCTGCAATCCTGTGGCCACTGAGGTTCAGCTCTTCCTTTCCATCCCTATGACTCACATTGATGCAATTAACTGCCAATCACCTGGACTGTGGAAGCAAAAACCAACAGCTTCTGAAGCATTTCTCTACCTCCAGTCCTACCCTTCTATTTTCCCCTCCATATTATAGTCCAAGCTATCTTTCTAAGAATCTTTGCTAACTACCCTATAGATAAAGTCTATAAAGTTCAAACTCTTCAACAGTACCCTTGAGACTGCTCATCAGAGTTCCAGCTACCTCCAGTCATACCTCCACCCCTTCCTGACACATAATTTCTCATCCCTTGCAATAAACAACTGACATTCTCCATAACCAGTTGTGAATGACAAGCAACCTGGGGAAAGATGAACATTCTTTTCTGTTGCTCGATTTACATAATGATCCTCCTACAGGGCTTCCATCCTCTGAGCTGTTTTGGTAGCTGTGCTATGCTGACATCACTGATTTCCTCTAGGTAAGTTTCACATGTCAGTGAATGTGCTCTCGCTTGCCCATTACTGTAGATGGGCAAACCTTCCCGAGGCCAGCACACTGATCAATGAGGGCAAGGAGCCCTGCAAAGTCACTATTAAGTCAACTCTATAGACAGACACCTTACAAATTCATAGAACTCAATGAATGGAGATGCTAAAAAACCTCAGACAACTTAGAAGAGGAAGCACCTTTTGCTTTGATGCTTCTACATGGCATTTCTCTGCCCGAGGGTTAAGACTCTGGCTTTCCAGGTTCTAGGCAGAAGCAGATTAAACTATCTGCCATAAATTAAGACTGGCCACTCCAAATCCTCCCTTCCCTGAGCTTGGACAGAAATGGTCTAAGTGGCCAAGTTCTCTTCTTTTGCCAAGACCATTAGGAGGATTCTGTGAAGCCCACTCTTGCTCACCTGCATTTGTGGCAGCAACGCACCAGGTCATCCTGTTGCACTCGGTCTGACAGGAACTGGGGTCGACAGAGGGGTAAGCGGATATTGGACAACAGCTCAGGCAGGCAGGGACCCCTCTGTTCCCGGTCATATCTGACCCAGGCCAAAGCAGCTTCGAAGACCTGCACAAAGCAAAGTAGAATCTCTAGCTGCAACTTCTCTCACTCAGAGGCCGCATCCCTGTGTCCCACCCAGAACGTTAGCCCCCCACTCCCTAGGCAGTACTTTGTGTTCATCCATCTTTCCTCCTAGTTGTCTCCTGAACCCACTATTTCCTCTCTGCTTCCCCACTTAGCCTAAGCAAAAGCCTAAGAACACAAAAGCTTTCCGGCTTTTTAAATTACTTCCTAATGAAAACCTGTCAATGGCTCCTTATTCCTTTCCATATAGCAACTAAGTGCCTGTGACCTTCCGTCCTGATGCTCCTGTACCTTATTCTCAAATTCCCTCCACCACCCTCTTCTCTAGCCAAGCTGTCTATCCTCTACACCTGTGATACCCACTTCTTAACTCCTCTTCTTCATCCCAAAATCTTCTCCCCTTTCTTTAAAGTCTGGCTCCAGATCTATGTTCTCTAAGGAAACTTCCCTAATGGCTCTAGCTACAAGGATATCACCGTCTAATACCTACAGTCTTTATAGAATGTATCACACCAATAAATGTGGCCACCCAGGTCATATAGTAGAACCAGGGACAGAACTCCTTGTTCTTGGGATGAGACTCCTCAAAATTACACTGCCTACACAACCAAGTACAGGATCTACTTTTCTACTAGTAACTAATATTCAGGGGTAAGGGCTTTTCAGAGATTAAGGAAAAGATCTGAATGCCCCAGTGGCTTGTCTCCTGGAGCCTGGGACTCCTCCCATCTGAAGCACAGCTTCATGATAGTCAGAACTCTTGATTTCAAATATCCTAGGCTGCTCTGCTATGGACTATGGTTACATTCCCAACTGTCCAAATAGGCAGAGGCCTGGCAGCAGCAGGGATCCCACTGCTGTGCGGCAAGGTCCAAACTCCCCATCCCCACATTTGACACCCTTCAGTGCATGGCTTCTCGTCTCTCTGCTCAAACAGCAACTTACTATCCTCTTAAGACAACTTGCACCACAACTTTGTTGGACAGAAAGGGTCGTTTTTTTTTTCTTCTTTGCACACCAAACTAATAAAGCTCCCCTAAAACAAAAGCCTAGGGCCAGATGGCTTTACAAATAAATTTTATACAAATCTTCAAGGAAGAGTTCATGTCCATCTTATTCAAATTATTTCTAAAAATCCAAGAAAAGGAAATGCTCCCTAGTACATTCTATGATGTCAAAATCAGACAAAGCACAAGAAAACTACATAATAACATTCCGATATTGATGCAAAAATATTCAACAAAATGGACCTCCCTGGTGGCGCAGCGGTTGAGCGCTGGGTTGTGAAGCTGCCCGCAGCCTCTACAGCACCGGTTTGATCCCTAGTCGCCAGGCGAGGGTCCCACATGGTGCGCAGACCTCTCCTGCCTCCCGCTGCTCCCCTCAGCAATGTACTTCATCAGTTTGCCTGCTCTGCTCTCCCCTCTGGCTCTGGTGAATTCTCTCACCCTCCCGTGCTTCTTACTGTACCCAGTGCTTGTATAAATAAATAAATAAATAAATAAATAAAAGTAAAACTGCAAATGCTTTAATAAAAAAAATCTTCAACAAAATACTAGCAAATCAAATTCAACAATACATTGCAAAGATTATATACATCATGATCAAATGTGATTTATCCCAAGGTTTCAATGACAGTTTAATACCCATAAATCAATGTGATAAATTACATCAACAAAAGATAAAAACCATAAGGGAATATCAATAGATGCAGAGAAAAGATTCGATAAGATTCAGCATCCATTTATGATAAGTTTAAACAAGATGGGCATAGAGGTAAACTACCTCAATATGAAGGTCATACAGGGCCTCCCTGGTGGCACAAGGGTTAGGATGCAACCTATGAAGCAATCCGCAGCCACTGCAGCACGAGTTCGATACCCAGCCGACCAGGGAGCAACCCACATGGCGCAGCAGACCTCTCCTGTCTTACCCGCTGCTCCCCTCAGCAGTGTGTTTCAGTCAGTCTGCCTATTCTGTTCCCTGCTCTGTCTCTGGTGAATCCTCTAACACCCCCCCGCATCTCTGGCCTGTACCCCAGCTCTTATGAGCATAAATAAATAAATCTTTAAAAAAAAATAAAGGTCATACAGCACAAACCAATAGCCAAGATAATACTTAATGGTGAAAAACTGAGAGCTTTCCCTTTATCAGGAATAAGACAAGGATGTCCACTGTCACTTCTGTTTAGTCTTAAAGGTTTTAGCTAGAGCAATCAGGTAACAATGGGAAATAAGGAAATCCAGGCTGGGAAAGAAGTGAAATTATCATTACTTGCAGATGATATGAAATTATACATAAGAAATCCAAAAAACAGACCTCCCTGGTAGCACAAAGGGTTAAGTCTCAGCACTATCAAGCTATCACCAGCCACTGCAGTATGAATTCGATCCCCAGGCAGGCAGCTAACCCACCTCTCCTGTCTCACCTGCTGCTCCCCTCAGCAGTGTATTTCAGTAGATCCACCTGTTCTGCTCCCCACTGTGTCTCTGGTGATTCCTCTCACCCTCCCCCACACCTCTGGCCTACACCCCAGCTATTGTATGCATAAATAAATAAATATTTAAAAAAATTATAAGCTCTACAAATGTTTATTGCAGTGCTATGACCAATAGCTAGGACAGAGTGCCCACTAACAGAGGACGGGATTAAGAAGATGTGGTATATCCAACAATGGAATACTATTCAGCCATAAGGAATGATGAAATGTCATTTATAGTAAAATGGAAGGAGTTTGAGAGAATTATGTGCAGTAAACCAGGTCAGAATGACATATACTGGACACTTACATACCAAACCAATTGACAAAGCAAAATATTTAAAACAAACCTAGCAGACACTAATGAACACAGTGAGATGTAGAAGGTTAAGAGGAAAGAGGGATAAAGAGAGGGTGAAAGGAATATATGGAATGATAATAGGGAAAAAAAAGTAACAACAATATATAGTACATTTTTATAGTCAGCAGTTTTTGTTTTTTTAAAGATTTTTATTTATTTATGCATACAAGAGCTGGGGTACAGGCCAGAGGCATGGGGGGGTGAGAGGATTTACCAGAGACAGACTGTGAAACAGAACAGGAGGACTGACTGAAATACACTGCTGAGGGGAGCAGCAGGCGAGTCAGGAGAGGTCTGCCACACCATGTGGGTTGCTCCCTGGCTGGCCAGGGGATCAAACTCGTGCTGCAGAGGCTGCGGATAGCTTTATAGGTTTTGTCTTAACCCCTTGTGCCACCAGGGAGGCCCATATAGTCAGAAGTTTAAGAAAAGCCAACACACTTCATGATCCTTATAATTATTTTTTGTTGTCATACTGGTTAAGTGCCTTAGCCATTATGTATCTTAAAAAACAAACCAAAAAATCAAGATACTCACATTGATTTCATATGCCTCTATAGGGACTGCCCAAATATTCTACTCCTTTAAAATGTTACTCTTTTTAAAGTTATCTACACTTATTTCCAATTCACAACAACATTATTTTTAATAGTAAATATTGGAAATAACCCTAACATCCAAAAACAAGGGTCCCACAGTCAATAAAAACAACTTAGTATTATTTAGACACTAAAATGTATAAAGGTTTTCATGAAAAATGTACATGATAGAGTAAACCCATAATTAACAACATGTGCATACACATCATGATCTTTGTTTTATAAATAATAATAAAGACTAGGAAAAGCAGCAGTCACTAATCCACACACTGCTACTGGGCTCTACAGACCTGTTCCTCTGACTTTACATTCAGCTCATCCCGAGACACCAGTTCAAGTACGTCCTCCAAGGGCAGGGCCAGGAATTCCTCTGACATGGACACTTCCACAAAGTGTTGGTGGATAAAGCTGTTGGCCGCATCGTACAGCACAGCACACATCATTGTCTCAGCAAACTGGCGCACACCCAGGCAGTTTTTTGGATGAAGCCTTTTGGATAAGAAAAAAGAAAAACTTTAGATGAACTAAGAATGTTCCATCATCCTCATGATGGTTATGGGTAGAGTCACAGATGACAAAAATAGGCTTTGTCCTCTGCTTTGTTGGAAACTCCCTGAATGACATCAGGCATACTTCTTTGAGACTCAACTTATGAAAGCGTAAAATTGAAAAAGATTATTCTCAAAGGTCGCTGCCTCTCTGGCGTTGTGCTCCATATTTCTAGGTGGAATGAGTTCTCTGGGAAGTCCAACCAAGCAGCGATCAGAAAAGAAGAATAATGGAAAACCTGTCTGTTTTCCTTCAGCTATGGACATTCTTGGTTGAGTATACACCTATGATTACCAGAAGAGCACTGAAATTGTAGAATGAGAATTTAAATCATGTGGAGAGATGACTTCTCTAACATGGGAACCCTTATATTTTTTCCTTTCCTCAAAAACAGGGAAAGGCTTTGTAAGTATACTTATTCAAATATTTAGAAACAGTGCCTGTTGCTATTTAGCACTATCAGTGAGGTAAGCACTTTGACATGCCTTTCATACGTATTTTTCAGAATGTTTTTTTAAAGATTTATCTTTATTTATTTATACATATAAGAACTGGGGTATAGGCCGGGGGGATGGAGTGGTGGTGGTGAGACAGAGACAGAGTAGGGAACAGAACAGGCAGATCTACTGAAATACACTGCTGAGGGGAGCAGCAGGGGAGATAGGAGAGGTCTGCTGCGCTATGTGGGCTATCTCCCTGGCTGGGGATCAAACTCATGCTGCAGTGTCTAGTGATAGCTTGATAGTGCTGAAACTTTAACCCTGGTGCCACAAGGGAGTCCCCTTTTTCAGAATGTTTTTTAACAAGCCAAAAAGTAGTAACTGCTCCCATTTTTAGCTGGAAAAGTGAGGTTCAGAGAAACTAAGAAATGTGCTCACAGTCCCTCTACAAGCAAATGGTGGTACTGAGATTAAACAGCAACTTCTTGTATACATCCCCACATCCTCACTGGGAAACCAGTGTAAACCCTGGCCTTACTGCTCACTGGTGGCTCTGGCACCTTGGCTCCTCAAGTGTCAGTAAGAGCCTCACCTGGAAAAAAATAATGACAACAGCTACCCTCCTCCTAGGGCTGTGGCCAGGATTAAGTAAGAATGCAAGAAAACATACTCATCAAGGTGCCTTGTATGAAGTTACTTGCTGTTTTAATTTTTGACCAAGGTTATTTTTCTTACTACTATGACATCCAAGAAAATTCCAAACAAGCTCATATAGTTCTGAAATCTTGGTGACAGCAGCAGCCCCTCGGGGGTCATGTGACTCATAATCTATGGCAGGAGATGGTATTTATCAGATTAGAATTACCCAGTCTTAATTCTTTTTCATTCTTTCTTTCTCCTTCATGTTAATTTAAGGTTAAAGGCCCAGAATTTTACTTACTAATCAGTGTTCACCACTGTCCCCTAGCAACAGACCTGTCAACGAACTGAAAGGGTAGAGCATCGCAATAGCCTGACTTTGTGACAAATCTAAACTCTACACAGGTATTTTCATTCCAGTCTCAACTGACCCTGTTCATTGTTTTGGAAACCTATGTGAATTTCCAAAGACCAAAGACACATAAGCACTGAGCAACACACAGGCAAGGCAGCATGGCCAGTAAGGAACACAGGGATCAAGAGCACAATGTGGGCCTCCCTGGTGGCGCAGTGGTTGAGTGCTGGGTTGGGAAGCTGCCCGCGGCCTCCGCGGCACCGGTTCGATCCCCTGCTGCTACCCGGCCACAGGAGGAGGGTCCCACATGGTGCGCAGACCTCTCCTGCCGCCTGCTGCTCCCCTCAGCAGTGTACTTTGGTCCTTCTGCCTGCTCTGCTCCCTACTCTGGCTCTGGTGAATTCTCTCACCCTCCCGCGTTTCTGACTGTACCCAGTGCATGTATAAACAAAACAAACAAACAAACAAATAAAAATAAATAAAACATGCCTCTAAAAAAAAAAAAAAGAGCACAATGTCAGCTCAGTCATGTGTCAAATAACATATGTCATGGGGGAAAAAAAAACAATCAGCAGACTAAGGCTCTAGCAGACAGAATAGTCTCAAGAACTATGACATTTTTGCAGCTTCTCTTTATTTTGCTGGGGCCAGCCTTTTCCTCTACTCCTCAGAATGGTTCCCCTCAAATCATTAGTAAACAAATCTTAAGACCAAAGTGTACACACACTTGTCTTTTCAAGGGCACAGAAGAGGAGGGAGAGAGTTCCTTTGCAAAGACATCATCATACTATGCAGGCAGGCACAAGGGAGAACCACCCCAAAGGACAGACATAGTGATGGTAACTGCTGGAGGGAAAACAGAAAACAGACCAAGCCCCTGGGGCCTGTGGCAGGGAATAAGAACAGAAATCAGGTGTGAGTTTAGGCTTTAAAAGGGATCTTGAAGGGTTGAATGAAAAAATGTCAAACAACAGGTTTTGTGTGCTTAAGTATCTTTTCCCAAAATGTCACTGGTGCATATAAAAACTGCACTGGTCTAAAAAAATCACTCTTCTAAGCACCTTTAGGTGACACTTCTTTATAGGAGAGATTGAATCCAGAGTTGACAATGAAGGCCTCAAAGGCCCCTAGGTGGAGCTGTTATCCCCTTGGTGAGAATGGCCAATATAATCCTTTCCAGAATGCCTACTTAAGCATTCTCCAAAGTTCTGTGGGAACACAGAGATGAACCAAGTCGAATCTGTGTTCTTAAGAAGTTCACAAATGATGGGCCTCCCCTGGTGGCACAGCAGTTGAGCACTGGGCTGCGAAGTTGCCCACAGCCTCTGTGGCGCCGGTTCAATCCCCGGCCACTGGCAAGGGTCCCACATGGCGCGCAGACCTCTCCTGCCGTGCCCACTGCTCCCCTCAGCAGTGTATTTCAATGGATCTGCCTATTCTGCTCCCCACTCTCTGGTTAATTCTGTCACCTCCCCCCCGCACCCCTGGCTTACCCCCCAGTTCTTGTATGCATAAATAAATCTTTTTTTTTAAGTCACTGGCAAATACTAGACACAGGTAGGGGTACAATCCATGATTCTCACCCTACAAGAACAGTGAATTGTTGCCAAGAGACTGAGAGGGACAGAGAATCCCAGGGGGTGATTTGGGTGGTTTTTTAAAGAGCTAACATAAAAAGGTCAAGAAATCAAGAAGGAAGGAGGATCTAAACAGAGAGAGATGTATATGGAATAGTTAGTGAGCAAGGAATAAACTGGGTTGGTGAGAAGAGTCAGTTAATTCAGTGGCTGGTCAGACTGAAGAGAGGATTAGAAGAGGTATATGTCAGGCCAAGACACAGTGCAGGCAAAGCTCCATAAACCCTAAAATGTCAAATGTTCATCCCAAAGAGGTGGGCACTAGATACTGATTCCAAAAATATGTCATTTCTATAGAGTGACCTCAGCCCACCACCCTCAAAGAAGTCTAGGTGGCTCAAAGACTCAGCAACCAGGGATTCCAGAAAAGAAATGGTCATGCTCTGCACCACAGGTCAGGCCCATCACACCTCACCTTTCTCGGAGGAACGTGCAGCATGCATCTTTGATGCTCTGCAGTTGCAGGAAGCTCGCTCCCATCAGCAGTGACTGGACATTTTGCTGGTCAATGGCAAGATGACCATTGTAGGCAAAGTTGATGAGAGCCTCCAGCGCACTGAGGTAAAAGAAAATGATATTCTTTAGAGATGAGTCTTGGCTCATAGGAGACTCAGGCCCTAAGTGAGCTAACATTATTGCCTGGGGAATGAGTGTGCCCTACTCTAACATCCACTCAACATATGCCCTTTAAGAATTTACCTGAATGGAATAAGTGCTTCATCACAAAGACTCATGCTAGTTTGTAAGTTGTCTTTATATCAAAATAATTCTATTAAATTCTACAAGAGAAAGTAATTTTTCACAAACTTGCTATTGAATGAATCAAAGGTGGTTATTTCCCCATTTGCTTGCATCTATAAATTGTATGAATATAATCATATAAAATTTATGCTCTTTCCAGTGTTCTACACTGTCTTCATGTTTAACATTTTTAATGGCTGCTATACAGCATTCCAACATCTAAATATGCTAAAATGTATTTCCTTTATTAGTAGGCATAACAGCTATTAGTATCTTATTGCCTCATAAATAAAGCTTTTGCTTTATAAATAAAGCTGGGATAAATTTCCAGAGTGAAATTTCCAACATTTTTCCTGGCTTCTAATTCACACTGAGGATGAAATCAGTAGAACTGGATGTGGTCTGGCCTCTGACTGATGTCATCACCTCCACTCTCCTCCCCAACCCTCCCTCTATTCCAAAATACTGATCACACTCTCACCTTAGGGCCTTTGTACTGGCTGCTCTCTCTGTTTGGAGGGTTCTTTCCCCAGATGGTTCATTCCCTCACTTCAATTAAGGTCTTGACTCAAATGTCACCTCATCAAAGAGGCCTTCCCTGATCACCCTGAAATAGCACAGACCCCCACCATCATTTGCTAGATTTTACTTTGATTTACTTTTCTCATATCACTTTCACTTCCCAGTCACACCACACATGTATTTGTTTATTGTCAATTCTTTTGTACGAGAAAATCAGACCAATGAATAGAGGTGCTTTCTGTTTTATCACTGTTATACTTCAATGCCCACAGCAGCAAACTCACAGGTGTTCAGTGTATTTCTGTTAAATGAAGTACCCAGAGTGTGCATTGTGATTAGCATGGCTCCTTTAGATATAGACCTCACAGAAGAGAGTGTACAGTTGTTCCTGGAGATCCACTTCTGTGTCTTTCTTCACAAGTAGCTGACCTGAGATCCCTGCCTTACAGTAGGGATATAAATCCTCCCCATGTACTGGGGCAGATCACCTTCAATCATCCAAACGTTACCACAGTCTCCAAGCTCCTTTCCCCCTAGTTTTCACTATTATGAGATTAAGAAGTTAGGCAACAAATGCTAGGTTACTGACTAATGTTGTGGAGTCACTGGTTTGTTTATTGTTTCCGCACGCGCATACGAGACGTCACTTCCCTGAGTCACTTGGTATGTCTTACTGCTGATTTCCCAGACCTCAGAACAATGCAGGCACATAGCAGGTGAGCAGTGGACCCTGGATACAGCTTAGATTACAAACATATAGCCTCAGTTCACAGCCTTGCAGCAAAGCCTTTTAAGTTACATCAACATGCCTTTTTTCTTTCAAGGACCAAAAAGGAATACTGTGAAAAGTTTATACAAAGTCTTCATGAAGAAATAGGAAAAGTATTTCCATGAAGAAAGTCTAGCAGTAAGTGACTCTAGATGTAAGAATAGCACCTAAATGATATGATTTTTGCAGTTATGATACCACATCCTAACCAGGGCAGAATTTCCAACCTTGGTTCTACTGACATTTGGGGTTAATAATTCTTTGTCATGGAGGGCTGTTTTGGTCACTGAAAGATAATTTTGGGCTTGACCTCCCTGGGCTTCAATTTTCTTAAATAACTACAACATCTACCACCTTCTAGACCTATGTTGTAGTAGCCATTGCCCACATGCGGCTGTTTAAAATTACAATTAAATTAAAATTAAATAAAATGTGGGGGAGGGGAGAAAATGGAAATGGGGGAGACCACAATGGACTGTGCTGGTGGATCATGGGTGCTTTGGTGATGGGAGAACTAAAAAATATTAAAAAAAAAATTTGAAACAAAATGTAAAATTCAGTTTCTCAGCCCTACTAGTCACATTTAAAATATTCAATAGCTACATATGGCTAGTGGCTACTCATTTTGGAGTGAACAGAAAATTTCCATCATTGCAGAAAGTTCTAATGACAACACTGTTCTAGACTGAGGAGCAGGGTAACAAATGAAGACACTTATTTGGAAAACCTTCGCCAAATAAAATTGCTAGCATAGAAAAGTGCAGAGAACAATATATACTGCCACCTTTATGTACAGTCCTAGTTTAAGTAATTTTCTTCGATTCCAGTTCCTATTAAATGTGTTGCTCTAACAGAGTAAAATCAGCATTAAAAATCTCATCTTGGCCATTTTAGGCTACCAGGTGAGGGTCCAACTTATTTACTAATTGCCTATTATGTGTGTAGAGCTGTGCTCGACGCTATTACCTTCTGCAGGCCCTCAATGGCATTAAAGCACAAGGCTGAAGCTGTACCTGGACAGTAGCCTGTGGAACCTAATGGTGGAATTTAGTACCTTGGGTCCATTCCTTGCATTACAATCTCATCCTGCTTGCACTCCATCATGTCATTTGTAAACATTGCGTGGAAGTACGGGATTGAGGCTGCTAAGACGATCCGGTGAGCACTGAATTTGTGGTCCCCAATCTGTGGGCAAAGTAAAATACAAAGATAGGTACTGAGGAACACAAAATTTAAAAAATCCAACCTGCCCCCTCCACAGCTGAACCCTCTGGCCAACATCACAATGTTACACAAGGCATCCTAGTAAATGACAGCCAGCTTTATCATGGTGCTATGATGTATTCTAAATTCAATATACTCAGTTACAGTAATGTTTTAATGAGATATTAAAATGGTTCAAAAATATAAGCCTGAATGCTTTGAGTTGTAACTTTTACTTATAGGGCAGTTGTCACTGCATCCCTCCTCACTCAAAGAAAGACTTGATATCTTCAACCATATCCTGATTTCAGTTTTATTAGAAGGTAAATGGAATGGACAAACTGCCCAAGAACACTGAGAATCCTATCAGTAGGTTCTTCAAGAAGAGTAAATACATCGTGACACGAAGAGATAAGAACAAACACGGCTAGACTTCAATAGGGGGCACACACAGGGATAAGGAACATATCAGGTATCATAGGAACAAAAATTGGTGGGTCTCTGGGCACCATCCGGGTTGTGGTAGACCACAAGGAGCCTAGAATTGCTGTTAGGAAAATGATGCTGCAGCAGCTGTGCTGCTGTGGATTGGCCAGTGCTTTAAGTATCCATGGGGCTCAGGCCCATGGTTCTTACAGGGACAGAGGCAGTTTCTTTCTCCAATTTGTATCAAACTCTCACCAAAACATCCCTAGCGTGGGAAGTTCTATAAAGTGCTTTCCAACTATCTGCCATTTATTAAGCTTTAATATTCCCTTTAATAAACTTTGCCATTTTTAGCTCCAAGCCACATAAACATTTTCACTTAAGCACTTTGCACTCTGCAGAAAGATCAGTTTTTTTTCTTCATCCAGGATCCATAGCAGTGAAATGTCAGAAAATTCACTACCTGATGCTCACCTCTACATGCCATCTTTATTCAAGGATCCTAGCTCATGTTCCGTCACAATGCCCTCCTTTTCACGGAACTATAGGATTATTGTCTATCAACTATCCTTATCACACACACGATCTTCCAAATGCCTACTGACACATACCAGATTCAGCTGCTACTAGTTCCTCTTATAATCCAAGTGTTGCTCTACTTAAAGTTGTTCTTTAAGGCTTAAAGTGAAATCCGGTAGTTTCTGATTCCCTGATTCCTGCTCCCAGGGTCAATGTTTCTTCTCATATTTATCTCCACCTTTCTAAATAATGTAACAATAGTATTACTTCTTGAAGGTTTCACTTTTAGTTATTACCTTTGGTAGTCAGTGTCCCAATAGCCCTCAACAATTCCTGCCTTTGTGTAGTGCTTTCTCACAGTCTCAGGATTGGCTTGTGTGACCAACAGAATATAGAAGTGATGACGGTATGTCACATTCAAGGTTAGGTTATAAAATGTACTGTGAGGGCCTCCCCGGTGGCGCAGCGGTTGAGCGCTGGGTTGCGAAGCTGCCCGCGGCCTCTGCGGCGCCGGTTCGATCCCCGGCTGCTCCCCGGCCACCGGAGGAGGGTCCCACATGGCGCGCAGACCTCTCCTGCTGCCCGCTGCTCCTCTCAGCAGTGTACTTCGGTCCTTCTGCCCGCTCTGCTCCCCGCTCTGGCTCTGGTGAATTCTCTCACCCTCCCGCACTTCTGACTGTACCCAGTGCATGTATAAACAAAACAAACAAACCAGCAAACAAATAAATAAAGCATGCCTCTATAAAAAAAAAAAAATGTACTGTGAATTTTTCTTCTCTGTCCTAGATAACTTGCTCTGGGGGAAGCCAGGTAACAAATCCTGAGGACAGGCCCACATGAGAAGGAACTGAGTCCCCCTCCTACAGCTACCTGAGTGAGCTTGAAAGAGGCGGCCCCGGTGCTAGTCAAGACTTTTCATGACCTTGGCCCAAGGTGACAGGTGGACTGCAACATCATGAGAGATCTCTAAAATGTTCCTGAATCCTGAGCTACAGAAACAGTAAAATAGTAAATATTTGTCATTTTAATTTACCAAGTTTTGGAGTAATTTGTTACGTAGTAAAAGATAATATGGGGGACCTCCCTGGTGGCACAAGGCGTTGGGACACAACCTATGAGGCAATCTGTGGCCACTGCATCACGAGTTCTATCCCCAGCTGGGGGACACCCACGTGGTGTAGCAGACCTCTCCTGACTCGCCTACTGCTCCCCTCAGTGGTGTTCCCCTCAGTGGTGTGTTTCGGTCAGTTGGTCCACCTGTTCTGCTCCCCACTCTGTCTCTGGTGAATCCTCTCACCTCCCACACCTCTGGCCTATACCCCAGTTCTTGTATGCATAAATAAATCTTAAAAAAAAAAAAAAAGATAATAATGGGCCTCCCCTGGTTGGCGCAGCGGTTGAGCACTGGGTTGCGAAGCTGCCCGCAGCCTCTGCTGAGCAGGTTCGATCCCTGGACACCGGGTGAGGGTCCCACCTGGCGGGACAGACCTCTCCTGCCGCGCCTGCTGCTCCCCTCAGCAGTGTATTTCATCAGTCTGCCTGTTCTGTTTCCTGCTCTGGCTATGGTGGATTCTCTCACCCTCCTGCACTTCTGACTGTACCCAGCACTTGTATAAATAAATAAATCTTTAAAAAAGATAATAATAGTACCTATTTAATTCTTATTATGGACGATTAGGATTTTGTTGATCCTCTCTTTTTGCTCTACTTTTTCCATCTTTTTGATATAATTATATCAAATGCTGGTTAGATTAAGAGTTGCATTATTAGATCTATATGAATATTACCTGTAGCCAAGCCAGATGAACACTATGATTGTATTTCCTTTACTGTGTGATTTAAATTTTTCCTGTAGATAATAAAAAGGTTTAAAACTCCTTTTTTATGATCAAGCAGGTACCCTTTGTTATCTGCTTGTTCTTGAGATATTTATTTAGGTGATCTTTTTATTTTATACATTTTTTACATCATTTTTCATTTTTGCACAATGTATGCATTTTCATCTTGGTTAAATTCCCCACACAATTTCCACACCTCTTATTTTGACCCTAATCGCTCCTCCCCTCCCCACCTCCATAGTGTGTTTCTGGTTTATAGTTGCTTGTTGATTTTGATTTTTACTTTATTATAATTAGTCTTTTTCCTGGTCTTTTATTTAGGTTTTCTAAATGCATCCCTTCCAGCTCCATCCATGTTGCTGCAAATTGCATGAGTTTATCTTTTTTGATTGCTGAGTAATATTCCATTGTGTATACACACCACAGCTTCTTGATCCAGTCATCTAGTTTTGGGCATTTGGGTTGTTTCCATAGCTTAGCTATTGTAAATAGTGCTGCTATAAACATAGGGGTACAGGTGCCCTTTGGAATTAATGATTCTGTGTCCTTTGGGTAAATACCTAGGAGTGGAATTGCTGGATCATATGGAAGTTCCATCTTTAGCATGTTGAGGAATCTCCACACAGCTTTCCACAGTGGTTGGACCAGTTTGCACTCCCACCAGCAGTGCAAGAGAGTTCTTTTTCTCCATATCCTCACCTACATTTGTTGTTGTTTTTTTAATATGTGCCATTCTCACTGGTGTAAGATGGCATTTCGTTGTAGTTTTGATTTGCATTTCCCTGATTACAAGTGATGCTGAACATATTTTCATATGCCTGTTGGCCATTTGCATTTCCTCCTTTTTAGCTCTTCTGCCCATTTTTTGACTGGATTATTTACTTTGTTTTTGTTGAGTCTCTTCAGCTCCTTGTAGATTTTTGTGATTAATCCTTTATCATTAGTGTTTCTCCCCGTCAGGGAGATGTTGAGACATCTCTATCGGAAATCTACCTTACTGGGAGTTCCTTTCACCTTACCTATATTGGAATCCCTGTTTCCTGTATTCCACTTAATCCTTCTTGGTTTTCTCCTTGTTCTGGTGGTGTGTTCTCACAAACTATTTACTCACAGCACAACTGACAAAAGAGTATGTTTTTTTTTTCTTACAACTAATTCTCCAACTCTATAGACATCAAATGGTGTCCTACAATTTAATTTTATTCTCATGCTAACTATCTAGACTCCACAGGTTAAGAGTTTAGTCCCTGTTTCAGATGCCAATTGCAAGTCTGAGTACTAAGTGGTACTTCTGACTGACCAGCTATAAAATTAGGGTGGGAGAAGGGGTGCTCCTCACAACTACTTCCCCAGGTTAGATAATTTTCTAGAACTGCTCATAGAACTCAGGGAAGTTTACTATTGCAGATTTATTAGAAAGGATCCTATAAAGAATACAAAAGAATAGGGCCTCCCCAGTGATGCAGCAGATTTAGCAAAGTGCAGTGAAAATGTCCATAGCCTCTGCAGTGCGGGTTCAATCCCGGCCGACCAGGGAGATAACCACATGTTGGGGCAGACCTCTCCTGTCTCGCCCGCTGTTCCCCTCAGCAGTGTATTTCAGTCCGTCTGCCCGTTCTGCTCCCCTCTCTGTCTCTGGTGAATTCTCTCACCCTCCTTCGCCTCTGGCTTGTACCCCCGTTCTTGTATAAATAAATAAATCTTTAAAAAAAATACAAAAGAATAGCAGATGAAGAGATACAAAGGGTGAGGGGTAGAAAGGTCCTATAAAATTTGAGTATAGTATTTTCCTGGCACAGGGATGCATTTGCCAATGCATAAGCTCTCCAAATCCCACTGTCCTGGGTTTTTATGGCAGTCCAATTATGTAGGCTTGGCTGGTTAAATCATTGGTCACTGGGAATTAGCTTAACCTCTACAACTTTTAGCCTCTCTACCCTCCCTAGAGACTGAGAAATGGAGGTGAAAGTTTGAACCTCCTAATCACATGGTTGGTTCTTCTAATAGCCAGCCACATCCTGAAGCTATCTAGGGACTATCAAGGGTTACCTAATTAGCATAACATCAAAGATGTTGATTGTTCCTTTCATCCCTATCACTCAGAAGGTTTTTAGACACTTTTGTGTCAGGAAGCAGGATCAAACAGCAAATATTATTAGGGCTTTAACATAAAGACTTAATTTTTAGAATAGGAATAAAAGATACTCATATTACAAGATACATGCATATATGCTCAATATGTCTATAAATGTCTTTAACACCCTCAAACGTGGGTATTAGTTTAGCTGGTTATAAAATTCTAAGTTGAGAATTTTTCCATCAGAAATTTAAAGGTATTACTCCACTGACTTCCAGTTTGTTGTTTTTGAGAAAATTAATGCTACAATGAATACTAATCCTAAGTATATAGCTGTTCTCTCTAAAGGCTTTAGGAGCTTCTCTTTATTCTCAGAGATCACAAATCTCACACTCCTATACCTTGATGCTGCTTTTTTATTCATGTGCTTTATCAATTTAGATACTATTTTAGTTATGGGATTACCTTTTCATACCATTTCTTTGATAATTTTCTCCTCTATTATCTATTGTTCTCTTCCTTTATTGTTTTCCAAAAGTTCCCTTAAAAAAAATTTCATCCAGGGCCTCCCCTGGTGGCGCAGGTGGATGAGCACCGTGCTGTGAGGCTGTCCATGGCCTCTGCAGCACCGGTTCAATCCTGGCCAGCAGGCGAGGGTCCCACATGATGCAGTGGACCTCTCCTGTCGCGCCCGCTGCTCCTCTCAGTGTATTTCACCAGTCTGCCTGTTCTGTTCCCCGCTCTGTCTCTGGTGAATCATCTCACTCTCCCCTGCATCTGGCCTGTACCCCAGTTCTTATATAAAAATAAGATAAAATAAATAAATCTTTAAAAAAATTTCATCCATCTTTTATGAATGTAATACTTTCTCTAATTTATATTTCTCAAGATATTACAGTTAAAAACTTGCTATAGACCCTTAGCTATCTGCTCATATATATTTTCAAAAACTTTGTAAAGAGGGCCTCCCTGGTGTCACAAGGAATTAAGCACCGCACTATGAAGCAATCCGAAGCCTCTGTAGCACGAGTTCAATTCCCAGCCAGCCAGGAAGAAACCCACATGGCGAGGCAGACCTCTCCTGTCTCACCCGCTGCTCCTCTCAGCAGTGTATTTCAGTCAATCTGCCTATTCTATTCCCTGCTGTGTCTCTGGTAGATCCTCTCACCCCCCGCACCTCTGGCCTGTACCCCAGCTCTTGTATGCATAAATAAATAAATCTTAGGGCCTCCCTGGTGGCGCAGCGGTTGAGCGCTGGGTTGCGAAGCTGCCCGTGGTCTCTGCGGCGCCGGTTCGATCCCCGGCTGCTCCCCAGCCACTGGAGGAGGGTCCCACATGGTGCGCAGACCTCCCCTGCTGCCCGCTGCTCCCCTCAGCAGTGTACTTTGGTCCTTCTGCCTGCTCTGCTCCCCGCTCTGGCTCTGGTGAATTCTCTCACCCTCCCTCGCTTCTGACTGTACCCAGTGCTTGGATAAATAAATAAATCCTTAAAAAAAAAAATCTTAAAAAAAAACTTTTTAAAGAGTTATTTTATTTAGTTATGTATACAAGAGCCAGGGTGTAGGCCAGAGGTGCAGGGGGAGTGAGAGAATTTACCAGAGACAGAGTGGGGAGCAGAACAGGTGGATCTACTGAAATATACTGCTGATGGGAGCAGTGGGCGAGACAGGAGAGGTCTGCTGTGCCATATGGGTCAGTTCCCTGGCCAGGGATCTAACTTGTGTTGCAGTGGCTGCTGATAGCTTCATGTTGCTGAGACTTAACCTCCTGCATCACCAGGGAAGCCCTATCTGCTCATATTTTTTAAAGCCATTTGAACATTCTGTGTGTGGGGGTACGCTTGTCAACCTGTGCATTCCACATTAGGGTGATAAGGCAAGAGTCTGTCTTTTTATTGAGAATTCCTAGATAAAGTCAGTATCCTTAGGACTTTCTCTCTAAGGCTAATTTTATCAGAAAAGTCCTCTTCCAATCATTTGCATGGCAGTCTTGCTTGCAGTATCTGGAAATTGGGTGAGGGGGATGATCCTACCAATTCACTATCTAGAACTTTCTCTTAAAGTTCTTATTTTCAGTTCATTGTATATTCGATCCCCTTTTCAGTGTTTGGTGTTGAAGAATTCACAGCCTCTGGTTCAATATCTAAGACTAAAACTCCAATCTTCTGAGAGAATGGGAAGGCATCATAGATCTCTAATTGCTTTTCACACAGGCTTACAACTAATCTTTCTCGGCTTCTCCAGTTCTGGAGCTATTCCAGGATTCTACATTACAAATCCCCCTTTTTCATTTCGTCCCCACCAGGCCCTTTTTTAAAAAAAAAGATTTATTTTGGGCCTCCCCTGGTGGCACAGGCGGTTGAGCGCAGCACTGTGAAGCTGTCTGCAGCCTCTGCTGCGTGGGTTCGATCCCAGCTGGCCGGTGAGAATCCCACATGGTACGGCAGATCTGTCCTGTCTCGCCCGCTGTTTCCCTCAGCAGTATATTTCAGCCAGTCTGCCTGTTCTGGTACCTGCTCTGTCTCTGGTGAACGCTCTCACCCTCCCGTGCATCTGGCCTGTTCCCTGGTTCTTGTATGCATGAATAAATAAATCTTTAAAGGGCCTCCCCTGGTGGCGGAGCGGTTGAGCGCTGGGCAGCGAAGTTGCCTGCAGCCTCTGCAGCGCCAGTTTGATCCCTGGCCACCAGCAAGGGTCCCACATGGCACACAGACCTCTCCTGCCGCGCCCGCTGCTTCCTTCAGCTGTGTATTTCGTTGATCTGCCTGTTCTCTTCCCTGCTCTGGCTCTGGCAAATTCTCTCACCCTCCCGTGCTTCTGGCTGTATCCAGTGCTTCTATAAATAAATCTTTAAAAAATAATAAAATTTTTTTTTATTTACGCAACAAGAACTGGGGTATAGGGGCTTCCTGGTGGCACAGAGGTTGAGCACTGGGTTGTAAAGTTGCCCGTAGCCTCTGCAGCACTGGTTTGATCCCCGGCCGCCAGGCGAGGGTCCCACATGGAGTGCAGACCTCTCCTGCCACCCGCTGCTCCCCTCAGCAGTGTATGTCGTCAGTCTGCCTGCTCTGCTTTTCGCTCTGGCTCTGGTGAATTCTCTCATCCTCCTGCACTTCTGACTGTACCCAGTGCTTGTATAAATAAATCAATCTTAAAAAAAAAAAAAAGAAAGAACTGGGGTATAGCCAGAGGTGCGGGGGGGTGAGAGGATTCACCAGAGACAGAGTGGGGAGCAGAACAGGTAGACTGACTAAAATACACTTCTGAGGAGAGCAGTGGGTGAGAAGATTGCTGCACCATGTGGGTAAGCTCCCTGGCCGGGGATCAAACTCATGCTGCAGTGGCTGGCAATAGCTTGATAGTGTTGAGACTTAACCCCTGCACCACCAGGGAGGCCCCCTACCCAGCACTTTTAGTTCCTTTGTGTTACTAAATCTATCAAAAAGCATGCTTTCTGGCTTCAACATTTAATTGATGTATTATTTGCTAATATCTCTTTTCCCTCTTACAATCATTTAAATGGCATTACAGGAGGGAATGGAGATTCAAATGTATATTCAATTTGCTTTTAAATTGCTATACATTTATTTTTCATATGGAAAGTAAACAGAAGACAAAAGAATAAGCTGTGTGTGCATGAACTAGGTGACCTGATTTCCTAAAAAAGCTCAGCTACAGAGAAGCAGGCCTATCTTGGAATATGCTAGCAGGATTACATCTAAGTTTTGTGTTTAGTTTAGGGAAACAACAAATTTATCTTTAGCTAAAATCTTAGGGTCTTAACTTTGTGAAATGCCTTTAAAAACACAAATATCCTTATTGGTAATCTTGGTTTCAAAATGGCACTTAAAAAAAAAAGATGATAATTTGAGTTCCTTCTGCTAAGTACCCATTATGAATATTTTCTATTTCAGTCCTGAAACCTCGCCAGCAGGGGTGGGAGTAGGAATGCAGGGAGCCCCCAACCTCAGCATGACAACCTCTGTCATACATGTAGCTGTAACTATACCCCTCACATCATCACATGAAGACAGTCCAGCATATATATCTGGGCTTCATCTAGTCTGCAGAAGACAAACCACAGCTGAGAAGCATCTAGAAATCTCATCATGATCAGTGGCAAAGTTAAAATCTAGATGTCCCGATGGTAGTCATAAAGCATCCTCCTGGGGTTATTTATAAAGGAAGACAGACCTGAAATCACAATTTGCTATTCCCTAGTTGTCTGAGCTTGGTTTTGTTAGAACAAACTCTGATGACTCCATCCCCTGATGACTTTATGGCCTTCATTCCCACCACCACACCAAAGAGATCTCAGTTGCTGCAAGTAAAATTCCCAGCATCCCATGAACCTGACTACCTGAAAGGGGGTTTGCTTGGGACCACGGTTACAGATCAGTGGCCATGCTTGATATATATGTGTGGTCTCTTGCTACTATGACCCAATTTGTACTCTGGTACTGCTGGGGAGGAGAAGAGGAGGAGATATGTAGAGAAACTTGGAAGACATACTTGGAAAAGATATATAGGTAAGGGATGTGTGGGAGGACTACTCCTGGTCTTTGGCAGAGACATTGGCAGCTGCTGTTCTGACTTCACAGTGGATTATCTGGTACATTATGAATTCTGAATCCCCATTCAATCTCAGCTCTTTAGAATCTGCTTAGCCCTCTGCTTGTGGTTGCCTAACAGAAGGCACCTTAGACTTGTGGCAAGTTTTCAGGCCTCAGCAGCCCTTCTTTAGGCTGACCCTATTTGGTTGGGCATTTGCCCATAAGAGGGTGGATAATCTAGGGAGGTTTGTTGAGAATCTATTATTAAAAATATCCTTTCCTCTCTATTTCATCAATTCTATTAAAGATCTGTCATACTTAAAGTCAAAATGCTTGTCAATCTCTTCCTGTACCCATGCACAACCCACATGACATACAAACTGTGCCAGCTTCCACAAATCTCTTCCCATCCCTCCCATAGCCCGAATTTCTTAGTTTCTACCTCTGTAAATAAAGGACTTTAACTGGATCAGGTTTCTCAATATACTAGCTGTGCAATAATTATAGCTTAACATGAATTCAGTAAAGTTTTCTTTTTTATCATGATGGCTTCTATATATATTTGAAGAGTAATTGTACACACATGTAAAAGATATATTTTTCTGGCTTACAGATTAGTATACATGTGGATTTGAAGGCATTGTGCAATATTTCTGGGAAACCCCCATGGCATGGGACCCTACATAAGAGGTGAGATGGTCCCTCCTGTTAGTAGAATCTAACACTATGACTAAGCAAAAGGAACTAGACATGCTTTCACACACACACACACCTCCTCTCGTGCTCTTCTTAGGAGAGACTTAAGTGCATTAAGTAGTAATCCATAAAATGCAGGAAGCTCTGCATTTTAAGCCCTGCCCTGATGGTATTTTTGGGTCAACAGGAATAGTTTAGCATCAGAGGCAGGTGGAGCTCAAGATTCAACAGCTGCTTATCCAAGCAGGACAAGCAGCAGGGAAAAATGTGAGTTGGGAGTAACTGAGACAAGTGCTCCTAAAGCAAGCAAAAGATACACCCAGAATAGATTTCTCTTTGGTGGGAAACACTTTGACAGTGTTGCTTTTACCTTCAAGGAGCTTGCAATGAATATAAATAAGACAATATATGAACAGTAAAGTGTAGACAGAACAACCTTGGGATCAATGGTGTTTAAGCTTTTAGATGGCACAAGGGATTCTGAAAGTGCATTAAGTAGTAATCCATAATTTTACTAGGCACAGGGCCTCCCTGGTGGCACAGGCGGTTGAGTGTTGCACTGTGAGGCTGTCTGCAGCCTCTGCAGCGCGGGTTTGATACCGGCCGGCCGGCGAAAATCCCACATGGCGCGGCAGACCTCTCCTGTCTTGCGCTGCTCCCCTCAGCAGTGTATTTCTGTCGTCTGCCTGTTCTGTTCCCCACTCTATCTCTGGTGAATCCTCTCACCCTCCTGCACATCTGGCCTGTACTCTGGTTCTTGTATAAATAAATAAATCTTTAAAAAAAAATTTTTACTAGGCACAAATGTGAATCATAAAGGCTATGAAGCTGGTCTGTAAGAATGAGTATAAAATGGTACACAGTAGCGACAGATTAACCTCTAAAATTCCTTTAAGTTAGTTTAATTTAACTTAAATTCCTTTAAGTTATAATTGTAAATTCTTTAAGATAGCATATTTTGGTAGACAAGAAAAAGTACTCTGGAGCTAAATAACTGTTTATTAGCTGGGTAACCTTGGGCGAGTTATTTAACCTCCTTGTGTCTCAATTTGTGCATCTACAAAATGGGATAACAGAGCTTCCTCAAGGGATTTCTGTATTAAATTATCTAGTATCTGAGAGGCACTTAAATAATGCATGACACATATTAAGTGCCATATTAAGATTTCTCTTTAGGGGCCTCCCCAGTGGCGCAGCGGTTGAGTGCTGGGTTGCGAACCTGCCTGCAGCCTCTGCGGCGCCGGTTCGATCCCCGGCTGCTCCCCAGCCACCGGAGGAGGGTCCCACATGGCACGCAGACCTCTCCTGCGGCCCGCTGCTCCCCTCAGCAGTGTACTTCGGTCCTTCTGCCTGCTCTGCTCCCCGCTCTGGCTCTGGTGAATTCTCTCACCCTCCCGTGCTTCTGACTGTACCCAGTGCATGTATAAACAAAACAAACAAACAAATAAATAAATATAAACATGCCTCTATAAAAAAATTAAAAAAAAAAAAGATTTCTCTTTAGAGAACTCAAAGTATTTTTTATAAAGTAAATTTTGCCCCAGCCTCTTGTTTTTGTGTGACCCATGAGCTAAGAGTAATTTCTACATTTCTAAATGGTTGGGGGAAAAAAATCAAAGGAAGATGATTAATATTTCATGACATGAAAATTATATGAAATCCAAATTTCAGTCTCCATATAAGTTTTCCTGGAACACAGACATATCATACAATGGCAAAGTTGAGCAGTTGTGACCAATGACCCACAAATATTTACTATCTGTCTCTTTATGAAAAAGTTAGCTGCCCTCTGCTCTAGAGTTTCAGGAAACAAATATTATGAAGAAGGAAATAAGCACATTATCTATAAAGAAGATGATGCTGACCACTTTCCAAAGATACCCCTTTCCTACCAGTCCATACCAACCCTGATTTTCTGCTGGTATTCCGATCCCCACTGTTGAACTAGTATGAAATGCCCACACTATGTGGAATTCAAAACAGATAATCATAGCTAATACAAAATATTTGTTCCTTTTTGAGAGGAGAATGATTTAAGCCTGAAATAGAAGCTATTAATGGCCTGTATGGGCCTGTCACTACCAATGTGCCTTTTTAAAAAAAAACTTCAGTTTCTTAGCCATAGTTATGTAATTATTCTCTTTTCATCCCCATGGAGTTTAAATGCCAATTAACCCCAGCAAATAATGTAGACTTGTCCACCAGAAATATAGGAAGTGGACTACATAAAGATGCCTTGAAGCATCTGCGTTCCCACTTCAGCTATCAACCAATCCCCCAACTTCATTTAGTAACACCATGCACAAAGCCAGCTCAGACCAGCTTTCCACCCCCAATCAAAAGCTTAATCAGGTGTTAGATGAGTAAGGCAATTCCACACTGAAGATGGGAAGCCTCAGTCCCAAGTACTGTGCTTTTCTGTTTTAACCTAGCTCAGGGTATGTCAGACTCCTAGAGGGTAATAAGGGTCTTGTACATCCCTTAAATAGCTCAGTAAATATTCGTCAAATTAAAGTATCAACTCTGTCCTAAACAGCAGTCCAGAAAATCAGAAATTCACTGTAAAAATAAATTAATCCCATAGAAAAGATGGCAGTTTACCAACAATTAGAGTCAAAGTGGACTGTAGGTTCTCTTGCTTAAATTTAGAAAAGGATATCAAAGACTGAGCAGGAAGCATTGTGATTTTCTATTCATTTCCTACAAATTTTTCTTACAAATAAATAGGTAAAGTAAATCTAAAGTAATCAAAGTAAAAATAAAGAACATTAATGCTTGATGGCTACTGCAACAATAATCTATTGCTATTTTCACTATTAACTAGATGTATATATGTTTATACTTATTAACTATATATTAATGTCTAATTAAGACATTTATCAATTATAATATTATGATGCTGATGGTCTATTAATTATTTTAGGTTACTTGAAAGTTAATAGAAAACACTTTGGTTTTAACACAATGCCACTAAAAACCTTCCCCAAAATCTGACTAGTTATTGACTCCATCTCATGTCAGCTCTGTCCAGCACTTCTTACCTTCTGGGAAACTGTGTCTTCATTCCAACGATAATGTACTAAATAAAGTATTTTTGAATATTTGTCAAATGACTCCTATCTGACAAAGAACTCATACCTACAATATATAAAGAACTCTGAAAATTCAACAACAAAAACATTCCAAGAGAAAACATGTAAAAAAAAAAAAAAACGAAGAGGCATTTCCTCAAAAAGGATACACAGATGGCAAGTAACACATAAAAAGATGTTCAACATTACCCATCAGGGAAATGAACAAGTATCACAAAAAGATATCACATATACTGTCTAAAATAAAAAAGTGATAAGAAAAAAAAAAAGTGATAAGGCCAAATGCTGGTGAGGATGCAGAAGAACTGGGTCATTCATATTAACCAGGACTCTGCAGGAAAACTGAACTAATAGGATATAGATCTGGGTGTGTCTGTCTATAGCACAGACTGAGAGATTGAGATTGGTAAGATTTTAAGGAATTGGCTCAAGCAATTATGGGAGTCAGCAGGGTAGAGAGTCAGGTAAGATTTGATGTTGCAGCCTTGGGTCCAGAAATTTGCAGGGCAGGCCAGCTGGTAAGAAATTCAGGCTATGCTGCAATCTTGAAAAATTGTTTCTTGTTCAGGAAACCTCAGTTTCTGCTCTTAAAACTTTCACCTGTGTTGCCCTCCTCTTTTCCCTTCTCAGTATATAGTCCTCATGAAGGAGAAGATGCTGCTTGTAGTTTAATTTTTGTTTTTTAATTCAATCTGCAATTAGAAAGTATGAATTCTGGCAAATGGCTAGAGTTCTCACTAATCCTGGTCTGGTCCCGTGTTCCCTATAGCCCTTTAACCCAGCAACACCCACACAGTCTGGGGACCAGTCCCCTCTCCTGCTTATATCTCTCCCCAAATTGCTTTACATGGGGAGGGAAGAAGAGGAGGCCTGCCCTCTTCTCAGATCTGGGAGGGCCCTGCCCCATGGGCTTCACCCTTTCCACATTTTCCAGCAGCAACTGTGACTCTCCCTGACACATTTGTTACAATCAAACTAGAATAAAACTATAAATTTAATATGAAAAAAAAAGATCTTCACCTGATTGGGTATGGTTCATACACATTATGGAAGGTAACTGGCTTTGCTCAAAGTCTACTAACTTAAAATGTTAATCACCTCTTAAAAATATATTCACAGCAACATCTAGACAGGTGTTTGACCAAATAACTGGACACCAGAGTCCAGCTAAGTTGACAAATAAAGTTAGCCACTGCACTCATACATGCCAACAGAGGTACAAAATGGTATAACTACTGTGGAGAAAAGTTTGGCAATTTCTCCTAAAACTAAAAATACATTTTCCATATGACATGGCAATTGCACTCTTGGGTATTTACCCCAGAGAAATGGAAACCTACATTCATATGGAATCCTGCACATGAATGTTTATAGCAGCTTTATCTGTAATAGCCAAGGTCCTGCCCTGGTGGCACAGCGGTTGAGCGCTGGGCTGCGAAGCTGCCCACAGCCTCTGCAGTGCCAGTTCAATCCCTGGCCGCCGATGAGGGTCCCACATGGCGTGACAGACCTCTCCTGCCATGCCCGCTGCTCCCCTCAGCAGTGTATTTCTTCATCAGTCTGCCTGTTCTGCACCCGCTGTGGCTCTGGTGAATTCTCTCACCCTCCTGCGCTTCTGACTGTACCCAGTGCTTGTATAAATAAATAAATTAAAAAAATAAAATAAAATAAAACTGTTATCTGTAATAGCCAAAAAAACCTGGAAAGAACCTAAATGTCCTTCAATAGGTGAATAGTTACACAAAACATGTTACATCAAGATCATGGAATACTATTCAGAAATAAAAATACTACTCAGAAATAATATTTATTATCATATACACAGTAACATAATACCCCCAAGATATTACGTTGAGTGAAAAGAAAAAATAAATCTCAGAAGGTTACATACGCTATGATTCGATTTATATAACATTCTCAAAATGAGAGATGAAAAACAAATTAGTGGTTGCCAGAGATTAGGGATGGTGAGTGGGAGGGGGACAGGTATGATTATAAGGAGTGGCACAGAGGAGATCTTTGCGGTTATAACAGCTCTCTACTGTGGATGTCATTCTGTATGTGGAGGTCACTGGTCCTTGACAAGAACAACTAATGGTGGCCTGAAGTAATTAATTTGCCTATCTTCACTAAAACACGAGTTCCACCCAGGGACCAATCTCTGTATGTCTAGCAGCTAACTGTTTTTTAAATATTATCTTTCGGCCTCCCTGGTGGCGCAACGGGTTAAGATACAACCTGTGAAGCAATCCGCAGCCACTGCAGCACGAGTTCGATCCCTCAGCCTGCCAGGGAGCAGCCCACATGGCGCAGCAGACCTCTCCTTTCTCGCCTGTTGCTCCCCTCAGCAGTGTATTTCAGTCAATATGCCTGTTCTGTTCCCCACTCTGTCTCTGGTGAATCCTCTCACCATCCACACCTCTGGCCTGTACCCCAGTTCTTGTATGCATAAATAAATCTTTAAATAAATAAATATTGTCTTTCTTATTTATTTATATTAATGACATAGAATTATTTTACATCCTTGCTTGTTTTTTCACAGTATAGGATTTCTTTTTTTTTTTTTTTCTAAAGATCTATCCACTCATGCATACAATGAGTGGTATAGGCCACAGGTGCCGGGGTGAGAGGATTTACCAGAGACAGAGTGGGAAGCAGAACAGGCAGATGGACCGAAGTACACTGCTGAGGGGAGCAGCGGGCCAGCCAGGAGAGGTCTGCCGCGCCATGTTGGTTTTTCCCTGGCTGGGGATCGAACTCATGCTGCAGTGGCTTCGTCTCAACCCCTTGTGCCACAGTATAGGATTTCTTCCCTTAGGTGTCGTCACCATAATTTCCCCACCACCAATGCGTAGTCCTCCACCATAATCCACTGTGCTTTCCTCGCACTCTGTTTCCTCCCTTCTCACTATCACCAGCCCCCATGACTCAGATCTGTGGTCAGCTTTCAAGGATCCATTTTAAAGTCTGTCTTTGTCTGATGCTTTGTTCGGTTTCTCTATATTCCACATACAGAGGTATATATATTTCTCCTGGCTCACTTCACTTAGGACAATACCTTCCAGTACCATCATGTTGCCACAAATGGCAAGAGTTTATGTTTTTAAATTGCTGAGTAGTATTCCATTGTATATATACACATCTTCTTGAGCCACTCATCTGTTCTTGATCCACTCATCCACTCATTTAGGTTGTTCCCATATCTTGGGTATTGTAAATAGTGCTGCTCTAAACAAAGGAGTATCGGTTTCCTTTTGAATTAGTGTTTTTTGTGTCCTTTGGATAGATACCTAGGAGTGGAATTTCTGGGTCACACGGTAGAACCATTTTCAGTTTTTTTTTTTTTTAAAGATTTATTTATTTATTTATACAAGCACTGGGTACAGTCAGAAGCACGGGAGGGTGAGAGAATTCACCAGAGCCACAGTGGGGAGCAGAGCAAGCAGAAGGACCAAAGTACACTGCTGAGGGGAGCAGCGGGCGGCAGGAGAGGTCTGTGCGCCATGTGGGGCTCTCCTCCGGGGGCCAGGGAGCAGCCGGGGATCGAACCAGCGCCGCAGAGGCTTTGGGCAGCCTCGCAACCCAGCGCTCAACTGCTGCACCACCAGGGAGGCCCCATTTTCAGGTTTTTGAGGAATCTCTCCACACGTCTTTCCATAGGGGCTAAACCAGTCCATGGTCCCACCAACAGTGTCAGAGGATTCTTTTTTCTCCACACCCTTGCCAGTATTTGTTGTTTCTGGGTTTTTTGATATGGGCCATTCTCACAGGTGTGAGGTGTTATCTCATTGTGGTTTTGATTTGCATTTCCCAATGCAAATCCCAAGTTATGTTCAACATTTTTTCATATGTCTGTTGACTATCTGCAATGTCTTCTTTGGAAAAGTGCCTATTTAGTTCTTCTGCCCCTTTTTTGATTGGGTTGTTTTTGTTGAGTTGTATAAACACTTTGTATATATTCGACATCAGTCCCTTGTCTTTTGACATGGTGTGCAAATATTTTCTCCCATTCAGTAGGGCAGCTCTTTGTTTTGGTTTCTGTCTCTTTCACTGTACAGAAGCTTTTTAGTTTGACATAGTCCCAGTTTATTTTTTCCTTTATTTTCCTTGCTGCTGGAGATACGTCTGCAAAGATGTTTCTGAAGTATATGTCAAGGAATGTTTTACCTGTGTTTTCTTCTACATATTTTATGATTTCAGGTCTTACATGCAAGTCTTTTATCCATTTTGAGTTGATTTTCGCTAACAATGTTTGTTGAATGAATGAAGCTTCTGAATCAATCACCAAAATATACAATATTAAATATCAGTTTCCATTTTGTTGGGCTCCTTACTACCAAGTCAGATCCAAATCCTAAAATGGCCCTCAGTTATCCCAACCATTTTTTTCCCCCACCAAGCTTCTCTTTTCAATCTCCCTAAATTTTCCTATTTCCTCTGCTTGAATCCTTATCCTCTTTCTACCCAGTGAATTACTCCTCATCTTTAGAGATCCAGTTCAAATGCTCCAGCACCTCAAGGAGTTTGCTCCCCTGACTTCCAGGCAGTCAGCTCTCCCCTTCTTGCAGTATCTGGTTCAGCCTCAAGCACATATTATATTGTCCCTACCAAATGTCTCCCTGTCCAGTTTGAATATTCTTTCTATGCAAAGAAAAGGTTGTAGGGGCCTCCCTGGTGGCACAAGATGTTAAGAAGCAACCGCAGCCACTGCACCATGAGTTCGATCCCCGGCCAGGGAGCTACCCACCTGGTGCAGCAGACTTCTCCTGACTCGCTCACTGTTCTCCTCAGCAGTGTATTTCAGTCAATCCATCTGTTCTGTTCCCCACTCTGTCTCTGGTGAATCCTCTCACCACCCCACCCCCACACCTCTGGCCTGTACCCCAGTTCTTGTATAAGTAAATTAAAAAAAGAAAGAAAGAAAGAAAAGGTTGTATCCCAGCATTTAGAAGAGTGCTTCAATCCTGAGTCTATGTAATGAATCCTAAACCTTATTTCATCTAAAAGGTAGCTCTCAGTCCTTCATCTGAGATACAGATAAGCAACAAACTTTTGATGACATTCCTATCTTCTTTTTAACCTTTAGTCTTCTGGCTCAGGACTGGTGGAGTCAGTGGGAGGATGGCACTGGCCCTTGACTAAAACGTAGTGGTGGGAAAGCATAAAGAGTGTTACTCTAACCTCATCTGAAAATTTTGCTGGTTAAAGCAATAAACTGAAGAAAAAGATGGTAAGGTTTAGGGTCAATTATGGAGGGTTTGACTTCCAGGCTAACAGCATCCTCAGTCCTGGACGAGGATAGTCATACTGCAACTGCTCTGTTCAGATGAGTTTCTAACAAGGTGGCATATAAGAAAAAGGTAGTGCTTGTCCATCCCACCACAGAGAAAAACAATTAGTCCTTGCAAACTCATAGGGATGGGAAACAGACTAGTAAAATAAAACACACTGGGTATACATTGGAGTTTTAATCCAATTTTAAAGCATACAGTCTGAAACTTCCTACCAGAACCTGAGTTTCTCTGCTTTAGGGGGCCACACTGTATAAGTGACTCAGGAAGTAGGTGAGGGAGGAAGTGGCTGACCAGTTAGCACTTAAAGACCTAAAGTTGTGGTCCCATATGAAGAGTCAGAAAAGCGTTGGCTAAAGCATTCAGGCCTATCCACACCTCTTCCAAACTCACCACTGCCTTCTACCTATGTCCATCCAGTAAGATAGAATGGGAGGAGACGGAGATGGGAGGGTAGAGTTCTTAGAAACCACAGAATATCTAATTGTACCAACCACATGTGATTTGTAGATGTTGTTTACCAGTTAAGACATCTCACTGTGAGAATTCAGGGAGTTTGGTCTGCATCCAAACCACCTCCCCAGTCATACCTTACACCCTGCAACTCTAAGTCTAACTTGTTTAAGAAACATCCTGTATGTGTACTTTCATGCCAGGGCCCTTGAACATATTCTCTCTCAGCTTGGAATGACTTTCCCACAATGACTGCCAAAGTCCTACAGGTCTTGCAAGGCACCAGATACCATCCTCTCAATGAAACTGTCACAAACCCTCTAAAATGGAAATAACTGCTATTCCTTTGATGTTGTTTCCTTAGGCCTCTGGTTATATTGGTGCAGTGACAAAATTTATCACACACTCTTATCTCATAATAAATTGATAGGTATCTCTCTTCCCCAATGAGCTTTAAATGCCAAACACAGGGCTTAAAAAATAAAAGTACTTTTGCCACATCTTGGATATCAAGAACAAGCTAGCAGTCCTAGAATGGTCAACTAGTAGTGGTGGTAAACACCACAGGACATCCTTAAGCTTCTCTCTTCTATATGTCACAGAAGGTAGTGACAGATTTCTCTGAGCAGCTTAATCGCAGATTCAGTTAAATCAGCAGTTCTTCCCTTAATCCTACAGAAAACCAGCCACCAGCTGTTGTTCCTGCATTCCCACTACTCTGTGGCGCTCCCCAGTTGTCTTGCTGACTTAAAATGAGAGCCTATGGATACAGAAAAAAAGCCCAGCAATATGGAAAACAGCACCTTTTAAAAGCACCAAGAGCTGAGCAGCTCTGCTCTACTTCCTACTCCCCTGGCAAATTTCTAACGTCTGATTTTCACTATGTGCAGAAGAATAGAATTTCCTTCAAGAAAAGTCAGAGGTGGTCTCTGTTGCTCTGGCTGTTAATATCTTCCCTCCCAAATAAGAAAAGGGGAAAGTATAAGTGAAATTTTGTGCTCTCTTCATGAACTATGAAAAATGCATCCGGGCCTCCCCGGTGGCACAGCGGTTGAGCGCTGGGTTGCGAGGCTGCCCGTAGCCTCTGCAGCGCCAGTTCGATCCCCGGCTGCTCCCCGGCCACCAGAGGAGGGTCCCACATGGCGCGCAGACCTCTCCTGCCGCCCGCTGCTCCCCTCAGCAGTGTACTTCGGTCCTTCTGCCTGCTCTGCTCCCTACTCTGGCTCTGGTGAATTCTCTCGCCCTCCCGTGCTTCTGACTGCACCCAGTGCTTGTATAAATAAATAAATAAATAAATCTTTAAAAAAAAAAGAAAAGAAAAATGCATCCTATCTTTCTTATACACACTCCTAACAGCTTGTCCTGATTTTTTCATTCATAAATATATGAATAATTATAGTTCACTTTTATTCATTCACTCACTTAAGAAATATTTACTGAAACATATCATGCAACGAACTATGTTGAGCCTTGGGTCCTAACTCTTTGATTTCATGTCCTTTGGAAGTCTCCCTAGGAAAGAGTCCAGTCATCTGTGGCCTTAGAAACTCTTTGCTTACTTAATCACCACTTTGTAAACTTGCACCCTGAGCTTGAGCCATGTCTTGAAATTGTGAGCACATTAAATGTGACATTTCCCTAGCCTTGCATGGCTTCAACTACCCTAATTACCTCATTTTATGGAATCAGAGAATATTTGTCTTTTTGTAATTGGTTTATTTCACTCAGTGTCATGTCTTAAAGGTTCATCCATGTTGTAGCATGTGTGAGAATTTCCTTCCTTTTTAAGACTGAATAATATTCCATTTACATGTATAGATTATACAAAGAAAATGTACCACATTTTTGTTTATCCAGTTGTATCTCTGGGCTGTGTTCATCTTTTGGCAATTATGAGTAATGTTGCTGTGAATATGTTTGCACAAATATCTGTACAAATATCTTGAACTTATTTTCTGAAAAGCATATCCTGCACAGTCTGCCCAACATATTGGATCATATTTGAACTACAGATTCACTACTTTGCCTGCCAAAGACCCAAGCTCTACCCTTACCTTCATGGCCCTGAACACAGCTGGTCAGGTCCACCGGAACACAGGAGCCATCATGGTCTCCTCTGGCCTGCCATTCTGCAAGCAGTTAAGCATCCTCAGTTCCAACCGAGACAGAAAGGGAGCACGGTGTCTTTAGTTAATGCTTGGGAAGTATGTCTGCGTCAGGCTCCAACAGAGCTACAAGACTTTAAAGGTGAGATGTAAAATTTAACAGTAATTTCTCCTATGTCAGTTTTTCAGTCACCAATTAGGGCAGTTCCATGATCACCTGCAGTGAGCTAGAAAAAGAAACATTTTCCATTTCTGGTTCATCTGCACTCTTTAATTCCTAGATACTGTGTTGAAACTATGGAAGTACACACTAGAGTAAAAAAGCAATTGTAACCTACTCTAAAAGTCTAAAACTATACAAAGGCTCTAGCATTATACAATAGGGGTAGCCAACTACAGTCAATGGGTTTAGCCCACACTTATTTTTGTAAATACAGATTTATTGGAATACAGCCATACCACTTATTAATGTATTGTGTACAACTGCTTTGGTGCCACACAATCAGAGTTCAGTACTTGCAACAAACTATGTATGACCCACAAATCCTAAAATATTTACTATCTGGCTCTTCATAGAAAATGCTTGCCAACTCCTGCTTCACACATCTTGGTTCATCCTCTTCTCCCCATTTGCAAACAAGTGCTGATGTAATCAACTGTTTGGGCAGAAAAGGTCTTCCTAAGCTAACTCTGGGCAAGTTGGCTGTTTGTAATGAGGCAATGTAAGTGCCCATATTCATCAAATGAAGAATAGGAAAGTAGATGCCAAGCTTGTAATTTAAGAAAAGATCTTTAGAAAAACAATATGGTCTCATTTTCCATCAACCAGTCAACAAGCTGAAGCAGGTGTGGCCAAGAGACAAACCATGGCATCTCATGCACAAAATAAAGGAAATGCCAGCAGTTAGAAACATCTCCAAACATAGGTTTTTTTAAATTCACCCAGTAGGCCAACCTCTAGATGCCTCAGGGTGAACTCCATGAATGTGGCTTGGCTGGTAAATGATTTTCCAAGATACCGCCAACTTTCCCTCCCCACAAATCAGGCAGTGTCAAGCTCTCATATTCATCTTCTTAGTGTCAAAATTTAACAGCAGTATCCACAACATAACTTAAAGGAGAGAGCAAATTTGCCTTTTGGAAATAACAGTATTTTCTGATGAATCAGTTCATATCACAAGTGCACTCTGTGATACGTGCGAATGTATACATGTGCTCTCAAGAACCACATTCTTCCTCTTGGTTCTAAAAAGGAGAAAGTCTGAAAATGAAGACAACCACCTGAAAAAAAGTCTGTAGAAAACTCTGGAAATGAACGATACTCAGAAGCATAAATTTTCCAAAATGGTATCATTTAAAAACCAAGAATTCATACTAGAAGACTAGTAGAAAAAGCCTGTGTCTTTCTTTTCTCCTGAAATCAAATCGTGACTTTGAATCTAGGCATACACATCATTATCCTCAGTATTCAGTGATGACACTTAAGATGGTGTTTATTACCCTTCCTGCTTCCTACCAGTAGCAAGACAGGTGAGTAATCTGACAGAGGATATAAAAGCATTGCTTCTACCAATGAACAGCTGTGTTACACCTCAGATAATATAGCTTTGTGCCTTGGGCAAATCCCTTAATAGCTCTAAGCCTCAGGTTTTTCTCATCTGTAAAATGAATGGCATTGATAGATGACCTCGATGGCTCCTTTTTAATATGATTATTCTAGCTCTATAATTATAGCTGTGTAATTCACTACACTACACATAACAAAAAAATGGCATGCATCAACAAGTCTCCACTTCATTTCCTGATAGTCTTCTCCACCTATTCTTTCACCACAATATCAGTGGGACAACTAATTAGGCAAGATTCCAGATTCAAATCTGTGACTCCTGAAGTTAGTTTCATTGTGAATCGTATAACCTGAATTTAGTGGGTCAAAAGAAACAATTCTAAAATTGTGCCTTTCACCAATGGAAAAGACATTTCCTTCTGGAGACTAGTCTCAGATATGCGTTCAAAACCTCAGCAGAGACCTTAAGAAAATGCTGGGAAGACCCAAGCCCACAGATCTTTGAGAAAACATTTATTAGTGGTTGCAAAACAAAGCATGTGGGTGTGTAGGAGGCTCCTCTCTCTTCTAAGCTTATGGGTCAGCAAATAGTATGCAGGTTTAGTGACCCCATTCTCTTCTCAAACACAAGAAAAATTAAAAAGTATGTAAGGTGAGGAAGAATAAAAATACATGAATCTGGTGGGTCTAAACCTCATGAATAAAAAGCTGTGGAGAACACTCACTGAATCTGCAGAGTTGGCCCAATCACTGGTTCCACAGGAACCTGATAGAGGCAGCCTGAGCAGTTGGGCTCCTCAAAACTCAGAGGAGACCAGCTGTTCAGAAGAGGGGATACAGACTTCTCTACTCAGACCAGGTCTTATGTTCTAAATTGCCAAAAAGGCTTGTATTTTCATCCTAACATTAAAAATAAAATGATTTGCTAGCAGAAGGATCATACGCTTGAAGAATATTCAGTTGGATTCATAACCCAAGACCTAAAGATGGACTTCAGGGGAACTGCTCTCAAGACTGAATTTTACATGTACACAAGCATGTGCATTTTTCTGGGGAGAGGGTTCTTTGCTTAGAGATTTCCAAAGAGGTTCAGGTCGCCAGAAATAGAGAAGGTAATTTACAAAAAAAGAAATTCCAATATATTAACTACCCTTTTCTGTTATATTTCTATTTAACTATCCAACAAGTAACCCAGGGCTTTAAATTTCAAATATTTCCAGAAAGAAAATTAAGCAAGGTGTCGGAGTTGGCAGTAAACTTTGAGAATGTGGCATGGCTGCTTTCATGGTATTCAGATAGAAAAGACTCCATTCTAAAATTCTGGAAGATAGAAAAGATGTCAGGTTAAGGATGGGTATAATTGATCCGAGGTAGATTAATTCACATAGAAGTAGCTGAAAACAGTTCAATGTCAGTGACAGAAGAGGCAACAGGAGAGCATGAAAGAACGTTTGACCTAGAGTATAGAAAGAAAGAGCCTCGTCTCTATTCCTAGGTCTAATTCAATCTGTGATCTTGGACAAATCCTTCCCCCTTCTGTGACTGGGTCCTCATCAAAATGTAAATGAATTCAGACTACTGAAGTAGAACAGTGATTTGCAAATTCTTTTAAGACAATGAAATTACATTTAGATAAAATCATCCAGAATTCATCAGAAACTACAACAAACTCAAAATGACAGGTCAAAAATACAAATTTGTCTCTACTCCCTCTGAAAATCCCATTCAGTTACTGTTCATAAGTATCTAATACTTGCTGAGCATTTACTACATGATTGTTTTAAGTGATTAACTAATGGAATCCTCAACACTCTTATTAGGTAGATGAAGGAACTGAATCACCAGCATTTAAGAAATTTGCCCAAGGCCTCTCCGGTGGCGCAGTGGGTTTAGCGGAGCACTATGGAGCTGTCCGCAGCCTCTGCAGTGTGGATTCGATTTTCAGCCAGCCAGGGAGATGCCCACATGGCCTGGCAGACCTCTCCTGCCTCGCCTGCAGACCTCTCCTGCCTCGCCTGCTGCAGTATCTTCGGTCCGTCTGCCTGTTCTGCTTCCCACTCTGCTTCTGGTGAATTCCCGCACCTCTGGCCTATACCCCAGTTCTTATATAAATATTAAAACAAAGAAAAGAAACTTGCCCAAATCACCACAGCTAGTAAGTGGCAGAGCCCAGATTCAAACCTAGGGAGTCTGGCTCATGTCTGTGCTATATTACCTTTCAGATGGACAATGATGGAATAGCAATGCTCCCAAGAAAAAAAAATGAGACAGCAGTTTAGAAATGTTACCATATTTTGGAAGGTGAAAATCAGACAAATGAACAGTAATTAATGTAGGTGGAGAATATTGAGTACTGATACGGAAAACCACTGCAGAACCTTCTCTAAAACTCAACTTTTAGAGACACAGGCTTTTGCCGAAGGTGTGAGCATGAGGGCTAAAAATATGCAGAACTGGTCCCCATCCTCAGGCAAATAACTGCCATATCAATGCCCCTGCAGAAAGCTGGAGGTTTATTTTCTGGACAGAATGAACTAGAGATAGAGACTCCAGGTTTAGAAGACAAGGAAGTGGCACCATTTGGGGGGTGGGGGGCTAAGTGAAAGTCTGTGTACAGAACCAAGAGCCCCTAGTTTTCCCTCACCATAAGACTCCTAGAATGATAAGGGTCAGTCTGGACAAGGCCATTAACTCTGAGATAGCCCACTGAAAAGGACAGCTCCATCCTCACACAACTACACCTTTCAGAATGTGGCCCCAGACCAGAAGTAGCATTACCAGAAACTTGTACAAAATGTAAATTCTTGGGCCCATGTTAGACCTTCTGAATAAGAAATTCTGGAGTGAGGCCCAACAACCAGTGGTTAAATAAGAAAGCTGGGTGATTTTAATCTCTGCTAAAGTGTTTAAAAAACACTACCCTACAGGCAGGTTCACTAGTCAATAGACCCATCCCACACCAAAAAGCTTCCAACCAGCTTTTCAGTGTCTATTTATCTGAAAAGCAGATTAGAAATCTCTCATTTGTTTATATCCTCTGCCTCTTTTAGTCCAGCTCATTTCTCAAAATTCTTGGTTCCTTACTAAAGATTTTTTCTCTCTCGGACCACTTCATTGCTCTTCTGGAAAACTAATCTGCTTCAGGAAGAGTTGAGAGTGATGCAAAATTTATGCCAGGCATTATGCAAAGAACACTACAAATGTTCTCATTTAATCCTCAAACTAGGGAGAATTAGATAATCATCCCCATTTTTACATTTGGAAAATTGATGCTTAGGCAGATTAAGTAACTTGCACAAGGTTACCACTAAGATTATAATCCAAATCTTTCTATCTCTAAAGCCACGTTCTTCACCATTGCACTCTACTATCTCCAGAGGTCTGACTCAAATATATGGAAGAAAAGTTTCCATAACTGCAGAAAATAAAAGCAAAAAGACGTGTGATAGTTTTGTTCTTAAACAAGGTCCTCCACAGATGCTGAGAACCTTACTGCCAAAGCCCAACAGGGGACAGGGCTTACCGCAGCATCTCTTCACATTAAGGACTCCACAGTTTGGCCAAGTTGCAGCACAGCATGCCTCCTCAGCAGGAATGAATGCAGAGCACAGGGGGGAGGCTGGCTTTGTTGACCAGAATGTCAATAGGGAACAGGTGGTTAAGAGATTCCTTTCCCCGCGGAGCCCATCGGGCCAGGCTTTGGAACCATTGTGGCAGTGTGCATGGTCCCCCTCAAAAGATTTCCAGATTCGATTTTCAAAGCTCTTAAAGAACAAGGTAGTGCTCCAGCAATCAAGGGCAAACAAATGACTCCTGAGGAGAAGCCTCTACAACAGCACGGCTAACTTCCCGGGCCCAAAGAAATGTCTATGGTGACAAGAGACGATGCTTCAGTGGTGCCCCTCAGAATGCACCGTCGGCACCGTGCCCTCCTTACAGAGGGGCTACAAGTCCTTTTGCTCGTGTGTGTATGTGTGACAGAAAACGGAGGCGGGTACCTCAATGTCTCCCACTCCGGGTGCCTCAGCGGCGCACCTCTCAGCCCTTCTGAGGGATAAAAGGCTACCCCTCTCCGTCTCACCACTCAGCCCCCATCAGCCTCTCCTATTCGGCACCTCTGTCTCCCGAACACGGTCTCTCCCTCCGACCTCCCCTGTCCATCCCTCCGCCGGGTAGACCTCTCTTCCCGCTCCCCCGCCCCTCTTTCCTTCCCACCCGGCCCCGGCCCCCTAAGTCCCGTGCCGCCCCGCCCACGGTACCTTGAGGGTCACGTCGCACAGCTTGCCCTGCCGCCGGATCTCCTCCATGACGCCGTAGCCGCGACTAGGCAACTCGGACACGGAGAAGTGCACCAGGTCCTCCAGCTCCTCCGCGCCGTCCTCCACCATCTTCCCCGGCCGCCGCGACTGCGCAGGCCTTGCCGGCCGGCTCGATACTAACCAGGGCGGGGCGAGGGCATGCGCGGACGGCCGCGCTCAGGGCGGGGCTGGCATTGGACGGGCCTGCGCGGCCGCCGTAGTCGCACATTCCTCTACGCCGGAAGCCCCGCTTCCTGCTTCTAGAGCGGGTTTCGTTCCCAACGCTGGCCTCGCGTCTAAGCTGCCGCAATCTTCCTAGATTAATCGGTCTCTTTTCCCGTTTTTTCAGTTCTACCCTGATCTTACTCGTACTCAACAGAGGCTCGTGGTCTTCATTTCCCCCACCACCTCGATACTTCCGGAATCGCCGGAAACAGCCATTGCCATGGCGACTGTGTACACAGCCCTTCCCCCAAGCGTGCCGGATTTCGGTAGATGCTGTTGCAGCAGTAGCACTGCGGGAGGGCTGCCGCCTCGGGAGCGGTGAGCAGGGGCGGAAAAGGGGAGAAGGGAGGCCGGAGATGGGATGTACACCCGGGTGGCGAGCGGCAGCTTGGATCCCAACACTGGTTCATTCTGGAGTCCCCCTGCTTGGTTCTCTGGTCTGTGAAATCCAGACGAAGGAGGACGTCGTCCTTTCAGTCTGTCTGTGCCTTAGTCTATTCTGCCCCACAAGTCTCTTTTATTGCTCCTGAGGTTCAGAGGAAGTGAGGGGTCTGGGTGTGTTAGGAGGGCAGATGTCTTCCTGACTCTTCTGCATCGGCTTTCTAACTGGAGAGGGTTTCGGGATCGCCCGTCCGAGCCTTTCGCGTCTATAGATGGAGGAAACTATTGCAGAGGGAATGGAATGGTGTCAAGGCTCCACACAGGGCTTTGATATGTGGCGTGAGAAAAAGGAGAAGGGCCAGTTATGCTTGGATCGGAGTCTTGTTAAGTCCAGGGCCCGTACATTTGGATCATATTTTGAGGATTCAGAGCTGCCGTTCTGGTGGCTTTGAGGGTTTCCCAGTAAGAGCTCCTCGCCTGGCCAGGAGCTCTTTAACGTAGGGATCCTCCTGGTGCCTACCGTTCCAACAAACGTTTCCTTTCCTTTTTATCCAGCCTTCATGTATGTTTGGTTCTGTTCATTCCCACTGCTAAAACGAATAAGGAAACTGGGAGCCTGTTCCACCAGAAACATCTAAGGGTGGTGACCTTAGAGGGGACATTCCCCACAAGGTCCTGAGGGAGAAGGACCCCTACTAAAAGGGAGAGTGTGGTGAGGGACTGAACATGGTTTCTTGCAAGTGGTACCTGGAAACTCAGAAAGGGTGTGGGTTCAGGGTTGGAGGTGGTGTGGGTGGGGAGTGACATTATATGCCCTTTGGGACTCTCTCAGTAGTGACAGAAGATGGACCCACATGTGGAGAATGATCCACCCTCTGGCTTTCAGCTATGACTATGACCACTAATCACCACTTCTTGAGCATCTGCTCTGTGCTGGGCACGGTTCTGGACATTGAGGGGGGATTCAAAAGACATAAAAGTCACAGTCCTACCCCTCAATTAACTTAATTTGGGAGCTGAAGCCCACTCAAATGAAGCGGCGTAAGAACGGTAACAAGCATTATTTCAGTAAGTGCAAGATGGCATGGGGTCCCCAAATGCCTGGGTATTAAAAGGCTGTTGAGTAGCAGATTTGCTGGAGGGGTATAGAGAAAGCTTGTTTTGAGTTGGTATGGCTCCTGGTACACCTTGAGCCATCCATGGGTGTGAGCATGGGGAGGATGGTAGCAAGGGATGCAAGGAAGAATGATTGCATGTGCATGTGTATGTTGGCAAATTGCAGGACAGAGAAGGGGCAGACTCTACAGGAGAACAATGCTTGCAGCTGGCATGTGCTGCCTTTGTGCTGTCAGTGGATGGGAGCGGATGGCAAGTAGACCTGGGCACCTGCCCCAGAGCTGCCCTACTTCACAGTCCCTTTTAGTGGGCACCCTGGGCAACACTGTAACCTTACTGGGCAGAAGGATGGACCCTTGGTATGATATGGGGAATAGTTCCCAGAACTTTTAAGATTGAGGGTAAGTTCTTGCTTGAGTCAAAACACATCTCCACTTTCAACTTTCCGACATCCTAGGTCAAAGTGAACTTGAGGGAATGAGAGGGAATGTCCTCTTTAGTTTCTTCATTTTGGGGTTCATGCTAGAGCTACTTGTCCCTCTGTATTTCTAGAGCTCAATTTTGCAGACCAAAAAATTAGTACATACATAAAAAACGTTTAGTACATAAATTAGACAAGCCATTATCCTTGCTCACCTGAATACTTTTCAGATTCATTTTCTAAATATTAAAAAGTCAGAATGATCCCATTGTGGTTGGAAAAAAACTTTCATGAAATAATTACTTGAGGAATGTTGGAAGTGGACAAACACTCAGGAGAAGACAAAGATGAAAGTAGCATGATTGCCAGGGGTTAAAGTCTTATTTTTTCCACATCATTGAAGCAATAACTGAAAGCACATGACATGTCTTTAATGAGATATTTAATGCCACTTCTTGATTCTAAAGATAATTGTAAGAGGCAATCAAGTGGTCATCACAAGTTATATCTAGAAATGTGGAGGAATATTATATTTTTCAAATCTGGAATCACTTTTATCAGGTATTATTCAACCTCTCTTAGATAATATATGTAGAGTGCTAATATTCTTTATTTAGTGTACTTTTTTTAAAAGTGAAATAATTATAATTAAAAGAAGAAACTTCCTGTCATGTATGACTTTTTTAATAGTAAATTTCTTGAAAATTAGTTTTTTAAAAAACACTAAATACCTTGTCAGTTTAATCATTAGTGTGCTTTGCAGTGGCACAAACTTTTGTTTCCTTAATAACCATTGATACTGCAATTTCCTATTTGGAGATAAAATTGAGTCAGTTCCCTCTGCCTCATATTTCTCTTAACTCTTCATAAATTCAGCAAATTCCTTTGCAGTTTATCTTACTCAACTGTCCAGGAGTTTGATTTTGCCTCAGTTCCTCTATCCTGCCCCATGAAAATACAGTCATCTTAGGGGCAAATGCCTCATTTCTTAATGAACTTCTCCAGCTCTGACAGGGAGATCAAAAGAGATGTGCCTGTGTAGCACAAGTCCCGCGCTCCATTCAGTGTCTGTTTTGTTGGAGCATTAATTCTATTTTTTTTTCCAGTGGCTCCAATGAACAGCATGGAGCATTAATTCTAAATGAATTTTTGTTGTTTTTTGTTTGTTTGCTTTGTTTAAGATTTATTTATTTATTTATATAAGGCCAGATGCGCAGGAGGGTGAGAGGATTCACCAGAGACAGAGCAGGGAACAGAACAGGCAGATTGACGAAACACATTGCTGAGAGTAGCAGCAGGTGAGGCAGGAGAGGTCTGCCGCACCATGTGGGACCCTCGCCTGCCAGCTGGGATTGAACCAGCGCTACAGAAGAGGCTGCAGACAGCTTCACAGCGCGGTGCTCAACCGCATGTTCCACCAGGGGAGGCCCTCTAAATGAATTTTTAACATTCTTTATATTCATGGTTCTGGAATAATGAAATTATTGAAATTTCAGAGTTCAGTCTTAAGACTACTTGACCATAAAGTACCCAATTATATTGTACAAATTACAAAAATAATAAGGTAAAAGAAGGAAAGAAAAAATGGTAGATAAATCTCAGAATATGTAAAATTGGAAATGTTTCACCTCAGAGTAACTTAACATTGAAATGTGTACCTTTGCTGAATATTTTTGAACAATGAAGTTATTTAGTATATTTTCATCTTTTTTTCTAGTATTAGCTAGATTTAACAAAACTGATGAAATTACAGATATATTTTACTTAGCTTTTTTTTAGTGCTCTTGAGATTTTCTCAGTATTTTTTCTCTCAATATTTAATCCTTTGTCATCAGTCTATAAGGCATCTAAAACATTGATTAACTTGTAAGTTCCCCTTAAAGCATAAACATCAACACTTTTATCACTTCTACTTAATAACCCTCTTTGCTTCTCCACTCTATGTCAATGCCAGGACCAAATTTTGCTAATTAGTATTTAAATATTTTCACACAAATATTCTCAGGAGAGGGCCTAGTGTTATTTGACCAATGAGACTAATATTCTATGAAATATGAAGTGGCTTAGTTATCATTTAGAGAGTTGTATAATTCCACTTCAAAATATTTTTATAAAATGCTTTGTTGGGCAGGATAGTAAAGATCTATGAATCATCCCCTCAATGCAGCAGTCTCCTTGTGGAATCTCTGCTGGCTGCCATCCTGACTTTCCTTGACTGTTAATGGTCCTTACCTTGAGACAGTCTTTTCCATTGTAAGACAACTCTACATAATAGAAAGGTCATTGACCTGAATCTGCCTCTCTATCTTTTACATTTGTAAGCTTTCATCTTGTTCCATGAAGCCACATCAAACATCAGTTTTAATATTCTATGTGGTAATGATTTGTGATAGTATAAATGAAAGAATTAAAATATATGTGTATCTGAAAGAAAATGATGAGAATATAGTTAGGTTTTAGTAGAGGAAGAGGAGATCATAGGAGACTGATTTTTCTCTCCGTGGAATGCCAGAGAAGAAAGAATATTTGATTATAGGATAGATTAGATGTACTTTTAGGGGATCCATTTCTGATTCAAATTAGTATAGTGGAGGTAGTGGAGGAGGTGCTGCATCTGAAATTATGTTAATGATGAAAAGAAAATTCATTTTAGTGCATTTTATAATAAGTATTTTAGAGGAAAATATAATGAATGATGCTACACATAGGCGCACTCAATAGAGAACATTTCTAGAAACCACACTAGAAGACTAATGCATGAACTGCACACCAAGTTTTTCTGATCCTAATGTGTGACATTTCCTCTCTAATTGTTGTTTGATAATGCTTAATTTCACCGTTTTCTTCTTTTTAGCTAGAATGAGTACTAGGAAAAAAGTTCATGCATTTGTCCGTGTCAGACCCACTGATGACTTTGCTCATGAAATGATCAAATATGGAGATGACAACAAAGTAAGTACTTGTACTTACTTACACAGTACCTGCCTGTGGGCCATTCTCGCCTACCTCACTACAGGTGACTCTGTTTCCAAATGATCTTTTTTTTTTTTTTAAAGATTTATTTATTTTTATACAAGAATTGGTGTTGAGAGGATTCACCAGAGACAGAGCAGGGAACAGAACAGGCAGACGGACCGAAGGACACTGCTGAGGGGAGCAGCGGGCGAGACAGGAGAGTTCTGTCCCACCATGTGGGTTTCTCCCTGGCGGGCCCGGAATCAAACTTGGGCTGCAGTGGCTGTGGATTGCTTCATAGGTTGCGTCTTCACCCCTGCGCCACCAGGGAGGCCCCCAAATAATCTTTTAAGCACCAAGGCAGAATTGGTCAAATTCAGATGGACTCTAGAATTCAAGTCCAAATCACAAACTCAGTGCTATTGAGGAGGAAACTCATAAAACTCCTGTTTTAAAAATGTCTCTTTGGTTAATGAGTTTACCTTTATCCCGTGTCTGACACAGAAAAAGAGACATTTATGCACACTTATGAAAGTTTCTGGTGACCAGATCTGCCATAAAATAATCTCCCAGGGAATACAGTTAGAATATCCTAAGCTTAAACTTACCTACGCATTGATAACTTAAACTTACCCACACAGTGGAAGAAACTCTTACTGAGAGAGCTGGAAAGATCTATCTATCCTTGTGTCCTCACCTCTGTCCTGAGCACCTTTCTGAAGCCTATGACAGGCTTAGAGCAGTTTGAGAGTGTTAGATGTTTGAATTATGAAAACATGTGGGTCTACTATGGGCAGCACTGAGACATTCTTTAAGAGAAGAATTCAAGGGCAATTCAAGCAATTGAAAGCCCTAGCAGTCAGAAAAAGTTCCCTTGAAGTCCTGTGATGTTTACTCTCTGGACTTGGTTTCAATGAATCAGAAGCACCGAGCATTTAACATGTGAATGAAACAAACCTTTCTCTCTTGATCTTTCTTTGTCTGTGTGTGGATTAGAGCAACCAGTATAAGATTTCAATGGGAGTCAGCTTACATCAGAAGTCCCCATTGCAAAGATTGGAATCTATCATTGACTTAATCCAATATATTCCTAAACCAGCTGCTGCCACAGTAGGTTACTATGGAAGGATCTAAAGATCCTAAAATTTTGGGGCCTCCCTGGTGGCGCAGTGGTTGAGCGCTGGGTTGCGAAGCTGCCCACAGCCTCTGCGGCACCGGTTCTAGGGTCCCACATGGAGCGCAGACCTCTCCTGCCTTCTGCTGCTCCCCTCAGCAGTGTGTTTCGTCAGTCTGCCTGCTCTGCTCTCCCCTCTGGCTCTGGCAAATTCTCTCACCCTCCTGTGCTTCTGACTGTACCCAGTGCTTGTATAAATAAATAAATAAATCTTAAAAAAAAAAAAATCCTAAAATTTTTTTTAGAAATCTTTGCATCTTTGCATCAAAAAAATCCACTGATGACAAGTAAGTGGACACCCCCCATATACTCTGATACCAATGAGAAACTGGGTAAGAAATCCAGAACCTCTTCTGCGGTTATTTCATCATTATTCACATTGGTGCATAGGGTGTGTGTGGGAGTATATTCTCACCACAGAACCCACGGAGGCCTCACCACCGGTAACCAGAGAGATGGGGCTCAAGCCCAGCCCTCTGCCACCAAGCCCACTATTCTCTCTGACCTAATTCAAGCCCTCCCTGTATTTATTGAATGCACCTGAAGCTTATTTAATAAGAACGTGATAAGTGTACTTGATGCCCTATCACACATGGGGCACAAAGACGATTACCCTGTAAACTAGACTGAGATATACTTAAGCTATTTGTACTCCAGTCTTGCCCCTGATTCTACCACTTGAGGGTCATCTGACCTCCCTGCAAGAGCTTCCTTCTCCCACACCAAAGAAATCACCCAGAATATCAGCCCAGCCAACAGGTGGGAGTTCCTGTTTTTCCTAAAATTCACTTGCTCTGTTTTCTCACATCCTTCCTTGACTGCCAGTGATATTTTTTTAATACCAATTTCCTAATGAATATCTTGCTCCCTCTTTCTCTTCTTCCCACCTCTTTCTCCCTTTCCCTTTATCTTTTCCTAGAGCATTGATATTCACTTAAAAAAAGATACTCGGAGAGGAGTTGTCAATAACCAGCAGACAGACTGGTCGTTCAAGTTGGATGGAGTTCTCCATGATGCCTCCCAAGACATGGTTTATGAGACAGTCGCAAAGGATGTGGTTTCTCAGGCCCTCAATGGCTATAATGGTAATTTAGTTCATTAACTGTTATCTTACCTAAGAACCTGTGGACCCCCTCCTGGAGAAAGAGGTGCAAGTATTTTATGGTGAATAAAATAAATTATAACCTCACTTACTAACATTTGTTTGCTTATTGTCTCCATGTTCTTATGTTATTATTTGCTTGGTGACATTGTGGGCATGGTGACATTCTTCATAGGAAGATAAACTCACTCCAACTCTGTGTAGGTCATAGGGATTTAACTATTATCTTGTTTCAAATCTCTTAAATATTAGTTTTGAAGATAATATCCTTATGATGAATTTGAAGGAATCCAAATATTTTTCTCTTGCTTACCTACTAAGCTATTTCCATTCATTCTACCAGTATAATCAATGTATTGTTCATATTCTAGTATAGGATTATTTATGTATATGTCATGAGAAACAAGTAGAATTTGATTTTTTTAACAAATTAAAGCAGGTTTATTGGGAAATATTTATACACTTGTTCAGTCTAAAATTGTTTTAAAATCTTAAAAATATATTAAAGTCCATAGACCATCAAAGTTTGCAGACTTTGCCTTTCTTGTGGCTGTTGACTAGAATGTTCCCTGTTTGCAAGCTTCAAGTTTTCTGTTTAAAAGTCCATTAAGTGTAGATACACAACTTTGTAATGGATCCTGTATATGATACATAAGTATGGTTCCTCTCTGACCCAGAGGGAATATGGGCCTGATGAGGTAGAGACAGAGAAACCTAGGCCCAGAGAGGTTGAGGGTCTTGGGCACTGGGTGTTCTGGAACCACAGATAGATTCTGAGTGGACATGAGTTCTTTCTGCTTATTTGTATTGGGTTAATAGACACCATTTCTGGCTCCCTTTCAGATGCTGAATTAGGGACCCTGACTAAAACCTACCTATCCTAGGATTCTCTAGTGACCAAGCATTGTCCAGGCAGTTCTGCTGTGTAAACACCCAGAAGCAACTTTTGGGGTGGGGAAGGCTCAGGCTGCCCAAACCACAAGAAATAGCAGAGAGAAACTGGAGCCCAGGGTGACTGTGAGGTTTGTATCCTAGAGCATGGTGGCGATGATCGACCTAAAGGATGTGAGAGGTGCAAGTAAAAGTGCCTCCCAGAGAGGGCAATGGGACCAGATCCGGACCTGTTTCTAGTGGTCTGTTTCCAGAAGTGGTAAGGGACCAACTAGCATTCTTGTTGGTCCTGTGGAAACTTGCAAAAAAATTGTCACCTTTGACAGGAAATATCCTTCCCAGTACCATCTCTTCTCTCGGTTTTTGAAAGCCCTTCTTGCCTGCTGACCAACCAACCCTACAGGAAGGTAGGGTTGAGACCACAGCAGTTCATGGCCTTGTTAACAAAGGGCTAGAGTTTGATGCTCAGATCTTCCTCATTTTTCTTAGATAATTCCCAGTGACTCTATTTCTAAGATTTCCTGCTGTTCTCAGAAGCCCTCACCTTAGATCATCTCTTGGTAGAGGGAACACTAAATGGACTACAGATTCAGAGCAGCTGTTTGTTTTGACCATTTAACTTTCTGTTTCCCTGCCCACCACTCTCACTGGCAGGAATTCCTGATGTCCTTGGCTGATCCTGATGGCCACCTCCATGCCAGATTCCTGGCAGGCACTAGGCATGCTGGGGATGGGACAACTATCCTTGGATCTTTTTTTCCCCTGGATGTCACCGAGATGTGTTTTGAAATGTTTGCAGGCACCATCATGTGTTATGGGCAGACAGGAGCTGGCAAGACGTACACCATGACGGGGGCAACTGAGAATTACAAACACCGGGGGATCCTCCCTCGTGCCTTACAGCAGGTAGAGAGTGGGCCCAAGGGTGGGATGCCACACACATCCTCTCTACCATAGATGTGACCAGTGCCATGCCAGTTATTGGAGACAGTGGGGACAAATGAGTTTCATGCTGTCTAGGATTCTGGATATGTGGGGGGGGGGGGGCTGGTAATGGGTGTGTGTGCGTGTGCATGTGTGTGTGTGTCAGAGGCCTCAAAAAACTAGGAGTTCAGGTTTCAGACTCTGACTCACACGCAGGCTGAGCCTGTTTCCTCATTTGTGAAAGAGGGAGTTGGACGTGGTGATTGACTTCTTGCTGCTCTTAGGGTCTGTAATGCTATAATTGAGCACTTGTTCCCTATCTTGTTCTGTTTTGTTTTTCTTTAAATTTTGAAAGGGCAGGTTTATTAGGAAAAGGAGAAAGGAAAAAAGAGATAAGCCTGCATAGACAAGTGGTCAGGGAGGAGAGCTGCCCTTTCTTGGTTTTAATGAAGGGGATACGAACCCTTGCAGACCTTTCTTACTGGCCTGCCCTGGCTTCCTCCACCACCTCAGTCCCAGAAGGAACAAAAGGAAGAAGCAGAACATGGCGTGAGCTTTAAGGACTGAGAGTGAGGCTAAAGACAGACAGAAGGACCTTCCTTTGGGGTATGCTAGTCTGCATTCTGTGAGGACCTTCTCTGTTTGGAGAGAGGAGGCACAGGGCTTTCCCCCACAAACACCTTGGGGTTTGATAGCCCTGTATTGTAAGAAGTATAGATGTCCCTCTAGTGTATAAACCATTCATGCTTTAATTTTTGAAGCAGTATCCTTTAAGTTCCACTGTCAAAGCATCACTGTCTTTGCATCTTAGACTTTAATAGCCTAGCAGGACACCGCCTTATAGAAATAGAATGTAAGTCATATGTGCAATTTTTTTTCAAAGATTTATTTATTTATACAAGAACCAGGGTACAGGCCAGATGTGCGGGAGGGTCAGAGGACTTACCAAAGACAGAGTGGGGAACAGAACAGGCAGACTGACTGAAATACACTGCTGAGGGGAACAGCGGGTGAGACAGGAGAGGTCTACTCACCATGTGGGTTTCTCCACGGCTAGCGGGGATCAAACCAGCACTGCAGAGGCTGCAAACAGCTTCACAGCACAGTGCTCAACCACCTGCACCACCAGAAAGGCCCCTATATGTGCAATTTTTAATTTTCCTGTAACCACTGTTTAAAAAGTAAAACTGGTGAAATGAATTTTAATAATATATTTAACTTGGGCCTCTCCAGTGGCACAGCAATTGAGTGCTGGGTTGTGAAGCTGCCCACAGCCTCTGCAGTGCCAGTTCGATCCCCAGCCACCGGGTGAGGGTCCCACATGGTGCGCAGACCTCTCCTGCCGCCCGCTGCTTCCCTCAGCAGTGTACTTCGTCAGTCTGCCTGTTCTGTTCCCTGCTCTGGCTCTGGTGAATTCTCTCACCCTTCCACGCTTCTGACTGTACCCAGTGCTTGTTATAAATAAATAAATAAATAAATCTTTAAAAAAAAATACATTTAACTCAATATATCCAAAATGTCATTTTTACTTATAATCAATATAAAAATTATTAAGCTATTTTGCCTTCTTTTTCTCATACAGTCTTTGAAATCTGTTGTATATTTTACTCTTATGGCACATTTGAATTCAGACACTAGCTATTCTCAAGAAATACTTGATCTATATTTAAATTTCATAAAATTTGCAGTTGAAAAAATAGTTTTATACACACAAGTTGTTTCAAATATTGTTAAAAGTTAACCAATAATTGGATTTAATGTTTTTACATTTATATTTAAATTAAAATGAAATAAAATTTAAAATTCAGCCCCCATGTGCATGAGCCACATTTCAAGTGCTCAGCAGCCACAACTAGCATCTACCATGTTGGATGGTGCAGATCTAGACTATTAGAGCAAGTGGGGGCCTCAGGCATCATCCATCCCAACTCCCCATTTGATAAATGAGAAAATTAGGTGCAGAGAGGGAGGGTATTAGAAATAGAGAAGACTGAGTTCTGGCCTGGCTTCTACACATAGTTATATTGCATGGAACTTTCCACAAATAAGTATTATACCTGCCCTGCTTCAATCACAGGGGAGTTACAAGGATGGAATTTAATAATGGCTATGAATGAGGCTTATGTACAGCAAGAAACTATAAAATGAGACGCTCATTCCAGAGTCCTTTCCTTTCATCCTGCCTTTACTTCTTGGGACTGTACAAGTATTAGCCAATCTGTAAGTGAGGCTTCAAAAAATATCATCCAACAGATTAAAAGTAATATTTGTTGTTGATGCTGATTGTCACACCAACTGGGTTGTAAATTCTTTTAACTAGGACAGGGTTTTTAGGATTTTTCTATTGTACTTTTTGATGTTCTCTCCTGAGGTAAGAATGCCTAATACGAGTTTGTCACTGGAGTTTTGCTCTTGGTCACGACTGTCCAATCTCCCATCTAGGTTTTTAGGATGATTGAAGAGCGCCCCACACATGCCATCACTGTGCGTGTGTCCTACCTGGAAATCTATAATGAGAGTCTGTTTGATCTCCTGTCTACTCTGCCCTATGTTGGGCCCTCAGTCACACCAATGACCATTGTTGAAAACCCTCAAGGGGTCTTCATTAAGGGCCTGTCTGTCCACCTCACAAGTCAGGAGGAGGATGCATTCAGTCTCCTTTTTGAGGTGAGATGATCAAGTCTAAGGGTTCCTTCCTTTCTTTTCCTCCCTCCCTCCTTCTTAGGTTTTTTTTTTCTTCTTCTTAGTTTTTAACTTACTTTGATAACCAGAATGAAAATTATCAAATGCTCATTTAGCACATTCAGATAGTATTAAAAGAATGCAGAAACAAAAAAAGAATTCACTCAATCTGTTTTCTACGTAAGGTCACAATAATGTATACTTTGGCTTATTTCCTTCCAGTCTTTTTCCCTTGCAATTTTTCCTTTATATAGTTGAAATGGTCCTTCCTTCCTTCATTTTTTCTTTCCCTTCTTCACTTTCTTTCCTTTTTCTTTTTTTTAAAAAAAGGTTTATTTATTTATGCATACAAGACCTGGGGTACAGGCCAGAGGTGCGGTGAGAGGATTCACCAGAGACAGAGAGGGGAACAGAACAGGCAGACTGACTGAAATACACTGCTGAGGGGAGCAGTGGGGCAAGGCAGGAGAGAGAGGTCTGCTGTGCCATGTGGGTAGCTCCCTGGCTGGCTGGGGATCAAACTCGTGCTGCAGTGGCTGCGGATAGCTTAATAGCACTGCTTTAACCCCTGTGCCACCAGGGAGGCCCCCATATACACACATAAGTGGGTGCTTGAATAATGGTAAAATGATTATGCTCTATGTACCAGTATTAATTTCCTGATTTTGATAGCATTCTATAGTTTTACAAGTTATCATGGGGAAAGACTGAGTGAAGGATACAAAGAACCTCCCTATACATTTTTTGGCAACTTCCTATGAATCTATAATTATTTCAAAACAAAATGTTTAAAAATAAATATTTCTAAAAGTCTAAAGTTAATTGAAGCGTTTCCCCCCACCCCCGATTCTATAAGCAGCTTAGGATTGTTGCTTTAATTTTTTTTTTCTCTCTCTCTTTTTTTTTTTTTATAGAGGCATTTTTTTTTTATTTATTTGTTTGTTTGTTTGTTTTGTTTATACATGCACTGGGTACAGTCAGAAGCGCGGGAGGGTGAGAGAACTCACCAGAGCCAGAGCGGGGAGCAGAGCAGGCAGAAGGACCGAAGTACACTGCTGAGGGGAGCAGCGGGCGGCAGGAGAGGTCTGCACGCCATGTGGGACCCTCCTCTGGTGGCCAGGGAGCAGCCGGGGATCGAACCGGCGCTGCAGAGGCTGCGGGCAGCTTCGCAACCCAGCGCTCTACCGCTGCGCCACCGGGGAGGCCCTGTTGCTTTAATTTTTAACCCCCAACAAGATTTTATTTTTACTGTCTTATATAATCAGCATTCTTTTACATTTATCTGCAAATTTACAACTTTCTTTGCTTTTCCTTTCCTCCTTAACCTTAACCTGGATTCCTGCTGCAACCTCCTATCCTGCCCCAGGCTACTTTCCTTACTTCTAGACAATCACAGCTACATATTCAAAAAGAAGTTTTAAATATTCCATTATCTTTAGGTGTTTTGCAATAGGACAGTTTTTGAATATTTAGTTCATTTTATTGCTCAAAACACCCTTCATATTTTGAGCTGAGATACAGTGCAAAAGACATAGGATTTGTAATTGGGCACTTGGGCTTAAATCCAGACTTCTTTCAAGCTTAAGTTAAGCCTTAGAGATGAACAAATCATCATTGTCTCCAAGCCTCTTTGCTCATCTGTGAAAGTGGAGACACTAATAGTACCAATCAGATGGGATTGGGCATTTGAACAAATATTTACTGCAGGGCCTTGCTAATCCTATGAGTTAGAGGGAAGGGCCCACTGTGCCTTTGAAAACAAAATTATTAAATATAAATAAATAACAAAATTTTTTATTTTTCCTATTTTAAAAAGTAGCACAGTTTCACTGTAAGAAAAACTATGAAAAAACAAAACTGTATAGGAAAGAGAAAGTGACCCATAAACCCCAGCCCAGAAAGACCATTATTAACAAACATCTTAGTAACAGCATCTGTTTATCCTATTTTGTATGAATACTTTTGCATACCCTAGATTGCAGCAGCATATGATTTTGTCCTTCATTCTGCCTATGTGGTATGTTACACGGATTAACTTGTTTATGTTGAACGATCCTGCAGCCCAGGGATTAATCTCACTTGATCATAGTGTATGATTCTTTTAGTGTGCTATGAAAGTCAGTTTGCTATGAATTTGGAATCTGTATTTCTGTTATGAAAAGATACTTATTAACATGGTCCTGGCTATGTAATATTCCAAGGTAGATAGGTCATTCCCTTATTGTTGGATATGTAGGTTATGATTCATTATTCATGCATATTTTTAGGATTTTTAATTTTTATTGCTACTTTGTTTATTAGAAAACTATACCAATTCACATGTCCCTAGCAGTGGTATAAGTGTAGATATGGACTTCAGTTTGTTTACTTTTGTATTAATTTATAAATAAGTATTGCCTGGAACTCCAGTTGATTGCAGTGATTAAGATCACTTATATAACTATCGATGTAGTTGAAAAATGACCCAAATAAATGCCTTGTTATTTTAATTTTTCAAAATGTCTACATTTCCCTACTTTTTCAGGGAGAGACCAATAGGATTATAGCCTCTCACACGATGAACAAAAACTCTTCCAGGTCACACTGCATTTTCACCATCTACGTGGAGGTAAGTGCAAGTTCTTTAAAAAGCCTGGGAAAGGCAGTCACTTCCCATGGGATCTACTCATCAGCAAATTCTTCCTGTGACAATCTAACCTCTGCATGTTTTGTAGGCCCATTCTCGGACGCTATCAGATGAAAAGTACATCACTTCCAAAATTAACTTGGTGGATCTAGCAGGATCGGAGAGGCTGGGGAAGTCTGGAGTAAGTGGGGGAAGTGGAAGGTTTCTTCTCCACAAGCCATGGTCTGTTTTCGGCACAGTGCACCTGGGCCCACCCTCCCTAGGTGTTCATGAGCACAGACCTGACCTAGGTGCAGTGAGACAAGCGGCTTGACCCGAGGAGCTGGAGGGATGGAATTAGCATAGATGGAATAACTGCTGCACAGAGGCATTCCTACTTGACAGGATTTTTTATTTATTTAAAATTTTTTAAAAGTTGGTAGCTTTATTTTTTTTGCATAGAAGAACTGCAGTGTAGGCCAGAGGTGTGGGGGATGAGAGGACTCACCAGAGACACAGTGGGGAGCAGAACAGGTGGCTCTACTGAAGTAGACTGTTGAGGGGGCAGCAAGCAAGACAGGAGAGGTCTGCTGTGCCATGTGGGTAGCTCCTTGGCTGGAGGTCAGACTCAGGCCATAGTGGTGATAATGCTGAGACTTAACTCCTAGGCCACCGGAAAGCCCCAAATTGACAGGATTTTTGTAAATATTAAAGGAGATGATGGCCCCTAATTTCTTAGTAAGGTGCCTGGCATTTAGTAAGCGCTCAGTAAATGCTAGTGTTGGCATCTCTGTGTATGCGTCTAAGTATTCACATGAGTATTTTATTTCAAACAAATATTCACATGAGTGTGAGGATGAGCACAAGTATTCACAAGAGTATTCAGATCACATTCCCATATGCATTAGTGTGAGCGTTTCTATTTGTGTGAATATTGCCCAGTATCTGCACAACTATTCCTCTGTGTACTCAGTTTAGTGAGAATCTAAAGTGAATTCCTGTAAAGTCGTATTAAATATTCATGTTCACATGAGCATTCACATGAATATTCATATAAATATTCTTGTGAGTATTAGTATTACCGTTATTAGCCCAAGATGGAATAGAATATATCCCATAATGTTGAGGAAAGGCCCTGTTCCTGGGAAGGGGGCTCTGGCCTGGCCACCAGTGTTCTTAGTTGGGCAGCCTCTCCCCTTGGCCAAAGTGAACCTGACCTTTGGTTTGCAGTCCGAGGGCCGAGTCCTAAAGGAAGCCACCTACATCAACAAGTCGCTGTCGTTCCTGGAGCAGGCCATCATTGCCCTCGGGGACCAGAAGCGGGACCACATCCCCTTCAGGCAGTGCAAGCTCACCCATGCCTTGAAGGACTCCTTAGGTAAGTGTGGTTTGCATGAGGAGGAAGGACAGGCACATCTGCTGCCGGTGATGATGGAATTGCTCCCTCCTGGTGGCGTCGACTTAGATTTACCTGGAGTCTTTTCATGTAATCTGACATACCTGAAAGGCAGAATCAAGCATATCATCCTCTTCTTTCCCCCACAAAGTGCTTTCTTCACTCCTCAGTATCTTTGTTTAAGTTTTTGCCACTACTGTAAATACCTTCTCCTTTCCCCCACATCCCTAAATCAGCTGGCAGAATACTTCGTTGCCTTAAAGACATAGATGGGAAGTTTCTCCATGGTGTTTCCCCTGCAGCCTCCTCTACAGAGGAGCAGGAGCAGTCTTTTCATGCTGTGTCTCCAGGCGCTCATGTTGGGTTGATGATACAGTCATTGGTGTCTGATTATAAATTGGGTACCACCTTGAGCAAAGCCCTGGCCCAAAGCCCTCTCCCCAACCCTGCCCCTCCCTGCTCCACACCCTCTCACCTCTGTTGTTCCCAGGCTCTTCTTTTAGGTATATCTGGTGCCCTCTCTCCCCTCTCACTTTTCCCTCTACCTCCCAGCATCATGCATGCTTTGGCATTGTCCTTTCTGACCCTGTCTTTGTCAACTCAGGTTGCTGTGACAAAATCCATGGCCTGGGTGACTTAAATAACACACGTTTATTTCTCATAGTTCTGGAGTTGGATGCTCCAGATCAAGGTCTAGCAGGGAGAGTTCCTGGTGAGAATCCCTTCCTGACTTGCAGATGGCCTCCTTCTCATTGTGTTTTCACATAGGGGAAAGAGATTGAGGCCAGAAATGGAGAGAGCTCAAGTTCTGGGTTCCTTCTTTTTCCCTAAGGGCACTAATCCCAACATGGGTGGCTCCAGTGTTTGCTTTGGCAGCGCATGTACTGACATGGGGGCTTCACCCTTAGGGCCTCATCTAAACCTAATTACTTCCCACAGGCCACACCTCCAAATATCATCCTATTTGGGGGTTAGGATTTCAACATGAGTTTGGGGGGAACACATTCAGTCCATAACAGATCTCCATTAGCCTCAAAGAAATCCTTTGGCAGAAAACACACATGGTTCATGGTCCTTCTGTGTCCTGCTTCCTGTAGGGGGAAACTGCAATATGGTCCTTGTGACAAACATCTATGGAGAAGCCGCCCAATTGGAAGAGACGGTATGTAAAGACTGCCAATGCGGATAGGTTGGAATCCCTCCTCATGGGTGCCAGGGCTAGTAAGGCTTGTGCTGGGCTGGCTCAGCAGGCACACTAGCATAGACATAGTCAAGAGTGGAGGATTCAGGGCAGGAATCTGAGCCAAAATTGCTGAGGGGGGCCCAGTTCATTTTGAGGGCCTGAGAGGAGGTCTGAGAGCCAGCTTTGTGGGGACAAAGGCCATGCCTCCCAGGGTGCTTCTTCTTGTGAATTGGGCTGGAGAACAGCTGATTCCTTGTTCTTTATAATCACATGTTTTAAAATCTTAAAAAATTCCAGATTCCAGGCTGATATTGTAAGGCCAGAGTGAGCAGCAAATAGGTGGTAAGCACCTGCCATGTATAAGGTCTTGGGTTGCGGGTGGAGAGGTGGGGAGCAGCTCAGTAGAGTTAAGTGATTCCTGGCCTTGGGCCTCAGCATTCCCAGTCATGGCTTTTAGTAATGTGAGAGACCTGGATAGAGGATCTTTTGGCGGGGGTTGGGGGGGAGTGGTGTTTCCTAAAACTGGGGTGAGGAAGGTGAGCACTGAACTAGGTGGGCTTGAGGAGTTGGTGCAGGGAAGCAGAGATGTTTCTGGCAGAGGAAATCCTGAAGGTGTGGCCCATGCCAGTAACATCTGGCTACCACAGGGGCTGAGTGGGTCCTGATGGCAGAGACTTTGGCCATTCTGCAGGTGGCTGGGGTTGTCACAGGTGTGAGTAGGGGAGGGTTGTGACTCATAGAGGTTAACCCAGTGGTAGAATACAGGTGACCTGGGGAATAGAAAAGTGTATGAGAATGAGGAGAAGGAATACTGGCCTGACAGAGCAAAGGTAGTGACACAGGTAAGCCCACGCAGGTTGGCAACCAGGCTGGGGTTCCCTTCTTCCTCTGAAGGGCCACCCGCTAGTAAGTAAGCTTACTTAGTAAGCTTAGAAAGCTCTCCTTAGACATTTTGGTTTTCAACTGTGGGTGTTTAGGACATGCTTCAGTCATCTGGAGACTCCACTTAGATGAAATGTCATTTCCAGGAACCCAAGATGCTGTAGGCACAAGGTTCCTCTGGGGCCTCCCAGTTTGTGCTTTGGGGACATTGCAGGTCTCCAGGGAGAGCTCTCCTGCCACATACCCAGTGCTCTGGGACCTGGGAGGCCAGGTAGGGGAGCTCCATCTGACGTTCAGGCTGCTTCCCCAGAGGAGGGTTCAGGAACATTCTGTTCTCAGAGCATAACAAAGCTGGGTTAACCCCAAGAGGATCCAGAAGAAAACTGGACCTCTTGGCTGCCTTGTTAAGAAAGATGTCCTCCAAGATGGTGGAAGGTCCCTTTCTCCCCTTACCCTCACCCCTGAGCACACAGGAAGCAGCTCTTATGGTATCTGCTGTCCCCAGAGGCTGGGGCCTACACCACACTGGATCTCTGCCCAGGATTGAGCCAACAGGGCCTGGTGGAAATGTTTGAAAGGCCTCAGAGATTTGGGCCAAGGGCATATTGGGGGTTTGGAAGCTAATGATTCTCTTTGGCAAGTATTTCAAAACTTCCCATTGTGAATGATGTTTTGTGTGGTGATACTACATGTGTGTGCAGGAGAAACCACAGTGGGGGCTTGTGGCCACACCTGCTGCTCCCCTTGGAGCAGAAGAGTCTGATTTTATCCTACACAGAAACAACTCGAACTGTATGTCAGGCCTGCCCTGAAAGCTCGCTGTGTGCCAGCACTGCTCAGAACACATCATGTACCTCATCACTAAGTCTACCCAAGACCTTGCAAGTCAGGTCTTCCTTATCGCCAGAAAAGTTCCAAGACCTGTCTCAGCTTATACAGTTTGTCAGTGTCCAAGCTCTTAACCACCAGACCAGACTGCCCAAAGAATAGCCTCTTCTGTCCATCCCTTTTAAAGTCGGCTTCCCAGCCAGCCCAGCCTGATGTGATTGGGTCTCAGGACCTGCCTCTTGCCACCTCTGGCTACTGCTCACAGTTACTTGTCATGTAATATCAATGCAGGGGGGCACAGTGTCAAGACTATTTCCCAAGTGCCTGCTTACCTGGCTGTCTCCTGGCCCTGTAGCCATATTACCATGACTACCTCTCCAGAAGAACTGGGGCAGGACCTCCAGACTTCACTCCAGTGACCCAAGGGACCCTATAGTACATTTTAGAGTTGCCTTTATGCAGGGATTCGTCTTTCCTAGTGACCTGATTTGCAAATGTCTCTACTCACAATAATTGGTCAAAGATGTAAAAGTCAAGCAGCACGTGTATGCACGTGCACACATGCACACGTGCACGCGCGCACACACACACACTTTAGGATTCTGCTGAGTCAAATTTTTTATTTTGTCACCAGGTAGCAAAGGTTTACTAGTGCATTCCAATGCCTCCCTCCATTCAGTTTCAACATTTACCACTCACATGCTGGCAGTGTAAGAAACTGATTCCCTAGGCATTCAGGCCCTTCCATTCGCCCCCACGGTGCCTTCTTTTGTGTTACTCCTTCATTTTTGCCTCAGTTCTCACCAGATCATCTGGCTCTCACCTCCCTCCACTTGGGTCACACTGTCTCTCTATTAGAATGTCCCTCCCCCACGACCAGGCAAATCACTGCTCTGGCCCTTCCCAGACCCTCCTTCAGTTCCCATGCAAGGGTACAGAAGTGGGTTCCTACACATTCTGTTCCTCTCAGCAGTTAGGAACACGGACTCAGGAGCCTCAGTATTTGGACTGAATTCCTGCACTACCTCTGACTAGCTCTGTGGTCTTGGGCAGTTTGCTTGACCTCTCTGTTTCAATGTTCTCATCTATAAAATGAGGTTGACCACATTCCTACTTCATAGGGAGTTGTGAGATAAAACATGTAGTAGAGGTGTGATGCGTGTAACTGTATAGTGGTGGAACATGGTAACATGCAGAGGTAGAACATGAATAGACCAGCGTGTATCCTGATAGTGTAGGAGATGAGGACACTCAGTCAACTTCTTCCTTGCCTGGGGAACCTCACTGTTAAGTGCCCTTTTGACCAATACTCCTTCAAGAAAGTGAACCAACACTGGTTGGCCAGGCAGTCTGAAGGACCAGGAGAGGCAGGCAAGGTCTCTGAAAAGGCTGGTGTCTTGGGCTCTCGTTAGTGGGGAGTCATCGGATGTCTTATCTGGTTTATTTTTCAGCTTTCTTCACTGCGGTTTGCCAGCAGGATGAAGCTGGTCACCACTGAGCCTGCCATCAATGAAAAGTATGACGCTGAGGTACATAGGGCTTGTGGGCAGGTGTCTCACTGCAGGGAAGGTGTGTGGGTTTGCTGCTTAGGTCACATGAGCCTGGCTTCCCTTCTTGTCTCAACCAAAGATACGCATGCAATCCTGGGCCAGTCCCTCTCCACTCTGGGACAGACCAGAATCTTTAGCTTCCCTAGAGACCCCTTTGGGGTCACTACAAAGGTCAAAGGGCTAGTCAGACTACTACCCAGTTCACTTGTGGGGCCCAGGGCCTCTAAGTGCCTCTAAGTATATGGGTGTCTATATAGCTAACTGTTTCAGACCAGAGCTGAATCAGTGGGCACCTTCTCTCAGACTCATCAGAACCTCTTTCCTCCCAATCTGAGTGACCCCTCCCAGCAAGCAGAGATAATTAGTCACAAGGAATGTTCAATTTCATCACTAACCAAGTGGTTAATGCAAATTCCCTGGAAACCTTAGTAGGATTCCATCCTCAGACTAGTACAAATTATTATTTTTATGACAGTACAAAATGATGGTTAGGGTGTGTAGAAATGGGAACACTTAACCTAATTATGATCAGAGTGCAATTGATACAACTACTTTGGCGAGCATTTTGGCAATAGCTAGTAAAGTAAAAACACATTTACCAATCAATAAGTTGGCTTTCCTTTTTAAGATGCTTGTGGAATCATAGTTACTGGAGACAGGAGACTGCGCATGCCCTAAATTCATGACAAACCAGTTCAACTTTCCAGATTCTAAATAATGGACCCTGTGGTTCTGTGGAACTACCTATGATTAGCAAGTTGAGGGGGTGGAAAGCTTAGGGGCAAAGATTCTTAAACTTGATGAGGCACCAGAATCACCTGGTAGGCTTGCTAAACTATAGGCCATGGGACACATTCTGAGAATTCCTAATTCCATTTGCCTGGGGTCTGGGATATGGCATGAGGGGATTTATTATTTCTAAGTTCCAGGTGATACAGCTGCTGTTATTCTGGGACCATGCTTGACTGGGATGTCTGGTTCCAAACCCCGTACTTGTCTTCATTAGCTCTGTAACTTCAGCCTGACACCCTTTCTAAGCCTCAGTTTCTTCATTTGTAAGTCAGGGAACTAACAATCCACTCTCAAAGAGCTATTGTGAAAAATAAGATAATGGGTAGAAATGTCTTAGCACGGTGCTGTTATAGAGTAAATACCTGTAAATATTTGCTAGCACTCTACTCACCTCTGCAGTTAGTGGGTATATTATATAACTTCTGGTATATTACATAACTTCCAGGTATCAAGTCCGGAGGTATTGTCTTGTATATAAGGAGACTTAAGAAAGAACTGGGCTGGTGGTGCTTATTATAACAATGAAACATTAGGAACATGACCTGCAGCCTTTAACAGGAGAATAGCTGAGTTATGGAGGGAGGAGCCAGAGCTAGAACCACCAGCGTGAATGTCTAAGTGAGAAAACAACTTGGGCATTGTGAGAACAGAATTGTAGCAGCTGTCCTTTACACCAAGTGTGAAAACCTGCAAGGTATGCTGGCTATCATTAAATGGTTATATGTGTGTGCAATGAAAGAAAAAATGTGTGGGAGTGAAAAGATTGAAAACCCCAATACCTCTGGGGTGGGGTTGCGGTAGGAGGGCAGGAAATGGACTTGGAGTGGAGAGGTGCAGGGGATTCACATTTATCTTAAATGTTTTACTTAAAAAGAAATAACTGAAGTCAGCATGGCATCGTGGGTTGGTCATCTCAGATTTTGTGGCTTTGTTTTCTGTATTTTCCACAGCTTGAAGCTTTTTGTATCTTTTTTTTTTTTTAATTTCTTTTGTGGTGTCCTCTTAGATCAGGACAATCACACTGCCACCTCTCAACCCAGCTGGGTGGGTATTGCAACTGATGGTAAGGATTTCATGATATTTAGTGTAATTTCTCTCTGGAAATCTGCATTACAGGTCCTGGACAGGTCAGTCTCCCTATCACTGAATGTGAATGTGTTTATAATCCTAAGCAATTTCCTTCACAGACATGAGTTCTTTTTTTTTTTTTTAAAGATTTATTTACACATACAAGAACTGGGGTACAGGCCAGAGGTGTGGGGGGAGGTTAGAGGAGTCACCAGAGTGGGGAACAGAACAGGCAGATTGACTGAAATACACTTCTGAGGGGAGCAGCGAGAGAGTCAGGAGAGGTCTGCTGTGCCATATGGATATCTCCCTGGTCGGGAATCGAACTCATGCTGCAGTGGCTGTGTACAGCTTCATAGGTTGCTTCTTAACCCCTTGTGCCACCAGGGAGGCCCTCAGACATGAGTTCTTGAGAGAGGTGCAGACAGTTATTTGGTCCTGCTTTCCCTGGACCGTAGCCAGTCTCTGCAGGTTGTTTCCAGCACCGTTTTCAGAACTGCTGCCTGTTTTCATTGGGGTAGAAAAGCTTCCGCAGGATCTCTGTGGCTAGCACGGCTGATCGTAAGGCTGGAGACTGGGTGGCTAGCCATCTCTGCCACCTGCTGTCTGTGCTGAGTTGCTCAGACTGAGACTCAGGGTATCATCTGTGACCAGGGAGCTTGAACTGCTGACCTCCAGTGACCCTCAGCTTTGTCAGTTCAGTCTAATTCTGTGAGGTGGTGTCAGAGTGAGCTGCACGCATAGATAGCAGAGAGACACTTGGGTATTCCACCCTGCCAAGAAAAAAATGCACCTGCAGATGGCAGTGGGGTCAAAATAGGGACACTTCTTAGAGAGCTACTCTCGGCCTGATGCGGATTTAAACAGAACTCTCCAAATTATATCATTATCATCATGATGGAAACATCTGACTGTTCAGGGAACATATATGCTTCCAAGGCATTGTCTTCCATCCAGAAGATGCTCCTGATTTTTGTAAAGGAGATGATCAACCAGAAGGTGCTGCCAGACCCTGTTCTATGGGGTTTGCTGTTCCAGCCCTATGTTTCCAAGCAGCTTCTCTCCAGTCAGTAGAAGTTGGAGCCACTAATCCTCCCTGTCATTAGGCAAGCCTCATCCATGCTCTTGTGGTGCACGATATGAAGGCTGATGAACTGTGAGGGCATATGGCCCATTTCCCCACATTGCCTGATTGACCAGAGGTTTAAACCTGGCTCCCCATGCCAGACTGGACAGTATCATCCAGCAAGAGGTCCCCAAAATCTCAGTCAGACTTTCCCTCACTGGCCAATGGTGTATTTTCTCGAGCTGAGATCCCTGACCTGGGAGGAGATGCAGGGGTTAAATAGGGGCTGAATTTTTCCTATTCACCACATAGGGAGACCACCTGGAGGAGACCGTCTTGGGATGCTCAGAGTGGCAAGAGCAAGGATTCAGACCCTTGTCATGTGCTTTGAGTTCAGGCTTTGTGCCTGAATTGCCACCGAGCCACCAGGGTGACAGGGTTTTGTCACCCTTTGCTGTAGACCAGTCATAGCCTTGGTCATGAGTCCCAGGATGCAGTTTATCAAGGGCTCCCCCCAGTGGTCATTTAAAAATGTTTATTCTTTTAGGCTGGGAACCACTTTTATTGGCTTGACTCTGTTAATACCTGCATAACTTTTGAAAATAAAATCTCATTGATTTGTTTAAAAAATATAAAATTTTGGGAGTACAGCTTCTCACACATAAGAAATAGGTAAGCTCTAGGACCCTCCCATCTGTGGATGAAGCTGGAGGACATGATGCTAAGTGAATAATACACACAAAGAAAAATACTACATGATCTCACATGTATGTGGAAACTAGAAAAGTCAAATTCATAGAGGTGGAAAGTAGAGCCATGCTTACTGAGAGTAGAGGCAATGTGGGGGACTGAGAGATGGGGAGATTTTGGTCAAAGGGTAGACATTTTCATATATAAGATGAGTAAGTATGAAGCTCTGATGTATAGCATGGTTGTATGTTATAGTTACTGTTAATAACTTGGTATTGTATATTAGAAATTTGCTAACAATAGCTCTCAGATACTCTTACCACCACATAGAAAAAGTAGCATCTAGGTGAGGAGGAGGGAATGTTGATGAGCATGACTCTGGTAATCATTACACTATACATCAGTATATCAAAACATCATGTCATAAGTATATACAATTTTTCTTGAATAAAAATTATAAAAAAGAGGAAATAGGTAAGTTCTGGAGCTTCACTGACAGTAACCACTACTCACAGTAAATTTACCCAGTTAAAATTAAATAAAATTTAAAATTCACTCTCTTGGTCGTACTGGTCACATTTCAGGTATTCAATAACTATATTTGACCTGAGGCACAGATAGAATGTTTCAAACATTACAGAAAGTTTTATTAGACATCACTGGTCTAGAGTATATTGGTGACATGTGCTATAAAAATGTTTAACATCACTTGTAGTCAGGGAAATGCAAATCAAAACTAACTACAATGAGATACCATCTTACGCCAGAGAGGATGGCACATATTAAAAAAAACTAGCAACAACAAATGTTGGGAAGATGTGGAGAAAAAGGAACTCTCCTGCACTGCTGGTAGGAGTGCAAACTGGTCCAACCACTGTGGAAAGCTCTGTGGAGATTCCTCAACCTGCTAAAGATGGAGCTTCCATATGATCCAGCAATTCCACTCCTAGGTATTTACCCAAAAGGACACAGAATCATTAATTCCAAAGGGCACCTGCACCCCTATGTTTATAGCAGCACTATTTACAATAGCTAAGCTATGGAACAACCCAAATGCCCAAAAATAGATGACTGGATCAAGAAGCTGTGGTACATATACACAGTGGAATATTACTCAGCAATCAAAAAAGATAAAAATAAAGATTTTTTTTTTTAAAAGACTGGGGTGGGTTGGGGAGAGGGCTGAAGTTTTACATGGGGTGACTGATGTGTGCTTAATTTAGAAAGCTTTTGAGCAACGGCTTAAAATTAAAAGCACTAAGGGAGTGGAACTAGCCATGGAACTACCTGAGAGAAGAATTTCCTCGGGCAGATTAGACATGCAATGCCGAGGTGAGAGGATGTCATTTTGGTGGGAGTGTGAGGTGGAAGAGAGGAGTAGAAAAGTAAGAGGTGATGAGGCAGGTCACACAAAGCCTCACAGATCTCTGTGTTATCCTACAGAAGCTTATAAGGTTTCAATTCAAAGATATAAATAAAATGTTCTTACAGCTTTGTTTGTAGCAGCTGAAAATAGGAGGTGACATACGTGACTGTCAGTGGGGAATGTTGATACATTTTGTGGTTGGGGAGGATGAGTGTAAAAGGTACACAGTTCCTGGAAAGCATCCTGGAGCTGTGGGCTGCACTGGAACAATGGGAAATACCTAGAGCTCCTGGGAGTTGGGATTTAAGGTGGCCCTCTGGGTGCCTGTGCTCACTGTGGTATCAGTCTCCTCCTCAGCTTTAAGAGGGAAAGGTCAGGGGATTCCTCCTTAAACCCTAAATTCACCCCAGTTGGGGAAAAGTCACTAGAGATCAGGTATCATCAGATGCTGAGATCACAGTCCATAGATTACCAGGAAGGACCAGGATATCTGGCCATAAGGAATGGGAATTGTGGACTTGATCTGACAGAGGCAGGGTGGCTTCTCTGACCCCTCCCCACCCAACTATATTTCACTGACAGCGAATGGTCAAGAATCTGGAGAAGGAGCTGGCACTACTCAAGCAGGAGCTAGCCATTCATGACAGCCTGGTAAGGGGCTAGAGATGGGGGGAAGGGATGTCTGGAGTGCTTGAGGGGCTGGAGTCAGGGTACCAGGTGGGCAGAGGGACTAGGATAAAGGGGGGCCAAGTAGGCAGAGAGACTGGGAAATCAGAGACTGGGGAAGGGGCCAGAGGAGCTGGGGGCCAGGGATGCCTGTGGGCAGGGGCATTGGGAGAGCAGGAGGATGTAGGCAGGATTGTCAGAAAGTCAGAGAACTAAGGCAGGCAGAGTCAGGGGAACCAGGGGAAGGGGGCTTAAAGGTCTGGTAGGTAGGGATACAGGAGCAAAGAGTATGATGGGTCAAGGTCAGAGGAGATGGGGATGGGGGGAGCAGGGTAGCATAAGGTCAGGGGAGGCCATCTACATAGTATGGTGGCCATCTAGAATGATGTTTATTATCCAGAGGGGCCTCCAGGCAGAGGCAACCCCTTTCTGTGGCCCTCATACTATAGGCTGCCAAGTCTCAGCCAGCAGAATCCCTTTGCTTGGAGTAGCAGGACCCATGCTGAGCAGCCTTTCCTTACTCCCTCATCCAGTGATCCCTTAACAACTTAAGCACCTAGTGAGTCAGGCCCTCTTCTCCAGGACCTGATAGTGTAGGGAATGGAGCCAGTGTGGGCAGCCAGCCAAGGCCTGTGCCCAACCTCCCCACTTGGTTCTCAGAATGACCCCTGTTGTCCCTATTTGGGATCAGGTGCTTGGAACCTATTAACATGTTCTTCATTTTCCTTCAAGGCCAACCGAACCCTTGTGAACTATGACCCCCTGGATGAGATTCAGATTGCAGAGATCAACTCCCAGGTGCGGAGGTACTTGGACGGCACACTGGATGAGATTGATGTAAGGACCCCCTTCTTGGGACCACCATGGCCAGCAGGCCTGGGCACCCTGTGTTAGGCTTGCCTCAACTTGTGCTATGCAGGCCTCAGAATTTCATACTCAGTGGGTACAGTGGGCATAGGGTGAGGAGTGCCAAATCCCTGGCCTCAGGGGCCCTTCAGCCCACCAGGCTTCAGCTTCCATATTTAGGATTACAAGACTGTGGGTACCCACGGAATAGTCAACTGCCTTGAACAGCCTTGATCACACAGGAGGTGGTCCATCACTGGGAACATAAAGAAAGGCCCTGGAGTTAGGCTTCTTGGTTTGAATCTCAGCTCAGCTGTCTCTTTGCTAGTGACCTTAGCCAGCTGTCTCTTTGCTAGTGACCTAAAGTACTTAACCTCAGGTACTGTGATGGCCTCACTTATTCAGTGGGGTGGGAATCCAAGCTGGGATTATAATTGAGCTCATCTCAGGTGCTTAGCTGTACCAGGCAAAGTGAAGCCTTTAAGCGATGATGGGCAAGAAGGAGACACAGGGAAGGCCTCTCAGGGGAAAAGATAGATTCTGTTTTTATAGCACAGGCCATCAACCCCTCATCTGGGAGCTACATGGTGGATCCCTTGGCATGTTACTGTGGGCAGCTCCAAGAGGCAGGCCTGGGACAACTAAGGGGTGGGTTCTTCTGGTCTTCCCAGCAGGGGTAGCCCCAGATAGACCTAGAGCCAAGGAGGCTGATGACCTTCCTCCAACCATAGATGTGTCTGAGTCTGTACCCACACAGAAAGGTTCACAATGGAAACTTTTGGAATCAGAAAAGAGCCAAGGACAATATGTTTTATTAAAATATTTTTCTTAGTATTTTCAAGCACTAGAGTTATTTCAATTTTATACAGATCTTCACTAAGGAAAGGTGATTGTTTTTATGGCCCAAGTAAGTACTTAGTTTTAAAATTATTGATCAGCCATTTCTCTGTTCTTGAGGGCTTGCTCTGTTCTTGAGGAGAAGCGGTTTGCAGATGTCCCATTCTCAAGACAGATGGTCCAAGGGATGAGCCAAGGGATTCTGGTTTCTCAGCTAACATAGACACAGGCTCAGTCCCAGGGTGTCTAAGGTTTAACCTCTGCCTTGTTTTCTTCCCTCCAGATTATCAACCTCAGACAGATCCAGGAGGTGTTTAACCAGTTCCGAGTGGTTTTGAGGTAATGGACCCTCCTCACTCCAATATCAGGCTGTCATTTCACTGTCAATGGCTTGGACATCCTCCTCAAGCGCACTGCCCTGGCTCTCATCTGAGGGGCCAGATGTGTCCTTGGAGCATGCTCAGGCTCTGCAGTCCCTGACAGTCTCTGCCCCTGAGCTCTCAGATCCTCCTGCCCTGTCCTTTCCCTGGGGGAAGCAGGGAGGATAGCCCTCCAATTAATGGCTACTCGAGGAGGAGGTGATCCCTGGTGGATGTTTCCTGAGTTCACTAATTGGACAGGAGTCTATGGAGTGCCAGCCCTGCATGTGGCTGATGCAGGGCGTGGTGAATACTCCCTGCCCCCATCTCCCTCTTCGGGAGGCATTTGAGATTTACTTGGGTACAGACATAGCCTAAGTGACTCACGCTGTTTTCACAGAAGCTGGTTCAATGATTTTGAAGGGGCTGTTAGAGACAGAACCTAGACAGGGAATCGTGATCCATGGCAGGTTTATAGTCCTTGTTAAAGGTCATCTTGGGGCGATGTACTTGGCACATAAGGGTGGCCCCTGCAGATTCTTTGGCTTTGGGGCTGGACAGTGGTGTGTATATTGGGGAGTCCTGGGCTGGACAGTGGGCGCAAAGTGGAGTGGTGGACATGGAATGAGCTTGTTTTGTCTGACCCGGTTCATGATGAGGGCATAGCTCAATCACAAGGGGCCATGCCCAAATGACTTCTAATTCCAGTGCTTGGTTCTTTTTTTTTTTTTTTTTTTTGGGGGGGGGGTGGGACCCTCACTGGTGGCCAGGGATCGAACTGGCGCCGCAGAGGCTGCGGGCAGCCTCGCAACCCAGCACTCAACCGCTGCGCCACCAGGGGAGGCCCACTTGGTTCTTGCCTTGGTGGGTTTATGGCTCCAGGTGAAAGGTGTTCTCTCATTCTCTCTCCCAAGCCACCAGGAACGGGAAATAGAATCCACTTTACGCAGGAAGTACACCCTCATAGACAGGAATGACTTTGCAGCAATTTCTGCTGTCCAGAAGGTAAGCACAGTCGCCTCCTGTTGACAGTTTTCGATTGAAATTTTTCCATCCCCAGACCTTTCCAGAGGTAACAGTGTCCTGCATTAAAGCAGATCTAGCATTACAACAGATAAAGTTAACACCAAGATGAACATGGGGTGACTCATATGAATTCAAGATGGTCTTCATAAGTTAAAGACAGAGCTAATAGGAAACGATTCCTGGAGTTAGTCCAATTAGTTAGGCCTAATAAAGATATTAGGCCTTAATATCTTCAGGGAATGAGACACCGAACCAGTGTGAGGAGTTGACATGGGAAAACAGACATTTGATAAGGTGATCAGAGACAGTTCTGTCGGGGATAGCCTGAAGCTGACAGCAGCAGCAGATATAGCCCAGTGTGTTGGATGAACATGTCTGTCTAAGCCTTTGACCCTATACTCTTGGGGACTCAAACCCTTAGTCTAACCCACAGCCCTGTGTCTGGCCTCTATCCAGGCAGGGCTCATGGATGCTGACGGGCACCTAGTGGGAGAGCCTGATGGACAAGGCTTTGGACTTGGGGCCGTCCCTTTCTCTTCCAAACCTGGGAAGAAATCAAAGTCCAAAAGGACGCCTAAAGACCAGCTCAGGTGAGTGAACTGTGGCTGCTCTACCTGCTTAGCACCTGGCTTTTCTTGGCTGGTGAAAGGACACAAGCTGTCCCCCTGGTGCCATAGCTACTGAGTAGTCACAGTGGACGTCACTACTGCCAATACTAGCAACATCTGTGGGGCTCAGACTGGGTCCTGTCACGTCTCATCACTTTTTAGGCAAGACCTGTTTGTGTATGCAAAGTGGGAAGAGTGTCAGGGTTCACTTTATGAGCTGCCCTCCTTGGGAGTTGTGTGTAGCAGTGAAGAGCACAGGCCCTGGAGGTGACACTTGGACTCATCTCTAAACTTCTTTCACCCCAGGGGTTCCCTTGTGTGAGGTATGAAGGCCTATCTGTGCCTCCCCTTCCTAATCCCTAAAATGGTAATAATAGCTTCAAAGTCATTGAGGTTGTTGTGAGGATGAGCAAGGAAATGCAGACCCTATCCGTGGACGTTATCTGTTGTTACTGTACTGTTATCACTGGTAAAAACACAGGTCAAAGCTGATTATAGAAGACTGTCACATGCTGGACAGTTGCCCCTGGCCTCCTCTGCCTCTTCAGGAAGGGCAGTCATGCCCTAGCCCTCTCTGTGCTGCCTCTGGGTAATCAATGCAATAGTAGATGAGTTGAGGCTTGCAAGAAGAAAGGAGGAAACAGTGGAAAGAGCTGTGGGAATCCTCCTGCTCAGATGTGCCTCTGGAAGGGAGGACCCTTTGGTGCCATCATTCAGAGAGGGAGGCTGGCTGCTTTCCTGACAACTGCTGTGGGCCCTGACGTAGGCAGGGAGAGCAGGCCATGGACTGGTCAAGCAGCAGCCAGACCAGCTTTACCATTACCAGACAGACCCACCTGAGAGGGGCTCTGCCACTCCTTCCCAGGTAGTAGCCTACTGACAAATATCTCAGCAGGGCCTCCCCAGTGGCGCAGAGGTTGAGCGCTGGGTTGCGAAGCTGCCTGCAGCCTCCGCGGCGCAGGTTCAATCCCCGGCTGCTCCCCGGCCACTGGAGGAGGGTCCCACATGGCGTGCAGACCTCTCCTGCCGCCCGCTGCTCCCCTCAGCAGTGTCCTTCGGTCCTTCTGCCTGCTCTGCTCCCCGCTCTGGCTCTGGTGAAGTCTCTCACCCTCCCGCGCTTCTGACTGTACTCAGTGCATGTATAAACAAAGCAAGCAAACAAATAAACAAATAAATAAAAACATGCCTCTATTAAAAAAAAAAAAAACACAAAACAACCAAATATCTCAGCAGCTATGGTTTTCCTGAAAGCCTTGAAGCCCAGCTTAGAGGTCCACATGTTTTCTAAACCTGGAGACTACCCATTCTTCCCAGGAGTCTCCTGCTGAGACTGCTAAAGGGAGGGCTCCCTGTTCTGATAGGAGAGAGAAAAAATGCTCTCCTCTTCCTCCCTACCACAGGGCTTTAGGCTGTGCACTTTCCTTTCTGACCTGGGTATGTGACCAAGATAGGATCTGAGTGGGATGGGGCTTCTGGTACATTAGGGCTAGGAAAGGTCACTCCTCACAGCACCTGAGACATCTCCTAGCCATGACTGAGCTCTAAGGTCTCCTTGCTTTCTTCCAGCTCCTCAACAAGAAAAGAAGGTGCCAGCAGCCCTGTGAGTGGCAAGGACTTGGATGTGACCATCTCTAAGACCCAGCTGACTTTACCCTCCAAAGATGGAGATGTCAAAGACATGCTTCTGCGGGACAGGGAGACTTCCAGCACTGAGCCGCTGCCCTCAGATTCCCCAAAGGAGGAATTACGCCCACCCAGGTGACCATTTAATGTTAGCTCTTTTACCAGATCAACCCAAGTCAGAGTGTGATCCTCAGCATGTAATGAGTGACTGCAAATAGGAGAGAAATGAAATTTGGGATGATGGGCAAATACTAGGGGCACAGCCCAAACAGAATCATGATGGCTTTCACACATGCCAAATGGCCCCACCTCAGGAGTCATGTAAGACAATACAATTACACATGGATTCATTTTGATCTTGCAGATAACAATTATTTAAATCATTACATTTTTTTGTTTTAAAGATTCATTTATTTATGCATACAAGAGCTGGGGTGTAGGCAGAGGTGCGGGGATAAGAGGATTCACCAGAGACAGAGTTGGGAGCAGAACAAGCGGATCTACTGAAACACACTGCTGAGGGGAGCAGTGGGCAAGACAGGAGAGATCTGCTGCGCCATGTGGGTCACCTCCCTGGGCAGGGATCGATTCATGCTGTATTGGATGTGGATTGCTTTATAGTGCTGACACTTAACCCCTTTAGGGCCAGGGAGGCCCCTAAATCATTACATTTATATATTTAAAAAAAAAACTAATTCAATTTAAAGGTGCAGGATTCTCCAGGTGGAACACCCCTTTCCCCAGCAACTAGCTCTTCTCTCTGGAGAGTCAGTAATTGAGTTTCGGTTTTTATTAAAGATTTAATTATTGGGGCCTCCCCGGTGGCGCAGCGGTTGAGTGCTGGGCTGTGAAGCTGCCTGCAGCGTCTGCAGCGCCGGTTCGATCCTGGCCATGGGGCGAGGGTCCCACATGGTGCGCAGATCTCTCCTGCCGCCTGCTGCTCCCCTCAGCAGTGTATTGTCAGTCTGCCTGTTCTGTTTCCCGCTCTGGCGAATTATCTCACCCTCTCGCACTTCTGACTTTACCCAGTGCCTGCATAAACATTTAAATAAATAAAATCTTAAAAAAAAAAAAAGATTTAATTATGCACAAAAGAGCTGGGGTGTAGGCCAGAGGTATGGGGGTGTGTGAGAAGATTCATCAGAGACAGAGTGGGGAGCAGAACAGGCAGATTGAATGAAATACAATGCTGAGGGGAGCAGTGGGCGAGACAGGAGAGGTCTGCTCTGCCATGTAGGTTAGCTCCCTGGCTGGGGATCGAACTCGTGCTGTAGTGGTTGGTGATAGCTTTATAGTGCTGAGACTTACCCACTGCACCACCAGGGAGGCCCCAGTAATTGAGTTGTTAGGACTCTATTCTGAGGAAATAATTATATAGACCAAGATTTATATAAAAAGATGTTCAGGGGCTCCCTGGTGGCACAAGGGGTTAAGAGTCAGCACTGTTGTGCCCAAGATCAGCAGACTCGGCAAGCATAGCCTCCAAGAATCCAAAGACAGCTAATGCAAATGCAAAAGGGAGTTTATTACGGGCTCGAGTCCGGACACCTACCAACGCAGTGGCAGATAGCGAGAGCCCCGAACAGAGGAAGCAGGGGTCTATTATAGGGTCATGAGCGGCGCGAATTTTGAAAGAAGCTGGCAATTACTCATTGGCTACTACAAAGGCATTTTGGCGCGCACGGTTATAGTTTCAAACTGATTGGATGGTTAGTGATGCTGTCCCATTTATGGATAGGACTGCCCTCATTGGCGGCTGGGGTGGTCTGCTTTTTCGTCACCAAGTGGAGTGAGGGTTGTGACTATTGAACCTATCTCCGGAATGTGGCTGTACAAGGACTAACATATCAAGGTGGAGGATATACAAAATGGCAGAACCTTGGCTAAGCTTGGTTCCACAAGCACTATGAAGCAATCCACATGAATTTGATCCCTACCCAGGGAAGTGACCCACATGGTGCAGCAGATCTCTCCTGTCTCGCCCGCTGCTCCCCTCAGCAGTGTATTTCAGTCAATCTGCCTGTTCTACTCCCCATTCTGTCTCTGGTGAATCCTCTCACCACCCTCACACCTCTGGCCTGTACCCCAGTTCTTATATGCATAAATAAATCTTTAAAAAATTAAAAAATAAACAAAAAGATGTTCACTGCATCATGAATTTAAAAAGCAAAAAAAATTTGGGGGGGAAACACCTTCAAAAGCCACATTCTAGAGAGACACTATGAATTCTTTCTGCCCCTAGAATATACAGGGATGTGCATGATGAATCCTTCGCCCCCGCCAAAAACATTTTTAAACATTCAGAGAAGTTGATAAAATTGTGCAGGGAATATTCTTGATTCTACAGTTAACATGTTACTGTACTTGTTTCATCATGTGTCCATCATTCTCTCCCTCCCTTTATCTAGGTTTTGGATGCATTTCAAAGTAGTTGCACACAGCCCACTTCTCCCTGCCTCAACACTTCATCTTGCACCCCATTCACTAGTGTTGGTAAAGAGTTTTTAGTAGCATGAAATAGTATAAAACTGAATTAGTATAAACCTTTTTCACTTTTGTGAAAAAAATTATACTGCTTGACCTCAAACATTTAAAAATCTATCAAAGTGTCGAAGGAGATACACCACTGTGTGGTTGTCAACAGGTACTGAGTGGTTTCTTTTGTGTTGTTTTCCTGATTTTTAAACTTTTCCTTGCTTTCCATAATGGCCATGTGCCTTTGTGGGCGGAGTGAAACAGAAATGAAGGTGTAATTCCTACACGGGCTTAGCTCCTGTCTGGGGTGGTGGTACCTAGGAAGGTCACCAGGGAGCAAAGATGAAATGCCTGGTGACTCAAGAACAGCTGCTCCTTTTTCTCCTGCTCCCCTGTCTTCAGGCCCAGCACCCCACCCTCCAAGCCTGTGGCCTTTGAGGACTTTAAGAATGAGCGAGGTAGTGAGATCAACCGCATTTTCAAAGAAAACAAATCCATCTTGAATGAGCGGAGGAAAAGGGCCAGTGAGACTACACAGCGAATCAATGCCATCAAGCGGGAAATGGATGTGACCAAGGAGGCACTAAATTTCCAGAAGTCACTTCGGGAGAAACAAGGTAAATGTAATGGGAAGAGACTAGGGGACAGTGGTATATGGGTCCTCTTGCTCCAAATGGAGTACCCCTGGTGCAGAAGGACTGAGATGAGTGGGGACCGCCCAAGGATGCTGAGGTACAGCTCTCCTCCCTGGGTTATCATTTGGCTCTAGTCAGCCCTGGAAAGCCACAGAGTCCTCCTCTGTCACCCAGCTTCTGCCTGTGAATCCCCCGTTGCTGTGTAATCCCAGGCTTAGATGCCGGGCCTCCTCCTGATATGCTGATCTCCGAGGAGAAACAGGTCTGATTGTGGTGGGGTGCTGGTGGAGACCATGAAACTGAAAGACCTTAAAAGGTCTGTGCAGAGAGATCATGACCGGAGGAGATAGCTAACAGCACAGCTGACTCCTGCCCTCCTGGAGCCCTCTGACAGTCCCATAGCATGATACAGATCTCTGATTGTCTAACAAGAAGGTAGCTGGCAACTGTTGAAATCTTCAAGAAGACAATTTGAAATGTGAATTTACATCCATTGTTATGGATAAGGAACCTTGACCAAGTGACTGGTGGTACTAGCCAGTGATGGCAGTTCATGGACATAACTTACAAAAAAAGGAAATGTCATAATAGAGGTGCTTACTGAATGTCTTTAGCTGATGAGGTTTAAGATCAAAATAAGCATGGAGCATGGACCCTCTCTATCCTCTCCTCTGTCCCCCCTCCTGTTTGTCCTAAAAACTCCAGTATGGACTCTCTGACCTGAGTTCCCTTTCTCCATAAGATATATATTGGCAGGCTGTCTCCTTGTACTTTGCACAGCGCCATGCCAAGCCCAAGTCCGTCCTATGGTCTCTGGTCTGTGTGCTTTGCCAGCACTCTCTCCGGAATGTCTTCTTCCCCGCACCCAGGTGAACACTACATTCCCTGATCTCTCCGTCACCCTGCAGGTGAGTATGAGAACAAGGGGCTGATGATCATTGATGAGGAGGAATTCCTGCTGATCCTGAAGCTCAAAGATCTCAAGAAGCAGTACCGAGCTGAGTACCAAGACCTTCGAGACCTCAGGGCTGAAATCCAGTACTGTCAGCACCTGGTGGATCAGTGTCGCCACCGCCTGCTCACAGGTATGCCATTTGGGAAGGCTGACTAGCAATCTCAGATCCTGGGAGGCATAGGGCAGAGTCATAGCCTGGGTTCTAGATGTGACTTCAGAGCCTCTTTCTGCAGAGGCAGGGGCCAGGCAGGGGCTTCAAATGTGTGTCTTCCAGGACTCTTAGGGTGGGAGGAGATGGGGACAGGAAGTGAACAGAGCATGACACTGTGACAGGCACACAGTGCCTTGACCTGCTTCCTCAAAGACTCCCCCATACCTCATAGTACCATCCCCCTGCCTCTCTGCAGAATTTGACATCTGGTACAATGAATCCTTCTTCATCCCTGAGGATGTACAGGTGGCACTGAAGCCAGGTGGCAGCATCCGGCCAGGCATGGTGCCTGTTAGCAGGATCGTGTCTCTGGTGAGTGGCACAAGGGCAGGAATGAGGACAGTGGATAAGCATGGAGCAGTTGGCAATGCCCCTTGTGTTCTCCCCACAAATGAGCAGTGTCTGGACTGCTTGCAGCCTCTCCTGTGGCTGGCCTGGGCAGGTGGGCAGGTACAGGTCTCTAGCTATCAAGAATGGGGACAAAGAAAACACCACTTGCTGCTACCACCTTTCTGGGGTGGCTCATCCTGCCCAGATGGCAGTTAAAGGATGCTGTGATGACAGTGGCAAGCACAGCTGGGCAGTTTGGCTGCTCCGGGTGGAGATTCGTGAACCCAGCCAGTGGCTGCCCTGATGCCCTATAGGCCCCACCTGCTGCATCCCAACACTGCCAAACTGAAGGGACTGTGCTGAGTTGGGCCTCTCCTAGGGAGAAGATGACCAGGACAAGTTCAGCCAACTACAGCAGAACATGCTTCCTGAGGGCCCTGATTCCGTCTCCTTCTACAATGCCAAAGTAAAGACAGAACAGAAGGTAATAAAGGGGTTCATGTCTCTAAGAAGGCAAGGCTTTAGGGACCTCATTATTGGGACACCCAGGATCACACTCCCCACTACAGAGAGGTGAAGGAAGACTGTGTCTGGAGAAACTAAAAGTTAGTGGTTATCTTCTGCCAACTCCAAGGTCCTGGCACTAGGCTAGAACCAACAGGGGTCCCACAGACCATGGCCAGATGCTAAGTTGACCCTTGTGTGATTCACAACCCAGGACAGAGTCTGGGGATCTCCTGAGGACACTGTCCATCACGGGGGACCTCTCCAATGGTGACAGGGTACAGAGGACCACATGAAGCTAAGGCAAAGCTAGATATGGAGTTGGCTGTGAGCTGGAGTAGAGAGTTTCCACTCTGCAGAGGCCCAGCATGGAGCCAGAACACAGAAGACCTGTGTGCTGTGCGCGTCTCTGAGTTCAAAGATAATTCTTACACAGCAGATAGCATCTACACATGGAGGGACTCTCCAAGTGAGCTCAATCTTTTGAAAGCATTTTTGTGGTATTTATTTACATTTATTTACATTTTTGTACATTTTACAGGTGATACATTCTGTTTAAACACAACTTGAAAGTACAAACACCAGGACCCAACCCCCTCTGGCAGGGTACCCATCACTTGTTTCTAGAGTTCCCCCTATATCTTGCTTTTCCCACTTAAAAGTACACCCTGTAGATTGCTCCATCTCAACTCACAGGTGCTTCTATGTTCTGTTTTACAGTTGCACAATAGCTGGAGAGTGTATCAAAATTTATTCAAGGGATAAACTGAGGGATATTTAGGAGGTTCCATTTTTTTACTATTATAAATATTTCTGTGATAACTTGATAATTTGTGTGAATGCAAATTCACACAGGTGAATATACATGAAAGGCTAGTTTGTAGAAATTAATTTCTTGGTCAGAAGGATATTTGCAATTTTGGATGGTGCCAAATTGCCTTACTAGAGCTAGACCCCACAGCAGCATATGTGGGATTGTTCCCCTACAGTCTCACCCACATGTATAATTCCACTTTTTAATTTTATTTATTTATTTATTTAAATATTTATTTATTCATGCCTACAAGAACTGGGCTACAGGCCAGATGCGTGGGAGGGTGAGAGGATTCACCAGAGACAGAGCAGGGAACAGAACAGGCAGACTGATGAAATACACTGCTGAGGGGAGCAGCGGGTGAGACGAGAGGTCTGTGGCTCCATGTGGGACCCTCGCCGGCTGGCTGGGATCGAACCCTCACTGCAGAGGCTGCGGACAGCTTCACAGTACTGCAATCAACCGCCTGTGCCACCAGGGGAGGCCCGACATTTTTATTTTTATTTATTTATTTTTTTAAGATTTATTTATTTATTTATACAAGAACTGGGGTACAGGTCAGAAGACTAGGAGGGTGAAAGAATTCACCAGAGACAGAGCGGGGAGCAGAACAGGCAGACGGACCAAAGACACTGCTGAGGGGAGCAGTGGGCGAGGCAGGAGAGGTGTGCCCCGACATGTGGGTATCTCCCTGGCCTGCGGGGAATCGAACTGGCGCTGGGGATGCTGCGGAAAGCTTCATAGCACGGCGCTCAACCGGCTGCGCCACTGGGGAGGCCCTGTTTTTATTTTTAATCTGAAAGGTGAAAAATGGTCTCTTAGTGTAACTTTAATTTGCATTTCTCTTACTAAAGTCAAGTTTCTTTTCATGTGCTTAAAGACTTTATTTCCCGTAAATTCCTCGTATTTTTTACCTGTTTTTCTATTGGTAATAGGTTTTTTCTTTTTAATGTGTAGAAACTTTTTAAATATTGGGGAGATTAACTCTTTATGAATTGCAAATATTTTTCCTTTTTTTGGGTAATTTTCTTTTTTTTTTTAAGATTTATTTATTTATTTATGCATAGAAGAACTGGGGTGTAGGCCAGAGGTGCCAGGAGTAAGAGAATTCACTAGAGATAGCGTGGGGAGCAGAACAGGCAGATCCATTGAAATACACTGTTGAGGGGAGCAGCGGGAGAGACAGGAGAGGTCTGCTGCATCATGTGGGTCAGCTCCTTGGCCGGGGATAGAACTCAGGTTGCAGTGGCTGGTGATAGCTTGATAGAGCTGAGACTTTAACCCTTGTGCCACCAGGGTGGCCCTTTTTTGCTAATTATCTTATTGATTTTTATGAAGGCAAGTTTATTAGTCTTTCCTTTCCTGGTTTCTAGATTCTGTGTCATAATTAGAAAGCCCTGGGGCCTCCCCGGTGGCGCAGTGGTTGAGCGCTGGGTTGCGAAGCTGCCTGTGGTCTCTGCGGCGCCAGTTCGATCCCCAGCTGCTCCCCGGCCACCGGAGGAGGGTCCCACATGGCGCGCAGACCTCTCCTGCCGCCCGCTGCTCCCCTCAGCAGTGTACTTTGGTCCTTCTGCCTGCTCTGCTCCCCGCTCTGGCTCTGGTGAATTCTCTCACCCTCCCGCGCTTCTGACTGTACCCAGTGCATGTATAAACAAAACAAAACAAACAAACAAACAAACAAATAAATAAATAAATAAAACATGTCTCTCTAAAAAAAAAAAAAATTAAATTCCTTTAAAAAAAAAAATGAAAGGGCCTCCCCTGGTGGCGCAGCAGTTGAGCGCTGGGCTGCGAAGCTCTGCAGCGCTGGTTCGATCCCCGGCCACTGGCGAGGGTCCCACATGGTGCGACAGACCTCTCCTGCCGCTCCTGCTGCTCCCCTCAGCAGTGTATTTCATCAGTCTGCCTGTTCTGTTCCCTGCTCTGGCTCTGGTGAATTCTCTCACCCTCCCGCATTTCTGACTGTACCCAGTGGTTGCATAAATAAAATAAATAATAAATAAATCTTTAAAAAAAAAAAAAATGAAAGCCCTGACTGAGTGGACCCTTGGAATATGTATCCCTCCTTCCAAGTAAGCTTGCCATAACATTTTAAAATACTTTTACACACTTTGTTTAGGGTGAAAGAATGAAAGAATTGAATGGAACATTATTCCTCATCAAATTGGGACTAGTCAAGAGAGAATCCTGTGCCCAAACTGTGATATTTGCAGGAAAAATGATGGACTGAACAGGTGTGGTGTGATTTCTCAGTCCTTTTTAAGTTTGTGCCCTTTACTCAATCACTGTTTTCTCCCCTTTCCTATGTCCAGCACAATTACTTGAAAACCATGATGGGCCTCCAGCAGGCACATAGAAAATAAGGATTTATCGCCAGTGCCTTGAAGGACAAATCTCCCAGCAATACCTGCCTGCTAAACCACCTGCCCAGAGCTCCAGCAACTCTGCCCCAAGGCTGGGGCCCAGCCAAGAGAACACACAATGGCCTGTCTGCCAGGAAGAACATCCTTGAAGGCATCTTTACAGAGCATTTCAGTTTCAATTCATTGTCTTATATGCAGGGGCAGGATAAAATAACTTTCTAGTTTGGACTTTAGTGCTTATCTAAGAACTTTATTTTATTTCCTGTATGTACAGGTTGGGTCATAACCGAGGAGTCTCTAGTAAGAAAGTGAAAAAGTCGCTCAGCCACGCTCTTCCTAGTAGGCTTTTGTCCCACTGGCAAACTGTTTCCTTTCCTGGTGGACATCCTGGGGGTAAGAGGGGTCTGAGGAAACTTGGTGGTCACAGCTCCCTCAGACCATAAGTTTTCTCATGGCATCTCTATGTTCTTGAGCTGGTGAAGGCAAGAGAAGGCCCTCCTCCTCAGTACCACGGGAGGATTAGGTCAAGGTGGAACAGATATTTATCTCAAATTAAGAAGAGGCTTAAAATAAGAGGGGTCCTACCATGATGTTAGCCGTGAGAGCCCATAGTGGGAGGCTGATTGATAAAGAGGTTACAGAACATGTACTTCATCGAAGTTTGAACTGGATGGCATCCATCCAATCAAAGACCCTATGATTCTGTTCTTCTGCCCATCACTGAACAAATGAAGAAGTGCTTCATTGAACAGAAAAAGCAAAAATGCTTTCCTTGAGGTCTCTGCACTCTCTCCTCTCCAGCTCCTTTCTCTTTCGCTAATTGATATGATGGTCTCAAAACAAATTTCAAAGACTCCTAGTATGCCAAGATTTTCCAGAGCAGCTTTAAATTGCCCTGATTTCATTCCTTAAGATGACACATGGGGACTGTGTGCACTAATGTTGTGCACACAGCCCTGTTTGTCAGTCTTCAAGTTTCCTTTGATTGTGGCCAAACCAGGTAGGTCTTCTCAGGCTCTGCTCACCCTCCCAACTAGTGGGAGCCTTAGGCAAAGAGTTCTGATTCCTTACTTTCTTGCTGCCCCTGCCCTTACCAGGATTTTTGGGGGGTTCCCAGATCTTTAGGGTGTTTTGGGAAAGAGGGCATAGTAAATGAGGTGCATTTTCTTGTTGGGACCATAGGAAGAAGCTGTTTGTAGTATTACCAACCCCTGTTTCCTCCATTCCCTATCATTGCTAGATTGGCATGGCTCTGCTAGATTTCCCTCCATAGGGTTCTTGGACAGGCAGTTCTGGGACCTGCTGGCCAGGGGACACTGAACCTATGTCATGGCAGTTGGTCACATTTGACTCTAGCTCATTCATCATCACATAGGCCTTCCTGGTCAGTTCTGGAACACATTGAAACAAGCAATCATCAGCGTGAGCAGAGTCACAAGGAATAAGTCAAAAGGATGGTGCTTGGAGATCACCCTCCACATTAACTCTCACAGGAGCAGATGCTTCCAACATGACAGGGAGCTAGGGGGCACCATGTCCACTCTAATAGGCCTCTTTTGGAAAACAGTTCTGGCTAAGCTAATCTGGCTATCAAAATCACCCCAGAAAGCACATCTAATTCCACTGATATGACAGATGAGATAACCTGAAAATACTACTGCTACAGAGATCCTGGTCAAAGTATAACATTCTTTGAAATGCAAAGCTAAATTTTCAGGAAGAGAAGAGAACTTCCAGGAGTTGGAGAACTAAATACCAGCATGTGAATTGGCTATGGCTGCTAGGGAAGGTAAGAAAGTATGTGAGTAGATTGTTGCTCTTGAGAGTTAATGTCCACATTAAGTACAAGAAATAACAGGCTCATGCCCTCTAGGAAGTTAAAAATGGGACCCCATACATAAAACTGGCACCCTGAAGGCTTCCTCCTTGATGAAGAGGTGAGTTAGAAAACATTACCCCACTGGCATGAAGAAACAAGAAAACTTTTCCCAGGGACAGGGGGATCTGGTCCTGTGAGAATTTGTAACAGTGCACAGGTTTGGGATTCAAATGTACACTGTGTGATCCAGGAACCACAAGGCTGATAAATTAGCATAAGAAATAGCCCACAACTGAATCACTTAGTAGAATCAAATAAAATCTACTTTTACACGCCCTTTATCTAGTCACACAACATTCCCACTAAGCTCCAGTAAACACGAGCTCCAAGTATTAAACACAACAAGCAAGTAAACAACCTATTGTGGTGGAGACAGTGAAAGCAGGATCAACTTTATAAGAACTGCAGAGAAATAACTGGGTAAATATTATATAATATATGTAAATGTTTAAATGAAGACAAAAGTAGGAACTAAAATAGGATAAAAGCTATTAAAATAGAATTTCTATGAATAAAAACATGTAGTTCTAAAAGTTAAAATGACAGACTAGAAACTGTGAAAGAGGGAATAATTTGGATATGAGGAAATTGCCTGGCATGCAGCATGGCAGGATAAAGAGTCAGAAAATTAAAAGTATGGATTATAGACATGGTAGATAGGATGAGAAGATACAATATACATTTGATCTTAAATCTAGAGGAGACAATAAGGATTACTTTCTTGGTGATCTCATCCAGCTGTGACTTTAAACATTATCTATATGCCAACTCTCAATTTCATTTATCTAGCCTAGACTGTTCTCCACCCCAAACCTGTAGTGCCAACTGCTAATTTGGCATCTCCACTTGAATGTCTATTAAGATATCTACAAATCAACAAGTTTAAAACTAAATGCCTAATTGTTCCCCCTAAATAAGTTCCAGCCCAATTGCTCAGGCTAAAATCCTTGATTTGGTACTTTACTCCTCAACTATCACATCTCGTATCAAATCTGTCAAGAAAGACTTTACCTTCCTATTATATTAAAAATCTGACTGCTTCTGCTACCCCCTACCCTGATCTGAACCACTGTCGTCTCTCACCTGGATATTACTCTGTGTCCTTACTTCCCTCATTGCTTTCTTATCTCTGTTTCCAGAACAACAGTCTGTTGGATTCTTTTGAAATATGTTAGATCACATTGCATTTCTCAAACTTTTAATGGTTCCTATTTCTCTCAGAGTAAAATCCAAGTCCTTATAAACAGTTTACAAGGCCCTACATGATCTTGCTTCCTGTGACTTTACTCTCATATCCTCCATTCTCCCTCCTTGCTCACTCTGCTCTAGCAACATGGGCTTCCTTTCTGTTTTTCAAACACTCTAGGCAATTCCTGCTTTCGGACCTTTATGCTGGCTCTCACCTCTGCCTGAAATATTCTTCCCCCAGATGTCTATATGGTTCATTTCCTTACTTCAAATATTTGCTGAATGTCACCTTTTGTGGTGGATGCTATCATGCCTTGACCGATATATAGTCCCTTATACTTGCCATTCCTGCAAATGGCTTCCCATGAAAGCATCGCACCTTTCTACCTGAAGGCTTTCTCAACCATAGGTACTCACTGCTGCATGGTGGGTTCAAATGTCCAGGAGTTAACACCTTCAAGAGCAACTCTCAACTAATAAGCCAGTGAATCAGTACCCCAACTTCCTGTCTTTCCCTCAAGTGGGACAACTCTGAGGCATGTTCTCCACTATTTCCTGGGACTTCCAGTATAAATACAAATTCATGCATGTGAATGGAACCAAAGAGGAAAAACTGTTGCTATTTAAGTTATTGGGATTGTCAATGAAATACCATAAAATATTTAAAGGTGTTTCAATAAAATTATGTAATTTTTAAATAATATAAAAGTATAATGAGAAAGATTAAGTTGAACCAATATTGAACCAAGGTTTCTTTCTAAAGTTCTGAGGTAGAACAAAGAGCTCTGGATAGTCTTCCTGGTCTTCCTCAATCTTAAAACTTAAGGGTTCAGACACTTGCTGCTATTTCCACTGGCACTGCATGGAGGTTCCAGTTAACCTGCCCTACCATCAGCTGTCCCATGGTTTTTCTGTGGACTTGACTGTTGTTGATTGGTGGACTGCTTTTTTTTTTTTTTTTGAGGCAATATGATTCAGGGTTAGAACACAGATTTTGGGCCTACACATTTGAGTTTAAATTGGATCTCACTATCTTACTGGTGTGGGATTCTTGGGCAAGTTGCCTAATTTCCCAAGTCTCTCCTCATGTGTAAAACAATAACCCTGGGATTCTGTAAAATGGAGGAGTTAATGTCTAGTGCACAGCAGAGCCTCAACCAACTGAAACTGACATTACAGTAATAGTAATTATAATACTGTTAACATATGAATGTGCCCAGAATAGTGTCTGATAGTTTACACACACACACACACACACACACACACACACACACACACACACACAATGTTAGGCTACTCCCTAAAATGGGTCTTGCATTTGAAAAGATAGCATTCACACTGGCATTCTCTCTCTCCACTTAATCCTGTGATGGCTTTTTAAGATCAATCCAAAAGGTTGACTTAATGAAAGAAGCTGCTAAAAATACACCAAGTGCCATCCTGGGCAGTGTTACAGGAGGTCAAGTGTCTTGGGGCAGGGAAGTAGAAGTCCCACTACTTACTATGTCGGCCAGGTCACACCTGGAACTTCATTTTGGGGCTGAAAGCAATGAATTTTTTTTTAAGATTTATTTATTTATACAAGCACTGGGTACAGTCAGAAGCACTGGAGGGTGAGAGAATTCACCAGAGCCAGAGTGGGAACAGAACAGGCAGACCAAGGAAATACACTGCTGAGGGGAGCAGCAGGTGTGGCAGGAGAGGTCTACGCCCCATGTGGGACCCTCGCCGGGGGCCGGGGATTGAACCCGCACTGCAGAGGCTGTGGGCAGCTTCGCAGCCCAGTGCTCAACCACTGCGCCTCCAGGGGAGGCCCTGAAAACAGTGAATTTTAAGTGTATGCGCTCCTTAGGGGAGAATGACCATCTTTACAAGGGGCTCTGGAAACAAAAAAATCTCAAACAAGGAATAATCCCCGAAAATAGGGGTATTCAATTTGAGAGATGAAGTCCATAGGGGGCAGATTGTTCTTTCATTTCAAGAGGAAGAAATGGGACAAGAGTTTTCCAACTTTGGAATGAATGAATGGTCTTGATGCAGACGGGGCTCCCAGTCTCTCCCTGGTGGTGCAGCAGTTGAGCGCTGGGCTGCGAAGCTGTCCACAGCCTCTACAGCGCCGGTTCGATCCCCGGTTCTATCCCGGCTGGCCACCGGCGAGGGTCCCACATGGAGCGCAGACCTCTCCTCCTGGCACCCGCTGCTCCCCTTAGCAGTGTATTTCGTCAGTCTGCCTGTTCTGTTCCCCGCTTTGGCTCTGGTGAATTCTCTCATCCTCCTGTGCCTCTAGCATGTACCTCAGTTCTTCTATAAATAAATAAATCTTAAAAAAAAAACTTAAAGAAAAAAAACTATTTATGGGCAGATGAAAGGCATTTCTACCAACCCAATTTTCCAATAATAAAGAGAAAGACACCCCATTTGTGGGAATGTATTACCAGCAAATACCAGCAGAAAAAAGACGGAATTTTGCATGTAGGGAAGAGGGGCGGATATGATTTTGTGTTCTGATAACTAAATAGCTTGTAAGTATTGACAATGAACCTACCTGGCCTGCGATGGTTGTGAAACAGCACCTCTTAACAGTGTGGGCAATCCTCAGCCATCCACTAGCAGTTTGATGTAGTCCTAATTGTTCATTTTTTGCTTTTGTTTCCATTTGGGTTGCATCCCCAAACACATCTTTGAAGATGTCTTGTGGTGTATCCTCTATCTTCTTTTAAGTACTTTATGGTTTCAGTTTTTCCTGTCTAAATCTTCTAACCCATTTTTTTTTTAATTAAAGAGGCATGTATTTTTATTTATTTGTTTGTTTATTTTGTTTATTTGTTTGTTTATACACGCACTGGGTACAGTCAGAAGCACAGGAGGGTGAGAGAATTCACCAGAGCCAGAGCGGGGAGCAGAGCAGGCAAAGGACTGAAGTACACTGCTGAGGGGAGCAGCGGGCGGCAGGAGAGGTCTGCGCGCCACGTGGGACCCTCGTCCGGTGGCCGGGGAGCAGCCGGGGATCGAACCGGCGTCGCAGAGGCCGTGGGCAGCTTCACAACCCAGCGCTCAACCGCTGCGCCACCGGGGAGGCCCTCTTCTAACCCATTTTGAATTAATTTTTGTATATGAAGTTGAGTATGGATCCAGTTTCATTTTTATCAATGAGGTTATCCATGTTTTCCAACACCATTTTTTTTAAAAAGATTTACTTATGCATAAAAGGATAAGGTACAGGGAGTGAGGGGATTCACCAGAGACAGAGTAGGGAAAAGAACAGGCAGGCTGACTGAAATACACTGCTGAGGGGGGCAATGGGCAAGACAGAAGAGGTCTGCTGCACCATGTGGGTAGCTCCCTGGCCTGCTTGGGATAGAACTCATGCTGCAGAGGCTGTGGATTGCTTCACAGTGCTGTGCTTAACCTCTTGCACCACCAGGGAGGCCCTCCCAACACCACTTGTTAAAAGAGGCTTTCTTGTCTCCATGGTTCCTTTGTCCTACCCTCTTTCTGTCTATAAACACCCTCCATTTTGTGTCAACCCTTGTGGACCTATATAATTCCAATTCATGGAATCATTTAATAAAGTCAGTTAGATCTCTAAATTTGAATTTTTTAAACACATCCAACTGGTAAAAATTATGAGGTCAAAAGTTTTTCTGGGTAAAATCCAGGAACAGCTCACTGGGGGACTTTTCTTGGGTTGCTGTTTTTCCAGTTGCTTAGGCTTTATTTTTAAAGAAAATATAGCTCATAAAGATTTATAGAAGAAAGGTATTCAGTGTGGTTTGCCCACAGTGAAGGGAAAATTGTGAAAAATTTTGAGATGGCTCAGAAGATTAATGAGTGGATTCAGTGAAGAACAGGTGATATCTAGTGGACTGCTTCTGGTAATGACATTCTAAGGGGCCTCTGACCTTTCTTTGTCTTTGAGCTATTTTACAGACCTGTACATTGTAGATAAACATAGGGATGCAAATGAACTGGTCCACAGATATGCAAGAGATTCTTATTCAAAGGACCTGGATGAGTACTGGTAACAGATCTAAGAGTTGATTATACCAAGAAAGTCTAGGAAATTTGACTGAAGTAGAATCTTAGATGCTACAAAGGAGACAGATCATGATGGTTTTGGATCCAGTCTCATCAAATAGCTTTTGGTTGATATATCTGACAAAGAGAGGGGCAAAGCTGATTATATTTGATTTAATTGCTTGATGGTATCCAACAGCAGGTGATAGTGAAAAAGGGCACAACTGTGGAAAAAAGAAAAAAAATAAAAACACCTTGCATTGAAACATTGTTTTAAAACTAAGAAATTGAATATTCAAATGGACAATGACCAGACCATCCACATAATGATCTCTGACCCATAATCCACAGTCACCAGTCTAGGAAAACAACTCATTATCTATAGTAACTAGCCCAGGAAACAAGCTTACTACCTACAAGTCAGTCTTTGCTATCTTTAGCAACCAGTTCCGGAAACCAAAAACATACCCATCTAAATATTGCCTTAAACATCCAGGACTCAATAACTAGCAGCTTCCCTAATTTTTACCCCCTTTTCCAACATAAAAGAAAGCAGAGAAAGCCAAATAGTTACCCTTAACCAGTCACACAGGATGTGTGCTTCTAGTTATCCCAACTAACAGTCAGAAGCCTCCAGTAAGGGCGAATCTAAAGCCTTCCCTTTTTTCACTACAGAGTTTTCTCACTCCTTTGCCTGTCTTTGAGACATTGCCAGAATGCAAATGATGATGGCTAATTCCCAATGTAGCAAGTTCTGAATAAATTGCCTTTGCCTATTCTCATTTGATTGGTCTTCATTTATTTCCACACCACATGTAAGTTAGATGACAATCCTAGTTGGGGAAAATGTCACCTCTATATTCTAGGGTCAAGCAAAGTGTCACTCCAGTTACATAGATGCTAGATTCTACATCCCCGTTCTCTGACTTCATCCGAAAACCAGCCTGTAATACTACCAATAATTATACAAGAAGCCAAGATCTTTGAAGTTTTGTTCCCTTGAGGTTATCTTAATTACCTAAAGTCAACGTTTAATTTTCCATAGCACAATTTTTAAGTATTGTAATGATAGTAACACAAGTCAACTGCCAAAGTTAATGTCTGTCATCCTTTCTTTTTGTGGTCCAATTTCCAGGGTTTTGTGATTTTTTTCCCCATCCAAAATTCATTCAAAGCTGAATTTAGTCATTTTAAGTCGCAACACACCACAAATTTCCCAACTGTACATAATGTCCCCTTGGGCAAGTTTTAAAACAGGATCATGCAACAAAAAATGCACATTTCATTGGAAAGCTTTTGCACAGTTGCACTCAAACTCAAATCCAATTAAACAGGACCAGATACCTTAATAGTTAATTTTTAATCAGGCTTTCTCCAGAGAGATTCCAAGTAAATAAAATAGTGAAATCCCAACAAGTCAAATTTTCACACAAGCCAAGAAAGATTGGTGGTAAGTAATGCAGAAGAATATCAAGGGTAATTTAAAATTTCAGCGCTGATTCTGAAGAGGAAGTGCCAACTGCATTTACCCTTGAAGGATAAGCAGTACCTTACCTCACCTCTAACAATGAACCACAGGGTCTTTGGTTGATGGGAGATGGTGGACTATGGTCTGAGATAAAAGGGTGTAGAATGTGTAGAGGGACTAATAAAATTATGCTGCTAAATTTATAATGGCAAACTGGGACAGATGGATGGTGTTAGGAGCTGGAGAAAAGACTTAAATGGTCGAGGAAACATGAAGGTGCAGATTGAGGAAGGAGGTAGTTTCATTCAAGAGTTCTTTAATTGCTTAGCCTAAGAGAATCTGCCTTTGTTTGACTTTGTTCTTTGCTATCAATATTGTAGTTTGATTGCCCTGTTGGACATGAACCAGTTTTATTATATATGTAATCTAACATTTTAATTCTAACATTGCCTTTTTTCTAATACTCTCTTATAAATGCCTGTGAATACTCAGTTCAACATGTTCTTTGAACCATCTTTACCTTTACTGGTTCCCCTATTAACAAGTTAATAAATTTTAGACACATAATCATTCTATATTTGTATGAATCATGTTTTCAACTTTTGGAAATTACTTTGCTAGGGTTTAGCCATGAAGACTCACACTAACGGTTGTTGTGTCCTTAGAGAAAAAAGCCCTCACTTTAAGCCCAATTGGAAATTGTCATTATATTCCTCATTCTCCATGGATTTGTAAAGAACTAAGTTTTAAAAAAAGTTGTGAAAATGTATTCCGAGGGAGTAGGAGATTCTTTCCTGATGTTTGTGACTTTATACAATAGTACAGACTTGGCAGGTGACTCAAATATTCATTCTCACATAAGCATGTGCTTAAGAATGACTTCAGGGGGTCTCCCTGGTGGCAGAGGCGGTTGAGCACAGCGCTGTGAAGCTGTCTGCAGACTCTGCAGTGCGGGTTTGATCCCGGCTGGCTGGCGAGAATCCCACATGGAGAAGCAGACCTCTCCTCTCGCCCACTGCTCCCCACAGCAGTGTATTTTGTCAGTCTGCCTGTTCTGTTCCCCGCTCTGTCTCTGGTGAATCCTCTCACCCTCCCATGCATCTGGCCTGTACCATGGTTCTTGTATAAATAAAAATAAAAATTAAAAAAAAAATTACTTCAGGCAGGGGCCTCCCTGGTGCCACAAGGGGTTAAGACGCAACCTGTGAAGCTGTCCGCAATCACTGCAGCACAAGAAGCTACCCAGCCAGGGAGCTACCCACATGGCACAGCAGACCTCTCCTGCCTCGCCCGCTTCTCCGCTCAGCAGTGTATTTCAGTATATCCGCCTGTTCTGTTCCCCACTCTGTCTTTGGTGAATCCTCTCACTCCTCACACCTCTGGCCTGTGCCCCAGTTCTTGTATGCATAAATAAATACTTAAAAAAAAAAAAAAAGAATGACTTCAAACAATGTTTCATCTCGACCCCTGCCTGGTCTAGCTGCTGCTCCAGTCCAATATCTAGGTGCTTATGACATATCACATAATGCTGTCTGACTACTGCACTGGTTCTCTGTAAGAAAGGAAAATAACTCTTGGCTTCTGGTATGTTCCTCAAAGTTTGTAACAAACTCACCAGTGGGGCTAATGTTCACTGCCTGGAAATGCCTTCCTCTTATCTGCCTCCTTTTTTCATCAGACAAATAACTGCACATTATTTGACACTCAGTTTATGTGTCATGTTCTTTCTCAACTCCCCAATCTGAGTCACTTTCCCTTAGCATTCTGTTCTATCTTTACAGTACTTTCAGCACAGTATTGCCCCTGAAGTGTTGAGAGTACTTCTCCAGTTAGTTTGAGAGCTTCCCAAAGGCAGGGATTATTTCACTTATCTCCATAGCATCTGTTTCTACCCATAGTGTTTGGCATATGGAAACATTCAGTAAAGTGCTGTTGAGAAAACATTTTTCTGAAAAAGTTTTGTCAGGTGCTGTAACTGGCAAACAAAAAAATATAAAGGATGTTCATAGAGAGAAGCAGACACCTACTTTATTATTCTAAATAAGGGATTAATTTTAACTTGCTTAGGTTTCTCATGGTGGAGATAAAATGGTCTTGGGTTAGATGTAACATTATAAAAAGGTAGCATTTGTATAGCTCAAAATTAGCCTTTTTCAGTAAGATCTGAACACCAGCTCTAGATACAAACCATCAACTCAATTCAAGAAAAGCATAGGAAATTACTCTACTCTCTTCTAATGTACCTAGGAGTTTCCTTTCTGAGATATAAATAGTGAGTACTGTTTGGAGAGGAAAAAAAATAATAGTATCAAAGGGATAAAATGACACAAAATTGCTGGGTTATGCTAGAGTTAAATGGTATGAACTAAACTTAGAGAAGCTGTGCATATTATAATAGGGTTTTAAAAACCGTTTGTAAATAGTAGGCGAACCAATAGTTAAAACACCACCATTTTTGTACCCTAACTGGCAATAATCTTATCCTTGCTATTTTACACAAATCTTTTATTTGCAGAAATTTGGCATAATAGATCCAAGGCATCTGACAGTGCGGGGAATATAAAAATAATAGCAATTTTTAAAAAAAAAATATTTATTTATTTATACAATAACCAGGGTACAGGCCAGATTCAAGGGAGGGTGAGAGGATTCACCAGAGACAGAGCGGGGAACAGAACAGGCAGACTGACGAAATACAATGCTGAGGGGAGCAGCAGGCAAGACAGGAGAGGTCTGCTTCGCCATGTGGGATTCTCGCCTCTGTACTCTTATCAGCTACTGTAGCTGACAAATAAATCCTCCAAAGTTCAGGGCCCACCATATCAGTAAAAAAATTAAGGGTCCAGTAGTTGGGGACATCCTTGCATCTTGCACCTCCTAACACTAAGAAGAAAGCACAACACATCCTTGTCAATACTTTATGGCATATTAATTTCTAATTTGCATGTCCTCGATCACTAATGACATTTAGCATCTTTTCATGTTCTTATTGGTTATCTGTATATCTCTTTGATGAGGTGATGGATCAGATAATTTACTCATTTTGAAAACTATTGTTTTCTTATTGTTGATTTTTGAAAGTTTCTTTACATATTCTGGATTAGAGTGCTTTATCAGATACATGCTTTGTAAAGATTTTCTCCTAGTTTGTGCCTTGTCTTTTCATTTGAAGAGCAGAAGCTTTAAGTTTTTATGAGGTCCTTTTTTTTTTTTTTTTTGGGATTGTGCTTTTTTTTTTTTTTTTTTTAACAGAGGCATGCTTTTATTTATTTATTTGTTTGTTTTTGTTTATACATGCACTGGGTACAGTCAGAAGCGCGGGAGGGTGAGAGAATTCACCAGAGCCAGAGCGGGGAGCAGAGCAGGCAGAAGGACCGAAGTACACTGCTGAGGGGAGCAGCGGGCGGCAGGAGAGGTCTGCGCGCCATGTGGGACCCTCCTCCGGTGGCCGGGGAGCAGCTGGGGATCGAACCGGCGCTGCAGAGGCTGCGGTCAGCTTCGCAACCCAGCGCTCAACCGCTGCGCCACCGGGGAGGCCCGGGATTGTGCTTTTATTAACTAACTCAAGGCCACAAAAGTTTTCTTCTGTTTTCTTTTATAAGTTATATAATTTTAGCCTTGACATTTAGGTCTATGATTCATTTAGACTTAGTTTTTGTAGTGTGAGAGATGGATCCGGATTTATTCACTCATGCATTTCTTGCACATGGATGTCCAACTGCTGAAGCATCACTTGTTGAAAAGGATATCCTCTCTCCACTAAATTGCATTTATGCAGTTGTCGATATGTGTGGTTTATTTTTGGACTCTATTATCTTCCTTTGATATATTTGCCTATTTTATGTCAAAAAGAAATTACTGTGGTTTTATAATGACTTCATGATTGGATAATATCTACTTTGCTCTTTTTCAGAGTAGTTTTGATTGTTCTAGTTCTTTCAGTTTCCATGTGAATCTCAGAATAAGTCAACGTTTTCAAAAAAGCTTGTTGGGATTTTGATTGGTATGGCACTGACAAATTTGGCAGGAATTGATAACCAATTGAGTCAACAACAACCAATAAAACAACAGAACATCTATAAGTGGTTCTAGTTTTTGACTGTAATCTGTTGCATTTATCTGTGTCTATCCTTTGACCAGTATCATAACATCCTGATTACTTAGGTTTACAAGCCCTGAAATCAGTTTGAGTGCTCCAATTTTGCCAAAATTATTATCAAAGCTTAAGTCTGTGATTTTACTTTTTGATTTCAAGGATTAAGTGTGTGATTTTACTTTTTGATTTCCTGTTTTCTCCATTTTCCTTTTGTCTTCCTGTGAGTTAACTGAATATTTTTTTAGAATTGCAATTTGATTAATCTGTAGTGTTTATGAGATTATCACTTATAGGAATACATTATCACAGTCCTCTGGTCTAACAATTCAAAGTATAGAAATGTTACCTCTCTTTAAGTCCCTTTACCCTGCCTTACTTATAATTCTCTTAAACATGTTCTGTACATACACTGAGGACCGTATCATACAATGCTTTCTTTTTTGCATCGAGCCAAACATAATTTAGAAAACTCAAAAGAGGGAAGTCTATTGTATTTATATTTTTGATTTTCCTATTGTGCTTTCATTCTCGCTTATATTCTAAGTTTCCATCTTTTAAGAGCATTTCCTTTAATATTTTAAGAACATCCTTTAGCAATATTTTTAGTAGGCTTTGATGACAAAGTTCTGATTTTTCCAGATTTCTTGTAGTTGTCCTTCACTCCTGAAGGGTAATTTCATCAGATGTAGAATTTGGGGTTAGGCATTTCATTTCTTTCAGAACTTAGAAAATGTGCCACTTCTTACCTGCATGGTTTTTGATAAGAACATCTGTATCATTGCCCCCAATAAAATCCTCTATAGTTTTTTTCTTTGTTTTTAATTTTCAGTAAGTACGACGTACCTTGGAGTTGATTTGTGTCCACCCTGTTTAGGATTTGTTCAGGTTTTTGAATCTGAAGATATATGCATTTTGATAAATTTTGAAGGTTTTTTGAGCCATATATTTTCAGCTTAATCTATGCCTCATTTCATACATGTTTTTCCCCTTCAGTTATGAAATATATATTACATAGAATTCACTTTTGAGATACTACATTAAATATCTTATATACTCTTTGCAAAATTTCTAATACACTGTCAATACATTTTGGTAGCCATCTTTGCAGCCATCTCTAGACTTTTATTTTTTGCTGTTATATCTGACCAGGATTGTATAAATATTTTCCCCAAATGATATTTCTCATCCCATGTACTTTTACAGAAACTTGCCACTTCCCCTAATTAAAAGGTGGACACATGTTACTTCCTTTGAACTTGGGTGGGCCTCAAAATTGCTTCATCTAACATAATTTACTTCCACTAATAAAAATAATGCCTATATCTTCTAAGGTTAGGTCATGGAAGTCAGCACAGCTTCTATTTGCCCCTCTTTCTTTAACGGCTGTTAAATAGCCACCATATGTTGAGAAAGCCCATGAGACATAGAGAAGCCCAATAGGAAGATTAAGGATCATGGCCCTGAGTCAACGCTGAGCTACTTGTCAGCAGCCTGCACCAACTTTCCAGCATCAGTAGTGAGTCATTTGGAAGTGGATCCCTTAGCTCTCAGCAGAGCTGGCCCTGCTGATGCCATGTGGAGGAAGGCATCCCCATGAGTCCTGACCAGACTGAAAAAACTTGTGAGCACTATGATTGTTTTCGTTTTAAGCCGTTTTTTTTATTATGTAGCAATTGATAAGTAATATGCTCCCCGCTTTCAGCTACTTTTTAATACTTCTGAATTTGCTCATTTATGTAAAAAGCTTCCTTTTCACAGCTTCTATGAGACCACAGTCTCCTGTTTCAATCTTACCTTTGTCCCTTTGCTGGCTTATCATTCTTTATGACCTAATACTAGTGTTCCTGAATGCTCAATCCTGGGTCCTATCCTTTTATGAGCTTTACTCTATATATTTTCTCCCCAGGCAATCTCATGCAGTGCTATAGCTTTAAATATCAGTGAGGATGCCAAAGTTTGTAACTTTTCATGAGCATTCCTCTAAAATCCTGACCAATGTTTTGTACTGTTTACTTGCTATTTCCACTTGAATGCTTAGCAGTCTTCTGACCTAATATACTCAAAGCAGAATTATTTATCCCTTACTTCTCCTGCTACCTCTGTAAGTTTCCAATTGCTCATGTGAAAAATGTAGAATCATTCTTTTCTCTCATTCGCCACGTTCAAACCACCAGCAATATTAACAAATTAGGGCCTCCCTGGTGGCGCAGCAGTTGAGCGCTGGGTTGCGAAGCTGCCCACGGCCTCTGCACCGAAGGTTCGATCCCCAGCTGCTCCCCGGCCACCGGAGGAGGGTCCCACATGGCGTGCAGACCTCTCCTGCCGCCCGCTGCTCCCCTCAGCAGTGTACTTTGGTCCTTCTGCCTGCTCTGCTCCCCGCTCTGGCTCTGGTGAATTCTCTCACCCTCCCGCGCTTCTGACTGTACCCAGTGCATGTATAAACAAACAAATAAAAAAAAAGCCTCTATAAAAAAAAATTAACAAATTAGTGTGTATCTTTTTGCACCTTTCAAATTGTCCAGCTATAGTTACACACTTATATTACTATGTACACGTCTGGCTTTAGATTTCACATATGTATTACCTGAGACCTTTTCTCAATTGACATTCCTGTAAGTCAGTAGATATGGATTTAACTATTTTTCTCTTAATTTCTTTTTTTTTTTTTTTAAGATTTATTTATTTATACAAGCACTGGGTACAGTCAGAAGCGCGGGAGGGTGAGAGAATTCACCAGAGCCAGAGCGGGGAGCAGAGCAGGCAGAAGGACCAAAGTACACTGCTGAGGGGAGCAGCGGGCGGCAGGAAAGGTCTGTGCACCATGTGGGACCCTCCTCCGGTGGCCGGGGAGCAGCTGGGGATCCGTCGCTGCAGAGGCTGCGGGCACCTTCGCAACCCAGCGCTCAACCGCTGCGTCACCAGGGAGGCCCTCTCCTAATTTCTTTCTTTTTTTTTTTTTTTTTAAATAAAATTTTTTTTTTTAATTTGTTTGCTGGTTTGTTTGTTTGTTTTGTTTATACAAGCACTGGGTACAGTCAGAAGCACGGGAGGGTGAGAGAATTCAACAGAGCCAGAGCGGGGAGCAGAGCAGGCAGAAGGACCGAAGTACACTGCTGAGGGGAGCAGCGGGCGGCAGGAGAGGTCTGCGCGCCATGTGGGACCCTCCTCCGGTGGCCGGGGAGCAGCCGGGGATCGAACCGGCGCCGCAGAGGCCGCGGGCAGCTTCGCAACCCAGCGCTCAACCGCTGCGCCACGGGGGAGGCCCTCTCCTAATTTCTTAACAGATCTCTAAATATATACAAACATAGGGCTGTTGGCAAAATTTACTTCCTTGAGGTTGTAAAACAGGGTCCCGATTTTCATGTTGGATGTGAAATAATTGAGGGTGATTTCTATTTTGTAGGAGCTGCCATATTCCTAAGCTCATGGTCCCTCTTCTTCATTTTCAAAGTCAACAGGCAGATTGAGTCCTTGTCTTTTTGCAGCTCTCTGAGCAACCTGTATACCTCCTCCTTCGTTTATAAGGACATGTGATTAGATTTGGCCCAGATAATCCTAGATAATCTTCCCACCCTAAAGCCTGTAATTCAATCACATTAAAGTCCCCTTTGCCATGTAAAGTAACATATTTACAGGTACCAGGGATTAAAGAATGGACATCTATGGGGACTTATTATTCTGCCTACCACACCACGATAATTAATGGTGAATTACATGACAAGATTTGCAATACTGAACCCAACCTTGTATTCCCAAAATAAACTCAACTTGGTCATCATTGTTAACCTTTTTAACAAATTGCTGGATTAACTCTAGATGTATTTTATTTGGAATTTTTGCACCTTTGTTCAAGAACAAGAATAGCTTGTAATTTTTCTTTCTTGTCCTATCCTGGCCTGAGTTTCTCTGCCCATTCATTCATTTATCCTTTCTCCTTCCTTCCTTCCTTTTTTTTTTTTTTTATATGTTTATGTGGTTCCTACATTTCTAAGAAAGAGTTTTATTTTTTTTAAAGATTTATTTATTTATGCAAGCACTGGGGTACAGGCCAGAGGTGTGGGAGGGTGAGACAATTCATCAGAGACAGAGTAGGGAGCAGAACAGGCAGAAGGACCAAAATGCTCTACTGAGGGGAGCAGCGGGAAAGACAGGAGAGGTCTGCGGCGCCATGTGGGAATCTCCCTGGCTGGCCAGGAATTGAACAGGCGCTGCAGAGGCTGCAGACAGCTTCACAGCGCTGCGCTCAACCGGCTGCACCACCGGGGAGGCCCCCTTACTTTCTTTTTGAGGAAAATTGACTATTAATTCCATCTTTAACGGTTCTAGGTTCAAATAGGTTCTCTAATTTGTACCTTCTTAACAAGTTACCTAAATTGACCTAAATTTTCAAATTTATTGGCATAAGAGTGTTCACTTTTTGGTTAATTTTATAATCTCTGCAGTTTCCATAGTCTTGCCCCTCTTTTCATTAGGTGTTTGTACCTTCTATTTTTTCTCCTCTCTTCCAGAAGTTGATCAGTAAACTTTGAAGAACCAAGTTTTGGCTTTGTACGATTTTTTCCCATTGTGTATTTTTTATTTCTTTTTTATTTCATACTTTGTTATTTCTTTACTTCTACTTTAGTTAACCTTGACATGTAAATTAGTAATTTTCAGACTTTTATGTAATATAAGCATTTATGTTTTTTTTTTTAGAGAACACAAAAGGGGGACTTATTGAAATACACTGCTGAGAGAAGCAGCAGGTGAGACAGAAGAGGTTGTCTGCCAGCACTTACATTTCTGAATTTCCTCCAATCACTATTTTGCCTACATTCTACAATTTTACTATTTAGTTATTTCATTATTCTTTAGTTCCAATTATGTGATTTTAATTATGATTATTTTTGACCAGTGAGTTATTTACAAATGTGTTTTTAAATTTTCAAATGTGTTCTTTTCAAGTTAGTGATTTCTAACTTAATTGTACAGCAGTAAAGAACGTGGCCCTTACAGCATTATTTTAAATGTTGTGAGAATTACATGGGCTTATATGGTGGTTAGTTTTCATAAACTTCTCACATGTGGTAGAGGCTGTAAATACCCTAGTTGCTGAGTAAAACTTTATATATGTCCATTAGTTCAATCTTAATTATGCTGCTTATCATCTGATTCCAGTCTGCAAAATTAATCATTTTGAGTTGTGTTAAAATCTCTAATACTATAGTAAATACATCCATTTTCCTTTGTAATTCTGTCAAATTTTTTATTGTTGTTGTTGTATTTTAAGGATGTGTAAATACATACATGCTTAGTATTACAGAGTCCTAGGGTCCTGTACTTTTTGTCATCATTTAGTAACCTTCACTTATTTGTCTGATGTTAATATAGCCCTACCTATATTAGCCTGACATTATTTCCCATCCTTTCATATCTTTCAGTATTCTAGCTTTAAAGATTGTCTCAAAACAGCATATGGGGCCTCCCTGGTGGCACAAGGGGTTAAGACAAAACCTATGAAGCTGTCCACAACCCCAGCCAGGGCGCTACCCACATGGCGCAGCAGACTTCTGACTGGCCCGCTGCTCCCCTCAGCAGTTTGTTTCAGCCAATCTGCCTGTTCTGTTCCCCACCCTGTTTCTGGTGAGTCCTCTCACCCCCGACACCTCTGGCCTGTACCCCAGTTCTTGTATGCATAAAAACATAAATATTAAAAAAAAAAAACAGCATATGGCTGGATTTTATTTTCCTGTCATTTTATATTCTTTTTTATTTTTGGAGAGCTTGTTTCATTATATTTACTGTCATCACTAAATTTCCTTTTATATTTACCATGTAGTTATTGATTTATTTAAAAAAATTTTTCCCCTATTGGGCCTCCCTGCTGGTGCAAGGGGTTAAGCACCGCACTATGAAGCAATTGGAAGCCTCTGCAGCACGAGTTCGATCCCTGGCCATCCAGGGAGCAACCCACATGGTGCAGCAGACCTCTCCTGACTTGCCCGCTGCTCCCCTCAGCAGTGTACTTTGGTCAATCTGCCTTTCTGTTCCCCACTCTGTCTCTGTGAATTCTCTCACCCCCCCATCTCTGGCCTGTACCCCAGTTCTTATATGCATAAATAAATAAATCTTTAAAAAAAATTTTCCCCTATCTTCATAACTTCTTTTGTATTTGTCCATTCTATTTTATTACTGTTAATTTGGAAATTATATACTCTTTTAGGAGTCACTCTAGATACACTTCAAAGAGTAAAGCTTAAAGTTAATCAATACTTTTATCCTCTTCGCCTTGGAAGGACCTTGGAAAATTTTAACTCCTATTATCTATCACTCTGCCTATCCCACTTCCAATTCATGACTTTGTTGTCCAGGATATTAGCTCTATTTGCTTTACTTTATTAACTACACAAATTATATATTACTTTATGTGGTTAATGTTTTTTCATTTTAACTATTTATTTACCAATTTCTTTGCTCATCATCCCTGCTAGTATCAGGGAGTATTTTCTGTTGGTGATAAACTTTAGATTTCTTTGTCTGAAAAAGTCTTAGATCAGATAACCTGGTTCAAATTCTGGCTCTATCACTCCTTAGTCATGTTACCCTAAATAGGTACCTTAACCTTGGGATCTTTGGTTTATTCATTAGCAAAACTGAGATAGTCCTGAACAGTTTCATTCTCTGCTGAGACAGACAAAGCTGGGAGTGAAAGATATAATAAGCTCCTGATATGAGTTCTCTGCAAGATCTAAACAAAATAGAACATAACAAACCCTATAACCACATTCCCGATCTTCATAATCTTCATAATTTGCTTCATAATCTTGTAGAGACCAAATTAACACAATTTGAAAAAAAATACCTAATAACAATATTCCTATATACTTAAGGATTAAAGTGTGTGGCTCTTTTTAAAAAAAAAAATTAGGGCTTGACTTATTTTTTAAGAGTTGTATTATTATTTTTAAAACAAAAAGAAGTTTAATAATAACATGTATACTTCCTGTATATGTGGGAGAGTTACACTAAGACTGAGTAATTCCAAAATTGTATTATTCTTTATTGAGGTAACATTGACTTACAACGCTATATATGATTTAGGGATATAGGTTCATAAGTATTCATATGTATGTTATTACACCATGTTTACCACTAAAGCATAAATAATCCTCCGCAAAGACCAATGGGCCTCCTCCTCAATTTGCTCCCCTACTTCAGCCTTAATTCTGCAGTCAGATTTTTAGGGTTTGTTTTGTCTATTCATTTGTTTTGTTTCTTTATATTGCACTCAAGAGTGAAATCTCTTTTTGATTTATTATGCTTAACATAATCCCTTCCAGGGCCTCCCCGGTGGCGCAGCGGTTGAGCGCTGGGTTGCGAAGCTGCCTGCAACCTTGTCAGCGCCGGTTCGATCCCCGGCTGCTCCCCGGCCACCGAAGGAGGGTCCCACATGGCGCACAGACTTCTCCTGCCGCCCGCTGCTCCCCTCAGCAGTGTACTTTGGTCCTTCTGCCTGCTCTGCTCCCCGCTCTGGCTCTGGTAAATTCTCTCACCCTCCCGCGCTTCTGACTGTACCCAGTGCTTGTATAAATAAATAAATAAATCTTTAAAAAAAAAACAAAAAACATAATCCCTTCCAGTTCCATCTAAGTTGTCACAGGTGGCAAGAGTTTTTTTTATCTTTAATAACTAAGTAGTATTCCATTGTGCATATAAGCCATATCTTCCCTAAGGTGCATGGTTCTTTTTAGTCAGAACTTTCAAGCTCATGGTTGACTCATAGTAGCTTTCAAAGGTGACTTTTACAGAAAAAAGTACTTGCCTGGATGTCAGCAGCTTGTTAACCACTACACAATCTATTAACAACAGAAAAATTCAATGTACACACTTTAAGAGTTTCTAAAAGAGAAAGACTAAAAAATTAAGGTTTTCAAAAAAAGCAGCATAAGTAATTACCATTAAACATTTGGTACAGGGCCTCCCCGGTGGCGCAGCGGTTGAGTGCTGGGTTGCAAAGCTGCCCGCAGTCTCTGCAGCACCGGTTCAATCCCCGGCTGCTCCCTGGCCACCGGAGGAGGGTCCCGCATGGCGCGCAGACCTCTCCTGCCGCCCGCTGCTCCCCTCAGCAGTGTACTTCGGTCCTTCTGCCTGCTCTGCTCCCCGCTCTGGCTCTGGTGAATTCTCTCACCCTCCCGCGCTTCTGACTGTACCCAGTGCTTGTATAAATAAATTAAACAAACAAAATAAATAAATAAATAAAAATCTTAAAAAAACAAACAAACAAACATTTGGTACATACAGCAATAGATACTGAAAAATATGAGACAATAATGCTTTTGCCTATAATGGATTTATAAGCGTTAAAAACATATTATCTAATGAAAATTAACAAAGTAGTATGGAACATAAAAGACAACTACGGAATATAATAACAAAAAGGAAGGTGTTGACTTGATACAAATATGTTAATAGGAATTATGGAAGGTAGAGTTCAATGTAAGTCATATTGTCTTCTTACCTTGTGCTGAGAAATAGATTAATCGTTAATAAAAATTGATTGTAATTACACTTTTTTCCCCCCTTAAGTAATTCCAGGAGAAAGAGTGGCAGATTTGTGTGTGAAACAGTTAAACTTTACTAAAGACTTCTCCACTTGGCTCCATGCCCTTTCTTTTGTATACTGATAAAATGTAAATAATTCTGTATAACTTCACATACCTACATACATTGATAAGGTAGCTAATTTTTGTTGCATGGCTATTGTTTACATGTACTAATTTCTCAGATATTATCCTATTTCATATTGCCCAAATACTGACATGTTGATAGTATATATTTCTATGCTACAGAGCAGCAAATACACATTTAAACCACCAGATCCTAATAGTTCATTTGCAGAATGATACACTTTATTTTGAAAACCATCTTTATCATATTTTTAATCACTGGAAAGGAATTAGTTTCGGTTATAACAGAATAATGTGTGAATCTATTAAAACTAAGCAGCAAACCATCGTTAAAAACCTCTATATAAAGGCTTACAGACATGTTTCTATTCTAATGCTAGGATGGACCTGTCCAAATTTATATATTCTCATGAGAAAAACCACAGAGAATTTAGGTAACATTCACAGTCTGTTAAGAAGTGGCCCTAGAGACTAAAACCTTGGAGTCAGATGGACTTTGACCTGAATGCTAGGTCTAAAGGCATGAGGAAAAAAAAAATGCTAAAAATAATCTCCAAGTGAGAAACAATGATGATAAATCACTCATAATCATTGCCAGCATACATACAGGTACACACACACACACACACACACACACACACACGGGATATAAAGAGCTAGTAAGGGATGGCTACTCTTTTGGATCATATTTCGGTCATTATGGCAAGTACTGTCCCAGTGGGTTGGGGCTGCTAAACAAAATAACAAAGACTGGTGGTTATAAGCAACAGAACTGTATTTCTCACAGTTCTGGAGGCTGAAAGTCTGAGCTAAGGATGCCAGTATGGGACCTTCCTGGTGGTGCAAGGGTTTAAGAAGCAGAACTGTGGAACTGTCCTGTCTGCAGCCACTGCAGCACGAGTTTGATCCCCGGCCAGGGAGGTGACCCCTATGGAGCAGCAGAACTCTCCTGACTCACCGGCTGCTCCCCTCAGCAGTGTATTTCAGTCAGTCTACCTGTTCTGCTCCTCGCTCTGTCCCTGGTGAATCCTCTCAACCACCGCCTCTCTGGCCTGCACCCCAGCTCTTGTATGCTTAAATAAATAAATCTTTAAAAAAAAAAAAAGGATGCCAGCATGGTTGAGTTCTGGTGAGGGCCCTCTTAGGGGCTGCAGACTGCCTATTCTTGTATCCTCACCACTAGGTTGAGAGGAGAGAGCTCTGTGGGGTTTCTTTAATAAGGACACTAATCCCAATCATGAGGGGTCCACCCTCCCGACCTAAGTACAAAAGGCGCCCACCAAAAAGACCCATTTCCTAAAACCATTACCTTAGGGCTTTACTATTTCAACAGGAATAGGGTGTAGGGTGTACACAAACATTAAGTCCAAAACACATACTTCACCCCATTCGAAATTATAGTTAAAAACAAAACCCACAAAAGAACTGATTCTATGAACTCCCAATTTCAAAACGATCGACTGCTTTAATTCTTTAAGGGCTCTATGCATTCTTACCTCCCCCCCCCCCCCCCCCCCCAGTGATCTTTAGGAATGGCTTTCACCAGGGTCCCTAGATCTGGCTGGGCAAGGGGGGGGGGGGAACAGCCTGAAGCAGAGGAAGTTCAGCGGAAGTTCCCTGAAAAGGCAGAAGCTTATCAAAAGACAATGACCACCAAGAACCACTACAAGAATGCTAAAAATCTTATCCCGTCTTTCTAGAACTACAAACTTTAATCCCTTATTTGTCTTTCTAAACTTCCTTCTTTCTTCTATAATGGTCATTGCTTGTTATGTAGATCACCTCCCTGATGGTGATAGATTGAGCCCATGAGCAAGCTGATTTCATTGATACTCATTCCTGTGCTTTTGGAAAACATATATATATACTGGTCACAAAGTCAAAGAAAATTACACTCAGATTTTCACTCTTGAAGTGTGTCTGTTTGTCATTTCTTTCGCCGACGCCCTGACCACCCTGCACGCTTCTCTCAACCCTGAGGTGGCCACATAGGCTACTGCTGTGCTGGTCCGCGGCAGGTGGCGCCCGAACAGGGACGTTTCTCCTTTCAACGATAAAACCCGTGGTCTTTCCAAGTTATCCTATCTAATCTCACTAGGCGCTTTTGCAGCAAAGTGAGATGTTCTTTTTTAAGAGGAAGCGTCCCTCAAAGCCCCAAGAACCACGCCGAAGACGGGTTCTGCAGCCTTCCAGATTTTGGGGTGGGGGCAGAGGACGGCTCCGAGGTGGAGGCCAAGGGTTGCCGCCCGGACGTGGCAGCCGCAGGCGGAAGACCCTGCCGGAGGCGGGAGCGAGGAGGGGTCCTGGGAATCCCCTGCCAAGCTCGGGCTCGAGACCTGCTGAGGGGGCGAGCCGAAGAGGCAAGGGGAGCAGAGAGAGAGAGAGAAATAAAGGAGAAAAGCACCAACTGGGTGAGAAGCAGGCGGCAGCGTTACCTTAGAGCCCCAGGCCCGGGGAAGGGGCTCTCGGCGCCGGCGCCACTGCGGACTGCGAGACCACGCGAGGACAGTGCTGGGGCGGCGGGCCCCCAGGCTAGCGCCCAGCGGGCTCGGGCTTTCCCCCCTCCAGTCGCCCGCACCCACCCCGAGGCGGGCCCAGCGAAGCCTCAGCCTCTGGCCGCCGGAGGGAGGGGTCGCGGCACCGCCCCTCCAGGTCCGGGGCGGGCCAACTTCGCTCGGGCCCGGGGCTTATTGTTCCGGGAAGCCGCCGCCGGGGTCCGGCCGGGCCGGCTGACTTCCCCCGAGCCCCGCCCGCCCGTCCCCGGGGTGGGCCCGCAATTTCGGGCGCGCACAGCGGCGACTGACCGCGGCCCGTGCGTGTCTCTTTAAGGGGCCGGGCCTGTGCGGCCGAGGGGCGGGCGGGGTGCGCGGCGCTCCCCGTGTGAGTGTGTGGGGGTGAGAGCGGCGGGCGGGCGGGCGCCGGAGGGAGGGAGGGAGGGAGAGAGGGAGGGAGCGAGCGAGCAAGCGACGCGGGCCGCTCCAGCCGCCGCCGCCGCGGTCGGACCTGCGGCCTCCTCCCCACCCCTCCGTCCCCTCCCTCGCGTCGCCCAGCCGCGGGGAGGGGGCTCGCGTCGCCGCCCTCAGCCGCTCCCGATGAAGCAGCTGCCGCCGCAGCCGCCTCCGAAAATGGGGGATTTCTACGACCCGGAGCACCCGACCCCTGAGTAAGTATCAGCTCCGCGGCCTCCCTCTACCGTCGGCCGCCTCAGCTGGAGCCGAGGGCGGCGCGTCCTGACGGGTGGCGGCGCGAGGAGTAACGGGCCCGCGGTGGACTCGCGCTGGCGGCGTGGGGAGCAGGCCCGCGCCGCCGCCTCGGGCCGTCTTGCCTGGGCCGCCGCGGGCCGGCGGTTGGGCCCGGCGTTGGCGCCGCTGCTCGCGTCGCAGCGGCGGTTGGGCCGGGCCGGTGGGGGAGGGGCGCCCAGGGCCTCCGCGGCCGCTGCCGCCGCAGCGTCCCCACCGACCCCGCCAGCCCCGGGCTCAGAGGTCTCCGCGGGCAGCCCGCGGCCGGCTCGGGCCCCGCTGTAAGGGAAGGCGCCGACTCCGAAGAACCACGGTGCCGGACCCGGTGAGAGGGCGCCGGCGGGGGTAGGCCGCGAATCCCCGGGCTCGGGTGGAAGCCCGGCCCGCAGCCCGGCCTCCCGGCGACGGCAGCTCGAACCGGAAGGGCCTAGCGCACAACGCTCGGCTCCGGGCCGCGGAGGGGCCCGCGCTGCACTCTCGGGGTTGATTTTTTTCCTCCTGCAACTCGAACCGGCTTCGGAGTGTTTCCGACTAAATATCATGCACCTTTGGCACTCGGGTTTTGTAATGGTGGCGAGATTTGTGTGGCCGCGATGTTGAGGTGACACCGGGTTTGTTTTTCCGTTCGAAAATGAAAGCCTTCGGAAGGACATACATTCTCTTCCAGATTATGAGATTTGCACACTTTCGGACTTTCTACTTTGGTAAACAGGAACCTCTTACCTTAAGTGGATGACTTTCTACTTGTGAAGACAGTTAAAAATCAAGAATCGTTTGAGCATTCTCTAAAGAGACCGTAGAAAGCCGAAATACAGTTTTGCCCAATAATATTTTTTCAGTCCAGGACTGTTTTACGTTTCTGTTGAGGGCTGTATCTGCTACTGTATCTAATGCCTCACGAGAGCTTCCACTCCAGAGTCTGGATTCACTTTTCCCTGTGCTCTCACAAGACTATTGTCTTAAAAAGCTATTCTTAAACTGCGTTTGCTGGTGTTGAAGTCTGGACCTACGAATACAGGACTCTTTTCAAACTTAACCGTTGATAAGGATTTCAAATGAAGCTGTCACTTTTATGACTAGAGTGATTGCAGGAGATTTGCTCTTATGACACATTTTTACCTTAGCTCTGCTATGGCTTTATTTATTTATTTTTGAACACTTTGCCAAATCTATTCACCTAGGTCCAGAAATGCCTGGATCTTTCTTACTCGATAGTTCTTGGGTTCAGTTGCAACACAAAAGGATTCTCTTGGTGTGTTGATGGTTATCTCTGCACAAAAAGAGAAATAATCATTCAATCTTGCTAAAATAAAACCAACTCTTAGTTGCAATAGTATGTTGTCTCAACGAAGTTTTATATTTCCTTGAGTTCTTACTTATAGGTTAACATTCCCTTAATTAGTTTACTTTGATTTACTACACTGTCATCCAGCTAAAAAAGCTCATGATAGGAGCTTTGGGTTTGGGACTTGGAAAATCTCAAAAAAATACCGTGCATGGTGATCCAATAAATACTTATTGAACATTTGCCCTGTACAATATATGTTAGGTCCTAAAGAGGTTAATTGCCTTCTTTCAGTTTCTTTTAGCTGGTAGTTTCTTACTCTTCTTGGGAGGAAAACATAATTTTCATACTGTGTGGAAAAATGGACACAAATGCATCTTTCAATGGACAAAATGGGGGAGGAATCAAGGATATTTTATTGTTTATACAAGGTCTTAGAGTTTTTATTTTCACTGCTTTCCTGTCTTCAATGCTTTGGATTTCTCACATTTCCCTCTGTGTGTGTGTGTGTGTGTGTGTCTGTCTGTCTGCATGGAGTATATAAAGAATTAAAAAATGTTTTTTGTCATACTACTTAACTGAAAGGAATCTTAGTAGGAATGTTGAATAGTATCACCTTTTTTACAGATGCAAAAACTGAATCCTAGAGAAGTCAAGAGACAGTGAACTTTCTGTGGTGAAATATATTAAATAGTGTTTGTATTACTGGACAGAAAAGTCAGTATAGTGTAGGGTTAAAGAAATTGGATTTCAAAGCCGGACAGACCTTGATTCAAACACTAGGTGAACCTTGGACAGATGACTTCATCTCTCTGTGCTTAGGTTTTCTTTCATCTTTAAAATAGGTATACGAATAGTAGCAACCTCATAGTATTTTGGGGAAACTTGAATGAGAATACTGTATGGAAAGCACTTGGCACAGAGGGGCAAGTCTAAGTGATTCTAGTTGGGGTCATCAGGGAAAGCTTAAGGGGTCAATTTTAAGTCAAGCATGAAAAGAGTAGGTGGGCTTGAGTGGGGGTGACATGTCTGGGAGAAAGAATGACCATGTACCCTTTTTAGACATCAGTTTGAAGTGGTTCTTAGATACATGAAGATGTTGAGGCTCCATATGTTAACTCAGTTTGAATGAAGTAACAGCTGGAACCTGATGTTCTGTATTTGTCTTGTACTCTTTAAAACAGACACAGCTGTAAGACCTGACTTTTTGTGACATATAGGATTGTGTTTTAGGTGAAAATGGCTGTAATCACCTGAGTATCTGTGTATTAGGTGTCTACTATGAACAAGCCCAGGGCCAGGTGTTGAGGACACTGCAAATTAGATCCTGTCAGAGCCTTCAAGGAACTCTTCTAATGAGAGAGACAGGCAAGTACTTTACAGTGATAGAAGTGTTGTTCTTTGAAAATATGCATGTCAATTTGGTGCCAAACATAGACACACTTGGGGAGAGTGGTATACAAAACAAAATTTTGTCCTTTGTCACCTCCTAGTGAGGGGTGATGATAAATTATATAGAATGCTTTGGAAAATGGGCTAGGTAAGAATTACTGGGGAAGATGTTGCAATTTAAAATGAGGTGAATGGGTAAGCTTTTTTGAGTGGTATTTTAACAAGGACTTAAAGGGGAGAAAATCAGCCATGTTACTATGTTGGGGTAAAACATTTCAAGTAGAAGGAATATGGAGTTAGCTACAAGGCACTGAGACAGACCTAATGAATTCTGCCCAGGATGGCTAAAAAATGAAATGAACAAAAAAGAGTAATAGTAAATTGGCTCTGGGTGGGTGTAGATTTCATAGGACTTTGTAGAGGTACTTATAAGGACTTTTCCCCAGAGTTTTCAACAGAGGAATGACATTGTCTGCTTTCAGCTTTAAAAGGATCATTCAATTTGTACATGGTAACAACTGAAGCTGGGAGAAATGAAGCTGCTTATCTAGGAGAGATATGTACATTACTTGTACCCAGGAGGTAATGGGAGATGGTGAGAAATAGTTGGATATATTTTGAATATCAAACCACTATGATTTGTAGCATGGGAGAGAGGAGTCAATGATGATTCTAAGGCTTTTAGTCTGAGCTGTTGGGAAGATGGTGTTACCATCAAGTAAGGTAATTATGAATGATTATAAGAAGAGCAAGTTCAGGAAATAAATCAGGAGTTTGATTTTTGATATGGTAAGTTTAACATACCTGTTAGACATTCAGGTTAAATTAATATTCAAGTCAGGAGTCCCGGGGAAATGTATATTTTATAATCATGAGTTTAGGACCTACTGTAGAAAGGAAGAAGGACCCAGGATAGGTCCTGTTAGACTGCAGGATTAAAAGCATTGTTATAATGCACAGTGTAGAGGTCTTCACATGAATGGCATCCATAAACCTCTCACTAGAAGTTAGCATTTCTTTTAATTACTAATGTAAACAGTAAACCACCATACTTTTAACAGTACTTGTGATTTTACTACTAGTACAAATTACAAATATTTTAAAATTTATTATATATACCAAAATAAGTTCATTGCATTAAGAAGCATATCTGTTGTTATGTCACACATTAGGGTTTTTAAATTTCCAATGTAAATAATATTCTTTGTTAATCATGTATTTTATATATTTTTTAAAATACTAGGCTGAGAAAACTTACAGGTTGCACTGACTACCAAAATACCCAAGGCAGGAAAAACTAAATCTCTGGGTTCTGGAGCCATAGCTCCTGGTTTATAATCTCACCTCTTTTACTTAATACAATAACTATATATCTGGGCATGTTTCATAATGACTCGTCCTTACTTATAAAGTGGGGAATCATAATACTTTCTGTCAGAGATTTATGAGGATTTAAGAATTAGGACACTGGTAGCTCTTTAGTATTGAATGGAAAGATGCAGGTGCCATGATGTGGAAAGTATGGTCAATTTGGCAACAAGTAAAACTTAACGAGGAGAAAATATTTCATCATTTTCAAGTAAAGTACAAAGCCATGGAGATAAATCAAATTCTCATAATTTGCCTTTGTTGCAGTGGGGATAGAGATGCCATAGGAAGCCAACTGAGAGAATGTATAATGTCACCAGATTCCACATATGATCTGAACCTTCAGTATCTTCAGCAGCCAGTAAATGAGCGAAATTTTTTGTTATTTTATGAGAGAAGCAGCTTTGTGGTGAGAGAGGTAAGGTTCTATAGGCCATTGTACCCTTTTTGAGCTACTGAGATACATAGGAAGCCGAACTATTACTTACAGGTTTCCTGGTGTATGTGGAAAGCCTGATGAACTGTCAGTACTTAGGATAGAATATACCTCTACAGTGTTCATGTTCCTTTTTGCTCTTGGCTTTTCTAGATTTCAGGGTGAACATTCTTCTACTGAAACATCATGTCTTTAGAAAGATATCAAGCAACTGTTGATACAGTTCTGTTTTCCTAAGAAATGTTCAAACTGCCAAACATACTATATACATGTAAGGTTATCAGTCTTACTTTCCTAGTTTCCTTAAAGTCTTTTCTGCTATTTTTCACTGTAACAGATTCTTCTTAACTTATTACCTCTTTAAAAACTGAAATGTATTTTGATTTACTATTTAATAAATACTTGTAATTTTTTTTAATCCTGATATATCCATATTGTTTCATGAACATTGTCAGTTTTTGCAAAGACTATGCAGAATAGTCATAAAGTAGATGGCAGAAGATGGCTAACCTGCATTAGAGAATCAAAAGTTGTCCAGCTTCATCATTTCTGTTCATTCTTCTAGAGTGGAGTACCTACTTTTGTATGGTACTAGGAGCTGTTATTGTAAGGCCCTGAGAGACAGTTCATATTAGAAATTAACCATTTGTGTCTAGAATCACCAAAAATCAGGCTTAGATTTTTTTTTTCTTTCCAAGAAAGTTCCATTGGGATGAAGGGGAGGCGCACTTATTTTGAAAAAATTTTCAAACTTGCAATAATAGTATAATGCAGTTAAAACTATCAGTATACAGCTATGGTGTTGATAGTGTAATTCCCATATACTTTTCATTTAGATTGGCCAGTAATTGAAATTTTGCCACACTTTATTTTTCTATAAAAAAAATCTAAAAATTTATATATATTTATTTTTGACTAAACCATTTGAGACTAAATTGCAGACATCATGGCCCTTCCCCCTAAATATTTCATAGTTTTAGCTAAGAATAAGCATTCTCATAAGTTTAAAGCCCAATGTACAATAATCAGATTTAGACAAACTAACATTTATAGTGGTACTGTTACTGATTTATGGTTCCTATTAAATTTTGCCAGTTGTCCCAATAGTATCCTTTTTTTTTTTTTTTCCCCAGTCTGGGATTACACATCACATTTAATCATCGTATATGTTAGTCTTATTTTTTTTTAAATATTTATTTATGCACACAAGAGCTGGGATACAGGCCAGAGGTGTGGGGGGGTGAGAGGATTCACCAGAGACAGAGTGGGGAACAGAACAGGCAGATTGATGGTAGTACACTGCTGAGGGGAGCAGTGGGCAAGTAGGGAGAGGTCTGCTGTGCCAGTGGGTAGCTCCCTGGCTAGGCTGGAGAGTGGCTGGGGATCGAACTCATGCTGTAGAGGCTGCGGAGAGCTTCATAGGTTGCATCTGAACCCCTTGCGCCACCAGGGAGGCCCTGTTTTCATGGATTTAAATGAATGTAGTTACCTTGTGTAAGTTTTGGTTATTGTATGCTAATAAGCATTTAATTCCTTAGCTTTGAAATTCATTATAATATACTTTATATTTAGTGTCTTTTTAAAAAATCATGCTAATGTTTATTACAATGATGTCTTCTCAAACTGAGCAAATATTATTGGTCATTTAGTTGGAGGTTTAAAATTGGTCTGAATTGTTATATTTTTTATTTTAGGATGCTTTTTCTGTCAGATGCTAGCATCTCCCAAGTGAAAGTATCCTTGGCATGAGTGTTAATAGGAGTGTCATCATACTAACTGGCTGCTGGGAGTTCTGCTTACTGAAGCACTGCTGTGGACTTCTAAGAACCTAGAGCAAGTGGTGGTTTCTGACTGTAGGTCTTCCTGCTGCCCACTTCCTGCTCAGTACCTTTAGAGCCTCTGTTGGAGGACAGCTGTATATATATTCATCACAAATTTTTGTTCATGGTTAACTCTTTGGAGACTCATGGACCAACATCTATTTTGAGACTTTTAGCTGACATTGATAACTAGTTATTAATTGCATACTTTAGTAGGCAGGTGATGTGAGGTTAAATTTTTTAAAACAAATTTTGCATGAATGTAAAGCTAGCTTTTTTCATAAATTATATAGATTACTGCAAAATCCATTTATTCTGATCTTGAGCTCACACACAGACTTTTTAAAATTGCCTGGCTAAAAATAAAACTTCTACTAATTTATCCATTCTAGACTGAAATAGCTATGCCAACTCTAAAACATAATAAGCAACACATTTTACGGTAGGGCTTCTGTGTTGAAAATTTAGCTAAGAATGATCTATAGTAAAGACATGAATTTTGTTGAGGTAAACTAAAATATTTTGTTAGAAATAAGTGAAAATGTGCCCCTGAATTTTTCTACACAGTAACTGTAATAGGTATACCTTTTAAATTTACATTTACTATGTCGTTGAAAAATAAAGCTTTTCATTGGCGTATAATTCATAGAATATCAACACGTTGAAACACAGTGGTAGTTGAATATAAAGCAAGTATTTCTCCTATTATAGTATAGTATTGCTCATGTGCATTATTAGAGACAATGAGACTATCAAGAAATACTTGGTGCTCATATTTCTCCACCTCTCTTTCTTATTAGAGAAGATAATGATAGTGTCAGAATATGTAAAATTGGGATAGGAACTGGATCCTGGCTGAGGTAGGACATTTTTTTGAGTTGTACGTTTGCTTGCTGCAAGTCTTGTTAGCTATAGCTTTTGTGAAATGTACCCATTGCCTAAGTATTTTATTTTCATGTAAATATTTTTAAGTAGGTATATTTTTATAATTCTCCATCTTTTAAGATACTTAGGATATTTACTAATACAAAACATCAAAAAATACTGACATTTTGTTGAAAGTTGTCTGTCTTACCATTCATAACTCTTGCAAGATTTATACTTGCTTGGGCCTGCTGGTGGCGCAAGGAGTTAAGGACCGCACTATGAAGCAAACTGCAGCCTCTGCAGCACAAGTTCGATTCCCAGCGGGCCAGGGAGCCACATGGCGCAGCAGACCTCTCCTGTCTCGCCTGCTGCTCCCCTCAGCAGTGTATTTCAGTGAATCTGCCTGTTCTGTTCCCCACTCTATCTCTGGTGAATCCTCTCACCCCCCTTCACCTCTGGTCTGTACCCCAGCTCTTGTATGCATAAATAAATAAATCTTTAAAAAAAAAAAGATTTATACTTGTTTGGTTCTGTTGCTAGGATCTGAGGGACTTTGTAGGCCCATGTACTATAAAATCCAGTGACTATGGAGAATATGTTATAGGGACTTAATCTTTTAAATAAAGAAGTCCAGTAATTAGTAGCTGGGGATATACACTAGTACTGCTTAGTCAGTGGTTGAATTGATCTGATTCTTGATAACTAACTTTAATTTCCTGATCATGTGAATAGCAGCATTAAAAATTACAAATGTCTGTTGTAAGACATTCTTAGATAACTGTTAACAGAGGTCACGGAATTGAGAGGTATGTGCTGAGCCAATAAAAGGGATTGGTGTTCAGAGCACTTTTTAAATGCTGCTTCTGCTGGTCTTGGTGGAGATGAGCTGATGAATATTGGAAATCTCATGATGGTGCTTGAGGGAGAAAATGAGTGCTGCTTTAGGTGGGTTAATAGCTTGTTTCATGCTAGAACAGTTCCTTTCTCCCAGTCTTTTTAGTTGTTTTATACTTGTGTATTTTATACTTGTGTATATACTTGTGTATACTTGTGTATTTAGTTGTTTTATACTTGTGTGTTTTATACTTGTGGATATCGTAAACTATGCCCTGTTCTTTACTCTGGTTTTGTTGTCTTTCTACTCAATTCCTTTAGATCAATAGTTGATTTATCTCCTTATGAATACTAGGGGCCAAAAGAAAGTAAGGCAACTGTAGATGCAGTGATAAATCAAGGTGTGTTTTTGGATTATACCATAAAGCTGTGACAGTGAAAAGTGGTAGAAAACTTGGTACACTAAAAATTGAGGCTTTTATTGTTCTCCAGGACAGCAGATGCTTTTTTATATATAGCACACAAAATTTTTATTTTCAGTTTTCTAAGCTTTAAACTATATGAAACAATTCTAAAGTTATATTTAAACTTTTTAAAATCACAATTGAGTCATTGAAACGATGTTTAGAAAAACTAGCTGAGATTGAACTTGTGACTTTTAATTTATTCAGCTAACATTTGTTGAATGCCTACCTTGTGATAAGGATACAGAAGTAAGTACAGTGAGTAATGTGGGTACGGGATGCTCTAGGCTACACTAAAGGGGAGGTTACAGAGGGAAGATTGTCCATATATCTTCTTCCAGTTAGAGTCTCTACATTTGCTACCCAGTTCTAAATTGCTGAGCAGTATATTGATATAAGGTGCTTAGTGTTTGGGCAGAGGCCTTATTATATTACCTAATGATTCCTCTCTCCTGTAACGTCCAATTCCCTTCTCCCCCTTAATTTATACATTACCATGTATCATGTATGTGAGAAGATAATGCCTATCCCTGTACAGATCACAAAGGAAAAAGGGTCAAAGAAGTTCAGGCTATACTCACTAGCTAGTTCAGAGGCAGTGCCATATCTGAGTCTAATGCTCTCTTTTGTTACCAATTTGTCAGACTAACTTTTTTTAAAAATGATATTAAAAAATAACATTTAGAGTAGCTGCCATTCATAATCAACTGGATTTCTGTATTCTGAGTTGTTTTACAACTGGATTAATCTTGAGGTGCTAATAGTAGTCTCCCCTTTTCCTAAAGGATATGTTCCAAGATTACCAGCAGATGCCTTGAAAGCATGGGTGGTACTGAACCCAGTGTATACTTTGCACCTGTGATAAAGCCTAATTTACAATTTAGGCACAATAAGAGATTAACAGCAGTAACTAATGAGAAAAGAACAATTATGACAATATACTATAATAAAAAGTGAATGTAGTCTCTCAAAATATTTTATTGTATGTAATTTTTTTGTTTTTACTGTGGTTGATTGTGGGTAACTGAAACCAGGGAAAGTAAAACTGGATAAGGGGAAACTGCTGTAGGGTGCAGGGGATTCCCTAATTGAATTGGTTCTTCTCTGACTTTGTAAGGATTAGAGGCCTTAAACATTTCAGCAAATGTGGGCCACCCACATCTACCTTCTGCCAATTGCTTTACTTTTTATTTTTAACATTTATTTATTTATGCATATAAGAACTAGGGTACAGGCCGGAGGTGCGGGTGGTGAGAGGATTCACTAGAGACAGAGTGGGGAACAGAACAGACTGACTGAAATACACTGCTAAGGGGAGCAGCGGGCGAGACAGGAGAGATCTGCTGAGCCATGTGGGTAGCTCCCTGGCCAGCCTGGGATCCAACTCATGCTGCAGGGGCTGCAGATAGCTTCACAGTGCTGTGCTTAATTAACCCCTTGTGCCACCAGGGAGGCCCTCTGCCAATTGCTTTCAATAGTCTGAAATCTTAGGTGGAAATGAGATGCTAGGAACTTTTTTTACTCCCATAGGAAACTCAAGCCTAGTTTTCATTCCCTATATCAAGGAAAATCAGGAAAGGTATATAAGTAGATAACTTGCCTTTTGTTGGGAATAGTATTGTTTATTTTATGCCTTTATCACACCATGCTGTATTCTAGTACCGTATTGCTGCTTAAACTACTTTTATTATGAGTGCATGCTGTTTCCAGGTGGTGAAGGCAGTCCTAGCTCAAGGATACTGCTAGGACTTGAGTAGTTTTTGGATAGATGAACAGAAACCACAAATAGCCAGTAATAACTATCTGTGGGAGCCTAGGACGCCAAAGAGACCTGATTCCTCATTGCTGATACAAGGGAATCAGAATAGTGTTGATTAACAGGAAAGGATACTATTATGGTTACTTTGAAATAAGAAACTTGTATGTGTCTTTCTTGTATATGTGTTGATATTTTTCCTACTTGAATAGTTCGGGAAATGGGGCCTTTCTGCCTTACCCTAACATTAGAGCCCGGACTCAGTGATTCTGACTCCAAAATGGGCATTTCTCAAGTGCTTATTTATTGTAATGTGGAGGGAGATGTGTACAAGGTTAGTTAAAAATTCTAATTGAACCTAGATCATGCTTTGAAATTTCTGTTAGTACATTTTCTCTTGTATTTCATTAAAAGAAATTTTTAAAATATTTATTTATTTATTTATACAAGCACTGAGTACAGTCAGAAGCGCGGGAGGGTGAGAGAACACACCAGAGCCAGAGCGGGGAACAGAACAGGCAGATTGATGAAATACACTGCTGAGGGGAGCAGCAGGCATGGCAGGAGAGGTCTGTTGCACTATGTGGGACCCTCGCCGGGCGGCCAGGGATCTAACCAGCACTGCAGAGGCTGTGGGCAGCTTCGCAGCCCAGTGCTCAACCGCTGCGCCACCAGGGGAGGCCCTCATTAAAAGAATGTTTGAGGGGATAACATTGTTCTGTTTTAGTGAAGCTTCATGTTAGTTATATTATAGTTTGAGACTAGATTTGCTAAACTAATTGTTTTTGGAGCCCATCAATGAAACTTTGATTTTGTAAGAGCCTATAAGGTATTGGCAAATTGGCCAGTGGGCCAAATCCTATCTGTTTTTATAATATCTTTATATTTTTCAAATGGTAAAAGTATCAGAAGAATTATAACGTTATGATACAAAATTGAAATTTCTCTATCCATAAATAATGTGTTGTTGGAACACAGCCATACTCATTAATTTACTTATTGTCTATGGCTATTTTTACACAAAAATGTCAGATGTCAGAGTTGAGTAGTTATGGCAAAGACTACAGGACCTGTAAAGCCTGAAATATTTATTTTCTGCTCTTTATAGAAAATTACATACACTTGCAACAATATACTAATGAAAATTCATATATATGGTCTATCCCAATTTCAAGCTTTTTTAAGTGGTTTGGTAAGAAGCTCACTGTACCCCAAGTTGGCATTAGAGTTATGTTGGAATAATAAATTATGTTTTATGTTCTTCTTCATTATAGACTTTTTAGAAAGGAACTTGAAACTTATAGCTTGCTTTTCTTTGTCAGAAAAACAATTTAATATCAGGAGTTGGTTAAAAGGGTTTTTAGAGAACTGAAAAAATGAAAAGTGGACATAGACATAATACAGGAAGGCAGGAAGTAACTACCAACCCTAGGCCTGTGAGAAAAAAGAGAAAATGTGTGGTTTCCAGTACCTAGATCCTTGAAATAAAGCCCTCTGGAGCTCTGAGACCTCTGAATAGAGTTAGTGAAAAACTGGTGCTGGTGTCTGTGAGGAATCAGAATCAAACTGGTCTGGATTTTGTAGAAATCAAACAGCAATGGAATCATCAGCAGTGTGAAGTTGCATTGATGGACCAACATACGTATATAACCAACAGGAAGGAACAAATTTCCCCTTATTCTACCAGCCTTTCAGTCTCTCCTGGCACCAACTTTTAGTGCCAAAGAAGAAATGATTCTAGTGTATTTTTGGGAATCTGCCCAACAGACCAAGGTAAACAAAACCCAGGAATTCACATTAAAACATGGCCTCCAGAAGGGCTCAGTAAGAGGGGAACAAATAGATATCATAGCCTTTGAAAGGGAGGTAATGGTCAAAGGAGAACAAGGATGAATGTTCCTTTATTGTAGTAACTTCATAGAGTCAAGGGAGAGGGATTGGAGGGAGGTTAGGAAGGAGCACAGGGGACTGTGGTGATGGTGCAAGGGTGAATTGAAGGAAATTCTATGGGGACTACACCTGAGGGGGGGAAGCAGATATTGTTTAAAAGTGAACAATGATGTAAAATATATATAAATAAAAAATATGAAAAAAATGTTGCCCTTTTATAAGTTAAAAAGTGATTTCTATTGCTCTTTTGCCTGCTTGTGCTTCTTTTCTTAACCTTATGCCTTTCAAAAATGCAGCTCTTGTCTTTTAAGATTGCTGGTCTGTACAGGTGTCTCTTTCCTTCTTTCCCTTTTCTCCATAAACTTGCCCTCCAAAAGGTGATTTCTAGAAATTCAAACTATAAAAGTTGTGCATCAGCGTTCATATAGTATATACACAAATTGATGCTGAGCAATGAACACCTGAAATTTGTAACTGTTACAATGCAATGTTATGTTAATGAAAAAGATTTGACCAAACCGGTAATTGGCATGAACACATAAGGAAAACATAACTAAACAATTTTGACTGCATATTCCCTTATTGGAATATAACCTTGCAACAAAATAAATAAAAATCTTAAACTGTATTCAGTAGTCCTTTTATAAAGGTATTTTTTTTAAGGATTTATTTATGCATACAAGAGCTGGGGTGTAGGCCAGAGATGCAGGGGGTGAGAGGATTCCCAGAGACAGAGTGGGGAGCAGAACAGGCAGATGGACCGAAGTACTGAGGGGAGCAGCAGGCGAGTCAGGAGAGAGCTGCTGTGCCGTGTGGGTTTCTCCCTGGCCTGCTGGGGATCAAACTCCAGCTACAGAGGCTGCGGATTGCTTCATAGTGCAGTGCTTAAACCCTTGCGCCCTCAGGGAGGCCCAATAATTAGTATTATCGATGAAACTCATAAATACAGCAAATGAATTATTCCATTAATGCCATTCAGAACTGAGATTTTCAGCATAAAAGAAGAGATAGAAGTTTCAAAATAAATAACTTTTTTTTAATCTTTTTTTAAATTTTGATTTTATTTATTTATATAAGCACTGGGTACAATCAGAAGCACGGGAGGGTGAGAGAATTCACCAGAGCCAGAGCGTAGAGCAGAGCAGAGCAGAGCAGGCCGACTGACGAAGTACACTGCTGAGGGGAGCAGCGGGCGCAGCAGGAGAGGTCTGCGCATCATGTCGGACCCTTGCCCCGGTGGCCAGGGATCGAGCCGGCATTGTAGAAGCTGTGGGCAGCATCGCAACCCCGCGTTCAACCGCTGCACCACCGGGAAGGCCCAAAATAAATAACTCTTAAATACAAGTTGGAAAGATTAGTATGAGGTTTTCTTTTTCTGAAATATATTGGTATAAATGGCCAACAGGTATATGAAAAAATGTTCAATATCACTTATAATCAGGGAAATGCAAATCATAACCATAATGAGATACCACCTTACACCAGTTGGGTTGAGCCTTCCATTTTGAAAATATAAGCATACTAACCATACTGTTCTGTTTCTTGCCTTTTTCACCTAACAGTTATCTTCTGGAAATTATTCCAGAGCAGTATACAGAGCTCTTCATTACTTTAATGTGCATACTATTGTGTAGATGTATCAGAATTATGTGGCTACTCTGTTGATGTATGGACTATTTCCAGTCTTTTGATCACATGAATCACCCTTGCATTTTATTTTAATACCATTTTCCATGTATGAAATAATGAGGAGTGGCATAGGCAGTGCATTGTAATACACACTGATCCTACATTATCACTGACTTTGCTTGTGAGAATGTTTCAGGATTTGTGTATTTTTAACATCATTTTTCATTTTTGTACAATGTATGCATTTTCATCTCCATTATGTTAGTTGACTTAGGTTGTTATACCTCAGACATTAATTTTCTATTGTTTGGAAAATGCTTAAACTTTTCCACAAATCCAGAGAGTACATGACTATTTTTATTGCATTTAGGGTTTTGTTCTTAAAGGAAATTGAATTTTTTAAAAAGATTTGTTTATTTATGCATATAAGAGCTGGGGCACAGGCCAGAGATGTGGGGGTGAGAGGATCCACCAGAGACAGTGGGGAACAGAACAAGCAGATTGACTGAAATACACTGCTGAGGGGAGCAACGGGCGAGAGAGGAGAGGTCTGCCTCTCTATGTGGGTTTCTCCCTGGCCAGCCGGGGATCTAACTCGTGCTGCAGAGGCTGCGGATTGCTTCATAGTGCGGTGCTTAACCCCTTGCACCACCAGGGAGGCCTGAATTTTGTTTTTTTTAAATGTCTTGATTTTAGTTTGATATTGGTATGCCAGAAACATTCTGAGTTGCTATAGTCATTGTTACTGAAGCAAAATATAGCCATAGAATTTTTTTTGTATTCATATTTTTAAATTTTATATATTTTTTACATTATTTTCATTTTTGCATAATGTACACATTGTCATCTTGGTTATATTCCCCATACAATTCCCACCCTGCTTATTTTGACCTTAATCCTTCCTCCCCTAGCCATAGATATTTTTAATAGTTTTTATATTTTTAATATAATATTTTAAATTTTTAATATTTTTAATAGCAAAATTGCTTGTGAACATGAAAGAATAAAATTCATTTCAGGAGCATTTAATATTAACACCAATGTCAAAGTTTTTTATCTGTTTTCTTGTGCTTTCTGATTTCAGGTCTTGACTATTCAAGTCTTTAATCCATTTGCGTTCATTTTAGTATATACTATAAGATAGTGGTCTAATTGCATTCTCTTGTTTGTGGCTGCCCAATTTTTCCTGTACCATTTATCGAAAAGGTTTTCCTTTCCCCATTGTATGCTCTTGGGTCCTTTGTCATAAATTAATTGCCTATGTATGTGTGGTTTTATTTCTGGGCACTCAGTTCTATTCCATTGATCTGTATATCTGATACCATACTGTTTGATTCCTGTGGCTCTGTAGTGTAGGTTGAAGTCAGGGAGCATGAGACCTTCATTTTTGTTCTGTTTTGGCTATGTGAGGTCTTTTGTGATACCATACAAATGTAAGGATTTTTTGTTTTATTTCTGAGAACAGTGCCACTGGGATCTTAATAAGGACTGAATTAAATCTGTATATTGCTTTATATAGATTGGCTCTTTTGACATTATTGATTGTTCCTATACATGAGCATGAAACATGTTTTCATATCTTTGCATTTTCAGTTTCTTTCAGTGTTGTATTATCATTTTCAGTGTACAGGAACTTCACTTCCTTGGTTAAGTCTATTCTGGGTATTTTATACTTTTTACTGTGATCATGAATAGTATTGTTTTCCTCATTTATCTTTCTGTTTGGGTATAGAAATGTACCAGGTTTTTGTGTATTGATCTTGTAGCCTGCAACTTTATTGTATTTATTTATTATTTCTAATACAGTGGCATCTTTAGGGTTTTCTGTGTACAATATATCACTTGTATAAAGTGACAGCTTTTCCCTTATAATCTGGCTACTTCCTATTTCTTTTTCTTGCTTAATTGCTCTGATCAAGGCTTCTAATACTATGTTAAATAATAGTGATGATATTAGTTATCCTTGTTTCTGATTTTAGAGGAAAATCCTTTAGTTTTTCCCCATTGAGTATGATGTTGGCTATGGGTTTGTCTTATATGACCTTTATTTTTTTTAGGTATCTTCTTTCTGTACCTGTTTTAAAGAGAGTTTTTATCCTAAGTGGATGCTAAATTTTATCAAATGCTTTTTCTGCATTTATTGAGATGAGTATATGCGCCTTTTTTTTTTTTTTTTAAATATACAAGAGGTGGGGTACAGTCCAGAGTCACGGGAGGGTGAGAGGATTCACCAGAGGCAGGGCTGGGAGCAGAACAGGCAGACGGACCGAAAGCACTGCTGAGGGGAGCAGCGGGCGAGACAGGAGAGGTCTGCCGTGCCATGTGGGAGTCTCCCTGGCTGGCCGGGAATCGAACCGGCACTGCAGAGGCTGCGGACAGCTTCACAGCACTGTGCTCAACCCGCTGCGCCACCGGGAAGGCCCGGTCTTATGCTTTTTGTCTTCATTTTGATGATTTGATAATCACATTGATGGACTTGTGTATGTTGAGGTGTCCTTGCATTCCTGGAATAACCCTCACTTGATCACATGGTGTATGATCTTTTTAATGTAGTGTTGTATTAAGTTTGCTAATGTTGTTAAGGATTTTTGTGTCTGTTTTTGTCAGAAATTGACTTGTGTGTGTTTGTGTGTGCATGTGCTGCCTTCATAAAAGAAGTGAGGAAGTAAGTATTCTCTCCTTTTAAGTTTCTAAGGGTGGATATTAAATTTCCTTTGAATATTTGGTAGAATTCATCAGTGAAGCCATCTGGACTTTTGTGTTGGAGATTTTTGATTACCCTTTTAATTTCTTTACTTGTCGTAGGTCTATTCAGATTTTATTTCCTCATGACTCAAAGTTGGGAGGTTGTACTATTCAAGGAATTTTCCATTTCCTCTAGATTGTCCAGTTTGTTTCTATACAGATGTTCGTATTAGTCTCTTGGTCTTTTGTATTTCTGTGATAGCCATTGTAATGGCTTTTCTTTAATTTCTGATTTGATTTATTTCAATCTTTTCTAATGAGTCTGACTGAAGGTTTGTCAATTTTGGTTATTTTTATAAAACTTTTTTCATTGTTGATTTGGTTTTTTATTTCATATAGTTCCACTTTGGTTTTTATTCTTTCCCTCCTTTTACTGACTTTGGGTTTTATTCTTTTTCTGGTTCTTTGAGCTCAAAGGTTAGGTTGTTTATTTGAGCCTTTTTCTTGTTTGGTGAGATTATCCTTTGTTGCTATAAACTTCCCTCTTAGTACTGCTTTTTCTGCATCCCAAAGATTCTGGTATGTAGTATTGTCATTCTCATTTGTTTCCAGATATTTTGGTTTTCCCTTAAATTTCTTTAGTGGCCAACCTGTTCAGTAGCATGTTGTTTAATGGCCATGTATTTGTGGTTTTCCCTTTTTTCTTGTAGTTCATTTCTAGCCTCATATCATTGTGGTCAGAGAAGATGGTTGGAACAGTTTTGATCTCTTTAAATTTGTTGAGATTTGTTTGAAATCTATTGAAATAGATCAACATGTATATTTCTTTTAGGGGATATTTAAAGCATTATTGTATTTTGGTCTTCAGAGATTGGTCTTGACAGATAGCCTGCAGAGTGATTGCTTAAAATACAAATCTGATCATCATAGACTAAAGCCCTTGTGAAACTTCCCTTTCCCCAGTAGGCTACATTGCACTGGTGTATGCCACACTCTGGCTTTTTATTCTTTAGAGTCAGGACAGTCTTGTTACCTTTGTTAGAACATCATGTGACTCTCTGAGCTCAAGTTCAGTGATGTGGAGCAGAGTATATATCTTGCAATCAGCAAAGGTACTGTTGAACCCAAAATGATTGAGAGCCACTAATCCATAAAATAAAATGTTTCTGCTCGTCAAGCTAGGCCACTGAACCTGGCCCTTGTCTGTTGCTTCACCTAACTACCAACTTCTTTCTGCCTTGCACTTTTATACTTAGGTAATATCGAACAGTTTGTAGTTTCCTTCTACATATTGTTAAATATTTTAATCTCTGTACTATTGTCTGGGATCTCTCTCTGCCTGGGATCTCCTACATATATATATTTTTCAAAAATTTATCTTTTTTTTTGAGGTACATTTTTATTGAACATTGGTTTAATGACATTATATAGGTTTCCAGTTGTACAACATTTAAATTTGATGTTTTTTATATATTACACTATGATTGCCTCCAGAAGTCTAGTTTCTATTTTCCACCACACATTTGACCTCTTACCCAGTTTTCCACCCCTTTTCTCCCCCTTTCCTTCCCATTTTGGTAATCACCATTTTGTTCTTAGAGTCTTCAGATTTTTATTTTATCTACTCCTTTAGGAAGGATTCTTTGCATTCTTACCTTTTTCTTTGGTGTTACACTGTGTATATTTCTATCTTTGTATTAACTCTATTATGTTAGAATTATTTTTGTAATAAAATTATACTTTGCATTTACAGGAAACTATAAACTTCTTAAGGGCAAGGAGTCTGCTTTATTCACCTCTTATTTCTAGCACCTAGCACAGTGCATGGTACTTTCTTTAATATTTGTTATACTGAATATAATTGAGACTGACTGAATGGACAGACCATATAGAATGTTCCTATAGGTTGTTGGTTCCTAACGTTTAATTTTTAAAAATCCAACTTTAATTTGAATAGGTTTTAAGTATTTATAATTTCTTTTTATTCTTTTGCATGTTTTCTTTGCTGGATGGCAATAGAGAAGAAGAAAATGAAGTAAGTATAATTTAGTTATGGGATTAAAAACATTCAAAATTTAGGTAACATTTTGAATGTGAAGTAAAAGTTTTTGTTTAATTTTGTCTTTGTGTCTATTGGAATACATTCCAGTCAGAGATGTTGTATATCTCAAGTAGATGGTTTCTAACTTTGGAGCCCTACAAACTTTTAGGCAAGATAAAGGAAGCTGACAGCTCTGAAAACAACTTTTTTTTTTTTTTTTAACTCGTTCTTTGGCATTGAGCTTCCATGTAAGATTTAATTGGAAAGTAGATTCTGTTTCTCAAGTTATTTGAAGACCACTGCTCTAATAACGAATGTGAAAACTCTCAACTTTCCTATTTGGTAACTGTATAGTTTTGAGAAGAGATATCAGATTTTGCCATATTAAAGTAGAAAGTTACTCTTTTACATAGCCAGATTAAAGAACATAAGTTAGAAAAATGTTACAGATGGCAGGAGTAACATCTTTTAAAATTTAGGTTTGAGCTTGTTATTCTAAATTTTTCTGATGTTCTATCTGTAACCTAGGTTATAACCTAGCCTTCTGCTTCTAAAATCCACCATTTCCTTTGGTGGTTTGGCAAATGCTAGCAGGAGAAGTTTTCTTAGATGTGTACTTTGTAGTTGTTACTGATACAGTAGGATCAGACTCTTAGTGTGGTCTCAGTTTGTTAGGCCCAGGCAGAGACTGAGGTAGCATGCCAGGACAGAGTGATTTCTAGGAAGGCAGAACAGTCTGGTCTTTATTGGTTACCCCATCTATCAGATGAGTGAAATGGGAGATTGTTCTATGCCTTAATCAAAGCTGGGAAATCCATCAAAACTGTCTGAATTACTTGTTTTCAAAAAGCAAAACCAAACCAAGTTTTATTGCCTTACCTTAGATCTATTAGTATTCCCTGCAGTTTTGTCACGGATTTTTATTTTTACCAAACACCTAAGCAGTTCTATGTGATGCCAGGAGAGACCACTGATTATGATGATTTTCTGATTTTTCTTTTCAGATAGAAACTTTTCATTACTGAGATGTTAGGTATTGCTCTGTTCACATCTTTTATGTAGCATATTGATACATCATATTTTGTTTTGGGTTGTTTTTTTTTTTTTTAAGTCTTGTTAAAACTCTGCCTGGAAAATAGTTATAAAACTGGATAAAAATCTTTATTTAAGAGTCCGCAAGAATGGAACATGTAGGTAATTGTTGAAATTGGGGGTAGGTAGGTAGAGTTTTGTTATACTTTCTCTATACTTTTCAGTATGTTCAAAAATGCTTATCTAGCTTAGTAAAATCCACACTTTTTTATTAAAAAGGACTTTTCATTTTCCTGAAGTTTTAAACTCTAATGCTAGCCATTTGCAAATAATTTTATTGTAGTAGTAACTACTTGTTTTGTTCACTTATAGGCAAAGATTGAAAATGTCCAGAAAACAGGTTTCATCAAAGGACCAATGTTCAAAGGTGTTGCTTCTAGTCGGTTTTTGCCCAAAGGCACCAAGACAAAAGTTAATTTGGAGGAACAGGGACGACAGAAGGTATCATTCAGCTTCAGTCTTACAAAGAAAACTTTGCCAAACAGGTTTCTGACTGCACTTGGCAATGAAAAGCAAAATGATACTTCAAACTCCCCAGCTGTACCTCTTCAAGTAGACATGACCCCTAAAATTAAAATGGACGTTGGAGATACCTTATCTACTACAGAAGACTCTTCCCCACCAAAAACAAGAGTAGAATTGGGCAAAATTCATTTTAAGAAACATCTGCTTCATGTTACATCCAGGCCACTGTTGACTACTGCCACAGTAGTGGCATCTCCACCTCCTCCCATATTACCATTACCAGCAATGATAGCAGAATCGACAACTACAGACTCACCACCATCATCACCACCTCCACCACCTCCACCTCCCCAAGCCATAGCATCCTCACCACCAGCACCAGTAACAGAGCCAGTGGCCTTGCCACACACATCAATAACAGTTCTGATGACAGCACCAGTAGATGTAGCAGTTAGAGCCCCAAAGGAACCACCAGTTACAGTTGTACCAGAATCCTCAGAAGTGGACACTAAGCAGGATGCTGTATCTAATAGTTCAGAAGAACACTTAACTCAAAATTTGAATGAACAAGCAGATGTTCCCTTACAAAAAGAAGATTCCCACATTGGGAAAGAAGAAGAAATGCCAGATAGTTCTAAGAGTAGTTTGGGCTGTAAAAAAATGGGTTCAAAGAAGAAATCCTCACAGTCTGAAGGCACCTTCCTTGGTTCAGAATCTGATGAAGATTCTGTACGGACTTCTTCAAGTCAAAGATCACATGATTTGAAAGTTTCAGCAAGCATTGAAAAGGAAAGAGACTCAAAAAAGAGTTTAGCACCTTTAAAAAGTGAGGATTTAGGGAAATCTTCACGATCTAAAACAGAGAGAGAAGATAAATATTTTAGCTATTCAAAACTTGAAAGAGATACTCGGTATATATCCTCTCGATGTAGATCAGAGAGAGAGCGAAGGCGAAGCAGATCTCGTTCTAGATCTGACAGAGGCTCTAGAACTAGTTTATCCTATTCCCGTTCAGAACGATCCCATTATTATGATTCTGATCGTCGCTATCATAGGAGTTCCCCTTATCGAGAGAGGACCCGCTATTCTCGGCCATACACAGATAACAGGGCACGAGAGAGTTCTGACTCAGAAGATGAGTATAAGAAGACATACTCAAGACGTACCTCATCTTATTCCTCCTCTCACAGAGACTTAAGGACATCAACATCCTATTCTAAATCTGATCGGGACTGCAAAAATGAGTCCTCTTACTTAGAGACAGAGAAAAGAGGAAAGTACTCTTCAAAATTAGAAAGAGAATCCAAAAGGACTTCAGAACATGAAGCAATGAAAAGATGTTGTTCTCCTTCTAATGAACTGGGTTTCAGACGGGGGTCATCATATTCCAAGCACGATAACAGTGCTTCCCATTATAAATCTGCCCCTTCAAAACCTCTACCCAAGTCTGATAAATTTAAAAATTCTTTCTGTTGTACAGAATTAAATGAGGAACTAAAACAGTCTCATTCTTTTAGTTTACAGACTCCTTGTTCAAAAGGTAGTGAATTAAGAATGATTAATAAAATTCCTGAAAGAGAAAAGACTGGATCTCCATCTCCATCAAATCGATTAAATGATTCACCTACTTTTAAAAAGCTAGATGAATCGCCTGTTTTTAAGTCTGCATTTATAGGACATGATAGCCATGATAGTATTAAGGAATTAGACTCTTTGTCTAAAGTGAAGAATGATCAGTTAAGAAATTATTGTCCCATAGAATTAAATATAAATGGCTCTCCTGGGGCAGAATCTGATTTGGCAACATTTTGCACTTCTAAAACTGACACTGTTTTGATGTCTTCAGATGATAGTGTGACTGGATTGGAGTTATCCCCTTTGGTCAAAGCACACATGCTTTCATCAAATGGATTTCAGAATATTAATAGGTGTAAAGAAAAAGACTCGGATGATGCTTGTATGCAGCATAGTAAGTCAGAAAGCCCATTTAGAGAAACAGAACCTCCAGTGTCACCACACCAAGATAAACTCACGTCTTTGCCAGTCGTGGCTATAGGTTATTCCAAAACAGTAGTTAAAGATGCAGTTGATATGAGAATTTCTTGCTCTAAAGCCAAAGATTCAGAAATATACTATACTTCAAATGACAACAACCCTTCTTTGTGTCATTCCGAAGCTGAAAACATTGAGCCTTCAGCAGCGGAAGTTTCTTCAAACAGCTTTATGAATAAGCATTTGAAATCAAAACCAGTTATATGTGATAATAGAAATCTCACAGATCAGCACTCAAAATTTATTTGTGAAGAATATAAACAGAGTGTTGGTAGCACTAGCTCAGCTTCTGTTAATCATTTTGATGGTTTATACCAACCTATCGGTAGTTCAGGTATTGCTTCATCTCTTCAGAGTCATCCACCAGCAATCAAAGTGGACAGTTTAACTCTCTTGCAGTGTGGAGAAAACACATCTCCAGTTTTGGATGCTGTGCTTAAAAATAAAAGCACAGAGTTTATAAAGCATGCAGACAAAGAAACAATAATAGGTAGTGATCTTCCTGATTCAGCAAGGGGTATTGCCTCTTGGGAAAACAGACATAATAATGGATTATCTGGGAAATGTGTACAAGAGGCTCACGAAGAAGGAAATTCCATGTTGCCTGATAGAAGAGGAAGACCAGAAATCTCTTTAGATGAAGGAGGAGGAAAAGGACATGCACATACTTCTGATGACTCAGAAGTTGTATTTTCTTCTTGTGATTTGAATTTAACTATGGAAGACAGTGATGGTATAACTTACACCTTAAAATGTGACAGTAGTGGTCATGCCTCGGAGATTGTGTCTACTGTCCATGAAGATTATTCTGGTTCTTCTGAAAGTTCAAGTGATGACAGTGATTCAGAGGATACAGATTCTGATGATAGCAGTATTCCAAGAAACCGTCTTCAGTCTGTTGTGGTTGTGCCAAAGAATTCTACTATGCCCATGGAAGAAACAAGTCCTTGTTCTTCACGGAGCAGTCAAAGTTATAGACACTATTCTGACCACTGGGAAGATGAGAGATTGGACTCAAGGAGACATTCATATGAAGAAAAGTTTGAGAGTATAGCTAGTAAAAGCTGTTCCCAAACTGAGAAGTTCTTTCTTCATAAAGGAGCAGAGAAGAATCCAGAAATTTCTTTTACACAGTCCTGCAGAAAACAAATAGATAACCACCTGCCTGAAATTATTCACCCTCAGAGTGATGGGGTTGACAGTACAAGTCACACAGATGTGAAATGTAACCCTCTCGGTCATCCAGATTCTGAGGACACAGTGAAAACCAAAATAGCTTCAAGGCAACAAGAAGAACTGCCACTTTATTCTTCTGATGATTTTGAAGATGCCCCAAATAAGTCACGGCAACAGACCACTTTCCCTAATAGGCCAGATAGCAGACTGGGTAAGACAGAGTTGAGTTTTTCTTCCTCTTGTGAGATTTCCCGATTAGATGGCTTCCATGAATCAGAGGAGCTCAGAAACCTAGCATGGGACTTCTCTCAACAAGAAAAGCCTACTACCACATATCAGCAGCCTGACAGCAGCTATGGAACCTGTGGTGGACCCAAGTATCAGCAAAGCGCAGAACAATATAGTGGGACATGTAATTACTGGCAAGGCAATGGGTACTGGGATCCAAGATCAGCAGGTAGACCTCCCGGAACTGGGGTTGTATATGATCGAATTCAAGGGCAAGTACCAGATTCCTTAACAGATGACCGTGAAGAGGAGGAGAATTGGGATCAGCGTGGTGGATCTCACTTTTCAAGCCAATCCAATAAATTTTTTCTATCTTTTCAGAAGGACAAGGGGTCAGTGCAAGCACCTGAAATAAGCAGCAATTCCATTAAGGACACTTTAATGGTGAATGAAAAGAAAGATATTTCTAAAAATTTAGAAAAAATTGATATGAAAGATAGAGGTCCTCCTAAAAAAAGGAGGCAGGAATTGGAGAGTGATTCTGAAAGTGATGGTGAGCTTCAGGACAGAAAGAAAGTTAGAGTGGAGGTAGAACAGGGAGAGACAACAGTGTCTGCAGGCTCAGCACTGGTTGGACCATCCTGTGTCATGGAGGACTTCAGGGACCCACAGCGATGGAAGGAATATGCCAAACAAGGGAAGATGCCTTGTTACTTTGATCTGATTGAAGAAAATGTTTATTTAACAGAAAGGTATGCCTAATTAATTCTTGTCTGATAAATTTTAACCTCTTTTTATTTAAAAAACACTAGCTCTTCAATAGTTTGTATATGAATTCAATCATGAAATATAGTTATGTGATAAAATGTAACTTGAAAGACTCTGAAAAGTGTTTTTACTTATTTAGATTTTGATGGCATGGAGTCCCTTCTGCAATTCCCTTCTCCCCCAAACCCTGTTCCTCCCTCCTCCCCCACAGTGAAGACATGTCTTATTTGTTTGTATGTCTTAGTACTTCTTTGGTTCTAAAAGTATATTTTAGGCCAGCCAATAATTAATTCCCTTTACATTGTGATTAAAAAAGGAAATAAAACCCCAGGAAGATAATCTGCTCTTAGAGAAGAAAAAGGTAGTCATGTTGTTTTTTTCCTTTTCAAAAAATGTTCAGACTGAAATATATCCAGGTATTTTATAAAAACCAGATCTGGATTAGAATATTGTTGGTTTTGTTGGACTTTTTAGTTTACTGCTAATAGGTTTTATTTGACAGTGACATTATGAATATTTTAGAAATAAATGGCAAATGGCTTACCACCGATCCCTAACATGAAACAAGATAAAATGAGAGTAGGACTAATGAAAACATTGCTTTAGAGCAGAATTTCTCAGTTTGTTTTCTTTCACCCCTCCTTGATAATCTTCTCATTTTCCCAATATTAATATATTTTGGATATGTATTTTTTTTTAAATCTGTGATCTTCCAACTGCTTACTTCCTCCTTTGGGAAGGAATAATTCGCCTGTGGGAGAATTATTTTTTCCCATAATTTAGAATCAACCTAGCCATTGTCCACTGAAGCATTAAAAGATTTTTAAATCATTTTATACTTAGGTCCCATCAGAAGGTTTTCCCTATTAGGAAAAAAGCACCTTTATTTTTTATGTTGTAGAGATCCTCTATAACTTTGTTCATTTACTTCTAGTTTTGATATAGGTTTAAATTCAAAATATTAAATATTTTAAGTTAGTACTCTTCAGAATTATATGAGTTGACAGATGCAATTTATATGGTCTTTATAAAGAATAGAGATTAAACTAACCAACCCAACTCTCTGGGTTTTATTCCGTGATGAGACTGATACAGATGGATTAGTTGGTAGAGGCACTGGAATGTCTTCTTGTAGTGGGAAGCATTTTTTTATATATATATATATATATTTTTTTTTTAAATGCCGTGTTATATCTTGGGATTTACAAGAAGACGCATTGTTATAAAGTAGTATGAAAAAAATTATGAAAATTTTTTTCTAATGAAGGCTTTCCTTAAAAAACTCTGTACCCATAATCTGGCCTTCTGGAGCAATACAAAATAAATCTACAACTGATTCTTCAAAATTACAGCTCTTTAAGTACTTGTAAATAGACCTTTTGTTTATTTTTAGTAATTGTTCTTCAGGGTAAACATTCATATGCTCATTAGTAAGTTATAGCTTTAATTGATCTGGTGACTCATTCTTCATATTTAGTGGAAATGCTTATGATACTCTTTAGGTACTTTAGAAAACTGTATTGGTAATACAAAATATACACTGAAGATGAAAGTTAAGAGATAAGACAGCCAGCTACTTAGTGCACCTGTGTTCTTCACTGATAGTTGAAGTTCCCTAAACTTAAGATCTTGTTTGACCTTCCTTGATATTTTTTTTTTCTTTTTGACAAGGGTCAACAAAAAAGCCAGCAAATGATCATTTATGCTTTGCAGATTCTGGCATAAGTCTTTATGAACCCAGTCATTTTTGAACAATTTTCCTTCTTCCTCCAAATCAGCTTGTCTGAGAAAGTTTATTCCTGGAATCTTTACACTTCATTCTTTTTTTCTTAATCACTCCATTTTCTTTTAAGCAATTAGATTTGTACAAATGTGATATTACGGAAGGATTTGGTAAAAGATTTGATTGCATTAAACTAGTTGAAAACTTTTCTTAACACCCTTTTCCCTCAGACTTGTATCTCAGCTGTCATTTCTTCATCTGCAAGGACTGATTTTCTAAACTTAAATTGACTGCATCACTATTTGACATTCACAAGTTTTCCTGTTTTTCTCCTGAGCCAAAGATGACTATTATTTGAAATTGCTTAGAATTCAAGGCTTAGCTCACCTGGACTTGGAAATAAGGGCTGAATCCAAAATGAAAAACTGGAACTTACTCTATTTTCCCTTTTGCCAGGGGACTCTTACTGTTTTCTGCAATACAATTCTTAGTAATTTCCATCTCAAAAATGCTAGTGATTAGATATTTTCTTTCTTTTGAATCATTGACTTAACAATCAAATGTGAAACTAGTGAGATTTGGTACACTTTTGATTGCATATATTGTATTGTTTTAAGGATATTTATTTAATCAGTTATAAAAATTTACCCATTAGAAAGAAGAACAAATCCCATCGAGATATTAAGAGAATGCAATGTGAGTGTACACCTCTTTCTAAAGATGAAAGAGCTCAAGGTGAAATAGCATGTGGAGAAGATTGTCTTAATCGTCTCCTCATGATTGAATGGTAAGTAAATTAGAATGCTCTGCTTTCTCTCAGTCATCTAATTAAATCTCCTTAAATATTAAAAATAATTATTAATGGGGAATAGAATTTAACCTTTCTCCTATCTGTTGTGTAGTGTTATATAAAAGCAATAATATCTCCAATGTATAATAGTGTTTATAAGGAGACAATTTTTTTTTTTTTTAGGAAAAAAAATTTTTATTAGGAATAAGAGAAAGGAAAAGGAGGCACCTGCATAGATCACATGCAGATAAAGAGTGGCTTATGTAGTTGATGCTGCTTTTGAAAGGGAAAGGTTTGTTAAAAGAGATGCCTGTGTAGAAAAAGAATAACTATAATAATAAAAAAATCAAAATCAACAAGCAACTGTAAACCAGAGACACACTACGGGGGTGGGGGGTGGGGAAAGGAGGGATTGGGGTCAAAATAAGGGGGGGGTGTAATTGTATGGGGAATATAACCAAAATGAAAATGCATACATTGTGCAAAAGTGAAAAATGATGTAAGAAATATATAAATAAATACAAAGAGATGCCTGTGTAGACACAGGCAGACAGCCTTAGGACAAGAGTTGCTATAAGGAAACATTTTCTTTGCATTGTCTATTAGATTAAAGTACACATTAAAAGCACTACCTTTTGGGCACATTGTAAGTGTTATGTGAAGTATCCCTGTTACTAATGCTGGCATGGTAATGTTAATTTTTATTCAGTCTCCTTTTATCTCTTGTAAGTTTGTGTCCTGAGAAAGTAAATCACTGTTATTTATGTTTTACTATAAAATGAGACAAAATCCTAAAGTTTAAAAAATGCCATTTTCTCTCCCAACCATCATTTCCTCTATGTATTGTCTTTCTAGATAATTTTTATGCCTATATGCTTATGGCAACATAGGTAGATATTTCCTCTTTCATATGTAAAAATGAATCCTAACTATATGTACTTTTTTGAGCTTTTTTTCCCATACACACTTAATTAAATATCTTTTAGAAACCTGTATAGAGCTACATATACAGACTACTTAAATCTTTCCCTTGGTTGCATTATGTATACTATTCATAGTTAATCTGTAATTACTGATCTTCTATTAATAAACATTTGTTTCCATTTTTTTTTTAAATTTTTTTAAATATTTATTTATCTATTTATACATACAAGCACTGGGTACAGTCAGAAGCGCGGGAGGGTGAGAGAATTCACCAGAGCCAGAGCAGGGAGCAGAACAGGCAGAAGGACTGAAGTACACTGCTGAGGGGAGCAGCGGGCGTGGCAGGAGAGGTCTGCACGCCATGTGGGACCCTCGCCGGCGGCTGGGGATCGAACCGGTGCTGCAGAGGCTGCGGGCAGCTTTGCAGCCCAGCGCTCAACCGCTGCGCCACCAGGGGAGGCCCTTGTTTCCATATTTTTAAAGAAGTATCTTTGCGTTTAAAACTGTGACGATTTTTTTAATTTATCTCATTGATGAAAAATTGTATCCTTATTCTTAATATGGAAAGAATATTAAGGTGATGTATAACAGTTATTTTTAGTATTAATGAAGTGCTTTCTGTCAAAGCTCAGTTTTTGGTTTTGTTCATGCTATAGTGTTGCAAAAGTAAAACCACCTCAAAAAAGAAAAAAGAGAAAAGGTATTCCTGCTATTCTTTTGTCTAAACTGAAAAGTTGAGATCATGGTACTCATGTAAGAAGAAACATTGAGTTAGCATTATTCTCCTAATCTGACATTGTTGCCCTACTCTGCATTCTTCTGGCTTTTTGTGCTAACTTTTCTAAACAGCTATGAAGTAGAGAACTTTTCCATGTTATTCCCACACTCCATATAGTAGTTTTCAGTATTAGATTCTCAAATTTAGCTTGGTATTCAGAGCCCTTAATATAGACCAACAACCTGTCTTTCTGTCCCCTAAGCAATGCATCTTTCTTACCAGTTATCTTTTTGCTGTTTCTCACTCCTTCTATCAAGTGGGCCTTGTTTCCTATTTCTGCACATAGGTAGGGATTATCGTATCTCATTTTCCTTATCGATCCTTATCCTGTCTGTATTAGAGATTCTTTAATTCTACTCCGTCTTGAAAATTTCCTTTACTGCCTCCTTCTAAAGTGAATCCTTTATCCTTTGAGCATCTGCAAAAATACTATTTTCTACTAATTTGGCAATGAATAATAATATATGGGAAATGGTTGGTGATTTCTATTGTAGTTTTATACTATATTAAAAGCATTTGTGTGTGTGTTAGAATATTAAGAATTTGATGAATGTTTGAATTTTAATTTTTATTCTTGGATCCATGGAGAAGGAATCTTGTCACTTATATTGTGTTTACTCTGAACAGGAATATGTTTAATGATGACTTTTATTTCTTTTCAATGTAGATCAAGTAGTTAACTACACTCAAAAGGTCAAATTAATGATTTCAGTATACTCTAAGAGAAGGTGTACTGATAGAAAATAAATTAGCTCTGCAAAGTTGTTGAAATATTGCAAGTTTATATGCAGCCTGGAAATGTATACTAGACACCCAGGAAATGGAAGACAGACCTTTCTGTCTTGTGATGACTTGATAACCAGGTTGTATTGTGGGCATCATCTCTTTAACAATGTAGATACCCCATTCTAAAGAATGCCTTCATGATCGAAAGAACTATTGAGGAGGGCTCACTTGGAGGTTTACCACACATATGCTGATTATGCCATAAAGATATGGTTGTACATAGTTACATAGCACTTTCTACTGAAAGTGAGACTTTTTTCTTTTTGCTGCTTTAAAGAATGTCACCATTTCTCATTTCAGTTCTTCTCGGTGTCCAAATGGGGATTATTGTTCTAATAGGCGGTTTCAGAGAAAACAACATGCCGATGTGGAAGTCATACTCACAGAAAAGAAAGGCTGGGGCTTGAGAGCTGCCAAAGATCTTCCTTCGTAAGTTACTGTTTTTTAAAAATAATTATTTAAAAAAAATTAAAAAAAATATACATACAAGAACTGGGGTATAGGCTAGAGGTGCGGGGGATGAGAGGATTCACCAGAGTGGGGAATAGAACAGGCAGACTGACTGAGATACAGTGCTGAGAGGAGTATCAGGCAAGACAGGAGAGGTCTGCTGTGCCATATGGGTAGCTCCCTGGCCGTCTGGGGATCGAGTGGCTGCAGATAGCTTCATAATGCTGCACCTTAACCCCTTGTGCTACCAGGGAGGCCCCTCTAGGCAATTTAAAGACTGCATGATATGTTTTTGTATTGACTTGTTTAGTTTTTTGGAGATTAGGCAGTTGGAGGGTCTAGCAGTTTTTCTTACATTTCTTAAAACACTGAAAATTTGAGACCTTTCATCTCAGCTGTTTTATGAGCCTAGACTGTTATATAGATCCACGGATATTGATGTATCCTTCAGATTCCCTCATGGCATGAAGTCTCTAGTTTGAATTATTTACTGGTTGGAAAAGTTCTAGTATTTAAGAGCTCTTTCTAAAATGAAGAGGTAATTTGAGAGCGGTGTCATCAGAATTACATATTTTAGTATAAAAGAATAAAGTATCAGGCCTCCCTGGTGTCGCAGAGGGTTAAGTCTTAGCACTATGAAGCTATTCACAGCTGCTGCAGCACAAGTTCAGTCTCTGGCCACATGGTGCAGCAGACCTTTCCTGCCTCGCCCACTCTTCCCCTCAGCAGTGTATTTCAGTCAGTCTGCCTGTTCTGCTCCCCACTCTGTCTCTGGTGAATCCTCTTACCCCCTGTACCTTTGACCTACACCCCAGCTCTTGTATGAATAAATACATAAAATAAATCATTGGAAAAAAAAAAAAGCATGAAGTTCAAGAAAGAAGATTTATTTTTCATTACAGAAAGAAATGGTCTTTTGATTGTTTGTTTGTTTTACCTTTAAGGTTTCAGATCTTGTGTAAGGTCTGTTTTGTAGTCATTATCACATTTAATCTACAAGTCAAGGCTGTGATGGTAGTTTTTCTTTTTTCTTTATGGAGGGAACAGATCCTAACACCTCAGATTTGTGGTCATTCTGATATATGTCTTACAAAACAAGAGACTTCTGGGGTTATAAAGAAAAATTTAAGGGTTGTTTATAAAAGATAGTATTTGATTTTTTTTTTAGGATTGTCTTATGAGTAATCATAAGACTTAAATGTGTTTATAGATTGCTGCACAATTGTGTGTATATCCACTATAAATTAATCTTGTTTTTGAGGTTTGTTGTTTTTTTTTTTTTTATTAAGCATAGTGCTTTTCTCATTCATTTTCAACTGGTTTATTTTCTGGAGTAAGAAGGTTTTAATTTTTTCAATTGGTCAGGTAATTTCTTCTTTTAATATGTACATTGTGTTGTAAACAAAGACAAATTATTTATATTTTTACATTTTAAAAATTTCTTTGGTTAGAGTTAGGGCATGTTTATTTTGAGGGGATAAGACCATCTTGCCAGGCAGGTCGTTTCAGGCCTGAACCTGGGGAGAAATATAATGAATTGTTTGTCTACATGGAGATAATAGTTGAAGTCCTGGGTGAAAATGAGCTTTTATAGGGTAAAAGGATGGGGGAGAGATTGAATATATCGTCAATAAAGAAGAAATAGTTAAATAACCAAGGAAAGAACAATAAAGGTTGGAAGGTAACTGAAAGAAGAGAGATTAATCATAATTATTGATAATGCTGGAGAGAGCTCACCGAGACTGCGATAAGAGAAAAAGTATATTTTACCTTTACTGTCATTAGAAACCGTTGAGTGTAAAGTTATTAGAATTACTATATTTAAGTTGCCTTTTTTTTCTTAGAACAAAACCTCTAATTTTTTAATGCCTCCAAATTTCTTCAGAGCTGTTTTTTCAGCTATAAATCACTGTTTTCATAATGTAAACCAAATTGAAAGTATAATATCCAGTCAGGCAAATATATGCATTTTTAGTAGTATGTATAAGTCATAAAAACTAAATAGTATCAAAATTCTTCAAATTAGGAAGGAGACAGTTAACCTTGGTTAGATGCTAGCTATTTTATGTATATTTTAATTACATCTTGTGTAATGTCAAATGAATCCACTTTGTATTATTTCTTTAAATTTATTACTTTTGCATGGATATATGTGATTTTCCCCACAGTTGTTAGGCAGGAAGTGCCATTGTTTTCTTTTTTGTTTTGCCAGGAACACATTTGTCCTAGAATATTGTGGAGAGGTACTTGATCATAAAGAGTTCAAAGCCCGGGTAAAGGAGTATGCACGAAACAAAAACATTCATTATTATTTCATGGCTCTGAAGAATGATGAGGTGAGCAGCATGAATATGTTTGCTTTTGTTGTTGAGGTTTTTTTTTAATATGTATAATTATTTATTTATTTATATCTTTTACATCATTGTGTAGTCCCTGTACCCCCCACCACCAGTTCACCTATGAGCCATCACCATAGTCCCTTGTGCTCTTCTCTCCCCTGTTGTGATCCCTTTCCCTCCCCTTCCCTTGCAGAATGTCTCTGATTTATGGTTGCCTGCTAGTTCTGTTGTTTATTAATATTTTTTTCCCCTGATCCTTTGGTTCCCCTATATTCCTCCTACACGTGAAACCATTTGATATTTTACTTTTTCCTTCTGGTTTATTTCACCAAGCATGATCCCTTCTAGCTCCATCCGTTTCGTTGCAAATGGCATGAGTTTATCTTTTTTGATTGCTGGATAGTATTCCATTGTGTATATGTACCACATCTTCTTGATCTAGTCATCTATTTTTGGGCATTTGGGTTGTTTCCTTATCTTAACCTGTTGTGAAGAGTGCAGCAATAAACATAAGGGGTACAAGAATGTGTTTGCTTTGAAACAGATCTGGAAATTGTTAAGTTTGTAAGGGTCGTTGATAAGGAATGACCTCTAAAATACGTTAAGTGATAAAAGTTAGGGCTAGAACACTGTCTCATTTGTGTCTTTGTTTACAAAAAGCTTGGTAGAGGGCGCTGTTTACATATATATGTAAATGTATGCATACATGCTTCATATTGTAGCTCTTCAAATTTATTGAATACTCTCCCCGATGACTTTTGTTGTCTATATTTATCATATAAATATGATATATATTTATGATATATATTAATGATATATAAAAAAGCTGGGAAATTTTAAAATTAAAAATTATTAATTAAAACATTTAAAAGTAATAACCATTATATGTTGAAACAAATAACATGCTTTTATGAAAAATAACTTTTCTTAGTGAGGAGTACCTCTAAGGTCTGGCTTAATGAAATTTAGCTGGATTTTTCTATCTGCTTCTACATTCTGTCTGAAAAAGTACATTCTAGGGATATATGTTGTCTCCCTTCACCCACAACGTGGTGGATCTAATTGGGGTGGGCCTACCAAGAATTTTTAACAAGTTCTCCAGGGGATTCAGATACAGACTCAGGTTTTAGAGCTACTTCACTGTCAGGCATGGACTATAAAATGAAGTTTTATACATATGCAGTAAGGTTGAATTAGAATAGGATGTAAGAAATATATTGAAGTAAGTGGGAAGGACATTGATAGATATGGAGATGATTTTGCCTTCAGGTAACATGGTTGTAGTTAGAGAAAGCAGTTGGATATTTGTCACTTTCATGTGTAAAGTAATATGAGAGTGTTCAGGGATGGGAGGGTAAAGGGATGTAGTCTTAAAATTTGCCTTAATGTCTTTCCTTTGAAAAATGCTTGTATTTTTAAAGTTGCATTCTTAACTCTTAATTTGTTCTTTTCCCTAGATAATAGATGCCACCCAGAAAGGAAATTGCTCTCGTTTCATGAATCACAGTTGTGAGCCCAACTGTGAGACTCAGAAAGTAAGTCGAGGTAGATTTAGAGTTTAAGATACTTGTTCAGGTTTGCTACTCTGACCATTAATTTTCAATTCTCTATGAAAGGTACCCATGGATTTTATTTTTTGATCATTTTAACATTTTCCCTATTCTACTATGTTGTTAAATATTTTATTTTGAAATAGATTTAGGTTTATAAAATAATAGTGCAGAAATCATACAGAGTTTCCATATGCCATTCTTCATAAACCTTCTCCAATGTTCACATTGTACTTAACCATAATACAGTTAGTTACCCAATCCAGGAAATACTATTAATATATTTATTAATAGTGATTAATAGATCTTATTCGGATTTTGCCATCTGTTGTTTTTTTTGGTTTAGGTCTCAATCTAGGCGTTCCCTTTGCATTTAATTATCATCTCTCTTTGCTCATAATTTTTAGATATAATTTCAAAACACAAAACTAAATTTTAATTTGATGAAGTTCAGTGTGTGCTGTTCAGATTTTTGTCAGCTCTTACCCCACATGCTAAATGTCACTATTTTTGTAACATAGATATATAATGGCCACACATGAAAGGGATTGAATGTGTTGTTGTACACTACACTCCAACAAGGGCACGCTTTGGGTATTGCTTATCTTTATGTTCTTGTGCTTTACACATAGTTGATACTTGAAAAATCTCTTAATTGAATTTGGTATGACATTTTGAAATAATTACCCTCTGCCTTCTAATTTGTGTTTTTGAGCTTAGATTAAAAAAAAAAAAGTATACATTAGAACAGTTGTTCTTTCTTAGGTTAAGAAAACTATGAACCCAGTCCCTAGAAAAATTATCTATTAAGGGTTCCCTCTTATATTGAAATAGTGCTTCTGACTCCTCGATAATTTCTGCTGTTTCACTTGTATACTCTAATGGATCTTCGATGTGACTCTTGATGTGACTCTTCTAAGACCTGAGCCATATAGAATGGCTGTAATTATTTAACCTAAGTTTTGACTCTAGTTTTGCCTATAGCTGTTGACCACATGTCTAGCTGTGACCTTCCGATTGTACTTTGTTCCTTCACTGTTTTTTTCCCCACCAGTAACATGTTTAGGTGATCTGACAGGAGCTTTGCAATTGAGTCATATCTTAAATATTTTGGAACTGTAAGATCTATCCTCTATGTATCTGCCCTCATTTTAATTCTTAAGTTTCATGTATCATTCTGATGCTATCCTTCTTATTCATATTCTTAGTCATATGACCACTAATTCATGAAATTTAGCTTTTGGCAACATTGTTTTCCTGGCTCCATGTTCTGTCTTATTTTAGAACAGTAGTTCCTTTTGACATAATATAAAGTTGCCTGTGATTCTCAATGACACCAGGAATTCCCTGTTTGTCTATTTTTAGTATGAGTGAATCTTTACTGGTAGAAATTTTGTATTGAGGTAAAGTACAAAGTTTTTTTTATTAGAGACAAATTATAGATGATATTCAGCCTGGCAGTATATTAAAGAAGAGTAACAATATGTTAGTTTATTTAAGGAAAAGAGTTGACTGTTTGCTAGTTGGAAAACTTCTGTTGTCTAGAGAGGAGCATGCATAATGAAGGCAAATGATGGTTTAAAAAAAAAAAAAAGATTCGTTACTGTTTCTTTTCTTTTCACCATCTCAGTGGACTGTGAATGGACAGCTGAGGGTTGGGTTCTTTACCACCAAACTGGTTCCTTCGGGCTCAGAGTTAACATTTGACTATCAGTTTCAAAGATATGGGTAAGTGGTGTTTGTATTTTTTTTTTTTGCTGCTTTTAGGGGAGAAATAGACTGTTCAGATATAGATTAAAATTTTTTGATGTGTATTACTAAGAAGTTAAATGTATATCAGCTCTCATCTATATTGTTCTGTGTAAGTTTCATGTGTTTCTCCCTTAGTATGACACTTCTGGCTATTAAGAAATATTGTAGAGAAACAACATAATTTTCTTCTGAATTTCTTTTTTATGTTTCCAGTGTATTTTAAAACTTTTTGTTTTAGGTATGTCAACTCTGTATGTGTATTAAGAAAAAATACTATAGTAAAATCCTGGGGTATCCATCATCTTATCAGTTATCAACTCATGACTAATTATGTCTCATCTATACCATGTTGTACTTTGAAAAATATCTCGTCACCCACTTCTGTCTACCAAAAATAATAACAGATACAATAGCAATGAGTGCTTCTTGCATCTATATCGTGGTTTTATAAAACCATTCTCCACAAAAAGGAACTAGGTTCCTTGGAGAAATGTCTTATTTCAAGTTTGAGACAGGAATTAAACATGATGATCCTAGATTATCCTGTCATACAAAAAACACAATTATATAAGAGGGTCATGTAAAGTAACTCAGTTAGCTTTAATGACTGTCACTTACCAAAAGTGGGGAGAGTGCTTAGTAACCCGTAAGCATCAAAATCACTTTATATAAAGTTTGAAACCACTGTATGTAGAATTCATGAGCCTTATGATACATTAACAATTAAGCTGCATTGGTTATGCTTAATGAGAACCAATTCATGATTTTGAAAATTGATTGAAAAATTAAAAAAGGGAAACATCAGGCATTTACCTTGCTTTTCCCAAATAAATTCTACTTCAGGTTAAGTTGATGAGAGGAAATTCATTTTTGTAGAGTTTATTTCAACTCCTAAGTGAAGTGGTAATAATATCACCATTTTGCAACACCTGATGAATTAATGGGTCTAGGTGGTGGTCATCAGTGGCTACCAACATTATAAAAAGATAACTGATGAAAGAATACATTAGTCTTGCCAAATACATACATATATACAAATATGTGTATTATATATAAATTGCATTTACATTACATCAATTATCTTTTAATGATATATTTACATATAATATATACTTTATATGTACTATATAAATATGATTTATAATTATATATAAATTTATAAATATATAAAAATAATATGTATATATTATTTTTGTGTATTTTGGGTCTGCCTAGGTGAGGAGCAAATAAATGACACTACCGGGAGGCTTTGGGAAAGTGTACAGCAGATAACTTGGCTTTTTAAATAGCAAGTAGAAGATAGAGGGGTGAACCTTAATACGAAGAGAAGATAGTTGCAGTGTTTTTGCCGTATTTGAAATTAATGGGTTGAAAGGTACTTGAGATAAAAGGGAAATTTTAAATATTTGATATTGTTAAGGAATTACTAATTTCTTAAAATGATAATGGTGTTGTGGCTATGTTTTTAAAAATGAGTCCTTACCCTCTAGAGATACATCCTAAAATATTATAAAATGGTGCTTTCGTCTTCTCTGGGTACCAGGACCAGAGTTTATTATTTATTGCACAAGATGATTCCTTATCAAGAAACCAATATAGGGCCCTCCCCGGTGGCACAGCGGTTGAGTGCTGGGTTGTGAAGCTGCCCGCAGCCTCTGCAGCACCGGTTCGATCCCCGGCCGCTCGGCGAGAGTCCCACATGGCGCGCAGACCTCTCCTGCCGCCCGCTGCTCCCCTCAGCAGTGTACTTCGTCAGTCTGCCTGCTCTGCTCTCCCCTCTGGCTCTGGTGAATTCTCTCACTCTCCCATGCCTCTGACTGTACCCAGTGCTTATATAAATAAATAAATCTTTAAAAAAAAAAAAAGAAAGAAACCAATATAGTTAAAACAGTGGAAATGTAAAGTCTAAAAGTGTAAAAATTTTGTTAGATTATTCCTATCTGAATTGGTGGCTTCAGGTGTTTATACTAAAAAGCATAGAGATACAGGGATTTCTGGGTATTTTAATACTTTCAGTGTGACCACATAACAGGAATTGAATTCTTCTACTCTGTCCATAGTCTTGTCAGTTACTGATATTCTGGCAGTACAACTTGTTGAGAGATACCCCTTCACATGTTTTCATGCTTCATGTCTGAGAACTTAGTGAGTGATGAGATTCTTCCATATCAAAAGTTGATTATCTGATTATAATCCAGAACAGCTGTCGAATGGTTAACCCCATTCTAACTATCTGCATTTCTTGATAGGTATTTAGGAGATGGGTGCAGAGCAGGTTCTGTGTAGAGCTCCTTATAGTCTTCTCTTGTATTCATGTTGTACTCTTTGAATGAAAAGAAACTGGAAATAAAGTGCATTTTGTGATTCGCTGTTCTTTCTTGAATAATTTATTTTTGTGCCTCCACTTGCTACTGTCATATGCTAAATTTATTGGTTTACTTTTTGTTGTTTTTTTTATATAGACGCATGTTTTATTTTATTTATTTATTTGTTTGTTTGTTTGTTTATACATGCACTGGGTACAGTCAGAAGCGCGGGAGGGTGAGAGAATTCACCAGAGCCAGAGCGGGGAGCAGAGCAGGCAGAAGGACCGAAGTACACTGCTGAGGGGAGCAGCAGGCGGCAGGAGAGGTCTGCGCGCCATGTGGGACCCTCCTCCAGTGGCCGGGGAGCAACCGGGGATCGAACCGGCGCCATAGAGGCCGCGGGTAGCTTCGCAACCCAGCGCTCAACCGCTGTGCCACCGGGGAGGCCCCCTATTTGTTTACTTTTTGAATAATCCTTCATGTTTTCCTTAGCTCTGGTCACAGTAAATAAATGACAGATTTTACCCAGGTCTGATGACTTAAGCCTTTGTTCTTTCCATCACTTTTCCTTGACTCTGTGGTGACATTTATTTATTACTATACTTGTTATTAGTGTCTCATCCTTGTGATAATTTTGAATAATCACATTTCCTTTAAATCTCCTGAATTAAGAATGCATTTATCGTCTATGTAATCTGCTTACAGTAATACATTTTGTTGTATGTACCAGTTAAATATATAAGTAATAATTGTTGAATTATCTGTGATTTTGTTCTTAGCCCAGATATGTTTATGATTTCTTATTTTCATACATTAACAGGTAGTCTTATAAAGTAGAGAAATTACTCATTAACTTCTAGGCTAGGTTTGTCTAACTGATAAATGAAGATTGGAAAAAGAATGAATATTTTTAAGGGTGATTATCAGGCATTTCCATTAGACAGTATCAGGTTTATTAGAGTCTCAAAATAATTGTTTTTTTTTTTTCCTTTAGGCTGAATTTGACCTCTTGTGTATATTCATGATATTGTCTGTTTTTAATATGTTTTAGTACCCCATAACTGACATTTTTCTTTATGTTCCTTGAATAGGAAAGAAGCTCAGAAATGTTTCTGTGGGTCAGCTAATTGTCGAGGTTACCTGGGAGGAGAGAACAGAGTCAGCATCAGAGCAGCAGGAGGGAAAATGAAGAAGGAACGATCTCGTAAAAAGGATTCAGTAAGTGTTTCATCCATATTTCAGCATTCACTGTATATATATATATATATATATATATATATATATATATATACATATATGTGTATATATCTCAATCAAGAAGGGAGGTCACTTTTTTTTTTAAAGATTTATTTATGCATACAAGAACTGGGGTACAGGCCAGAGGTATGGGGCACTGAGGGGATTCACCAGAGACAGAGTGGGGAACAGAACAGGCAGATTGAGTAGCAGGTGAGTGAGAAGAGGTCTGCTGCGCCATGTGGGTAGCTCCCGGGCCGGGGATCAAACTCATGCTACAGTGTCTGTGGACAGCTTCATAGGTTGTATCTTAACCCCTGTGCCACCAGGGAGGCCCGCTACATGTTTCTTTAATTAAACCTTTTTATTTACAAATTATGTACCATTCTATATGTATACTATATTTTCTCAAAAAAAGTACTGAAAATGCTGCTTAGGGTCTCCCTGGTGATGCAAGAGGTTAAGGCGCAGCACTGTCAAGCTATCTGCAGCCACTGCAGCACAAGTTTGTACCAAGATGATTTCATACTGTATTTTTATCTCTTCTTCATTATTTATCTTGTCTAGATTTTATTCTGTTAGTGGTAGTGCTAATTATTCTCAAATTATGTTTTGATCATGGTACTCCCTTACTCAGGTTTTAGTAATAGAGCTTAGTAGCTTAATTACATCAAATACAGATACTTTTATTTTACCTCTGAGATCTTCCAATATAAAACAGCCTTCCTTTTGATAGTATTTTTCACAGTTCTTCTCCATATCTTACCCATTCCAGGCTGAGCACACACCATCATATATTTCTCCTTTCCTCTTTTCAAACTTTACCTTCTACTAAACCGGCTCTTTCTTGTCTTTATCTTAGCTGTTTCTAACCCACTTCTGTGAATTCACTTCTGGGCACTCTCATTCTGACCACTACCTTTCTTCTTAGGTTCTTTAACATCAGCATTTATAGTTAAAACTTCATTGTTACTTTTCTTGTATCTTTTCTAAGTGCTACAATAAAATCTTTGGTAGTTTTGTTTTGGTTTCTCATCATTTAAATGTAGTTTTTGAACCATCCAAAGAATATTGTACATTACAAAGCATAATTTTAAGTATACCCTTGTCAGTGCTTCTACTCTTCTTCTTGCATAGACCTTAGAGCTTACCACTATTTTGAATTTTGTGTCTTTCCTCTCTTGCCTTTTTAAAATTTATTTTCTCAGATATAGATCTGTAAAAAACTGTTTTTGAGGAACTTCAAAATTAATTTATACAGCGTTTAGTTTGGAACTTGCTTTTTTCACGTACCTTTGTAAGATTGATGGATTCTGTTTCATTTGGCTGCACTTGATTCCTTTCACTGAGGTATAATATTCCTCTGTGTGAATATATCAGTTTATTCAAACTGGCCACACTCATTTTGGGTTGTTGGCGGTTTTTTGCTGTTATGAAATGAGCATTCTTACAATTGTACTGTATACATGTGCAGGGTTTTTTTAGGGGGGTAGGTGTTATTTTTAGTGTGCAGTTGCTAGGCAAAGGGGGGACAAATACTTTTCAAATTACTCACTTTTTCTGAAGTACTTCTCAATCTAATTTGCTGCTTATCTCCCATAAGAACAGATTATTTTGTTTTCATTTATTGCATTGTCTTCACTACCTAGAATTATACTTGACATAGTAAGTACTTGGTAAATATTTGATGAGTAAATACAATGCTGTTCAAAATGATTGTGCCAGTTTATACTTTCACCAATAGTTTATGAAAGTTTCTTTTGATCCACATCTTTGCTTGAATTTGATGATCATTAGACTTAATTTTTTTTTCTCTAATTTTGTGGACCCAACATGACATTTCACTGTGGTCTTAATTGCCTTTTCCTTGCTACTAATGAAATTGAGCATCTTTTCAGGTTGTTTCGTTCTTAAATTAGTGGGCTTTTTGTTGTTGTTGCCTTATAATCAGATATTTTTCTTTGCTCTGGTAGGTGGACGGAGAGCTAGAAGCTCTGATGGAGAATGGAGAAGGTCTCTCTGATAAAAATCAGGTGCTCAGCTTATCCCGACTAATGGTTAGAATTGAAACTTTGGAGCAGAAACTTACCTGTCTTGAGCTCATACAGGTGAACACTTTTATATTAATTTGCTCTTTTTTTCTGAATTTGAGGTGGCATATTTAATCTAAAATCTAGAATGGTGAAGTTACAGTTCTCATGAGAAGAGCTACTCTTATTTTTTAAATGGACATATGAGTTCTATATGACTTTGAAAGCTCATTCTCTTAAAAAAATGGCTTAAGAGTTTAGCATCATGTAATCTAGTGGTGACCTTGTTTGCTTTCACTAGTTAAAAGACATTTTTTTGTGTGTAACAATTCATGATAATTGATATGGTTTGTTTTTTTTTTTCTCCTTGATTATTAGTTTGCTATGACCATTACTGCAGGATCTCAAAACATAGGATTTTTTTAAAAAAAAAAGATTTATTTTTATTTTATACAGGAACTGGGGTACAGGCCAGATAGGCGGGAGGGTGAGAGGATTCACCAGAGACAGAGCGGGTAACAGAACAGGCAGAATGACAAATACACTGCTAAGGGGAGCAGCGGGCGAGACAGGAGAGGTCTGCTGTGTTAGGTGGGACCCTCTCTGGCTGGCCGGGATTGAACCGGTGCTGGAGAGGCTGTGGACAGCTTCACAGCACGGCTCTCAACCACCTGCGCCACCAGGGGAGGCTCTTAAAGCATAAGATTTTAACAGTAATCTTACTCTATGCTTTATTTAAAGTGTGCCACGAGAAGTTGGATTATAAAAAACGGATGCTTTTTAAAATATCTAAGAGAAAAAAACCTTTTGAATAGCATCTAGAAAGGAAAAGAAAATTATTTAAATAACATATTTATAGTTTTAGCCTTTTCAGTAAAAATGGTCAATAAAATTTCTTTGTCCTTCAGAATTGAATTTTATTATAAATGACATTAGTATTTATATGATTTTCTACTTTAATATAGTACAGGTTGGATGCATTTTAGGTATCAAGAAAGATGATCTCTTACTTTTGAGCATTATTAACTGTTCAGTTCTAGTTGAGTCAATCAAAACAGAGTTTCTAAGTTTTTTTAGTGGATATAAATGAACATCTTTAGTTCTTTCTATGAGCCTCTTTAATTCTCTGTCTCCCTCTCCCAATACACTACATCCTGCTTCCTCTCCTGCAATGAAGAATACACACTCACAATCTTGCCTGAAGTCCTTTCTGGAACGTCATGGGCTGTCTTTATTGTGGATCTGGATGGCAGAGCTAGGTGATGGCCGGGAAAGTAACCAGAAACTTCAGGAAGAGGTCAGTTCGCATTTAACTTTCTTGTTTCTTAAAACCACTATATTGATTGCTTAGGTGGAGAGTGTGTGATAATACTAGTTTGTGATTGCAAATTTAGCCTTGTATTTACCACTGGTATTAACTAATGTTATCAGCCCAGTATAATTCCTGTAACTATAACCTTTACATATACTTTGCTAGTGGTGAGTTTGCGCCACTGTTTTCCCTGTAGCATCTTTTTAAGGTTCATACTGCATAAATCGAAACAGGAAAAACAAGATACGCTATTAGTATAATTAAGATCCAGTTTGTTGCTAAAACTATAGTATTAAAAAACAGGAAAACGTGAACTTAAATTCTGGAGTTTCAAAAAGTTAGTGAAGAGCTGAAGTCTGGATGATATTAGTAATAACATTTTGAGGAGTAAACTCTTGTTTTGAAAGATCTAAATAAGTGTTCATTGGCAGCTTGTTAGTGGTGGTGTGAAGTTTATACCTTTCCATGAGATAAATGGTATTTTTTAACTTGGTTTGTTTGTCATTCTTTTCAGTTTTAATATAATCCCAAAGTCCTTTAATAATACATTTTTTAATAAACATCCTTCCTAGGATGGGGTTTCTGTAGAACTACAATTAGAAGTACTTTTGAAGAAATTCTTGGATTTCAGGGTGGGGGGGTGGTGGTTATCTCTGAATGAAGAGAGTCTCTCTTTGCTAGGCAGCTATCAAAAACTAAAGAGGTAAATGCTGTCTACAATTTTTTAAATGTGTATTATATATTGTTTCATGGTTCTGAAGCCTATATTATTGTTACTTGGGAAACTCTTTAGGACTAGAGCCCAGATACGGTCTAGTAGTATACCTACTTGTTGGTCAGTCTTATTAAAATAGTTTTCTTTTCTTTCTGAAGGAAAATAATGTTATAACACTTAAATCCTTCTGTAAAAATAGGCATTTAGTGTAATTTAATAATTTAAAGTAGTTAAAAAAATAACCCTTTGCTCCTGCGGAAATGATCTGAGCCCCATATCCAGGTTTGAAAAGTTAATTGGTGTGTTTTTTTTTTTTGTGTGTGTGTGTGTGTAATCAGATTATAAAGACTCTGGAACACTTACCCATTCCTACCAAAAATATGTTGGAGGAAAGCAAAGTACTTCCAATTATTCAACGTTGGTCTCAGACTAAGACTGCTGTCCCTCAGTTGAGTGAAGGAGATGGCTATTCTAGTGAAAATACATCACGTGCTCATACACCACTTAACACACCTGATCCTTCTACCAAGCTGAGCACAGAAGCTGACACAGATACCCCGAAGAAGCTCGTGTTTCGCAGACTTAAAATTATAAGTGAAAATAGCATGGACAGTGCGATATCAGATGCTACCAGTGAGCTAGAAGGCAAGGATGGCAAAGAGGACCTTGACCAGTTAGAAAACGTTCCTGTAGAAGAAGAGGATGAATTACCGTCACAACAGCTACTCACACAACAGTTACCTGAATCTAAAGTTGATAATGAAATTGCCGTGGAGGCCAGTAAGCTACCTACATCCGAACCAGAAGCTGACACTGAAATAGAGCCAAAAGAGACCAATGGCACAAAATTAGAAGAACCGATTGCTGAAGAAACACCATCCCAAGATGAAGAGGAGGGTGTGTCTGATGTGGAGAGTGAGAGGAGCCAGGAGCAGCCAGATAAAACAGTAGATATAAGTGATTTGGCCACCAAGCTCCTGGACAGTTGGAAAGACTTAAAGGTAAGAAAATACTTTTGTTCATTTTAACTGGAATTAATCATTCAGGTTTAGAGGTCTGCAAACCAAAGCCGATTATCTGCTTTCTAGTTTTATGTATTTTTGAAAGTGGAATGTTCTCTCTCTTATTGTCAGCTAATTGTAAATGTCTCAAACATCTTTTAAACCTTGGCAAGAGATAAATCAGCCAAACTAGTACATAAGTGTCCCCTTTTTCCTCATTTAGAAAAGTGTATCACAACAATGAATTCAATTATTCAAGTGCTCTTCACATTTAAAAACAAAAAGAAAAATCCTTTAACAAGTGTGTTACTGCATACATGTTTTGTTTGTAGTATATGTGTTTGAAAATTTGAAATTTTAAGTTGAAAATTTAAATTTAAAACCCTAAATTTCAAATCTCATAAGATTCTACTTAAGAAAAAAAGGTTTAAATCAATTGGAAATTTATTGGATTAGCTAGAAATTAATTAAAATAATTAATTTAGAAATCCAAGGTAATACAGCAACTGCTTTATGACCAATCAAAAATGATTGGTCATAAATTTCTATTCCAGTAAAACAATTTTATATGGAGTAGTTGTGTTCAGTTCCACTGTTGCTTCTGAAATAGACCTGAGTTTAAGTGCCTATTTCTTTGGACAAAATATGTTCTCAAGAGGAAAATAGGTCTGGAAACCTTATACTAGCCAATACATACATAATCTCTTGTTAAAGAATGTTGCAAAAATGTACAGGAAACTAGAAAACTCAGTCTGGGTCTTGGATAAACACAGAAGTGAATAGCAGGATGAGCCTAGGAGAGATGTGGTACATTTTGATTGTAAATGGTCTGGATCTGGGATCCAGGTCTTGAGGACCCTGTGGGAACAGGTTACTTCCTAGTTTCTGTTTTTTCTGGTCCTCTTCTGCCAGAGTTGAAATAACCAAATAAGCCAGCAATAAAGACTTATTTGCAGCAGGGCGAACATCTGAGTCCTCTCTATCCCCAATTAAACTGCAAAGCCCACCCCATTAGATTCTGCCCATTTGACTGACTTGGAACTGGCTTTACATTTGAGCAAAATGAGTATTTGGTTGGTTGTGCTTTGTGCTTATTTTCAGGACTCTTAGTTTGCTGGTTGAGACCCTTCTTTAAGTATGGTGTGGTTTCAGCTCTTATTTATCCATTTCAGCTTACTCTTGCTACTCTTTCATTGCTGATTAAGCCTTTTGAAATCTAACCTTTTTATAAATATAGAAGGACTTGTAATAAATCTGCTTATGACCAACATATGAACTGCAGGAATCAGAATTACAATTAATTAAAGAGACGCTGGATAGTCACTTGAGTGGACCTTTAATTAAGGCCTACTTTGTGAGGGCACAGGAATCTCAATAAGAAGTCCCTTTTGTGTTTGGAGACTACTAGTAGAGCCTGTACTGTGTCTGGCTTTGTAAGGTAGGTGGAAATGGAGACAAGTACACAGATGGACATTGAAAAGGCCTTCCAGACATAATTTTAGAGTGCGGTTGTAGAATCAGTAGTTCTTTTTTGTCTGTGAAGTCTTTGGTTGACATAATTTTTAAAAATGTGACATATTTATAATTTCTTAAAAACCTGTTTTAAAATCTGAGAAAAATAATTTTATTTCTCGGTTTGGTAGGTTGTTATTGTAATGTTATGAGTTACTCTCTGGGATATCCTTAACCCAATTAGATATAACTGGTAACTTAAACTCAAACTCTAGACACACATTTTTGAGTTCTACAAAATTCTTTCTTCCCCCTCTTGTTATGCTCCCCACTCCTATGTGAAAGATTGAAACAGTTGACTTGATGTTTAAAATTTTACTTGTACTTAAAATATATTCTTCTTAACCTGCGTACTTTGGACTTATCCTGATTGTTAGCATCAAGGAAGCCATTAAATAAAATCTTCCTTCTTCAAGCTTTAATTTGCTCTGGAATCATTATCCATCTAGAATTGCGTTGCTAATAAATGTCTTTACTGAATTGTGATGTTTTGTTACATATTTGGGATGGGGTTCGTAATTCATCTGTCATTCTAATTAGCATTTACTTGAATCTAATTTCAAAACGCCAACCATGGTTGTCCTTTAAAAAAAAAAAAAACAACTTTAACTTCTAACCAGAAATCTGAAACCAGGAACCCATAATTTGAGCCAATTTTAGAGAAACACATTGACTTGATGTGATTACATATTTCCATATTATCCCGGCATTGAAAGAGTTAACTACTTCTGTCTGACTTCCACCTACAGAGTTCAAGTAGACTTTGGCAGAAAAGAAAATGTCTTTCTCAGCCAACCTTTGTTATACCTTTTGCCAAGTACTGTGTTAGTTGCTGATGTTAATTTCAAGATCATACTAAAAAGTATTGACTTAAGATTGTGGATATGTTAGCCACTCCAAGCTTCCCTGACCTTCTGGGGCCACTGTAACATTGCTGGATGTGTGTTCCACTGGGCCTTCCTACACACTGGATGGACTGAAGAACTGAACGAAGTTGCTTCAGATTCCTTAATTTTGATTTTGCACTGAAGGCAGACTAATAGGGATCATCAGTTTATGAAAGAGGGTGGGAGGGAAGGGAATGAAGCTTCATGAATTACTCTTTGTCCTCCCAGATCTGATGATGATCCCCCTTGTAACTTGAACCATTTCCATCTAGCTTCTCAGGGCAGCAAGGAGCTTGTTAACATCACCAGCTGACCATGTGTCTCCTTTTCTCAACTCCATTTTCAACTTCGTGCTGAAGAAAAACAAGAACCTAGAGTGCATTCTGTGAAGAAACAGGAAGATGGTTGGGAAGTTGGATGATGCATGAAAAATATAATAGGTGAAAAGAGGACAGAGGTGGTTAACTCACTGGTGCCGGCGTTATTTTGGTGCGTCCATTGACGACAATGGATGTCGTTCTGGGAAAATCCCGACTCCTGGCGAGAAAAGATTAAGTGAGCTACTTTTTCTATACCTCTATACACAGGACCATTGCCTTGATTCTTCAAGGCGTACACATTTGACTCTTAAAATAGATCTCAACTAGAAACTTCAAGTAGAACATTGCTACACATGAACATGTATTCACTTACACATGTAAATTTACTGGGCTACATTTTCAGCAGGGACATGTGCATATGTTTCTGTTTGCAAAAGAAATTGGTGTACATCACCCCCATGCTGAAAATATAGCCTAGACTTCACATGATAAAACAGCTGGTTATAAGTTGTTATTAAATATAACTTGACTGGAAAATCTTTCATTTGGATCATGAGAAAGAGGTAAGGTTCCTGTGAATTTGACAGTTTCAGACAACCCAAGAGATTGTAGTGGCTAGTGATTCCAGAGCTTCTCTTGTGAACACTTAAGTTATACGACATACATCTCTATAACAAAGTCTAGGCACCTGGATTAGAAGATTTAGGGAAAATGTCAAACGTGATAAATTGGACTCTTCTTAATAACCATTCTTACTCTTTTTCATCTTTCTCTCAAGATACTATCTTTAATTCAACAAATGTTATATTCTTAGAGTTAACCATTAAACTCTACAGACTATTAAATAAAATATAGTTATTCAGCTACAAAGTTTTGAATCTCTCTTAGGATTTTGGTCTGTAACTAATATTGTATGTGAAATCTGCTAAGCAGCATATCAAAATGAAATTATGTGTCCTGGATTTACGTAATTTAAAAACTCTTAGTAGAGATCATTCTATATTCATAAGGGTAATATCACTACCTTTTCCTTTAAAATTTAGAATTACCCCCAAAGAATGCTGTTTTAGATGCTGCTACATTGAAAAGAAAATTTTTTAAATGTCTCACTTCATAAAAGGCAACCTTTTACTATATATTCTAAACTTACTAGTAGTTCTTCATTTTGTTATCATTTGTAAATACTTCATTAAATCAGAGGTTGGCCAAATCTGCCCCATTGTTGTTTTGTAAATAAAAGGTATTTTTGGGAACACAGCCATACTTGTTGCTTACATATTGTCAAGGCTGCATACAGTGAAGTGGTAGAATTAAGTAATTGTTTCAGAGTCTGAATGACCATCTAAACCTAATACATTTGCTGTCTTGTCCTTTATGGAATATGTTTGCCAGTACCTAATCTAAATGATAAAGTGCAGAATCTTGCTACTCTAAACATTCTGATTTTAAATGAGGTCAGTCTGACACTTGATTCTTTTTTTTTTCCCCAAAGATTTATTTATGCATGCAAGAACTGAGGTACAGGCCAGAGGTGTGGGGAGGGTGACAGGATTCACCAGAGACAGAGTGGGGACCAGACAGGCAGAATCACTGAAATACACTGCTGAGGGGACCAGTGATGAGTCAGGAGAGATCTGCTGTGCCATGTGGGTAGCTCCCTGGTCGGGGATTGAACTCATGTTGCAGTGGCTGTGGATTGCCTCATAGTTTGCATCATAACCCCTTGCGCCACCAAGGAGGCTCTGACACTTTATTTATTTATTTTTTTTTTGAGTAAAATAGGTGCATTTTCACTTTAAAAATTTTTTTATATTAATTTTTTTTTTATTTTTTACATCATTGTTCATTTTTAAACAGTATTTGCTTTCCCCCACCCCCTCAGGTGTAGTCCCAATAGAGTTTCCTTCACCAATGCACCTGTGCACCATCACCTCAGTCCCCTGTGCTTCTCCCTCCCTCCCTCTGGTCCCTCTTCCTCCTCCTCCCCTGCAGTCTGTCTCTGATTTATAATCGTCCGTTTTTGCTTTGTTGTGTTTTGTGCTGTTATTATTTTTTTACACTGACGTCTTATTTGGTTTCCCTATATTCCTGCTATAAGTGAAACCATCCGATATTTTTATTTTTCCTTCTGGCTTATTTCACTGAGCATAATTCCTTCTAGTTCCATCCACGTCGCTGCGAATGGCATGAGTTTATCTTTTTGGATTGCTGAATAATATTTCATTGTGTATATATGCCACATCTTCTTGATCCAGTCATCTGTTTTTGGGCATTTGGGTTGTTTCCAGGTTTTACCTATCGTAAATAGTGCTGCAATATACATAGGGGTATAGGTGGTCTTTTGATTCAATGTTTTTGTGTTCTTTGGGTAGATCCCTAGGAGTGGAATTGCCGGGTTGTATGGTCGCTCCATCTTTAGCAGACTGAGGAACCTCCAGACAGCTTCCATAGTGGTTGGACCAGTTTGCACTCCCACCAGTAGTGCAGGAGAGTTCCTTTTTCACCACATCCTCTCCAACATTTATTGTTGCCTGTTTTTTTGATGTGTGCCATTCTCACTGGTGTAAGGTGGTATCTCAATGTGGTTTTGATTTGCATTTCGCTGATGATAAGGGATATTGAACTTTTTTTCATATGCCTGTTGGCCATTTGCATTTCCTCTTTGGAGAAATGTGTTTTAAGTTCTTCTGCCCATTTCTTGACTGGATTGTTTATTTTGTTTTTGTTGAGTATGTGAGTTTTTTGTATATCATTGTGATCAATCCCTTATCAGTTGACTGGAGTGCAGTGATTTTTTCCCAATCATTGGGGTGTCTCTGTTTTGGTTAATGTCTCTTTTGCTGTGCAGAAGCTTTTCAGTTTGATGTGATTCCAGGTGTTTATCTTTTCCTTGACTTTCTTTGCTTTGGGTGATGAGTCTTTAAAGATGTTATTGCGATGTATGCCTTATAGTGTTTTACCTATATTTTCTTCTATGTATTTTATGGTTGCAGGTCTTATGTCCAGGTCTTTTATCCATTTTGAGTTGATTTTTGTGCACGGTGACAGGTAGTGGCCTGAGACTTTATTCTTAATAAACTTTCAATTGTTTTCCTATATAATTGTTTTCCATTATATAATGTCTATTATATAATGATTATATAATGTCTATTATATAATGTCTATTATATAATGATCATGTTACTGTCGCCAATGAAGTTGATTTTTGTAAGTCTTGACTCTGCCTAGGCAAAGTTACTTTAAGTGATTTGATGTAAAATTGTCTGAGAAGGGAGAAAGGTTATGCAGTATGGGCTTACTGGGCTAGAAAAGACCTTTCTGGGATATTGTTCATTCCTCAAGACTGTGATCAAGTTAGTTGGAAACTTAAACTTTTAAAGTACATAGTATAACTTAGTCTATAACTATAATAAAAATATATTGATTTTACTTAATATTCTTATCTTTTAATTCTGATATAATTTCAGATATATAAAACAGCAAGAATATTATATGTGTAATATGTATTCTAGTTGTAAAAGTAGGGAAAAAAGCTAAACTTTTTCTAAATTCTTCGGTCTTCCGTGTTATTTTACCAGATTTGCCTTTTTTTCTCTTAAGTTTTTAATGTTTTAAGAGTAAATTACAGATATGATACCCTCTCATTTCAGTGTTTTTCACAAAAATTCTTCTATATGACTCCAACATACTCATCAAAACCAGCAAATTACAGTAACACACCACTAATCAGACTTCATTCACATTTTGCCAGTTGTGCATATGGTGGCCTCTAGAGTAACAACAAATTTTTTTTTTTTCTGATCTAGACTCTGAGTTCAAACATTATACTGAGTTGTAATGTTGTAATCTCAAATAGTTCTTCTTTCTTTGTCTTTTATAAAGAAGACACATTTTTGAGTTTTTGAAGAATATTCCTCATTTGGGCTTATCTGAAGCTTGCTTTTTGTTTGGATTCAGGTTATACTTTTTTGGTTAGGAATATTACAGTAGTTTTTCTTCACATGGTGTTGATTTGTTCCAATACTGGCATTTATCATCTTTGATCACTTAGTTAAGGTGATTGTCTACTAGGTTTCTCCAATGTAAAGTTGCTGTTTTTCCCTTTATACTTAAAAAATATCACCAAGAACACCTTTGCAAATAAGTAAATATTAATGTTTTTCATCAGTTGTCCATTAGTATCAACATCCAGTGATTTGCCTGAATCACATCTATGATTGTTGCCAAATAGTGATTTTCTGCTCCATCATTCCTTTTACTTCTGTGGTTATTGTTTGGCATTCTTTTGTAAGTAAGAGCTTTCCCTGCTCTCCCAATTAGTTCTTTATTCATTGATTTGTACCATTTAGACATAATGGATTGTTTTATTCAATAAATTTTAATTAATTCATTTTTAACTTGGCACTGAAACCCTTTTATGGCCAGTAGGAAACTCTTGAAGGTGCCTTCTGTGTGATTTTGACATATCTTTATATATTTTCTAACCTGGTACAATGTGTTGTTCCACACTCCCCTTGTACTTTCCCTTACCCAGCCTAGGAATCATCCATTTCTCCAAGAAGCTCTGATTCCTTGCTGTGGGAAAATATATTTTAGAAACCAAGATCTGGATTCCAGACAAAGTCATTGCTACTGGAGCACTGCTTGTAGAACCTGTCAGCAAACTGTAAAAAAAGAAATACATTTATATGTATAGTTTTGTATGTTTATGAATGAACGCATTTATGCATAGAATGCACTTGAGTTTTGCCATTTCTCTTGTGTTATGTTAATCTGATACCACTTCCTCTTCTGAATCTTTTGAGTTTCCTTCTATGCATCTCACTATTTCTCTTCCTACCTTAAAATGGTTTATTTCTTGGCATACTGATGTTTCTTATATCCTGTGTGTTAAATGGGTCACATTATTTTCTCTTTGCCATTTTAATTACAGGCTCCTCATTTCTTGCTTTGACTGTTGCAACAGCTTCCTGTTTTTCTTCTCCCTATCTTTTAAAGATTTGTTTATTTATGTATGCAAGAACTGGAGGTGGGGGAGGTGAGAGGATTAGAGTGGGGAGTAGAACAGGTGGATCTACTGAAATATGCTGTTGAAGGGAGCAGCTGGCAAGCCAGGAGAAGTCTGCTGTGCCTTGTGGGTTAGTTCCCTGGCCAGGGATCAAACTTATGCTGTAGTGGCTGCCAACCTATGTCATTAACCCCTGCGCCACCAGGGAGGCCCCTTGCTCCCTGTCTTTACACTGTTAAAATTAAATTCACTTTTCTTAAGGTGGTTTGCATGCCATGGTATACTTTGGCTCTCATTTACATATGTAGTCTCACCTAAAACCATTTTGACCCACCAGTGGACTGTGCTGCTGATGTTCATAGATATATAAACACACACATTCAGTATTTTGGAAAACAGATGTAATCAATGGGAATCTCTAATAGCATCATAGAGACCCCTGTTACTCAAAGAACAAATTCTTAACTGCATGTTTTAGGAAATGCTTCCATCTGTCTAACCTTCTTGCCCCCAAATTTCTCTTACACAATGAGTGCATGAGTCACAACACAAGTTATGTGTATTGTTCATTGTCCCATGTATTATTCATGCTGTTCTCTTTCCTTGAGATACCCTTTCTTTGATTTTTTTTTAAAGTTCCTTTATTTAAAGTTGTAGTTGATCCCTTAAGATACTTTGTCCTTTTCTCTACTTATATACAATCATAGTAATGTTAATAGATTACTAAAGTAACTTGCTTAGATGCTTATTTTCCCTCATTGGACCATGAGATCTTTAAGGGCAGGAACCATTTCTTAACCAAACATAAGTGTTTGAATGAAGAAGTGAAGAGGGGTCTGTCTTTTCCATGGTACACATAGCTGCTTCAATCTGTAGTGTGTATGTTTTATTTGATAGGTGGCCAGAAACTATTTGAATGGGTGTCGTGTAATTTTTACAACCCTTTGAAGTAAGTGATGGTATTTTTATCAGATGTAAAATGGAAACAGGCCCATTAGGTTGTGACTTAGCTTTTAAGTGAGCTGAACATTAGCTCAGGTCTTCTGATTTAAACACTATTCTTTTCGCTCCTTTTTCTTGTGCAACAAGTAGTGATTTCTACATCTTTGCTAAATAATCCATGAAATTATGTGTCTTTGTTGAATCCTTTTCAGATTTTTCTTAGTCCACTTCTGATTTAGAAACTATTGTAAGTTCAGATTCATTCTGAAACCATAGAAATTACTATTTTAGTGTTTTGTTCCTGAATGCTACAAAGACTTTCAACCTGTGGTCCACGATTGAACTCCATAAATATAAGCTGCTTCTCAAATAGGGATATGAGTTGGGAAAGGAATGAACAGTGGTCAATAAAAGAGTTTTTTGACTGAATTTATACAGAAGGAGGGCTCCTACTCTTACTACAGCTTTGGGTTGACTAGTACAACATGTGATTCAATGAAGTCACTGAAGGATTGTGATTTTTTTTTTAAATGATCTATTTTCTTACATTTTTGTTAATTTTTGGATAGTATTTGATTTCTCCCCTCCAATGTATTCCCTGTAAGTTACCCCATCACCATAGTACCCATGCTCTTACCTCCCCCTCCTCTGCTCTATGCCTCAGGCCTATGGCTACTTGAAAGTTTTGTCTTTTTTTTTTTTTTTAAGATGTCTTTATTTATGTGTACAAGAGCGGGGTACAGGCCAAAGATGCGGGGGGTGAGAAGATTGACCAGAGACAGAGTGGGGAACTGAACAGGCAGATCAACTGAAGTACACTGCTGAGGGGAGCAGCGGGTGAATCTGGAGAGGTCTGCTGCACCTTGTGGGTTGCTCCCTGGCTGACTGGGGATCGAACTCACGTTGCAGAGGCTATAGACAGCTTCACAGGCTGTGTCCTAACCCGTTGTGCCACCAGGGAGGCCCAGTTTTGTCTTTTATTTTTCCTGACACTTTGGGTTTTCTATATTCCACATATACGTGAAACCATCCAATATTTATCTTTTTCCCCTGACTTGTTTCACTTAGCATAGTTCCTTCCAGCTCCATGTTGCTGCAAATGGGTTTATCTTTTTTGATCACTGAATAGTATTCCATTGTGTATATATACATCACAACTTGATCCGTTCATCTGTTTTGGGGCATTGGGGTTGTTTCCATATCTTAGCTATTGTAAATAGTGCTGCAGTAAACATAGAAGTGCAGATTTCCTTTTTAATTAGTGCTTTTGTGTCCTTTGGGTAGATTCCTGGGAGTGGACACATTGGGTCATATGGTAGTCCATTTATGGTGTTTTGAGGAATCTCTACACAGCTTTCCATAGTGGCTGGGTCAGTTTACATTCCTACCAGCAGTTTGAGGGTTCCTTTTTCACTGGGTTGTGGTGATTTTTAAGTTTTAATTAGAAAAATTAGAGGGAGTAAATTTTAAAAGCATATAAGGTAAAATCTTAGATTTGGAGTTAATTTGCCTAGAAAACAAATCTGAAATTGGAGAAGCATTTAATCATCAAGACGTCCAGTTATTCTTCAGTGATTACCTACCAGCATGAAAATACTTGTTTACTGTACATTTACTACAGAGCTAGAGTAGCCTTGTAAGCAAGAACTTGTTTCACCTGTTCTGTTGTGCTTTATTACTTAGCTAAGGCAAATTCTTTGAATTGAATCAAAATGGGTTAGACTAGAAAACGGAGATAAAGGAACAAGTTTAAACTGAATGACAGTGAATTAAGTAGGGTTTTTGAGGTAGGCACTTGCAGAAGAGCAGAATTTAGAGTTGCCTTGGGAGTTGATAGGTTCCTTAAACCTTTGCCTAAGACTTCAATAGACCCTAGGTGGTGTTCTTTACCACAACTACCATCATAACACGTAAAGTGTTTTGGCACTGGGTCTCGGACTTCTTCTGAGACGTGTTGCCTTTTTTTTTACTTTTTCTTTTAGGTTTTAATACAGGCCATTACTGCACGTAATATGAAATTCAAGCATACAGTGAAACTTCCCTCCTCACTCTGTTCCATGTTATGTATTGGGGGCAACCAGTACAACTAGTTTCTTGTATAGCCTTCCAGGGATTTGTGCATATTATGTATACATTTTATTTTTAATAAAGATGGCAGCATTGTATAGTATTCTATTATGTAGATGTGCTATAATCAGTCTTCTGTTAATCGTATCAATCAGTCCCTTTTAGGTGACTGTTGACTTAGCAGCTAGTAACTTTTATCTAAGTCACAGCAAAAAAAAGAAAAATAATAATATACATGTTGAATACATTATTAGAAGTAGTATATCTGAATCATAGTCTGTTATTTGTAGTTTTGATAAATACTAGCAAGTTACTCCTCATAGTTATACCATTTAACTCTCATTGGCAGTGTACATGAGAGTGCCTATTTCAGTACACCCTGGTCAGTATGAGTATTTTCTAACTTTATGTTGGTCAGGCTGGTAGACAAAAATGGAATATTATTGTAGTTTTAATTTGCATTTCTCATAAGTTAAATTGAGTAACTTTACATTTGTATTTATTATTTTATTTTTATTTTAAGATTGCATCCTATCTTTTGCTCATTTTTCTGAGTGACTGAAAACTGAAATTTGGTCTTATTACCTTTCATTTTTTGGGAACCCAATTGTCTCTACAAGTATTTAAAAGAATAAATTATTCTCTATATCCCTTCCTCTGACCCTCTCATGTGTGATTTTATGAAACTTCCAGACATGTATATTATTTTCCAAGGTTTTGTTTTGTGTGTGATTAGATCCCAAGACCTCTCTGACCTAAGGGAGATTCTCTCCCCTCGAGGCCCCCCCCCCCACTATTTATAATGTAATTTATGAGATAAGATCAAAGACCTAAAACTTTAGAGGGATCTAATGATAGGAGTTAAACAGTTATCCCTCTTTTAAGGGAAGCTTAATGGTATAGAACCATTACCACTGAAAGTTTTTCATAGAATTTATGCTGAGGGAAAAGGTGCTAGATTGTAAATCAGTATTTGCCCTCTTTTTTTTTTTTTTTTTTTTATAATTGCTGGGCCTTGGGGTGATACAATGCCATAGACGTTGAGATATAGATATGAATATGTATATTCATTCTTAAAATTTTGTTGTTGATTGAAAAAATGGACTTTTACTCTATACTAATTTATATAGAATTGTGAATAAAGTTCTATGATGGGTTATATATATTATCCAGAGATGTTTTATTATTCTCAAGATTCATGATTAGCAGTTTTTATTAAAGGCCAGGTAGTAAATATTAAAATAAATTTAAAATATGACTGAAGTTTTGATGTCCTCCTACCCACTTTCCTCTCTTCTCTCCCTTGTTCTCTTCCCTTTAAAAATGTAAAAGGGGGGCCACCTGGTGGTGCAGGGGGTTAAGACACAACCTATGAAGTAGTCTGCAGCCGATCCCCTGGCAGGGAGCTACCCACATGGCGCAGCAGACCTCTCTTGACTCGGCCACTGCTCCCCTCAGCAGTGTATTTCAGTAGATCTGCCTGTTCTGCTCCCCAGAAACCTCTCACTCCTCACACCTCTGGTGAATCCTCTCACGCCCCACACCTCTGGCTTATACCCCAGTTCTTGTATGCATAAATAAATAAATCTTTTCAAAAAAATGGTAAAACAGCATTCTTAATTGAAGTTGAAGGGGCAGGGGTACTTAAGGAATCAGGCTGCAGGTCAAATTTGGTACAGTTTACTGACCTCTGCACTACTGTATAAACTTGTGAATCTAAACTTGTGAATCAGGTTTTCTAACAATCTGATACTACACAAAAGTACATGCCCTAATGTCTTTAGCCTGGGTGACTGGCAGAACTAATTTAACCATGTATTTGCCAAGGTGATTTGTCTATTAGTTGTATGATTTCAGCGAGAACTATATGAGCTTAAATTTTTTCATTTTGTTTCTCTAGATTGTCTATAAATTTTCATTTTTTTAATAAGATTTATTTATGCATACAAGAGCTGAGGCACAGGCCAGAGGTGTGTGTGGGGGGTAGGGGTGTTTGGGGGGGGAGGATTCACCAGAGACAGAGTGGGGAATAGAACAGGCAGATTGAGCAAAGTACACCGCTGAGGGGAGTAGCAGGCGAGTCAGGAGAGGTCTGCTGCGCCATGTGATTTGCTCCCTGGCTGCCTGGGAATCGAACTCATGCTGCAGTGGCTGCGGATAGCTTCATAGGCTGCGTCTTAACCCTTGTGCCACCTGGGAGGCCCCTAAATTTTCATTTTTAAATAAATTCAGATAATTTTTTGGTGTATTTACCCTAACCTTAAAACCTCATAAATGACTGAAAATCCTGGGAAGATGGTAGGTCCCCCCCCACCAATCTTCCTCCAATCTTTTTTGGATTTATTAAATTACCTTAGAAAAACTTCTCACATCTAACTAAATATAATACACACATACATATATATATATATACACACACACCTATTTTAATTTTCACAAGTACAGAATTGCTTAAATAAGTGGAAACATTAACTGTTAAAAATGTATTCTCACATAAACATCTCTTCTCACTTAACATTAGCATCTATCCTTGTCTAATGGGTTATTGTCTTCCTCAGCCAAAGTGTCACTATTATAAAAATTGGATAATGATTGTCATTTTATAAGATTTCAGGGTGGAGTTGGAATGAATGAGTGTTCAACTTACCATGTTTATACTTTCTACTTTATGTATGTCCAACTCGTAATCATTCTTCAAGACAACTCAAGTGTCTACTGCTAGTAGGGTGTTTTTACAAATCCTTTCTCATAAGGTCAAAACCAGTTTTAGTATCACTGTTAAATTTCTCCCATCATTTTATATATCATAAGATAATATGTATATGTTCACTTTCTCTTGGGTGCTTATAAGGTAATAGTGGTAGTGCTTAAGAGTGTGTGTTGGGCTGAGACATATCTAGAATTGGATCCTAGGTCCAACATCAAACTCATTGTGTCACTGTGACCTGGGGACAATTGCTTCTTTGAGCCTGCTTTGTAAGAACATTGACATAGTACTAGTACCTCTCTTAATGGTAGAAGAGTATATGAGATTACAGTTAAGATACAGTGACACACAATAAAAAATGTCAACCTTTATTATTGTTAGTCTATGTACTCATTGGCAATAGGGACTATATTTCCAGTGTCTAAAATATAGGAGGTGCTTACTATGTGCTTTTAGCACACTTGCTATCCAAGTACTTGATTTCCACAAATAACCAAGATTTCCACAAATAGCCATCATAGATTTCCACAACTAGCCATCATAGAACTCATGTTTTCTTTTATCCACAAATTAAAAACATGACCACATATGATTATACACTTTTATAGAGGGATATTGGGTGCATTGGTACCTCATGAGTTTATCAGTGATTCAGTATTTGAAGGTTGCTTTTGAGCCTCTGACTGAAGAGGAGTGATTAACGAAGTCTGTAAGCACTGAACAGAGTCTAAAATTCTTCAGAGGCACACTTACTTGTATGACTTTGATGAAATACATAATGCTTGTGGTAATGCATAAGACCTATAAACAACATTTTTAACCAGGAATGAAACACTATGTTGGTATGTATTGGGTTAGTGATAAAAAGCCTGGTGTATGTATAGTACTTTGAGTTTACAGTGGCACGGTGTGGTTGATTTCTACAAATTAGAAATGTGTCAAGAAATGAAATTCTTGACCCATTTCACAGATAAATAAGTATTGAGTGTGTGCCAGGTACTATTCTTTGTGTTAAATATACAGCAGAAAATAAGACAGTCTTAGCCCTACATAGCTTAAATGTGTATGAGTATTTTTTAAAAGTTAAGAGCAATCTCTAGATACCAAAGAAATAAAATAGGATGATAAGTACATTAGGTATAATGGGGAACCAGATTCTTTTTTAGCCCCTTTGAGGACAGTGTTAGTCTCAGAACCCAGTTCACCTGATTCACAGTTCAGTGTTATGTTTTGTTTTGTTTTAATAATATGCAGGTCTCCTGAATAGTTTTTTTTTTTTTTAGAGGCATGTTTATTTATTTATTTTTATTTGTTTGTTTGTTTTTTTGTTTATACATGCACTGGGTACAGTCAGAAGTGCGGGAGGGTGAGAGAATTCACCAGAGCCAGAGCGGGGAGCAGAGCAGGCAGAAGGACCGAAGTACACTGCTGAGGGGAGCAGCGGGCGGCAGGAAGGTCTGCGCGCCATGTGGGACCCTCCTCCAGTGGCCGGGAAGCAGCCGGGGATAGAACCGGCGCCATGGAGGCCGCGGGCAGCTTCGCAACCCAGCGCTCAACCGCTGCGCCACCTGGGAGGCCCAGTTTTTTTTTTTTGTTTGTTTGTTTTTTATAGAGGCATATTTTTATTTATTTGTTTGTTTGTTTGTTTATACATGCACTGGGCACAGTCAGAAGCACGGGAGGGTGAGAGAATTCACCAGAGCCAGAGCGGGGAGCAGATCAGGCAGAAGGACCGAAGTACACTGCTGAGGGGAGCAGCGGTCGGCAGGAGAGGTCTGCGCGCCATGTGGGACCCTCCTCTGGTGGCCGGGGAGCAGCCGGGGATCAAACCTGTGCCGCAGAGGCCGCGGGCAGCTTCGCAACCCAGCGCTCAACCGCTGCGCCACCGGGGAGGCCCCTTGTTTTTTTTTTTTTTTTTAAGATTTATTTATTTATTCATACAAGCACTGGGTAAAGTCAGAAGCGCGGGAGGGTGAGAGAATTCACCAGAGCCAGAGCAGGGAACAGAACAGGCAGACTGATGAAATACACTGCTGAGGGGAGCAGTGGGCGGCAGGAGAGGTCTGCACACCATGTGGGACCCTCGCCCGGTGGCTGGGAATCGAACCGGCACTACAGAGGCTGCGGGCAGCTTCGCAACCCAGCGCTCAACCGCTGCGCCGCCAGGGAGGCCCTCCTGAATAGTTTTTAAAACATAAAGTGATCTTACATAAAAATGTGAATGGAGTCAACTCATACACATTTTCTACATAGGTTCTGACTTATTCACTAGAATGACCTAAAATGTTAAAGTAATCCTCACATAGCTACTCTTTCTTGCCTTTCTTTATTGTGGAGCTTTGGAAAAATTCAATTATACTTTCAGGTCCTCACTGTCCTAAATTTCCAGCTTAAATTATCTATGCAGCTTTGGCTATCTGAAGAGAAGGATCAAATTAGTAATTCTTGAATGGTTCAGTGTATGTTGATAGAACATAGTGCTAGGTACATAATAGTCAATAGCAATTGAACACTACTTAGTAATAATAGTCCATTTGGTGAATATCAAAATACCATTCCACCTAATAGTTTTTGTAAACTTTTAGAGTGGAATTAATATTTATGAGAAGCATTTTCTCTGGTTCATTAACTGTCATCACAGAAGGGGTCCCCAACTTGAGGACCCATTCCAACTATGTAGTAAATTACTCTGAATATTGATAATGAATACTTATAATACCAACACCTTAGCAAAATAAACTAAATAGGTCAAAATAGTGTAATCCTTAGCTGACACAGACAGCTCTCAATATTTGTTCTAAGCATCCTTTGCAAATGAGCATGATATCAGAATACCTAATTTTCCCCAGTCTGGATAGGTGCCAATTGATAAGCAGCATTATTTTTTCCAAATTTGGTAACCTTCCTGAGAAACGAACAGAGGAATCAAAGCTAAGAATGCCAGCCTTTTCTTCGTGTCTTTATTGCTGATTCAATATTACCCACAGCTACATATACTGAAAATTAGACAAACTCCAGGCCTTCCTCAGTGGAGCAGACTGGAATATATCCTCTCTATAAGCAAAAGCATCCCAAGAGGAGAAAGAGCCCAGGTGACTCTGAACTGAGGTCAGGATTACTTGCTTAGCTCTTTCTCGCAAATTCTCCTTTGAAAGGAGTGAGTCAGGGTTGTTAAGAGAACAACTTCTCTGGGTATAAAAATGACCTGGGAGCATCTAAAAAAATAGATGCCTGGGACACACACCTGTAGTATTAGATTCAGTTTGCCTAGGGCGGTATTTCTATAAAATTTTCACTGGAAATATCTAATTGTGCAGCCAGTTTTGAGAATCACAGCTCTGGTGGAATTCCTACATAGAAAGAGAGGCTAGGAGGGCTGGAGGATGCTACCTACTTATATTTGTTCGTAAATCACCAAACTATCATACTCCTTTAAGTGATGTGTTAGCCATATCCTGTGTCATCTAGCACAAAAGATAAGTGTTCTGAAATCACATCATCTAATATTGTCATAACCTAGGGAAAGTTGCTAAGTTTTTAGTTTTCCCATTTGTAAAACGGTGATAATAGTACTTCATAGTGTAGTTTTGAAGCTCAAGTAAGGAATGTGTGTGAAATGCTTAACATGATGCCTGACACACAGAATAGTTTTTTACAAATATTGCTAGAACCGACAATTATGTGGAACGAGTTTGATTTTCTGGGAGTACAAGTCCTAAAAAATGGGATTACTGGGTCATACAGGTATGGTTAGTATTGCAAGATTTCTTTGAAGGGAGGGTATCATGTGATGTACTATTGAGGATGTTTGGGTTTGCCATTTCCCCCTAATTAACAAGGTGACTAGATAGGAAGTATCATGCCCAAGAGCTTGATGGATTAGAACAGTGGGGGATTGTTGGGAAACAAAACAGGTTGTAGGTGTTATATTCACACTGCAAGTAAAGGTACCTCGAGGCTTAGAGACATAGCTTACATTTCTTGTGAAGTTTTGTCGCATATTAACATTGCTATTTCAAGAGCAGCAGTGATCTAAAGTTTATCTTTCCTTTTTAAAATAGCAACAATATGAAAATAGGTATTGCGTTTAGCCATTAGCCAAGTAGGCTTTTCATTTATAGGGAAATAGGAATAGCATGGAATTTCTTTATACATGAAATTTTTCTGAAGTGTTATTTATATAGCAGTATTACTACTAACCTTTTCTTCTCTTAAGTAGGTGTGGTATATGTGAGATACTCTACTTGTTCTTAATATGCTCAGTAAAGGAACTCTAGTTGACTTCAGTTTATATGCAGAAGGCATATGGAAATTAAAATTGTCAGTAATCATATTTCACCCAGAAATATGCCTCAGTTACTTAGTCGTCTACTATTTCACTAATATCATATGAGCGTGGTAGAAGTGTTAAATATAGATGTCATATGGTTTATATATATCATGTCTATAGTTTTAAGGGACCAGAATATATCCTTATTTAAAGCAGAGTGTCAGTGAAATTTTGGAGACTAATTAAATACCAGTATTTCCTTTCTATTTCTTTATTGCCCTGTGAAACCAGTCATCTTCAAAGCAGCCATCACTTCTCTTCCACACTAATAACCCTTTTGGTTTATTTTTTGCAGGAGGTATATCGAATTCCAAAGAAAAGTCAAACTGAAAAGGAGAACACAAGTAGGTATTCAGAAATATTCTGTGTACATAACTTTTACAGATATTCTTTTGGAAATGCACAGGGGTACCTGAGAACTTTAGCTATGTGGTTTGCCAAGGGAGATGACCCTTCTACTACTGGGATTGCTTTCTTAGAAGTCATGGCTTTTAGTAGATTTTCTTTATATCATTTGTTCCTCTAAAGCTGACATTCTAAAATCTGTATTCTTAGAAGTCATGTAAAAAAAATTTTTTTTATAGAAGCATGTTTTATTTTTATTTATTTATTTGTTTGTTTGTTTGGGTGTTTGTTTATACAAGCACTAGGTACAGTCAGAAGCGCGGGAGGGTGAGAGAATTCACCAGAGCCAGAGCGGGGAGCAGAGCAGGCAGAAGGACCGAAGTACACTGCTGAGGGGAGCAGCGGGCGGCAGGAGAGGTCTGCGCGCCATGCGGGACCCTCCTCCAGTGGCCGGGGAGCAGCCGGGGATCATACCGGCGCCGCAGAGGCCGGCAGGCAGCTTTGCAACCTAGCGTTCAACCGCTGCGCCACCAGGGAGGCCCTAGTCTTGTAAAATTTTTTATCTGTAGATGTTTATATGTAAAATTCCTGGAGTGCTTTCATTTTTCTGAAGAAAGTTCAAAACTTTCCTCAAGGAATCTGAGGTTAACATTCACTATTGGGCCTCCCTGGTGGTGCAGGGGATTAAGTCTCAACACTATGACGCTGTCAGCAGCCACTTGTAGCACAAGTTTGATCCCCAGCCTAGGAGTTGACCCACATGGCGCAGCATGTCCCACTGCTCCCCTCAGCAGTGTATTTCAGTAAATCTGCTTGCTCTGCTCCCCACCCTGTCTCTGGTGAATCCTCATTCCTCCATACCCCCCATGCTTCTGGCCACCACCTCAGCTCTTATATACATAAATAAATAAAATAAATCTTTTTTAGAAAAAAGATTCACTATTAAAAATAATAGGGTGGCTATTATAGTTTGGTTTCTGAGTTCTATCCCTTATGTTTCCAGCATGCTGCTTCAGAGATAAAGCAATGATGGTGGCTGTTGGCTTCTTCAGCCCCTCCAGCACTGACCTACTATATAAATAGAGTAAGGGAGCCGGTGTGATCAGTGTGGTTTTGGTCTTTTTGATTATTCATGGCATGAATAGTTTTTTATAATCTTAAAACCTATTTGTTAAAAACCTGTGAGGTATCCTTTGCATCATAGTTTTATCTTTTGGATATTTTTAATTTTACTGGTTTAATATCTTTGTAGTCATACATCCTACTTATGGCTACAAAAAAAATTCTTTGCATAAGAAAGAAGGCAGAGTTGGGCAGTACTGATAGTAAAACCAATGGTACCCTTACAGAGGCAGTCATCAAAGGCTAACTTCTTGGGGCCCACTGAAATCATTAGCAAGATAGGCAAATCTTAAACATGTGCAAGGATTTTCTCCTAGTATTTTACAAATACCTAGTCTGGTGTAATCCTCTAAGAGGTGTGAGGCATGGTCTATAATGGATGCTTATTATCTTTTCAGGAAGCAGCCTTTGTGTGCCAACTTCAATCCCGCTCTCATATATATGGGTCTCCCCCACGCCCCTTAGCCTCAAGCTTTTAGAATAAAATAATGTTTGTAATACAAGCCTGGTTTCTAAATGTTAAGCAGTTTAAAAACTTCTTATACCTTTCAAAATTAAAATTAAAAAGAATGCTGAAATAATTTGGGAAGTATATAATCTTGCTTTACCTTCATTTTATAATGGGAGAAAATCAGCCTGAATAAAATAGGATGGCTACTCTGCCTCACATACTCTTTTTTTTTTTTTTTTAATATTTATTTATTTATACAAGCACTGGGTACAGTCAGAAGCTTGGGAGGGTGAGAGAATTCACCAGAGCCAGAGTGGGGAGCAGAGCAGGCAGAAGGACTAAAGACACTGCTGAGGGGAGCAGCGGGCGGCAGGATAGGTCTGCGCGCCATGCAGGACCCTCTTCCGGTGGCCGGGGAGCAGCCGGGGATTGAACCGGTGCTGCAGAGGCTGCGGGCAGCTTCGCAACCCAGCGCTCAACCGCTGCGCCACCAGGAAGGCCCTCTGCCTCACATATTCTAAGGCACAGTCAGAATATGAAGTGTTGGTGTGGTTTCCTGTTCTTTGCCAGGATATAGTGGAGAAATAACCATATTTTAAGGAAATGAACACCAGGGCAAGGAACCTGGTTTGAGAGTAATCGTGAGTGGGTTCAGATGAAATGAAGATAATAGTACTACACAGAAGGTGGTTGTACTAACACCTTGTGAGCTGAAACAGTTGTTTTCCTTATATGGCATTTTCTCCTAGCATGTGATGTAGATGAGTTCTTTTAGCTTCTCACTAAAAAATGCTCATAAATGGCTATATATATTAGTAACTGTTCTGCCAATAAATGGAGCTTTTGGCCAACTAAAAAGAACTGGAAGAATGGCTTGTGTAAGCCTAATAACCCTATTACTAGGGAGGAAACAACTGCATATTTTTCTGAGATGAGAAAATGAAAAACCAGTTAATGTTTATTGAAAATCTGCTTTGGCTAAGGGATATTTATTTTAAAGATGTAAGAGGGGCCTCCCTGGTGGCGCAAGGGGTTAGGATGCAGCCTATGGAGCTATTTGCAGCCACAAGTGTTCGATCCCCAGCCAGGGAGCCGCCCACATGGTGCAGCAGACCTCTCCTGACTTGCCTGCTGCTCCCCTCAGCAGTGCATTTTCAGTCAATCTGCCTGTTCTATTCCCCACTCTGTCCCTTGTGATCCTCTCACCCCCACACCTCTGGCCTGCACCCCAATTCTTACATGCATAAATAAATAAATCTTTAAAAAAAAAATACAAGAAATTCTTCCCTCAAGAAGAGAACAGTCTGGTTAATCAGGTAGCAGTATTTCTAACATACAAACAATAGAAATTAATGCCAGTGAATTTATGCTGAAATTTAGTGGTTGAATTTAGATTTTTTAAGGAAATGAGAAACTAGAAGGCATGGTCATTGAAAAGTAGTACTAGGACAGTTTTTGGGAGCTGTAGCAATGGAATTGAGTCAAGACCATTCTAGGTAGAGACTAATGAAGAAGATTAGTAATACCATCTTTCAGTAGGACATTAACTTTTTTAAAAGATGTAGCTCTCTGACTTTCATAATTTTCTGGGTTAATTACCTGTTATTGCCTGTCTCTGAAATATTTTCCTTTTGAAATGTAGTTCGTAAAAAGTTGTCTACTGGCTTTTTTTTTTTTAATTAACCTTTTCCTACTAAGGTTTTCATGCTTATCATGCCAGGCTGATTGTCTATAAATTGTAAATATGCAGGGTTTCAGGGATTGTAGAAGGCTTTTACATTCTAAACTGACAAGCAGACTGCTTTGCCAAAGGGAACGGGAATATTTTGCATGCATGTGTTCCACAGAACTTGTTAGAAATATTGGATGCTTGGACTGAGGTTTTGGCAGGGGAGGGTGGGCCAGGGAGTAAAAAAGGACATTCATGGAAGAGATTTTTAGAAAGTAGAGTTCACAGACATACAAGACTTGTGTCTCATCTACATTCAGGGTAGATGAGAGAGGAGTTCATAGATTCATTTGTTGGATAGAATTTTTATTACACAGTTGATGTACTGTCAGCATGGAGGAAAGTGTCCTAAGTAAAATTTAAAAAATGCTTTTCCCTCAGTAACTGAACGAGGAAGGGATGCTATTGGCTTCAGAGATCAAACAGCTGCTCCAAAGACTCCTAACAGGTCAAGAGAGAGAGACCCAGACAAACAAACTCAAAATAAAGAGAAAAGGAAACGAAGGGGCTCCCTCTCACCACCCTCTTCTGCCTATGAGCGGGGAACAAAAAGACCTGATGACAGGTAAGTGCCCTGTGTTGAGTTACTCTTTTCTGAGCAAGTCTGAAAGTACCCAAGACATACTTCTGAGTTTGAGCACAAAGCTTTTGGAGTAAATATCGTCTCTTGGTGAGTGAGTATAAAACTATACTGAAATATTGAGACAGTCTCTCTCTCTCTGTTTTTATTTATTTATTTATTTATTTATTTTAAGTGAATATTCTAAAATTTTTTTTTTATTTTTATATTCCCCATACAATTGCAACCCTCTTATTTTGACCCCAATCCCTCCTTTCCCTGCCCCCCCCCCCTTGTGTGTCTCTGTCTCTTTTGACAATAATAATAGTTGTGAAGACTAACAGATTTTTGGTACTTAAATAGTTTCTACTTGATAACATTTAAATGCTATTTGGGTAAACTGAAATTTGTTCTTTAATGGGGAGTGGGGCTGGTAGAGATAACTCTTCATATGAATCGTGTCATACCAGTGAGAATGCTCATTGATCCTGTGTCAGGGGCTTTCTTTGTCATACTGGTAGAAAAACAGGCCAAATAGTCATTGTAAGTACTAGAAAGCATTTATTCCAGAGAAGTTCTTTTTAAATTAAATTTACTTATAAAAAGATATGAGATACAGTATTCATATAATGTCATAATTTTATAAATTTGGTACTGAGTATATAATAGTAACTCAACAAGGTTTTAATTTGCATTCTCCTAGTTACCAAATAGATTGAACATCTTGTTATATTTTGGGGATTATTTTATTCTCTTCTGTGAGGTGTCGTTTTATTTATTATTCATTTATTGTCTTTTTGAGTTTAAGGAATTCTTAATATACATTCTAAATATGTGTTTTGGTGATAATTTTTGCAAATTTTTCCCCCCAGTTTCTGGCTTGTGTTTCAACTCTTTCTGTGCCTTTTGATGTACAGAATTTATTAATTATAGTGTGTTTGAATGTATCATATTTTCTGTGCTTCCTTTGATGAGTGCTCGCTGTGTTTTAAGAAATTCTTCACTGTCTTTGAGATTGTAATGCTAGTCTCTTTTTTTCCTTAAAGAAAAAGAATTTAAATTTTTAAAAATTCTTAACCATCTGATATTAATTTTTCCTCTATGTTACAAAGCTAGGGATCTGGTTTCATTTTTTTTTCTCAGTGAATAAACCAATTATCTTAGCACCATTTACTTGAAACCTATCCTTTCTCCATTGCTCTGTAGTGTGACCTCTCTTCAGTTGGTTTTCATATATTATGGGAAGATCTGTTTCTGGACTGGCAATGACGCTTATATTAATTAAATGTTGATAGCAAGTAAGACAGGGCACTACTTGATTTTCTGGTATGTCTTGTTCTTTTCTCAGACTTGTGTTCTTCCTTGGAATCTGTGTTTCCAGTTTCTCCCCTCCCTTCTATCGACTCAAGTTCCCCTACTACCCTTCCCCACCAAAGATGATTCTGTGGGTCTTGACATTGTTACAGTTTTGAATATTTGCATTCCCATATTCAAATTGTGGACTCAAGTTCCCCTACTACCCTTCCCCACCAAAGATGATTCTGTGGGTCTTGACATCGTTACAGTTTTGAATATTTGCATTCCCATATTCAAATTGTGTATTTGAGCATTTTTCTGTCTTGTTAGGTTTTCTTTCATATTTATTTAATAAAGAAAGATTTTCTTTAACCTCTCTGTTTATAATTTTCTCCAGAAAGACTTGGATATCTTTTGGTGCATTTATTTCTAAGGACCTTAATTTCTTGTAAAATTTTAATTTATTGCTGGTATTTAGATTTGCAGTTGACTTTACTGTATTAATCTCATGTTTAATGATATACGAATCTCTTACTAACTTTGAATAGTTCAGGGAGTTTTGCCCTTTTTTATCTGTCAGCAGTACGTGTCGTATGAATTTGTTTTGGTTTTGCTTTTTAATCCTCATGCCTTACTGTTATTTTGCTAATAATACTTCCAATACAAATCATAGTATGATAGCATTTTTTATTTTGTTAATGTTTTCTACTTGTGTTTTTATTCCTTCTGCTTTTTAAGATTTATTTTATCTTTTTAAATTTCTCAATTTGAATTTGGGATTCTTAGCTCATTAATTTTCACCGTTTTTCTGTTGTAATAAAAGTGTTTCAGGACATAAATTTTCCTGTAAGGTAACTGCTTTTGTATCTCTTTTAATAATGCAGTTTAATCCTTTGTGGCATTTCTATAACTGGTTGTTTCAGTCAATACAGTCTAACCATTCTGAATTTAAGACACTAAAATTAACCTTATTCAGCCTCCCCAATTTGTTTTTTTTGTTTGTTTGTTTTTCATACTGATATTTCTTTTTTTTTCTTTTTTTTTTAATATTAAATTTTATTTTTATATTCCCCCATACAATTGCAAACGCCCCATTCTGACCCCAATCCTTCCCCTCCCGCCCCCCACCCCCCAAAAAGTGTCTCTGGTTCATAGTTTTTTGTTGATTTTGATTTTCACTTTCTTATATTCATTTTCCTGGTCCCTTATTTAAGTTTTCTAGATTCCTGCTGTGAGTGAGACCATCCGGTATTTTTCTTTTTCTTTTTGTCAGCCTCCCCAATTTGTATGCTATCTTTGTCTAGTAGTATCATTCCTTTTTGTCCCTCCTATTAGTTGTTAATTTTTTAATGGGAACACAAGGTAATAATTTTAGCTATTTACATTTACTAATTTCTTTTCCTTTTTCTCTTAGACCTTCCTTTAAAAGGGTTCTTTTGTGGAGTTCATAATATTAAAAAGTCTTATTCACTATTTTTGTTTACATTGCTCACCATCAGTTTTTAAATCTGCTTTAGCTAATCAGATTAGATAATTACAATATTTTGATGTATATACAAATACATCAAATATGTATATTTTGATAACTTTGGTCAAATGTACAATTATGTAACCACCATCACACCCATGAGATAAAACACTTCCATCACCTCAAAAAAATTCTCTATGTCTCTTAGTAGACAGTCCCTTTCTATCCGTAGTCCCTGCTCTCTGACCCTTGATTTTTGTCTCTTCTAGAATGTCATATATATATATATCATACACTACACACACATATGCGTACACATTAAGTATTTCACTTAATATATTGCACATGAAATTCATCCATGTTCTTATCTATCACTGATAGATAAGAAACTTATAGATCTATTTGGGATATATGTCAAAACTGTCATAGGGTGTTAGACTTAGCAGTAAGATATATATGCTATTCCAAAGAGAAGAGTATGTGATTATAACTCCCCATATTTTTATATGTACATGCTTATCTTTCACTTATCTATCAGTGATAGTTGCCTGACTACAAACATTTATAACATACATCAGATTTTGTAACTTTTATTCGTATATTTGGGATTTTGTTTTAATTTTAGATTTTGTAGTTATAGAACTGTCCTCAACTGTAAAGAAGAATCTGTGTAGGGATATATAAGTATCTTCAGTTTGAAGTTCTACAATCTGAGAATTAGTATGGAATTACTCTTTTTATCTTAAGTATTTAATTCCTTGGGATTCTTCTATCTGCAAGACACTTTAAATACTTTGAGTATGATTTTTATCTACTGCCAAATTGGATTTGATGTGGTTTATGGCTTATTAATCAGTGGCATAACGTTTATTAGTTATTTGATTATGTCTATGATTTAGGGGAAAACTCTTTGTGGTCCTCTTACTGTTTCCTTTGTAGATATGATACACCAACTTCTAAAAAGAAAGTACGAATTAAAGATCGCAATAAACTCTCTACAGAGGAGCGTCGGAAGTTATTTGAGCAAGAGGTAGCTCAACGGGAGGCTCAGAAACAGCAGCAACAGATGCAGAACCTGGGAATGACATCTCCACTGCCCTATGACTCTCTTGGCTACAATGCCCCCCACCACCCCTTTGCTGGTTACCCACCAGGTTATCCCATGCAGGCCTATGTGGATCCCAGCAACCCTAATGCTGGGAAGGTGCTCCTGCCCACACCCAGTATGGACCCTGTGTGTTCTCCTGCTCCTTATGATCATGCGCAACCCATGGTGGGACATTCTACAGAACCCCTTGCTGCACCTCCACCTGTGCCAGTGGTACCACACGTAACAACCCCTGTGGAAGTTTCCAGTTCACAGTACGTGGCCCAAAGTGATGGTGTAGTACATCAGGACTCCAGTGTTGCTGTCTTACCAGTGCCGGCCCCAGGCCCAGTCCAGGGACAGAATTATGGAGTTTGGGATTCAAACCAACAGTCTGTCAGTGTACAGCAGCAGTATTCTCCTGCACAGTCTCAAGCAACCATATATTATCAAGGACAGACATGTCCAACTGTCTATGGTGTGACATCACCCTATTCACAGACAACTCCACCGATTGTACAGGTAATTTTGAAACTTTTTTGTCTGTCTTATATTCTGTTTATGGAATGTTAAATCTGATGGAAGGGGGAATTCCTGCCATTGTTCACTTTTATATATTGATCAATTTCCACATACACTAGTTATCTATTATTGTATAACAAATTCCTCCAAAAATTGTCAATTTACATCTGACAATTACATTTACATCTCAGTTTCTGTGGGTCAGGAATTAAGAAGCAGCTTAGCCAGATATTTCTCAAACAAGAGTCCTTTATAAAATTATAGTCAAACTATTAGCCAGAATCATAGTTATCTGAAGATTAAACATGAGGGGCCTCCCTGGTGGCGCAGAGGTTGAGCGCTGGGTTGCGAAGCTGCCCGCAGCCTCTGCAGCACCGGTTCGATCCCCGGCTGCTCCCCGGCCACCAGAGGAGGGTCCCACATGGCGCGCAGACCTCTCCTGCCGCCCGCTGCTCCCCTCAGCAGTGTACTTCGGTCCTTCTGCCTGCTCTGCTCCCCGCTCTGGCTCTGGTGAATTCTCTCACCCTCCCGCGCTTCTGACTGTACCCAGTGCTTGTACAAATAAATAAATAAATAAATCTTTAAAAAAAAAAAAAAGATTAAACATGAGATTGAGAGTCACTTTCCAGTTACTTACATGGTAAGTAACTTACTTACCATGGCCTTTTTTTTTTTTTTTAACTGAGAGGGACTGATTTTTGGATTACTCTTTTCCTTTTTGCTTATAGGCAATAAATCATATACAGTTCATTTTTCTATGTCCCAATCAGGAGAACCTTTTATCATGGTAATTGAGTTCAGAGATGACTTGCCCTTTTCTTACTCTAGACCCAGCTTTTATATTGTGTTTTTATACCCTACATTTATCACAAAGTTTGTCAGATTGAGTGTGATACATTGACCCTTGGGATATTACTATGGTAATAAATAGTAATGTTAAATTTAAAGACTAAAAATATACTGAATCTACATTTCAAAATAGAGTTTTGTGTTAAACACTACATTTTATGTTTTAAAGAAAAGAATGTACAAAAAAACACTATCCTCACTGTATTCCTGTATCTCTCCCATTAGTCTTCATCACTCATTAAAGGTGAATTATTGTGGAGGGTAGAGTCTCGCAAGGATGTCACCTGTCCACATTACTTATAGTATTGATGAATAATTTTTTATTAGTATTTTTGTGATGAAGGTGATTCAAAATTTTATTCACAGGGCCTTGACAAAGTGTCCTATTTTAACTCTCAAAACCTTAACTCTGTTAACTACTTTCATGTTTTTGATCTCCCGAATCACATGCTTATCTATCTTATGAATTTGTAATATTGAAAACCTGAAGGGTTTTATTCCATGTTTTCCTACTTACCATGATTCTTAGACATTTTTCTGAGTTACTGTGTTTTTATTTGTGTGTATAAACATGTACATCTTAGTGACTAATATCCCATTTGCTTATGAGGTCATTTTCCTCAGGTAATCAGTTAAATTGAAAGTCATTTTTCTTACAAATAGTACTACACTGAACATTATAATTATTTTTGTGTGTGTGTTTTTTTTCCTTGTCATGTTTGGCTTTAAACAAATGTTATATTGCTAATAAGTAAGGCTGATAAGAAAATGGACATTGTCATCAGATATTTTATTTTAATATATGTATTTTTATTTTAATATATGCTTTTTAAAATTTTTTGTGTGTATGTTAAATTCTACCTCCTATAGAATGTGTTAAGGATCTTAAATTTCTTATGTAATGTCTGCTGTGTCTTGCCATATTCTTACTGAACCAAGCCATTAGTTTTGTTTTTCCCTGAAAATGTGTATCACAGATACAAGAAAAATGGTCTGCTTCTTCCCCTTCTTATTCCCTATGTGTGTGTTTTAATCTGGGTAGTAGAGTCTAAACAACAGCTCTCTAGTCATATGATTGTCCTTTTGGTTTTTTTTAAAGATTTATTTATTTATGCATACAAGAGCTGGGGTGTAGGCCAGAGGTGCAGGAGGGTGAGAGGATTCATCAGAGACAGAGTGGCGAGCAGAACAGGCAAACCCACTGGAATGCACTGCTGAGTGGAGCAGTGGGCAAGACAGGAGAGGTCTGCTGTGCCATGTAGGTTAGCTCCCTGACTGGGAATTGAACTCATGCTGCAGTGGCTGCAGATTGCTTCATAGTGCTGAGACTTAACCCCTTTCACCACCAGGGAGGCCCAATGTATGAGTTTTATTGGAAAAAAAATATATAGGCACAAGTTCAAGATGATTTCCATCCCAGTGGCAAAAGATTTCTAAGTCCTAAGACTTAAGTGTCACATTTTTACTTACATCCAGTTTTCTAGTCTGTTCCTACCGATGAGTTATTTGTTGATAACCCTTCCCCCCTCCCCCCGCTGCTGTCCACTTTGTGTGTACTGGAGTAGTAGGTAAATGAACTAGGATGGTTCAGACTATCCTCCCCTTTTCTATGAGATAATTTGATCAGAGATGATGTTGGACTTGAGTCCTAGTCCATCATTTACTATATGTTCTGGAGACTGGCACCCATATTCTTCAGTTGTAGTTTTTCTCATCTATATTATGAGCAGAATGCCTCAGAGTAGTTGAGGTTTATATAACATGATGAATATTAATAATGATAGATTTAATGTACCATATGCCTTAAAGGTTTAATTACAATTGCTTTAACACTGAGAGAGTAGTAACATAACCAGCTGTTAGATACAGAGAATGAAGATCATCTATCTGGTGTTGGCCCAAAGATCTGACCTCCCAGAGGAGACCTTCAGGCCTGTTTTGTTTGAGACCAAATTTCACCTGTAAAACAGTATCTAGTGCTGAGCATTGTGGATTCGGAGAGTTACAATTTATCACTTTACTCTTTTTTTTCAAAGATTTATTTATTTATACAAGAACTGGGGTACAGACCAGAGGCAAGAGAGGGTGAGAGAATTCACCAGAGACAGAGTGGGGAGCAGAACAGGCAGAAGGACCAAAAACACTGTTGAGGGGAGCAGCAGGTGAGACAGGAGAGGTTTGCCGCGCCATGTGTAGTATCTCCCTGGCTGGCGGGGAATCGAACCCACGCTGCAGAGGCTGCGGACAGCCTCACAGCATAGCGCTCAACCTGCTGCCCCAGCTGGGAGGCCCAAGTTTACTCTCTTCTTCAGCCTCCCAGAAACTATTTCTGCTTAAAATCAGGATTACCAGCACAGACGCTTTAGCCCCCTCCTAATCTCTTCCACCACCCTCCTCACCACATGCATAATAACTTGCTTATTGTATCCATTTTTGAAGACTGCTTCCTTCTGTGTGTCAGGGCTCTTGGACACTCATTTCCAAATAAATTGGTGATCATAGAATAGAGCCCAGTTAGTTATATTTTGTTCCATGGTTTACTTTATCAAAGTTAAAGAAGTATTTTAAGAATTATTTATACTTCCCTTTTTAGAGTATACTCTAATTTTTTATTAAATACTATTTGATCTTTGTTGCTAATATCTTATTTTGTGTTGGTCTCTTGATTCATTTTTACCTGGGTAATAGATAACATTAGTGTAATAAAGTTTTCGATTTAACCAGATTATAGGATTTGGGACAAGATTAAGTAGAGAGATAAGGGCCTCCCCAGTGGCGCAGCGGTTGAGCGCTGGGTTGCGAAGCTGCCCTTAGCCTCTGAAGTGCCAGTTCGATCCCCAGCCACTGGCAAGGGTCCCACATGGCACGCAGACCTTTCCTGCCGCCCGCTGCTCCCCTCAGCAGTGTACTTCGTCACTCTGCCTGTTCTGCTCTCCACTCTGGCTCTGGTGAATTCTCTCACCCTCCCGCCCTTTTGACTGTACCCAGTGCTTGTATAAATCAATAAATCTTTAAAAAAAAAAAAAAAAGGTAGAGAGATAATACTTGTTTCTACAGAGTATTTGATGTTGCACAGATTTCTCATGTTGGTCCCAAATGCCCAGAGATGAATGCAGTTCTAATGTATACATTTTTCTCTCAGATTTTGTGGTACTATTTTGATTATTCTGTATTGACAATGAATATGATCTGTGTTGTTCGCTCTTCCACTATGCTGAATCAAGTATTGTATTCTTCCTCTTCTTTTGTCTGTGTCCCTTCAGTAATAACTCATCTAGAAATCTCTCAGATGGCTACATTGGCCTTTTCAGACTTTTTAGATCTTTGCTGGTATTGTTTGGCATTATTATATTTTGCATTTTGACTGTCATAGTGCTTATGAATCATTGTACTAGGTAGAATTTCAGTCCATAAGATCAAAATCTGCCCTTAAATACAGGATACCTATCTACTGCGTAGCTCCTTGGTAGCATTACCTCTTAAAACAGTAAGATTGTTTTTCAGGGCTTCTTGTTAGCTCTTTTTTTTTTTAAGCAATTTTTATATTAATGAGAAATAATTCCATTGTAGGTTTGATCATGATATTTATTTCTTTTGTAACTCCAGATGAGGGAAGTAACCCATCTCTAGTGGTAGTCAGAACTTAATGAAATAACATGTAAAAAATCTTTCTTGTATAAATTAGTGTATGGTAATAATTTCAAGTACACTGAAGTCTCCTGAGTCTCTCTTGAAAAGAATTATGTTAGCAAAAAGTTAATAAACTAGTTTAAAATTCGATCATGTTCTTACTATCTTTAGTGTAATCATGTTCTTACTATCTTTAGTAAGAACTAAAGATAGTTCTTACTTTTTAAGAACTTTTTTTTTTTTTTAAGATTTATTTATTTATTTATACAAGCACTGTGTACAGTCAGAGAAGCACGGGAGGGTGAGAGAATTCACCAGAGCCAGAGTGGGGAGCAGAACAGGCAGAGTGACAAGTACACTGCTGAGGGGAAAAGCGGGTGGCAGGAGAGGTCTATCTTTAGTTGTTTACTATCTTTAGAATCATTACCTTTGACCTTTTTTGGTTAAAACAACTTATTAGTAATTAGGAGTTAATAATAAAAAGACTCAGATAAAAGTAGTAGATATCCTAAGAACAACACTTCAGTTGATTTTTCCAGTCTCATTGGAAGCCAACAATTTGATAGCTTTCATGAACCCTTCCCCTTTCCCCAAAAAATGTTACCTGTTTTCTTTTGACCTAGTAAGTAAATGATTAGGAGTTATTCAAAAAAGAAATTTGTATTTGTGGGACCTCCCCAGTGGTGCAGTGGGTTGAGCACCATGCTGAGAAGCTGTCCACAGCTTCTGGAGTATGGGTTTGATTCCCGGCCTGCCAGGGAGAAACCCACATAACGGGGCAGACCTCTCCTGCCTCTCCTGCTGTTCCCCTCAGCAGTGTCTTCGGTCTGTCTGCCTGTTCTGCTCCATGCTCTGTCTCTGTTGAATTTTCTCACCCTCCTGTGCCCCTGACTGTACCTCAGTTCTTATATAAATAAATGAATCTTTAAAAAAAAATTACAAAACCTATCCTTAAAAAAAAAAACTTGTATTTGAAACAAAAGATTGTTTTACACAGTTGTACTCGAATATTCATACTAAAAGTAAAAAAAAATTTTTTTTTAAATAGATGTATCTTCCAGTAAGATTATGCCAATTTACAAGTCAATGACTGCTTTATTAGAGCTAGAAAAGTGTAAACTGTGAATCTTTTCATTTTATCTTTAGAGTTATGCCCAACCAAGTCTTCAGTACATCCAGGGACAACAGATTTTCACAGCTCATCCACAAGGAGTGGTGGTACAACCAACTGCAGCTGTGACTACAATAGTTGCACCAGGGCAGCCTCAGCCCTTACAGCCAGTAAGAAATATTTCATTTGATAAAACTCATGGATTGCCTGCCTTAAGTTTAGAAGATTAATTTTTTTTCCAGTTTGGTTTTGGATTTTTATTTTTCAGTGTTATTTTAATTTTTCTTAGTCACCAGTTTCACTCAAATGTATAGATATCCTGAGGGAGTACTATTCAATTGTTTTGTCAATTTTTTTAAAAAAATATTGTGGAATTTACAGCTATGTTAATTGTTGTATATTTTGCTTCTGTGATTCTTTTATTTGCATTGAAACTGACGGGCTTGTATCTTTATATTTTTGCTATGAATTTCTAAAGTAATTGTTTTCTAACTTACTGTTTATGGAGTCCTAGACTATGATACTATATTTGATACCATGGACTAGGGGTATAGAATTGAATGCTATACTTCATTATGCATGTTGTACAGTATATGTATCAAGAGAAACTTTCGGTATTCTCCAACGCATGTAGGATATGGGGTAAGTCTTTTAAGAGTTATTTAGTTATGCATACAGGTACTGGGGTACAGGCCAGAGGTGCGGGGTTTGAGAGGATTCATTAGAGACAGAGTAGGGAACAGAACAGGCAGATTGACTGAAATACACTACTGAGGGGAGCAGTGGGCAAGACAGGAGAGGTCTGCTGCGCCATGTGGGTAGCTCCCTGGCTAGCTGGGAATCGAACTCATACTGCAGAGCTGTGGATACCTTCACAGTGCTGTGCTTAACCCCTTGCACCACCAGGGAGGCCCCTATGGGGGAATTCTTGATAGAATGTTGTTTGGATGCAGTTGGAAATAGGAGGTTGGCATTAAAATCAGTTAAAGAGGAGAAAAACACAGTCAAATTAGCAATTTAGAATACTGGCAATTCCTGTATTGTCAGGAATCCAGCAATCCAGCACGTGATGATGACTTTAGACCAGTAAGATAGATAGTGGCAGTAACTAAGTAAAAAGACTACACATTAAACAACCGGGAAATTAGGCAATGTATATTTACAGCAGGTATTTGAGGTCTATAAATTGGACTCTTCTTGACATTTTGAATACAAATACGAATAAGATTCCATTCTTCTTTAAAATCTGACATTCCAATAAGAGAATTGAAGCTCACAATGAGTAATACTAAAAGTAGTCAGGATTTAGTGCCCTAAATGTTAAGTGTTTGAGAAAGAAAAGAATCATTCCCAAGTGGGGGAATTATTTAGTAGCCAATGATTTAGACTACTTTTAAGTGACACAGAAATTCAGGACTAGATAGGGCCTCCCCTGGTGGCGCAGCAGTTGAGCGCTGGGCTGCGAGGCTGCCCGCAGTCTCTGCAGCGCCGGTTCATTCCCCGGCCGCCGGCGAGGGTCCCACCAAAAAAAAAAAAAAGAAAGAAAGAAAGAAAGAAATTCAGGACTAGATAGAGGGCTATGAAATGGAGGGATTTAATCAGGGCCCATCAGGGGGGCATCTACTTGAAGTAGGGGTTAAGTGGAACATACCCAAAGCAGTGGTGCTCAGAGACTTATGTTTATTTAAAATTCTCCTCATTTATATGAGCTGGGGATCTCAAGTTCCACTTTAACTGCTCAAAGCTAAAGCTGGTAAAATTATTTTTTAGTTGACTTACATAAAATAGACAATAAGGGTATATATATATTTATAGTGATTGTATTGATAGTCTGCTGGAGCTGCTGTAACAAAACCACTGACTCAGTGGTTTAAAAATAGAAATTTGTTTTCTTACAGTTCTGGAGGCTGGAAGTCTTAAGATCAAGGTGTTGGCAAGTTTGGTGTTTCCTGAGCCAACTTTCCTTGACTGGCAGATGACTGCTTTCTCACTGTTTTCACATAACCTTTTCTATGTGCATGGTCCCTCATGTCTCTTCTTCTTAGAAGGACACTTGTCCTATTGTGCTGGGACACCACCCTACCGACCTCACTTTAACCTTAGTTATTTCTTTAAAGGACCTGTCTCCAAATAGAGTTACATTGGGGTTTTAGGACTTCAGTATATGAATTTTGGGGAAATACAATTCAGTTCTTAACAGTGGTTATAAGGTTTTAAAGTTTTTCTAAAATGTGAGTTTTTGAAAAATAGAGATATGAGGTTTCAAACATACAGAAAAATCTGTAATAGATAAAAGTTAACATTCTGTCCTTTCTGCTTTTCAGATTTTTTTTTTTTTAAGATAGAGATATATCCAAAGTCCATTGAACTGAATCAGTATCCTAATGTCACTATATTGCCATTTAGCATTGCCTTTTTTTTCCCCCCCAAAAGGCTAAAAAATATTGCTCTGGATAATTAACTGCTGGATATTTTTTAGTATGATATCTTGAATGGTGAACTTGGGATCAATCATCAGTTTTCTGACTGATTCCCAGACTTCTTCATATATACTGTGCCTGATCATTTCCCAGATTATATCTTTCTTTTCTTCTTTAAAAAAGAAGGGGGGGGGGAAAGTCAAGAGAAGAGGTTAAAAAAAAAAAAGAGGTAGATGTATATTTTTACATATTGCTTAAGTGGAATATTTTTTCATTTTCAGCTAGATTAAGAGATGTCACTGATCAAGAGTTTGTATGTGTGTGTGTTTCTTCTCTAGCCTGAAATGGTTGTGACAAATAATCTTCTGGATCTGCCACCTCCCTCCCCTCCCAAACCAAAAACCATTGTCTTACCTCCCAACTGGAAGACAGCCCGAGATCCAGAAGGGAAGATTTACTACTATCATGTGATAACAAGGTAAGAGGGGCTGTGTGGACATTCCCAAATCAGCTTCAGTTGGTTAAAGAAGTTGCCACCATAAGGGGAGTTTTACAATTATACAGACTTGTTATTGACTGTCCACTGTGCTTAAGGGCTGCTGGATTTCTAGAATTACATATTTAACACTGTCTTTAATACCTTAGAGATATTGGTCCTTTTAAGTTATGTTTTGATGTATTTTTCATCTAACACTTTTGGAGAAAACTAAGGAGTTGAAATAAATGATAGACTTCATCTATCATTATAGATATCAGGAACCTGATATCTATATATAGATATCAACCGTTTTCTGTAAAAGGCCAAAAAATAAATATTTTCATTTTTTTTAGCCAAACAATCTCTGTCACAATTACACATCTCTGCCTTTGCTGTGAAGTAGTCATAGACAATTCATAAACATAGACTCTATTTACAAAAGCAGACAGTGGGCCAGATTTGGCCCTTGGGCCATAGTTAATGTTGACTCCTGCCATATAAAATAATTCCAATTTATCGGGCCTCCCCTGGTGGCGCAGCAGTTGAGTGCTGGGCTGAGAGGCTGCCCGCAGCCTCTGTAGCACCGGTTCGTTCCCTGGCCACCGGCGAGGGTCCCACAAAAAAAAAAAAAAAAAAAAAAAAAATCCCAATTTCTTTTTTTCTTGAATTTTAAAATATATATCTTTCAGACAGATATCTTTATATGTTTGTGTGCCTGCATGCACATGTGCACTCATCAGTATATAATCTTGTGTGAATTGTTAGGGTGCATGTTTTGTAGTCTTTATTTACCGACCTGTAGAACTTTCCCTATAAATTAATGTAGAACTGCATCATTTTTAATGTTTATTTACACATTATTGCTGGGGTCAGCAAACTTCTTGTTAGAATAGTTGTTTTTTGCAAATAAGGCTTTTTTTGGAAGATAACCGCAACTCATTTATTTAGGAATTTCTAGGAATGTTTTCACATTCAAATGGCAGAGAGAAATAGTTGTGACAGAGACCTAGTGACCCACAGGGTGAGAAGTATTTTCTTTCTGAACCTTTATAGAAAAAAGTTTACCAGCTCTTATACTCCTGTTTAGATGTACCAAATTTTATTCAGTTCACACTTGAGTGATGGATTTCCACTATTTGATATGAAATCTAACCTTGGGCATACTTTGACCATACTACCTTCTTCAGGTAGCTTCTTAGAAATGCAATTATTGGTCAAAATAGATACACATTTTGGGCCTTCCCTGGTGGCGCAGGCGTTTTAGCGCAGCGCTGTGAAGCTGTCCGCAGCTGGTACAATCCCAGCCAGCCGGTGAGGGTTCCACATGGTGTGGCAGACTTCTCCTGTCTCCCCCGCTGCTCCCCTCAGCAGTGTATTTCATTCAGTCTGCCTGTTCTGTTCCCCGCTCTGTCTCTGGTGAATCCTCTCACCGTCCCGCGCATCTGGCCTGTACCCTGGTTCTTGTGTAAATAAATAAATAAATCTTTAAAATAGATACACATTCTATTTTATTTATTTATTTATTTGTTTTTTAAAGGGTTTATTTATTTATTTATACAAGCACTGGGTACAGTCAGAAGCACGGGAGGGTGAGAGAATTCACCAGAGCCAGAGCGGGGAGCAGAGCAGGCAGATGGACGGAAGTACACTGCTGAGGGGAGCAGCGGGTGGCTAGAGAGGTCTGCGCGCCATGTGGGACCCTCCTCCAGTGGCCAGGGAGCAGCCGGGGATCGAACCAGCGCTGCAGTCTGCGGGCAGTTTCGCAACCCAGCGCTCAACCACTGCGCCACCAGGGAGGCCCAGAGAGCATAAGTTTTTAACCTGTACATCTTTTTCATGTTATTGGTCATTAAACCAAAGGGGCACAACTATAAACAAGAAGGCTCTTAAAGCAAAGAATAATTTTCTGACATGGTTAAGGATTGCGAAGAGTGCTTTGTATTTATTTTATTATGCTCATGCTTCAATTATGTGTTAGGTATAACCACTAATTGATCACCTATAGAGAAGAGAAGGCTGGTATAAGCAGGCACGGGTACCCCATGTACATTTTAGGTTTTTCTGAATCTGATTTTAAGGACATTAAAAACCAGGTGAGAAATAGATAGGATGTTTGGTTTTACTGTTCTCTTCAATATCCAACAGATCTTGCCACATCATTGACTATAGATATGTAATGGGTTAAATAATGAGGGGGTATGTCTCTAGGATAGAACCATTGCCAATGGGAAAATATCAAAGACTCTCTGCGTCTCATGGACCTGACTTAGTCTATGTCTGTTGCATATTGTATTTTTTGTATATATACAGGAACAAATACCTGTGCAAGAGATTGCTGTTTTCTGGTATGACAGCATGGCTGTTTTTTTCTTCATCTAGGCAGACTCAGTGGGATCCTCCTACGTGGGAAAGTCCAGGAGATGATGCCAATCTTGAGCATGAAGCTGAGATGGACTTGGGAACTCCAACATACGATGAAAACCCCATGAAGGTGAACGTAGCTTATACATGTGTTTCTTATCATTTAGGACACAAAAGCATTTAAGTTAAATCAACATAAACTTGTCATTTTTTAGGATAAGTAGACACTTGGTCTTGGGATTTTTTTTTCCCTTGTTATTCTGGATAATTACATGTGTAATAAGTGCTTTGGGGTCTATGACATCCAAATAATAAAAAGTTATGGTATGTAGAACAAAAAATTTTTAAAGTCCTTAATCTTTATTCAGCTGTTCTCTTTTTATCATACTTTTCTCATTGGAATTAAATACTGTAATATTTTAGCACAAAGTTTTTCAACCAGGAGTCATTTTGCTCCTCAGGACACATTTGGTAATATTTAGACATTTTTGATTGTTAGAACTGAGGGGTTGCTACTGGCTTCTAGTGGGCAGAGACCAGGGAAGCCACTAAATGCCTCATAATGCATATAGTACAGGCCTACCCAAAACAAAGAACTGACCCCAAATGTCAGTAGTACCAAGGTTGAGAAACTTTTGCCTTGGTGTTTGTTCTTCTAGACCTTTCTGGAAACACATACAGATGGTGATCTTTTTGTTTTAAACATACAAATAGCGTTGTACTATTTTTACTTTTATCACTTCCTTTAATATAACTTAATTCCTTCCGTGTAGAGCTACTGCAGTCTTTTTGATAGCTTTCAATGTGTTTGGCCTCTGAAGTCTTACTTAAATGGCTTGGTTTAATATCCTGCCATTTTGGGATTGGTAGGTCTGGAAAGAAGTTAAACTGAATAGGGGACCTCCGTGGAGGCCTAAGAATTAAGTCTCTCAGCACTATCATTGCCTCGAGTTCGATCCCTGGCCACATATGTCGAACCCACATATGTTGCAACAGACCTCTCCTGTCTCGCCCACTACTCCCCTTAGCAGTGTATTTCAGTAAATCTTCCTGTTCTGCTCCCCATGCTGTCTTTTTTTTTTTTTTTTTTTAAATAGAATAGAGAATTTGTATGGGCCTTTATTTCAGGTTATTTATTTATTTTAAAGATATATTTTTTTATTTATAAATAGCTGGGGTACAGGCCAGAGGTACAGGAGGGTGAGAAGATTCACCAGAGACAGAGTGGGGAGCAGAACAGGCAGACAGACCAAAAGCACTGCTGAGGGGAGCAGCAGGTGTGACATGTGAGGTTTGCCACGCCATGTGGGAATCTCCCTGGCCAGCCGGGAATCAAACCCGTGCTGCAGAGCCTGTGGACAGCTTCACAGCACTGTTCTCAACCTGCTGCACCACTGGGGAGGCGCCCCCACACTCTTGTCTTTGGCGAATCCTCTCACCCCCCCTGCACCTCTGGCCTACACCTAGATCAAAACCCAACTCCCACTTTTCAGACTTCCATAGCAATTAGAAGGGCTTATGACAAGATCTCTGGTGCAGAAAGTTAGTTGTGAACTCTTGAGACCAAGTTCATAAGCATATTGGAGATCTTGTCTTTTGTACCTTACTTTTCAGTCATGATTCGGTCTTTCAGTCTTGTGTTTGCTAAGTTAGTCCTTCAGAGAAAATTCAGGGTAAGTAGAAAGTTGAAATTGTCGACCAGGGAATCATCCTTTATTATACAAACACCTTCGTTTGGAAAATCTAGATTTCTAAAATAATCAAGCACAAAGTAGCAACTATGAAATAGAGGTGAAGTAAATGGGCAGCCTTATGTGCCATGTTTAGGAATTGGACCTCAGTTCTCTGTGTAGATGATGGGAAATCATTGAAGTGGTTCGCGCAATGACATGCTCAGACTTACCTTTTAGAAAGCTCTGTGGGGTGTGGAGGGCAAACTCTGTGGGGTTGACCATGGGATTGGGGGCTTCTACAAGAGCTTTGTAATAGTTAAATCTACCACTTCCTAGCAGCACCTGGCATCACCTGTTAGAAATGGAGAATTTCAGTCACTAATCCTAGCCTGGATTAGAATCTGAAGTTAAACACCATCCCTAATGATTCCCATACACATTAAAGTCTAATAGACAATGTTGATCGATGACTACAATTTGCCTTTTTTGGACATTTTATGAACTTTTTTGAAACATGAACTGAGAGTGTAATAGCAGCTAAATGGACTCCAAGTTGTGCCCACGTGGGATCCTAATATCAAGAGTCAGGTATCCCAACTGGGGGAAAGACCTGATCTCTCATACCAGCACTGTTAATGTTTTCCATTTCTAGACTTCAAAAAAGCCTAAGACAGCTGAAGCAGACACCTCCAGTGAACTGGCTAAGAAGAGCAAAGAAGTATTCAGAAAAGAGGTAAGACTTGGTATATGTGGACAATGAGCTCTATGAACTGAAACCTGAGTCCTGTTCTTTCTCATTTATGACAATTCTTTTCTTTTTAAATAATTATTTAAAAAATAATGCTGGTAAACATTGGGGTGCATATAACTCTTTGGGATAATTTCATATTCTTTGGATAGATATGATACTCAGAAATGGGATTGCTGGGCCTCCCCGGTGGCGCAGTGGTTGAGCGCTGGGTTGCGAAGCTGCCCGCGGCCTCTGCGGCGCCGGTTGGATCCCCGGCTGCTCCCTGGCCACAGGAGGAGGGTCCCACATGGCGCGCAGACCTCTCCTGCCGCCCGCTGCTCCCCTCAGCAGTGTACTTCGGTCCTTCTGCCTGCTCTGCTCCTCGCTCTGGCTCTGGTGAATTCTCTCACCCTCCCACGCTTCTGACTGTACCCAGTGCATGTACAAACAAACAAACAAACAAACAAACAAACAAAAACAAATAAATAAATAAAAATACATGCCCCTTTTAAAAAAAAAAAGAAAGAAAGAAATGGGATTGCTGAATCCTGTGGTGGTTTGTATTTTAGTTTTTTGAGGAAACTCCATACTGTTTTGCAAAATGGTCGCACCTATTTGCATTCTCACCAGCAGAGGGTTCCTTCTTCTCTGTGCCTTCACCAATACTTGTTACTAGTGTTTTTAGTGTAAGCCATTCTTATAGGTGTGAGGTAATATCTCATTGTAGTTTTGATTTGCATTTCCCTAATAATAGGTGAAAATGAGCATCTTTTCATGTGCTTGTTGGCCATCTGTGTGTCCTCTTTGGAGAGTGTCTGTTCAGATCATCTGTTCATATGCGGGGTGGGGGAGGTGTCCATTAAAAATTTTTTTGAGTTCTGTGAGTTATTTGTGTGCCTTGTATATTAACTCCTTTTCAGATGTCTGATGTGTAAATGTCTCCCAACCAGTAGGCTGCTTTTTGTTTTGTTTTCTTTCTCTGTGCAGAACCTTTTTAATTTGATGTAGTCCTGTTTGTTTATTTTTATTTTTGGTTTCATTTCTCTTTGCCTTTGGAGTTGGGTTCCCCAAGGACATCTCTAACTCTTACATCATAAGATATCACTTGTATTTTCTTCTTTGTGTTTTATGGTTTCAGGTCTCACATCCAAAACTTAAATACATTGTGAATGATTTTCGTGTATGGATTTAGAGAATGATCCAGTTTCATTCTTATGCATTTGGCTGTCTGGTTCTCCCAACACCATTTGTTGAAGAAATTGTTCTCTCTCTATTGTATGGTCATAGTTTCTTTGTCATATATTAAGTGTCAGTATGTCTATGAGTGTATTTCTGGCCTCTTGATTCTATTCCATTGATCCAAGTGTATTTTTATTTCAGTACCATGCTATTTTAATTGTCCACTTGTAATGTAGCTTGAAGTCTGGTAATGTGATGCCTCCATTTTTCTTCTTTTTTTTTCTGGATTTTTGAATTATTTGGGGTCTTTTGTTCTAGATAAATTTTAATATTTTTGGCTCTACTTTTTAAAATATCAGGAATTTGACAGGGATTGCATTGAATCAGTATGCCACTTTAATTATATTAATCCTCCCCATCCATGAATATGGAATTCTTTTCTCTCTCTTTATCATGTCATCTGCAAATAGTGATAGTGTCCATCCTTTTCCAAAGTGTGCCTGTTTGAAATGTTAGACTGCCCTGCACTGGGGTATTCCCTTGCTTCTGTGATTTGACTGTGTTCTTGTTATGTGATGGCAAATTGCTATCATTTTACGATTGGGGTAAGCACTTTCATATCATTGCCTCATTTTGTCTCTACAACAGCTCTGACCTATAGTACAAGATAGGTATTGTTTTTCCACAAATATAGATGGAATAACTCATAAGATTCAAAGAAAACAAGTTCTTGACAGAAGACTTGAACTCAGACCTTCTGTCTTAATGTCCAGTTCTCTTTCTGTGATATCTCATTTGGGAGGTGCCTAGGCCTCAAAGGTTTGGGAGAATACAGATCCTCCTTATGCTACTGGAGAGGGTGTGGGGGTTATTCCTGCTATCAGGATACTACCCTCCTTGTTTGCCTCATGACAACCAAATTCTAAACTCCAGTGATCTTTTATTGAAGGGGCTTTTACTCTGTTGGAGGAAATAGGCCTTTATTTTATTATTTTTTTAAGATTTATTTATTTTTTAAAATAAATTTTATTTTTATATTCCCCATACAACTGCAACTCCCTTATTTTGACCCCAATCCTTCCCCTCCTCGCCCCCCACCCCCCATAGAGTGTCTCTGGTTCATAGTTGTTTGTTGATTTTGATTTTCACTTTCTTATAGTTACTCATTTTCCTGGTCCCTTATTTAAGTTTTCTAGATTCCTGCTATGAGTGAGACCATCCGGTATTTTTCTTTTTCTTTCTGGCTTATTTCGCTGAGCATGATCCCTTCCAGCGCCATCCATGTTGCTGCAAATTGCATGTGTTTATCTTTTTTGAATGCTGAGTAATATTCCATGGTGTATATGTACCACATCTTCTTGATCCAGTCATCTATTTTTGGGTATTTGGGTTGTTTCCAAAGCTTAGCTATTGTAAAAGTGCTGCTATAAACACAGGGGTGCAGGTGCTCTTTGGAATTGATGTTTCTTTGTCCTTTGGGTAAATACCTAGGAGTGGAATCGCTGGATCATATGGAAGCTCTATGTTTAGTAGGTCCAGAAATCTCCACACAGCTTTCCATAGTGGTTGGACCAGTTTGCACTCCCACCAGCAGTGCAGGAGAGTTCCTTTTTCTCCACATCCTCACCAACATTTGTAGTTGCTAGTTCTTTTAATATGTGCCATTCTCACTGGGAGAACATTTTTGCACACAACACTAATGATAAAGGACTGATCACAAAAATCTGCAAAGAGCTGATGAGACTCAACAACAACAAAGAAAATAATCCTGTCAAAAATGGGCAAAAGAGCTAAAAAGAAACTTCTCTGAAGAGGAAATGCAAATGGCCAACAGGCATATGAAAAAATGTTCAACATCACTTGTAATCAGGGAAATGCAAATCAAAACTACCATGAGATACCATCTTACACCAGTGAGAATGGCACATATTAAAGATTTATTTTTTATTTATTTATGCATATAAGAACTGGGGTGTAGGCCAGAGGTGCAGGGGGTGAGAGGATTCACTAGAGACAAAGTGGGGAGCAGAACAGATGACTCTACTGAAATAAACACTGCTGAGGGGAGCACTGGGTGAGACAGGAGAGGTCTGCTGTTCCATGTGGGTTAGCTCCCTGGCTGGGGATCAAACTCATGCAACAGTGGCTAGCAATAGCTTGATAGCACTGAGACTTTAACCCCTGTGCCACCAGGGAGGCCTGGAAATAGATCTTAAATAGGTCCTCCCTAGTGGCCTAGAGGTAAAGTCTCAGTGCTATCACTGCAGTGGGCACTGCGAAGTCCTGATTTTGATCCTGGGTCAGGGAGCTAACCCACATATGGCACGGCAGACCTCTCCTGTCTCACCTGCTGCTCTCCTTAACAGTGTATTTCAGTAAATCTACCTGCTCTGCTCCCCACTCTGTTTCTGGTGAATCCTCTCACTCCCCACACTTCTGGTCTACAGCCCAACTCTTCTACACAAAAAATAAATAAAATATTTTTTAAAATAATGATAAATATAAGAGTATCTCGTGATAATCTGTCAGGAAGTGCTCCTGAATTAGGTGTAGGAATTGACCGGGAGGTCAGTATCTCCATCTACTGTTCGAGGTTCCCTACGTTAGGAGAATATACAGAGGCATGTATATTCAGGCAGAATATACAGAGGCAAAAGAAAGCATTGTCCCTTACAGGGAATTTTAAGTAGTCCATGGCTTTGGCACAGGGTATGTGAGAGATAGGGCCTGTGTGCCTGAGATGTACAGGGAACCATTGCAAGATTTTTGAGTTGGGTATAATGATATATACGTGGCTGTATATGGGGAACTGGATTGAAGAAAAATATGGATGGAGGCTAGGGAACCACAGAAAACCTTCTGGTAGAAGCCTTATGTAGGGATCAAACTTTGTCATCTCTGCTGTCCTTGTAAAATTATTGATGTTTCAGTTCGCCAACCAGCAACTGTTTATTTACTGCTTGTCCAGTGTTATAACCTTACCTTTTGAAAGTCTGGAAGTTCACTGAATTTCAGGGATAGGTGGAACCTGTTCAGGTTGTTACCTGACAGTGTAGCTATTACTAACCTCGCTCCCTTTGCCTCCTGGGCTTGATACCACAAATACTTCAGAGATCCTATGCCTGAGGTTTCTTTTGAGATCCACTGGGTAGGATAGATACTGTAGAAACAGTTCAGGAGGACACTGAAAGTTGTTCTGGATCTATTCTCAACAGCTGTCATACCCTGCTTCCAGCTATTTCATGTTGCTGTAGTATGAATCAAATGGATACTTACAGAATCTAAGTTACCTTGAACAACAAAATGCCTGTGTCCTTGGGTTGCTGATCCTAGTAACACAGAAATGCCCTCTCTGTCCTGCCTTCAGAGACCAGAGAATTTAGCTACAATCTCTTTGTGCCTAGGACATGCAATTTGTTAGCTGATACTCATGCTTCCATGAGATTCAGCAGTGAAGTTCTGTTCTGGATCCCTTCATCTACTGCTCCATGTCAGCCTTGCTCATTTCACCCAGGGGAGCTCTTTCTAAGGACTGACCTAGGATCCTTTTCTCTTAAATTCCACCAGGATATTAACATTCTTCTGTCCAAATCAATTGGCTGGAGTAAGGAACCAGGAAGGATTGACTGGCTCTACTTGCTGTATCTCCTAATAATTTCCTTAGTACAACTAAGGACTGTTGCACAACTCTGGGCAGTTAGTTGAGTAGTATGTTCTCATTACCCTACCTACAGATGTCCCAGTTCATTGTCCAGTGCCTGAACCCTTACCGGAAACCTGACTGTAAAGTGGGAAGAATAACCACAACTGAAGACTTCAAACACCTAGCTCGCAAGGTACACCCCCATGTTTGTGATATGACAATGTTTTAGGCAAACTGTGTCTCTTTTAAGGCCCTTTTCATTATAGAATGTGGGTTTTCCTTGTCACATGCCTTTGTTGGGAACTTAGGGAGAGGAAAGGAAGGTTTAGGAAGAGAAGGTGGCACCCTATTTGAGGATAGTAGATCTCTAAGAAACTGCTAGCACCAGGTTTCCTTTTCTGGTGATCCCAGCACCAGCCTTCCCTAACCTACCACCCGTGTTCAACTCCCAGTCTTGGTGGGAAGGACCCTGAGGCAGCAGGCCGATCTTCCTCCCTCATATCATTTCTACTCTGAATGGTGACTGTGATCTCTCTTCCTGTGCCCTGAACAGCTGACTCACGGCGTTATGAATAAGGAGCTGAAGTATTGTAAGAATCCTGAGGACCTGGAGTGCAATGAGAATGTGAAACACAAAACCAAGGAGTATATTAAGAAGTATATGCAGAAGTTTGGGGCTGTTTACAAACCCAAAGAGGACACTGAACTAGAGTGACTTATCGGGCCAGGGTGGGAGGACGGGTGATTAGGTAGGACAGACTCTGGGGAGAAGAAATCCTGTCGGCCTTCTCTGCCCCCACCCCACTGTCAGGGTTGTGCTACTGATGACATAACACCCTGGGGAAACCTACAGATTTCAACTGAAAGCCACAAAAATTAGCTTCATATACAATAAGCGATCCCTGGTTGTGAGATGCTGGGGTGTGTTTAGAGGCCATCAGAGGCAAGGGCTTAGGAAAGACTTTTCCTGCTAAAACCTGGCCAGGCCTGACCCCACTCTCAAACCTGGGTCTCCTCTTTGGCGGTGCTGTCAGCGCACAGACCATGCGCATCCCTACCCAAGACCCCTTACCCTGACGATCTGTATTATATTTTAATGTATATGTGAATATATTGAAAATAATTTGTTTTGTTTTTTTCTCGGTTTTTGTTTGTTTTCTGTTTTGCTTTTAGCCTCTTCGTGCTAGGATCACAGGAAGACTTTGTAAGGACTGTTTAAGTTCTCCTGCAAGGTTTAATTTGTTATCATGTAAATACTCCAAAGCAGGCTGCCTTGTGGTTTTGGCCAGCCTTGTGCTATGTTGATAAGATTGATTTACTGCTTAAAATCACTTTACTTTATTCAATTTTTACTGAACTTTTTATGTAAAAAATAAAATCAATTAAAGAACTTGGTATGTTTGTTCTTTAAAAGTTAAGTTTTGTATATAGTGATGTTGTCAGAGAGAGAGAGATAGGAGAGATGGTAGCCATAGTTGTGTGAAGTCCAAAATTAATCCTGGAGAGTGGAATTTTTCACAGATTTTGTTCCCCACCTGTGCCATGGTGGTTTAGGAATACATTTGCAGGCTTGGGATATTGGGATTGTGCTCGGGGGTGAGGTCGACTTGCACGTTCGTTCCAGAGCAAAGGAATTGGACCTGAGACCTCGTTTGCACTGGACTTTGGTACTTTAGTTTGTAGGTCGTTCAAGAGAATGGCAGAAGGCTTCCCCTTTATGTCTCCTGGCTAGGGAAAGGCATTGACTGACCCTCTTCCCTCCAGACACTTTAGTTTCCTGAGCCCACCAGTCTGGTTGATGTTTGATTCCCTGGCCTCTCACCATCTCCCTTGACACTGAGCTGGGACTCTAGAGGGAGGGATGGGGTATGGTGTATAGGTTGTGATAAGAGTGACCATCTGGAGGATGCAGGGCTCAGTGGAGCCCCATGCCCCCCCACCTCCACTCCCCCACACCCGTTGATGAACCAGATATCTGGGTACTAAGGAGAATCAAAGGCTTCAGGCCAGTGTAGGGCCCATCTTTGCTGGGAGACTGGTCCCTGTGTTCCTCACCAAGGTTCTTTGCTGTCTGCATCAATGCCCTTGGAGAAGAGGGTATGTCCTGCCAATGCTTGGACAGGGTGGACAGCAGTTAGTGCACATTGCCTGCTGAGCCTTGTGCCGGGCATTTAGAACATAGGTTGGGCTCATTTAATCCTCACAATCCTGAGACACAAGAATTGCTACTGTCCGGATCAGGGAGCTAAGGTTCACAAGGGCTCAGTAGCTCATCTCACAAGGGCCTCTCCAGTGGATGGGATGACCTACTTGCTTGTATTAAAGGGATTATTCAAAGAGGAGAAAAACAGTATTTTAAAGTATGATCATAATCATTAGATGTGCTATTTAACAATGTATCCAAAGTTTTTCCCCATGATAAACTGTTTAAAGCACATTAGCTCATGGATGAACTAGTTACTTGACGTTCTTAAATTTTTGAGCCCCTTATATTTTTTTTTTTTCTTTTAAAGATTTACTCATAGCAGGAGTCTAGAAAACTTAAATAAGGGACCAGGAAAAAGAATAACTATAAGAAAGTAAAAATCAAAATCAACAAACAACTATGAACCAGAGACACTCTATGGGGGGTGGAGGGCGGGGAAAGGAGGGATTGGGGTCAAAATAAGGGGGTTGCAATTGTATGGGGAATATAAAAATAAAATTAAAAAAAAAAACAGAAAGCTTGCAATAATGTTGAAGAAACAATCAAACCAAAAAAAAAATTTATTTATTTATTTATACAAGCATTGGGTATAGTCAGAAGTGCGGGAGGGTGAGAGAATTCACCAGAGCCAGAGCCAGATGCAGAACAGGCAGACTGACGAAGTACACTGCTGAGGGGAGCAGTGGGCGGCAGGAGAGGTCTGCGTGACATGTGAGACCCTCTCCCGGCGGCCAGGGATTGAACTGGCGCTGCAGAGGCTGCAGGCAGCTTCACAACCCAGCGCTCAACCGCTGCGCCACCGGGGAGCCTGCCCCTTATATTTTCAAGTTGTATGATGGAGAATGTTCAGTGTGTTTTAAGCACATTAGAAGGGAGTGTTTCTCTTGGTGGGTGTAATTACAGTGCAGGGATGCAACCATGTGCACTGCTGCTTGCAGACAAGTCAAACTCATTGTTTTGACTCTGGGCTCCAGTTTCAGATTTTCCAAGGAAATTTTAGGCAGCCTTCCTTACAGGGTGTTGGCAGACAACTTTGAAGAGAATTCAGTTTTTTTGTTTTTCCTTCAAAAAGTGGAAGAGTCCTCTTCCACTTCTCCCTCCACACCTTCGGGCTCAAATTCCCTCAGTGCTGACAAGGGGTACCAGCTAGTCCAGAGCCTGTTCTTGCTGTTCAACAAAGGACTTGACCCTCATTGCCCATCCAGTCCTTCTCAGCCCCATGACTAACTGCTGAAGCAGGTATGCACTCTCCCGCACACTGGTCTGATTCTAGCAGTCCCACTGCCGAGCTTTCCCACCTTTCTTCCTTGGGTCATCTCAGGATGAAGGTGGCTATAGACCTGCCCTTCCTTAAGACAGATTTACAGGATTAGACAGCCCTAGTGAAGCCTTTCTTGAAGAATAGCAATCTGATGAGTTTAGTATTCACAGCAGCCATTCCCAGTCAGATCTCACTTCAGCAAGAGGACAGAATTTATACTGAGCACCCCTTGGCCAGGCCTGGAAACCACATCTGAGTGACTCTATTTCTGCTGAGGGGCAGAATAGTAGCCATTTTTCTGTCCTTCCTTGGTGAAACCTGCCTGCTTCTCTCTTCAGAATGGGCTTGGGCATGGCGTACAGGTGGTTTGGCTACAGATGCCCTGCCCTGAACTCTGCCCCTCAGGTGGGTGGGATGACCTGCCTGCTCTTGGCTTGTGTAGAAATCAGATAAGTAGCTGTGAAAGCATGTTTGGGACTTCTCCTGAGTCTGGAGTGTGGGCCTTGTAAGGAGAGGCCTTTCCTCATCTAGAGTGCCCTCAGAGCCAGTCTGCCTCTTGCCACTTGCCTAGAGGGGTAGGCACCAACCGCTCTTGATGCTGGTCCCAAGTCACTCTTGATGTTGGTCACAAGTCGGGAAAAATCCTGGACCCCTCAGATGAACCTGAGAGCCTTAGGGGTGGGGGATCTCAAGAATGTGCTATTCTGTTTGTTTTCCTATTAAGAAAGCTAAAGTTCAGGAAAGTTACATAGCTTCCTATCAGGATATTCCATGACTGGCAGATGCAGGACATGAGCCCCAGTGTGCCTGCAAAGCTCACACATCTTACCTGAGAGTGTGCTGCCTGCCAGCTCAGGTGTTCCTCCCATATCAGAGACCTACCCCATCCTTTTTCTGAGCCTCTGCCTCTTAGTCACCCAACTGTCTCTGAAACCCAAGGAGCTAGATAAAGCCAGCACAAAAATCCAAAGTTGCCTTTAATATGAGAGAAAACAGAAAAAGCAGCCGAGGCTGAGGGGAGGTAGGGTGGGAACCAGAGGGGAGGACTCACTGCCAGATTCCTCTATAGCCTGTTGTTTATCCTGCAGGAAGGCAGGGTGAGGGGAGGTGAGTGATGGTTGGATCTAATGTGGGCACAAGCTGAACAGGCTGAGACCACCAGTGCCAGCCAGGAAGCCCAGGTAAGGGAAGGCATATGAGATGGGGGTGATGGGGAGCACCCAAGTAGGTTCCTTGAGAGGCCAGGCTGTGAAGCATCACAAAGCACCCCTCATTTGGTGGGCCCAGGACTAGGACCACATCTTCAAGGTCCATGGCTCCACGGTGCCCTCCAGCACTCTAAGGATGGCCCCGCTGCCCTCTAAGACAACCCAGCAGGGTGTAGTCTGACACCTGGCCCATTGTGCCAGACATAAGCCCCATTGTGGTAGGTGATCTAGGCAGTGCCCTACGGTACCTTCCTTCCCATCTCAATTCCCAGCCAGCTCCCTCTCTGTTTCAGTGGATGTTGGAACAGGTTAGCAAGTCCTTCTGGCTTTCACGAGCAGGGAGAGCTGCTGGCCAAAGCTTGGACTGCAGAGCTGGGGCCTTGAGACAGACCAGATGCATGGGGATAGCAGGGTCTTCCTGCCTGATCCAAGCAGTCTGGGCCCTGTGCCCCCAGCCAGGGTGGGTCCCTCTGAACTAAAGTTCTTCGGACCTAGCACTACCTTTCCATCCAGCTGCCTGACCGCATGTCTCCCACCCAGAGCCACATCCTTAGCAGGACTGCTGACTACCTTCACCTCCCTCAACAGCAGCAGGAGGAAGTGGCATAGCTCCTGGAGGTGTCAGCCACGCCTGACAAGGACTGGCAGGCTACCAGGGCTACTAGGCTGAGCCTGTAGCCACTTCCTCCTGCTGCTGTTGAGGGAGGTGAAGGTAGTCGGCAGTCCTGCTCAGGATGTGGCCCTGGGTGGGAGACATGCGATCAGGCAGCTGGGTGGAAGCGTAGTGCTAGGTCCGAAAAACTTTAGTTCAGAGGGACCCACCCTGGCTGGGGGCACAGGGCCCAGACTGCTTGGATCAGGTAGGAAGACCCTGCTATCCCCATGCATCTGGTCTGTCTCAAGGCCCCAGCTCTGCAGTCCAAGCTTTGGCCAGCAGCTCTCCCTGCTCGTGAAAGCCAGAAGGACTTGCTAACCTGTTCCAACATCCACTGAAACAGAGAGGGAGCTGGCTGGGAATTGAGATGGGAAGGAAGGTACCGTAGGGCACTACCCAGACCACCTACCACTTAAAGCCCAACTGAGTGGACAAACCAAGAACCACGCTGACTGGGAGGGCACAGTAGACAGGGATGATAGTTGCCTCCTTAGCGCAGTAGGCAGCGTGTCAGTCATAATCTGAAGGTCCTGAGTAGACAGGGATGATACTGCCTGAGGGCCCTGGAGGCTCAGGGGAATGGGGAGAAGGTATTGGGAGCCAGGTCTCCCCTGCTCCTATCCACACCCCTTCCCTGTCCTGCCTTCTCGTCCTATCTGAAAGGACAGACAGGATCAGGGACAAGGAATCAAAGCTAGGGTTCCTGGGCACCCTTCACTTAAACTTTGCTGTCAAAAAATGTTTAAAGCGCCTTCCTGGTGGCACAGCGGGTTGAATGCTGCGCTGTGAAGCTGTCCGCAGTCTCTGCAGCGTGAGTTCAATTCCTGGCCGGCCAGGGAGAAACCCACATGGTGCAGCAGACCTCTTCTGCCTGGCCTGCTGCTCCCTTCAGCTGTGTCTTCGGTCCATCTGCCTGTCCTGTTCCCCTCTCTGTCTCTGGTGAATTCTCTCACCCCCCGCACCTCTGACCTGTACCCCAGCTCTTGTATAAATAAATAAAATCTTAAAAAAAAAAATTTTTAAAACCATAATCCCTACTACATGGAGTGAAGAGCTTGTACCATGGTGTCAGGAGTTGACTGGCTTGTTTTCCCCAACCTCATCTCTCGCAGCTTCCCCTTTGCTTGCTACTCTTAGACACCTATCCTTCTCCCAGGCTTCCTGCGTTCTGTCCTTCCAGTTATGCCATCTCCATCTGACAGACTACCTGGCATCTTCTCTGGGAAGTCTTCCTTGGTCTCTCCCTTTCTGACTTGCTGCATTTCCTCTGTCTAGTATGGCACTAAACTGGACTGTGGGAGCACATTGATTCATGTTGGTCCCCATGGGTGCTTCTGTGCACAGAGACCTTGTAAATCTTTGCAAAATAGACCAGATTAGAAGTAAATGCTGCTGCTCCCTTCTGCCTTGAGGTAGTTGTCCAGTTGGGTAGGGCACAGTGACTCCAGAGCCTATAACTGGATGTGACCTCCCCACACAAGTGTCTCCCATTCTACCTAGTGCCAAAGATCTGGATCATAATGTTTTTACCCACATGGACTATGCCTTCCCCATGCATGCCTAGAGTTGTGAAAGCATGCCTCTGTTGACTGGCAGTGCTCCTGGAGCGCCATCTCTTAGAGAAGGGGGAAGAGAGAGTATCATGGGTAGCACCAAGCCAGGGATTTGGGAGACCTCAGTTAAGAAGTGGCAGCATGTAGGGACATTAGGGAAGTCTTCAAGCCTAACACTGGGATTCCCTTGGGGTAGTCTGTCACCCTCTCCTGGTTCACTTCATCCTGATTCTTTACAGGGCTGGGTACCCCTCCATTCCCAATCACCTATCTGGGTAAGTTTCCCCCTATGTCAGATGGGAGGGGGTGATACAGCTGGTCCCAGCCGGCCAAAACTGGAGGAGCTTGGGTGGAACTCAGGACGGAGATGGGCCCATTGGAAAGCACCCTGTTTCAAAGATCTTGGCAAACTCCTGGTCTAAGCCCAGGGATGGCAGGGGAGAACCAGAAAGCTCTCACCCCTATCTCAGCCACTAACTTACTGACTAGTAGGCATCTCCCTAGTCTTCCCAGCATGAGCCCAGAAACCTAACACCTAAGCCTCTCAGCTGGGCTCCTAGAGTGACTGCTCCTATTCTTGCCTTGAGGGTCAGTGTCTAACCCACACCTGCTCACAGGCTGGATGGGAGGATACCTTTGTGGGGTCAGCAAGGGTAGAGGGGTTATGGGCACAGAGGGCCCCTGGACCTTTCTCATCTGAAATTCAGTTGAGAGCTTAGCGGCCAGATACATTAAGGACAGGACCACTCAGGCTCAGAACCATCAGGACCTCCAGGACTGATCCTGCAGGGACCTATTTCCTAAGGACTAAGCAAGAGAAGTCCAGGTATGGTCTTAGAAAGGATCTTGCCTGCAAAAGGGATGGAGAAGAGACCTGGGGGAGCCCTCCAACTCAACATCTATTACACGCAGGCCTGGTCCACCTCAGGGACTCCAATCAACTTCCTTGAGCCAGGCCGTGGGCCTTTCTGTTTGACAAAGTCTGAAAGTAGGTCTGGACAAAAGCTGCAGTGGCCCTTGCCACTTATGGGGTGTGTACATTTCTGTCATGATATGAGGGACCCTTCCAGAACTGTGGTTGGTAGATGAGCCAGACCCTGTGTGTGCCTGACCCATACCAAGCTGTGAGATTGGCCTGTGTCTGCCCTACCCACCTCCAGGCCCACAAAATCAGCAACACCCCACATACCCACAGTGTACTGGCTTCCCACACTCATTTCAAACAAGCCACTAGCACCACGGCGGAGAACACTTGAGGATGGGAACTGAAAACTCTCTTTGTCTGGGAAGCCTAGATTTCTATCCACAACACACTCCTGACCTGTGGCAGTTCCCTTAACACACAATTCCTGGGATCCACACAGCCTGGCGGGACTAGTATCTCTGAACCACTTGAGCAGGCCAAGACGACAGCGCGGAGTCCCTGGGGAGTGCGGGTGGCAGTGCTTCACCAGGACCAAAGGAACAAACAGTGAGCAGGGCCCTAACAGACAAGGGTGGTGAAGCTGGGGAAGCTGAAGCCACGCAGAGGGGATGGGTCGCCTTGAAGGCTTCATGCACCTGCAGAACAAGGCCCTGGATCGGTGGGTGGCCAGGGGCAGGCTGAGAGGCTGGTAAACTTGGAGGCGGAACAGCTACAAAACAAAAGTTTATTGCGAAACGCGATGGGAGGGGGAACGCCTTTAGGCATTAAGGCCACAGCCCGGCCCGTGCTCTGCCAGGACCGGGTAATTGGGGGCTTAGGCCTCCCCAACCAGACTGTGCAAAAAGTGCTGTGCGGGCCCCGAGATCTGTGTGAGAGCTCCGGGGAGCCCCTCTGCCGGCGAGGGGCGGGACTTCCTGGAGTGACCCCGCCCGCCAATCCCTGAGCTGGGCGGGGGCGGGGCACCGCCCACCCCCTGCGTGCGGGCCAATGGTCTGTGTCCTCGCCGCTCCTGGGCGGGGCCGGGCGGGGCGAGGCGGAGCCGAGCTGCGGAACCGGGCCGGCCCTCGGCGCGCCTATCCCGGCTTGTACTCCGTCTCCCCGGAGGACACCTGGGAAATGCGCCGCGAGGACCGCCACAGCTTCCGTGCGAACTGGCTGCTTCGCACCTGGTGGAAGCAGAAATGGGGTAGGATCAGCCAGGGCCGATGCTCCCCGCCCCGTTGGAAGCCCGCCCTGCCCCGGTCCTCACCTCAGAGGGCTGCCCCGCGCCCACCACGATCAGCTTGCCGTCCTCCAGGCCCACGAGCACGTGGCTGTGCTCCTTGGTTACAGCCACGCTGCGAATGGGCACCTTCATGGGCAGAGGCGGCGCAGCCGGAAGCAGTCTGGAGGGAGGGAAGGTGGATGGCTGGGGATGTATGCAAACGGCAACCTCAGGGGAGCTTTGCCTCCAGCTGACCTGTGCTGCTTCATTCTCCCATATACCCTCTCTGTCCTCCTTTTAAGGATGACTAAATTAAAACCCCGATACAGAAGGTAATCTCCCACAGCTGTGGTTACGGGAAGTCCCAAGTCAGGGCTGCCCATTGGGGCCAGGTGTTAGGTGATAGCCCTTGAAGAATGTGCTCACACACATTCCTAAAGGGGGTATGGGTCCGCCTCCTAGTCTCCTCTAGCAAATACCACCATCCTGAGGGGCCATGAACCCATAAACAGTGGGGCTCACTTGTTCAGGTGGAGGATGTGCAGGGCACACTGGGCAGTACCCAATAGAACAAAGTCCTCAGTCACTGCCAGGGCTGTGGGCTGCTCTACCAGAGGAAGTGAAGCCCTCAGCCTCCCATTCACCGAGTACAGGTGCAAGGAATAGGTGACCTGGAAGAAGTAGCGGTGTCAGCAAGAACAGAATCCCAATCACCCCTGTCTTGGGTGGGTGCCCTTTTCTTATACCTGAGCCCCTAGACGTTCCCTTGCCGAGCTCTGAACCACAATCTGGCCCTCAGACCCCAGCGCCAGGTGCGATACTGGTCCGGGCAAAGCAGCCCCTGGGGGCCGTAGTGCTGCTACAAACTGGCCACGGCGTACAGTGTGGATGATCACAGTTCCGTCCTGTGGGAAGGCAGCTTAGGGTGGTAGGCAGGGGCGCCTGGGCTCCAAGGGCAGCACCCAGCAAACTCAGCCTCCCCAGAGCACAGGCATACACATACCTCAGATCCAGAGACAGCCATGTCAAGTTCTGTGCTGATGGCCACACAACTCACTGCAGCCTCATGTCCATAGAGGACCTGCACAGGCTTTGATGCCAGTCCTATGGAGAGACCACCCTGTGGAAAGCCAGGGCTGGTTCAGGACTGATCCTAGTGAGAAGGCTAATGCTCATCAAAGTGAGGCACCCCAGATTTATTCGTGGCAGTGGAGGGAAGGGGAAGACAGAACAGCAGGCTGGAGGCCTGCTGAGGGGCAGACAGGCTATAAATCGGGACTATGGGGCCCCCAAATAGTGAACCTGTTGCAGGAGCCGCCACACCATGCATGTGGTGTCCCGGGAGCCTGAGATGAGGTAGATGCCACAGGTGTCCAGTGCAAGGCAGGTCACTACATCTGTGTGGGGAGGGGTGGGTGCAGGTAGAACAGAGTGGTCACCGCGCCTCCACCCCCACCGGCCTTGCAACCCGCCCCCACATGCACCACCTACAACTCCAAGGCACTCATACCAAGGTGGTGGTGAAGCTGGTTCAACAATTTGCCCCGGGGTAGGGCAGTCACTCGCAGGCTGCTATCCCAATGGCCACCACTAAACAGCAGCTTTCCATCAGGGGCTACTGCCAGGGCTCGCCCATTCACGCCACCGTCAGGAATCCAGGGGCCACTCAGTAGTCGCTGCATCCTGGCCCATGAAAGGGATGGCAGGTAAGGCCAGGTGATGTAGAAGGCCCCAGCCTTCAGAGACCTTGGCCAGACCTTACATCTGGCCCAAATTCTGACTGGATGGGGAGACAAGTCAGGGTGCAGGGTATTTATAGCCCACCGCCACCACAGCCCTCTGTCCTACTTGGGGTTGCCCAAGCTGGAGTCTTTGCTGAAGCTGAAGTAGTTGCTTATGTTGCGGTCATAGGGCAACCAGCTGTGGGTACCCAGCAGCCCATTGCCACTCACGGTCACCTGTGGGCGAGAGGGGACAGAGGTGGATTTGGTGCAGAGCAGAGAGGGAATGGAGGTCAGTGCCCAGTGCACTTACCAACAGGTCTGGGGAGCTCTGGGTGATGAAGGAGTGGGGCTGCCGGTGGGGAACCAGGGCCAGCACCAGGGGCACACCATCACTGACAACCTGCAGGGCAGAACGCAGGGCTAGCTGTACCAGAGCAGCCAGCGGGGCGCACACTGTACACTACCTGCTCTCTGAGGCCCCACTCCTCCCTTCACCCTCACCCCAGGGGTCACAGCCAGGCGTCATAAAGGCAGAGGTTCCTCCAGAAAACAAGCATGAGAGCCCAGTGGGCTTTCAAGAGACCCTCTCAGAAAATGAAAAGCCAGGATGAACAAGAAAGATCCTTCCGAATCTCAAGCTTGGTCTCAACATTACTCCTCCCATTCTATTACTCCAAGTCCCCTTGGAGTAGGAGAGGCATCTAAAAAAGTCAGGCCTAGAACCATTCTGGGATGCAGACAGGAAAGTGAGGAAGAACATCTAAGACTTTCAGATTGACTAGGTGAGTACACCTTGTCCTGGGTTCGCCCTGACTCCTCGAGCTGCTCCCATATTCCTCTCATGTTTACTTTCCAAGATGTCTTAGTATCAGTGACCTTGACTTAGGCTTTCCATCTACCCCAAGAAGTTGGGGTAGGGCTAATCCATTTCATGGATTTCATGGAGTTAGAAGGTGAGGACCTGCCTCCTCTCACCTCTGCGAAGAAGGCCTTGAGCTTGTCCAGGTGCTGGAAGATGCTAGGTGAGTTAGTGTCCAGACGTGCAAGGCGCTGGGCTGCTTCCTCAGCGGACAGCCGAGCTGGATGTGGCTCCTGTGGGCAAGTGGCTGGTCAGCACCATGACATGGGCATCCCTGACCTGTGTCTTCCAAGCTGCCTTTACCTTCAGCAGCTGACAGGGAGTCTGCCCAAAGTTGCTGATAATGCCCTCCAGAGCCTTCCGTTCTCGCTCATCCACCACATGGTCCAGGTCCACTGCCCCTGGGTAGGCAAGCAGAACAAACAATATTCCCTCTGTGCCCTCTGCATGCAGCACTCCTTGTCTGTGCCCCAGCCCCGCCTCTCCCCCGCCCCCCAGCCTTGAGTGCAGATCACTGCCCACCTTCATAGGTGCAGTAATAGAAGACATTGAGGGCCTCCTCTGCCGCTGGCCCCCGCTGCTTGTAGCCAAAGATGAGGTCAATCCACTCGTGCAGGTGGGCGGACACATACTCTGACTCCTGGGGTGGGGGGGCAGTCAGTCTAGGGTGAGCCCAGCCCCACCCTGACCCTCGGCCCCATCTGTGTGCTCCTCACCAAAGCCTGGCGGTGCTGCTGGATGAAGTCCTCAGGAGAGCTGGCCCAGGGGGGTAGCACCACGTCGCCCACCTTCTCATTGGTCAGCTGGAGGCAGCCAAGGTCAAAGCCTGGCACAGAGGACTGGATCAGCTGTCTTGCTGTGCCATCTTCACCTGCTCCCTGGTTATCCCCTGGCCAGTCTGTTCTCTTCACTTCCCCCTCACCCCCCACAGCTCCTACCATTCTGGTTCTCCAGAAAGTCAGGGAAGTAGAAGAACTCTGGGATGAGCTCCTTCACATCAGCAGGGCTTTCCAGGCGGGCCTGCCAAGCTGCCGCCACGGAGTGGAACTGCCGGTCAGAACAGTCAAAGCTGGGGGAGGATATGGGCCAAAGTGAGGTCGGGAGACGGGGGACATGGAAGGAGAAGGCGTGGCTGGGGGAAAGAAGGGAGCCAGAGGGCTGAAGATGCCTGGAGGACCTGCCTCTTCCCCTCCTCTGCCCCTCCACCCACCCATCACCCACTGGGCCCCACCGGCCACTCTGCAGCTGGACGTGCAAGGAGGTGAAGGGTTCCATGCGGATGAGGTAGTGCATCACGCCCGCTGCATTGGAATAGTGGGTGCCATAGTGGAACTTGTCAATCGTGCCAGCCGGGTCCTCAAAGCTCTCATACCTGGAGCCACGATTAGGGGAATCAACGGAAACCCTCCCCTTGCCCATCCCAACCCCCAAGTCCAGCCCACCCATGTGCTCACTTCTCCCTCACGAGCTGGGCATGCTTGGGGTTCACCACACCGATGGGCTTGGACAGGTCCCGGAAGACGGCGGGGTTGCTGAGGTCCAGGGTTGGGGACACGTAGTCCTGTAGGACCCAGGGGAACTGGCCGCCCACCCGGGCAGGGGGTGTATGAAGGCCCCGATGACCTAGCTGCCCACCCTGCCCTGCCCTCACCCTCAGAAGATGGGGATGTACCACTTGGGGGGGCCATACAGGACCAGGACGGACTGTCCTGGAGCAGGATTCCCTCTGGGAGAACAGAGACTAAAAGGGGAGGCTGGCTGTGGGAGGTGGGCAGGGAAGAGGCAGCACCCACCCAGCTCCAAGCTCAGGGTCTGGCCCACCATCAGTGCCTGCACTTGGTTGAACCAGGGCTGGCAGCCCAGAGGGGCAGGGATGGGGTGTGCAGCAGGCCCTCACCACAGGATATTGAGACAAGTCGTTGTAGGTCCGCCCCGCAATGGTATTGAGTTGCATCAAGTACTCGAAGTTGGATATCTCACGCTGCACCCATTTCTGGGGAACAGGCGCAAGAAAGAAGTGAGCCAACTGGGCTGTCCAGCGGTCTTCCCTCAGGGTCCCAGTCTCAGCCCCCATCACCATACACCCCCGAGTTCTTACCTGAGTGAGGCCAGAGGCACGTAGCATCTCCTGGGGGGAGCGGCTGCTTAGGTAGCCTTGGCTAGGGGGTCGCAGGCGCAGGAGCAACGAGTATACCTGGTTCCGTACCTGGGTGTGGGGTGGGATGGGGCGTGGTGGGGTCTTGGGGGCCTGGCAAGGCGATGACGCTGTGGACCCGCCCACTTTGGGCGGGAAGTTGAGGAAGTAGTTCGCCTGATCAATGAAGAAGAGCTCAAGTGCTGAACGGCGCAGGTTGAAACGCCGAAGGTGGACTTCACGCAGCTGGGCCAGCGGGCGCCGGAAGTCATGGCCGATACCTGTGGGGAAGGACAGCAGGTCCAGGAGTCAATTGGCCTGGCCCCACCAGACCCCCGCCATGCTCTGCCATCATGACGTTGGAACATACCCTCCTCTGTTTCCACACGCTCGGTGCTGCCATCGTAGAAGTACACATGCTGTGTGGTGACCTCCAGCGTCCCTGGGACCACAGCCACCACCGTGACTAGTTGGCACTCAGCTGTCAGCACCAGCTTCTCGTGCTGTTCGTCCAACTCTGCCGCCTCCATCCTAGACACCAGTACCCGCTTCAGGCTCTGGGTTCCGGGACCCCCCTCCCAACAAGCCCGAGGACCACCAAGTGCCAGCAAGTCACTATCTTATACCTCATGGAGGACAGGAAGGAGCTGCCCAGGGTCTGGCGCTCACTGGCCCCCAGCCACACCCCCAACCTGTATCTCTGACTGTCTTGTCAGTTCTGTCAGTCCACCAATGCCTACCCGCAGCGCCTGCCTTGGGCCCATGCTGCTCTGGTTTGTGTTTCATAGTCCTGCTCTGGGGTGCCTAGCCATGATAAAGCAACATCGGTCCTGTTTGAAAGCTTCCTCCAACCCCACAGCTGATTCTGAACAGTCCCTTTAGGGCGTTAGCCCTGCAGCCAAGGAGGGAATGGGCTCAGGAACCAAGAACCAATCCCATGGCAGGCATGCCCACACTGGAGCAGACCTTCGCTCGCCCCGCAGCCAGCTCTCTCCTAGTCCCACTCACGCGCTCTCCAGCGCAGCCAGCTCGTCCTCCCCCAGCTGGTCTTCCTGCAGCTCCCCGGGCAAAGTGCTGACTTTGGCCTCTTTGGTCACTGCTAAAGGCAGCGAGGTGTCCTCGGTGGGTGTCAGAGGGGCCTCACCTACAAGAGACCAAAGGGTGCTCAGCCAGAGCTAGGCAGGACAGGGATGTGAGGTGGGTGGACCCAGCTCAGCACTCCTTCTCACCCAGGTTGTCACGCTGGGCACTGGCTTCCAGGTGAGGATTGAAGTGATGGTTGGGCACCAGCTTCAGTCGCATGCGAGAGTACGTCTCCGCACTGGACAGCTTCCAGTGAGGGGTGGGTGGGTCCCTGCAGGTATGTCCCCAGCGTGGTCATGGTTGGGGGGTAAACCACCCCATTCCTCCCAGGTGTCGCTCAAACACAGATTAGAGCTCCAGACCCTCTCTCAAGACCTGCCTACCCTACACCAGCCCAAGCCCTGCCCACCTCAGGGCCCAGGCCCCACAAGGGCTGGAGAGCTGACGCCACAGCGCCCCCCAGTGCAGCATGGCGGTGGAGTGCTGTGCAGCCTGCTGCTTCAGGGCTCCTATGAAGCGTAGCCCTTCCATGCGAGCTCGCCGCTGCGCAGGTTCCAACACCAGCAGCTAGGGGTGAAGGAGGACAAGGCCATGAGTCTCACTGACTGCTTCCTGTTCTGTTCCAGTTTCTTCACCCTGTCCCATCAGCTGTTCCCCAGGCCACACACCTGGAAGGCCCGACGGCTATATGGCCGCTCCTGCTGGCGCCGCTGCCCTCTGCTCATGAGCGTGTCGTAGCAGGCATTCCAGAAACCTGACATGAGGTCATGGCTCTTAGCATAGGTGTCCATTTCAAACTGCGACATGGCAGGCTGTACCTGGAGGATGGCAAGGAGTGGAAAGAGACCAGTACTCAACACGGGCCCCAGCCTCCTGACCCAGCTTCTCTCCCTGTGCCCCCACCTCCAGGCACCTGCTTGTCGATGAAATGGCGCCATTCTGGCGTGGCACAAAAGGCCTGGAAGTCCTCAAAGAAGGTGGGGCTGCCATTGGTTGGTGGCAGGGAAGGCAGCCCCCACTGCAGCCCCAGTGGCTTGTAGGCACGATCCAGCAACGTGCGCACAAGTGGCACCAGCCAAGAGTAGCGTTCCGTGGCGGCAGCAGTCACAGCTGGGGGCCCTGCGCCCTTGGTGGTCATCTCGGAGTGGGTGGCGTTCAGCGCCCGGGATAGCACAGCTTCTAGCTTAGAGAGCACATAGCAGGCCTCCTCGCGGCGCATGGGCACTGCGGTCTGCAGCAGCGCGTGCAGCTTCACGTAGGCCTGTGCATGCAGCTGTGAGCAAAAAAGGCAAGTGTGGGTGGTGCCTGGCCACCCCCACTGCTCCCTACACTTGCCACCCCCTTCTGCTCTTCACCCCATGCTCACCTGTGGGTCTTCCAGCTGGATGTAGCCAAGCACCAGGCGCAGGCCAATCTGTGCCATCTCCCGGAGGTCCGCCGTGCCATTGGCCAGGTGTGGCCAGGCTTCCAGGCGATCAAGCAGGCTGCACACACCTTCAAAGAGCTGCCACACACACCATAATAGAGGTAGTGTCACCAGAGGAGGAAAGGAGTCCATGGGGAGGGAGCTAGATAAGGTTTGGGCTAGGGGCCCGGGAGGAGTTTGTATATACAAAGCCCACACTCAGGCACCAATGTTAATGTACCCATGACTGCATGTGTGTTCATTCACCTCCCAGACCCGGTGCTGCCAGCTCATGTGAACACACACGCCTACACGGCTTACCCTTCTGAGCTGTCTTACCTTTTCACTCCACAGCTCCTGATTACCATGGCCCTCAGCACACAGGAAGTCCTGCAGCAGGCGCAGAAGCCAAAGTGCCTGCTGGGTAGGGTTGACCAGGACCCCAGGGGGCCCCTCTTTGATGTCCGTCAGGGCTGACTCCAGCATCATTTCCAGGAGGCTGGGGGGTGGGTGAGGAACTCAGCTCTCTATCACCTCCTTATCCATAGTCTTCCAGGAGGCCCCAACATCCTGAGTTACCCCCTTACCTGCGCTTGATGCAGTCTGGGGGACGCACAAGTGTGGCTGAGGCCCCCAGCTGAGTGAGCACCGAGAAGACCTGGCCACGCTCCCTCCAGGCAGCCTCGTCACTGTCTGCCACACCCCGCCATGTCACCGAGAATAGCACGTAGGTGAGTAGGTTGCACAGCTCCTCCTCAGAGGTTTGCTATGGGCACAGGTGGGCAGCGTGAGGTGTGGGCTGGGGTGGGGGACTGACCCCCATGCCATCTATGTTTGGAACCCCCTGTCTACCCACTACAAGGGGTTCAGCCTACAAGTCGGCCTGGCTGCCTGGAGTCCAGGAAGAATCCTGGGTTCTCATTGACTCCTTAGAGAAGATGAGGCAGTTCACAAAGTTATCCCACAGTCCTCACAAGCCTTAAGAACTCTGAAACTTTCTAGAAAAATGCCATAGAATCTCCAAACCCAGAAGCACAAGGCAGGGCTTAGAGCTATTCCACCCATAGGCCCTGGAAAACCTCTACCTTTCTGAAATGTGGCTGGCACCCCTTTCTCTCCATCTGACTCGCCCTGTCCTGGGATCCCACTGGGAAGGTAACTGCAGACAGAGCTACAGAGGGTGGCACTAGGTTCACCTGGCAGCCGCAGGCCTGATACACAATGGGGACACATCTTGGAAAGACTATGCCACTTGCACTGGGTTCCAGCACTAACCCCTGGCTGGTGGTAAGCCTCACCTGAGGGTTGCTGGTATTAGAGGTGTTATCTCCACTGACGGTGGGCTCTGGGAGGCTGCCATCCTCCAGCACATTGGAGAGACTGGAGCTGTGGTGGCCAGGGGCAGCAGGGAAGGGCCGGGGTCCATCGAGTGGGGAAGGTGTTCCGGGATAGCTGGCTGGAGTAAGGGTCCCACTGCTGCCACCAGTAGTATTGCCTGAGCCCACACTGGCCCGTTCCAGGCCCAGGTCAAAAGGTGAACAAAAGGGGGAAAGAGCGTGGTACAAGGCATCAGGGTCAGGGCAGGTCGCCTCTGAGGGCAGGAAAACTTCGGAAGACTCAGGTGACTCAGTGGGTGGCTTGGTTAAGGCTGACTCTGGGGAAGTGGACACTTCTGGGGTCAGAGGCAGGGGGCTGTCAGCTGTGGCAGCCTCCAGGACATACAGCCGGGTTAGCACGTCCTGCCAGCCGGCTTGTTGGGCCAGCAGCTGCACTACGTCTGGTTGTCTGTAGATGAGGTGGAAGAGCTGTGAAGTAGACACAGAAAGTGAGAGATACACTGGACCGCTTGCCCTGCACCCTCCTTCTTGGGCTTTTGCAGACCCCTCATCACAGGCAGGCAAAGGGGGTAGAAGCCCCCGGACCATACATACACACTTACCAAGCGACAAATGTCTAGCCGGACACTGAGGTCAGCCTGCAGGGACAGCTGCACCACAGCCAACAGATCTGAGAGGTTGAGGTAATCTGGAAGAATGGCCAGAGGGGACTTGAGGCACTGACCCCAGTAGGGGCTGTGCTCCCGCTGCTGGCTCATGCTGGCCCCTTTACCAACACCTTCCCTATTGCCACCTGCCCTGTTTCCTGCATCATTGTCACCCCTCCACTTGGTCTTCCTCTCAGCCCCAACCAGATTGTACCTGCCCCCAGGAACAGCTTGCAGAGGCCCTGGCAGAGCTGGGGGGAAACAGTCCCCTCGGGCAGGCAGGTGACGAGCCCCTGAAGGCCACACTCTCCCAGTCGGAGCCGCTGGCGGCTCCGCTCAGGTAAGCGCTCGTTCTGCTGCAGCTTGCATAGGATCTGTGTGTTGGGGTGCAGAGAGAGGAGGTGTCATCATGGGAAAGGAGTCCCAGAAGAAAGGGAAGTCACTGCACAGGTACGTGGCTCTCAGAGAGGCCTGTAAAGCTAGCTTTATCTACTAGCCCTAGTCCTGTTCACCTCTTTGGACCTCAGGCAGGGGCCGCAGTGAATGGAAAGCCAGGGTTGGGGGTGGGCTGGGTATACCTTGCAGACTCGGTCAGGCAGCAGGGGCAGTGACCTTGGCCGCACCAGCAGTGCCAACAGCACCTCAAGGTTCCCTGGCTCGAGTAGGAAGACAGCTAAAGACTCCTGTGCTGGAGAGGACTGCAGTAGTGCCAGCAGTAGGTCCAGGGCCCCCACCACCTGAGGATACAAAGTCTCTCACTGGGCTGGGTCCCCTCAACACGTGGTCCACACACCACCCCTCACCCAAGCCCCATTCTTGCCAACCTTCAGCCTACCTGGCTATCATCACCCGCTGCGACCAAAAAGCTCAGCACGACCTGCATGTCATCAACAGAGGAGCTCCGGACCAGGAACTCCCGGGCCAGACCCAGGAGCGAAGTCTGCACAGTGCGCAGGTCGTCAGCCGCTAGAGGGCGCTCCCGCTGCGGGCTGGGCCAATCCCAGCAAGCAACACCCACCCAGGACCAGAAGGCAGGGGCACAGAGGGTAGAGAAGAGGGAGAGTGGGCAAGTGAGCTGGGGAACTGAACCGTCCTGTCCCCAAGGCCAAAGGCCACTGTGTTAGCCCCCTGGCCCATCTGCCCTCCCACCAGCCTCACCTGTAGTGGATGCGCAGGGCATCCAGGATGAACTGAACTCCATACTTCTTCCGCAGCTTCTGTCTATGCTCACGGACTATGCTTGACATGTACTGGATGTGACCTGAGTGGGCATCAGCAGAGGGCTCAGGCCGCCGGGCTGAGCTGAGGCCCCGTCCCATCCTCCAGGACAGGGCCATAACCACCAGACACCCCAAATGGCCCAAGACATATAGATCACCCACAGTGGAGTTGTAACTTCTCAGACCTTCACTCCACCTTCCCCTCACCAAGTCCCCATACCTACCAAGGCGTACAGCAAAGTCACTGAGCGTCCAGAGATGAAAGTTGAAAAGCAAATGCTGATACAGTAGATAGAGGAGGGGCCCGTTGCCTTCAGCTGCCACCTGCTCCATCAGCAGCTGGGCAGACATGAGCACATTCATGTCCATCGTCCAGCTGGGGACCTGGAGTGGGACAAGGAGCTGGGTAAGCTGACAGACCCTGCCTGTCTGCTGTCAAGCCACCCAGATTCCACCCTGCTCTTCACAGGCACATGAACAAACATCCTGCCTGCTCAAAAACCTTCAGTGATCTCCAGCTATCTCTGAAGCGCAGGCTCCCACCATGCAGGACTCCTGCTCCAAGCTGTGCTGGCATTTCTCCCAGACCCTCTCAGCCAAACCTCGTCCAGACTTTCAAGACGCCACTCAAATGCCACCTCTGCCAGGAGGCTCTTCCTCACTAACAGGGCATCATGTCCCCCTTTCATGGCCTCCCCACCCAATCCCCTTGTTCAGGACAGCCCACTCCCCGCCAGCTCCACCAGGTCCCACCTTGCGCAGGAGGGCCCCGATGATGGCAGGCCCCTGGCATTGTAGCAGGCTCTCCTGGTTGACAGTGTGGCCCTGCAGGAAGTTCCGCACCATCAGCAGAAAGGCAGCCACTGCATTCCTTTCCATTCGCTCCTCTGCTGGCCGCCAGGAAAGGAACAGATGGTGTTAAGGGCCTGCCAGTGGTCACAGGACCCTCAGACACTCCTGCCCCCAGCATGCCAACCCAGGAGTCAGGGATTCTTACCTGAGGACTTGCCCAGTGGGAGAATCAGGCCCTGAGTGTTATGGCTAGAGGTGAGTTCAGGCCCCACAAGGTCATGTGTTTCGGCTGGGCCTGCCTCAGCCTCTTGCGGCCGTGCCGCCACTTGCTCCAGCAGGGGCAGCAGGGCACCCATGCCTCCCACACAATTCACCACATCCTGGGGATTGGGGAGACAGCTGTGAGAGAGCAGGTCCCAGCCATTTCCTGGGACCCACCCTAGCAGATCTACCAGTCTGGGAACCTGGAAGTTTTCCTCTCTTCAGAGGAAAAGTCCTCCCAGGACACAGTGCCCCTGCCCAGCCCACCCTGCCCATGGTCATGGTGCTGCACATGCTGTCCCCAGCACACACACCTTCACATCCCAGGTCTCCACCCTGTGGCCCGTCAGACGGCCATCCAGCCCATGGCCAGGGGACAGGTCCAGGCAGATGTTGTTCTTATAGGCCTGGGGGCAGGGGGTGAGCAAGCGACAAGGGTCAGATGGAGGGGGCAACACATAGAGTGTAGAAGTCAGGGGGAGTTAGTAGGGCTGAGTCAACTACTTCCCCCCTTACCCACCCCACACATACCTGAGGTGAGTAATGGAGGAGGAGCTTTGTGCCAAGTTCATGTAGTTCCCCCTCAGGCTTGAAGGGTGCTGTTTCGTTGGGCCCTAGGGCATGGGTAGGGAGCTTCAGACCTGGCTGGGCCTTTGGCTAAACCCTATCCAGTGCCTGCTCTTCTCTGCTCAGAGGACAGGCTGTAGGGACACGTTCTCTTCCCTGGGCCCCTAGCTTCTATCCTGGGCATTTTGTAAGACCCAACCTCTTGGGTCTTGGGCAATGGGGAGGGGCTGGAGCAGGCAGGGTGGATAACAGTGCATACCTAGGGTGTACAGGACGTGCAGGGCTGGCGTCTGCAGGGCTTCATGGAAGATGGCCACAGCCCCCAGCTTTCCCTCCAGGGACGTGGGGCTGCCCCACCGAGTGTCCTGAGTGCCTGCAAGGGTGGAGCTGATGCTGCCCTCCTGCAGGGGGGCCACCAGCCCAGACCCCCAGCCGAGCCCTGTGGTGGCTGGGACGGACTGGGAGCGGGTGAGGGAGGGATGAGTGTGAGCCAGGGCAGCGGGGGCTGATGGCGCAGGCAGCCCCGTGGTGGTGGTCGTTGTACGGTGCCCAGCAGAGCCGATACAGCAGGAGGAGAAAGGCTGCGGGGCCAGGGTTGGGGGATGTTAAGGCCACAGCAAGGCCTGGGGTTCCACCTGCATCCACTTCCTCACAGTGACCCCCAGGCCTGCACAGACCCCAGAGGCTGAAGTCCGAGGCCTGTCTGGGGAGTGGGGAACACAGAGGGTCCAGGCCCCACCCTGTCCAAATCCCTCCAACCACTCAAGTCCTCCCCCAACCCTGCTTAGCACACCTCACAGAGGGAGGGGAAGCGTAGGGGAGCTGTCTTGACTAGATGATCATCTTTGTAGACATGGACAAGGTTCTGGCTGAAGGGCCGGCGCACATGGACAATGGCCACACGGTGCTAGAAGAGAAGCCGCATCAGGTGAGGGTTGGGACTTGGCACTCCCTCTACCCACCCCAGGCCATGAGGATGGATGCTCACCCAGACAGAGTCGGCAAAGGGTACGTCAGGCAAGCTCATGGTGAAGTACTCCTTCCGGGTACACACGGCCACTACCAGGGTCCCAGCTGCCGTGAAGAAGGCCTCAAACCCTGAGCCGCTGCTGTTGAAGAAGCTGGGGGCAGGCCAAGTCAGTTATGCCTACTTATTCTGTTCACCCTGGCACTGTGCCCTGGTCCCTGGAAGTCACCTACCTGTACAACTGCTTTCTCTGGAGAGGCCGGCTAGGAGCCATGGCAGGTGTTGGAGCAGTGGGGTGCAGACAGAGCCAGGCATGGAAGGTGAAGCCAGGTCCGGGCCACCGCTGCACAGGAGGTACCATAATACCCGCCATGCTATGTGTCAGGTCGAAGTAGCGCAGGGCTCGCGCAGGGCCCTGGTGCCGGGCCATGCCTGATAATACCCGAATGATGGCACCCGCGTGTCGGGCATTCCCAGACTCTGGTCCATCCAGCCCTGAGTCCAGCCCCGGCGGGGGGCGCAGCAGGCGACGCAGCTCCAGGGGCCTTAGTGACACACGACCCAGGGCTTGTAACAGCGCCAAAAGCTGCTCTTGGCAGCGGGCCCCCAGGGCTACCCCTGCACTGAGAGTCTCCAACAGGCAGCCCACCAGGCCTGCCTGCACACAGGTGGCACGACTGGCAGAGCAGCTGTCACAGAGCCCCCAGAGGCGTCTTGCGAGGAAGAGCCGCAGCTCAGCCGTGGGCAGGGTGGGCAGCCACTGCATCAGTACCAGCACCGGCTGCTCATTGCGGATTGCTGGTGGTGGCCATGTGCTATGGTCGCCCTCCACAGCCTGCGGGTGGAGAGAATGTGATAGTTCCTGGGCAACTGGTGTGGAACAAGCCAGCCTGCCAACCGTGGGGCTTTCTTTTTCAATTTCAGTTTCCTTGCCTATAGCATGGGAAGGCAACATGCGCCAACCTCTCCTGCTTACAGGTGTGTTCGAGGCTCAGGAAAGTCAGAGTGGTGTGGAGGGCTGTCACTCCTACCAACAGTCCCTCAGCACCACTGACCCCTGGCTTCCAGTCTGGGTTGGCCTAAGCCCCAACTGCATGTTCCCAACCTGATCCTTAACTTGCTAATGTGCAGCCCTTTCTGGGCCCCTTCAGCCCAGAATCCTCATCCCAGTGACACTGCCACAAGTGGTCAGGCCATAGGTCACACTATGTTATGTACTGGCCACAGTCAACACAGGCCCCCAGCTCACCTCCCATGGTAGCCCTGACTTAGTCTTGGCTGTCCTGGGGACCCAAGCCCCTGTCCTCACCATGTTAAGCAGTTCTTCCAGCAGCCGATGGGTGGGGGGACCGTGGCTCTGCAGAACCTCATGCAGCTGAGGGTAGCCGATGCGTTCCTTAAACACCTCCTACGTGGGGTTGGGTGAGAAGGGTAAGTGTGTACATGGGCCCCAGTGCAAACCTGCACCCCATGGAAACCTTGAAGGAGGCATCAATTTTCAGGGCTCCCTTGCCTGGCTCTCTGGATCAATATTAGCAGGGTGGGTGGCTGCAGAGGGAGGCAGGGTGTGGAGCCACCTCCAAATGCTGCAAATGGTGGGGAGCCCACAAGGATTCATCCCCCATCAGCACTGATCCAGCTCTCAGCACTGACCAAGGACCATGGCAGCCCAGTGGGCTAATCTTTACCCTAGAGAGCAGGACAATCATATCCCCAGCTGACTTGCTCTAATAGCCACCAACCAGGCCAACTCTGGGGCTGTGTGATCAATTTATTTTTTTTAAAGATTTATTTATTTATACAAGAACTGGGCTACAGGCCAGAGGCACGGGAGGGTGAGAGAATTCACCAGAGACAGAGCAGTGAGTAGAACAGGCAGATGGACCGAAGCACACTGCTGAGGGGAGTAGCAGGCGAGAGAGGAGAGGTCTGCTGCGCCATGTGGGAATCTCCCTGTCCGGCTGGGAATCGAACCAGTGCTGCAGAGGCTTCGGACAGCTTCACAGAGCTCAACCTGCTGCGCCACCAGGGAGGCCCTGAGTGATCAATTTAACTCCTTCCCCATCCCCTACTATCATTGGAGAGCAAGTGTCCTCACCTTGGCTGAGGGGGAGTCACTCATGATGCATGTCAGCACCCTGACAACGTGGACTGCAATGGCATCTGCGTCCTGGTCCAGTACCTTGGGATGGAGAGGGGCTGTCAGGAGGGGCAGATGCTAGGGTGTCACAACTGGCAACCCCTTGAGTTAAAGGGTACAAAGCCAGCAGCTGGCACCCCAAGGCACGGGGTCCTGGGAGTGTGGCAACACTGTCTGCACACCATGTCTTCTACTCCTTGCCCAAACTACTATGGCCCTCACCCTGACTCTAGGGCCTTCTTGAGCAGCTTGGCAAGACCCACTCTGACAGAGAGCCAAGGAAGAAATCAAGGCTGGGAAGGGCCTCACCAGGGCACATCAACAGTAGACCCTCTTGCTGAACCCCTATCCCGCCGCGCATTGTCTGGTGGATGGACCTCCACACCCACCCATCCCCACCCATGCTAGACACACACGTGCAGGGAGGTCAGCGAGTGTCCCATCACCCATGATGATTAACAGGAGGTTGGGGAATTTAGGAAAGATCAATCACAGGGTATTAGAACCAGAAGAACCTTCGAGACCTTTGAGACCTACCCTGCCTCTTGCCACCTGGTCCAGGTGGAGACACTGAAGCTGCCCTGGCTGAACCAGACAGCCAAGAGCATGCTGCTCCCTCTCCCTGACCTACCCTACCATGAGGAGGTGGGGGTTCAGGAGCAGTTAGAGAGCATATCAGCAGGTGCTGGGCCATATTTTGGCCCCAGGGAGCTCCTGGTGCCTGCTCTGCCTAACTCTTGACTGACCTCAGGCCTCTTCTGCCTCTCTCATTTGTAAATATAAGGCGTAGCCACCTTCCCTCGCTAGCTTTGTAGATGAACAGCCAGACAGGCTCTAGAAAACGGCCAAAACATGGGGCTGCCTCACGAAGACAAAACCAGGGTGGTGCTCTGCAGCTGGGGTCCAGGGGGCGAGCAACCAGAGGTGCGCCACCTGGAAGGCCTCCAACTGACAGCCTGCAGCCTCACACAGCCCCACACAAGGCCGAGGCAGGGAGGTCAACACGAGAGCATGGGGACTGCAGTGACCTGCTTAGGGCAGGTGCAAGGACCCATGGAAAGCAGTGGTCCCCTGTGGGGGACATGTCTTTCTGCGAATGACTACAGCCAAATTCTGAGGCATCTGGGCTTTTGTTTCTCCTCTGTGAAACAGGGGTGGGTAGTTGAGTTTCGAAGGTTCCTTCCAGCCTGGCACAGCTAAATCCCAGCTCCCAGTAGAACACAAGACAGGGCACAGACCACTCCTGTCCCATTCCCTAGGATGGGACGTGGGACAGAGGGTAGACAGCATGGGAGACCCACCCCCCCATTGCCAGGCCACACCAGGCCTTACACATTTGTATCTCCTTATTCCCCTGCTTAGTGCAGGAAAGGGTCAGTGAGGAGCCTCAGGGGGTGGGTGCCCAGGGAGGTGAGTGCCTGAGCTGGTCAGCCCCAGGGTGGTACCTTCTGGACATCGGGCTCGGTCAGTAACCGGGTAGCCAGGTCACTGTCCCCCTCAGGGGGCGCCCGGGCCTGCAGATACAGCTGTGGGGGAGGGGAAGGGCAAGGGTGAAGGAAGCAGGAGAGAAAAGAGGAAGATGGAGAGGGGCAGGATTAGAGCAGGGCCTAGAGCAGCATGTCAGGGCTCTGCCTCAGAGGGAGGGAGGTGCCCTGGGACCCAGGCCAGTGCCCTACCAGGCTCTAGGGAATAGCAGAGGATCCGGCTGCCCAGGCCCTGCTCAGAGGAACAGAGTTGGTGGGTAGGGGGTGGGAATTGGGCAGGAGTAGGCACTGCATCTAACAACAGTGGACCCCTCATCCTACCCCTGTACCTGGAGCTAGAGAAAAGGCAGACAATGAATGGGCATGGGCAGCCCCCATTTTTCCAAAACACCTTCCTATGGGATTCAGAGTCATCCTATGCCCCAGGCTCTGTCCTTGTCCATGTCCCAGGCCCTCCCAATGACCTACAGGTCATCCCACCAGTCAGAAACCCCAAGTTGGTTCCAGCCCAAGTTTGCTCGGCAGCAGCTTAGCACCCACATGTGCATGGGTCTCAGCCTCTGGGATCTAGGCCCTTTCAGCTCAGCCTGGGCCCTGCTCACCTTGCTATTCTGGATGAGACGGATCAGGTGTTCAAAGCAATTGTTGCTGAGGAAGGTGGCCTGCAGCACTGGCCGGTCCTCACAGGCCAGCATCATGGGGATGGCATCTGTGGAAGGGTCAAGGGTCAGGTTATGCCCTAATGCCCTCCCAGCAGCACCTTTGGTTAGTCTTAAACCTTCCCCATGCCACCCACTTTTCTATCATCACTTGAGCCTTCCCCTCCTGGTGCCACCTCTCCAAGAGTCTGGAAGCCCATACCCACCGAGCATGCTGACCCGTAGAGTGACGAGGGCCTCTTCAGGGCCTGGGCTTGGCCCCGCTGGCCAGTCAGCATTAAGAACTCGGAAGTAGCCCTCGAGCAGGGTGCGGAGCTCTGGTCCGCGGTGGGGTGTGCGGCTGGCGTGCAGAACATGGACTGCACCCACCAGTCCCTCTAGCGCCAGGAGCACTAGGCGAGGGTCCTGGGCTGGCCGTCGCCCCCAGTCCCGAACTACAGCCAGCAGGCCCTGCACAGAACCAGTGCTCACAGCCATCTGTCCGTTCTCCTGCAGGTGTGGGCAGAGACGCTCAGTGGGCATGGGGCTCACCCAGCAGAGACCCCTAGACAGCTGCCCACAGCTCCTCCCTGCCTACCTTCCCTCCTGCAAGGATGGCACCAAAGAGGTGGATGAGTCGCAGCAGCAGCACCGGAGGCAAGCGATCTGCATCCTGTAGGCTCTCTGAGTAGGGGGAGTGAGCAGGGCAGGACAATGTCACCAAGGCCGCAGGGCTTTGGTGCTACAAAGACTATACAGAGGTGGGTGCTCTGAGGAGGGGCTGGGGGACTGGGCCAAGAAACAGGGCTGTGAGGCCCATCTAAGAAGGTGAGTTCTGCCCTGAGGAGCCTAAAAAAGTCCTAACTCTCTAACATGTGTGTGGGGACAGCACTTCTTTGGGAAGCTTGAAAGGAACATGGCCCTTCTCCAGGAGTCTAGCACCCAAATCCTTAAGCCCTAAAGTGGAGACTCCAGGGTGAATACATGCCCCCTCTCATCTGCCTCCACATGGCAACCCTGGGTTAGTTTCTCAGATGCAAATCTCCTGGTTCCTCCACCCAGTGACAGTTGGAGCTTCCTGTGACCTGCTCTGTGTCTACCGTAAATGCCCCCATCCCTCCCAGTGCCCCTACTTGGGACTTCTAGGGGCTTTCACAGCTTCATGTGTGGGAGGCCCGCCTGGCCTTGCTTTGGCAAACTGGACAGGATGCCAGGTCACGGATGAAACCCAGAGAGCAGAAAGGACCAGCCCTGGGTCACATGGGCGGGAGGTGGGGTGGGGGGCAGGGGAGCAAGAGCCGCAGGGCTAACTTGATTGAGGTGGGAGTGGGTGGGAGGCCTCCGGGTCTTTTGAGGTGAGGCCTGAGAAAGGGAGTGGGTCATGAAGGGAGTGGCAACAGTATGGGCAAAGGCCCAGAGTTAGGAAAACTCCGTGCATTTTAGGAATGAGAAGCCAGGGATATGGCTGGCGAGCAGAGAACCAGTGTAGCTGGAAAGGAAGGCTGCGGGAGGAGTAGGACTTGACCCCAAAGGGGTCAGGTCACCACTGAGGGAACAGAATCCAGTGTATGTTGTGAGAAGTACTCAGGCTGCAGGAGAAGGGAGGCGGGGGGGCTCCTGGGTTCTCCCCTCTGGGAGCTATTGCCCAGCCCATCTAAACACTGGCTACTCTATCCAGTGAGAGGAGAGAGAGTAGCTAGGAGAAGACGGTCACTGGGCAATGGCCAGAGACATCCGGGGGTGAGCTTCTCTGAGTGAGGGAGCAGCACGTGGAGACAACAGTCTAGACACTGTCCTGAGGAGGGGTAGAGACTGGGTAGAGGTTACAGGGACAAAGGGATTTGACTAGGGGTGTTAAGATGGTCGAGATCAGGACATGGTATGGTGGCTGGGAGGATCCAGAAGATGAGATGGAAAGAGGAAGGAAACTGACCACCCCCACCTGATGGGAGGCCTTCACTCCAGCTCAGAAAAGAAATTCCTCATTTTGCCCAGGCATGCCCTATCTCTCCTCTCTGCCTCTGAACTCTTAATACCTTGGGAGGTGGGCACTCAAATTCCTATGGTTCTCCCAGCCCCCTGTGCAGCCATCACTATAAGGGGGCTCTGTTCTGTTCATGGGAAGGGGCTCAGGTTTGGGGGTGAGGACAGGTGGGGCCAACTGGGGCAGGGGTGGGGCCTGACCTTGAAAGAAGTCGTTGAATTCAGAAGGCAAAGCCGCAGGAGGGAACTTGTACTTGTTCTTCTCCTTGGAGCTGATGACTTCCCTGGGGGTGGGGGTGGAAGGTGGACAGGGGCCAGGGTGAGGCTAAGCACTCATTCCTCCTGGTCATCACTTTGCCAGCCTGCAAAGATGCCCTCTCCCCCCTCCATGTCTTTACTACAGCATGTCTTTACTACACTTCGACACCTCCTTTCTCCAGTCTCCTCTGGGTCCTCTGGGTTGGGGGTCTGGCTCTTACCCGCTGTGCTGGCGCCGCCAGGTCTGGTAGGGGTCAAAGAGGCCCTCACAGAGGAGCAGGGCATGCAGGGCGATGTTTTCCAGTTGAGGCCCACTGCCCTCCGGCGGTGGTGGGGGTCCTTTTAGCTACGGGCATGGGGAAAGAGTGGATGGAGGTTAGTGGGGCTACTGCCTGCCTCCTGCCCTCCTCCCCCCAGGGTAGAGCCCACCTCACCTTGGCTACCAACCGGGTCAGCAGTGCCAACACTCGGGGCCCCAGCACTTGGCCCCAGCCTGCCTCTACATTCTCCGGGTTCCTGGGGAGCGAATGAGGAAAGAGATCATGGGAATATGCCAGGCCCACAGTTCTGTGCCTCCCCCGGAGAGGACCACAGTAACCCACCTGCAGAGGACAATGAAGAGCTTCAGCAGCAGCAGGGCTTGCTGCAGGTCCCCCTCGACCAGCTGCTCGGCCAACACATGCAGCGCGTCCAGCGGCAGCAGTGGTACCTCTGCCCCGGCCTCCTCTGGCCTACGGGGAGGGGTGTCACTGGGGCACCAAGGACCCCTCAGACTCCCTGTCCTACCCTTGCCCTCCATGCAGCTCTAGCCTCACCTGCGTGGCTCCAGAGAGGATAGCGAGATGCTCTTCTCGAAAGCACCCACAAAAGCCTTCAGCCACTGCTGCAGGTAGCCCAGGTCCTTCTGCAGGCAAAGGCGTTCAGGGAGCAGGGGGCAGAACGATGCAGGCAGAGGTGGCATGTGAATGGAGTTGAACATGGGATAGACAGGGTGGGGGCAGAGCAGTGGGGGTGGAGAAAGGGCGTGAAGGAAAGGTGGAGGAGGAGGGAGGGCAGGAGGTTGAAAGGTCAGAATCAGAGAATGGCTGTACATATTAACCCTTCTTCCAGGACCTCCCCTCTGCTTTCTTCAGACTGCCACCCTCTGCCCTCACCTCCCTAATCCTTGGGGATGCTGGTAGGGCCTGACAGAGGCAGGGGAGGGGCTTAAGTATACACTCTGGGGTGTGGCTGTGGCCCATACAGGTGCAGGGGCTGAAGATCTCCCACCTACTCCCAAAGCGTTGGTCTGGGTTCTGGCCTGCCACCTTTTCCTAGCTCAGTAGTTACCACCTCCAGGAAACCTTCCCTGACTGTAGATCCTAGGACACATGTGCAAGCAGACCCATGCACATGCACACACCCCCACAGGTACAGGCAGAATGTCTTATCTCACCCTGGGAACCTCACCCACCCTGGCCAGTTACCTGGACCCCTGGCCCCAGAGCTGGTTCCATGGGCAAGAGGGGCAGTGGCTGAGCCCCAGTCTGGGCGCCGCCAGGGAAACTTTGGTGTGAACGGGAAATGTCCCCTCCCGGCCCAGCCTGGGCAGGAAGCGCAGAGTCACAGTGGGGGAGGGGGACCGCTTCCTCCCGGCAGACCGCAGGGATGTTGGTGGGGGGTGCGGCCAGGGGCACCCAGGGCCCAGCAAAAGAAGCTTGGAGGGACCTGGCCTAGTGCTGGTGTGGGGTCAGGAACACAGAGGAAGAGGGTCATACTGCTCTGGGTTTGGTTTGTGGACCAAAAACTTGTTTTAAAGGCATGAGGTCAGGGGGCCTGGAGTCAGGGCAGGTTTAGAATCCTAGTCATAGTGCCTCTTATCTAAGGTACCTACAGCTCCCTGACCTGGGTCCAAGGTCCTCAGGCCCAGGCGACAATGTGGAGAACTCATTGGTTTATCCACTGTGTCCTTGCACCTGGCCCTGCTGAGTCCTGGCCTAAGCCCTGATTTGCTCCAACTTCTCAGCCCTTCCTAGGAGTAGGCCTGGCCTGGGCCTGAGCTCCTCTTTCCATTCCTTCCTCCCTCCCTCCATGCTGGCCCAATCTGAAACTTCTACCCCAACCAGTTGTTCCCAGAAGGTAACTTCCTTCCCAGGGGCACAGGGCTAGGGCAGGGACTAGACTAGAGGATGAAGGGTCAAAGGAAAGACAGCACCCAGCAAACTGAGGCTGCTCCCTAGCTGCCAAGCACCTCAACTCAAGGACCTCTAGAACTACCTTTGGATGGATGGCTAATTCTGGCCACTCAGAAGCCTCAGTAAACGGGGCCAGGTCCTCAAGAAACCTAGCAGAGCAGTCTCCCACCCTGTCATTGGCGCCTTCCTTCCTTGTGCATTTTGACATCAATCTGAGACCCAGGCTGCTCAGAGAGGGGCAGAGGTCATCAAGATGCAGTGTCTGTGACTTTTTGACTGTCAATGACCTTTTGCGACCTCTTTACCTTCTGCTACTGGTAGCCTCCCTGCTCATCTACCTCTGCTCTCCACCAACCTGCATGTACATCCCTAAAACACCAGAGCAGGTTGAGACTCTAAGACCACTTCTTTTTTTTTTCTTTTTTTTTTTTTTGCGTAGAAGAATTGGGGTGTAGGCCAGAGGTGCAGGGGGATGAGAGGAATCACCAGCTCCAGACTGGGGAGCAGAACAGGCGGATCTACTGAAATACACTGCTGTGGGGAGCAGCAGGCAAGACAGGAGAGGTCTGCTGCAGCATGTGGGTCAGCTCCCTGGCTGGGGATCAATCCCAGGCCATAGCAGTGATAGTGCTGAGACTTGATCCCTAAGCCACCAGGGAGGCCCCGACTTAGACAACTTCTTTTGAACTCTGCCATTGCAGATGGGGAAATGGGGGATTTCCATGGGGAGTGTCACATCACTATCACAGTTTCATCTGTATTTTGGAAGATGATGGAAACCAGGCCACAGCTCTGGCCAGGACCACTCCTGATTGCTAGCCTAAGCTGAACATTTGACTCCACAGATCCCTGTCTACCATCAAACTGGTCACCTCTCACCCAAAATGTGGCTCCTTTTTGTCCACCGCACCTCTGCTGAGCACCTAAAAACCCAAATTTGACCATTCTGTTCCTAGACCCACCCCAATCTGAAAATAAGGCTCAGCTGCTGAGCCTGTCATTGCAGGCCCCTATTCCGGCCAAAGCCTGCTCCACGGGCCTGTCTGTCCCTCCCAATCTGTGGTTCACACTCTTCTGGCCAGGTTCTGCCCACCCCAGACCCCACTGCCGGGTGTGACTTGGGTTGCTGGTACTTAAGCAGGAGTCCTCTACCATCCTTGTGGCCAACATTTGCATCAGCCCTGGGCAGGCTCCTCAAACGCTGTCCATTCCTGTTTTCTGTTCTAGAACCACAACCACTGTCTGTCTAGTCCAGCCAACTTTCAGCAGATTCAGGCTTGGCTGTGTTCCGGGCTGAAGCAATCAAGAACCTCGGTGAGTTCTGAAGGGGGCAGGAGAGATCTCTAAAACACAGCACTGGGTGGGGTCGGATTAGTTGTTTGTCCTACCTCTGTGGGCCTCACTTCTCCCTAGGAGGCTCTGATCTGGGGTCCAGTGGCTTGAGGTTACAGGGCTAGGGGTTACTGGGGTCCCTGCAGGGATCAGGGCAGGGGTCTGCGAGCATGGTGGCACTGCAGCACTCAGAAGGGTACAGAGCCAGGAAGAGCTGTCTACGGTGCTTGGACTCTCTACTACTCAGGAATCCTTCCCTTTCCAGTTCTGAGCAGGAACAATGGGCGTGGCCAGTCCAGTCCGCACTGCAACCCGACTGGGCGGGGTCCCAACTGTGCCCCTCCCCTGAAGGTAGGTCAGGAGCAGCCACTCCTCCCCAGGGCCCTAGGACCAATGGGTTAGTGGTGCATGGTGCCAGGCCCAGTGGCTATGGGTATGGGGGAGGTCAGTGTCCCTGGGCGGAGGGGATCTCACAGTCACCCCTGTAAGGGTCCCCGATCTACGCTTGGACCAGATCTATGCTTGACCAGTCTCGAGGGCACTCAGTACTGGAGGTGGGAGGGTCCCAAGGGTTGTTTAGGACCAAATAGACCCTGGGGGGAGGGGTGGAATTGCCAATTACTAACACTGAGCTCCCGGGAGGAGGGCTGGGGGAGGGCTGAGGGCAGGAGGCTATGGTGTGAATGGGAGGGTGGGACTGTTGGCCAGGAGGACAGGACCCCTGAGCTGCCTGGCAATGTGCTGCCTTAGTCCTGCTAGTGGACTCATCTCCCACCCAGTCCTTGCCTAATTTCTATCCACTCCGGGTATACAACGGGCAATACACAAAGATTCCTTAAACAGCCCCTGGCATCCAGTGTGTCTCCAGTAGACATCGGTTACTGCTACTGTCCTATGAGACAGCCAGCCAATTACAAGTTTTTAGGCAAGTCCACAGCCTCCCCCAAGCCTGAAGCCCTGTGTGGGTGGGGCCCACCTCATCTAAGGTCTTGGCGCCCCACCCCCAAGAGACCTCAGCCCAGGCACATCACTTGCTGTCCTCACCCACATAGGCCTGCACTCGCTTTGCTCTCCACTGTTTCCTCTGCCTCAATGTTGCCGGTTGGAGCCAGCACCTTTCCAGTACCCACCCGGGTCTGGTTCTTGGGAGCCTGGGGTTGCCAAACTGAATCAGTGACTGAGGGCATGTGGACAGATCCGGTTCTCATGCTTAGTAGCTTGTTACTTAACATTAATCTCTTTCGCTTCAGTTGCTTTTCTAAAATATCTCTTTGCATAATGGGCAAAGGCTCTCTAGCCACACCCATCAGCATGTGGTGAGGAAAGTGAGTGCCCCACCCCCAGATTCAGGGGTTCTGCCTTCCCAAGCCCCTGGCTTTCTAAGGCACCATCATCTTCTCCCTGCCCACCTCTGTGAGTGGCAGATGAGCCACAGACTTTGGCTCACTGGCAGAGCCAAGGTCTCACAGGCTGCTCTCCAGCTAGATGTTCCTGGTGGGAGTATCTTGGCGGGGCCAGGCCGGATGGAGGAGCAGGGCAGAGAGAGAAAACCAAAGCTCCAGTGTCGATGAAGCTCCCAGCAGAGCTGCTTAGGTGGCTGTGAGCACCCTATTTCCCGAGATGGGCAAGCAGAAGTGGGACAGGGTGAGTGGGGTCTGACAAGATGGCTTCCAGCAGGCCTGCAGATCTCCCAGTCAGCATCAGGAGGGGGAGGCCATATTAAACCAAAGGTGGTTTCTGGCTACACAGGAGGTCAGACTTGAAGGACATCAGGCCAAGGGAGGAAGCAGGAAGTTAGGGACTTTGCCAGGGGCAGGTGGCACATCTCCCCCCTCACCTGGGAAGAGGGTCTTGAGAGGTACAGACCTGCTGGTCTCCATAACAACCCCAGGGTTTAACCTTCCCCTAGCCTATCACTATGGAAACTGGGATCTCCTTCCAGGGTCCCCATAGTAACCGACCCTGTTTCCATGGGGACCCCACACTTCCACATCAGTACCCCAGTTGCCATAACAACTCCAGGAATTGCCAGCCCCTCCCCCACACTTGGGGCCTGTGCTACTCTCCCCATCACCTTAGTCTCTCCCCCTCAGTCCCCTTGGCAATGAAGGCAAGGAGGAGGAAACCCTGCCTTCTAAGGTATGAGGGGGGGCATCAAGCACCCAGGGGGTGAGTCCACCTTCCTTTCTCACATTTCAAGAGGGTAAACTGAGGCAGAGGAAGGAATGACTCAGCTGAGGTCCTAGAGGGCCTGATCAGTTTTCTACCAGGCAACAGGGTTCCTCAGAGATGAGACACCATAGGCAGGGCAAGGTCAACTCCGGCTCTGGACTGACCTCTCTGCAGCCCTCTGAGTCCTCAATGGCATAAGTGGAGAGTTCAGCCTGGACATGTTCCCAAATGTCCAGGCCCAAGTGCCCCTCAGCTCCATGCCCTCCAACATTCCTGTTCATGGGGGGCTGTGCAGCAACATCAGTGCAGCAGCATGAAAAGGGGCTACTTACTTGCGTAACTGTTGTCCAACCGCCAGCCTGCGGGGTGACGTCCCCAGTGCCCCCATCCTCTCACCCCCTTCTTACACCCTCCCTGAGGAAGCCCTGGTGGGACCAGTCCCCTGGACAGCTCCCTCTTCCCTCCTCCTCACTCCTGACAACTTGCCTCCGGCATTTCCTGCAGCCACATGCTTGTCCCGCTGCTCATGCATGGCGGGGAGAGGGGGGTCCTCTACCCTCGGCCTTCCCTGAATTTAGTCTCCCCTGCCACCTTCCCTGATGGGTTACTGATGTGGGACCACTGTCTTCCACCTAGCCGCTCAGCTCACTCCCAAGCAGCACCTACTAAACGTCAGGTGCTGAGGGGACAGCGGAGGGCAAGCATAAGAGGGTTAAGGTGGGGACATGCTGGGCTGAGGTCCATCTTGGCCTGGCAGGACAGGGGAAGGTCTTCTCAAATGTGAGGGAGAAGGCTCCACGAAGAGGACACAGGGTGTGCCATCCCATGGAGCAGACCCCCCCCTGAGGCTTCCTGCCCACAGGACTGGCCCTTTCCTTACTAGAGGAACACCGGATGGGGGCTAGGGCAGCCTTCTGCCGGACACTGCCTTGAACCTGTCCAGTGACTCTGGGCAGGTTTCCCCACCAGGACCCTGACAAGCTCAGACTGAGCCACGGACAGGGGCACTCTGATTCCTACTTCAGTAGCAGCCCATAGCCCCTCCCTCATGGTGGCCCCCAGCTGAGCAGGGCCCAGTGAAGTAGGAGGTGGGTGGGTCTGAACCTGGGGTCTGTGAGGGGGAAGGAAGGGCAGAAAGTGGGGTGCTCCCCAGGGCGGGCCTAGATCTACAACTGGGGAAACAGGTTTGCCAGCTGATGTCAGCTCCCGTGGCTAAAGGGAGGGGCACAAGGGATGGGGTACTTTCTGGCTGTGTGGCTGGCCAACTCAGGGGTCTCTTAGCACACTCTATCAGTTCATCTCCTTATTTTACCTTACCCCTACCCTAAGCACACACACACCATAGGTCTCCAGCAGGGTTCAAGGTAGCACTGTCACCCCTCCCTGGGAGCCCAGCACCAAGGGGTGGGGACCATGTTCCGTTCTGGGAGCAGGAGCAGGAGCAAGAAGGCAGGAAGGCAGTGCTGGGAGGCTAGCCGGAGCTTCCTCTCCCAAGCAGCCTGGCCCCGCCTGGCTCTCACATCCTGGATTTGTTTGCCTGGCCCCAGGCTGCCCCCTGTTTGCCCAGGCTTCCAAGGCAGTCAGTCTGTGCCTCATAACTGCCCTGTGAGGTGAGGAGCTGGAGGGCGGGGGGGCCAAGGGACCACAGCACAGATGAGTGATCAGCACCTCTTGAGGGAACAGGGGTCTCCACATTTGCAGAGCTCAGTTAGAAGGGGTAGCAGGAGGCAACCATGCTGGAGGCACAGTACTGGGAGACTGTACCAACCCCAGCAGCATGCCACCCAGCCTGAAGACCCCCTACCAACATTCCTCACTCATCACCTGGTCCCAGCCCCCCTTTTATCCGGTCACAGGTGAAGAAATTGAAGACCAAGACCTGTCCACAGTCACAGTGGCAATGAGATACAGAAGGGCCAGCAGAAGGTCTCCTCAGTCTTTTCCTTTTTCATAAGGACCAGCCCTTGGAGATGGAAGCAAGAAGCTGGGGTGAGGAACCAAAAAGGGCCGGGGAAGCAGAGCCTCCTCTGACCTGGATCAGAGGGCTCCCCCCTTGCAGAGTTCAGTCCACCTGTGAGGCCAGTGCTCTGCCACATTTACAGATAGGGAAGCAGAGAGATCACATGCTAGATAATACCGACGAGGTCCAGGGGCCTGGACCTCTCACCACCTAAGCCAATTCAAGAAGCTGTCACCATTATGGCCCAGACTGCAGGTCCCTGGGGCTCCCAACCTGACCTGCAGTCCGGGAGACAGTTGGCCAGCCTCTTCACAGAGGGCCAGATGATCTGAGCTTGAACTTCCCCCCAGTGACGATCAGGGGCAAACAATAGTCCATTGTGCCCAGGGTACACCTGAGCCAGGAGCATGATGCCAGGCAGGTGCAGGAGGGAGGCTGGTCTGGGTTAAGGGGAGGGGGCATTATCCTGGGGTCCCTCCCTGCTGTGGGCACAGAGGGAAAGTGGGGGCCTAGGCGTGTGAGACAGAATTTGGAGGACACCAAGTTCGACACCAAGGGACCAAGTGAAGCGTTCTCAGTTCTCAATGAAGAGTCAGCTCTTCACTGTCCCCTTGACGTGGTTTCTGAGATGGGACAGGGAGCTCAGGAAGAAAGCTCACTCCATCCCTTTGGAGCATCCCTTAGGTCACTCCCCTCACCCCATCTTAGGTATTCAAGGCAAACCTTTTCTTCCTGCAGAACCCCGGGTCACTGCCCCCCCCCCCTTATCTGCATAGACTCAAGTCGGTATGGAGTAGGGATGTTCCCAAACTCCTGCACCCAACCTAAACCCCCAGACCACTCAGACCTGTCTGCCTGGACCACCGGACACGGCCGCACCCACTGGAAAGATAACCCCAAATGAAAACTAAGCTTTCCTCCCTTGCCTCCTCCCCCTCACCCCCCGCTGTGGCCTCAGTTTCCCCAGAGGTGAAAAGGGGAAATGCCTGGCCAGGCACTAGGGCCAGGTCTTGGTCTAGGTCCCTTTCCTCCCCCATGACTGAGACTGCGCGGTCTCTACCAGAAAGGGTCTAGTGAGGTGTGTGCCTACATGGATCGTTTCCCAGGTATAGGTGCCCGGGGTGCACATGTATGCGGAGCCCAAGCTTGTCCGCCCCCCAACCCCCAAGCCGCGCGTGCATCTAAGCGGCCAGTGTGGCGCCGGGCGCAGGTGCAGCAGGAGCGGGGCGCGCGGAGCTAGGGGCATTGCGGGTGCGGGGGGGGCGGGCTCACCTGCGCGTAGTAGAGCAGCCACAACTCGTAGAGCCGCTCCGAGGCGGCCATGGCCCGGCCCGGCTCCGGCCCTGCTGAGCGCCACCTGCCGCGGCCGCCTCCTCCGCGCCGCCCGCCGGTTGCCCCCGGCCAGGCCCATGGGCAGAGGGCGTCACTCCGGGGCGGAGCGGCGCGGTACTACTGGGGGAAGTAGCACTGGCCCCCGCCGCGCTGAGCCACCCGTCTGCATGCTCCTCCTCCCGGCCGGCCGCCGCCCGGCTTCCTGCACTTAGCAGCCGCCACTGCTGCCCCGCCTCTCCCCGAACTGTGCAAAGGGCGGGGAACCCGGCAGAAGGAGGAGCCTGAGGTCAGCATGGCCCGGGAGGGCGCCCCTTAACCCCGCCCCCCGCAGTCTGTGCCCCAACCGCTTCCTCGGGAAAGGACCAATCAGCCTCCAGGACTAGGGTCGGGGGTCTAGGATTCCTGACTTGTCCTGATTGTAGATTTTGGGGGGACGCACCCGTTGTGGCTGGAATCACCACCGTTCATGCAAGGGAAGACTCAAGAAAAGTGGGGACGGGGCTGCGGTGGGCCTCATGCCGATGGCCAGTGTCCAGCAAGTAATGAATGATAACAGCCACCACGATGACCACTTGTAGAGCTTACCTCGTGCTAGGTACTGTAACATGAGCTTTATAGGGAAAACAAGAGTTCCACTTTTTTCCCTACTGTTTATGAAGCAGGATGGGGTAGGAGGGTCAGAGCACAAGACAAAACAAGCCTGAAATACCTCCCTGGGAAGTTTAGCACTCCCTGTGGGGTCCCCTCTTCCAGGAAACCTTCCTAGATGCTCTGATAGAGACCAGGGCCCTGCATTTGCTTCACATCTGTTGTTTTCCTTAACCCTCAAAAAGTTTAAGAGGGTGCTGCTTGCCTGCTTTACAGAAAGAGAAACTGAGGCCCAGATGGGCCAAATGAAGAGCACCTGGCCAGCCAGGGACAGGAATGAGGCCTGGCTGCTGCTTGCTGGGTTATTGTCACCAATACTCCTAGGTCCCTTTCCTCCTTTCCCCTCCCCTCAGTTAACCTGGGAGGTAAGGGAGGCCTCCTTGTGTTGTGGAGAGTTCAGGCCCTTTGTTGGGGCTGGGGGAAAGTTTGTGGGAACTAGACAGGCACCATCAATCCTGAGTCCCCTAGGCCTTGGGTGGCCAAGAGAAGGCAGACTCTGTCCTTTGGCTTCTTATGTAGCCCCCCCATTGCCGCCACCCCACCAACACCCCCCCACCCCTGTCCTTTATTTCTGCCCTGACCATCCTGCTTCTGAGCTGACTTACCTGAGAACCAGGTACTACCCATGTATCAGGCCCTGGCAGCTCACCCCACCAGATACCCGGGAGAGGACAGCAAAAGAAGACCCAGGCTAGTGAGGTCAAGTGTGTTATTTGGAGGGTGTGTGCGCTCAACTAGGGACTGTGGCAAAGAAGCCTCTGAAGGGAGTTGGGGCAGGAGGGATGCTAGGAATTGAGACTCCAAGGAGGCAACAGCCTTGCAAGTCATGGTATGTGTAGGATGGGGTGGGGAAGGTATGGCCCCTTCTCTCCAGACAGAATGGGTGTGACTTTGTGGGCCTGGACACGCTGTCAGAAGACCTTGACTTCAGCCAAAGTAGGCCTTTGCTTATCAGGGCATACTGATTAAGTAGGAAATCAGACCCTGTCAGCTCCTGCCAGGGAACGGTGCACTTCATGGCCATCTGCTGCTGTAGAGGCCAAACCAACTCTCAGCTTCTTTCTCAGGAACCAACCTGAGGGGGTTCCTTGGGGCCCATTAGGCTCAGGTTGGGGTCATTTCTGCAGTTTAGGTAGTTTGACTGTAGGTATTTTGCCTCTTAAGGGGGAGTCGGGGATTGGAATGGACCATCCATGAATACGGAAGGAAATGGCCATCCAGCCAAGTCCCATATTGTGCAGCATTTGTCTGAGCTAAGAGTGGACACAGAAGGGCCTGGGGGCACACAGACAAGTGCATCCAGGGAGCCAGTGATAGCTGAACAGGGAGAGGCAGATTTTTTTAGGCTAAGGTCGAAGTGGAGAGCCAGGGAAGGCTTCTTAAAAGTTATCTGATTCTTGAAGAAGCAGATCAAGTGGGAAGGCAGGGATATGTCAGGGCATTCCAAGTGGCCAGCATGGAGTTAGCTGTGCTTAGCTCTTAGGGAAAACCAAAACGATCGACGAGATCTATCCTCCTTCTCTTAGGTCTGATTGCACTTGTTGCTTTCTCTTTAATTGGCTTTGGATTAATCGAGTCTTACAGCGTTTTCCTTTGCCAACCCTCCCTACTCTCCTCCACCGATAGACCGAGGAGGAAGATGGCGGGGGGGGGGTCTCCTACAGCAGCTCAGCATTGATTGGTTTTCAGGACGTTCACTCTCTCATTCTTGCCCTGGGATTGGCTGCAAGAAGTTCTTGCCCTCCTTGGGCCTGCGCGTTGCAGGCCCAGAGAGGAGGGGGGCCCGCGGGCAAGATGGCGGCTACTGCGGCCGGCGTGGGCCGGCTGGAAGAAGAAGCTTTGAGGCGAAAAGAACGCCTGAAGGCCCTTCGTGAGAAGACCGGGCGCAAGGTGAGGAATGCGGGGTGAGGGCCATGGCTAAATTAGCCCGCTTTCGGGTTTAGAACTTGGACGAGAGAGCAGAGGACTACTGACAGGCGTCCGCTGAGGGCGCGCATGCGCATCAGCTGGCTCTTGCGTGGATCCTCGGCGTCCGCCCCTGGTTTGGTACTAGCAGGCGTGGGAATTTTCTAGCGCAGCTGCAGGCTTCGCGCATGCGCCGCTTGGGTGGCGTAGTGGTCAGCGCGTCGCAGGCGTTTTGGCTCTGTTAGGTTGTAGGTGCACCTGTGGGACCCCAGAGCCACTTACGGTTTCAGATACTTCTTGGTTTAGGCTTGATTTGTTCGCGTCTGAACGCCGAAACTGCCATTTCACTGTGACCCATCTTGTCTTCCGCCCCTGGTGAAATCCCTTGAATCTGGCCACCCTCCCTGTCCATCAGCGTGCCTGGAGCTGGACAGCCTGCGACTCTGTACTGGGTGCGCAGCAGGAATTACTGAGCACAAAAATTCAAAAGGGAAGATCCATTTGGACGCTTAGTTTCCCAGGCTGCGTCTCTGGATGGGCTATCTAGTCCTATTAATTGCCAAACTTGGAAACATTTTTTTCCTTCTGTTGTTTGACATCAAAGTGGTCTAATTCCATTTCTGCTGTTCGCTACCCACAATAATTGAAGTGGAAGGAGAACTCTCAAGTTCACTAACTGTGTGTAAACCCGGGCTTTGCCTCCTGGGGCTGTGGGACTTAGGCCAAATTGCTTCATCTCGGGAAGCCCCGGTTTCTTCATGCCTCCAGTGGAAGTTAACAGCCATTTAATATTCATTCTCACTGGGTTATTTTGAGATCTAACAGGATATTCTGTATGACAGAGCCCTAGAGACTACAGAGGGCAGAGGTTGTTGGTTCTGCTATTGTTGGAATGGATGAAAAAACTCTGTCCTCTTTCTATAGACTTTCTCTACAAAATGCAAAGGATATTAAATATCCAGGTCTTCAGGGAATAGAAAACAGGAACTCCACTTTCCAAATTTTAAAAAATTTAAAAATTGGGCCTCCCCGGTGGCGCAGCGGTTGAGCGCTGGGTTGCGAAGCTGCCCGCAGCCTCTGCGGTGCCGGTTCCATTCCCGGCTGCTTCCCGGCCACCGGAGGAGGGTCCCGCATGGCGCGCAGACCTCTCCTGCCGCCCGCTGCTCCCCTCAGCAGTGTACTTTGTCAGTCTGCCTGCTCTGCTCTCCGCTCTGACTCTGGTGAATTCTCTCACGTTCCCATGCTTCTGACTGTACCCAATGCTTGTATAAAATAAATAAATAAATCTTTTTAAAAAAAATAAATAAATAAATAATTTAAAAATTTAGGCTTCTCAGCCTGACCCCTGTTTTCCTTCTCAGTGACCATCTGTGGGAAAGTGAAAGAGGAAGCAATTGAGCTAGCCACATTGGCTTCTGCTTCTGTTGGCAATCCGTTGGCCCCTGAGACAGTTATCCCACAAACTGCATGATCTAGCTCAAGCATCAGCTTTTCAAACAGTTGATAGTCAACCTGCACTGTTGGCTTGGATTTAGGACCCAGATTATTAGAACTGGGTTTGCAGTTAGAATACAAAGGATAAGATACTATCCTCAGGACCCATTGCCATGGGGAGAATGCCCTAGGCCATCAGGAAAACCTGCCTTTAAAGAGGGATTCTCTCCGTGGACTGAAAATATGCCTGATAGTTATTTTCCTCTACCCTTGTGGTGATGGAAATGTCTGTACTTTGAATGTCTTAACATCAGTGTTCAAGCTGAGCTATTCTATAGAGTTCTGAACTATGCTCCCCCTGAGGGGAATTAGATATAGGGTACACAGTATCTCTCTGTATTATTGTTTCTTAAAATTTGATATGGACACTTTAATAATATTCATTCTTTTATTTTTTAAAGATTTATTTATTTATGCATACAAGAACTGGGGTGTAAGCCAGAGGTTTGGGGGGTGAGAGGATTCACCATAGACAGAGGGGGGAACAGAACAGGCAGACTGACTGAAATACACTGCTGAGGGGAGTAGCAGGCGAGACAGGAGAGGTCTTCTGTGCTATGTGGGTTAGCTCCCTAGCAGGGGATTGAACTGGTGCTGCAGTGGCTGGCGATAGCTTGATAGCGCTGTGTTTCATCCCTGCGCCACCAGGGAGGCCCATTCATTCTTTTAATCTATGATTATAAGAGATCTGTCCATTTGTGTCTTTTTTTATTTCTTTCACCATATTCTTACAGTTTTCATTGTAGAGCTCTTGTACTTAGTTAAATTTTTTCCTAGGTGTTTTATTGTTTTTGATGCTATTGTGAATGGGGCAACTTTATTTCTGTTTCAGATGCTTCATTAGTGTAAAGGACTGGAACTGATTTCTGTATGTTGATTTTGTATCCTGTAACTTTACTGAAATTGTTAATTAGCTTCAACAGTTTTTTTGGTTGACTTTTTGGGACTTTGGATAGACAAAACCCCATTAGCAAATAGTCACAAATTTACTTCTTCCATTCTGGTTTGAATGCATTTTATTTCTTCTCTTGCCTAATTACTCTAGCTAGAACTTTCAGTACCATGTTGAATAGAAGTGGTGAAAGGAGGTCTCCTTGTTTTGCTCCTGATCTGAGGGGAAAAGCTTTCAGGTTTTCACCATTAAGTGTGATCGCCACTATGACCTTTATCGTGTGAGGAAGTTTCCTTCTCTTCTTAGTTTGTATGTTTTCATCATGGAGAACTTTTGTCACATGCTTTTTCTTCATCTATTGAAATGATCATGTTTCCCCCCTCCTTCATTCTATTGTAGTATGTATTGATTTCTGTATGTTGAATCATCCTTGCATACCAGAAATAAACTCCATTGTGACCTGGTGTTTAAACCTTTTTTTTTTTTAAAGATTTTATTTATTTATTTATTTATATAAGCACTGGGTACAGTCAGAAGCACGGGAGGGTGAGAGATTTCACCGGAGCCAGAGCGGGGAACAGAACAGGCAGACTGACGAAATACACTGCTGAGGGGAGCAGCGGGCGGCAGGAGAGGTCTGCGCGCCATGTGGGACCCTCTTCCGAAGGTGGCCGGGGAGCAGCCGGGGATCGAACCGGCGCTGCAGAGGCTGCGGGCAGCTTCGCAACCCAGTGCTCAACCGCTGCGCCACCGGGGAGGCCCTGGTGTTTAAACCTTTTAATGTGTTGCAGAATTTAGTGTGCAGAATTTAATGTGTTGCAGAATGTATTTAGATAGTATTTTGTTAAGGATTTTTGTATAAATATTCATAAGAGATATTGGTTTGGGTTTGGGTTTTTTTTTTTTTTTTGCTGTGTCTTTCTTTCACTTGGTACTAGGGTAATGCAGATGTCATAGAACAGTTAGCAAGTTAGCAAGTATTCCCTCCTTTTCAACTTTTTTTTCAATTTATTTATGCATACAAGAGCTAGGGTGTAACCAGAAGTGCAGGGGGGTGAGAGGATTCACCAGAGACAGAGTGGGCAGCAGAACAGGCAGGTTGACAGAAGTCTGCTGTGCCATGTTGGTTAGCTTCCTGGCCAGGGATGGAATTTGTGCTGAGTGGCTGGTGATAGCTTTATAGTGCTGAGACTTAACCCCTTGCACCACCAGGGAGACCCTCCTTTTCAGTTTTTTGGGAAGAAGTTGAAAAGGATTGTTGTTAATTCTTCTTTAAATGTTTTATAGAATTAACCAGTGAAGGCATCTGACCCTGGGATTGTCTTTGTTGGGAAGTTTTTGATTACTTGTTTAGTTTCCTTGTCATTTATAGGTTTGTTCAGATTTTTTATTTCTCCATGAGTCAGTTTAGGTACATTGTGTTTCTAGGGATTTGTTTCACCTAGGTTAGCCAATTTGTTGGATACTGATTGCTACTTTAATTGGGTTTAATCCCTACAATTTTGGTTTCAGAACACTTTTGGCTGTGAATACATTTCTGAAAACTGTGCATTTGGAAATCACATGGCTTCTGTCTTGGAATTGAGAGCTTTCTGGCCTTCAAAGTTTCCTTGCATTCTTTTTAAGAAACAAGTTATTGTGAAGTCACATTCTTGATTCTGTGGAAGCTTTTTCCCTTTCCTGGTATGCCCTTCCAGGAGCTCCTAATTTGCAACTCTGTCTAGTCCTTTTAAGTATTGAGTACTTGGAAAGGAGAAGTTAGAATATTTTCACTCTTCATTAACCAGGTAGTGCTGTTAATGGTGGATCAGCGACAGGTAATTAGCCAAGTGTTATTTGACTTTGTCAGAATGGGTTATTGAAACTGGCAATTCCTTCAGTAGAGTATACTGAGCATCTACTGTATGCCTGTCATTCAGGCACTGAGGGTAGAGTAGTGAGCAAAGCAGACAGAAGTTTCTGCCCCAAGCGGCTTTCATTTAAGCTGGGAAGACAGCGAAGCAAAATACATGTAGTGAGCCTCCCTGGTGGTGCAGGGGTTAACTTCTCAGCGCTATCAAGCTATCACGAGCCACGATGATATGAGTTCGATCCCTGGCCAGGGAGCTAACCCACATGGCACAGCAGACCTCTCCTGTCTCACCTGCTGCTCCCCTCAGTAGTGTATTTCAGTCAGTCTGCCTGTTCTGTTCCCCACTCTCTCTCTGGTGAATCTTCTCACCCTCCTGCACCTCTGGCCTACACCCCAGTTCTTATATACATACATAAATAAAGTGTTTAAAAAAAAAACAAAAACAAAATATATGTAGTGTTAGATGGAGATGGTGCTGTTGAGAAAGGGAAAGAAGCCGGGAGTACATGGTGCTGCCTTAGTCTCTGTAGCTCTATTGATTTAGTTTCTGTATGGGAGACAACAGTGTTTTCCATGCTTAATGATACCTCCTGCCTGGTTTATCTTATCTGGTCTCCATGACACTCCTAAGAAGGAAGGAGGAAGGTTAAAATAGATGGACACATTGAGGCAATAAATGTGAGGTGTTTTACCCAAGGTCACATAACTAGGTAGCCTAGGTGAGTGTTGGGGTTAGGGGTAGAGAGTCTCTTATGACTTGGACAGGTTGCCCAGATGCAGGGTGGGCATGGATTGAGAAACCTCACTGCATACTTGCTGATATCTTTTCATTTTTTTTGGTTTACCTGCTCAAGAAAATAACAGTGGGAAAAGAGTATCGGCCCCAAGTCCACATTGCCCACAGGTCTGTTTCTTCATCCCCTCTGTGTCTTGGTTCTGGCCTTCCTTCCCGTTCATGTCCACGCATGTAGCTGTATTGACTCAGTTCTTTTGTTTACATTTATTTTATTATGGTAAACTATCTTTACCATTTTTCAGTGGCATTAGGTATATTGACATTGTTGCGTAGCTGTCACCACTATTTCCAAAACTTTTCATCACCCCAGATAGAAACTCTGCATCCTTGAAACAGTAGGTCCCTAGTCGTTTCTTACCCATCCCCTTGTAACCTCTAATCTGCTTAGCCTCCATGAGTTTGCCTTCTGGTGTACCTCATGTAAGTGTTCAGTTTGTCTTAGCAAAGCATAAATTTTAAAGGTTCATATTGTAGCATGTATCAGAATTTCACTTTTTAAGGCTGAATGATACTTAAGGCTGAATGATACCCATTATATATATGTTCCTACTACATTTGATTTATTCATTCATATGTTGATGGACACCTTTTGCTCTATTTTTTTTTTTTAAGATTTATTTATTTATGCATACAAGAGCTGAGATGCATACAAGCATGCATACAAGGCCAGAGATGTGGAGGTGGGGTGGGGCGGAGGTGGGGTGGGGCGGAGGTGGGGTGGGGCGGTAAGAGGATTTACCAGAGACAGAGTGGGGAGCAGAACAGGCAGATCTACTGAAATACACTGTGGAGGGGAGCAGCGGGTGAGACAGGAGAGGTCTGCTGTGCCATGTGGGGATCGAACTCGTCCTGCAGAGGCTGAAGATTGCTTCATAGTGTGGTGCTTAACCCTTTGCACCACCAGGGAGGCCCCACCTTTTGCTCTTTTGACTAATGCTGCTATTGATCTACTTTTTGGAGTATAAGAATCTGTTGGAGTCCCTGTTTTCATTTCTTTTGAATTTATATGTAAGGAGTGGAATTGATGGGCAACACAGTGATTCTGTGTTTAACTTTTTGAGGAATCCTCAAGTTGTGCCACAGAGAATTGTATTAGAGTTCTAATTTCTTTATAGCCTTTCCAACACCATTTTCCTTAAAAAAAAAAAAAAAGTGATGACTATCTTAGAAGTTGTGAGGTGTTATGTCATTGTGGTTTTTGACTTGTATTTCTCTAGTGATTAGAAGTGCTACTGAATATCTTTTCATGTATTTATTTGCCATGCATATTAGTTCTTTAAAGAAATAACTATTCATGTCCAGTGCTTATTTTTAAATCAGGTTGTCTTTCTGTTGTAATTCTTCAACTCTTTTCAATATTAAATTGTTATCAGATATGGGATTTGCAAATACTTCTTTACCATTTTCATGGTGTCCTTTGTCCTTTGATACATATAAGTTTCTAACTTTTGATGACGTCCAGGTTATCTATTTTTTTCACCGGTGTCTCTATTTTTTATTTACTTTTAAAGATTTATTTTTTTATGCACACAAGAACTGAGGTGTAGGCCAGAGGTGTGGGGACGGGGTGTGTGTGAGAGGATTCACCAGAGACAGACTGGGGAGCAGAATAGGCAGATCTACTGAAATAAGCAGCAGGTGAGACAGGAGAGGTCTGCTGTGCCATGTGGGTTAGCTCCCTGCCTGGGGATTGAACTTATGTCATGGTGGCTGGCAATAGTTTGATAGCTGGCAATAGTTTGATAGCTGGCAATAGTTTGATGAGACTTTAACCCCTGCACCACCATCAAGGCCCGACTTGTGCTTTTAATATCATATTTAATCTCCAGTTCTTAAGTGACATTTCTATTACAGTTCTAAAATTGAATTAATTTTCCAGCCCATGGTTGTTTGCTCCTTGTGGGACCTGTAAGTAGTGGGACCAGGAGGAAGCATAGCCTGTGCACTGCCAACAGGAAGCAAGGAGTCTCCTCCCTCTGGGAGGAAGTAGCTCCCCGCTTTTGGGTCAGTCCTCCTACAGGGTAGATTCCAGGGTGCAGCATTTTCTCAGCCTGCCCCTGTCAAAGGAGAGTGCCTCTTTGCCCCTTAGGGATGGCTCTTTGCTGGTCCCTTGGCACCTCGTGGTAGACCCTTTATTGTGTCCACTGTATGGGGGCATCTCGGTTTTAGGTGTGGGGTTGACTTCCCTTATATTTTTATCTTCCCCCACCCACACACACACACCAGACTGTAGACTCATAGTTGAGTGGTATTATGGAAGAACAGTCTTGAGATGGTGACAGAGATGAGACTGGGGTCGTAAGGTTTCTGCACATTATTTAGCAATAAAGCTCAGTTATAGTTAGGCAGATTGTCAGTTTTACAGAGGACTTCCTTGTTAGCCCACCCCATGCAACTGATTTGTGAAGGAGTAAGGCCTTCGGAGGTGCTTGAGTCACCAGGTTCATGGAGAATAAGGGACTCCAGGATTCCAACCCATTAGAGACCCCCTTGGGAGGGGATTTTATATAGGGTGCATCAGTGCCTGAAGCTGCATTCAGCAAGTCTGCTGGCCCAGGTTGACAGGTGGGAAAATTACGTGTGCTATTAGGTTGTACCACTGGGGTTCATTTCCTGGGAAAATAGTCTGGGTGGGGAGACTTTGTGGGAAGGCAGAGTGGTGCTTGAGCAGAGCCATGACGTAAGACTGGGAAGGGAGTATTGAGGTCTGGAAAGGGTTCTTCCAGGGGAGCAGTTCATTCAGGGACTCAGAGGGGACAGTAGTGGATGCACCAGAGGGTTTCACAGCAAGCAACTGCTTGGCAGAGATTGGGGCAGGGGTGAAGTCTGAAAGTACTGCTGGGTGCTCTGGTGGCCAAGTTCTGCAAGAGCCAGGGTTTCGGGAAGGCAGCTGGTCATAATTTTCTTTTCTTTTCTTTTTTTAAAGATTTATTTATTTATTTTTATACAAGAGCTGGGGTACAGGCCAGAGGCGTGGGAGGGTGAGAGGTTTCACCAGAGACAGAGCAGAGAGCAGAACAGGCAGATGATGAGAGGAGGGAGATGACGGGAGGGGAGCAGTGGGTGAGGCAGGAGAGGTCTGCTGCGCCATGTGGGATTCTCGCCAGCCGGCTGGGATCGAACCTGCACTGCAGAGGCTGCGGACAGCTTCACAGCACTGTGCTCAACCTGCTGTGCCACTGGGGAGGCCCTGGCAATAATTTTCTATATCATTTTGAACTACACTTAAGTGTAGTTCATTTCTTGATGCTCATCCCGAAGCCCCATTTACTGGTGTGTAGATAAACTGTTCAAGGCTGTGTAGGTGATGCTCTGTGGCATCCCTCTATAGTTATCCAGCAGGACAGTGTCAGGCTCCTCAACTCCCATTTCTTGAGCGCTAAGGAGAGGGTAGGTGGAAAACCAGATGACCCTCAGATCAACCTTGGGGAGCCTCGAGTTGGGGCCAAGGCTTTGAAGTTGTTGTTCTTCAAAGACAAGGGTGTCTTCAGCAGATGTCTCTTCTGGAGATGATGATTCAGAGTGTAGTTGTGATCTGCACACTCAAGAAACACATGGTGTGCAGAGTGGGAGCATTGCCAAGGTACAGATAAGCACATTGGAACTTTCTGACTTGGGTGCCACACGGTGGACCCCTGACCAATGTGGGGTGAGAATGGAAGAGGGTGCTGGAGGGAGGAGCTAGCAAGTGTTGGGGATGGGACAGAAAAGGATAGGGAGAGGGCGGTGGAGTGGGGAGTGTGCTGGGTGAGGAATCAGACTTCTTGTCCATGGCCTGCCTATCCCTCAGGGGCCTAACCCCATATGGCCACACGTCCTCAAGGCCAACAGCCTGGTTGCTTAGTCGGTTGAGGTAACAGGAGGCCTGTGTTGACAGCTTTTTGCAGGTTGACAGCCACAACATTTATATGGCAGTTTGTGGTGGGAACCTCACAACTTCTTCCATCCCTGAAGGAACTCTCTGAGGAGGGTGTTGGTTTTTCCCTGTTTAATAGACCAGAATCCCCAGGCCAGAAGGACCCTCCTGTTGTGGCCTTGGGATATTGCTGACCCTAGATGACCCTGTAAGCCCAGGTGCTGTAGCCCTCTCCATCCCTCACTGCAGGTATTTGGGAACAAGTAGCCCCCCACGAAGGGGTCTCCTTCCTGGCACCCACAGAAATTGCCATCAGACTGCCTGGTGGTTGCTGAGTGGCCTATGGAAAGCATGCGCTTTGGTGTCAGATGGATCTGGTTTAAATCTTAGCTCCATTCAAAACAGGACCCAGAGCAGATTTTTAAAACTCTGGGCCTCGCTACCCTTCTGACCGCATCAGTGGGAGTGAGAAAGTCTGAAGTGTCAAGCTAAAGGTCTCACACGCTCGCCTTTTATAAACATGATGTCTGTGCTTTCTCACTTGCCCTCTTGGAAGTAGGGACACTGGGGTGGTCCTCCAGCCCTCTCTCCTGGGTGGCAGTGGATGAAGCTGGCCTTGTTTCCGACGGAAGCTAAGAAGATGTCCTTATGGTCCTCCGGGCTTTATTCCACCTAGCCCTAATTCTTTGAAAGTGGAATTCATTCTTAGCGCAAAGTGTTAAGTTAATGAGAAAACAGATCTTCAGAGCTGTAGCTCTGGGGTGGGTAGTCCCCAGACTTCCTAACGACTGAGCTCTTCTCTCAGAGCCAGTGGGAGGGAAAAGTCTGTGGTGGGAGATTTGGGCTCCTGACACAGACACCTGTGGTTGAGCCAGCGCTGAAACTTTGGGTTGAGAAATCCCTTCTGAGGTCCTTGACTTGTCTATGCTGGATCAATCAGAGGCTCTCAGACCTACCTGCACACCAGGATCACTTGAGGAGGTAGTTTCTAGTTTGTCCTCAGCTCTCCCCCTCCCCCCAGTTTTCCTGTCTTGGTGTAGACCCTAGAAGTCCATGCATTTTTAGCTTTCCAGATGATTCATTTTCCTAGAAATCTCTTATCACTCCCTTGACATTCCATCACTGGAAGTAGAGCGCCTCCTTCCCCTGGAGCCTCAGCTGCCCTTCCTTGCTGCAGGAACTCTGCATCCAGCTGCCAGACAGGTATTGATTGAGCACCAGCTGTGTGCTAGGCTATGGGCATCCAGCTGTGAACAAGACTGCCTCCCTTCCTTAAGGGACTTTGGTGGGAGGAGGGTAGACAGTATCCACATAGATAGGGAAGCTAATGTCAGGAACTTGTGAGGGCTGGGGTGGGGAGGTGCTTCCAAGCTGCTCTAGGCTGTGAATCTTTTTGGGGGGGCGGTGTGTGAGTGCTAAGATCTTAGGGAAGAGCATTTCAAGCTGAGTGGAGAATTACCTTTGACTTACTTGAGGGGCAGGAGAAATCCCTGTGGTCAGAGAGTAGTGAAGGGCTGGAGGTCAGGGTGGGTATGAAAGTAGGGGGCCTGGGAGGCAGGTGCTACTGAAGCTGGACCTCATTTTAAGGATGCCATCATTTTAAGGAGCCATCAGAAGCCTCACTGCCGTGCCCTGCCCTGACTGTGTGGAGGTAGTTGGCTGCTGTGCGGTAACTCAGGTATGAGGCAGTGGTGCTCGACAGACTGACAGGGTTATGTCCTGACAGATGAACTGTGGGGATGGGCCAGCTGGGTGGAGGTGGCTGCGCCTGTTCTGGAGATGACCAATCCAGGGGAGAGTGGTTTTGAGGGGGAAATCGGGAGCCTGGTTTTGGTCACATAGTTCTAAGATGACTATAAGCCATCTAAGTGGAGAGACTGTCAGACAGTCTCTGGACTGCGTGGATGCTTGTTGGGTAGGATTTGAAGTCCTGGGGCTAGATGAGGTCCTCCAGGGACACAGTTTGGGCAGTACAGACAGGATCAGGAGATAAATTTGTGCTGTGAGGCTTGTCCGTGTGTGTGTGAGGGGGGGATTTGGAAGGATTCAGCAGTGGAAACCTGGGGTGGGCATTGGGGCTGAGTGAAGCCAAGTATGGGTTTGGTCAGGATAAGGTAAAGTTGATTCAGCTGTTTGAGAGAAGTATGTGTGGGAGGGGAAGGTGCCCAAGGGCCAGCCGAGTTAGAGAGAAGCATGGTAGCCACAGCCTTCCAGTGAATTGCCCTTCCTTTCCAATTCTTTTTCTTGACTCAACCATGTGACCCACTATCTTCTCAGGAGAGGTAGTTCCAGGCTGAGGCAATGCCTTGTGCCTTTACTCTTTGGGCTGGTGGCTTCCTGCCCCCTTCCCTCTGCCTCTGCGGGCTACTGGCTGGTGATCTGAATGCAGTCTCTGAGTCAGGCTGGTGGTTTCTCTCTGAGTTCCCTGTACCAGGGGTTGCCTGGACAGATTGCTTCTGCCACCTTGCTTTACACCCCCTCCCCCCAAACTCTGGTACCAGAAGATAGATAAACTCCTTCATGTCCCAGCGCTTATGCTTCTTCAGTCACAGTAAGCCCTGCCTTCCGGCATGATGATGAAGTGTGACTGAGTGCAGAGGGAGTTGAGAAAAGAGAAGTGTGCAATGCACATTTATTCTTTCCGCTATACTCTTTGTTTTATCCCTGGTGAGAACCCCTGATTAGCAAGCTGTCACAACTGAGATGCAGAGGGCAAGGGACCATGCACAGCCTCATAGGGGCTTATCCCTTGGTGGGTGTAACTTGGAAACCACGTTGGGCGCCAAACTGTTGTAGAACAACCCCAATACAAAACGGGGTGCCTGACTGTGGGTCCTCACCTGCGCGCTTAAAAGGACTTATTAATGCTCTACTGCAGGCACACGTGAAAGGTTAATAAAAGGTTTATTTACAAGGGAAGGGGAAATGAGGAAATGTACAGCTCTGGGAGAAAAGTGGGAGACAAAGTTTTAAATGCGTCCTACCCGATCCGCCGATCAGGAATCCCAAAATGGCGCTCTGAGAGCTGGCCGCCAGCCAGGAGCCTTGAAGCCAGGAGGCGAGCGATAGCGAGAGACCCCAAGGCCCTCGTGTCTGGTTTTTATATCCAACCTGGCTGCCCAACTCCACCCTCAGGTCCCAGCCACCTTCCCCTTGGTGGTGATGGAATTTGTCTTACCCAATGTCTTGATGGCTTTAGTCTGGAGTGGGGGTGGGGTCCACAAAGCCTGCATGGGATTATCTCAGGACATCATTTCCCCCTAACAATTTGACCCTGGAAATGGGCACCAGGGAGCCCACCACTTCATGACTGAGGTCACTGATGTTCTCCCTGTGGTGTGGAATTGGTTCCTCCTCCCCCTGGGAGCTGTGCAGGGAGGGGTTTGGCAGTGAAAAGGAGGAAGTCAGCTTGATCTGATATTGGAAGAAACTACCAACCTGGATGAGGGATGAGCATCTTTCCAAGTTTCCCTTGGAAGTCACGCCTTCCCAAGGCAGACCCATGCCTGTTCTGGATCCTTCACTGTTTATCTCACCTGTGGTAGTAGAGGCAGCCTCATGTAGCATAAGGAGCTCTAAACAGGAGGCAACAAGAGATGGTTCCTCTTTCTTCTCCATCACTGACACAGTTCTGGCTTCAGTTACCCTTTGGGTGATTCTGTGGCATTACAGGGTGGAACCAGGTATTTGTAAGGCCTCTCCTACGGGAGGGACAGGGAATTGGAAAGCAAAGGAATCTTGAAATTCAAGCTGGTTTTTAATCTTTGTGTTGATTTTGCAACAGAAGAATTTGTGTGACCTTGATGGTGAATTCCTCAGTTGTTTGCCATCTCCTAGAACCTGGAAGGCACTAGAGGGTATAGTAGTTACTTCCCTTCTAGTGTCCAAATGGCTGTCTTCTGGGTGGGCTTGGGGGCCCTTGAATATTTCTTTCTTTGGACGACTTGTTTCTCACAATCCTCTAAATAGAATTAGTCTTCTATTTAGATTTTTTTTTTTTTTTTTGGTTTCTAAACAGACTTGTTTTTTTCTTTTTTTAAAACTTTATAACTCAAGTATTCTATACACAGAGAAAAATACACAGATCAGCTCAATAACTTTTTAAGATTTATTTTTATACAAGAATTGGGGTACAGGCCAGAGATGTAGGGGGTGAGAGGATTCACCAGAGACAGAGCAGGGAACGAAACAGGCAGATAGACTGAAGTACACTGCTGAGGGGAGCAGTGGGCGAGACAGGAGAGGTCTGTCCCACCCCGCCATGTGGGTTTCTCCCTGGCCGGCCAGGAATTGAACTCGTGCTGCAGTGGCTGCGGATCGCTTCATAGGTTGCATCTTAACCCTTGCGCCACCATGGAAGCCCCATCAATAACTTTCATTGGGTGAACGCAGCCTTGTCATCTGTCACTCAAATCAAGAGCATGGTAGCATCCCAGAATCCACTGCTGCTTCCACCCACGTGCTTGCAGCCCTAGCATAAATCACTCAGGACTCCTGCTGCCACAGGTTGGCTATTCTAACTTTGACCCTTATATAAATGGAGCCACATAATACATAATCTTGTATCTGGCTTCTTTCATTCATTATTATGTTTGTGAGCTGTTGTGTGTAGCATTAATTCATTTTTTTTTAAGATGTATTATTTATGCATACAAGAGCTGAGGTGTAGGCCAGAGGTGTGAGAGGGTGCTGGTGGTGGTGAGAGGATTCACCAGAGACAGAGTGAGAAACAACAGGTGGAATGACTGAAATACACTGTTGAGGGGAACAGCAGGCAAGATAGGAGAGGTCTGCTGCGCCTTGTGAGTTAGCTTCCTGGCTGGGGATTGACTTGGTGCTACAGTGGCTGCAGACAGCTTCATAGTGCTGAGAGTTAACCCCTTGCACCACGAGGGGCCGCATTAATTCATTAAGCTGTGGATAATTCCATGGATTTATCCATTCCTCTCCAGATTATCAGACTGGAGCTATTCTGGATTGAATTGATAGTCCCAGTTTTGTATGTCTTGGTGAACATATGTGCATATATATCTGCTGGATATCTCTGGAGAGTTCATCCTGGTATATGTAGAAACAGTTTTCCATCATGACCACCATTTTACACACTCATCAACAGTCTAGGAGAATTCCTCTTCAACACTCTGTATGATTAGACCTTTTGAGGTTAGCCATGCTGGTACCCCTTTGAGGTTTAAATTTGCATTTCCTTCCTAACTGTTGACATTGAGTATCTTTTCGTATGTTTATGTGAAGTTAATTTTCCCTCTCCTTTTATATTGGATGCCTGACTTTTCCATATTGATTTCATGGAATTCTTTATTGGAATACTGGGTGAGTCCACTGTTCTGTATATATATATAGTGACTACCTCTTCTTTCCCTCTAGACCTTGACTTATGAAAGTATTAATTACATTCTTTAGTGCATAGACTCTCTTAATTTTAACATAGTCCAGTTTATCCATTTTTTTCTAGTAAATACTTTTTGTTGGTTAAGGAAATTATCATATCCTCATAGGTGATGATAATCTCTTGTGTTATAGTCTAGAAGTTTTATTGTATTTCCTTTTGTGTTTAAATCCCCAGCCATCAGAATTTGTTTATTTTTGTATGCTCTGAAGTAGGGGTCACAATTCCCTCCTCCTGCAATATAGATATCAGTGACTTAGCACTATTTATTATTTGGCCATTTCCTTATGAATGGTTGGCATGCAGTATCCTTGATAATGCTGCTAACCTCCCATAATATCTTGACAATAATCATGGTTTTCATAGTAATAGACCTCAATGTTTTTGCTAAGTTCCACTTCATGCTAGCCCCTCAATAGGCAGGCAGCTTCTTGATGGGTGGGACGAAACTTATTTTAGCAGAGCGTTCAGCCCTTTCCTGGGTACCCCAGGAAACTGTGCAGGGTATGCTGTGTCCTGTGGCAATGAGCTGTTAGACTTTGCGAACTGGAGAACTTACTGTGGATTCCCAGGGAGGGCAGAGACTTATGAGTCAGGCCCATAAAATTGCCTAGTCCTGCCATTGACACTGTTATCATGCTGACATAAATTGCTTCAGAAAACTGTTTCTAGGTCTGTTGTTTGAAACTTGGGCTGTATTTTAAATTGATTCCTGCAGACATTTGAACCAGGATTTGGTTGATCTGTGGTACTAAGAACTGTAATAAAGAATTGAAATGCAATCTGTATTCTTGTTTCAGGGAAAGATGGATCCTGTGTTTCCTCACAGGATACTGAGGAATATCTCCCCTCAGCCCACACTTACATACTTTCCCCAGATTCCCCCATCTACCCCCAATTCCCCTCAAGTGCATATACACACACAACCTACTTCTCTACAGACAGTGCATCCTATACCTCCATACACTTCCCTAGCCCTTTCCCACACACCCCAGACAGCACTCCTCATAACCCACCACCAACTCCATACCCCAACCCATGCCTACCCTCATCTCATATACCTTCCAGAATACATCCCCCCACCGTCCCACAAGTATACTCCCCCCATACCCACACCCTGAACCCCATCCCCCCTAGACACACACACACACACACAGAGCAGCTGGGAGTGTGAGACTGGTCATTTCTAAACTATGGCAGAGATCTGGGAAACCCCATAGCAGAGCTTGATGTAACTCGGTCATGTGTGGACCTCCTCCCTCCAAGGCCCTTTCCTTAATCCTGGGTGCCCTGGCTTCTCGGTTTTGTTTTGGAGGGAAGCAACAACTTGTACACTTGAAAGAATTCCAAGAGGAAAAACAGTTGCTGTGGTAACGACACCCTGTAGGGAGTAAAATCCACACTCCAGGGCTATTTTGATTCTGGACTCTAAAGAGCTGCTCTGTCTAGAGAAAATGTGAGCGGCTGGAGCAGAAAATATTTGTCCTTACAAGGGCAGCACACCCACCCCCGCCACACACACATACACATTGTGTTCAGGGCAGGGAACCAGAGTACTACTGGATTTCTTGCAGGGTAATTTGAATCCTAAAGAAAGCACACTTATGTATTTTATACCTGGGAAAAGAAGGAGGAAGTCAGCTGGTGAAAGCAGAACTTTCCTATCCTGGTCTGGGAGTTCATGACTCAGATGGGTTGTGTCTCTTTAGGGAGTGAGAGTGAGTGCTAAGCTTTTTGGGCAGAAGTAAGTTACTGAGCCCTGGCAGCCACTCACAGTTTGTGCAGGCTCTCTGAATGACTTGGGGAACAGAGTCAACAAGACCTGCTCTTACCCCAAGCAAGGAGCATCTGGGCCTGGCCCAGTGGGTCAACTGTCTCGCGTGCCAGCAGTTCTCATGCGGTCTGTGGGTGCTGCTGTAGACCGGGGGGGGGGGGTGTCTGTGGGTGCTCCTGTAGGCTGGGGGGATGGCTCACAGCTGTGAACATCACAGAGGGAGGGTTTGCTGCAGGGTTGGGGGGGGTGGGGCTGACCCTTGCACACATTAGGCTGCATGGAGGGAGGGGACTTCTGAGCCCAGTGTGAATACCCTTACCCTGATTTAGCTCATTCATTGGCTTATGGGTCAGTTCCCATTTGGACACTCTGTCCCAGGCTGCATAATTCTCAAGGTAGAGCATGGCCTGCTGGAGGAGATGAGAAATCTCTTGAGGGATTGAGTGGAGGAGGCATGGAGGGGTGACCCTGAAGGCATGGGATAAGAAGAGGAGGAGGCAGGAGCTGAGCAGGCGGCCTAGGAGAGGTTTGAATTTGGGGACCCACCAAATCTCTGCACACTGTAGCTAGCTCTTTTTGAGTTGGACTCACGTTTTCCGCTTGCCTATAGGGTCTGCCTTCTAACCGTGGTCAGCTCAAGGGCGTAGACTGGATCTTCCTCTGATGACACTGGTGGCTGATATGGGTGAGCTGAGGGAAGAGGCATGCTCACAGGACTTTGTTGTTCTGAGACCCATTTTGGCAATGAGGTGGGGGAAATGGGTAGCACTTGCCAGTGGAATTTTGTGGATCTCTCTTTGAGGGGCCAGGAGAGACTGTGGGCTCCAATAGCATTACCATGATGGTGCCTGCAGTTCTAGGACTTACTCTGTGTCAACCACAGTGCCACACATTCACATCCAAGTGGTCCCTCATGTAACACCCCTCTGCAGTAGAGGAAAGTGTGGCTCTGAGAGGTCCCACAGCACAAGTCTTGTTAGCATCAGGGGTTGCTTCTTGCTATGGTTCTGCCTTCACAATCTTCTTTCAGCTGAGCATATGGTTTAAAAAAAATACACTTTGTTTCCAAAGGAAATATGTGTAGGTGAGGATTAAAGTTGTCGAAGCAATATTTCCCCCTGCAAATAAATGTGCCAGTTCTGACTTGTAGTTTAAATTTGGTTTTAATTAGGATTTTATCACTTGTAGATCACACCAGAAAGGAGACAACTGTCTTACCTTTACTTCTGCTCGAATTGTGACACTGCGAAAAGCAGCTGATCAGAGGTTAAAATAGCTTCTAGTCTCCGAGGAACTTCGGCACGTTGTTGCTCTGTAAACCTCTCATTTGCTTGGGAATTGACTTATAAAGAGTTTGCTCTTCCAACTCGGGTGCCAACGTTGTGACCTTGTACATTTCATGTCTGCCCCTGTCTTCATGTTGGGATGGAGGGATGAGGCAGTGGACCCCAGGCGGCTAAGCACCTTGGCTTGCTTACATGTGTGATTGGCATTTGTGAGGGACTTTGTGTGCAGGGTGCTGGGACCAGGTTTATAGAATACTTTACATCCTGAGCCCAGCTTCTCCATTTGTAAAATGGGCATCCCAGCAGGTCCCAAAGTGGGTCCCCCTGTAGATAGCTGAGTTGTGGAACCTAAGAAACTTTGAGCCCTTAAAGTGCTGCACACAGTAATTCCTCTCTTTGAGTTCTCTGTAGGTTCTTAGAAACTGTGACTTTAAGGGAAAGGACATTTAGCCAAAGCAGGTCCTTGCCTAGCATTGTTTTGTCAAGCATTGGATTGTTTTTTTTTTTCTTATCAAAGTTAAAATGAAGTGATATTGAATGAAATGACAATGTGCTGTGCTCTGTTACTAGGTTATTGATATAGGTGGTCCTATGGAGCCAGAGTACTTAGTTGCAAGCACTCAAAATCTATACTAGCTGCTTGGTTTATTTGTCTTTCAGGCTGCATACCTCCAAGACAGGTCCCATATTTCACAGGAAAAATGCCTTTTTGAGGAAATCACTACTTCCTTCAAGTACTAGACGCAGGCAGTCCCAAGCTCAGTCTTGTGCAGCTGCAGCCAGAGAGAAGTCTGGGCTGCTGCCTGTTCCCCCAGGCTGGGAAGCTGAGTGTGCGGCACGTTCAGTTTCTGTAGAATGGCTGGCTCTTCCTGCTGCAAGACTCAAGGGGGAGTCTTTCAAGACAGGGAGGCACCAGATGCTGTCAAGTCCATGGAATGATTTGGGAACTCAAGTTCTTGGGAGCTCACCTTTCTGCATGGGTCCAGGCTGTGTGATTAAGTAGACTGACCAGCCACTACAAGTCAAGAGATCTAAGGGCTAACCCTTGCTTCTGCCCTCCTCTTGCTGCACACTTTACCTGGATCTCTGGTGACCCTCCAGGCTTGTGTGTTGTATGGGTGATTTATCTGTGTTTCTTCTCATCCTGGGCTCTGTGTCTGGAGCCTATCCGGTGACCACAGTAGTCCCATAGGCTGCTTGCTGCAGCCTCATGCAGATCACTTCCCCACCAGGTTGCCTCTGTAATGGAAAGGATGGGTCTGAGAGGCTCCTCAGTTGGGCCTTGTGGTAGAATCATGACCTGGGAATGGGCAGGCTCTTGGAACATTCAGATTCCCAGGTCTTATTCTGGAAGAACTTGATTTGTTAAGTTCTATTTATAACACATTCCTTGGGCCAAGGGATCTAGTTCATCCTGTACCAGATGATATCTGAGGCCTTTGCATCCCTAACTTTTCTTATTTGGTCTAAGGATGGACATGGTCACACTTCCCTGGCTTTGTGCAGGAAGTGGAAAACCTCAGTTTAAATGCTGACTGATCTTTTATTAACTCTGAGCCATTGAGTAAGTTCCCAACTTCTTCTGAACCTTATCTTTTATTTTATATTTATTTATTATCTATATTATTTTTTAATTAAAATTTTATTTTTATATTCCCCTGCAATTACAACCCCCTTATTTTGACCCCAATCCCTCCTTTCCTCACCCCCTACACCCCATAGAGTGTCTCTGGTTCATAGTTGTTTGTTGATTTTAATATTTTCTTTCTTATAGTTATTCATTTTCCTGGTCCCTTATTTAAGTTTTCTAGATTCCTGCTATGAGTGAGACGATCCGGTATTTTTCTTTTTCTTTCTGGCTTATTTCGCTGAGCATGATCCCTTCCAGTGCCATCCATGTTGCTGCAAATTGCATGTGTTTATCTTTTTTGATTGCTGAGTAATGTTCCATGGTATATATGTACCACATCTTCTTGATCCAGTCATCTATTTTTGGGCATTTGGGTTGTTTCCAAAGCTTAGCTATTGTAAACAGTGCTGCTATAAACATAGGGGTGCAGGTGCTCTTTGGAATTGATGTTTCTGTGTCCTTTGGGTAAATACCTAGGAGTGGAATTGCTGGATCATATTGTTATAGAGCAGCCCCGATATTGAACGGGTTCCTGGTTGTGGGTCCTCACCCGCACGCTTAAAAGGGACTTATGAATACTCCACTACAGGCACACACAAAAGGTTAATAAAAGGTTTATGTACAAGGGAAAAGGAAATAAGGAAAATGTACAACTCAGGGAGAAAATAGAGAAATAAAGTCTTTAATGCATCCTACCTGACCCGAAGACCTGGAAACCCAAAGTCACTCTCAGAGCTGGCCGGATGCTGCGAGCTGGCGGAGAGCCAAAATGGGGATCCCCCAAAGCCCACGTGTCTGCCTTTTATATCAACCTGGCTGCTTAACCCTACCCTCAGGTCCCAGCTACCTTCCCTTTGGTGGTGATGGGATTTGGAGTTCCCAGTGTCTTTGGCTTTGGCCTGGGGTGGGGGTGGAGTCCACAAAGCCTGTATGGAATTAGCTTTAGGACATCCTTTTCCCCCTAACAATATGGAAGCTCTGTGTTTAGTAGGTCAAGAAATCTCCACACAGCTCTCCATAGTGGTTGGACCAGTTTGCACTCCCGCCAACAGTGCAGGAGAGTTCCTTTTTCTCCACATCCTCGCCAACATTTGTTGTTGCTAGTTTTTTTAGTATGTGCCATTCTCACTGGTGTGAGATGGTATCTCATGGTAGTTTTGATTTGCATTTCCCTGATTACAAGGGATGTTGAACATTTTTTCATATGCCTGTTGGCCATTTGCATTTCCTCTTCAGAGAAGTTTCTTTTTAGCTCTTCTGCCCATTTTTTGACTGAATTATTTTCTTTGTTTTTGTTGAGTCTCATCAGCTCTTTGTAGATTTTTGTGATCAGTCCTTTATCATTAGTGTTGTGTGCAAAAATTGAACCATATCTTTTAGATGGGATAATGATTCCTGACCCCAGGGTAATCATGGCGCCAGGGGCCCTGAGTGAGGAGAGTGACATGGTGGGCCTGCAGCACTGCATGGCACGGTGCAGCTGGAGGACTCTCCCTCCAGACAGACTCAGACAGCTGCCATCTGCCATCCTGGGCATAAGAAGGTGTCTCTCTTGACCCATATCTGACCTGTTTTTTCTTGCGTCAACTACTGACCCTTTTCCTTTTCTTTCTGGTCCTTTCTGAATGTGCTTTATAAATAACATTCTAATCACATTGTTACCAGCTCCTTCCCTGTCCTCCACCTTTTGCTGCATCCAGCTCTCAAATTTTGTGGGATAATCTGTGGCCCACTGGACAGGCTCCCCAAGCTGGTTCCTCATTCCCGCTGCCCCAGTGCACCTTCAGAGTCTCTGCCCTGTCCAGGGACCCTGGGTTCAACTCAGCACACCTGTACCTTCCAATTTCTCCAGCACTCCCTGCCCTGCCTGCTCTGCATGAATGTTCTCTCTGCCCTCTCTGGGCAGCCTGCTGGTCCTCTGCTTTCCCTGGTGAACTCAAGTTTCCTCTTCCCAGCTGTTAGTCACCTGGCCCTTCACATTCTGGTATTCCGGGGAACTCACAGAACTCACTGTGGACACATTGTGTGGTAACTGTCCATTTGTCTGTCTGCCTCCCCTCCCACCTGCCCTTCACCTCCCTGGAGCAGCACTCATGTCTTAGTCACCTTTTTGTGTGCTAGAAGACAAGACTCAGAGTCACTCAGTAAATATTTAAATGAAGAAATGAAGCAAGTGGACAGGTACATGGATTTGGGAGTTGGCTCAGGTGAGATTTTCCTCAGGGCAAAGCAGACTCGCCTTTTGAGAAGATTCTAGGAGTTAATTTAAAGGACTGAAGGCTGAAGTACTACCAGCAAGATGAATTTCACCATGTGTGAAGTCTCTTAAGATAATAAAGTTTCCAAAAATCTCTTGTTCAGGCCTGGACTGGGGTTCTCCACAGGGAAAAGAGCTGCGTGTTTAGTTAGTCTCAAACTTTAAATAACCCAGCCGTGTGATGTGGATAACAGGAGCCCTGATGCGGTCCTGTTGGTGGCTGCCAGGGACCTGTTTTGGGAGCCCAGCATTGGTGTCAGTAGACACATGTGCCCAGGGTATGTGGAAGGTAGAAGGGTGTCATTTTCAGGGGTGGCTCACCGAAGCTTTCAGGCCCTTGCTTGCTGTTCCATCAGATCCAAGGATGGTGAACACACGATAAGCCCCCTCCTTCCTCCTGTTTGCAGTCTCAAAATACCACCCACCAGCCAGAGTTCATGTGCAGAGGGGAAGCCTATTTGCTTTACAGCCTGATGGCTCTGGAGAGGGCCAGACAGCAGCTGCATGTCCTCAGGCCCAGATTCTGGGTGACTATTTCATTCCCCACAACTGACAACTTGGGTACCCGAGCCTGATGACCCTGATTATGATGAAAATGATGAAAAGGGGGTTCCGAGCCATCCCCCTACTGTCAAAAGGGGTTTCTTTTACCAGGGAAGAGGGCTTCCAAGCTTCATGGACCTGATTATTTGCCTTTGGAAATCGCTGGCTCTTGCTCCATCTGTGAGCTTAGCTTGGTGGAGAAGTCCTAGTGGCTGTGAGTTCTGCTTTTTGGAGAAAAGCAAAAATAAAAAGGGAAATGGTGGTGTAGGGTAACCTTGTCTCTTCACCGTCAAATAGTTTCTTACCTGAAGTTTTCGCCCTGAATGGGGAAAATGTCTGTCTGACTGGAGCATAGTGGGCTTCCAGTGCATCCGCTGGTTTGGCTCCTGGCCCGGTCCGTGTTGCAGAGGGACGCTTGTGTGTACAGACCTGTCTGCCCTCCTCACCCCCAGCAAAACTGGGGCTTTTGTTTTCATTTTAAGCTTTAGAATGGCACTAGGCCTTGGCTGGGCTATAGGAGGTCTGAGGGTCAGTCAGTTTCCTACTTTCCCGTCGAGCCAGGTAAAGGCCAGGGGAGCCCGTTTCCAGTGAGAGTATGGTCAGGACAGTGCGCCACGGGCAGCTGGGTTCTTCTGGCCCCATTTACCTTAAAATCATTTTGTTATCAAATCAGTTTGACAACACAGTTAAAGGAAATGGAAAACCTACTTCCCACAGTGGTGGTGTGAGCCTGTGAAGGCTTTGGCCATGGTACGTGCAGTGCCGCACTGGTTGTGTGTGGGGCCCTATTGTGTTCTCGCCGACGGTGCTGTTTCAGTGACTATCTGGGATCTGACTGTGCCATGGTTTGACTCTCGTCAAAGTTCCAGTTCTTCCTATTATGAGAAACAGCTTTAAAAACACCTCTGTGTGTGTCGATCTTTTATCTCTTTTCCGGAATTTGAGCTCCTGACCCAGAAACGGTCATATCTGGGTCTCCTGATGATTGGTCATGTCTGTCTGAAATGACACCAGGGAGAAATGTCAGCCACCATCCGTGTATTTGGGGTGGGCACTGGAACAGGACCAGAGTAAAAGGCTGAGTTTACAGGGAAGTGGCCTCGGTTTAGGCGCCTCCTACCCTGTGGATCTGGCATCCCTGAGCTGTGTGATTCTGGGTGGGTTACTTCATTGCACTGACCTCCATTTTTCTCATCTGAAAAGGAGAAGCGGTACCAACCTTGAAAGATTATTTCCTGTCTCCCTGTTATTCATTTATTCACAGTTGGTCGCACCTGCTGTTAGGTGCCAGGTGCTGGGGGGACAATGATGGACAGGCCTCTCTGAGCTTCCAGTCTAGGAGGGAAGACACTGACAGTCAAAATTTGAGTTATCATTAGAGGACCTGCCTGGGAAGAACCACCCTTGTGCTTAAAAGTGGGTGTAACCTTCGACCTGCATAGCCAGAAGAAAATGCTGAGACTTCCCCTGCCCCCCAGCTCTTATAGCTGCCTTGGAGTTTTGTGGTGGGTCCAGAATGCAGGTTTCTCTGGGGATGCCCCACAGATGTGGTGCCTGTTTTTCCAGCTTCAGGCCTCTTGTCATTCATCCCTGAGGGAATTCTTAATTTGAGGGTCATTTTAAAAATTAAGTTTGTCATCTACAGAAACTTCACAAGAATAAGGAAGCACTATCAGAAAAGGCTAATGCCTCCCTGCACAGAAGAGATACCAGATGTAGATGTGTCTCTGCTGCTTGTTAACAGTATTGAGCCTTCCATTTCCAGGTCTGGATCTGCGCCTGGGTCCTGGGTACCTGTTCAATGTGTTGTGCTTCTCAGAACTCAACTGGCTAACTACTTTCTTGGTTTCTTGGGAGGGGGATCAGGACAGAGTTGGGGGCTTGAGAACAGAGGGACCATCTGGTTTCCCAGGAGGAAGCAGCAAGAGCCAGGGTTCAAGTCAGGGCGGTCACTGATGGACAGCAGGACTCAGAACACCCCAGGATGCCAGCAGGCTATTTCCTGTGGTAGGTGACCCTGCCATCTACTCCAGACTGTGGACCCAAGTTAGCTTGTTTAATCCTTGGATGCCCTGCCGAAGTGGCACCAGCCCCGCTTTAACAGGGGAGGAAGCAGAGCCTCAGAGGCCCTGCAGGTTGCCTGTGTTCCCACTGCTGATCAACCGTGGAGTCAGGATTTACCTGCTGTCTGTCCATCTAGTCCTGCTGCCCAGGATTTCCTCCAAGCTGCAGTGCCTCCTCAGGGGAGGGAGGGACTGGTGGGAGTCTGGAGCATTCCATGGCTGTTCTAGACTGGCTGCCTGTGAAGGAAAGGGACAGGTCTTCACCCTGCTCTCAGCATGACTTTCCAAGGACTTCTGTCCTTGGAAGCACTGGGCGGGGGTGGGGGTGGGGTTGCCCTCTGAAGCTTGGGCACACTCCCTGTGCTCTTGCTCCCTCTGCTGCCCTCCCCCTTTCTACCCCCTGCTCCCACGCAGCCTTTAAGATTCAGGACAGGTAGTACTTCCTTTGGAGAACCTCTCAGACGCCTCACATGTCACCCGCAGTACTTCCCTTTTCCCCATCCTATTGTTGACACCTTCCTTTTCCTCTTCTGGGTCACTGCCCCCTTGAGAATCTGAAGAATCCTCCGAAAATGCACTTTTTTCACATGTGGCCTGTGTGTGTCTGGTCACTGACCTCTGGAATCCTGAGTCCCCACCCTGTTCTGTGAGGCTAGGTGTCTGCTTACCTGCTGGAGGGATCTTCTTCTTCCTCCTTTGATCGTGGCTGCCTTCCCAAGTGCATTTGTGGCAAGAATAGGGCCAGACTTGGCTTGGTGCTACTTCCCCACGTACCTATGCCACATGCAGGGCCATGTGATGAGCCTGGTATGTTGTTGTCTCAGCCTGGAGATGGGTTATCGATGGTGGGACCAATCTGGCCTCTGCTGGGAAGTGGACCCTCTTTTCCCCTGCTGAGGATACCTTGATAGACACTGGATCTTTGGCCTTTGTCTGCATCAGCTGGCCTTCATCAGACCCTAGGCATCAGGCCTCAGTCCCTCTGTCTGGAAACCACCATCCTCTTCTCTTTGTCCCCTAAGTGCTGCCACCTTTGTTGTCAAAGGCGCCTTCATTCTTCCTAATGAGTCACAGTCAGAACCTCAGTTGTCTCTGGCTCCTCCCTGTGCCCCACGGCATTCAGAAGGCACCCCCTTGTTCTGTCTCCCTGTCACTGCCCTAGTTCCGGCTCTATCTACAGTCCTTATCTCTGGCTTGCTTATTGTTCTCCCAGCCTCTGGCCCCTGGCACTTTGTTCTCTCTCTCTCTGTCTCTCTCTGTCTCTCTGTCTCTCTGTCTCTCTCTCTTTCACACACACGCACACGCACGCGCCTTGAAGGAATGTCTGTGCCCATGGAAAACTTACAACTTTCGGTTAACCTAAGGCTCTTGGATATTAGGACCCTCCCCCCACCCCCTCCCCTTCCCAACCCTGAATCTAAACCTTGGTGAAGCACTGAACAGGGAATCAGATCTGGGTCCTCCACACAGATTGTCTGACACGTCTGATGTCTTGTGAAGCAGATATTAGCAGATATTACAATGCTGCTGTCTGCTCTCGGGATTGCAGAGAACACTGGATGTGAACATGAAAGTGAAAGCTTATCATGTCCTCAGCAGATGCAAGCAGTCTGGGCCTGTGACTTCACTGCCCTAGCCCACCTCTTCCTGCCCTTCAGGGTCTGCTCCCTTGTCCCCTCCAGCTGCAGGCTCTTCTCTTTCCTCCCTTGTCATTTCATTCTTGTAATAGTGCCATGATGTTGGTATGATTGTCTTTGTTTTCAAACATGAGGAAACTGAGGCTAGACATTTTGAATATCTTGCCCACGGTCACATAGCAGGACAAAATTGAGCCTGATTGCCGGTTGTGTTCTAGCCCGAGCCCACATGGCTCTCTGTGCTGTGCCTGCTGTAGGTCGTGTCCAGCCAGGACAGGCAGGTAAGACAAGCATCTACCCTCAAGGAACTTGCCGCCTGCTGAGCAGACAGAGTGGGCACATGGGTCAGATAGTCCTAGCAGCAAATTGAATGCCTGGGGCCCAGATTGAGGGATTGCTGTCAGCCCAGAAGAATCAGCATGCCCTCTCCCAAACCCTCCCCCAGTCTCTGGGCAGTCAAGGACTGGGCAGTTTCTGCAGCCCGGAATGGTGGCATTTAGCCCAGGCCTTATCACTGTATCTTCAGGGTGAGTCAGGCTGCGGGTGACTGCCCTACCCCTTAAGTGCCCTTGGAGTGCAGCTCACAGGAAGTCCCTCCACCCCACCACTGGGCTGATCTGGCTCTGAGGACAGCAACAGGGTGAAGTTGTGAAACCTGCCAGGTTTGCCTTTACATTCAGTCCCTTCCTGCTCCCCTCCCTGCCTTCCCCAGGTCTCTGTGCCCCCTGTCTTTCAGTTTTCTCCACCCTGAGCCCAAAACTGAATTGGAAAGGCTCAAATTGGGGCCAGTTTCACCTAGGATTTGGGGTGTTGTTCTCTCTTGATCATTGAACAGAAGGATCATTTCCATTATGCTAGGCATACTCAGAGCTAATGAGGCATATTTACCTGGCGTTGGGAAGAGTTTCTGTGCTGCTCCCCCCCCACCACCACCATTTCCTCCTATTGGGTTCCCAACTGCTTCAGTGTACTGTAATGGTGGGAAGAACCTAGATCAGAAGTTGGAATGTCTCTTCACCCTTGCCTGCCTCCCTCACTCTGCTGGAAAGGAGAGCCCAGGCAGCGGAGAGGGAGCGGCGTGTACTCCTGCCCCAGCACAGCTGCCCCTGAGGAAGGACAGAGCACAGCAGGCAGTTGACTTCTCCAGAGTAGAGGGCTCTGGCAGGCCGGGGCGAAGGGGAATGGCTTCAGGCTGGGTGTTGGTGGAAACCTACAGGGTGGCATAGGAGAGGGGAAGTAATGGCGAATAGCTATTTGGGAAGTGGTGGGGAGATTTGGGAAGGGTGTGTGTAGGGAGGGGTTAGGCAGTGAGTAGGATTTAAGGGTCTGGGGTAGGTGAGGTGTCTCTAGATTCCCTGGGGATGCTGTGCATCTGCACTCTTGCTGGGTGTTCATGGGGCTGACACCCAGATGCTGCTGCTGTGTCAGGTCTGATCTGTGGACACATCCAGATCTGCAGGGTGGGGCGCACTGGAGAGGGAATGAGGATCAGCTGTTTTTAGAAACTAAGTGCCACCCGTGATATACTATCTCATATCCTGACGGGAAACTGGCAGGGGGACCTTGATTCAGACCTGCAGCGACCACTGACAGGCTCTGTGACTTTGGCAAATCCTTTTCCTTTCCCTGACAGTCATTTCTCAGGGGTCCTTGTTGGTTGAATCAAAGACCCGATAGGCAATGGCCTCCCCCAGCCCTTGAGTCTGTCCTCTTTTTTTTTTTTTTAAGATTTATTTATTTATTTATACAAGCACTGGGTACAGGTCAGAAGCACGGGAGGGTGAGAGAATTCACCAGAGCCAGAGCAGGGAACAGAACAGGCAGACTGACGAAACACACTGCTGAGGGGAGCAGTGGGTGGCAGGAGAGGTCTGCGCGCTATGTGGGACCCTCGCCGGTGGCCGGGGATTGAACTGGCGCTGCAGAGGCTGCGGGCAGCTTTGCAGCCCAGCGCTCAACTGCTGCGTCACCAGGGGAGGCCCTGAGTCTGTCCTCTTGCTGGGGTGGATCATGAGGTTGGTCTGCACATCCTGCCACCGTCGAGGCAATGAGGGCATGCCTTGTGACCTAGGCCAGATTGCCCAAAAGGTATTTTCTTTCTCAAGAATGCTCATAATCCTGCTGAATTTAGCAGGAAGAATGGAATATGCTTTGGCACCCTGCTCTTCTACTGACATGGTCTGTTTGTGTCCCTGTTCTTTGCATAGCATCCCAGGCTGGGGTCATTCATAACCTCATACTGTCTGCAGAGCTGAAGCTGCGCAACCCCCTGACCCCGCCAGGCTTCTGGGTAGTTTTTTATTTATTTATTTATTTATTTATTTATTTGGGTAGTTTTTTAAATGTCATTTATATAGTGGGGTGTTTTCTCACTTGTTAATGAATAGCTTGGCCTTTGTGGAGGCACTTGAGTCTCTGGGACTTGGGTGGGTGGTGGCAGTAATGGCTGTAGAGTTTGTCCTTGCTCAAGGACTGGGAAGGCATGATATTTGCAAAGGCTGCCTCCCAAAGGCTGTTCCTGAAGTCCCTACCGTCTTCTACCAGCTGGCTCAGGTTAATCACCCCAACTTGGAAAGCAGCTTTCTGTGGGGCTGCCTTCAACCTGCCTTGGAGAAAGCTGTTCTTCTACCTCTGTCCTTACTCACCATGAGAGGCGTCCTGCATTCCCTTCCCCTGGCCACCAGGGAGTCTGGCAGTTGGGAAGGAGCTTTAGGTCTGAATGCTCAGCTTCTGGTTTGCTTAATCAGCTAGCATTTAGTCTGGGAGGGGTGCTTGTGTCAGTTGGGCCCCTGTGGAAGGTCCCACCACACCCCAGCAGCCCTGGGGGCCACGTGGAGACCTCTAACTTGTTTCTTATTTGGAAGTTTGTACTCTGCCATCTCTTCCCTCTTTGGTCATCACCAGATGAATGTCTCTCTACCCCAGAGTCTTCCTGCCTAGCAAGTCGTCTGGCTCCCGTTGCCAGAACCCTTATGATGGGTCCATCTGCCTTGACAGCATGGCATCATCTTCACCCTGACTGCTGCTTCAATCACCTGCATGTTCTCAGACCATACCCCACCTCTGCTCAAGCTATGCTCTCCTCCAGGATGGGCCTTCATATCCAGTCTCCCCATCCAGCAACTCCCCACTTCTGTAGAAGTCTCCCACCCACCTGACAGAATCATGTTGACTTCATGTAGCTGCTGTCACTTTTTCCTGCTGCCTCATCCCCATGAGACCGAACTGCCCTAGGATGAGGGAACGAAAGGGCAATTAATCTGTTCACATTGTAAAAGACTTTTTCAGAACCAGGCCTCCTCCCAGCTTTGGTGGCCTCCCCCATAAGTGTGCGGCCAAGGAATGGGGGTCTGGCTGTTCTCAGGGTCTCCATGGTGAACATCGGCAGGAAGCGACGCATAAAGCAAAAGCCATTCTCAGGGAGGCAGATATCTGTGGCAAAAACAAGCTTCTAGGAGATGGTCAAGTAATTTTTTTACTTATAGTGTGTATGTCAGCTCCAGCTTATTCTATCTGTCACTACAGCTTGCCTGGGCTTACAGATGTCTCCTCAGAACAATGTTCCAGTGAGAGTGAAAGGCAGGTCGCTGGCCGTGATGAAGTGCACATTGACACCTTCTGGTGGGCTGGCCCTGGTGTGCAGGGAGACCCTGGAGTCTCTCCCCCATACACCAAGTGTGTGGTGACTCATTTGAGTGCACACCTTGCTTATCTATCTCCAGGGCAGTAACCAGGTAGAAAGGGGGAAAGCTCAGGAAGGCATTTTCTGCTGCAGGTGGAAGCAGCGTGGTGGTGCCCTGTTGTGGTCCCTGGTGCACCCAGCAGACAAGATGAACATGATTCTTCTAGACTTAAAGGATATTGGGGCATGGGGGTGGGGTGGGGTGGGCGGGTGGCATGAGGAAGACAAAAGAACCAGACTTAATAGAAAAATTTCACATGGAAACTTACAACCAGTTTCCCTTCCCTCTGTCTCTCTGAATACATGGCAAGAGTGAATCTTGTTTATAAGCTTAGTCCTAGTGTGAGTTCTGCTCCTAAAGGAGACCAAACAGGAACATCTGGAGAGGCCCCTGGTCTGAAGGGGGAATCGGGAGGCCTGAGCTGGTGGCCGCTGCTCCTGACAGTCTCTCCCAGCTAGGTGTGTGGCTTCATCTAGACCCATGAAAGTAGCTAGTGGCCTGCCTGTGTGGGCCCTCTGTGGCCCCGACTAAAATAATTTTTTACTATCTAAAATCTTCCATCTCCTCCTGCTAGTGTTCCTTGAGGCCCACCCTGGGGCCAACGGATTTTTTAATGCTGCCAGGGGAATTGAGTGGTCAGGAGTGAGGCTCCAGCCCTGCTGCTGTCAGTTGCAGCAGGCATGCATCCTGCTTGGAGCTGGCATGCCACGTGGTGCTAACAGGGTGGCTGGCTTCTGTGATTGCCTGTGCTTTGTCAGCTACCTGTGCTGTGACTGGGAGTAGGACTGTTCATCTGAGCAGGTGCTTTTCTTTCTTCCTCTGCAGGACAAAGAAGATGGGGAGCCAAAGACCAAGCAGCTCAGAGAAGGGGAGGAAGAAGGGGAGAAGCACAGGTAATTGCTGGACACCCCTCTGCCAGGCATGCTCCTCCACACCTGCTGGTTTCCACGTCCTCCCAACTCTGCTTCCCAGTTGCTACCAGATTGCTTCCTCTCCACCATGGGCCTCTGTTCAGACCTGACATCCTCACCCTTCTCCCTCATTGGAGCCCTGTGCCTTCTCCTCCATTGACCGGCTGTCACCCAGTATTTTCTTCCAAACCTTCCCATCATTTCATCAAACACCCTGCGTGACGTGGTTCTACAGCGCCTGCCAGATCAGGTCCAGACTTCTCACTGGGTGTGCCAAGCTCTGCCTGGGTCAGCTGCTCTGTTCCAGCCTCCTCTGGTTCCCCTGACCCACCCCTGGCCACTCAGCACTTCCTGAACATGCTGGAATTCCTTCTCATCTCCTCTCTGTTTTTGACATGTCTTCACAGCAAGCTCAGCTCAGAGGATTCCACTTTCTCTTTGTGTTCCCACCCCGCTCAGCAGTTCATGTAGAGTTTTTGTTTTACTTTACCAAATCCTGTCACCTGTTCGTCAGCTTCAGTTGCCTCATTTACCACCACTTCCCTGTGGTTGCAGGCTCACTCTCCCCCCTCAGGAACTTCTACAATGCTTCAGATGCTGCTTTGCATAAAAAATGCCCAAGAAATTGTCTGCAGAACCAGGTATGGGGAAGGGTGGAGCTGGCAGTTGGTCCCAGGTAGTCAGAGGAGCCTTCGTGTCTGACTAGCACTTCTGGGCCTGCAGTTCAGGGCTCTTGTGCCCTCTGCCCATACCCAGCCCTGGGCTGGGGTCACGAGGTGGCTGGAGAGCTCTGCTTAGGATCAGGCCATTAGTGTTTTCTTCTAATGTCTGTGTAGCAGGGGATCGTGATGTCCTCTCCCTGAGCAGTGTCTTCAGGCACGTGGCCTGTGCAGAGTCCTTTTCACTTGGGGGAGCAGATCTCGATACCTAGAAGGTAGGCAGTAGGAGGGGAGGGCTGTCCCTGGAGAAAGCTGGGTGGGAGCATGGGAGCAGGCCTTCCTGATGTCACAGTTCATTTCCCTTCACCAGTGTGGTGGAACCCTCTCCAGATGCATCTTTGTCTTCGTATTTAGGAGCCCATTTCATACAGGACCGGGCTTTTTCAAGTCCACATGGGCGTGTGGATATGTGTGAGCATGTGACTTGACAGTTTACAAAGCACATGTACACCATGCTCAAAGCAGCTCCTCAGGATCCTTGCCACCTCTGTGTGCTCAGAGATGGTAATAGCTCTGTACTGAGAATCTGGTGATGCTAAATGCTGGTGCTGGAACCTTTGCCACCCTAACACTGAGCTCTGTGCTTTCTTGTTGGGCCTTAGGCCCCTTCCTCCCCTTTCACCACCTCCGCCGCCTCTGCCCCCAACAACCCAGGAGGGCTTCATCATTGGTGACAGAGAGATGAAGATCAGGTGGTTGCTCCTTTCTGGAGTGACCCTAGCTTTGAGTAACTTGGGTACCTGTACAGTTTCTCCCATTCTGTGGTAATTGCGCAGGGATTCTTTGGTTTTCTTCTGGTTTGTTCTTAAGACTCGCGGTCACTGACTGGCTAGAGCTTTGTCCCAATTTCTGAACTGTCTCTGCTTGCTGGGAGGTGCTTTCTCTGACCCGCCTTCTCCTTGATGAGAAAAGAGAAGGGTCACTGGTTATCAGGCGGGTGGCTGGGTTACACAGTAGAGAACTTGGAATGTGACCATGTGATTGAATCTCAGATGGGGTTGAGTGGAAGAAGAAGCAGGCTTCTGAAGTGAGACATGAGCAGCACACAGAGTGATATGCGGATGTGTTGTTCAGGCAACAAATACTGACATGGTTGGTTGCCTGATTTGTAGTGGGCACCAGTCTAGGTCCCAGGGAGGTAACAGTGGACAAAATCCAGCCCTTCCCTGCGTGGAGCTGATATTCTCTAGAGGGAGCGGGCTGTTAACAAATCACCAAGTGTGTGGAAGTTGTCAGTGCTGTGAAGTGAGGTGGTGGAAGTGTAAGCACACTCACAGGAATAACACCAGCTCATGGCCTCAAAGTGCTGCTGGGGAATCTGGGAGGAAACAGAAATAGAGAAAAACTTTAACCAGTTACAGTAGGTGAGTTCTATAATAGAAAAAAAAAGAGGAGGGACAATCTTGTCTCAGATATGGCAAAATGTTGCTTTTGTTGACTGTGGGGAAGATGAATATATGTGTGGTGTTACTCTCTGAATTTTTCTCTGTACCCGTTTCATAATGAAAGCAGTGTGTAAAAGAAAGCAAAGGGGGTGCACAGTTCCTAGTTCCTGTGGGTGAGCTCTGGGTAGGAGAGACCCTGCTCACTGGCTAGGTTTTAACGGGTCATTTGTGGTAGAGCACATGACCCTCCTGAAGGCCCTTACTGAGCCTGCTGAGCTGGGCACAGTCAGGGCTTCTGCTTCTTTCCTCAAAGCAGCCCAGGGACCTGGCACACTAGATACCGAATTGAGTTCTCCTTCAGCTCATTTTGTTCTGCTTTTCTCTGATCTTGCCTTTTTCTTTAAAAAAAAAAGATTATTTATGCATACAAGAGCTGGGGTACAGGCCAAAGATGTGGGGGGTGAGAGGATTTACCAGAGACAGAGCGGAGAATAGAATAGGCAGACTGACTGAAATACACTGCTAAGGGGAGCAGCGGGCGAGACAGGAGAGGTCTGCTTTGTCATATGGCTTCTCCCTGTCCGGCCTGAGATCAAACTTGTGCTGCAGAGGCTGCGGATTGCTTCATAGTGTGGTGCTTAACCCCTTGTGCCACCAGGGAGGCCTGATCTTGCCTCTTTTGAGGTAGTGAAGTGTGGTTCCCTGGCCTGGTAATCAGGAGCTTGACTTCTGGAGCAGTACTTCTAGAGAATTTGGACAGGTGGACTTCCTTAAGCATCCCCTATCTGACAGGACCTGATGCTCAGTCACTCCCCTGGTTGTTAGAAAGAACTATACACTTATAGCACCCCAGGAAAAGTGGACTTTCCTGATTTTTTTTACAGGCCAGGAACTTGCCTGGGTTATTCAAGGAGACAGGGCAAAGCCTTGGTCCCTGTACCAGGGGGCCAGGCCTGTGTATACTTACCCAGTCTGTAAGTCCAAGACTTAGGCATGGGCTTACCAGAAGGCATCCATTGGCAACAGTCTGTGTCCATCCCAGAAAGAAGGGCAGGGGGGCTTTCTCTTCATCTGTACTCCGTGTTTGGACCAGGTACTCCCAGCAGGATGGTTATAGCTTAGGAGTAGACTCTAGAGGGCCCCTAGGCTACAACCCCTGCCACAGTCTCCTTTGCCAGGTACCAGTGAGCATCTTGGCTTCCTCAGCTTCTGGGAGGTAAGAATAGCCTGTTTCTGCCCAGGCCAGGCCAGGTTGAGACCAGGTGCCAGGTAGGAAGCATCAGCCCTACTGAAGTGTCCTGAGAGGAGTGCAGTGCTCACTCCTGCTGCCTTCAGCTGAGGGCTGCAGGATAAGGCTTCATGAAGAACATGCCTCTTGAGTTTGGGACCCCAGAGGGTAGGATTTGGACAGCAGAGATCCAGAGGTGTGAACCAGCTGCGTGAAAGGACTAAGTGCTTCTTGGGGAGGCATGGACAGATATCCCCCCAACTTCTGCTTATAAACCCAGCCCAGGCTTTATCAGGCCTCTGGAACAGAGGAGAAGATTTAGTGGTGAACTAGGAGCCCCTGCACAGGCCTGTGGCCAGTTCCATTAATTGGTGTCAGCTAGTTTATCATGTACTTTCTTTTAACCCAGATAGGTCTTAGGGAAATAAATGTTGAGGCGGTTCTTTGTTCAACAGTAGCCACCCAAAATGTAGGAACTAGGCAGATGGAGAGAACTCAAGATTTGAAAGTAGCTCCTAGGTTTGAGGTCAGGTCCTGCCAGTTATTAGTTTTTTGACTCTGGACAAGCCACAGTGACTCCGTGAACCTCACCTGAGTGTCTTCAACTGAAAGATGGTGGAGAAAACTAAAACTTGCTGTAACTGTTTCCTGGTGCAGGTGCTGAGGCTTTGGGCAGAGGAAGACACTTTGAGGCCCTCTTGAGATAGCCAAAGGATTTGAGACATACTTGTAAGGGTTAGAATTAACTTTTACACAAGGCCTGTGCTAACTTTGCAAATAGGTCAGTAGTTGGGAATACAGTGAGGTGGGTGGAGAGTAGAAATAAGCATATGTGACCCAGAAATTAATGGTTAGGAACCCCTTTGTGGAGCCTCCCTTACTTGGTACAGTAGCTAATTCTTTAGGAAATAAGATGAGTGGCGTCATATTGCAGATTCAATTGTCTCATGGGATGGGTATACTGTAAGGCCAGGGTTTGCTGTGGAGGATGGGGGGAGTATCCAACAGCACTGCAAGCAGGTGTCCCAGGATCTGACCAGCTATGCACCACAGCTAGCCGCCTTCCTCTCTATCTGTGCTCCTGCCCATCTGCTCAAGGAGACCCTTTTCAGAATCTTACCTAGTCTAGTTTCTTTGTCTTTTTTTAAAAAAAATTTTATAATCATCAGGCCTCCCGGTGGTGCAGTGGTTGAGCACTGGGTTGCGAAGCTGCCTGCAGCCTCTGTAGCGCTGGTTCGATCCCTGGCCCCTGGGCGAGGGTCCCCCATGGCGCGCAGACCTCTCCTGCCACCTGCTGCTCCCCTCAGCAATGTATTTCGTCAGTCTACCTGCTCTGCTCCCCACTCTGGCTCTGGTGAATTCTCTCACCCTCCCGCGCTTCTGACTGTACCCAGTGCTTGTATAAATAAATAAATAAATCTTTAAAATAAATAAATAAAATTTTAGAATCGGCTTGCAAATAGGTGTAAAAAGAAGTTTGCTGGGGTTTTTATTGGAAATGTGTGAAGTCTATAGATCAAACTTCCTTTTAAAATTGTTACCCTTTTCTTTTTTTATATTAATATTTTATTTTATACAATTCTTACATCATTTTTCATTTTTGTACAATGTATGCATTTTCATTTTGGTTGTATTCCCCATACAGTTGCACCCCTCCCCCCCTTATTTTGACCCTAGTCCTTCCTCTCCATACCCCCCCCACCCCCGTAGTGTGTCTCTGGTTTATAGTTCGTTTGCTACCCTTTTCAGGGTAAATTCTATCCCATCCCCATACAACAAATCCCCACTGCATAGTCAGTCCACAGCAGGTCTGCCTGCTCAGTCCAGGCTCTGTGGGAAGGAAAGACATGTCCTTGCCCCCCAGAAGTGCCCCTGCTGCTCCTCTGGGTTGGATCTGGCCTCGCAGCCAACCTTCCCTTGTGGCTAACTCTACAGGGGTGTCCATGACTCATCTCTAACACAACCCCTGCTTACCACCTAGATACGATGTGAGCTGGTGGCCCTGGAAAGAGATGATCATGTCAGCTGCTTTTGTTATTTTTAAGCCCACAGTCACTTCCTCCTGATGGCAGGTCGGCTGATATGTGCAGTTGAGACATGTCTAGGGTAGGGTTTGTGACTGATAGTCTTAGCCATCCTGCCAGGTGGGAGGAGAGGGGAGGTGTTGCACACCCTGTTGGACATGGGGCAGGGGAGCGTGTCTTGTTGAGTGCCTGAACAAGCAAATCCCACACCCTCTGCCCCACAAGCACCAACCCCTGCGCTTTGGATCAGCGTCTGTACCCACTGAAGCAGTCACATTCAGAGACAGTGGTCCCCCCTGGGATAGGTGTCAGTTCCTGCTGAAGAAACTGGGCCACTAGTTTTACTTCTTTGGGATGGAGAACAGGTTCTCCAACTCCCTGTGGAGAGAGGCCCCACCCCAGCTAAGGCCCAGCCCAACACTGGCCTGGCGCCCAAACCTTGAAGGCTGACAAATGCAACGCCTTCTCTTCTCTGTGAGTTGGGGCCCAAAGATGGTGCCTGTGCACCAGGGTGTGCCCTAAGATCCATGACGTCAGCTTGATTCGGCAAACATTGCTCCACTCTAGCGGTAACAGACCACACTTCCTGAGTTGTCTCACCTCGCTGCAGGCCTGGGGCTGCCCCAGCCGTGGGTAGTGTGGATGGCCCATGGCTCAATGACTCATGCTGAGGCAGCAGCACAGAGACCTGTGGCCACCCTGTTTTTCCTGAGCCTGCTACTCAGGAATAGCGCAGGAATATAGAACAAACAAGACAGGTGGTGTGGGAAGCCAACTCACATGTGACCAGGCTGGGCCCTTCCTTCTATGCAAGGGGTGGGTTGGTGTACAGCCAGGTCCTTTCTTCATGGAGAAAAGTCTTACCTCGTGTGTCATGATCTTTAGTGCTTCCCTAGCTCTTCTCACTAAATTGTCCTTCCTGTGTGGGGGTAGGTTGGTGGTCACTGGGAGGTGAGGAAACCACAGGAAACACGAGTGATGTGACTTGTCTAAGATCTCCTAACTGAGAGGGAGTGGAGCTGGCATTGTGACCCTCTTGGCCCTCCACTTCCCCCCATACCCCTGCCCCTCTCCCTATCAGGCATGCAGCCTGGGTGGAGAACAGCTGAACACACCCAGTGCCATAACGTCACACATGGGGAAGCAGTTGTCCTGTCCTCTGCCTGCAAGCTCCCAAAGCAGGCCAGACTTGGTTCTGCTCGGTTCCCTTTCCTCTAGTACTGTCTCCCCAGTCGGCAGATGCTGTGGCCTTTGTCCCGCAGGCCCTCTTGGCTGGAGCCTGAGGGATCAGAGATGCCTGGCAGCTGTGTGGTAAAAGTAGGAGGTCTGTCTGGCGGCCTCCAGCAGGGCCAGGCAGTTTGTACTCAGGGCACCCCCATGGGGTTGACCACCATCTGCCTCTCCCGAGTGGTGTCTGTGGAAGGCTGTGTGCCCCAGGAGGGTGAGAGGCCACCGTCTGGGCCCCTGATGGCCAGTATGGCCAGTCCAGTTCTCATGTGGCCAGCCCTTTGAGGTTCAACTCAGCCACCATAAACCGTTATCTCTCTTCTTTTTAAATTTAAATTGATACTCAAAATACAAAAATGCTAGATTCTTTTTAGTAGTGGAGAATTTAGAAAATAGAAATATCTATGTATATATCCTGCTGTGTGGTAGCACTTTCCACACACCATATATGACCATCTCATTCTCAGTGACTACTTACTGTATCTTAGGGGACACCACAATTTTTGTTTTCAGTCTTTGATTTTTGCTCTATCAACTGTTTCTAATTCTTTTTTTCTTTTTCCTCAAAGATTCATCTATTTATGCATATAGGAGCTGGGGTACAGGCCAGAGATATGGGGGTGGGGTGGGGTGAGAGGATTCACCAGAGACAGAATGAGGAACAGAACAGGCAGATTGACTGAAATACACTGCTGAGGGAGCAGCGGGCCAGACAGGAGAGGTCTACCTTACCATGTGGCAGTGGCACCTGCCCGGCCGGGGATCGAACTCATGCTGCAGAGGCCGCTGATTGCGTCATAGTGCAGTGCTTAACCTCTTGTGCCACTAGGGAGGCCCTGTTTCTAATTCTTTAAGTGCCCAGCTGCTCTGCATTTTCAGGTGAGTTGGGGGCAGAGCACAGCCTGTCAATGTAGAGAACTTGGGCTGGGTTCTACAGAGTCTTGGGTAGGAGTCAGGCAGAGCACATGACCGGAATGTGCTGGCAGCACCGCTTGGGCAGGGGCCTGGCTTAGCTAATGCTTGACCCTGGTCCTTGCCTTCAACAACTGTGGTTGTTTCTGCACCATCCCTTGGGGGCTGGGTACTTGGCACTCTCGGGGCTGACACAGCTGGGTACACTTGTGCAACCAGAACTCTCAATCTCTTGGTGGGGTTCCCATGTGGGTTTCACCCCCAGCCAACACTGGCTCTTCTGATCTCTGTTTTAGGTGAAGGCATGATTGCATTATTTCAAAAGCTCCTGCCTTTAACATCTGCGATCCACTGTGATTTTGGGGACTAAGGGAGGGTTCTGTCTCTGGCAGAGCTCAGAGGATTGGGGAGGAGTTTCATAAATGGTGTTGTAGGCAAACTCTGGGGTTGGGGGGATGCAGGAGGGCCCAGCATGATTTTTTTCCTTCAAGAAAAGTGAAACCGAGAGCACTGCCTGAGAGACCTGTGACTCTGGACAGGACCCCACTTCTGCCACCCCAGTCACCTTGGCAGGCAGTCTTTACTTTTCCACTGTGACTGCTGGTCCCCAAGGAGCCCAGCGCAGGGAGCTGGGACAAGGGCCCATCTGAAGACCAGAATTTGGATTCTGACTGACTCTACTTTCTCTCAGAGATCTTGGGCACATCCGTGAGTCGCTCTGGACTGTTTTCCACATCTAGAAAGCTTTGGCAACTACCTACCTCTTAAGTTGAAGGACTGTCCTGGGAAGCAGATTGTGGCTGGTGTTCCTGCTGAGAAGGAAGTATTATCCTGTTCATTTTTGTCTTTGGGGTGTGGAAAAGGATATCAAGATAGGGCGTGCTGGAGCTCCCACCCCATTTACCTGAAACCCTCTGGGAGCCCTGTCCATGTGAGGTGGCTGTGTTCAGCACACGGGCAGTTGGTGTCCTGTCCTCCAGCCAACCTGCATCTTCTCTGTATGTCAGGAGGACAGGAAGCCTGGGGAGGGCTGCTGGGGTGTTGGTGGAGATGGCTGGATAGAAGAGGGGGAGCTTTTATTGCCTTATATTACTGCCTTATATATTGCCATCCCCAGAGTGAGGCCAGTTGCCCCTCTGAGGGACAGCTGGAGGACAGTATCCTCCACCCATGAGTAGGAAGTTGCTGGGTTCTTTAATAGTTTCATTTACTGTTAAGCCAGACACCAGGTGTCCTATATTAAAATGCTAAGTAGCCACCAAACAAAAACATCCCTCCATAGCTCATATATTTCTGTGTATCCATCTTGATCTTGTATTTGACCTATAGTAAAATTTCCAGGTGTTTTAACCACACTGTCATGGTTTATTATTTATGTTGGGATGTGGGAGTAGGTTTCTGTGCAGAACCTAATGGAAACAGAAAGTTATTAGGGATGTGTGTGTGTGTGTGTGTGTTTTCTGGAAGAGGCTTGGTGTCTCAGTACTCTAAATTTGAAAATGAAAGTAGTCTGGAGCAGAGCTACAGGCATCTCCAGCCAGTGCTGAAGTGCTGGCCCACAAGAGTCTTGCAGCCTGTGGTGGACTTCACTTTCCTCAGCGTCTGCTGCTATGTGGAGAGCCTTACCACAACTTTCTCTCTCAGGTTGCTGGAGAGGTGGGGCATGGGAGGGGTTATATGGGAAGGATGGGCAAATAACCAGGGCAGGAGGGCCTTGTTCTCAGGGAGCAAGCCATGTGAAATAGTCCAACTCTGGCCTCTATCCAGGGGTCCAGAATAGAGGGGTGAGTATGGAGTGGCCCCAAGACGTATGGGATGAGAAGAGAGGCTAATCTTCCAAAGATTTAAGACTGACAGCATGAATGAATGGGTCTAGTGGGCCAGGAGCTAGAAGGAATTAAACCAGATAATCTGGAAACTTTCTTTTACTTTGACATTCTAAAACTCTGTTTCTGGACTTCATATTTTATAGAGAACATCAACTCTCTTCACCCTCTTCCCCTTAGTTACATTAGGGAAGGTGTATAAAACACTATGAGGGGTGATTTCTTGGGGATCTCCCTGGCTAGTCCATGACTGATGTCCCTGTAGTTGGCCTGGAGGAAAACCTGGGAGTGGTCACTGAACCTGCTCGGGCACTTGACAGGTCTCTCCCAGATATTCAGGGAGAAAATGGTGAAGAGAAAATGGGCAAGGACGTTTCCCCAGTTTGAGAAGGAGACTAGCATGTAAACCTGGGCATCGCTCTGTTGCTTTGACACAAAAACAATGGATGTCACTTAGGAGCTGGCTATGCTGACCCAGCCACATTCCTGCTCTCTGCATCCCCTGGGCACAATTTCTTGTTTCCTTTCTCATCCCCCAAGTATTAAAAGGCCCAGAGAGCACCAGCCTTCCCATAAAGCTCCATTCCCAATCCGCTCCCTGGAATTCCTTTATCTGTTGTTGATAGTTGGAGACATGTGTACGCCCAGCCCTTCCTGGAGCTGCTGGGTGCTAGTGCTGGAGCTGGGTCTCTAGGAGCCTGCAGGGCAGGGCTTGCAGGACATCGTCATCAAGTGGCCACGTGCTTGGTGGTACTGGCTGCTGCATAGAGGGAAGAGTGGCAAAGAGGGGGCATAGGAGAGTAGTCAGCTATACCTTGGGGTGGGTGGGGGACATTTGGGGAAGGGGGGGTAGAGTCTGCCCACAGTTCCACCTCATTGAACTGGCTCTTGAAGCTTGACAGGCAGGAAAGTGTGTAGCAAACAGGGCTGGCAGTGACCCAGGGGACATTTGATTAGAAAGCAGAGTGGAGGAACCATTGAGGGATTAGGCCCGGTCTGGGTTTAGACTTGTTTTGGGGACGCTGGGGGCTCTGGATCAGAGGGAATGAGAATGGAAGCACGCAGGTAGCTGCTGTGGGGGAGACAGCATGACTCAACTCAGACAATGGCTGCCTACGTGTTGGGGACTGTGGGTGGTCTCGGGCTTTTGGTTGCAAAGGTCAGGACCTGGAAGGCAGTGGGTTCGCTGGCTTCTATCTGAGATAATCTCCCTTCTCTCTAAAGCACTCCCTTTAGTCTTTCTTGAGCAGATTCTCTGATGGCTTATTTTCCTGATTTGTCTTTGTCTGGAAAAGTCTTTGAAGGCTATGTTGTCTAGGCTTATCAGTCTGGCGTGGCATTATATTTACTTTCAGCACCTTCACTATATCCTATATGTCTTAGAATTTCCATTGTTTTAGTTGGTAAGTTGTCAGTTTTAGTTTCTCATTTGAAGGTTGGATGTGTTTATCTAATTTGAGAGTCTTGTTTGTTTAGTAGTTTGATAGTGATTTGGTTAGGTATGTTTTTCTTTGGAGTTCACAGTGTTTCTTTATGGTCAGGCATTTTTCATCAATGTTGTAACATTTTCAGCCGGCATCTCTTTAAATATTGTTTCTGGGACTGTACAAATGTTAGATCTTTTCACTGTGTTCCATATGTTTCATAAGAATATTCCATATTCTTAGGCTCTTTTTTGTATTTTCCACTGTTTTTTCTCTGGATTTTTTTTTTTTTTTGATCTATCTTGCAATTCACTAATCCTTTAACTGTATCTAAATTACTGTTGAACCCATTTACCGAGTTCTTAATTTTGGTTATATTTTCAGTTATGAAATTTCTGTTTGATTAATTCTTACATTTTTAGATTCTTAGCTAAAGTTCACCTTGTGGTCTAGCTCCCTGAACTTTTCTTAAGTTCAGTAATTTCACATTTCATTTGTGATCATATAATATAGGGATCTCCTGTAAAGTATATTTCTGTTGTCTGTATTTTTTCATGACTATAATTGAATCCTGGATATTGTATATTAAAAGTCCTGGAGAAAATTTGAAGTTTTTGGATAGCTTATTCTCCTCCAGAGAGAATTCATTGCAACTGCTGGCAGGCAGCTCACATAGGAGTGCCTTAACCAACCCTTTGGGATTGATGAAGACAGAGGCTTCCTCTCACCAGTTGCCCCTTCTGCCATAGGGCAGGCCAGTCAACACCTGTGCCCATGCAAAGCTGTGTTTTAGCTCAGTTCATTCCCTGCTCTGAGGATGGGAGTCATAGGGCAGCGGTTTACCAGAACCCTGTTCCTTGGCTGCTTTCAGTTTTTGTCTCTTTAGCCCCACGAGATTTCAACAAGCCCTACTTGAAAATACACAAATGTTTTAAGGGAGAAAAGGTGTCAGGCTCATCGGTCCCAATTCTCTCTGATTTCAGCCTCTCAAAACCTCATTGCCTCATGGCCAACAAAATAGATTTTTAAAACTGTATCTCTTGTCTTTGTGGGTTTTTTTGTTTGTTTGTTTCTTAAGTTGTTTTTGGGGTGGAGGAGTATGGGATAATCGTTGGTCTGGTGTTGGTAAGACAAAGCCTGGGAGCAGAACCCAGTGCCCCATGACCTCACCCAAAGACTCTTGCCCTTTGGTGGTGAGGGAACTGTGGTGGGAGGGGGAGTTAATTGGGCATTGGTGAGGGGCAGTCTCCTCATAGGCTCAGGGGAGGACATGACCCTGGCTTCACAGGGCTGGACACACCCAAGAATAGCTTCCTTATTTATGGATGTAGAAACTGAGGCCCAAAGTGGGACAGTTCCTCAGTGATGGACTTGGGTGTTCTTGACTGCCTGACTAGTGCTCAGCTCTGGGAGGGGCCAAGGGACAGTGGGTAGCAGGGCTGCTGGGGGTGCTGTTCCCAACCCATGCTGCTTTTTCCTCCTCATGCTGCTCTGGCCTCTCCCTGTCCCCTGCTGTGTCCTCTCATTCTGCTTCTAAAAGCTGGGCAGCTGCAAGGGCTGACGTGGTGGGTACTTGTCACTATGAGTACTGGGTACAGTTTCAACAGACTTTCCTCTCCTACTGATTGTCGCAGAATCCTGAGTCTGTTTCTGAGAGTGATAATTTTTTTTTCTCACTAGTCCTTGCAGTTTTCATCCCACACCCTGTTTCTCTTCTGCTTTTCTCCCTATACCTTCTTGTGAACAAAAGTCAGTGCACCAAATCACACCCCACTTTCTCTCTCGGTGGCTCCGTGATCTGCTGATTACCGGCAGGCCTGAAATAAGCCATTAGGGAGTGGCAGGCAGGGTATGTGTCCCTATATCTTACAGGAGGCAGACCCTAGGCCTCTGCAGTTGGTTTTCTTCACACAGGCCATGCTGGGCACTGAGGGGAGCTGTGGGCTCAGAGTCCTGGACAGTGGGGAAGGAGATGGTATGTGAGCTGGGGGCAGGGGACATGTGGAAGTTAAGACAGCTGCCACTTGTTCGCTGTGTGGTCACAGACACCTGCCACTCACCTGTTAATAAGCTTGTCTGCCCAGGGGCTAGGAAGTCAGCAACACTTATGCCAGGCACAGAGGGTTTGGTAGATGACTGCCTGTGGGAAACTTCCTGTTGTGAAAATGTTCTCTGTCCTGGAGGCCCAGGCTTCTGAGGGGCCAGCAAACCTTGGACAGGTCTCAGGAGAGATAGCAGGCTGAGAAGAAGGCAGGCTTGAGGCACATTGGCTTTCTCCTTTAGGAGGAACTTGGCCCAGGAGTTCTCGCCCTGGCTTGGAATTGCATTTTGCTTGGTCTCAGGTGCTACAGGCATTGCTGTGTGACCTTACAGAATAGTCTGTCTGATTCTGAGTTTCCTTAACTGTCAAATGGAGGTATCCCAGGAGAGGTGTCCAATGAATGCTCCCTGGGCATCCCTGGTCTGCTCTGGAGAAAGACTGACAATGCAGGTGGGACCTTGGGAGAACAGCCAGTGCTGAGGCAGCCAGGGGCTGAGACTGAAGGTGGGGGAGAGGTTGACTGGCCCAATGATGCTTCTGTTCCCTCTTCACTTGGCCATCTCCAGAGACATCAGAGGAAGATTAGGAAGTATGTGATGTTTTCACAGTCTCACCTGCCAGTGTGGCACACACTCCACTTCATTTCTGCTTGTTCTCTCTGCTCCCACAGGGAACTTAGGTTGAGAAACTATGTCCCAGAGGATGAGGACCTGAAGAGAAGGAGGGTGCCCCAGGCGAAACCAGTTGCAGGTAGGTGGGCTGTGTTTCTCTGCCTCTGCTCTGAGGGCACTGCCAGTTGCTTCTACTTGGCAGGTGTCACCCACTCTCGGAGAATAACTAACAGTGCTGGAGCTGGGAGTTGGGCCTCCAGGACCATCTCAGGGTCTGCCATGCCTGGTCTGCCCTGTTTACACCCTGATTTGGAGGTCTCCCAGGGACTTCCTGCAAGGGAAAAGGCCACATTTCTTCAAAAGACTGCTCTGGGCTGGATGTGGAAGTGACCTTAGGGCCAGTGGGCAGCAGGACAGAGCTATGGGTCCTGTGTGCCTTTGAAAGATCAGCGTGAAAGACCCTAATAAAGACTCAAATTCCAGTGCTCAGAGAGCAGTGGGCAGGCAGATGCCCAGCAGGGTGGAAGCCTGGAAGTGCCTGAACGCAGAGAAGGGGGAGAGAGGTGCTCTTGCTGGTGGAGTGAGGGTTCCTGTCCATGCTCACTGTGATGTGAGGAGCAGTGCAGCAGCCAGGAGCCTCTGACTAGCTGTGGCCTGTCCACAGACAGCCGTCCATACCAGAGATAGGGTGTTTTATCACACAGACTTCTGGCCCTTGTACTTCTGCTTTTTTTCTTTTTGCCCTCAAGTTTTAACTATACGAGCAATATATGAATAAATACATTTAGCTCATAAAAGAATAAAGTGTTAGCCACGGAACCATACCCCAGCCTGCTTTTCCATCTTCTTTGCCCCTGAGAATTACACTTTCCGGGTGATTTGCTTTGTGGTTTGGGCGCCATTACAGTCAGAGTAGTAAGGCAGGGCCGAGAAGGATGGGGAGCTGGTCCCATGTCTTGCCAGGATCAGCGCTTGAGGCTGAGGGAGGTGAGGCATGAGGGAACAAGGGCCAACTGTGGTGGGGTTGGAGAAAGCTCACAGACCCTAGGTTTGTTGTTAGTGCTTTGGCATTTGCTGCCCCTGGGGTCCCATTGTAATAGTAGCTGTGTGGAGATGGGAGGTGCCTGAGGGTGGCCTCCTCTAGGTGATCAACACCCTAGTTTTAGGGGCACACACCTGGAGATTGGGATTAAAAGAAAAGCCACCTGTGCCCTGCCCAGTCCAGGGTCCGAGAATGTCCCCCCTCAGGAGCCTTGGGAGTTGGATAAGCCAGTTCTCAAGGCCCTTCACAAGATTGTGCTTTGGCTGTGCCCAGGCAGCCCTCTCATTCACACCTGGGAGACTGAAGGTAGCATCCGTGCTTCCTGACTGGAGGTCTAAGTCTCTGGCTGTCTGCCTCCTGCTGGCTCTCCCCCAGCATTGCCTTCTTCCTGGGAAACCCAAGTCCTTCCTCCAGAGCTGCCTTTGCAGGGTCTTCATCTCAGACTGGTTGGGGACCCCGGGGATAAGAGGGACCAGAAAGCCCAGGGTCCCTCCGGACCTGCCTGCATCCTCCCTTCGCCAGTGGCTGCCGCGTGCAATGGTCTCCATTGTTGTCTTGCACCCTCTAGTGGAAGAAAAGGTGAAGGAACAGCTGGAAGCTGCCAAGCCAGAGCCCGTCATTGAAGAAGTGGTGAGTGCCTGTGCGCCCCTTCTCCCGTCCTGCTTCTGTGGGTTCTTTCCTCCTTCCCTATCGTCTCTCCTCTGCCCTCCCTTTTTCTCTTCCCTTCTTTATTCCCTTCCCACCTCCCTGTTTCCCCCTCATCCCCTCCTTCTTCCTGCCTTTCCTTCTATTTTCCTACCTCTGTGTCCCATCTCTTCCCTTGCGACTGGGCCCCTCTGGCCCTGACATATGTCTCCTGCCTCCCCAGGACCTGGCCAACCTCGCGCCCCGCAAGCCTGATTGGTGAGTATTGCCCATGGAGCACTAGTGCAGACCGAAAGGGCTGCACAGGCCTTGGGCTGGCCCTTTGCCACCCTGACACTGGGGAGGTGGACAGTATAGACATTTAGTTACATAAGATAATTAGTGTCTGAAATCAGCATGAGCAGGACATACATAGAAAATGCAAGGAAAGTGATATAGATGACACCTGGAGGGTAGAAAGGGGCCCCCCATGGGAAGGAGTTCAGCCAGAGTGGGGAGCTGCCAATTCCTCAGGAAGTCCCTTCTGAAAGGACCTGTCCCCCTTCAGGGCCACAGGTGGAGGTGAGATGGTGGGAAGGGAAGGGTCTGTCCCAGTTCTGCCATAGACCAGCCTTTTCCTCTTTGGCCTTAATCCTTCTGTGAAATGGGAGGTATTCATCTTTCCCTGGCACCCTGTGACTAGGCTGAGAAGAGGGTGAGAGAGTGCTGTATGGCCTGAGAGGTTTGCATTCCACTTCACTTTGGGCCAGAGGTACAGGCTGGATCCATCTTGCCTGCAATTCTGTGTCAAGTACAGCACCAGTTGAGCTGTTCTCACTTGATGAAACAAAAGCCTGGGGGTATATGTCCTAGGAAACTTGAATTAGGGAGTATGAATGCTTCTGGAAGCTCCTGGTGGTGGGGGTGAACGTGTGGCCAGATGAGGAGCAGGATCCACAGTGGGGTGGGACTAGCCATGCCCTGAGAGTGACCAGGGACTAGACCAAGAGGGGGCCCCTTAGCAGCCATCTATCATTGCACACCTTGGCTGAATTCCCGTGTTGGGTCAGTCTGTGGTGCTTGTCCCTGGCCCACTGGACCTGGGCGGGATGGTTGTTGCTGGGTTGTGGAGGATGGAGAAAGGGAGAGGGGCAGCATCCTGGCCTCTCCCTAGGGTAGTCCTCATGGGCATGGTTCCTAATGTTGGAGGGGCGGGGCTCCAAGGCCCAACCAGGCCAGCTTTCAGCCTCAGGCCACCTTATACCTCTGTGCTGCAGGGACCTCAAGAGAGATGTGGCCAAGAAGCTAGAGAAGCTAGAAAAGCGAACCCAGAGAGCCATTGCTGAGTTGATCCGTAAGTATGGGGCCTGGAAAGGCTGGATCTCTGCCCTTTGGGTGGTAGCCCAAGCACAGGACCCCTCTTCACCCTGCTCCTGTCTGCCACCCATCCAGGTGAGAGGCTGAAAGGCCAGGAGGACAGCCTGGCCTCTGCAGTGAATGCCACCACCGAACAAGAGACCTGCGACTCTGACTGAGGCATGTCCATCTCCCCACCTCGCTCCCCATCAGCCTGTCCTATGGGAGATGGTGTTGGAACATGGGGATAGGGCTTGCCATCCCTTCCAGTTTGGCTTCAAAGCAGTGACTCCCTGCCCTGTTAGCCTGAACCCCACATGGGGTGAAGCTCCTTGTCTCCTGACTGGTCCCGCCACCCAGAGTGGGAGCAAAGCTACCGGCAACCTGTGAGCTTGCTGTGTCTGTACATATGTATCTTGAACTGTTTTTTATTCTCAAAATAGAGATAAGCAGACTGTGTATGGCAGAAATCTAGTAAATATTTCCTGGATCTTTGGGGGGTGTTGATTTGTGTTCCAAACTGGGTAGCTGCAAAGGTGATGCTTAAACAAGTAAGCTCTGTGTTGGACTGAGCGTGGTGAGACTTGGACAGGTGGGAACTACCCAGGCCCGATCTTCTGGGACCAGATTCTGGACCAGTCCTTAGTTAGTGATGATTTTCTCAAACTGCTGGGTGATAGAGACAAAGTTTGAGAGAGTTCTTGTAAGCCCTTGACAGGCCTAGGCCTTGCGGTAGTCCTTGGGACAGCCTGGAGAGGCTGCCACCCTAGACCTCTGTGAACCGCAACACAGTGTGAGAGAGGAGAAAGAGACAGCTCATGAAGAGAGTGAGCTGTGCCCTGGTAAACATCAGCTCTGGGCTGCTCCAGATGTGAAGCCTCTGTCACTGTTCTTACCCACTTGCCCAGTCCCAGGCAGCCCCTCTTGCCACTTCACTAGTCAGAGCTAGATTATGGCTTCCCTGATACAGGGCCCTTCTGTGGGGGCAGGTGCCCCATTCTGCTGGAGATTGGGGTCTTACAGACTGAGTTTCAGGTGTGGTCTTCAACTGTGGTTCCCCCAGGTCCTGGCTTTAGGACCATTAGCGTCTCTATGGAGCTGACTCTCCAGAGTGACTGGCCACATCTCTGACTCCAGGTACCAGTGGCTAACTAGAATTTCATCTCCAGGGCTGTTCCTGTGAGTTTTCTCCAGGGTTTCTCCTTGAGCTTCCTACCCCTGTGCTGAGTCATCATAGTATGACAAGTTCCGGAAATACAGGGCTTAGCTTTGGTGGATGAGAACTCAGGTTACAGAGGTGTACACACAGTCAAGTAATAAAGAAATGCTTTATGTTTAAGTTAAAATTATGCAGAATTACCACAAGGCAATTCATGTCTGGACACTTGCCACTGTGATGAGGGCTAAAGTGGTAAGTGATGGCTGCTGCGTGAGCAGTGCGACAAGGCCAGGACTCTGATTCCCACCAGGGACAGGGGTCAGGCAGTTGTCAGCACTGGAGTTAGGCTTTCCCTGCATAGCCAGAGGCTGGAAGCAGGCTTCCTTGCCAAGGAATAAAAGGGGAAACAACATCCTAACCACTCCTCACACCCCCAAGCTCCGAGATTGCATTTGGAAGCAGGATACTACTCTGTGACCGTGTGAGGACTCAGACTCCTGGTGACTGGCAGCGAGACTGTTACTCAGCACTCAGGACCAGAGTAAGGATGTCCTCATTTTGGGAGCACCCAGAGCTCCTGAGTCTACAGCCCCCTCTGTCCTAATGGAAAAAGTGCCCTGCAGGAAGGGAGAAAAACAAAAACTAGGGCCTCCCCTGGTGACGCAGCAGTTGAGCACTGGGCTGCGAAGCTGCCCGCAGCCTCTGCAGCACCGGTTCGATCCCCGGCCACTGGCGAGGGCCCCACATGGCGCACAGACCTCTCCTGCCGCCCGCTGCTCCCCTCAGCAGTGTACTTTGGTCCTTCTGCCTGCTCTGCTCCCCGCTCTGGCTCTGGTGAATTCTCTCACCCTCCCGCGCTTCTGACTGTACCCAGTGCTTGTATAAATAAATAAATAAATCTAAAAAAAAATCAAACTACCACAGATGTGATGAGCACTCTAATAAAATGACAAAGTACGTGAGACTATCTGGTGCCTTAACGAATGGCCAACAACCCAAAAGTGAGGGAATGGACACCCAAGGACACTGAAACAGGCTCTGAAGTATTTGTTTTATCACCAGAGAGATTAAAAAACAGGACTCCCCATAATTCAAGAACAGGGATTAGATATAGAAAGTACTGATTAGAAATCTTGGAAACAAATATAATATGTTTATTAAAATAAGAAACTCACTAGAAGAACTAATGATAATTTATAGTCAAAGAAGGGATTAATAAATTGAAAGCTTATTAAGGTAAGATTAGTACATTGGAATTGAAGTTCAAGAAGTGAAAAAAGGTGACAGAGAGAGACAAAGAAGGAGGGCTAGAAAGGAGAATGAGAGCTTTGACATGCTGATAGAAGTCCCTGAGCTGAGGGAGTTTGAAGAAAGAAGAGAAAGGAGGGCCTTGCGGAAGGAGTGCTGACCACTTCTCTTTCTGGCATTTAGATAGAGTAGTTGCCTGAGCTGATCCTCCCTTTGCAAACAACTAAAAATACTAGTCAGATAAATAATGACAACAAATCATTTTTAAAATGCATCCGTGAGCTGTCGAGAAAATAAGGAATACTCAGACAAAAAGGTAAGAGGCAGCAGAATGCTTCCGCCTGACTTTTGCTGTGAGGGTATTTGACAAACCAGGTGAAATTGGCATTGGTGCTCAGTGCCCGGGGCTAAGACAATCCAATGCCTATGTCTAATATGGGGCCTAGTAGGAGAACCTTCCATAAAGCTGGGGCCCCAAAGGGCAGCACCTCTGTAAACTAGTAATAAAACTGCTCTCTTGGCATCATGGAAGAAATATGAACCTTGTCACCTACCGGAGTGTAAAAAGATCTCCCTTGAGATCCAAGCCAGCCTTCATGTGGGTTTGCACAGGAGAAAGCCAAGCCAAGAATTTAAAGTGGTCCCAGAATGGTGATGATGTGAGACACTTGATAGAAGTAGCTGCAGCGTCTACTTGGAAGAACCTTTATTAATCTCAGTCCTTAAAGGCACCCCCCCTCAAGTTCAAGAAAAATGAACACTTTATAAAGAAAGAAGTTTATCACATATCATTAGGCAGCAAAGCAGCCAGAGCAAAGTCAAAAAGAACATGATAGAATCAACCCTACAACACTTCAGACATCAGAATTATGAGTCAGTAATTTAAATGTTTAGAAATGATTTATAAACTAAAAGAGAGCCTGGAACATAGGAGTAGATTTGCGAAAGAACCAGTGATGGTCTGGAAATTAAAAAAAACAGATCATAACAATTTAAAACCTTGTATCTGTGAAATCTACTCAGTTAGTGAATGGGAAGCAAATATAAAACAGGAGGCTAAGATATGTGAGAAGATCCAACACAGAATGTGACTGGCATTCCAGGAGGGAAAAAAAGCAAAAAGAGGGCAGAGGTAGTTTTTTTCGGATGAACGAGAACTTTTCAAGACTCAAAAATCACTAATTCACAGATTCAAGAAGGTCTGCAAATCTGAAGCAAGGCAGTAAAAGAAACCTACATTCAGATGGACTGTCCCTCAGCTGGGTGCTGATACTCTTGGAGGACTCATTGAATGTACACACATGATTTGTGCACTTTCTATATGTTTATCACAGCTCAATAATAAGCAAGGTTGCTTGAAAAATTGTCATGCTCTGTATTAATCATCCACTGCTGCCTACAAATTACCCTAAAACGCAGTGGCTTACATTAACAAATCTTTATTATTTTCTTGAACATTTCTGTGGGTCAAGAATTCAGGAATGGTTAGTTGGGCGGTTCTGAGGCCTTGAGTGAGGTTGTTGTTTTGATGTCCACCAAGGCAGCAGTCATCTGAAGACTTCCCTGGGAGTGGAGAATGTACTTCCTGGCCTGCTTCCACGCAACGCTCATAAGGATGCTTACAGAAGCACAGCACACACATCCTTGCCTCACGTTTCTCCCCAGGAGCCCTGCCTGAGTGTTCTCATGACTTGGCGACTGGCATTCCCCACAGTGAGTCATAAGAGAAGCAGCAGGAGGAAGCTTTAGGGCCTTTATGATCTGATCTTAGAGGTCCAACCCATCTGGTCCTACTTCTTACAGGGAGATCTAAGACGTTTTGGACATATCTGAACACACTGTAATAAATTGGCAGAGCAAAAAGATCAAGAAAAGATCTTAAAATTAAGATCCCTTTCAGGGACCAAGTCAGGAACTCAGTCACAATTAGTATTAAGTGGAATGATGCCTGCTGGTATCAGCGTTACCTTGAAAGAAAGAAAATTGTCAACTTGATTCTGTACCCAGAGAAAAGATCTTGCAAGTACAAGGTTTTTTTGACAAACAAAACCAGGAATTTTGTCACCAGCAGACTCACCAAAGGAAAATCCACTTGGGGATAAAGAAAATACTCTGAAATTGGTTGTGGTGGTGATCACACAAATTGTGAATACACAAAAAGCCATTGAATTGTACACTTGAAATGGATGAATTGTATGGGACATGAGTTGTTATTTCAAAGCTGTTTTTTTAAAAAGCTGTTTTTCTCCTTTAAAAAAAAAAAATTGAGAAGGATGTTTTTAGATTGAAGGGACATGATCCCAGATGAAAGATCTGAGATATAAGAAGGAATGAAGGAAAAAAGTAAATTTAAATAGGCATTGATCTTATAAGATAAAGGTATTTGTGGAATAAAAGTAAAATATGAGTGTAGGATAAGTGAATTTTCAGGCCTTTAGCGCCACTAGCTTCTGTGGCTATCACTTGCAGCCTTGATCTAGTTAAGCGGAAGGCACTTGGGAGCATGGGCGCAGGGCAGTTGTGGACACCTGGAGCATGAGTGCGTGGGCAGGTGTAAGTGTGCACACCTGAGCACACTGGAGATCTGAGCTTAAACGGAGGGATTGCTCAGAGACGGGATGGTTATAAGAGGACAAGCTGCACGACTGCAGAGGGGAGAACATGCAAGAATGCCAGGGATAGGCCAGAGGAAGCATAAAGATTCGTTGGGGGCGGTGGGCTCTGGGAAGCTTGGTTGCCTCCTGAGTCTCTTTGCCCCACGACAGTGAGCCACTTTGAATACATAACAACAATAGTATGTAAATCCAGCGGCCAGAGGTGATTGAAATTACAGCCTATGAAACTCTCAGGAAGAGAGAAAAGACTCCAACTGGGACTGGTTTACAGACAGGCTGACATTTCTAGGGTAACTCTGAAAGAATAGCAACAGTGCATCCCTTCCAAAGTAGTTGGTGAAAAATTGTCTGAAAGAAAAAGAAAAGGTAGGACAAGTAAATCCAAATATAATATTAATTGCAACTAATGTACTAGGCTGCTTTTTAAAAAAACTCATTCTAATGCCATGTGACAAAGAAACCTAAAGTAAGCAGAAAGATTGCTTTAATAAATAAAAGGAAAAGCTCCATTAAGCACAGAAAGCTGAGGTAGGTGGATAGTGTCAGACAAGGGAGTCTTGCAGACGCAGTTATCAGCTGCTCTGGTTTGCAGTGGAGCTGACCTCTCACCTGCTGCGTGAGAGTAGTAAAGGGTAAGAAACTAGAAAAGTTGAATACGCCCCTCTCCTCTGAGCAGCAGGTGACCTGCAAGTGTCCTGGTTGTATGCTGCATGTGTGTATCAGGAGACAGGACAGGAATGCTTGTCAGAAGCATCGTTCATAACAGCACGCACACTCAGTGACAGATGCAATAGTAAGTTGTGTTTCTTGCAGTGAAATGAGCTATCACCACAAGCAAGACGATGGCTAGATATTAAAGATGCAAGTCTTGGAAGAAATGGAGTATGCACTGTTCCTATGGCGGCATCTGAGGATCCCTGACACACGTGGCTGATAAAGCCAGGCTTGCCGCAGGCTCTGAGAAAGGGCCCGTTGAGGCTCCATTGATGGGTTTCATTTTATTCTCTAGCTTTGCATTTTATATACCTTGTATGGTGTTTATGTTATATTTCACACACAATTTTTTATAAAGAGAGAAAATTCATTACCCAAATTACTCAATAAATGTGAAGTGGAATTTTTTACATGGCCACGACAATGATCTAGATTAGGAAGATTAGAGCTACACGTGGGTGAGGGGGCATGGTGGGAATGAGTTCATTTCTGTCAGCAGTAGATAACTAGGAGACTAATTTTTCCTAAGTGCTTAGGAAACAAATGTCAGTCTGTTCAGTTGTAAATAAAGGCAAGATGGATATTTTCAGGCTTGTGACACTTTGTGTTTACTGCACACTGATATTTTCTGAAAGACCTACTGGAGAATGTACGGCAGCAGGAGGGACTGGGTCGGGGCAGGGAGAGGAGTGTGGGAGTCAGGACTACCTCTGGCTACATTCACAAACACGCAGGGGTTTATGTTCTTGGCTTAAGTCTGAGGTGGTACAGTGACTCCTCAAGGCACCAGGGACGCAAGTCCCTTCTGTCTAGCCAGCTGAAGAAACCGTGACTTCAAGCCCAGTCCACCAGGCTCACCTTCACGTCTTATCAGCCATAACTGACTGCAGATATTCGGCGAATAAGGGTATTTTAAACTGGGCATGTTGCCACCTTAATAGAATTTGAAGTTCCAGATAAAGGAAGAAGGTAGAATGCGTACTGGGAAGGCAGCCAGCAAGCAGCAGCTGACATAGGATGCAGGAAGAAATGAGCAAAGAAACTGGTCAACTTTGGGCAAGTTGATAAACTGACTAACCTCTGGCAAGACTGACAAACATGCAAGTTCGGAATGTTAGGATTGAAATAAGGCTATCACTACAGACCCCACAGATGACAAAAGGACAGAAAGGGGCTTTTATAAAGAACTAGTCACAACAAATTGGTAAATGGGCCAGTTTCTTGAAAAGCATAAACTACCATAACTCACCCAAGATGAAATAAATATCTGCATAGCTCTGTAGCTGTTAAGGATAGTGAATTTGTAATTTAAAAAACCCTGAGAAATCTCCAAGCCTGGATGGTTTTATTGGCGAATTGATACAGCAGTGTAATTTAGTTCTTATCAAAGTCCCAATGAGATCTTTATCTAGAGGTAGGCAAAGTTATTCTGAATTGTGTCTAGAAAGAAAAAAAAATAGGGTTGTTTCAGCAAGGTTTTTTTTTTCCTGTTTTTTTTTTTTTTTTAAGAATTATTTATGCTGGGCCTCCCCTGTGGCGCAGCAGTTGAGCGCTGGGTTGCGAAACTGCCCGCGGCCTCTGCGGCGCCGGTTCAATCCCTGGCTGCTCCCCGGCCACCGGAGGAGGGTCCCACATGGCGCGCAGACCTCTCCTGCCACCCGCTGCTCCCCTTAGCAGTGTACTTTGGTCCTTCTGCCTGCTCTACACCCCGCTCTGGCTCTGGTGAATTCTCTCACCCTCCCACGCTTCTGACTGTACCCAGTGCATGTATAAACAAAACAAACAAACAAACAAATAAATAAATAAACATGCCTCTATAAATAAATAAATAAATAAATTCAAAAAAAAAAAGGAATTATTTATGCATACAAGAACTGGGGTATAGGCCAGAGATGTAGGGGGTGAGAGGATTCACCAGAGACAGAGTGGGGAGCAGAACAGGTAGACTGACTGAAATACACTGCTGAGGGGAGCAGCGGGCAAGTCAGGAGAGGTCTGCTGCGCCATGTGGCTAGCTCCCTGGCCGGCCAGGGATTGAACTTGTGCTGCAGTGGCTGCTGATTGCTTCATAGGTTGTGTCTTTACCCCTTGTGCCACCAGGGAGGCCCCGTTTCAGCAAGTTTTTTAACTACAAGAATAAAACAGGACTCTACCTATTTCAAGACTTCTGCAGCTACTGTAATCGGATGGAAAGATGAGCCCGCAGTTCAATGGAGGTGAATAGAGGACTCAGAGGTGGCTCCCTGCAAGTTTGGCCAACTAATGTTTGATAAAGGTACAAAACGAACTCAATGAAGGAGGGATAGTCTTCAGCAAAGGGTGCTTGCATAATTGGATATTTGTAAACGAAGTAAAGAACCCCAACCTAACTTCAGACTTTCTACAGAAATTAAAGTGAGTCATAAATTTATTTATTTATTAAGATTTTATTTATACAAGAAGCGGGGTATGGGTCAGATATGTGGGAGGGTGAGAGGATTCACTAGAGACAGAGTGGGGAACAGAACAGGCAGACTGACGAAATACACTGCTGAGGGGAGCAGTGGGAGAGACAGGAGAGGTCTGCGGCGCCATGTGGGATTCTCACCGGCCAGCCGGGATCAAACTGGTGCTGTAGAGGCTGTGGGCAGCGTCACAGTGCGGCACTCAACTGCCTGTGCCACCAGGGAGGCCCTGAGTCATAAATTTAAAATGTAAAACTTATTTAGGAGAAAACCTTCAGGACTTAGAGCTTTGTGAGCAGTTCTTAGAAATGAGAGCAAAAGCATAATATGTAAAGAAAAAAATTGATAAAATTGACTTAGCTAAATGAAACACTGCTGCTCTGACAAGATCCTGTTAAGAGAGTGGAAAACAAGCTATAGACTGAAAATACTTGCAAACCCCTTGTCTAGAATAGAGAACCCTCAACAGGTGACAAAATACAATTAGAAAATGGACAGAAGACACGGAGACACTGCGAAAAGGAGATGTAAATGGCAAACAGGTGAAAGATGTTCAATAGCAGCAGGAAATTAAGGCTATGATGTGAGGTCATTACACACCTATTGGGACAGCTAAAATAAAGTGTTACTACCAAATACAAGCGTGTGGGGAAGCTGACTTGTAGAGGCATACCTCATTTTATTGCACTTTGCTTTATGACACTGCAGACGGTGTTTTTCACAAATTGAAGGTTTATGGCAATCCTGTGTCCATCAAGTCCATAGGCACCATTTCCAGACAGCATGTGCTCGCTCACTTCCTGTCTTTGTCACAGGTACGGTATTACATTGTGTTTTTAGATAAGCTGTTGTGTATTTAATGGAGTATGATAGAGTGTAGACATAACCCTTGCATGCACTGGAAAGCCAAAAAGTTCATGTGGCTCACTTTATTGCAGTATTCACTTTATCACAGTGGTCTGGAGCCATACCCTAAATATCTCTAGGTGTGCCTTTCCATTGTTGATGGGAATATAAATGGTCCAGTCACTGTTGAAAATAGTTGGGTAGTTTCTTAAGAAACTGGGTTACCATATAACCCAGCAGCCAATCTCCTGGATGTTGATTCCAGAGAAATAGAAACTTTCTACATAAAAGCCTGTACACAAATGTTCATAGCAGCTTTATTTATAATCACCAAAAGCTAGAAATAAACAATGCCGCATGCACTATTGCTTAATGAATGCCACATAATTTGAATTTGTTGTTCAGGACACATCGGTTTAAAAATAAGTGCAGATCTTCATCTTAATGGAGGTTACCCAGTGAGATGATCTAGGTCTTTCCCTTCTTTTGGTTTGGGATTAAAATATTACAGGAAAATTGATGAAATAAGTATGTTGTCAGTAATTACAGTAGTACATCTCTGACACATTGGCTTGTGATCTACAATGGCATTGGTGAACATTTTACACTTGGTATAACCTTTTAAAATAGTAAATGTTTTTATCTGTGAAAAAGGCCAGTCAACCTACAAAACAGGTGACTGTTTAAACTGGTACGTTCAAATCAAGGCCTAGTACTCAGCAATAAAACAGAACTAACTTGATACAAACAATGGCTTGGGTGGCTCTTGGGGGCATTAAGCTGAGTGAAAAAACATTGAAAGGTCCTGTATTGCATGATTCCCTAGCTTTAACATTCTTGAAATGACAAAATCATAGAAAATAGATTAGTAGTTGCCAATGGTTAGGAACGGTCGGGGCAAATACATAATGGGATAACTTGAAGGAGATCTTTGTGGTGTATAATAGCTCTTGATTGCAGTGGTGATTACATGAATCCACACGTGATCAAATGGAATGAACACACGCACATACCCACATTGTGCCAATGCCCGATTCCTGGTTGTGGTGTTGGATTATTATTGTGGACGATGGGACCCTTGAGGGAGACTGAGGGTGCCCTCAGTTCTGCTCTGTACTATCTCAACTTCAGAGAATATGTATTTTTAGAATATAAAGTTTGGAAAATGTTTTCAGATGTGAGCGAAGAAACTGGTAAAACATGTTAAAGTGATTTAAAAAAAAAAAGATTTTTGACCACAGTCTGGTGGAAGATTGGATGGGGGGTAGTTTGGTGGCAAGGAGTCCTGGCTTGGGTTGGAGGGACAAGTGGGGTTTATCAGGCCCCAGCAGCCCCAGTGCTGAGGAGATGGGCAGTTGAGTGGCGGTGCCCAGCTCTGTGGAGCCCTAGTATGCCCACCACTGCACCTTTATTATCTGAGACAGCCCTGACTGGCCCTCCCATGATTGAAATCCTCAGACTTCTGGCCTCCTGGTCAGCTCAGGAGAGTTGTGGAAACTGAGACGTTCTACAGTAGCATAGATGTCCCTTCCCAGCAGAGGCCAGGAGGCCAGGACCTACTAGCCCAGAGACCCAGGCTGGGGTACTGGGAGGAAGTCATTCCTAGGATAGGCCCCCAGAGGCCAGGTGGACACTGGGGCTGGTGCAGACTGTTCCACAGTGGAGAATGGTGTGCTTGGGGTCAGAGAGGCACAGCCCCTAAAGTTATAGGGGAAAACCACTGCCCAGCCCAGAGGCTGTAGGCTGAATGTGCAAAGGAAGCCAGATTGCACAGTCTAGTCTGTTGGACTGCCTGTCCAGCTTCCAGTGCTGGACATCCTCCTGCAGTCCCCTGTCAGGGTTCCATGCTGCTGCTCACCACCTTTTCGGCTCTAGTGTGTGAGGTGCCCACTGACCTTCAGGTGGCCTCTCTTGTGCTCTGAACTGCATCCAGAGCCTGCCGCAGCGCTGCCCACCCCTATGGAGCTAAGGATTCAGGCACTCATTCATCCTGTTTCCTGAGTACCCACCTTGTGCCGGGCACTGCTCCAGGGGCCGATGGTGTAGCTGTGAATTCAGTGACGTACTCCTCTCCTGGAACTGACCTTCCACGTGGTCTCGAGATGTGTGCTGGGAGCCAAGCCCCTTCCCTCAGACCATGTGAAAGACCTCACTTGCCCCAGAACTGTCTGGCTGGGCATTACAGTGGAGCATAGTGAGGGGATCTGGGACCTCAGCGGAGTGGCCACATGGGTGAGAATCTCCACGCAGCCAAGGCCTTTATTTCCCCCACTTCACTCACACAGCCACTGGGGGGCAGCAGGAGATACTCTTGGGGCCCCTGAAGGGTCAGCAGGCCTGCTGGTAACAGGACAGGTTTTCTGTAAGGCACATCACTCACCAGATGATGCACCCTGGCCTTCCCGTGTGGCCTGTGTCATTTGTTGACTGATGTCAGAGTTGATCATGAGTGTGGTTTCCTCAATTCCAACTCCAGAGCAGTGAAGGTCTGGGTTCAGCAGCCTCCCCTCTCGCACCCCACACTGGCTTCCCTCAGGTTCCAGGTGTAGGCACTCCAGGGTATGTGGACTCCAGGTGGAGGGTCTTGAGTGCCTTCTCCTCCCTGGGGCAGCACCAGCCCCACCAGATCACAGGAAGCCTGATCCCTCCCATGGGGGGCTGCACGTGTGTGAGCATGTGTGCACAGAATACCCACTATAGCCTGGCTGGGAAAGGGACCTCCCTGGAGGGTCAGTGCCCCTTAGCTCCTGGGCCAGGCCTCATGGGTCTGTCCTCAGCATATGTTGCTTGGAGCCAAGTTCCCACGATACCTATTGTTAATGCAGGGGCCTTAAAGGTAGTGTAGGGGGCTCCCCCACCCAGTGGGCCTGGATGGGCAGAAGTGGGCAGTGCATAGAGTGGAGATGGTATGTGTGCTAGGACCTAGGGCTTCCTTCCTGAGCTCAGGCCTTGCCTCAGGGCCTCTGGCAGCCATGGACCAGGCAGGGGTGTTAGGCTATTTCCTGAGCAGCCTGCTCCTTCTCTATTTACTGGTTTTCTTTAAATGTTCCCATTACTCAGGCCTCTGCTCGGGTCGGCACTGAGACAGAAATAAATCCCACAAGGCAGCCCAGCCAGAGACTGGGAATCTGATTCCCCCTCACAGGCCGGAAGAGGCCCCTGTGCAGGGCATGCCAGACCACGGTGGCCCACACACTCACAGAGCCACGAATGTGGCCATGCAGCCCCCATGCACACTTGTGCACATATATGTACTTGCATATGTAACCTCCACACACACAGACATCTAACATCCACATGTACCGCCAGTCAAATATGCCTCGCACTCATGCACTCAGTCCATACACACACTCATGCGCACACTCCCTGACAGCCAGGCTTACACTCAGTTGTGACCACACATTCTGGGGCCACAAACTGCCTTCCTTAAGGCACTGGTAGGTGAAACAAATGGCGAGACGGGCGGGTGAAGGGATGAGGTAGCCCCGGTGCAGCTCTGGAGGAGCTTGGCCTCATGGGAACACAGACCAAGGACTGCCAGGGCTTCTGAATTTTTAAGAGAAGCTGGAAAGCTGAATTTTTATGTGAAATATCCTGATTTTTAAATGTTGGCTCAAGATGTTGAAAATACTGTGTGGGCCAAACCAAACACATCTCCAGGCCAAATTCCACCCACAGGCGGCGTTCTCAGACCACGGGTCCACACAGACACACACACACACACACACACACACAAATAGACACAGACATACAAACAAATACAAATAGACACACTGGTACGCACACACACACAGTTATACATATAGTTACACACACAAATAGACCAAAAGACATATACAGATGCAAACATACCTGGATACACACAAACCATGGATACAGGTATACTTAGAAATGAAACCACATATACAGATAGGCACATATATGAAAACACATGTACACAAATAAACAGACACAAATATACACGTGCAGATACACACCACACCACAGCTCTCTCACCCATGTAGGTGAGCTTGTTGGGGGCAGGTGGCCTGGTACTATGGCCTCTGGGCAGGGTCACACCAAGGCTGTCCATGACTCATACAGGCTGGAACTGGGAAGCCTGCTGGGGCAGCAAGTCCCCAGGAGGGACAGGTTGTCCTGGGCTGACAGAGCACAGCATGGAAAGTGGAGAGGAGCAGGTGAAGGGCCTCATGCACCAGGCCTGGGAGGAGTCTAACTGGAGCCATAGACTCTGGGCTCTGAGGGAAGCTTGGGGTACCACAAGCCCAGCCTCCCCTTCTCCAGAACCCCCTCCTCCCAATCTGGCCTTGTTCCCTCCTCACAATTGGGAAGAAAAAGCAGGAGCTGTTTGACCATGTCCTCACCCCACTGTGGTTCTGTCTGAAGAGAACTGATTGAAAACCACAGGGCCTTCTAATCAGGAAGCCTTTGGGGAGATTGAGATTCACCCCCTTACCCCCAACAACACTGAGGACTCAAGGAGGGAGACCTAAACAATAGGTGCATAATTAATGCAGGAACATGAAGGGGGCCCACCACCCTTCCCTTCAACCACAGAGGGAAAGTGATGCTAGAAGGGGTGGTTGTAGGTCTAAACTCAGTCTTGGGTCTCCCAGACTGACCCATTTCCTACTAAGTCTTGCTGGGGTAGCTGGCCATCAGCCCTTGGATGAAAGGAGTCCCCGCCCACCACCTCTTGGCCCCACTCTCTGCATGACAGTGATGCTGAAGGAGGGAACCTATCACTAGGAGGAGGAGGATGTACTGACCCCAAAACTGCCCAAGGGAAAGATAGGGACTCTGTTCAGGCAGCCAAAACCCAGTTTGAGGGCCTGCTGGGGAGCAGGGTACTGTATTGAGCCCATCCCGCCCTGGAGAACTGACTTCAAGGAGAAGCTGAGGCTGAGAGGGAAGGCTGCTTGCCTGGATCGCAGCACATGAAGCCAGTAAGGCCCAGATCCCTTTGTCTCTGGAGTCTCCTCTTCTGCGCTCAGGAGATGGCTCCTCTGCCCGTCACTGCTTGCTTCAGTTGCCCATAGTAGCCAGGAGTTGGCTGAGAAGGCATCAGGGATCTTCCGGACCCAACCCAGGCTGAATGCTGGAGATACACCGCAAGCCCCACATCCCCAAATCCCTCTGACTGGGTCCCCACAGCCAGACCTCTTCCAACGACCAAGGCAGAGCCAGGGCCCTCATAGATCCGCAGACAGTTCCTTGTCCCCTCACATAGCCTCAGAGTAGGGCTGTGACCTCTCAGACGCCAGGGCAGTGTCCTGTCCATTTTATGCTTCCAGAGAACTTGCCCTATGTTCTCTTTGACCCCTCCACAGGTGAGGGCTCTCTGAGTGTGTGGGGCCATCTCTCCAGTGTGCTTGATCCCTAGACCCTGCTCTGAGCTGGGAGCTATGGACTCAGTCTCCTGTGAGGCCAAGCCTGTCTTCAAGGAACCCCTTGAACATTTCTTCTAAGGTCTTCAGAGCTTCTCGCAGCCTGGGCTGTGGGAAAGAGCAGGCCTGTCCACAAGTCCAAAACAGCTGGGAGCTGTACCTGGCTACCTTATTGACCCAACTTGGAGTCCAGGGAGCCCATGAGATGCCCATACATGGCGGTCAAGGAGGCTGAGGAGTTGGGGTCTCTTGGTATCCTCCTTGCCTGCCTGCCCGCCTCCCTGCTCGGCTGGTGTTTACGTGTTCCCTGTGGCTTGGCTGGGCTGTGAGGTCTTGAAGGGAGAAGTGACCATCTGGCTCCAGCCCCTGCTCAAGGCAAACAGGGTCCTGACTGCCTGCCAGGCCTGCTGAGGGCTCCCACTTCCTCTGCCAACACCTGGATGGCCCAGGCGTAGCTCAGGGGCCTCTCTGAGTTGGGGGTGGGGTAGGGGAGACAGCCATGTGAGGCCAGGAGCTCCAAGTCTAAATGGGGAGACCTGACCCCGGCCTAGAGTCTAGACTGATGGAAGAGGTCTTTCCTGGACCTGTAGTTTGGAGGGAGAAATGATACCCAGTCTCAAGAGGGAGGGTATCTGTCTTGGGTGCAAAGGTTACCCTTTGCACCAGCTGAGATGGCATATAGTTGGATCTGGGAGGTCTCGCCCTGGACTGGACACTCCAAACCTGAGGTAGGGAGCACCCAGCATGTCCTGGGGCATTCAATCCAAAGGGGAAGCAAAGCTCTATCTTAGGAGGTCCTTCTGAAGTGAAGGTGGTAACAACTCTGAGAGGTGATCATAGTCCTTTTCTGGGGGTTCCCAGCCTGAAAGGTGAACATGACCCTGTCTTGGAGTGGAGGAAGAGGTTAGACCCTGCCCTGATGGGAGTCCAGTCTGAGAGGAGAGGCCACCCCTCTTCTGGTGGCACCCAGTCCAAGGGGGAAGACAGCCCTGCCCAAGGGCGCCCAAGTCTGAATGTTTCAGGGTGAGTGGGCCTTACATTCTGCACCTCAGATACCCGAGGAGGAATCTGGAAGATGGGGCCTGGGACTCCAGGCAGCGAGGGGCATCAGTGACTACCTGTGAGGTGGGCAGAATGTTTCTCTGAAGGCCCCGGGCCTGGGGGTCCTATGGCTCTGAGCCCTGGAGATGGGCATCAGTTACCCTGGCAGTGGAATAAGGGTCTGTCCTGCTTAGCGCTGCTTCCCCCAACCATTGTCTCATCCACGGTCCTTCCTGCCAACAGTCCCTCCCACCCCTATCTCCCTGCCTCATCACCTGCCTCCCACAGGGAGACCTCTCCCTTGATCCCTGTGTAACCTCCTCTGGTCTCTACACTGGAGCAGGGACTCAAATGTTGCTTAGACCTTGTTTGCTTACTCTCTACAACTTCCAGTGGCTCCCAACATTCATAGGAGTCCTTGATGCTCAGCTTGGCTCAACGTCCATCAGGTCCTGGACTGGGTGTTTCCCCTCATTCTAAGCAGGTCACTCTGCAAGGAACTTTGTGGGTGCCCCAGGCTTTTGGACCTTTGTTTGCCTTGCCTCCCATCTAGAAGGGCAGGCAGGGCTGGCCTGAGGCTGCTCCGCATATGCTCTCACCTCCCACCAAGTGAGTGTGTGGTCCTGGCTATGGTCTTGACCCCTCACCTAGCTCACCAATGAGGGGAGTGCTGCTGGAGATGGGGAACACTTCCCAGAGACTGAGGCTGTGGAGAACAAGATGCTTTGAGCTGGAGATGAGAAGGGCCAGGCAGGGGCTTTGGCTTATGTGCAGGCCCAGAGGCAGGAACGTTGTCAGGTTTGGGCAAGGAATCTGGCCAAGGGCAGTGCCCAAAGCAGAGGTGCAGGGGCCAAGCAAGGTGGTGGGTGGGTGTCGAGCAAGATGAGCAGCTGTGCGCTAAGCCTTGTAGCCCCCCACCACAGCCAGCCCTCTAGGCTCAGGCCCCAGGACCACAGGTCCTGAATCAGAGCAGAGACCCCAGCCCATCGCTATCCCTGCATCCTCTGTCTGGTTGCTAGAAGCATGTCAGGTCCAGGGTGGGGGCTGGGGGTTCTGTGCAGAGGGCTTTCCCAGTGGCCCCAGCCTCCACAGGCCAGAAAGGGGCTGCAGTAGGGCCACTGGCTTGGGGGAGCATGGCCAGAGACCGGAGGGGTTTTCTGCCAGTGCTGGCCAACTGTGGCTGGGGAACCGGCAGATGGAGGGGGTTGGCCTATAGGAGTTTGGACCAAAGGCAACCTGGGTCCTCATGGAGCCTGGGCATAAGTGTGCGCAGCCTAGATGGCAGCTGACGGCAAGGAGAGGTTGGGGCCCAGCTCCCAAGTGGGTGCACGGGGTCCCTGCACTACCCTGTAAATCTGAGCCTCTCTAGGCTGAGGAAGTAGCCTCGCCCAGCCTTTTCTGCTGGACTGTGCCCCACCCCAGGGACTGGCCTGTGGTTCACAGACACCCCATCCTGAGGCAAGAACCACAAACTCCCCTAAGGCTCCCAGCCCCTTTCCCTGCTGGAATGGAATGTGTCCCCAGTTCAGACCACACACTGCTTCCTTTTCCCTTTCTTTCTTTCTTTTTTTTTTTTTTTCCTGTTTTGTCCTCCTGGCCTCAGCGCATTGAGTGGGCAACTGTCCAACCACACATTTCTTGGTCCCTCATGTCTATAGGTCCAACTCTTGGGTCCCTGGTCACATGACAGTCTCCCACTCTTCCTGCAGCAGGGTGGGTGGCCGCTCTGGCCCGGAGGCCTCCTCGTCCAGGCCTGAGCAAGAGCCATTAAGGAACCCGTCGTCCTTGGGTGTAGCCACGGCAGGTGGTGTGGTCTGGAGCACTGGGGCCCCTGGTTTGGCATGGCCAGGCAGCTGGGGGTGACCGTTGGTGGTGGTGGCAGGCAGCAGGCGGGGGCTGAGGGGCAGGCCGAGTCCCGTGCGGGGGCCCACGTTGGTCACACTCGTGTGGGACACCATTGGACCATAGCTGTAGCTGCTGCTCCCACTGCGTGCCTTGCGCTTGAAGTCCAATGCCAGAGTCCAGCGGCTCCAGGATTTCTTGATCTCAGCCTGAACCTGGGGTGGCAGCAGGAAGGCAGGCCTTCAGGTGTGCCCCAACCCTTTTGCCATGTGTCCTCCCCACCCGAGCACTACCCACATCCCAGTCCCTGAAACACTCAGCACTGAATGGAAAATGAGGCATGAGGATATTGCTAGAAAATCCAAGGCCAAGTAAAACCACATCACTGTCAGAACAGAGTGCCTGGCTATAGACAGAATCTACAGGGCTCAAATGGCCCCAGGATGGCTGAGCTCTTCAATCTGGGTTACTGGGAATTCAGCTATGGGGCTGGCAAGACACTTGGCTATGCCACAGATTGAAGAATCTACAGATTCTAGCACGTCCAGAGCCTGAATCATCCGGAAAAAGTTCTGCTTTCAAAATGTCCTCAGGGAGGTTCTTGAGGAATGAAGGAGAACCAGGCAGAAGAATGGAGAGACAGGACTTGGGGAACCCCCTAGCTCTTCTGTGTCCTCCCTGCTCTGCCCCAACACTCCCCACCTCCTTACCTCACCATTGCAGAAGCAGTATATGATGGCGACAAAAAATCCCTGTGGAGAGACGACAGTGTCAGGGCCCAGAGCCTGAGTTTGGCAAGGGCGGGAGCAGCATCCGCATGTCCCACCCACTCTCCCACCCTCACCAGGCCCTGACCCGGGCGCGCACCTGGAAGGAGTTGAAGAGCATCTCGTAGTGCATCTGGACTTGCCAGAGTGTCCCTGAGACCTCGGTGTATGGCGTGGCCATGAAGACGATGTAGTGGACACCAAAGAGCGGCATAAGCACCAGCGTGGATTTGAGTAGCTTCCTGGACCAGCAGGGCAGGCTGGTCAGGGCTGAGCCATGTCCCCCTCGAAAGGCACTATGCCACTCCCACCCTTCCAGCCCCGGGCTCCAGAAGCCACTAGGGGACCTGAGGCTTGGAGGACAGCAGAGCACAACCCGCTTCAGTTGGGGACACTTGTCCTAGGAAAATGTTAATAGGGCCCCTTGGATCTGAGGTGCCCTGGAGTTGATGACAAACTTTGTCACCTCCTAGTCCCTCTGCTGGCACCCACTCACTCCTCTAGGGCCTTAACCTTATGACCCCATGGCCCACTCCTCAGGTTCCAGCTGAGCTGCTGCCTTCTCCACCTGTCCCTCACACTCCTTGAGAGCAGCTCTTTGAGAAGTCCGGGTTTGTCCTTCCCTTGCAGACTCCAGCTCAAGGCTAGGCACCGAATGGTCCAGGTTGGCTCTGGGGTGCTCCCAGGGCCTCCAGCAGCTGGTGAGATCCCATCACTGCTGGACAGGCCAGAGTCCCAAGCTGGCCAGCTGAGCAGAGCAGCCAGGGGTGAAGAGCTGGTTTTATCCCTGAGACAGGCTCACTCTTGGGTCTTTCCTTTTGTACATGGTGGTGGGATCTGGTGACCCCTGACCTACTGAGGAGCTAGGGCATGGTGGGTGTGGCTCACCGGTACTGCTGTCGTGTGTCACATCGGCCGGCATTGGTCTCCCGAAGCTTGGTGGCGAGCACCCGGACGATGTTGATGAAAAGGATGAAGTTGAGCTGTGGAGTGAGGGAGGGCTGCATCTCCAGGCTGCACCCTAGCTGGATGGGGGCAAGGACTCTGGGCCCCACAGCCCTGCCCAGGTTCTGCTCTGCCATTGCCTCTCCTGGTGGCTCCTCAGGCCCTTGGTTTCCCCGTCTGAACAGGGTTGGGATCAGCTGGTTCTCAGGCCCTGTGACTCTGATAGGTCCCTGTCAGGGGTTGGTCCCCAGGGCCCAAGGTCTATATGCCCACCCAGCCCAGTGGCCACCCCTGCTCACCACAATAGAGGCCAGGATGGGCACCTGGATAATCCACTTCTTGTTCCCGGAGCTCAAGTCCCAGCACCTGGGGGAGTTTGAGGCATTAGCCCCCACCCCCTCCTGTTCCCTCCCGGGGCCTGCCCACAAAGAGGCCCTCAAGCTGGTCTGCTCTAACATGAACGGCTGGCACATAGGACAGGGAAGTGTTGGACATGGCCTGTTCTGAGGCCACCCTTGCAGGCCTCTTTTGAAGTAGTCTGTTGTGACCCTGAGGGGATACCCAGCTTAACACAAGAGTCAGGGCATCGGAGGTCCCCTCCTATGCTTCATAGAAGAAAAGGGTCCCAGGGGTGTTTCTGGCTAGTATCCAAACCTTCAACCCCCTTCTCCACCAGGACCTACCCAGTATTGGCCAGGGTAGCTCTCACACTGACCCACACAGCCACGAAGATGGCAGGCAGACCTGTGGGCACAGAGGTGGACAGTGTGTGAGGAACTGTCAGAGTTGTCCATGATGTCTCTTTCCTCAACCCACCTCATGGCTCCCATTCCCTCCATTCCTGGTGACCCCCAACTTAACCCAATTGTTGCCTCTAATCCCCCGCATCCTAGGCCCAGGGGCTGCTTGGTGACAGAACCACAGTCTGGCACGTGTTGCCAATAGCCTCCCCTAAGGTCCAGCCCTTAGGATTCAGCTCAGCTCTCTGCCCCTATCTTGGTTCTACATCTCTTACCCCCACACACCCCTCAGGCATGTGGTGAAATCAGGTATCACTAAACTCTCCATGCCCAATCCAGTCCCCCTTTGGTATTCTCTATGGGGAGGGAGCCTATTACTCGCATTTTCTGTACCAGCGCACCACTTCCCCCACCCAGATGGAAAGGTCCTAGCCCCGTGAGTGAGGCCAGATGAGGTGAGGGATGGCCTTCCATGTGCGCAAGAGCTACAGGGAAGCGCCTCCGTGTGCCCTGGTCCTAGTCAGTGCAGGTGGCACCTAGCACCTGAGTGAGCTTTGCCTCTAGGAGGGGAGCCCCAGGTCTCACCCTCCCCATCCTCACACTTCATTCTAGGCCCAGTGACCCTTGGGAGAGGTGGGTTTATGGTGAGAAGCAGCTGTGACATTCTTGTGCCACAGAGTTCTCTGTGCTCCCTGATCTGATGATTCCAGCCCACCCTGTCACCCTTTAGCTCCAGAGCCTGAGTCAGTTCCTGGGACCAGGTCCAGACTCTGGGGCTTGTCATGGGTGAGGTCAAGGTCACAGTGTGTGCCAAGGGGCAAGGAGGCTGTGGCTGTGGCTCTGAGGGCCAGTGGGTGCTGAGCGCAGGGAGGGCGCCAGCCACCCAACCTAGCCCTGTGCAACCTGGCTAGTTGCCCCGGAGCCCAGCCAGGCTCTGGAGCTGCCAACAATAATGGACAATTATCGGTAACTCAATCCCAGAGCCTGTGGGGGAAGAGTACAGAGCTCCGGCAACCCATTCTGCAGAGGGGATGCCCGGGCCTGCTGCTCTGGGCCTTGGGCCCTGCAGGCAAGGGCAAGGTGAGAGTGGTGTAGACAGATGGCTCCATGAAAAGAGGGAATTGGTGGGGAAAGGGCTCAGGGTGGCGTGAGGGTCCCCATTCCAACTCCAGTCCGAGGCTGACCTCTGACCCAAGATCCCATTCTGATCCTGAGCTGAATTTTGGCCTGAGGGTCGCCCTTCCTTCCTCTGAGCTGACCCTCAGCTCCAGGTGAATCTGTTTCCAGGTAAACCCCAGCCCCAGCCTTAGCCAACACCAGGTGAACCCTGACCCTGGCCAAGCCCTGTCCCTGAGCTTGGGAGGGGGTCAGCGTCACAAAGGGTGGGCAGGTCTGGAACAGGATATGCTGTGTGGGCACCCTGCCTCTGTGGTACCTTCTGACCCTGCCACCCAAGGTCCCGCCTTGCCTGCACCATGCCTGCGTACCCCAGCCGAAGATCGTGAAGCCCCACAGGTACTTCTTCTCTGAGAAGAAGGCCATGAAGATGAGGCTGTGCAGGTACAGCCCCTCCACCAGAATCCAGTAGTAGTTGGTGGCCAGGAAGTAAAGGAAGAAGGTCACAGCCACCCGGCAGCCCGCCTAGGAGACCAGTCAGTATCAGGTGTTAGCCAGAGGGCAGGGCTGGGCTGGGGAGGGGTGGAGGAGTGGGCCCTGGTGAGGCAGGACAGGGCGCTAGTCAAGCCAGGGAGAAAGGGGCAGGCTCTGGTCAGGACCTTCCACCCAAGGCTGAGGGGTGTTGGGGGGATGGTGCCAGAGCCAGGGGACAAGTGAAGAGGTGGGGGGATTAGGGGCCCTGAGCTGACACCTAAGAGTTGAAGGAAGTCGGGGTGGGAGCTGGAAGCAGGGCTGAGGGGTGAAAGGAACACAGCGAGGTGAGGCTGGGTCACCTTAAGCAGTGGTAGCAGGAGGCATGGAGGGTGCGGGCCAGGCTAAGGGTGAGGGGGCACAGCGGTGTGGAGCTCCCCCGAAGCCAGTGGTGGCAAGGGGTCAGGCACGGGAGGGGCACTCACGTAGCCGGCGGTGGCAGAGGGTGGCGGGGGCGCCTGGGCGATGGCCCGCAGCTCTTCCTCCGTGAGGCGCTCAGCCTCATCGAGCGTGGCGCCGGAGTAGAGCACCGCGTCCTTGACGAAGATGCTCACAGCCCGAAGCATGAAGGACAGGAACAGGTGCATGTGGATGTAGTTGCGCGTGCAGTGCAGCCGCCTGCGGGCGGACGTCACCGTGGGTGGGGGCAGGGGGAGGCTCAGAAGGTGGGCACAAGTCGGGCTGTGAGCGTGGACCCGGACACTCAGCAGGGGAGGGGAGGAGGGGGGGGAAGGGAGGTCCCCATCTCTGCCCCCCTTTCGGCCCCACCCAGGCCACAGCCCGCATCCGGCCCCTCGCCCGCCCACCTGAAGTAGGCCAGGATGAGCACCGCCACGGTGAGGGAGGCCAGCGACACCGAGTAGCCCACCGTGTAGATCATGCCCAGGCGGTCAAACACCTCCTGTGAAGGTGGGAGGCACCGTCAGGGCCCTGGGACAGGGTGTGGCTATCAGATTAGGGGTCAGAGGCCTGGTGAAGGTTTCTGAAGGACTCAGAACAAGGTAGGGGTCACCAGTGGGGCAGTGTGGCCTTCCCAGGGTCAGGCTGGGGAAGAGAAAGGCTCGCACCCGTTCCCGAGTCTCATTGGTCAGGAACTTGACGCACTCGCTGTAGTTCGCCCATGTCCGGTTGTGCCCGGGCACCAGCTCCCAGCTGCCATTGCGGTCGCAGCGGCGGTAGGCATGGCCTGCAGGTTCAAGGCAGGATCAGGACAGGCAGGAAGGACTGGAGTCACTGAAGCTCTGGCCTCCAAAGCTGTGTCCCTCGGGACACACCCTACTCCAGTCCACCTTACCTTTGTGATTGAAGTCATAAATGTAGTCAGGACAGGGCACAGCCACCACCTCACCTGGTACCCCCAGTGGCCAGCACAGGATGTGGTCCCACTCAGGCAGGCAGGGGCGCCCTACACCCACAGAGACAGACAAGCAAGGTGGGGAATACCAGTCAAGTCCACGGTTAGTGACCCAGAGGGAAGAAAAGACCTATGGTTGTTGGCTCCCTCAAGGACAGGTAACCCCCAGGACTGCAGAACTCAGGCCAGGAACATTCTAGAGAGAATGGATTGAGCTCCTACTCCCTACTGTGCACTGTACCCACCCACCTTCACCGAATTCACTATAGCCCCTGTATGAAGGTACTGGTGCCGGCTGTTTTCCAGATTGGCTGGTGGAGGCCAACAGAGGTGAGTGACTTGCTGAGGTTACAAAGCCCAGGGCCCTGGCCTCAAGTGCTCAGCCCCAGGCCAGACATCTCTTTTCTCTCTGCTCTTGCACCCACCTTGCAGGTGTCCCCGGAGAAGGGCAAGTTCCCCAGACTGACTCTCCAGCTGGGCATAGATCCCAAGGTGACTCTTCGGCTGGGATCATGGACAGGGGGCTAGTCTAGTTTCCAGGGCCAGCTCGGCTCCTGCGGAGCTCCTGACCTCATGCATGTGTCTACTCTCTCTGTACTTCCGTTTCTTCTCCAAGACCTTGGGATTGACATATTGGCCTGTGCCTCCAACAGCACCTGCTATAAACTGCTACCGCTCTTGGGGACAGATATCCCCCAAATAGAAGCGCTAATTTTGAGATTCGAGGCAGGTGACACATCTCGCTGACAGTATCTCGAAGCAGAGACACTAAGTGACCTTGGAGGGTCCTCAGCCTTTGGCTCTTCCACAGCCCACCATCCCCTGCCGCCACCCCCAGCTCCCTTCTTCCCCCTGCAGGGCTCCAACCACAGGACTCTCCAGCCACCTTGGAAGGTTGCCTTGATGGCTGGACCCGCCCCAGCTTGGTGAAAGGCTCTCTGTCCTGGGCACTATATTCCCAGCCCCGCCTGGCCAGGCCCTCAATTTCCTCTGGTCCCTGGGGAGCCACATGGTGACCACAGCCTCCCAGATGTGGCCCATCTGGAATCTGCTGCCCACCCAGCCGGTTCAAACTGGCCCTGTGGCTGCAGCCTGGGCTCTGTGTTTGTCTCTCCTTACCTCCCCGAGGGACAACAAGGACAACAAAACCCCGCATCTCCCTTCCCATCCTCTCCCCACCTTGTCCCGTCCTGTCTGACCCCACCCCTCCTAGGCCATCTTCTGCTCTCTCTCCGTGGCCCACCTCACTCTGTCTCAGCGATAGCGAGATACTCCCGGTAGCCTGTGTCCCAGACCTCCAGTTTGTGCCTCCTGGCACCCACCTCTCCGGCTCCTAGATCTCTGTCTCTATGTCTCTTGGGTCTCTCCCTGCCTCCTAGTCTCTGCCTCTGTCATGCTCCTCTGTCTCTCTCCCTGGCCCTCTGGCATCTCCATGGAAGGACTACAGCCCTAGGTGGTTCAGGGCATTCTCTGCCCACATCTTCTGGGGCTGAGTCCATTCGGCTTGCCCGCTCTTCCATGTGCTGTCCCCTCAGCTCGGTCTCTTCCCAGCTCCTCCCCTGCTTTCCTGTTCACAGGCATCGAGGGGCATGAGCTCACAAGATGGGGATGGCGCCGTGGGGGTGGGCGGGCCCCAGCCTGTCTAGGACTCACGGGAGCATGGACGTACCTCTGCGCCTACTGCCTGTGGGCACCTCTTCGTCCTCCTCAGACTCAGGGTAGATTTTCCCAGATGCCTTCTCTTTCCTGGGCTTCCCTGATGTGGACGCGGATGCCCATCCCTTGTCTGATTCCATTATGTCAGCTGGAGGAACAAGGGCGGTTATGGCTGTCAGCCACGCTGCAGCAGGAGACCGGGGCACACTCCTGCTTCAGACTCTTTCACACAATGTGGTTGTCCCCTGCCCTGCTGATACTCCAGGCTGTTTGGGGGAGTGGAGATGACAGGTAAGGAAGTACATTAGAACTGGATGGGGACTGTCAGCAAGGGGTTCAAATGGCAGCAAACGCCAGATGCGTGTGGGGTCACCTAGTGGGTTGAGAAGTACATGTAGGCAAGACAAGGACAGAGGTGGTATCTTCTGACCCAAGTGTCAGAGCCAAAGCCAGACAGGCAGCAAAGGCCCCACCAGGGGGCGCATGGCAAAAGTAGACAGTAGTGATGTCAAATGAGAAGGTAACCAGGGCAAAGGAAGCCAGGCCCCAGCACTGCCATGCATGTCAAGACGTGGTGTGGAAGACAAGAGCAAGCGTGTGCAGCTGTCAGGGGTGGGCAAACGAGTCTACCTACCCTGTCTCCTGCCTTCAAGTACTCCAGTAAGGGGCTCACAGATTGCACAAGGAAGCCTGGAGGCTCTCCATCTGAGATGGGACCTGGCCTTTCTCTCCACTGGAAGGATGCTTAGGGTCTTTCTTCCTCCCTGAAAAGTCTTCCTCATTATCTGACTTGCATCCTTTAAGCTACAGCCTAAGCCAGGACTCCCTGGCCCTCCTGTGTCACGGTTTGTGGCAACATTGGGTAGCTGAGTGTAGACACCCTGGGCTGGGAAGGAATGGCCTGTTTTCCTGCCAGCACCCTTGGGCGTCAGTTGGGTTAGGTAGCAGGATGGGGTGGAGCCGTAAGAGAGGGTCTCATCATGAACAGAGATGGACATCCAGGCTTCCACAGCTAAGAAATGGCCTGGTTTCATACCAGAGTAACCCGCAGGCCCTGATGAGATTGGGGCAGGGCACCAGGGAATCCCTACTGGCAAGAATGTAGACAGGGCTTTGACTGCACAGACCGCGTGAACCCTGAGTGTGAGCAAAGTCCGTGGGCTACAGAGGATGTCTTGTGTCCCTCAGTGTCCTCCCCCCACAGTCCAAGAGCCAGCTGAGGGGAGGAAGCTGCAATTGTAGGCCTGTCAGTCAGGGTCTGGGCCTCTTCCAGGCCCGTGAGATAAAGCAGACTTCAGAGGTTTGGGTTGATACTAAAGAGGCTGGTCTCTCTCTGCTTCCAGGAAAAGGACTCAAGGAAACCAGCCTGAGGTGGGGGCAGGAGCTGTGAGATCAGGTGAGCACCCTGGCTAATCTCCTGACCCTCGTTTGCTTCACGAAATCGAAACTTGTTGTGGGTGATTCCGACTGTAGCTGCCTTCAAACCACCGACCCCCACCCTGGGAGGGGAGGTACAGCCTGGTGTCCGATGCTGCTAATTTCAAGGTCACCTGACCCTCCCCACTTGCAGTCCTCACTTTGGACTTGCTCCCCTTTATCTGGGCCCTCTCTTGCCGACACTTGGTTCAGCACCCTGGCCCCACCCTCTTCGGGCCTTCCCCACAGACCCTCTGTGTTTGGCCCACCCGCCTTCCCGCCTGCCGCCGGCCCCGCCCCAACCTGGCCTCTGGAGGACTTCTTTAAGGCGCTTCTCGCATTGGGCCTGGGCTCGGTGCAGCAGGAAGATCTGCTCCTCTTTGGTCATGACGTCATCTGCGTCCACCTATCAAGTCAAAGGTCAGACCGCAGGCAGGGCTTCCCAGGAGCACTTGCAGGCCCCACCCCGTGCCCCACCCCGTGCCAGCCTCCCAGGACCTTTCCAAAATGTCTGACTCTAGAATGTGGGGAATCTGCCTTAAAATGGGTGCTCCCATTTTACAGAGGAGAAGCCGCCCTCTGAGGGATAGAAGAACCTGTCCTTCCAGAAGGGTAAAAAGGGGGAGGAAGTCTGTCTGTCTCCTGCCTGCTCAATAGTGACACCCTGGCGGAGGCACTGACAGTCTCCTGTCTTTCCCCTAAGGGCAGGGGGAAAGGGTTGGAATGTCCCAGCATGGGTCCTTACAGGACCCTGGCTGTCTGCAGGGGACCTGGGTGGCGAGGGAAGGTGCAGAGCGCTTGGAGAAACAAACCAGGCCTGGATTCCTTCGTGTCCTCGTGTCCTGGTGTCCTGGGACCTTGGGAATCATCAATTTCCACTCCCGCCCTCTCTAGTCCATGCTTCCCAGTGAATGGTGAGCACCTCAGCTCCTCCCACCCTCGTAGTCCCAAGGGAGTAAGGGGGAGAAACTGCTGGCAGGAGGTCTGGCTTGGGCAGGGCACCCCCATGCAGGCTGTGGGTGGGAGTCTCCCATGTCCCACTCCTTGTCTAGAAGTGCCCTCCACCCGAGCAGACCCTGTGTGTCCTGATGATGCTGTCAGGTCTCTGCAACTCCTATTCCCTTAGCTGGAATGTTCTTCCTTTCCTTCTTTCCAGTCTGCCAAGGCGCTGGCTACCACCTACTGGGATTCACGAGCATCATCTTAGGGAAGGGAACAGCAGCATCCTGGGGCTGGGGGTGTGTTCTCACTCTGTGCAGGTGGCTACAGGAGAGGGTCTGAGCCTCCAGCCTCCTAAGGGCTAGAGGGATTCAGAGGATGAGGACAGCATCCTGCCCGGATCACAGCTCAGTGTGACCAAGCCCAGCCGCTTCCAGAAGTGCCCAATATATCTCCTCAGAATCCCGGGACAGGCCCATGTCCCCTGGGATCCCTGAGCCCTAGAGCAGGGCTGTCCCTTCAGACTCCACATAACAGAGCCGGGTCTTCTTAGACTCAACAGGCAGAGCCGCATCTCCTCAAACACCTGTGACAAAGCCGGGACATCAGTCTTTGTGGAGCTTCTCAGGGTAAAGCTTCAGGGAGAACCAGGAGGAGGCAGGGAAGGAAGGAGGTTGGGGGTGGGGCTGCAGGGGGGGTCAGGGGGAGGGACGGGCACCAGCGGGTGGGGGCGGGCCTGCCAGGCGGCTTAGGGAGCCTGGCTGCAGGGAGAAATTAATTGACCGCATCTCTTGGTGGCAGCAGCAAGGGTTTCCAGGGCCAAGGAGTCTCCAGTTAGGCTGGACTTGGGTTCTGCTGGTTTCACTTAGTGGAGGCGCGTGACTCTCTGCGCCTGCGCGTTAATGGTGGCACACCCTTCAGTGGCCGCACACATGCTGTTGGGTCAGTGTGTCACTCACGCACACTCATGTCTCCACATCGTTTGCACGTGGGAATTGCATGCACATTTTGGATATGAGCCCGAGGTGCTTATGAACATGCATGTATACATATGCTTGTGTGAATGTCCATGTGTACAACGAGGGTGCAAGGCCCTGTGACTGTCTGTGGGTGTCCATGCTTCTCTGGAATCCAAATTGGCCCCAGTGCCCACGGACCCCGCAGGAAGGACTGCTTCCGCAGTGCCTCCATCCTCTCCAGCCAAGGCAGAGCAGGCTGGGGCAGAAGAAGTAGCCAGAGGTGAGAGGGTTTGAGAAGGACAACTTGGACCTGCTCCAAGCCTGACCTGGAGTTTGTGCCTCTTGCCTTAGGGACGCAGTCGGCTGAGTTGCCTTTCTTGCAGTTAGTATCTCCACCAATAACCACCACCATCTCCGCCTTGACCAACACCAGCACAGCCATCACTACTGCTGTGGTCACCATCGCCCCCAGTATCACTGCCAGCAACAGCACCATTACCACCACGTGCACTGACTACTGCTACCATCACTATAAGCACCGGCACCCCCATCGCAACTGGGGGAACATCATTACCATCACCACCACCATCACCTCCAGGGCTTTTTCATCAGCGCCGTCAGCACTATTATCATCAAAGTTGACACAAGGAACATCACTGCCATCACCAGTATTGCCACCTGTGGGCACTATTGGCACCACCTTTGCAATCTTCTTGTCGTTTCCCAATTCCCTCTCTTCTGCCCACCTCCATCCCTCTCGAGACAGATGATGCAGCATGTTGTTCTCAGCTGACGGAGAACGCCTGCGTGATTCACCGAAGCTTCTACCACTCTTCAAAGACTGGCTGACGTACCAGACCTCCCAGTAGACACATGAGCCCACTAATGTGGCTGACGGTCACATTGACGCTCTTGACTAGAGACCAGCAGTCACGGGTTGAAAACTACCCATTTATCAGCCTGGCAAAAGGGCAGAGGTGCTAGCTGGGTGATGACCAGGAATGACATTCTCAGCGGCCCAAGGGGTTAGTCCAATCTGCTGTTGGCTTCACCCTGTCCATGGCCGAGAAGAGGCATACCCTCATTCTTGGGGTCTCCCATAGTAGGTCTGGGGATGCCCAGGAGAGGGGAAGGTATGTGTGACCAGGACCCCACGGCCTCCAGATTCTGTCGTTCACCCACAGGAACGGTGGTCCCACCTCTGGCCTCCCTGGACTGTAGGACCCATTTCTCTGTTACCCCACCACAGAAGAACTGCATTGCAACAAGAGGCATTCAAGCCCGATTCAAGGACACACTTCCCCAGGAGAGAAGGGCAGCTCCACGTAAGCACACCCCTGCCTGAAATGCCCATTGACACCCCCCCACCCCCACCCCCGGCTGCACCCTCTCCTTGTCCGAGGAGATTCGGCCACCAGTTCTTGAATTTGGTGGAAAACTGACTGGCTTTATTGTCTTTGGGGAAGTTGCTTAACCCTTATGCTTCAGTTTTCCACCTATAAAATCAGGATAAAATAGGGCTGTTGTGAGGATTAAATAAGGCACTGCATGAAAAGCCTGGGCAGGAGTGAGACCCAGGGAAAGCTGTTGGCTATTGTTGCTACTGTTATTAGCACCAAATCATGGCTCCTCCCTCTGGTGGTGCCCTACCCCCATCCTGCTGCTGGGCAGCATGGGTGACCCCATCCTAGGTGGTAGGAAAGATTATCTGGGTAGGTGACTGAATCTAGGGCACCATAGTGAGGGACCGATGAGACAGGACCCGAGGGACGACTGGGAGCAGGGAATACAGGAGGGCCAGCTGGATGAGGTGTGTCTGGCACTTAGGGGCGGGAGGCTATTTCAGTGACTCCTATTTTGCCCCCCTTACACTATTATTTAAGATCATGGCGAGGCCTCCCAAGTTTAGGTGTGGAGGTAGTAAAAGGGCCTCTCCTCTGCCCTGGGAGCAAAGGGGATGGGATGGCAGCTCTGTTTCTCCTCCAGGCCTGGTGACCTGCGCTATCTCTCCCTCTCTGCCCCATCAGCCTCTCTCCCTCTGCAGTTTGAATCTTGCCCCAGCTAGTGGTGTAGAGGACTCAGATTTGTATCATTTTAGATCCGGAGAGTCTGATGATCTAGGATCTCAGGCATGAAGACAGGCACACTGGGCTGGGCCTTGGCCGGGGGTCAGTGGTCCATATCCAACACTGATGGGGCCACCCAGCCCTGTGCCAGGTGCCCTGCAACACCCACTTTTTGGGTTAGGGTGACATGATTTCTGCTGACTTAACCACCTCTACTGTTGGTGAGTCCAGGAGGCTAGATATGTGAGTATGGGGGTGTAGTTGGAGGTAGGAAAGCTCCCAAAGCTTGTCCCCTCGGAAACTTTCACCATGTGACCCCCACACCAGGACAAATGGCATTGCCCCTCCTCTGATGTGGGAATAGAGAATGGGTGTGACAGTATGCAGGAGAGCGGTCTGGTCAGGAAGACGGGACACAGGTCTGAGCAAAGCCTGGGGTGGGGGGCATTTTATTTCACCTTTTGGGGGTTGACCTTACCCATCCTCACACCTGAAAGCTCTTCCCCATCCCACGACGCCCATCCTGCTTTTTCCTGGATGCCACTCCTGGGTGCTACATGGACCCTCAGACTCAAAGTACCTGTAAAGGAATTCCCTGTCTCCCCACCTGCCCTCCTCCTCTGTGTTGCCCTTATTCTCCCAGTTTCCAGAATTTTCACACACCCTTTGCCTGCTTTCCTCTCCCTCATCTCTGTAACCACTGGGCCTAGGCTGGTCAGCTTTGTCGCAGAGCCCTGTTCTCACTGTTGCTGCCCCAGTTCAACCTGGATCTTCCTGCCTCCAGTCTCTCTGCCTTCAATCCGGCCTTTCCGTGCCACAGGTCAGGCTTTCTGAATGCAAAGGTTGTGCTCCACCATAGCAGACCGACCCACATCCAACCCCCCAACTCAGCTTCCTGTGTGCACACATGCATATGGTGTTCAGTTGTGAACACGCAGGGGAGGAGGTGATGACCTCCTGAGCTAGGGAACAGGGGGTGTTGAGATGGGGCTTGTGGGGCTAAGGCAAGGTGCAGGTGGGGGCTGGAAGCTAATAGGTTATTTACAAACACAGAAGCTGCTATCCCAGGGACAGGGTAGTGTGTGGTCAAGAGGCCCGGATGTGTTTCTCATTTCCTGAGTCCAGAAACCCGGAGGAAGAGAAAAGCCATCTGCTGCTGCTCCTCCCCCGACAGGGGCAAGCAGCTTCTTCTAATTCAGCTCCCAGGGAGACCTGAATGAGGTTGGCATTGGGGCCGGAGAGGGCAGTGGAGGTCCCAGTGGGGGCAGAGGTGAGAGTAGCGAGGTGGCAGCGCTATGGTTGGTGATGGTGACGGAGATGCAGGTACGAGGGTCGCAACGGTGCGATGCGGTGGAGGGAGCTCGTTCCATGCCACTGGCCAGTGAGGGCCACTCCTCTCAATTCCCCTCCTAACTGCCAAATTCCACACATTTGCTGTCTGTGATCCCAGACATGCCTAATTCTCCTCCAGGCAAAACTAAGGAGGACGCACAAGGGACCCTTCTTCAGCTGCTGACACCTCTGCCTCTGCAAAAGGGGCTTCTCCCACTGCCTGGGGTTAGCCTCGGGATACCTTTTTGGGGCATCTCATCCATCCCTCGGACTGAATTCAGCCTGGCAGCCTGGGGGAAGCCTCCTCGCTCACCTCAACAGAAGGCAGATCTGCCCGTGTATCCCTGGACGAGGCCAGTCTCTCCTGCCCCACGAGAGCCCTCTGTTGGCACCAGTCACTGTCCCTGGAGCTTTAACCACATCGCCTTCACCTTCACCACAGCTTATAAACAGGGACAACGGGGCTGAGAGTCACAATGAGGAAGAAGAGGGCCGGCGCTGGAGCTACGGGCTGCTCGACACCCGAGGAAGGGCAGGAAAGGAGGAGGCACCCAGCCACATGACTCCGGCAGTGCCAGCCTCCAGCCCAGCTCTCCGGAGTCCTGGACTGTATGCGTCACTGCATCAAGCAGGGGTCCCTTTCAGAACACCTAAGGCAGCTTCCTCAAAGGTAATTTAGGGGCGAAGGTACAAGCAGAGGTGATCAGAGAGAGCTGGTGCTGCCAGTGGCAGCTTGTGCTCAGCTCGAGCTGGGCAGAAGACAGTCGCATCCTGGTATTTGGAGCAAGGAGAGTTTGTACCTCCAGAAAAGGCAGGAGCGAACTCCTTGGCTAAAAGGAGACCCCCTCATGACCTCCTGGCCTTCCTGCACCTCTTCTCCGGGCTCCATTACTGGGACCTGTGCTGGCACCCCTCACTATCTCCCATGCCAGCTGGCTGGGGACTGCTCCCCCCGCCCCTCGCTGCCCTCCATCCGTCCGGCTGGCCCAAGCAGGCTGAGACGGGCTCCCTGCCGGGGACACTGCTGCCCCGCCACCACTGACAAGTGCTGATTTTTCCTCCCCCTGGCCAGGCCTTCCTGAACAGGCTGCCTGTGTTCAGGACTGGGAGGGGTTGGGGTGGGGGGAGGCACTGTGACGCCTGCCTCTCATCTTGGCCAGCGTGGACGCCTCAGGGCTGGCGGTGGGATGGAGCCTGGGATGGCGGAGTTGGCTGCTAGGACCCTGTGGATCTTCACAAGCTGCCTCACCTGGGCTGGAGGTCCAAGGCCCAGAGGGATGATATGGCTTAATCTAAGCAAAGTCTGGTCAACAGAGCAGGATCTGCCAGGTCTTATCTCAGGCAAGAGGCCGGCGCCAGAGTTGGGGTTCTTAAGTGTGGAGGTTTCCAATGTCTTTGAAAATCTGAGCAAAACTTCGTTTCCTCTCCCAATCACAGTATATTTCTCAATTTCAGGGGTCTGCAAAATCCCCACCCACTCCTTCTTTTTCCTGGGGACTCTTTCTCTGAAAGCACTGCCTTCCTGATGCAGTGGCCGGACCAGGGAGTGTCCCCAGAAGGCCCACAACAGGAATCTGGGGGAGGCTGCTTGACGCCTCATTAAAACATTCCGAAGAAAACCCAAGTTCTAGGGAGGGCTCAGCCCCCCTCCTCCTGCTCTGTTTCCAGTGCTGGGGGCTGGGACAGTGTTTATGGGCAGGTGATATAAAAAGCTCCAACAAATCAATACAAAAAAGACAAACAGCCCACAGAAAGATGGGTGATGGCTCTGAGCAAGCTCTTAGAAGATGGACAGGAAACCAATTGTAAAATCCCAAAACTCACTGGTAATTGGCAAATTAAAATGACTAGAGACACCATTTTTCACCTATTAGAGCTGCAAAGGTGAAAAGAATATTCATACTATCCTATGAGATAAAGGATGTGGGGAAAAGACCCTTCCAGTTACTGGTGGTGTATTAACCGACACAGGCATTTTAGAGGGCAATGTGGCCGTGCCTATTAAAATAAAAAAATGTGCGTGTTCTCACACCCAGGAATGACAGAATCTAGAAATATCCTACAGGGAAATGGTCACGTGGGGACACAAGAGGGCATTTCAAGGAGCTTCCCTGCCACAGTCTGGAATACTATATGCACACATACATGCACAAATGAAAATGATGCAGAAACGATCTAAATGTACATTGCTAGTAACTGCTTAACGATACCCACATTTTGGAATACTATGCAGCATTAAAAAATACTGACTTACATTTACTGACATGAAGACCTTCAAGACGCAGCATATGGCTGAGCTCTATCTACAAACTGATTCCATTTATTTAAAAAACAATCAGAAAACAAGAGAACAAATTATCTACTTTATATATACACAAAAAAGATACCTTTTGGAAATACAGAGAAAAGGTTCGGGAGGACATCCCCCATCCAGATTGTTAAAAATTGTTTTCTCTAGAAGGGGGGAGGGGTTTGGCAGCAATCAAGGATGACTTCTGTTTAATCTGTATTTTATTTGATTTGTATGAGAAAGAACACATTCAAGTATTAGTTTTGAAATTAAAAATAAGAAAGTAAAAGGAAAATAACAGGGTATTTTTGGAAAAAGAAGGAATAGAAAGAGAAAACCCAGAATGTAGCATGTGGATCTCCTGCCAGCAAGAGCCCTCATCCTGCTTTGGAGAAAGCAGCTCAGTGCTGGAGTCTGAAAACTTGGGTTTGAGTCCCACCTCTGGCACAGACTCACCCTGTGAACCTGAGTCCTTTCCTGTAAAATGGGCTGGTTACTGATGGAATGAGAAAGCATCTGACAGTTTCTAGCTCAGGATCTGGGGAAAGCCACTGTTCAGTACATGTTGGTTCCTTCTGTCTTTAAAAGTGCTCAGAAGAGCCGAGTTGCCCCTGGAGCAGGCTAGGAGGGCTCCCTATACTCCAAAGCACCATAATTTGTCCTGAGACTGACTCCAAGGTCAGTTACTTCTACACTCAAAGCCCCGGCCCCCCAAGCTTAGCTTCAGCCACTTCACTGCAGTTTCTCCTTAATGTACATGCTGGTGATGTCCTTAGGATCAGGCATCCCCAAGGTTAGGATGATCCCTTTGCCCCACTAGCAATCTGGGCCCATCCCTTCTGCCACACTTTATTCCACCTGACCCCTGGCCTCACAGCTACTCTTCCCCGTAAGGTAAAAGATAAAATGTCCAAGTCTGGTCAGCGTCCTCCCGGTGGGACACTTTCTGGCCTCCCAACTGTGAGTTCCCTGGAGATGGGAGCTTGATCCTGGAATCCACTGGACAGGCAGCATCCAGGTTTGGTGACAGGGGCTTCAGCTGCAGTTGGTGGGCTTGTAGGAATGAGTGGCAATCCCTGAGCTGGGAGGGAGCCAGCAGGCTCTCAGCTTCTCATGGCTGTAGTGGAGCCCAGGGGACCCACAGGGCACTAGGTTACCCTTGGGCAGTATCTTTTAGCCCTGAAGCCAGAGAGGGTCCAGTGCTCATGACTTGAATATCTAGTCGATGCCCCCCCAAAGTCCCAGGGCAGACCTGGTCCTGGCCATTCCTCCTCCTGCCTGACCCTCAGCGTTGGGCCAGGATTAAGTCCCGGAAATTCTCTATGTGTTCCCCTGAGATCAGTGGGGGGCTCTGGGTACCTCTACCCTCTGCCTCATATAGAGGCACAGGATAGGTGTTTGGTTGGCATGCAATAAATAATGTTCTTAAAAGTTGTGTGACTCAGCTCAGTTAGAAGATGAGGATAATAACAGAACCTTTCTCAGAGGTTTGTTGGTAAGACTAAATTAGTCAATATATAAAATGCATAGAATAGTATCTAGTATGTAGAAAACACTATAGAAACATTTATTAAATAAAAATAAGAAAACAACAGACTTGGGTTCATGTGTTCACACATACACACAACCATACTCCTAAAATCATGTGCCGACAGCTTCTTCAGTCACATGTAAGATCACACTCACGCAGGCCCAGAGAACACCAGGTCCAGAGTCCTACAGAGCCCTGCCCTGATGCACAGACACACTCCAAGGGCACTCGCCCCCACTCTGTATTCCTGACAGTCCCATGCACAGGACATACACATGAGCCATGCTGGCTGGCTCCACACAGCGGCTCTGCTCACCTGCCCTGGAGAGGGCCCAGGAAAGGTGTCCTTCCTGCAGGGAGGGTGAGCTCCAGGCCCTGCCCTTCACCAGGGTTTGAAGTGACTCCGCAGAGTGCCGAGCCTCTCCGAAACTCAGTGTGCCTGACTTTGGGGAGCCAAAGTAGAGAGGGCACGAGCACTGGTGAATGGAGGTGGGGAGGCCCATAGAAGAAACGAGAGCCTCAAATCGGAGGATTCTTAGTCAAATGTCTCTTTCTTGCTGTCTTTTTACAGATGGAAAAACTGAGGTGTGGAGAGAGGGATGGCCCAATGTTTCATAGGCGTTAGGCCGAGCTAGGGGAATCCCAGAGCTCCTGCTTTCTCACCGGGTCTCTACCTGAGTGGAGAGCACATCAAGGGGGGCTGCCTGACAGTCTCTCTAGAAGGCAGATGCTGTCACCTGGGAGCAGCAGGGCCCTTTAAGCCAGACACACAGGCAGACAGCCTCCTCAGCAATGGGCTGCTCCCCTGGGACAGGGCTGCTGGGGGAGCTGACTTACTGCAGGTAATGGTCCCCAGACCACGGCCCAGGATGAGGAGGTGCTGTCCCTTCCCACGTCCTGGCCTCTGTCATCCTCTCCGCATTTCTATTTGCTATACTTGGCCTGTCCACTCCTTCTGCTCTGAAGAACTCTCAGCTCATGCCCCTTTGTCTCTCCTTCTCCTCTTTCTAGCCTTATTTTCCTGTCTCTTCTCCCTCTGGTACTCTCTCCGCTTCCACTCTCAGGAAGGTGCAGATGGGCGCCCCCCCCCCCATCCTCCCAGAGGTCCCCTTACTCGCTGGACTCAGTGGTCTGCGGTCAGTCTGCTCCAGGAGACCACCGTTCCTCCTCCGGGTCATGTCACACCTGCCTCTCTAGGCAGTTTCCACTCTAGGTAAAGCTGAGTTCCTGTGTGTGTACCCCATGCAATCTTGAGAGGTAAAGTGGCCCTCTAAATTCTAACCCCTGCCTGGGTGATTCTGACCTCAGACCCATAGCCCTGTGTTCCAGATTGCAAGAAATACTTGCAGAAGAGAGGCCACCAGAGCAAAGTTTTGTGCTAGATCACGCCGTCATTTTCCAGGGAGACAAACGGACCAGCGGTGCTCACAGAAGCAGAAGATAGGAGAACCCCAACCACAGATTTCCAGACCTGAGACCCCAAACCCCGACTTCAGTAATGGAGAGACCTGGAGCATCTAGAATATCAGTCCAGACACTCCAGAGAAACAGGCACGGAGGATTCCCACACCCAGGGGACCCCCCCGCAAAGTTCAGATTACTCGGGGAATCCGAGAGGCTGCCTCCTGAACCCCACACGGGAACCCCACGGTAAGCCCGCAGCCTCTCCGCGGAGCAGGGGCACTTACCAGCGCGTACGCGGAGCTGAGCACCGGGCAGCAGAGCAGCAGCGCCAGGCCGGGCGCGATCCGGGCGGCCCCCATGGCCACCGCCTAGGGCCCCGTCCCTCGGGGCAGCCGCCGCCGCCGGCCCTGGTGGTGGTGATGGGGTGCAGAGTTGTGTCAGGCCGGGCTGCCCCGCCCACGCCCTGGTCTAGGGGACCCCGGCGGCCCGGCAGCCCGAGGCCCCGGGGCCCGGCGCGGGGCCCATGCGCCGAGGGCTGGCGAGGAGCGGGCGGGCGCGAGGGAGAGGGCGGGCGGGGGGGCGGCCGGGCCGGCGGGCGGGCGCCGAGCGCTGCGGAGCTGCCCGTCTGCCTCGGAGCGGAGAAATCACATCCATATGGCCGGGCCCCCCGCCCCCGGCCCGCCCCCACCCCACCCCCCCGCGCCGCCTTTTCTTTCTTTCTTTCTTTCTTTTTTTTTTTTCTTTTGGGGAATTGGGAGCTGCGGCTTCGCCCCACGCCCATGGGGGAGGGGTCGGGGGAGGGGTTGGGGTCGCGGTCTGCGGGGGGCTAGCCCGGCTGTTATTTTTAGCTCCGCGGCCGGCGCAGGAGCCGAGGGGAGCGGGCGGGGGGCGCGCTGCGAGCCGCCCGGGGCGCGCAGCCCGGGTGAGCGGCCCCAAGTCTGCAGCGGCGCGGTCCTTCGGGGCTCGGCCCGCAGCTCCCCGCGCCGCGGCCCCCTCGGGGACCCTCGCCCGCGGCGGGCGCCGCCGACACCCCCTCCCCATCCTCGGGGCGAGCCCCGCCCGCGCCCGCGCCGCCCGAGCGCGCCAGGGGCCGGGACGCGCGGTCTGTCCGCCTGTCTGTCTGCTGGTCTGTCAGTCCGTCTCTCGTTCCCCCGGCCCTGGCCTCCGCTCTCGCAGCAGCCCCGAGCTCCATTTCGGTCACTCCCTCGCTCCCTCCCTCCCCTCCCCCTTCACTCGCTACGAAAACATTTGCAAGTTTCCAAAAAAGCCACGGAGAGAAGAGCGGCGCGCGGCTGGCGGCTCCGCCGGGCTCCGGGGAGGCGCCGCCGACTGACACCGAGACCGCCCGGCCCCCCCGGCTCCCGCCCGGGGCGGGCGCGGGGTCGCCCCCGCCCGCCGCTCCCCCGACCCTCGGCGCCGGCCCCGGCCCCGACTTACTCCGAGCGCGCCGCCGCGGCCCCCGCCTAGCCATGGATGTCGGGGATCCCCCGACAGTCTCCCCAGGACAGCGCCCCGTCCGCGGCCCCAGGGGTGCTTCATGGAGCTCTCGGGATCCCCCTGGCCGGCCTGGACTCCAGCGCCCCCCACCCGCCGCCGCCCGGAGCCGCCGCCCGCCGCGCGCGTCCCTCGCCGGGCGTCCGCGCTCCCCTCCCCCGGCCGGCGCCCGTCCCTCCCCCGCGCGCTCCCGGCCGCCCGCCCGCCGCCCCCCGGCGTCACCGACCGGGGGGTGTGGAGGGGCCGAGCGGAGCCCGCCGCTCCCCTGCCGGAGGCATTTCTCGGGGCGCCGCGGGGTCCCCCGGCGGCGGGACGGGGGTGTGGAGAGGACGGGGCCGGGAGCGCGGACAGCGCGGCCCGGGAACGTGGCCCGGGACGCCGCGCGGCGGAGTTCACTTCTCCGCGGAGGCGCAGACGCTATTTTTTCTGATCGTCGAGCCCGCGCCGGGTCACCCGGCCCTCTCCCCCCGAGGTGCCTGCGGGCCCTGGGCGCGGCGCTGTCAGCCCGCGGGACTCCCGCTGGGGCTGGCCCGGGGCTGGACGGGGGGTCCCCCGGGAGGCTGCTCGGCCGCCAGCCCCGGGCCGCGCTTCGCCACCGCCCTCCTGCCCCGCCCCGCGCCGCCCGCGCCTGGACCCCCAGCCGCGGTAGCTCCCCCAGCGGGCCGGTCTGCGGCGCCCTGGACCCGCCCCTGCCAGCCCCCTTCTCCCCCGCTCCCGGGGCCCGGGTCTCCCGGAGTCTCGACCCTTCCAGGCGCCAGCCGGGCCTCGCTCGTGGCTCCGCCCCCGACTCCACCCGGTCGACTCCACACTGCGAGACCCAGGACTCCGCCGGGACCCCCGACCCTCGGGCGATGCTTTCCTCTCGCACCCCTTTAGGCCCCCAAACACTCTTAGCGGCCTCTGCCCCCCGGGGACCCTCATCTTGCCAGGGGGGGCTGGAGGGAGGAGTCTTTGGGGGCGGGGGCCGGGCTTGCGTGCTCCAGCCTGAGAGGTGACGCTGGAGCTCCAAGAGGAGTCTCAGCCGGAGGACCCCAACCTGCCCCATCTCTCTGTACCCAGGCGGACGGGATGCTGAGGGGCAAGGAGGGCCTGGGGGTGTCTGGGGCAGAGGGCTTTAAGGATGGCCCAGAGGAAGCTACTGTGACTGCGGGGACCACGGGAAAAATCAGCGATGCTGTGTGGAGTCCCTGCTTCACACTTACCGGTTGTGTGTCCTGGGCACGAGGACTGTCCTGCTCTCTCGGCCTCAGTTGCCTCATCTGTAAAATGGGGAGTTGACCAGTTTATTCCTAGGGCAGTTTTTAACCGTTTCAGTGGGTGTCCAGACCCAGACCCATGGGCTCTGGGGACTCCCCAAATTCAGCCTGAGAAATTGAACTCAACACCCTCAAGCTCTTCACAATTTGGGGATGACTCCTGCTCTCAGTGTGAATGGGTCTCCACACTCAAGCCCTGCCGGCGCCAACCTTCCTGGAAACCCATTCTCCTCTGGGCTCAAACTCCAGTGTTGTCCCTATGGCTGTCTTCATGCACAGCCTTCTCCCTGTCCCCGTGCCCTCAAGTGCCCTTTGTCCTAGTGTTTAAGGACTGTACTGTTTGAGGCAGTTTCCTTCAAAGATGACACTCTCCAACAGGTCTTATCCTTCTACCCATATTCACTCCCTACCTTTGCCTCTGTAACTTTCTCTGCTTGGCCCACACAAACGGGTAAAGGACATCCCTGCCTCCCTGTGTCCCCCCTCCTTTACTTGGTGGGGGAGGTCTGACCCCTGGGGTGGGCTCACTGGGAACAGGGATAGAGGCCCAGGTATCCAGAGTGGGCATCTAAAGAACAGTCTTAGCTCTTCAGTGCTGCATTTTGATGCACTCAGTTTTATGTCTCTGTTTCTAAGTGATTCTAAATTTTAAGGTTGGATGACTGCTGACCACCCCCAGCCCTTGCTAATAAGAAAACATTCATGGAGCGATTAGGGGCACTAAGATGTAAAATTAGGGGGTAATAGGGAGCTCCCTCTTAGACCTGACATCAGAAAGCTCAAGATTTGGAAACAATATTTGTGCTTGGGAAGGTCAGCTTGAGGATAGGGTGCAGAAGGGCCTGATGGGCTCTGGGACTCTTAGGGTGTTCCCTTAGCCATAACTCATGTCCCTCATTCCAGAGTCCACTGTTGGACATTCCACCATTGTGGGTGGGGCCACTGACCCCCTAACTCACCCCCAGGCTTCTGGTTAAAGTACCACCATGGGGGTGGGGTGTCACACATTAACTGGTAGCAAGCACCCCAGTGCCTGGCATAGCTAACCTGCTCTTTTTGACAGGCAAGCCCCAGGGCCCAGGGTCAGTTTCTGGTCAGTCTCAGGTCAGTTTCAATGGCCTTGGAAAGGCCTGGTTGGGGGTGGGGAGTGGGTGTGAATCCCTGTGGGGTCTCCCTCTCTAATCCCTGGAGCCCAGGGGAGGAGCCAAAGTGTCATTGGAGCTCAGAAGTGGAGCAGGTGCTGGACTTGATGTAGCAGCCCTAGGCTGACAGGCCTCTGCTGCCACCATGCCACCTTGAGTAGGGCTCTGGCCAAAGTACACAGGCCCTGAGGCCAGGCTGGGTACCAGACATAAACAGGAAAGACACAGGTTCTGCTCTCAAAGCTCTGCCACTTGGAATCACTCCTTCAGAAAATCTCCTGCCCCAGCCTGGGGGCAACTCACCATTTTGTCTCCCTAATCCTAGCCATAAAATCTGCCGGAATCTCCATTTCCACCCTGACCGAGACTGAGTTTTATCCCTAGGCTGAGTCCTTATCCCAGTTTGACCTCTAACCCCTGGCTGAACCCTGACCTCTGGCTGAGCCTCCTCCCAAGCCCAAGCCTGTTTCCCAGACCTCTCTCTGGTTCCAGGCTCCTCCGGAAGCTTTTCACGGCCAGGGGCTGGTAGGGGAGGGGATGGCCAGGCCATAAGTGAACTGAGGTGCCACTTTTACAGCCGTTTCGGCTGCTCATAAACACCCCCTGCCCGGCTGAGTCACTGGAGGCTCCCACACACAGCTGGTCAGGCAGCCCACTCCCCTCGCTGCAGGAAACCTGGCTTTCTCACCTCTCAGGAAGGTAAAGGAAGGGAAGCTAGGGGAGCAGGGGGTGCTCCCATGCAGGGAGTGCTCCCAGGGCACTTGGGGGGGTGTGGACTTCCTGTCCCTTCTGATCACATGGTCACAGATCACCTGCAGAAGTCATAATAGATTCGCAAATGTGTCCAAGCAGACATACCTTGTCAGACCCATGGCACAGGTACACACACACTCACACAAAGGCCTATCACCACCTTGTCCCTCCCAGTTGTGCTCAGGTCCCAGGGCTCCTCTGGACCCCACTTACCTGGAGCCTACAAGAAGGGCCTGGAGCCACAAAACAGACTCAGGTTGGCCCTTCGGAGGCCATGGGTAGCCCTGAGCAACTTCTTTGGTTCAGACCTAAGCAAGTATGTTGCTGTTCAAGACAGGAAAAGGCCTGAGTCAGAGATGTCACATGGAAAGGAAATTAATTATTTGTTACCAAGCTCTGCACCAGCCTAGGACTTTGTCCCAGATCACTGGTAGGGAGGCAAGTCAGGTACAAGAGTACTAGTATCTGGGTGCCCTGGTTGGGCCCTAACTCCCCTTGCCTCCCAGCCTCCATAGGTCTGTCTGCCAGGTGCCCAGGTCAGCTCAGCTCCTCAGGTGTGTGTGCATGTGCGCACACACATCAGTGGTGCTCTCCTTGCCTTCCCAAATCTCTCTCCAAATAACTCCTCTTCTGTCTATTCCTGTGTCCCTGTCTGCCCCTTCTAGCCCTTTCTACATCTCAGAAATTTTAGGTCACCAGGAAGTGTGAGTACAGCCCCTCTGAACGACTTCATACAAGTTTTGGGCACCCAGAGATTTCAGATAGAGACTGAGGGGCAGGAGCCTCATACCCAGGCCACAGCTGAGACCTGAGACCCGACCTCTCAACACTGGATACTCACTGACCCTCAACCAGAAGAGATGTGGGGGGACTCTCTTCCTACCCAGCCCTGTCTTGACTCCACGCCTACCACCTGAAATCAGCCAGGAAGCCCTCTCTGGCTACCTCCCAGTGCCCCTGAGGCTCAGGACCTGCTCATGCAATTCCAGGTCACAGAGGCCAGGGCCTGTGGAAAGGATGGCCTCCCTGTGGAGGTCTGTGGAATGAGCGATGGCAGAACCAGGACTGAGCCTGGACAGCGAGGGTGAAGATGTGCGCAGACAGGGAGGAGGAGGCCACGCACACTCCTGGAACTTCACGTCAGGGCCCAGGACCCTGCTTGGAGGCGGCCCTTCCACCCGAGCCCAGCCCGAGCTGGTTTGTGTCTGGAAGTCCCAGGCTCCGTCTGACGAGGTGTAATGATTCACGTGGCAGCTGCGGTTCAGCACATTCCAGCCGTATCCCCCAGTGCCCGGCACGTGAGGCAGCTGACCCCAAACCACCCTGGAGCTGTGGGGGCATATTTCTAGGGCCCCCATCTCCAGAGGTGACCCCTCCCCACATCTCCTAGATGCCAAGGGAGGGTAACACACATTATGGTGTCCAAAGTACTTTCTAGTTCTCAAACAGAAAAGAGAACAGGGAGCTTGAGAATACCTGTCCTCCAGGTGGGGATAAAGGACCCTTAGAGGGGAGAGTGGGCTGGCCAGGGACACCGAAGATCATGACAAACAATACTGATGGGATCCTGGCCTTGGCGCTGAGCTACTCCCAAGTGTACAGGCGATGTAGGTCATTCTGTGACTAGATTTCAGATTTCTTGGTCTGTGGGCAGCTGTGTCCAATGGGTGAAGAACTCCTGTGTCCCCTCTCAGCTCCCTACTGCCCCAACCCTGCACCATGGAGCCTCTTCCTCCTTTGAGCCCCCCACGCTGTCCTGCGCTTTCCACTGCTCTCATCCTCACTGGCCAGGGAAGCAGGAGTCTGGGGCTCTGAGCCTGTTCCTTTATTGCTTATGGTCTCGGTTTCCTCACCTGTCATTATCAGGGCAGGTCTCAGCTGCAGGGGCTCCAAAAGTGCCTTAGCACTCACGTCTTGGATGCCGACCTATGAATCTGAAAACCTGAGGTCCTGTCTCCCATCAAACCTCAGGAGCTGCTTGTGCAGACCACACCATGTTCACCCTGTGGGCCCCAGCCCGGTGCTCCGAGGGGGAAGTCTGGCCCTCAGCTCTGAGGACAGGAAGTCGTATTTTGGTCCTGGGTCCTGGGGAAGGAGGCAGGGGTAGAATGGCAGCTCAGACCCAGTCATGTTTACTCGGGCCCGGCCCCCTCAGAGCTCAAGAGGCCCATTCATTGGGAGCCCCATAAACCCTTTGGGGCTCCCTGAGGCTCCGAGTGCCTGGATACCAGGCCTGGCTGCCGCCCCTAGACCTGCTGGGGGCCGTGGGCAGCAGGTGAGGCACGAGTGAGGTAGGACTGGGAATGGCATGGAGCAGCCTCAGACACGCCTGTTTGGAATAATGGTTCTTGCACATTTTGGAACAGTTGGGAAAATTGAGGGGAACTTCATGACTGTGTCCCTTCAGACCATACTCCTCACTGAGACCATGTCCTCAAACAGTGTGGCCTCCAGGAAGCCTGAGACCAAAGTGGCCCAAACCAAAACTGACTTCCTTGTGGAGTCCCCATATCTGGCCTTTGATTGCCACAGTCTGCACCCCAGCAAGCTGGGTATGGGTGAGCATTTCTATGGGGTGGAGAGTCATCCTTTCTAGAACTCACATCTATTCCATGGGAGATCTCAGAAGTGAAACATGGGGAGTCACCGGATTGCTGGGGATGAGGCCCTGGGGTCTGCTCATGTCTAGGGCTGGGGACTAGGATGACTCATCTCAGGGGCCCTTCTCAGCATCTGTAATCCTCCACTTGTGCTTTATTGGGAGACTAAGATACTGCCCCATGGTCCCTTGTAATGTAAGGGAGGCAGCAGCAGCATTTGGTGAGAACTGTGGCTGGGGGTGGGGAGGGTCTGAATTCTGCCTGGCTCCTGGGTGACCTTGGAGTAATCCCTACTTTACCCTGGGTTTCAGGTCTGCTGGCCGCTGACTGGAGTTGGAGTGGACACACTCCAAAGTCCCTCTCAGCTCCCCGGGGGTTCCCATGCTGGGCAGCTGGCAGTGGGGAGCAGGACAGCAGGAGAAAGACCTACCGTCCAGCCCCCTTTGCAGCAGAGCCCCCCGCCTGCTGCCCTGCTATGGGGCAAGAACGAAGCCTCATTTCCCAGACGCCTTCCGGGTGGGGTGTGACTTCCCGCTCCAGTGGTTGTAAAATCCCCAGAAGCCTGGTGGGTCCCTAGTGGGGAGGGGGGGGGTCTGTGCCTCGGAATACCCCCCTCCCAGGCGTGTTTGACACGTGTTTCCGCCTCTCCCGGCATGGGCTCCCACTGCTGCTATTTATAACCTTTAAGAGCTCCTGCCGACTGCAAAGTTTTCTTAAACTCAAAATATCACCGAGGTCCTGGGCACGCGTTCCAGAGGCCGGCTGGGCCCTGCGGTTTGAAGGGACGAGGGGGCCAGGAAAGAGGAGGCAGTGCAGAGGGATTTAGCTCAGACACTGGGTCCTGGCTCAGGACTGTGTTGGGGAGGCCTTGAGTGGGGGACCTCTGGGTCTTGACACTTGGTCCTGCTTGGCTTGGAGGGATCCTCTATGCGGGTGGTCCTTGACATGCTGGGCCATTTGAGGATGGGTGGGGCCCCTCTTTGCGCCTCAGTTTCCTCTCATCCTGAATGCTGTAAGGGATACTAGTTGGGGTGAAGCAATGAGCTGGCGATGATATTGGGAACATCTCAGGCTGGTACATCTCAGGGCTGTGTCTGTCCAACTATCCAGCACCCGGCACAGAGCCTGGCCCAGAAGCGCCGTGGACATTGGCTGAACTGGTCAAAAAGGGGAAATACTTTGGGGAAGTTTATAAAACTGTGTGTGGGAGAACGACATCCAGAGAGGGGCTATGGCGTGCCAGAGGTCACCTAGCTCATCCAGACCAAGTGCTCATGCCTTCCCAACACCCAGGGCCCTCTGAGGTTCCATTGGCTGTGGAAGAGGCAGGTGGGTTGCTGCCTTGGAGGAGACTCCGGGCATAACAGCAGAGTGGCTCAGAGTCCTCCCTGAAACAGGAGGGGTCTTGCAGCCAGCTGGGTCCAGGGAGGGCAGGGTGCCTCCTAAAGCCACACCCCCAGCGCCGGCCTGCCTTGGGCCCCTGCTCCATCCCTGGGGCCCTCTTTCTCCACTGGAGTGAGTGAAAAGCTCAAGCCCTGTTTCCCAGATGGAAAACTGAGGTCCTAAAGTCTCTGGACTTAGTCATGACTTCGACAGGGAGGCTGGTAGTTTAGGTTTCCTATACCTCCCCGCACCCAACCACTCCCACCCCACCGCATCCCTTTCCTTCTCTGCTTTGGGAGCAGGTGTGCTGGATGCAGAGGCAGGGATAGGTGTGCTAACCTCCAGGCCACCCAGTGTCCAGTGCCCACCAGCAATGCACTCTGCTCCCCACGCCCCACCCCCTCCAACCACAGAAGACATTCCCAGTCAAATGAGCAGAACAGGGGCCCAGATGGGAGAGTGGTTACCCTGCCCCTTCAATTCAGGGCTCTACGTCAATTTTCTGATGCAAGTGGGATCACAGAGGACTACTCAGGAGCACAGGGCTGGGGAAGGTGGAGTTTGTGGATGGGAACCAAGGAAGTGAAGACCTGTCAGAAAGGAGAGGGAAGAGAGAGCCAGGGAAGATTCTAGAAGGTTAGCCTTGACTTTACTGCTTCTTTGCTCAAATGTCTTTTGATGGTCCCCTGGACCAGTTCACTCATTCCTCAAACACTTGTGCTGTCACTGTGTGCTGAGCTGGGCTTGGAGACTTGGCGGCTCAGAGGATGAGGTCAATAGGGCCCGCGTTTCTCAAACCACCTCTGTCTGATCCCACCACCCTGGGGTTCCATTGTCTGAACCCTCAGCCTCTGCCTCTGCTTCTTGCTCTCAGACTTGCCCTTCCCTTCTCATTTTGGGGCCTGTTATATACTCTTCATATGCTCCCTTCTCTCTGAGGTCTTCTTGGATTTGTACCCACCCACGTACCCCAATCGAGAGAGACCTCAGGCTCCTGATTTCTCACCTCTATCCTAAGAGACTGTGAGCCCCTAAGGGCAGGGTTTAGGTCACCTCTATGTTCCTACTGAGTGCTCCAAGAAAAGAAAATCATCTTGTCCTGCATCTCTACAGAGGGGGAGTCACTTCCAGAGCTTTGGATTTCAAACACCCTCCCCCCTGTCACTGCATCTTGTTTCTCAGCTACTATGAGGAAGACACTTCTCTTTGGCGCCTCAGTTTCCTCCAGAATCTCCAAAGGACCCTCCTTTGGAGACCCTCCCAACACAAATCCCTGTCATATGTTGCCAGAAATTTCTCTAGGGAGCCTTTTGAGATTGAGCCCCTCTGATGGAACATTCTCAGCAAATTGAGGAGCAGCCCAAGGGTCAACCTGGCAGATCTGGAGGCCAATTTGCAGATGGGACTCTGATGCTTGGGAGAATCACCCCAGTCCTCCAACCCAGACCAGCCCCTCTGGCTCTGTGGCCACTGTCCTCAGTGGGATGATGGGGGGTGGGGAGAGCATCGTGTCTTCTCTCTGGACCTCAAGGTCAGGCAAAGGGGCACCAGAGGTGGTGATTGTTCCTGGACACCACAATCAATGCTTTCTCTTTGTGGTTCCTGACCCCAACTTGCATCTACTGTGATTATAGGCCAGGCAGGGGGCTGCGAGCATGCTAGATGGGGATGGGCTGGAGAGGAGTCTGGGAGCCCTATAGCACCCCCTGCTATATTCCCTGGAGAGGTTACTGCTTATGCCCTGGGACGAAACCTCTTGAGGGTAGAGCCACAATTCAGACAGGTGGGGGCTTGTTATCAGGCAAGGCTTCCAGGGAGCATAGGAATCCCCCAGTCCCTCCCAGTTTAGGCTTATCTGTAGCCTTGGATAGCCCTGCTGTATTCACGCAGAATTCCAGCCATTGTTCCCATGTTGACTCAGCTCTAAGCTTCAAGCTTCAGCTCTCTGTGAGGCACTGAAACCTGGGCAGGGGGCAAAGGTTGGTGCAAATGGGGGAAGGAGGAGATTCAGGTCCAAGGATGCCCCAAACTGACTGATGAAAGGACTGTGTGCCTGCTGAGTCGATCCAAAACCCCACCTTATTATGCAGGTGTGAACACTGAGGTCTCCACAGGGGAGGAAGCCCTCGGAGTCAATGACTGGGCCAGGATCAGAATTGGGTCCCCTGCTGGACCTGATAACCGAGTCCAAGACCAGCACCCTGATCTGCGTTGGATGGAGTATGAAGCTCTGGTGTCCCCTAACACTGCAACCATTGCAACCCCCAAACAGCCTCTCCATCCAACTGAACTCAGATGTAGAGTCCCTTCCACTAGCTCTGGCTTCAGCACCTCCCAAGACCCCCCTCGAGCAGAGAATCTCAAGTTGAGGTGTTGCAGAAAGTTGGATGCCTGGCACTACCCAACCCTCTCTTTCTGCTCCAGATCCATTACTTGGGGCTCCCAGGGTTGGTTTGAGGGGTAACTCCACATTCCTGGACTCTATGAATCTCCAAATCTGCCAGCCCTGGTCTCTGCTAGCCCTCAAGGCTGGTCTGATGGGGATTTGCTTGTCCCCACTCATTCCTCTTTGCATTTTGCCTTCCCTCTGCCTGCACTGGGGTTCAAGATCTGGGAAAGGAATGGGTTGGGAACCTTCCAGAGAGTCCTTTCCCACGAGAGCCGAGCTCTGACCCCCGTCCTTATCGGGTCTTGGTTTGCCAAGAACAACACAGATGCTAAGGCTTGCAAACCCCAGACCTGGGGACACTGACCTCGGCAGGCCCAGATGCTCTACCCCAGCCTCTATTTCCCCTCTGTGAACAGAGAATAGAGGGCTGAGGGGAGGCAGTGGGAAGGTTCCAACACCTGGACGCACATGTCCACACTCACACATGCACACGCACTCAACATAGACGCTCACATCTGGCCAGGCAGGCCTGTGATGATAATGATTTCCCTTGCCTTCAGCCTCCCTCTCCTTCCCAAGGGCTCTTTATCCCACCCAGAGCTCTCTCTATACCTGTGAGTGTGAAGGTGTGGTGTGTTTGGTGATTGTGTATGCGACAGCATGTGAATATATGTGCAAATGTGTGCGAAGGGCATATGAGTACACGGGAGTGCGTGCATGTGTATGAACATTAGTGCAAAGACATCTATATGGTGTAAGAATTTGACTTTAAGGGTATGTGCAAAGCAGTGAGCGTGATCTTGGTCGAAGCACCTGTGGGTTGGGGTTCCCAAGGAAGTGTCTGTGTGGGTATGCGTGTATGTGCACATACGTATTTTAGTCCCTGAACCCAGGGACTCACGCTGTGCTGGTGGAAAAGGACCAGTACCAAGTGTGCAGGAAACAGTGGGTGTCTCCAGACAGATACACCCAGTGGGGATGGGTTAAGGTCGCGGGGGTGTCCTCTCAGTGTGTGTGTGTGCGAGCGTGTGTGTGTTTTAGACATAACCACAGTGGGTGGGCGGGCAGATATATAAATACCCACACAAGCAGGTACCGGAACTGACCCTAACTATTCCTGGCTGGGGGTTTGGGCCATTTTGAATGCAGCATCCACACCCTGGGCCACAGAGGGTTTCTGTGTGGCCACTGGAGGCCAGGCAACAGCTGGTGCTGGTTGGGGTGGGGTGGGGACAGTCCTGAGCCTGGTGGGGCCACCATGGTTAGGTGGGGTCTGCAGGGAACAGACTACTGGACACACATGTGCCCTTTGCACGTGCTTGTACATACATTCACATGCCGTTGCATACACTGCTGAGTCTGCTGTCACCACCACTGTCACCTCCTTGCCACCTTCCTGCCATCACCTCTACCACTGCCTTCCCGGCCCCTGTGCTGCCTTCATTCTTATCGCCGTCCCTCGGTCACCACTATGTCCACTCTTGCTGCATCCCGGCCTGGGCCCATACTGTGTCCAGTGGGGCCACTTGAGGGCGAGTGGGGAGTGGGGAGAATACGCTTTGTACCTGACTCTCAGCCTCGGTTGGGGTGGGCGGGCTGCGGTTGTAGGCTCCAGGAAACCGCCTCCTGCCCCAAGGCTCCCTTTCTCTCGGCCCCGTCTGCTCAACCCCTCTCCCCTGTTTCTGAATCTGTCTCCATCTCTGTCTCTTACTTGGGGTCCCGTCTCCAGTTTCTCCACCATGGCCCCGGGGAGCCGGTTCCTCCTCCCAGCCAGCGTGAACTGTTTGCCTGAGACAGTCGGTCCATCCAGTCAAACAACCGCCCGATTCAGACTCCTCGTCTGACTGACGGGTTTTTTTTTCCCCTGCTAAATTTACTTGCATTTTTGACTGAATTGGCCATTCAACAGAGGTTGTGTCCACATGCCCCCACCCCGCCCCATGCCAGCAGATGAACAGGCTCACAGATGGACACACACACAGAGCCAGGAGCACCCTGGCAAGCTCACACACACGTGTGGTCACCGCGTCTCGGGTGACACTCATGAGCACACGTGACCATCAATGCCCACATGATCACACACGTGTTCCTAGGTTGTGTCCGTGGTGGCACACGCGAGCACACAGAGACGGCACGCACCTTCGCGGTCACACACACGCTCACGCCTTGTGCCATGGCGAGTGTATCTGTACACCCCTGGACCTACTGGGAAGGCCCGGGGAGAGCCCCCCTGGCTCCTGCAGCCGGGCCGGTCACGGCTCCTTCCTCTGAGGCCAGCTCATGTCGTAGCCTCCTTTCCCTGCCTCAGCCTGTCTAGGTGGAGTTTCTGGTCATCTCAGGCCGCCACCTGAGCCCCTGCAAGCCTCAATAGTAGCTCCCAGACCCCAATCCTAAAAGGGGACTCTTTTTTTTTCTTCCAAGGACAATAAATATTTGCTCTTTGGGAAACTGCTGGTGGGAGAGTACAGGGTTTGGCCCAGCAGCGGGGAATGTCCAGGGTAGTTCAGGGAGGCCGCAGGCCATGCTGGGGGGAGGGACTGGGCCCCTCCGGAAGCTGGAGCAGCAGGCAGAGCTGGGGAGCCAGGGATGGGGCTGCATCTCACTCCATTCCCTGTGACCCCGGCTAAGGCCTGGGTTTTCTCCTTTCCCCTGGGCAGCACACTGGCACCCCATCCTCCTATCCATCCCATCTCAGATCCTCATCCCAACCCTCACCCCTCCAGAGCTGTTTTTCATTTTTGTTCACCCTCGACAACCTCTGCCTCTTTCTCTTGTACTCGGGATGCGGGGCCCTGACTAAATAAGGGCTTCAGTATTCCCAGATGCATTTCCAATGTGCCTCCTTAGACGAGCCATTGAGGACATGGCTGATGCTGCCTGCACCTGACCTGGTCTTCCTCAAACTGTGACCCCAAAGTCAAGGCTAGATTCACCTTTTTCGTAATGGACCAAGTCTAGTCAACAGTATCCTCTAGCCTGTCCCCCATAAGGCACTGGCTCCTAGAGGCTCCTGCCTGCCTACCCCTCCCTCATGTTCAACTGGGCTCCCAAATATAGCGGCCGTGGCCACAGCCGGCCAGGACACCACAGCCCCAAGCGTCAGTCCTGGGCTGGGATCAGAGGGGCAGGAGCTGATTATAGGTCCCTGGGCCAAACCCAGGTCTTGCCTGCCAGCCCGCTGAGCCCTGCCACCCCCACCCCTAGAACCACAAGGTTGGAGCATCTGGTCCCCGTCAGCACAGTGGGCAGAGGGAGGGGCCTGAGGGTTGTATTTGGCCTGCCGAGGACAGAGTTGTCTGTGTGTGGCGTGGGGGTGGCGAGGACAGGCTGGGACTCAGGGACAGTGACTATCCTCTGAACCCAGGAGCACTCTGCCCCACCCGTGGCCTCTGTGCAGATGTAGAAACTGAGGCCAAGAAAAGCCAGGAGCTGCCTGGGTCACAAGCAGAAGAGTCTCCTGCCTCCCCCTTGACCACACCTTCCCATCTTCCAAGACCTGGGCTGTGCCTCCGGGAAGCAGGCCACATCCTGTTGGTGGCAGAGAAGCCCTGCTGGGAAGTTCTCCTTGGAGTCCGACTTTCACCCAAGGCTCTAGAGGTGTGGGATGATGCAGAAACTCGGTTTCTCCAGGCCCTCATGGTTGCCTTGTGCCACCTTTAGCCAGAGTTGCTGGGCAGCTCCTACCCCTCTTGGGGCCTTGCTCCCTCATTTGTGTAGTTGGGCAGGAACTAGGGTCCTGTGTGGGGTCTGTACCCAGTGTGTGATGGATTGTGTCTCTGTGGAGACACACATGAGCCCTGGTGGATGAGCTGCAGGCCACGAGCCTACTCACGCCTGGATGGGGTCCCCAGGACCTGCTGCATGGCAACATTTGACCTACTTCTAAGGCTCTGGGTCTGGCCCAGGCCGCGTTCTTGACTCCTCCGGGAAGTGTGGGCCTGTGTCCCAGCCCAGAGGCCATGGGCCAGGAGGGGCGGTCTGGGGCGGGCCAGGGCGGCCTGCGGAGCCTGTGGCCTGGGGGACAAGGGCACATGGGGAGTCTGACTCTCCTTCCTTGCCTCTGGCTCCTGGACCCAAGGGACTAGGCCTTACCCATTCCTCCCTCCCCTAGACCCCTACCATTCTCTCCACGTGGCAACCATATTTGAGCTCCCCAAATTGGCTCTGAAAGGATGAGGGACATTCCTCGTGTCTCTCTGAACACTACCAGGAACTTTTGCCAAGTACTCACCCCGCTATTTGCCGAGCGTTTGCCCCTCCCCCTTCCCTTGTCTACCAGGGCAGCAGGCAGGCGCTGGTTCTGGTGCCACGTGGAAAATCAGCAGCTCTAGTCCTGGGTCCTGGGTCTAGGGTCTGGTTTGGTTTTGCCTGGAGCCTGGGTTTGGAGTCTTGAGTTCTGGACCTGGATCTGGGGTCTAGAGTCTGCATTTAAGGTCTTGGTTTGGTATCTTGGGTTTTAAAGTCTGGGTCCCCAGAGTGGGCTCTGATGTTGGACTCTGAGTTTCAGGTTCTAAGTTTGGGGTTCAGATTCTGAGACCTGAGGCTAGGGGTCCAGGTTCCATGTCTGAAGTAAGGAATCTGGGATTTGGGTTCAGGATTTGAGGGCTGGTTTCTATCCCTTCTGCGCCCCCTGCTGGCTGGTCATCGCAGTCAAATCACTACCTCTACCTTGGGGTAACCCCTACCTCTTTGAGCTGCTGAGAGGCATCTCAGTCACTGACTGGGGAGTGGTGTGAAGAGCAGACCTGGTTGCGGTGGGCTTAGGGGATCTGGTGGCTGTATTTCTATCCCTGGTGCCCCTTGCAGTCACCAGGACCCCTGTCAGCAGCTCCTCCCTCACCAACCTCACCGCTCTCGGAAGGAAGTTTGGCAAGGGGTTCCAGTCTCCCTGTGAGAGCTAAATCGAGATGTTTGGGACATTCGCTCAGCCAATATTTATTGAGTGTCTACTGTGCACCAGGATCTGTTCTAGACTCTTGGGATATATTGCTGTGAAGGCACAGAAGTTCTTCCTATGCCAGCTGAGAGTTATGGGAGGCTGGTGAGGGTGTGTGTGCAGGGAGGGGTATACACATGTGAGATGACATAACAAAGAAACCAGCTCATTTTAGGCTGTGAAGGGATGGGGAGTCATGGGAAGAGACAGGGCAGAGGGAGCATGTCTAGGGCAGTCCCAGGACACTCCTCAGAGGAGGTGACATCTCACTGAGGCCAAGGGTTGACAAGCAGCAAGCAGTGGCCAGGGTCCCAGACAAGGGCACCAGGGGAAAGAAACAGTCTGTTCAACAGCATGAGGGGCTGGGAAGAACCTGGAAGGAGGCCAGTGTGAAAAGGACTCTCTGCCTCTATCCAAGGGCCCTTTAGAAGTCAGAACCCACCTCTTCCCAGCATATCCCCCTGACTGATGGAAAGGGGAGATGAGGTGGCTGTCCTAGCAAGGGCTCTGGAAGGGGACACATGTGATTCTGCATTGGGCTGGGTCACCGCTGGGGCATTAGAGTTGGGGAGGGTGTGGGGGGTTCACAAGGGTAGCATTCAGACCCCTTCCCCTGCCCTCCAGACCTCCCCAGGCCTTTCTGGGGCCCTCATGGTTGCCTTGTGCCACCTTTAGCCAGAGTTGCTGGGCAGCTCCTGCCCCTCTTGGGGCCTTGCTCCCTCATTTGTGCAGTTGGGCAGGAACTAGGGTCCTGTGTGGGGTCTGTACCCAGTGTGTGGTGGTGGGATCGTGTCTCTGTGGAGACACACAGAGGTGATTATCTGCTGGGCAATTATTCCTATAGGGCATCGAACTGAGGTTGGCCTCTGGGAGAGACAGATAAGTGCCAAGCGATGGTATGTGGCCTGTATTTGCTGCCACTGTCTGCCCCTCCCTCCCATCATGGCCTGCCCACCTACCCATCCCTGCCTTGCTCCTGGCCTCATACAACCAATCCTGCTGGCAGTCACAGGGGGAAGCCCTGCTTGGGCTCAGCCCCACAGAGTACCTATGGGGACTGGAATTATTTGCAGGTTTCAGAGTGGTCTCATGGTACCTTCAGTCCCAGCAGCCCAGCTCAGATAGTTCAAGCCCAGGACCAGCCTCCATCTGAGCCCTGGGGAGGGAGTGGAACACAGTTTTGTGCACCGTATCCCCACTCTGTATTGTATCTGCCCTGTGCACAGGGAAAGCGACCAAGACTCCCTGCTCCAGGCCTGGAAAGGTGGTGTGGTGTGGCTCTGGCCGGCTGCATGATCCTGCCTACCCCTATCTCAGATCTGGGAACCATGTCCAGGCGGCCACGTCACTCACCTACCCCTGTTCAAACTGATATGGCTGGGTTCCCAGGCATGGCAGTTGGGTGTGGACAGAAGAAATGTGATGGGAGGCCTTGGTCCTCTGTCCTAGGCCCCAGTTTTCCTCACGATGAGTGAAAATTTACTGGATGGTACCTTGTTGGCTATGCCCTTGTGGTTGGAGCCCTGGGGGACATCCAGAGTCAGTTGTCCTGAGGGTGGTTCAGTGGGCCTAGGCCTCAGGCCGCCCAAAGCCTCTCTGTGTGTCCCCTGCTGGCTGTCTTCTCCTCTTGTGGTATTTCTGGTTCTTCTCTGTGGACCCTCCCCCACCCCTTTCTTTCTCAATACTATTGCCAAACATCTGGAAGAAAAGTGAAAAACTAGCTTCCCCCCCAGCACCGGATGTTGTCAGATTTCCAGATGTGGGGTGTTCTGCCCTCCAGATGAGGGGAGGAATGTCTTGTGTTCCAGCTAGGAGGGGGTCTGACCCCGGACCGCTGTCCCTTTACCGTGTAGCTGAGTGACAGGATGAGAGGGGCCCTGGCCCAGGAAGACTGTGGGAGCACCCAGGTAGAGCCCGGGTGAGTCCTCCCCTCTCCACACCCAGGAAATCCCCTGGGATTTGGGGGGGGGGAATGTCTCTGAAGTTTCTATCAAAGGCTCCAGGCTCTTAAAAATAACAAGAAGCACCTCCTTCCACCCTCCAGCGCAGACACTGGGCAAGGACCAGAGCCCAATGTGTTTGCAAGATGTCCGCACTCTCCGAGCTCTGTGCCTGGAAGGGCCCCGGCCGCTTGTCCTTCCCACCTCCCCCACCTCCTGAAATGGTGGCCGGCCAGGCTGTGCTCTGTCACTGCCACCTGCCAGGACTGGGTTCTCAGGGTGAGCACGAGGGGTGGACCCTGGCGTTAAAAACTACAGGTGAGCCACCCGAACTGGGCACCAGGGGGCAAGCCTTGCCTGCTCTGCTGAGGTCCCTCAGAGAAGAGACCCTCTCAGGGTCCCCACCAAAAGGGTCAGCAGAGGAAATTACGGGCCTGTGGGGATGGCATCTGAAAGCTTCCAGCAAGAGGAGGCAGTGGGCCGAGCCCTGAATGTGCCAAGAGGAGGGGCAAGGGCGCTGGGCACTGGGGCGCTGGCTCGGCGAGCACAAGGGTCTGGTGGTGAGCAGGCTCCGAGGAGCGTGGGGAAAGTGAGTCCCGGAGCTGGGGACGCAGCAGGAAGCACACGCGCAGCGGACCTTCCTACCGTGGCTGCACAGAGCAGCCCCCGAAACACCCAGACACGCAGGCGGAGCATGGAGACATGCTGGGCCTGCCCGCCACGCACGCGCACACCCAGGCAGGAGCTCAGGAAGGAGGCCATGGGGACTGTTGGGCTGTTGAACGGGGCTGGGTGACCGCCCTTGAGGGAGCAGCACCCCTACTGCTGCCACTTGGGGTGTTTCATGAGACCCTTGACCCATGACTGGGACTGCAGCTCCTGGCAAGCCATCGCCAGACATACACACAGACGCCTATAAACACCCAGACACAAACAGAAATGACACCCACAAACACACTCTAGACACACACAGACATGTGTGCAGTTATAATATAAACATCCAGACAGGCCCACGGAGGCGACGCGGAGATAGCACGGCCGTGCCGCAGAGACGCAGACGCACATGACTCCAGCACATGGAGAGAGTCAGACAGCACACACACATCACACAAACCCCCGCCACACGTACACCCAGACACACGGGCAGCACACACAGATACACACAGACCCCGGCCTTCCACAGACACAGACACAGCAGAATTGGATGCACGAATGGAAGTTTAACTCAAGAGTGCCCTCAGGGGATCTCAGTCCTTCTGCCCCCGACACAACACACACTCATCCAACCTTCTGCACCTGTTCAATTCACCGACGTGCTGAGGAGCAGCAGGGCCCTGGGGTGTAAGTGTGTGGGTGCCCATGTAGGGGTGGCCAAGTAGTGGCCTCTGTCCTGCTTTCTCCCCTTCTCTCCCCAACAGGTGACTGGGAGGAATGGAGAGCCCTCCCTCTCCCCCACCATTCCTGAGCCTGAACAATGCCCTCCCCAGACCCCAAAATAGCACCTGAGCCTAGCCAATGTCCTTTTATGGCCTTGTCCCTATTGTGCACTGTGGGGGTGGGGGTCATGAGGTGTCCAGGCAGGATAAATGCCACGAGCACCAGAGCTCGCCTACCCTGCTGTCTGCTGCCTTCTCGCCACATCCTTCTAGTGCTTACAGTCTCCATGGCCCCCAAAAAGCCAGAGCCCAAGAAGGATGAGGCCAAGGCAGCCCCCAAGGCGGCTGCAGCTCCCGCGCCTGCATCTGCTCCTGCACCTGCGCCAGCGCCTGAGGACCCCAAGGAGCCCGAGTTTGATGCCTCCAAGGTCAAGGTGAGTGTGGGAACTGCATTTTAGTAAGGACAGAGCAGGTAGGTGTATCCCGAAGTGGGCCTACCCAGCCTTTAGAAAGTGCTTGAGCCAGATCCGGAGGCTTCTGCGCAGAGTTCAGTCAATTGCAGAGGCTTCAGGCACCAGGAGGGCTGCAGCAGGAGGGCTCGTGGTCAGACATCAGGCAGGAGGGCTTCCCAGCGCTGCTGAAGGGGATGTATGTCTTTTGGTGGTTTTGGGCAGTGACTCTCCTTTGCCCTCCTCCCTGGACTTCACATCCTCGGAGGATCCCAGAGTCGTCTGTTTCCCCCACCCTGCAGGCAGGCAGAGATCTTCCTTGTTTGCCTGTGGGGTCCCAGGTCTGTGCCAACTCCCCCAGGATGGGTGGGGTGGGGAGCAAAGGGAAGCAAGGCCCCTGGTCAGGCTGGGTAACACTCACCCCTGCCAAGGTCCCTGAGCTCCAGGACTGGTAGGGCCTCAGATTTTGGTTGGGGAATTGAGGCACAGTCTGGGTAGGTCTGCAGGAAGTGGGTCGTGGAGCTGTGATCAGCAGTCCCAGGAGCCCTTCCCAGCTGGGGGGGTTTGTCTTAGAGTCTAAACTTGGAGAACGAGCCATGACTCCAATCTGTGGCCTCTGCATGGCGGCACGCACTCTGTGGCCTGCCTATTCCCTGTTCTTGGCTGGCCACCGCCCCTGCTGCCCTGGCTTCCTGCCGAGGGCCCTGTGGAGCCCTCCTGGTCCTGCAGGGTTCCCACGTGCCCAGAGAGACCCGCAGTCCGTCTGCCCAGGTCCACCTCCAGTTCAAGATCCTCCCTGGAGGCACCTACCTTGTCCCTCCAACCTAGGGACAATTAGGGTTCAAATCCTAATTCTGCTCCAACCACCTTGCTGACCAGAGGCTTGCTTTTCTCATCTGTGAAGTGGGGCATTAAGCCCTCCTTGCAAGTTGCTGCCCATCCTGATGCCCTCTGCCTCCTTACTCTTTCCCAAAGATGTGGCCAGGCGGATGTTGCCACCCCACCAGGTCTGCTGCCCAATGGAGAGAAGTGTCCACAAGAGTGAGATGGGAGGCCCGGTGAGGGCGGGTGGCAGGAGGAGAAAGGCCCCAGTGCTTCTTGCGGGTGAGAGCTTATCTGCAGGAGGCAGAGTGTGTTACTTACGTTTTCACGTGTATGTTCACACCCATGTGTGCCTGCGTGTGTTTACATGTATCTGCCCCTCACAGAGCCCTGGAGGCTGAGCAGTCACTCACAGGGCCCTGTTTATACCTCCGTCCATGAATGCAGGAAGCCCCCCAACTATAGCACGAGGGGGCCAGGGCAGTGCTGTTGAGCGTTCGATGAGGTCTCATGAGGGCCACCTGAGGTCACGAGGCCTCCTGGGACCCAGTGTCCCCCTCCTCACCCGATACCAGCTCTATTTTTATCACCACAGTCACTGGTCCCAAGGTCAAGGTCGCGTGAGGGAAAGGAGCTAGGGGGAGGGGCACCTCCCACTGCTGCTCCCTCTGAGCCCTACCAACCTTCGTGGTGCACCCCAGAGCAGAGGGCCATCCCACACCTGCCACCCTGCCACGGTTGTCCCTTCTGGATTTCTAGCTTACCCCAGTGTTGGGAAGAACTAGTTGCCACTCCTGGGCCCCCAGAGTTCCCTCTCCACCAGGAAGCCCACTGAGATTAGGTTTCCTGGGCTCCTGGCAAAGCCTTCCTGCCCTTCACTGGCCAACCCAAGAGGGAGCAGGAGGGGAAATGAGCAGGAGGAGCTTCACTACTCTGACTCTCACAGGCCAGTCTGCCAACCTCAGAGCCAGTGAGACCACGCGCCTGAGGTGGGTGGGCCCTCACCAAGGAGCCTGTGGCACACAAGCCTGGGGCCTGGGGTTGGTGGGGGGCAAGGAGCCAACTCTAGAGAGCACTTATTGTGAATGGTTCCCAACAACTTGCAAGGAGGACTCAATGCCCCACTTCACAGCTGAGAAAAGCAAGCCTCTGATCAGCAAGGGGGGTGGAGCGGAATTAGGATTTGAACCCCGGTTGGAGGGACACGGTAGGTGCCTCCAGGGAGGATCTTGAGCTGGAGGTGGACCTGGGCAGACGGACTGCGGGTCTCTCTGGGCACGTGGGAAGCCTGCAGGAGCAGGAGGGCTCCACAGGGCCCTTGGCAGGAAGCCAGGGCAGCAGGGGCGGTGGCCAGCCAAGAACAGGGAACAGGCAGGCTGCAGGGTGTGTGCCATGGTGCGGAGGCCTCCTGGGTGGTGGAAGCTGGGATGCAGAGAAGAGATGGTTTGGGGCAGCTGAGCAGCTGAGGCTTGGACTGGCCCACCCTCTCAGCCAGGCATTCAAGATCTTTGGGGTCTCTTTTCAGATCGAGTTTACACCGGATCAGATTGAAGGTAAGCAGTTGCCTTAAACCTGGGGTTGCTGGGTTGGGCCCTGACCCCTCAGTCTGGTGGGGGGCTGACTCGGAGGGTCCACCAGGTACTCCCTCTCCCGCAGAGTTCAAGGAGGCCTTCATGCTGTTTGACCGCACGCCCACGTGTGAGATGAAGATCACGTTCGGCCAGTGTGGAGACGTCCTGCGGGCACTGGGCCAGAACCCCACGCAGGCTGAGGTGCTCCGTGTCCTAGGGAAGCCCAAGCAGGAAGGTTGGTACATTCAGATGGAGATCTCCCTGCTAGTGAGTCTGCTGCCGCCGGGGTGGGGGCCGGGGGCAGGGGACGGAGGGGGTAGGAGGAATGCTGCCCTCTCTGGAGGGGCACCATGGGAGCCTCCCCGATGTGCGCTCTCTCGACACCCTCCTGTGGCCTGGATGAGGACACGGAGGCCAGTCTCAGGCTGAGGCCGACCAGGCGGTGAGCAGTGACATGGTACCATCTGGCCCCAGGCCTCCTGGACACGGGGGACTGGCACCAGGCAAGCTAGCTTCTGTCGCTGGTGTGAGGTTGGGCTAGGGGCATCCAGCCTCTGCCTCCCTACGCCCTCCTTGCCTCCCCACACCTCTCTGTGGGTCAGGTTCAGCTTTCCCTGCCAAATTGGTCAGAGAGGGTTGCCTGCTTTGCCCTGGGCATGGGTTCTAAAGTCCCAGGGAAAGTCTCTAGTTGGCCCAGCTGCCCCCACCCATCACCCGTGGCAGAGTGGAGCCTATAGGACAGACACTGGGGAGGGCGCTTCCCCAAAAGCAGGATGGAAGTGCTGGACAGAGGCCACTGCGGTGCCATAGCAGCAAACTGTGCTCGTAAAGCAGCAGAGGACTCTGTTGACGGCTCGCGGCCTGTGACGGTGGAGTGCTCTGTGAATGGCAGACAGGCGTGGCGTGCTTTGGGAACCGTGAGGGTGCTTGCACCTCATTTTAAGGCACAGACGAAGTGTGTGCCCTGTGGCCCGCCCCCTCAGAGCCCGGGATTTGGGGCCATTTCTCCACAGACCTCAACACCAAGCTGATGGACTTCGACACGTTCCTGCCCATGCTGCAGCACATTACCAAGAACAAGGACATGGGCTCCTACGAGGACTTCGTGGAGGGGCTGCGGGTCTTCGACAAGGAAGGCAATGGCACTGTCATGGGTGCCGAGCTCCGCCATGTGCTGGCTACGCTGGGTGAGGGCCGCCTCCTCCCCACCCCCTCCTCCCGGGGCTCCCGGGAGAACCCCTGTCACCCACCACACCCGTGCCTGTCAAGGTACCTCCATGGCAGGTGACAGAAATGTGGGGAATTTGGAATTTTAGGCAGGGAATAAAGAAAGTGTGTCGGTTCAGCTCACAGAACTGAAGGGGGACAAGGACGGCACTGGAGACAAGGTGGGACAGGAAGGAGGATCCAGGAGGATCAGCTGAGCCCTGGTGTTCGTTGTCTCAAGGTCAAGTCCAGGGCCACAGCATCTGAGTGGCTAGCTGGGCCATGAGCCTGCCTCTTGGGCATCCTGACCCCCAGGGGGCTGTGCACACCTCCTAATCCTACCCCTACCATCCGGTGCCTGGCTGGCAGAGGTGCCCCCTTCACAAACTTCCTCCTGCAGCTGTTATTAAGTGCCTCTTGTGTGCTCAGCCATGTGCTCAACTCAGGCCCTGTGAGTGGGTGTGGCTGGGAGGGGATCTACAAGGGGCAGTCCAGAGAGAGAGAGCAGCTCACTGCACAGGAGGGTGCAGAGGCAGGAAGTGCCAGGCTTGTCTGGGCAACAGTGGTGGGATCTTTCGGTCACCTCCACGACGATCCCTTAAGGTCCCCCACTTCACCCTGTGGGCCTTCCTCTGGCCTAATGACCTGCCCAGGGGACTGCTTCCAGGGATGTGGGAGGCCCGGCCTCCTCTTGGTGGAGGGAACTCCCAGCAGCCTATGGAGGACAGAGGACAGTGAATACTGGATTTGAATACCAAGATGGCACAGTTATGGACAGAGTCCAGGCTCGAGGTGGTACCAGGCCAGGCACTCCATTCTGACTTGTCACTGATTCTCCTGGTCTCAGAAATGGGTCTCACCATTGCCTTATGAGCACTGATGGCTGTGCTGGTACGGGGTGTGGGGTGTGGGAATACTGGGGAGGCAGAACCACCTGCAGAGCTGTTCAGTGATTTCCCCCACCCCGCATACCCGCGGATGGTGCTGATCTAGCCTCCCATCCCTGCCAGGTGAGAGACTGACAGAAGACGAGGTGGAGAAGTTGATGGCCGGGCAAGAGGACTCGAATGGCTGTATCAACTATGAAGGTAGCTCGTCAGGGCAGGGCTCTTATGGGGTGTACTGGGCACCTGTGCTTTGCTACCCAGCTCTGAGGCCCTGCCACCCTCTTTCCCCTTCTTTCCAGCATTCGTGAAGCACCTCCTGGCCAGCTGAGCCTTTCACCTCAGGTGAGACCCCTACTTTCCAGACTCGCTGCCACCTTGGCCGTGTCTGCTGACCTTGGCCCTGTCCCCTGCTGCAGTGACTCTGTCACCCAAATCCTCTGTTGCCACCTCCCCATCTCCACCAACTCCAGTTCCCAGTTGGCGTCCTGCTGCCCCACCCACCCCCTCCACGCTGACCTGTGCCTGCCTTCTCTCTCAGGGAGCCTGGGGGAAGCCAAGCTGGGGACAGCTCATCTCCCATTCATGATGGCGGTGGCCTGGAGCTGCAGGAGGGAGCGGAGCGCATTGAGATCCCTACACTAGGTCTCTCTGCGCCACCCTGCTGCCCTCTGTGTGTGTGGTCATCTCCCGTCCCATCAGGCTGGGCTTGCCTGTGATGGTACTTCTGTCCCCACCACACAGCCTAATAAATAAATGGCTGGCCTGCCTGCCTGCCTGCCTGCCTGCCGTCCTGCCTTCCTCTTTCTTCCCTTTCCCCCTCCCTGCCTTCCCTCTCTCTCCTTCTCTCCTTCTTTCCTCTGTGTGAGCCTTTGTATGACCTCTGTAAAGTCTACGGGCCACATACGGTGAGTCCAAACAAGATAGGGGAGTCATTTAGAAAGGCTGCCTCCTTGTTCACCCCATCAAAATTGTGCCATCTGATGTGCCACCCCTCTGAGCCCGGCCACCTGGACTGGGGTAGGAGCAGGGCTGAGCTTAAAGAGGACTGGGTGCCTCTCCCTAGCTCTCGCCCTCCCCTCTACCTTCTGAAGAAGGCAGCTGTGCTGTGGGCCCTAACACAGGGATGCCACTGGGAGCCTGGGAGCACTGTCTGAAGTGTCTCATCACCGTGAGCAATCAGGAAGCCACAGGACATTGGGTCAGAACCACCCATGTCACCGGTGGGGAAACTGAGGCCCAGAGCACAGAAGGGCCTTGCTTGAATCACAGTGAGACTTGGTGGCAGAGCAGGAGCTAAATTTGTTCCCAGACTGTTGGAGCTAAAGGGATCTTAGATCTCTGTGTGACGAGGTTGGGGAAACTGAGACATTCTACATCTGATGTGACTCTAGGCCAGAGATAGAGCCCTTCCTGGGGTGGCGTCCGGGGCCCACCAGTGGCTCCTCCGCCGGGGCTTCTCAGAGAAGCAGGTGCGGCCATGGCAGTGGTGGGAACAGAGGCACATGCTCTGCTGCATCGTTGCCCATGCCTGGCTCTGGGCCCAGGCCCTCCCTGCTTTGGAGTCCGTGGGGAGAGTGAAGGGAGGCCTCCCGGAGGATGGGATCCACACAGGGTTGATGGGGAGGAAGAGCAATGGCCCGCAGAGGACTGGGGACTCTAGAAATAGAGCATGTGGAGGAGGTCAGGGACTCAGAGAGGGCGTGGCCACGCAGGTAGGAGACAGCCTGTAGGCCAGGAAGACCCGGGAGCCCTGTGAGCCCATCAGGGCGCATGTGGGTGCGAGTGCATGTGCAGTGAGGTGTGTGAGGGTGGGATGGAAGGAGTTCACTGTCACGTGGGATGTCTGCGTCCAGCATGTCAGGGTGAAGCTGTGGGAGCATGTGTGTGGATGTGTGTCAGCATGTGTGCGAGAGGACATGCGAGGGGGTGTGAGCCTGTCTGCAGGAGTCTGATGCATCTTCCTTTCATTATCTCTGCATTTATTGAGCACCTACTGTGTGCCAGGCTTTGTTCTAGGCACTGGGAGCATGCAGTAGCGAAAGCAGGGAAAGCCTCTGCCCTTGACTTGTCACCCAAACCTGACAAATCACCAAACCACGTGTGTGTGTGTGTGTGTGTGTGTGTGTGAGTGAGAGAGAGAGAGAGAGAGAGAGAGAGAGAGAGAGAGAGAGAGAGAATGGGAAGGGGATTGACATGTTCAATAGTGAGGTCAGTAATTACCCGAGAAGATAATAGTCAGGCAAAGATTTAAAGGCGAGGAGCTAATATGCAGAATATATAAAGCATTCCTACAACTTAACAACAAAAAATTAAACAATCCAATTCAAAAATGGGCAGAGGACTTGAATAAACATTTTTCCAAAGAAGGTAGACAGATGGTCAATAAGCACATGAAAAGCTGCTCCACATCATCAGTCATTAGGGAAATGTAAACAGAAATCATGATGCGATACTATTTCCACCACTTGGATGGCTATTATGCCAAAACCAGAAAACAGCAAGTGTCGGTGAGAATGTAGAGTAACTGGAAGCTTTGGACACTGCTGCAAAATGGTGCGGCTGCTATGGAAAACAGGATGGAGGGGCCTCAAAAAATTAAAAACCTCATTACCTTGTGACATAGTAATTGCATTTCTGCATATAGACCCCAAAGAATTGAAAGCAGGGACTAGAAGGGAGATTTGTACACCATGTTTACCACTGCGTTATTGACAACAGCCTAAGGGCAAAACAACCCAAGTGTCCATCAGTGGATGGATAAGTAAAATGTGGCTCATCCATAGCGTGGTATATTACTCAGCTTTGAAGAGGAAGGGAATTCAAATGCATCTTATAGCATGAATGAGCTTTGAGGACAATACAAGTAAAATAAACCAACACAGAAAGACACTACTGTATGATTCCACTTTTTTGAGGAACCACTCATGGACTGGGCTTCCTCAGAAGCAGAGCCTGGATGTGAGTAGTCTCCTGGGGGCATGGGTGAGCAGCTGGCAAGGGAGGGGTGTCCCTGGGCACTTGAGGTAAAGAAAGCTCTGTGGGCACTGGGGGCCCGCCCTGCTGGGACCTCCAGGAGGTAGGGTCGTCCCACCGAGGGCTGAAGAAACCTGACTACTCACACCGTTATCTCCGCTTGGGATAAGGCCCCACAGGCAGGCTGGGACGTTTGTGGGGGCACTTCATCATCTGCACCAGGGAGCCAAGCAGGCATCTGAGGGAAGACTTTTTGGCAGAGGGCACAGCGGCCCTGAGGTGGGAGCAGAGAGTTCGACGGGGAGGTGGCAGGACATGAGTCAGAGAGACAGAGGGCTGGTGGGCTGTGGGAAGGACTTTGGTGTGTGCTCTGGGAGCCGTTTTATCAGCATCACTCTGGCTGCCATGTGGGGAGCAGATTGGGAGGCAAAGCTGAAGCAGGGAGACCGGTTAGGAGATCCAGAAGAGAAGCAATGCAAGCTGGGGCCCGGGCGAGATGGTGAAAGGTGGTCAGATTTCCAGGTCAGTTTTGAAAATACTCTCAGCAAAATTTTGGGCAGATTTTGAGACTTTCTGTTTTCTTTCCTGATCTGAACAGTTCACTCCAGCCCCAGGGCTGATTGGAGGTGGGGAGGGGTCGTGGCTGGTGGGGCAGGCAGGGGCTGGAGGCATGCGTGCCTTGCTGCAGTGGCCTTGGCTGGGAGGGGGTCTCCGTGTGCATGGGAGACCTTGCTGGACTCTGGCTAGCCTCCCTGGTCAACTGGTGGCTGAGCAGCTCTGCAGAGAAGAGCAGGACCTCCCTTTGGCTCCAGGCAGGGCAGGGAGCCACTAGATATGGTTGATAACCCATCTGCGCAGTCCCTAGCTCCTGCCTGCCCTGGGCACTTCACTCCTGCACGCCGGGTCCTGGAACTGCGAGGCTCCCCCTTCAAAAGTCTCGAGGGCCCATATGGGAATGGGTGGTTCCAGAATTTTCTTCTTGGGTTGTTCACCCTAGACTGGAGACCTGTAGGTGGAAATCATACCTGTTCTCATTCATCTCCAGGCAAGAAATGCCTTTTCCTCCAAGTTTACAAATGTCTTAGGGGATGCATGGTGTCCTGCTCTCTTAAGAATGCCTGCCCCTCTTCCAGTTTCCAGTATGCCCCTGCCGTGTCCCATGCCTCCCAGATATACTCCCTTCTTGTAGGCTCCCCTAGCTTCTGGGAGCTACCGCCCACTTAGCTTGGCAATAGGAGACATCCCATACATCCTCCCAATACTTTCTGCAGCACCCCCTCCTTGAGCCCTCTTGTGGAGATCAAGAAGGGGTGGGATAGGGGTGGCTAGTGGGGACAGAACCTGGCTATAGTACATGATGAGCTCGGGCAGGGGTGGTTTGGTCCCACTTGTTAGGGTACATCTTTGTGGCACCCATGGCCGTGTTGCTATTCTGGTGTCATTTACCTGTTATATGTGACTGTGCTGACCATGTGTGAGCTGTTTGGAGGCTCAGGTTGCTGGGTGAGGATGTGAGTGTCAGAGCTGATGTGTGGAGGACCTAGAGAGTGACTCTCAGCCGCAGGGGGGTGTGAGTGCTCCTCATTCAGCGTCCTCCCACCTGCCTTAGCTGGGTTAGAATGTGTTTGTGTGTATCCTCGTGTATTGGTGTGCCTGTGTTCCCAGGTGTGCCTGTGTGCTTGTGTATTTGTTTGTGAGTGTCTGCATGTGTTATGTGTGTGCCTGTCTATGCACATGCACGTGTGTGTTTATTTCTCTGTGCGTGTGTGTGTGAGGGTCTGTGTCTGCATGTGCGTCTGAATGTGTACGTGCTGAGGGGCTCTGCTGAGTCAGCACTGGTGCTGGGCAGACAGCACTGCCAGCTAGGCTGCGGCCTCCCCACAGTTGCATAAACACTGGTCCCAGCTCCCCCTTCGAGCAGGGTGGTCCAGCCCATAGCCCTGTGGCCCGTGGAAAGGGATGGGAGGGGGCAAGGGCCTTGTCCTCCTGTGGGCCTGCTTCCCTCCATGCTTCAAGCACCAGGTCACATACTCTAGAAGGTTGGGGTCTTTTCGGGGGTCTCTCCAGGCTTCACTTCCTTATCTGGCCTGAGGCCTGGTCCCGAGGTCTCTCTAAGGTAGCAGGAATAGTCACCTCTCCAGTCTTGGTCCAAATCAGGGGGTCAGTGGGGCAGTCAGGGGGCTGGGGGCCAGTGACAGAGTTCAGACTCAGGACTCTGGAATAAGTGGTCCTTCTGCTCTGATATCACCATGTGCTGCCTGTGGATCCTGGTGGCCGTCACGCCCTCCAGACACCATCCATAGGGATCCCAGAGTCACCACTAGGACACGGAGCAAATGGCACCCAGTGGGGCTCCAGAAAGCCAGAAATTCAGGCCAAGGTAGAATGAAGTCAGGCAGGGTCTTGAAGAAATCAAGTGTTGGAGGAAACCCTTACCAGATAAGGTTTCTGTGCCCCAGTAAGTGTGAGAGATTGAACCAAAGGGCTCAAAGCACTCTTTGGCAGAGCAGCTGACAGAAAGCTGAAGAGCTTGGGAGAAACCAGGGAGTGTAGTGAAAGGGCCCAAGCAACAGAGTATATGAAATTGGGCGTGGAGGTGGAGATCAAATGGGAGGGGAAGAGGAAGGGGCAAAGGAAATCTGGCAGCTGTGCGCCAGGCAACCCTCATGTTGCGTAAGTAGGTGCTGGGGTGCCAGGCTGGAGTGCTCTGCTGTTGGTCTGGAAGCCTTGGGTGGTAGGGAGGATGGAGGGGAGGGGGCAGGACAAGTGTGCCTGGGCACAGGGCTAGGCCCAGAGGGATGACCTTATCACCTCAAGGAGAGCAGGAAAACCCCAGATCTTGAACCCAGTGACCCAGTCAGAAAGTGGCTCCCTGGGGTTCTCCCATGTTCCTTCCAATCAATCCCAGGCCTGCCCTCACTCAAGTTTGGGGGTTATTTGTTCCCCGCCCTCCCAAAGCCACACAATCCTGGTTTGCCCAAATGCTGACCTAGCACAGCTGGAATGCGGAGCGTGTGTGTGTGTGTACACGAGTCTCCCCGGGGCCAACCGCCCGACCGGCTCCCTCCAGTCACAATCACCAGGGCCCTGGGAGTAAGGACCTCGTAGATCAAGACAGGGAAGAGGCCCTGCCTGCCCCTCCTCCCCAGCCTGGTTAGGGACGCCTGAGCTTCCACCATTTCCTTTCCGTCTGTTCCTTCTCCTGGTTCCGGCAGCTCACAAATCCACTGAGGCCTTGGTGAGCATGGATGCCTCAGAGCCCTTCTGATGGGGACGTGGGGACTGGGTGAGGTAGTTGGAAGACTCTGGAACTCCAGAGATGTGGGGAGGACATGCCCATTGGGGAGTCTTGGGTCTTGGCCAACTTGCTGAGTTTTATACTTTGCTCCAACTGAACATGAGTACCTTTTACCCCCACCATTCTTGTGCCCTGAATCTGGAGGCCTCTGTCTTCCCTCAGCACTTCTTCCATCTTACTCCCACTCTGATCTCTTTTCCTTCCTCCCATGGTAGGTTTAGAAACAACACAGACACCACTGAGAATGATAGCCTTAGTTTTTGAGCTAACTGGGGTGGATAGTGAGCACCATGTCCCGAGGGGTATGCAAGCGGAGGGGAACCAGTTCCAGCCAGGAAGGCTGCACAAGGAGTTCTTGTTCTGGTGGCTGCCAGAAGCACTTGGGAGTCCCCAAGCCCTAGGGCCCAATCTATGATGATGTTCATAGAAAAATAAAGTGCATGATGTGTGTTTTCCATGAAGCTCAGTTTATGCATCTTCTGGATCTGTCTTTCTTCTGAACTCCAGTCCGGCCTGCATTTTTTTTTTTTTTTTTTTGCCTTGAGAATATTCTTTTGTTTACAAAACAATGGTGATGGTAGCTGGTGGCTGTTGTTTTCCACATCTTTACTTGCCAAAATAACATCTTCCAAGTCCAGTTTTAAAGTTTTAAGGAAATCTCACAGTTTGTAACAATTGACATGTCTCCAAGCTCTCAGATACAGACCCCTGAAGGGGGCAGGTCCTTCCCAGGCCCCAGATTCATTTGAGTGATCACATTCATTCTTTCATCCCCTGTCATATAACTATTAGGTGCCATTTCAGCACTTGGAAACTGGGTCCTTAGAACTGTTTCTTCCCTACCACACCTGGTTGCTTGGTGGGCCAGCTGGTTGACCCCAGCCCGGCAACTTTCTAGGTTCATCCTGCTCCATGATGGGAATGTTCCATCTGTGGTAACTAACAGAGGCCTGGCCCTGCCAGCTGGGATGGAGTGGGGAGAGGGGACTTGGCGGAGGCTGAGTGGATAAGCCCCAGGGAAGAGCAGGCTCTGGTGAGGTCAGGGCTTGGGTGGGGGGCACATGGGTGAAGAGGTCTTAACTCCCCTCACTGGAGTACCTGGAGTCTGAGATTCTGCGTGTCCCCTAACCACTGGAAGCCCACACCTGTCCCTACCTCTGGAGCTTGCAGCTGGAGGTGGCAAGTCAGTGGCAGGAGTTCTTGTCCCTACAGGCAGCAAGGTGGCTGCTGTGCAAGAAGCAAACATTCAGTGGTTTCTGCCCCGGAAGGGAAATAGTGCTCGGGGCAAGGGACAAGAGGGGAAGTTGGGCACATCCAGAAACTTCAGGGGTTCCCTCGCTCTGCATGGCCTGGCCTGAGTGAGCAGATCCAGGGCTGGAGGGCCCCAAGAGGATAATGTACCCAGACCTCACATTTCTAAGCAGAGACAGCTCTGGGTCAGCCAGGAGCTGCTCCTTCTCTCAGGAGCTCGGGCTCTGTGCAATCTAGCCACTTGTAGTGAGGGGTTCCCAGGGTAGTTCTGGAGTGTGGAGCTATAGGTGTGGGCAATCTCTGGGTTCCCAGGCTTGCTGTGAATGTGGAGAAGTTTCAGAATTATATCACAGAGCCACTCTACCCTCCTGGGCCCCCAAGGATCCAGCCACCGAGCCCCTACCAGACTGTAGGGTCAGCAGGGGCAAGGTGGTCATAGAGTATTAAGAATGACCTCCAAACTCCGTCCTCAGCAGTCCCCCCAGGTTGCCTTCCCCACTGGGTTTCTGCCTCAGTTTCCCCTGTGGCAGAGTCATTCCCCTGGGTGGAGGTCCTGACCCCTGCAGGCTGCCCTTCCATGCAAAACCCTGTGAGGAGGGTCAGGGTCAGGTCGATTGAATTTGGGTCCGTGTACAATGATCACACGTCTACTGCCAGCACATGTAGTGAACTGGCGATGAAAATGCCCTGGCCAGGTCCTGCACCGGCCTTGGTCCAGTTCATGTGCTGGACTTGGTCCAAGTCCCCAAGACAAGTTTCCTGTCCTAGTGCCTTGGCCCATACTTGCAGACTTGTCTTGCCACCTCTGAATGAGTGAGGAGAGACCCCTAATTCCATTTGTCTGGAGTTGGTATTGTGCCTTTAAGATCCAGACTCTGACCTCAAAGTTGGGAAGGAAGGGGCCTCGGATATCTGGGCCAATCTCTTTTCCAGGACAAGTCTGATGAGATGCTACTTGCTTGGACACCCCCAGTGATGGGGAGCTCACTCTCTGTTGAGGCAACTCTGCATGTAGGGCAAAACCTCTTTAGCTTTCAGACACTGGGTCCTTAGAACTGATTCTCCCCTGTCCCGCCTGGCCACTTGGTGGTCCAGTAGTCTGACCCCTGCTGCAATTTTCTAGGTTGGTCCATGATTCCAGGACAGGCCTTGCTCTCTGTAATGCCATTGACCCAATGGGGGCTCAGTTTATTAGGGCCTCAAGTAGGGCAGGGACCCTGAGAACTGATCTAGCACCTGCTCCAGGGGAGAGGAGGCAAGGACTGGCTTTGAGTTGTTGAGAGGGCTCCTGAGGCCACCTGTGTGAAAGGAATAAATAGAGGCAAGGAAGGCAGGGGGAGCACATAGGAGGATCCAGGCTTAAGAGGAGGTAAGTTCAGGTGTAGATGGTTGGGGGAGGTCTCTGCAGCTCCCTCTGGGTCTCCATGCTACTTATGTCTGGGCCTCAGTTTCCCTTCTGTGCTGTGCTAGAGGTGTGGAAGCCCCTGGTGTTCTGAGCCCTGGAGAGGCCCCTTCTGGACTCTGAGCTGGGGGTGGTAGGGGGAGGCAACAGCTGCTTTGAAATGTGGAGAATAATAAAGCGAGGAATGTCTGAGCTCAGGGGAAAAAATAACCCCCGCCCGCAGGGCCTCCCACCCAGCCCGGCGTAATGAATTAAGTACAGGGAGGCACGTTTCATGTGGGGGCGCAGGCCAGCGAGGCCAGAAGGCCCCTAATGAGAAACAGGGTCCTGGGTGGGCCTACCAGGAGCTGGGTGTTTGGGGCCACTTGATCTGACCCCTGGGGGTGCCCTTTCTACTCTCCCTTTATCTGCGTGGGTGGGGACTTGGGATGCTATCCCACCCCAGTTCTGGTCTCTGACCCCGAGTTTCACCCCAGTGTTGGCCCCAAAAGGTCAGAAAGGGGAGAAAATGTGACTGATTTGGAGTGATCATCCATCTCTTCATTTTCACTCTCCTGGAACATTTACCCAGTACCTACAGGGTGCGTGTCCCCTGCACGCACAATGGTGGGGCCAATGCTGACCCCTGCTGGACAGATCAGACTTGCTGCCTTGCCTATCAGCATCTGAAGAGTGAGGCCCCAGGCCCAGGCCAACTCCTGCTTCTAGAGTCACAGCCCCTTCCTTTACTCTGCCCTTGTGGCTCTGTGCTCTCCTCCATATCTGTGTTCCTGGCCCCAGCTCACAGACAGCCCCACTCCCCTACCCCACCCACCTAGGGCTTGGATATCAGCAGCTGGTCCCTGGACCAGTTCTACCCTCCAGTCCACCAGTCTGGGGATCTGAATATTTTATAGTACACTCCCCCCCACCTCCTTTCTCTGTTTCCCTAGTAAACTTAATGTTCTCCCAACAAGGCCCACATTCTAGGTCTTCACTCACCCTGGTCCCTTTCTCTTATGAATGAACCCCCATTCATCCACTCCTGAGACTGCTTCTGAAAGACCTCCCCTTCCCAGGGGGCCCAGGGTATAGTGGGTAAAGGAGCAATTAAACTGTCAGTAAAAGGGCAAATTCTCAGCAAGGGAGCTGGAGAGGGTGCGGGCAGGCAAGGGTGTTTGGGGGCTCCCCAAGGATCCTGTCCTCTCAGTCTCTGCCGGTTTGGGGCAAGGATCCCACTTTATTTTTAAGAAGTCTGGTCTGAGACTTGGAGCTCCTTGAAATATTCTCCCCCACGGTCCCTTCTTTCCCCCACCCACTTTAATTAAAACCATTGTTTTTCAAGCACATGTTAATTAAAAAGCAAACATGTTTTGCTAAGTAATTTGGAAGCTCTGGTTATGCAAACCAAAGTCATTCCAGTTAAAAAAGTCCCTCACCCAGCTTGCCCTAGTGTCTTGGGAGCTGAGGGCCCCTGTGGCTGCCGGAGATGCACATCCCTTTTGAGTCCACATTCCCTCATTCTCTATGGAGGCCGATGGGGGCTGGGTGTCCTCTTTCTCACAGGTGGAAACGCAGGGGGGACGTCGAGTCCTAGAGCTCCTAGCAAGTCCAGCACTGCTGACTCTTGCGTCTTGGGTGCTGGTGAGGTAGGCTGATTAGGCTCATGTGCCCCATTCTGCATGCACGGTCCTTGTCTCAGAGGCGCAGCTGGGATGTGGGGGTAAAGGGAAGGCTGGGAGGACATGACAATACTGGGAATTTGGCCAGGAAGGCTGGTGGGCCAGAGTCACCTCCCTAAGGTCTCCGGCATACCTGAGGCTGCAGCTACCCAGCTGGGACAGTAGCTCCTGAGGTAAGGGCTCAAGACAAGGACCAGGTTGGCAGATGGGGGAGCTCTGGATGCTCAGAGGTACACATTCTAGTCCCAGCTCTTCCCCTAGTGTCTGGTGATACCCATAGTGCCATATCCCTACCCTGGCTTCTGGTCCTGGGAGCCCTGGAGCCTCTGACACCTTGTATACCCTGGACCGTAGCCTCATGGTCTCCAGCAGGGAGCTAGGGCCCTTAAGACACAGGGTTCAGTGACCTGCAGGCCCTCCTGCCAGGAGCTGTGGCATCTCACTAAAAGGCCTCTCCCAGCTTTGCTACTACTTTGCAACCTGTCTGGTGACTCCCAGTTCAGAGCCCTGCTAATTGGAGAATGTCCTTATGCGTGCCAGTGTGTCTCTGTGTATGAGTCTGTATCCAGTTGTGTCTGAGTCTCTCCATGTGGTCCACGTGGGTCACTGTCAGCCACGGCCCTGGTGTGGCGAGGTCTCTCCCTCGCTCCTGAAGGAGAGTACCTGACGTCTTGAACCCTGTGTCTTAAGGGCCCTAGCTCCCTGCTGGAGACCGTGAGGCTACGGTCCAGGGTATACAAGGTGTCAGAGGCTCCAGGGCTCCCAGGACCAGAAGCCAGGGTAGGGATATGGCACTATGGGTATCACCAGACACTAGGGACAGTGACCAGGGGGAATATGTGTATGGGGGGAGGGGCCTTGGGCTGTGGATTGACCCTAGCACATGGGGTACAGCCGGCTGGTTCTGAGCTTCTGCACACAGTAGGGAGGACACAGGCTCAGGGGCCGGGAGCCACAAAGCTGGCCCTCTCCTTCCTCTGCCCTTGGCCTTCATTTCCGTAAAATGAGGCGTCTGGCCTGGGATGTGTGCAACCGATCACACGCACTGTTTCCTCAGGGCGACACACTCTCACAAGCCATGACACGGTGACACACAGCGACACACGCTGGCGGCCGGCTGCCCGGGCTCAGCCCTCGCCGGGCGACTCGCCAGTGGCACACACTGCGCCTCTCCCCTCACACCCACATCCCGGGAGGAGTCGCCGCTCCCGCCGCGCTCCCCCGGCCGGCCCGCGGCGCGGCGCTTCTGTGTTCTGTTCCCTTCACCGCGCCTGGAAACCGCAGCGGGGCGGGCCGGGATGAGCTCACGCCGCCGCCCGCCAGGCCTCCCAGGCCTAACTCGCTCCAGATGCCGGGCTGCCTGGCAGGGCCGGGCCTGAGGCGGCGGGGCGGCCCTCGCGCGTCCCCTGCAGGGCGGGCCGCGGCGGAGCTCCTGGAGGCGGCAGGCAGCAGTTCTGAGACCCAGGCCCGGGGATCCGGGTGGGGGCTGGCCCCCCGCGGCCGGCTTTCCCTTAGGCCCCCGACTCCTGTGCCTGAGGGGGGGCAGATTGCCCGGCCTGTTCCCGCTGCTTCCCGGGTCACAAACCACGACTCTCCCCAGGTCGGCTCAGCCTCCACGTGCCCCCCTACAGCCATCCCCCCACCCCCGCCCGCCCCAGCTGGCCGTTCTTGCCAAAATTGCAGGATAACCCCACCTCCCTCACCCCCACTCAGGTCGCCCTGACCCCCTCTGGGAGACCAGGTACTGCTGCCCAAGCCTCCCACAGCCCCGTCCCGGCTAGGCCCTGCCCACTCTTGTTCCTCTTGGAACAAACACTCTCGTTTCTACTGGGAAGGCAGCGGGGGCCTGACCGCCGCCTGTTTTTAATAAGGAGCTGGTATTTCCCTGAAATCGCGGGCCCGTGGCTGACCTCACGGGGATGACGGCTGGCGGAGCGCCAGGGGGCGGGAGTGAGCTCCTGGGTGAGCCCCTGAAGGCTGGCCCTGCGGAGAAGTCGGGCAGAGGGGAGAAGCTCTGCTTTCTAGTTCCAGCTCAGTAGCTGGCTGACCCAAAAGTCTGTCCATCTATTTGTCTGCTGAGTGTGTACTCTAGGCTAGTAGAGCCAAGCCCCCTTCCCCTCAGCCCTGAGGAGGGTCCCCCTTTACTCTGCTTTGTGTGCACCTGGCAAGCTGCTTAACTTGCTCCCTTTCATTTCCTCCACTGCATGATGGGGCTCTTGTGGGGACTGGGGAGAGTACCAGCCTGGGAGAGTAGATGGACCACAGGAACATCTCATTGTCAGAGGGCAGGAAAAGGGGTCTTTCAGTGCTGTGGGGCCAGGGGCAGGCCCTGGGTTTCCTGGGGCAGGGTGGGAGAGGTAGGGGAAGCATCTTGGGGTGGGGGGGAACTAGGAGCAACTCTGGTGTCCTGGCTGAATGACAGTGATCAATAAAGGGTGAGCATTGGGGGCTGTAGACATGCAGAGGCTGGGGAGGGTGTCAGGGTGGTGTGTCGTTGTGTGTCACCATGTGTCATGGCTTCCAGAGGAGTCAGCAGCTGAGGTATAGTTAGTTAGTTGAAGGGGAACAGTGCAGAATCTTAAGGCAATGATGGGGTGTGGTACAGAGTGGAGGCAAGTGGAACCCGACAATGGGGTTCAAATCATCTTCAGTAGTGAGTGGGGACTCTGTGTGTGTGTGGGGGGGCAATGCTGAAGAGGGGATGCTCCGGAATTCCCAACTGTAACTGAGGGACAACGGCTAAGATAGCCTTTGGGGAACTTGGGATCCAGTGGAGGAACAACTCACAGGAGCCACAGTGAGAGCTGGAAATGGGGAGAGGAGATGCAGGAGGCAGGCAGGCAGTGAATGCCTCTGGTGGCTGGAATATTGCTTGTACTGTGCTGGGGCCTGCCCTCTCCAGATGCTTGGGGCCTTTCCTGAAAGTAAGTAGTAACAATAAGACACGTTAATACTCACGGGGCACTTAGTGTGTGCCAGGCAACACTGTAAGCATTTATAGCATTAATGCATTCTCTCTTCACTACAACTACATTCATTCATTCATTCATTCACCTGGTGTTTATTGAGTGTATACTGTGTGCCAGGTATATTCCAGTTCCTGGAAAGACACAGAAAACTACCCACATAAAGTTTACCTATGGAAGGGGAAGACAGCTAATACATACATAAGTAAAACAGATAGCATGCCAGATTGTGAGATGCACTACAGAGAAAATTAGATGAGAATAAAGTGGGTGAAGAGGGCATGGAGGGAGGTATAATTTTTCAGAGGGTGACATGGGAGAGCCTCACTCAGGAGGTGACATTTGCATGTAGACCAAATGTGGTGCACTTCTTTTAGCTAAGAGTGCTTTTTACAGAAGAGAACTTGCAATTAATTACCCTCCTAAAAGAATTCCATTTTCTTTAGTAGACATGTATCACCAAATATCGAGCAGCAGCAATCAGTTCTTATATTTTGAAATTCATCAATAAAAATTCTAGAGAAATTTGTTTCTGTTGCTGTCGGTACCTACATAATACTCTTGCTTTTGACTCCTAGCCCACAAAGCTCAAGATATTTACTGTCTGGCCCTTTGCAGAAAAAGTCTACTGATCCTGGTGTAGCCCCAGTAGGTGAGGAAATGAGCTGGGTGGATATTTTGGGGGGTGGAAGGAATAGCCAGGGCACAGGTCAGGAGCCATGAGCTGGTGAGATACATCCAGGAGGCAGTGTGGCTGGAGCCCTGTGAGGAGGAGAGTGGTAAGTCAGGGTCAGAGGAACCCCGGGTGGATGGTGCAAGGCCTTGCACCTGTTCCTAGGTATTTTTGAAAAATGTCCATAGCTATCACTAATGGAATATCTTTTGGGGGGTTATATTTTTTAATTGTTTATGCTGCTGGAAAGAAAGTTATTGATTTTGTATATTGATCTTTTCCCTCAGGCCTCTTAGTTCACTCCTTTGTAGTTCTATTAGTTTTTCAGTTGGTTCATTGCATTGGTTTTAGAAGGCAATTACATCTTCCACAAATGATGCATTTTGTATCTTCCTGCCTATATCTAACTCATATTCTTCCTTTCTTCTCTCTCTCTCCATGCCCCTCTCTTTTCCTCCCTCCTCTCCTCTCACTTCCTTCCTTTCTCCTTTCCTTGTTCTTTCTCCGCCCTTCCCAGCTCCTCCTTTTTGCTTCCCTCCTTCCCCTGTCATTTCTTGCACCCTTTCCCTCCCTCTCTTGCCTCTGTCCCCCTTTCCTCTCCCCACCTTTTCTGATACTCTTCTCATGCCTCTTCCCTCCATGCTCCTCCTTCCTCTCATAAAAAATGAGAGTTTTGGTTTTCAAAAGAGCCTCCCCAAGAGGTGTGTCCATCATGTTTGCTGGCCTCCCTGGGGTAGGGCCCAGGAAGCATGGTCCCCTGACTGGGCCTGCAGGTGGAGGTGGGGACTAGAAGGTCATACAGAGACTCTAAAAGGTGAGGTGGAATGAATGCTTGTGCCAATCAGGAGCTGCTCGGTGGTAAGGAACAGAGCAATGATATCAAGGGACTGAACACAAAGGGAGCTGGTGGAAGCCATCCCTGGACAATCCAGCATCAGGTGGTTCCAGTGGGTACACCCAGGGCTTTCTGTTCTGTCACCCTCAGATCAGTGGTGTTAGTCTGGCTTCAGTGGCCTTGCAGGGGGGTCTGCACTGGCCCAGCCCGTCAATCTGTTTCCATTCTCTCTCAGGAGGATGATGGCATGAGGCTGGGGGTGGGGGACTATTACTTTGGAAATTTCTTGAGAAGAATGAGAAGGCTGTTTCTTCCTGAGGTCTTAGTAGTAAACTTTCCTGATTCTTACCGATTGGCACCTGCTATTCCTGACCCAACAGTTTTGGCTTTGGATGTGATAATGGTGAATCCCTCCACATTTGGGCACTTCTCAAAGACCTGTGGGCACCTAATAGAGACGAGTAGTTACAAAGTAGAGGAATCTTCGCTAGGGCAGCAACTACTCTAAGGCATTGGTCAATCATCAGATCCTGACATGTAGATACACAGCTATGCATATAGCATGAGCTTTTTGTTGCTACCCAAGTGGGATCATAACTGTAAATCATCAACTTGCATTTTTTACTGAACCGCTTGCTTCCTAGAAGTCCAAAATTAGACTTAGAGGGCTAATATCAAGGTGTCAGCAAGGGGGATTCTCAAAGCCCAGAGGACAATCTGTTTCCTTGTTTTCTCCAGCTTCTCAGGTGACTTGCATTCCTTGACTTGTGGTTCCTTCTTCCATCTCCAAGGTAATCTCTCTGACCCTTCTTTCATAGTCACATCACTTCTTGATTCTCCACTTTAAAGAATTTATGTGATTAGATTGACCTCACCCAGTTAGCCAAAGATAATATCCCCATTTGAGGTCCTAAACATGAATTACATCTGCAAAGTCCCTTTCATCCTGTAAGGTAATATAGTCACAGGCTTTGGTGATATGAATATATGTATACAAATACTATTAATATTGTAAATAAAGCTGCTAATAAACAGTATAGTACAAGACTCTTTGTGTCTATATGCTCTTGCTTCTTTTGGGAATAAACCTAGTGGTGGAATTACTGGCTCATAGAATAGATGTATGTTAACTTTGTTAGACATTTCCAAGAGTTTTCCAAATGAGTTGTACTACTTTACACTCCTTCCAGCAATTAGAGAAAATTCCAGTTGATCCACATCCTTACCAGTACCTGGTCTTTTTATTTGACCAGTTCTAAGAGTTATCAATCTAAGTGGTATCTTACTGAGGTTTTAATTTGCATTTTTCTTTTTCTGTATCATTTATGTCTTTATTTTTCGGGAATGCCATTACTGGGTTGTGTGGTAATTGAATAGTTTGTTTTCTTTTTTTAAATTTATTTATACAAGAACTGGGGTACAGGTCAGAGGCATGGGAGGGTGAGAGAATTCACCAGAGACAGAGCGGGGAGCAGAGCAGGCAGACTGACGAAATACACTGCTGATGGGGGCAGCGGGGGAGGCAGGAGAGGTCTGCCGCGCCACGTGGGTTTCTCCCTGACCGGGCCTGGAATCCAATCGACGGCTGCAGAGGCTGTGGACAGCTTCACAGCGTGGCGCTGAACTCGCTGCACCACCAGGGAGGCCCTGAATATTTTGTTTTCTAAGAAACAGCCAATGTGGTTTCCAGAGTGAGTATTTTACATTCTAACCACAATGTATGAATGATGGAATATCTCCGCATCCATACAGCCTTCGGTCTTGTCACTACATTTTAGCTCTTCGTTAGGTGTGTAGTGATACTGCATTGTGCTTTTAATTTGCATTTCGCTAATGGCTTTTTCATGTGGATGTTGATTTAAGAAAAGGTAGCTGCTATCATCTGTAATGCAGTGGTTAGTAATGTTAAGTGTAACAGTTATATTAAGGGGTTTTAATTTTTATTACAAATGATGGGGAGGGAGATGCTGGGAAAGGCCTAATGCAAGTCTGGCCGAGAGTTGTGGGTGTAGCTGGGTGAACAAACGCTGGTGGGGTGGCGGAGACCGAGGTCAGGGGATGCTGCTGGCTGGGGAGGCACCTCAATTACGAACCCACGCAGAGCTCGGAAGACCGAAGACTCATTTGAGTCACGACTCGGCGCTCCAGTCCCGCCCAGGCCGGGTCTTCCGGTGACGCAGGGACGGGAAGGACGCGTTCCCGCCTCGGGAGCTGTTTCCCGCCAACTCTTGGGCAGCGGCGGGAGCCGCCGCGAGGGCGCGCTGCGCGAGGTGGGGTGAGGCTGCCGGCCGTGCCCATGGCGCGCTCAGGCTCTTGCGGCGGCTCTCTGGGCCTTCTGCTGGCCTGGCTCCTGCTCCTTCAGCCCTGGTTCAGTGAGGCCAGGAAGGTTGAGGAGGGGGCACCGGGGGGCTCCACGCTGCCCTCAGCCTCTCCTCTCCCCTCAGAAGGCAGCCGCGAGGACCGGCTGATAAATATCAGGACTCCGCGACCTCAAGGGACTCTGGGATCCCCTGGAACTCCCGAACTCCACGTGACGGGCATGTCCCCCGACTTAGTGACAGAAGACTCCCAGGCGTCAGCTACACCACCAAAGGCCGAGGGAGCACCGCCGTTTATTTCAGGTGATGCTTCTGGGTCAGGCCCTGCCACAGGAAAATGGCCTGGTCTGAGGGGAATGGAACCCTGCCAGGGGTAGGGGTGGAGAATGGGGAGCATTCTTCAGGGAAACACTATTTTTCCCCGGGAAAGGGAAGTGTCTGAGTGGACCCAACCCTGCCCTTGAAATCTGAGAGGCCATGGCCATTCCTGGGGGATCTGAGGAGACAAGGTCTTGCTCTGAGGGTTCTGAGACTTCTGAGGATTATCTGGTGGTGGTTGTGGTGTCATTGGTTTTACTTTCCGTCCCTTCACTTCATGGACCTGCTCCAGGATGTGGCCATAAGCACTTGAGGATAGTTGGTGGAAGGCCAGCTACAGACACGAAGTGGCCCTGGCAGGTGAGCCTGCAGGTCAATAACAAACACATATGTGGAGGCTCCCTCATCGCCAAGCAGTGGGTGCTGACCGCTGCCCACTGCATATTTAGGTGAGTGTTCAGGGCTCCCAGCTTGGGCTACTGATCAGGGCTGGATATGGTCCTGTTCCCCTCTTTAGGCTTTCTTTTCATCATCTGAAAAAGGGACTATAGTCCCTGCTTTTCAGTATGTAGTCAGAGGTAGGTGAAATTAGGGCTCTAGGTAGCTTGGAGAGCCAAGACCCAAAGTCAAGTTCAAAGCCACTTCTTTTAAGGCTGTGCCGATTAGCCTTCAAGCCAAGTGGCAAGAAGGGGGAGAGGCCAGGTGGGTGACAGTATGTGGGAAAAGACTTGCCAGGGGAATAATTATGGGGACTATAGAACTAGGTTAGTGGTCTCAAGCTTTAATGAGCTTGCAGAATTTCTTAAAAAAGACTGCCTAACCCTAGCCCCCAGTTTCTGATTCAGTAGTTCAGTACTGGGACCTGAGAATCTGCATTTCCAGCAAGTTTCCTGGTGATGTTAATGCTGCTCAGCTGGGGAACCACTGTGGCCAGGAGTCTGCGGAAGGGATTTGATTTGGAAGGAGGGGGTGGCTGATGTCTAGCATTGGAGATAGGAACAAAGTAGGAAGAACCTAGAATATGTGGAAGGGGTGTTTAGACCCTCAAGGATCTCTCTGCAGCGAAATGGAATACACGGTGAAGCTGGGAGATGTGTGGCGTACCTCCAGAATGGCACTTGTCGTCCCGGTCAGAGACATCGTGATCCACCGGTATTTTGGTTCTTCGACAACAGTCCAAAATGACATTGCCCTTGCTTTCCTTGACTTCCCTGTGAATTACTCCTCTCACATCCAGCCTGTGTGCCTCCCTGAAAAGACTTTCCTGGTGCAAGATAATAAAGAGTGCTGGGTGACTGGATGGGGAAAACGAAACGAAACAGGTGAGACTGTGTAACAAGACTACAGCAAACTTAGACCGTGGAGAAGGCTGCCTGTTGTGCTGGGGTTAACCTTAAGCTAAAGTAAGAGACTGGAAGCCAATTTTCTAGCAAGTAGGTAAGGAAGGAGGGTGGAGAAGATATTGGTAGGGAGTAACCTGTTGGTATTACAAAGATCTGGGGTTTTCTCTGGGGGGATTTTAGCTCTGAGGGGGTTGATCTCTTTGCTAGCCTGAACTGTCCCAAACGAAAAGTACTTGCTTGATGGATAAAGTGCTTTCGCTGGGTGGGAGGAGGCCAGAGAACTCCTCTTAGTGAAACTATAGGGCCTCCTATCCCTTGGGCAAAGCCACATTTGGTACCTTTGGGGCACTACCTGTCTAAGAGTCTGTGATCCTGCACTAAAATAAACACACTTTACTGAAGTACAGACACTAGTCACTGTTACTAATGATACTCAGAGTGACAGACACTTGCTTTTGATTTCTCAGGCTTTTAAGACCTCACCTCTTCTTGTCTTGATAAGTTCTTCCTAACCTGTATTGATGTTGATTTTTACCTAATCTTCTCATGTCAATTTTGCTCTCATTTCCTCCTCTACTGTCAGATGGGGATAATATCCTAAGCCCTAAGAGGGTGTATCTATGTGAAAATACTATATTGAGACCAAAGTGGATGTCAGGGGCTCCTGTCCTGTCCCACTAAGGAAACCCGCTGACTACTAAATTGTCTTTACAGATAATGCAAAAGCAGCTCCCCTGACTCTTCAGGAGGCTGAGCTAAGTATTATTCGCCATGAGAAATGTAATGAGCTGCTCAAGAGAAAGTTGAAAAGCAATGCTGATTTAGTCAAGAAAGGGGCTATCTGTGGCTACAGTGAACAAGGAAAGGACACTTGCCAGGTCAGTTCATGGACCCTTTGCCACCTTTATATTTTGGTTGCCACTCAATGTTTCCTCATTTACAGGCAGTAGAACCTGCATTATTTTCCAGTCCCTCCATTTGCCCCTTGTTCAAGTTAAGGTGATTCAGGGGGACAAGCTGCTGAGGCTGGGTCAAGCTGGCCTGATCCTACCTTTCAATAGAGAGCAGCTAATGCTGCTTAGAGAGGGACAGGGAAGAGGGGAGATTCAGACAATAAATACCATAATTCACGTCACACATTTTGACTCCTCCTGTGTGATAAGCAACATATGTGGGCAAGGATTTTATTCATTATTATTATCTCAGAGCCTGTATTTTTTGGGGGCTATATTCAGTTTTTTTGTACACTTATTTTTTTTGTTAAACATTTTCAACTCTCAAATCTCATATTTTTAGAGGGCAGGTAGAAACGAGGGGTACCTGGGAAAGCCCCACTTGTGCCCAGCTGCCTAGTCCTTTGCAGTGAAACCACCCTGTTCTGATATTGGTCATCTTCCATTCTGTTTGTTTCTTGTTCTTTCTCCAGGGAGATTCTGGGGGGCCTCTGGTCTGTGAATTTAATAAGACGTGGATCCAGGTGGGGATTGTGAGCTGGGGTATTGGCTGTGGTCGTGGAGAATATCCTGCAGTTTACACAGAAGTTAGTTTCTACAAGGACTGGCTCATTGGTCGTCTAAATCAGGCTTACTCTCAGAACTCAACAGGTTTCTTCATCTTAAGCCTGTGTCTGGTGTTGCCCCTTGGCATTCTGGCAACCCCGTGATGATCTGCGCTCCTGCCTTCCTCTTTCTGAGCTTTCCCCTAAGCCTCTTCTCCGACCTCCCACACTGCAATGCCCTTTCCTCAAATTCCGGTTGGGATGCACTGACCCCACAAGATCCATACAGTAGAGTGGCAGCAAGATCGGAGTCCGAAAAGTATTCCTGCCTGGCACTCCAGTTGCCAGCCCTTGTCATGCCTACTCCTTGGCTGTGCTCTACCTGTCAGGAAGGAGGGTACAACCATCCAGCCAGGGGGTCAGCCGGCCTTCCAGGGGGAGCATGATGCTTCATGGACATCTTGGAGTACATCTACCAAAGAACAGACATCACCAGCACTAGACTTGGTTGTGGTTTCAGGACTCTCAAGCCGATCAGCTTGGTGATTATTCAGAGTGAGTTAGGAGGCCTCGAATGTCCCCGCTGAGGGGTAACGCCTGGGACCTGCACATCTGACTCGGGTGTCTTGGACCAGGAGAAGTTCCCTGTGCTCAGTATGGATCCATCAGCGAGCAGCCAGCCTCTGCCACACTAGCCCTCCTGGGGTAGCCCCTTGTCGGAACCCCCTTCCCTAGTGCCCTATTGGCCACATCCGGGCTCACCCCAAGTTGTGTTGATATTGTTAAGAAGTGCAGAGATTTCAGATGTCGTGAAATAATATTATGTCAAAATAAATGTTAGGAGAATTGCTTGTGTGTTCCTTATCTCTGGGATCTTGAGGGTCTGGGAGTTGCATATAAATACTCCGTAGAGAACTAGTTTCTTATTTAGCCAAGGAATTACTTGTGGTTCTTGTTAAGCCCTTGAGGGGTGGCTTCCCCACCCCCCCCATTCACATGTGATTCCTGGGGATGGTTTTAAGGCATCCCCCTCCCTGTACATCAAATCTTTGCAAGGAGTTCTGTAGCCTAACTGAACAGTCTCTGGAGCTCAGAATAGAGGACCAGGAGAGTGGAACTGGGAGCAAGAGTGCAGTTGGGGTGTGAGAATATTCCTCTTCCACTGCTTGTACTTGCTGCTTACCCTCACGTTGTTACCATGGTTCTGTATTTCCTCAGGGAGGAGACCAGAGAGATTCACTATATGCAGCACTGGTTCTTACCCTAATTCTAGAGTCAAGTGTCTCAGTCTTTCTGCCTAGCTATTCATCAACTCTCACAATCAATCCTTTGTCCCCTGCTTTTCCAGGGGTCGATGTTTCAGCTCCTAGATATCCATGGTTTCAGTGGAAGTCTATTCTGTGTGTTGCCTGGGGAAGGCTGGGATGGAGAGACTGAAAGCTTAAATCTATTAAGGGGTTTAAAAAAAACCACCCAATATTCATGTGTTAAATAAATCTAATTTCTTATTCCTATAACATCCTAATCTCACGGTAACACCTCCATCTTGAGGCACTACTTAGTCCTATAGTTCATACTTCACCTGTATCAGAATTCCGTGGAGGACTTGCTAAAATACAGACCATGGGTTCTGCTCCTGGAGTTTTTAATCCTGGAGGTCTGGCATGGGGCCTGAGAATGTACATCGAGTATGTTTCCAAGGGCTGCTGCTGCTGCTCTGAAGTCTGCACTTTGAGAACCGCTGGCTTGCATTAACATAAGCAGGGAAGGCAACTGCCCTTGACTGCAGTGGCATAGAAGTGACACACATCACCTCTACTCACCTCCTAGTGGTAGAAACTCACCCAGTGGACCTCTTTAGATGTCAGGCTGTGGTCCCCCATCCTAGTCATGGGAAGTAAGAATCTTTGTGGCCACCTCCCAATATCTGCTACACCCCTCAACCCCAAAGACCCCATCCTTCTGGAAAAGCTCCCTGTGACCGTTCAAGGCCTGACACGAGCCACGTTCTCTTTCAGTTGCAACACTCCTCTTCGTGGTCTGTGAAGAGGAAGAAAGGCTTTCCTTCCTTTGGACCCAACTATGATGCATCATTCAAATCTTGGTCCAGCTCAAATGTCACTTTCTCAGTCGTCTGATTCTTTAGCCTTACTGTTCTGTTCTTGTGCTTTCTGTATCTTTTTAGATTGTCAAATCAACATAAATTGTGTACCTCTCCAATGCATCAATCTTAAGGGGCCAACAGTGTGATCAGAGGCTGAGCCACAAGGTTTCATAACTGGCCCAGATCCCCGTGTGCCTTCACTGGCCAGGTGCTGGCATCAGTGTCAGTGGGGGGTGCTTTCATGGACCTGCCACCATGGAGGCAATCACAGCTACAGAGCCCCAAGATCATCTTTAAGGAATAGGCACGAGGTTGGGGTGAAGGAGACAAGCCAACACATGTAGACGCGTGTGCAGGGCTCCAGGCCACCGGTATGTGTCCACAACGTCATCACGCACTGTACGTCCCCCGGCCTACGTATGCGGAAGTGCTTCCGGTACTAGCGGCGCCCTCAGGCGTCTGAGATGCGCAGTTTGTGCTAGTGCCCTCACCCATCAGGGAGCCATCCCGTGGCGGGATTGTGGGGGCTGTTTCTGCAGCAGCTAGGTGGCGTCTCCCGGGCCTCATGACCTCCATGCTGTTCAGTTTCAGCGATGGGCCTGGAGACTCGAGGCTCTGGGGCCTAAGTCGCTGCCTCTTGCTGCTTCTGCTGCTGCAGCCCCCACGGAGCTCAGGTGAGGTGGAACCGGCAGAGCCCTCCCGCCCCTTCCCCCCTCCCCCCTCTCCCCCATCCCTGGAGGCGCACTGGTCGGGGTTGTTATCACAGCAGACTGGGACTCTGTAACCGCACCCCCCACCCGCTCACCAACCTTTAACCCCTCCCAGGATCTTGCTAGGGTGATTCCCACTGCCCACTCAGCTTCTCCCTCAGGGCCCACCTGCCCTGCCACCTCCTGGGACTAGTACAGCGAACCCTTAGCATTTTCTCCTAGGGGATCAGTTGTTTCCTTCCTCTGTCAGTGTGGACCTCCAAGTGACTAAGACCTGAACCACCTTCTTGACAGTATCCTTGCCACACTCTATGTGGCAACCCCTCCCCCACATCTTCTTAGGTGCCTGGCACTGCTGGAGACCCCATAGGCATACGTTCTGGGTTAGGTTAGTTCGTGGTCTCAATACACTTAAGGGAATATTCCAGAATTCACTTTTCCAGACCTTTTATTCAAACGCAGGGTGCCTCCCTAGCAGCTGGTTCAGTCAGAAAAGAGGAATCAGCGACCTGGCATTCTGTTCCAGGTCAGACCACTTACTTGTGCTCTGGACTGTGAGCCTTTCCGGGGCTGTGCTCCCTCCCCCAGACTCTCAGAGATCTTTATCCTCTCCCTTTTTATTTACTGTGTTTCTTCACCCTCTTTCCACACACTGCCAGGTTTCTCAAAATAACGGTTTTCACTTCATGCTTCCTTTTAGTGCTTCTCACTTAATCCTCAGCCTATTCCTGGCATGTCTCTGCCCTTATTGTCCCTGACTTTCTACTACTGTCTCCTTCATTTTCTCTAGTCCCTTGTCTTCTCTCAGGCGATGCCTCCTGAATCCCCTCTATCTCAGGGACCCCTTCTATCTCAGGCCCCTCTTCTGTGGCCCTCCCAGACTACCCTTGCTCGCTTCATTCTGATGTATTGGTGTTCTCAGGTGCTGTCTGGCTTCCCTCTTCAGTGCTCCCTGGTGAGCTAACTTACCCTTGATGTAATAGTGCTGCTATGGATGTAATGCTGCCCCCTGAAATGATGTGTCTGATGTGTGGCCTCCTACTGGACATCTCCACTTGACAGACCTAGAAAGAGTTCAACTCCTTAGAGTTCAGAGCTGAGGCTTCATCTTAGTATACAATGGGTTTGCTTACCTTTGTTTACTAACTCAGTGGATATTAGCCACTTGTCTCCAAAATCAGACTAAGACCTGAACTACCTTCTTGACAGTATCCTCAGGCCTCTCATACGTTATGCGGCAGCCCCTCCCCCACATCTTCTTAGGTGCCTGGCACTGCTGGAGACTCCAAATGTTCACTCATTCCCCCAAGTCCTACATCCCCCCATCTCATCAGACCTTTCTTTCTTGTTGGCTTTTGTAGAGCCTACATTTGCATCTCATTGCCTTCAGTCTTGTCATGTTCCTATTTATTGTTCATGCTGCCTTCATAAGATAGCCTTGATTGTCACCCTTTTGTCGTCCTCCTCTCAGAGGGCTTCACCCAGGCTTCTTTTTTTTTTTTTATATATTTTTTTTAAGATTTATTTATTTATACATCACTGGGTACAGTCAGAAGCACAGGAGGGTGAGAGAATTCACCAGAGCCAGAGTGGGGAGCAGAGCAGGCAGAAGGACCGAAGTACACTGCTGAGGGGAGCAGCGGGCGGCAGGAGAGGTCTGCGCGCCATGTGGGACCCTCCTCTGGTGGCCGGGGAGCAGCCGGGGATCGAACCGGCGCTGCAGAGGCTGCTGACAGCTTCGCAACCCAGCGCTCAACCGCTGCGCCACCGGGGAGGCCCCACCCAGGCTTCTTGACTTGGCTAGTGGTCCCTCCTGATTGACCCCTGACTCCCCTCCCCACATCGTTTCTTGCCCTAGCCTTGTCCTTTATCCTCAGGAGTGTCTGATATCCATGATTTTTTTTTTTTAAAGTTTTGTTTATGCATACAAGAGCTGGGGTACAGGCTAGAGATGTGGGGGGTGAGAGGATTCACCCGAGACAGAGTGGGGAGCAGAACAGGCAGACTGACTGAAATACACTGCTGAGGGGAGCAGCGGGCAAGACAGGAGAGGTCTGCTGTGCCATGTGATTTGTGCTTCATAGTGTGGTGCTTAAACCCTTGCACCACCAGGGAGGTACAATCCAGGATGTTTTTTCTGCAAGGAGTGTCACTGTCACTTTTCATCTCTGTTCTACCTTCTCATCTTTAAGATCTGGCACAATAACCACTTTCCCCAGAAGCTTCTCTGTCCATCTTTTCTTCTGGCCTCTCCTGACACCTGTGGCCTTGTCCCTGCGTTGATCTCATACAGGTGATTGTTTACTCTTGTCTCCCCTCCTGTACAGCATGTTTCTCAAGGGCAAATATTGGGTGTATCTTTCTAAAACACCTTTGTCCATTTGGTTTCAGGTCCCAAGGCTGGGAACAGAATGGGAGATTAGGAAATATTTGATGAGTGAATGAATGAACTAATTAATGAAAAATGCACCTCTTTTGTATCATCCTGTCACAGCCTCTCACTTCACCTCTGTCCTCCTTTTCCCCTCCAGGTTACAAAGAGGACAACACCAAACGAGGTGGGTAGGGTGAGCCCCTCCTGCAGGAAATCCTCAGCTCCCGGAGGGTATGTTCTGAAGAGGGCCACATAGATAGTGTATTTGCAGGAAGCTGGAATTTAGTCTAAGGAGCCTGTTTTCTAAAGAACAGCCTGCAGCTCCCAGGACATAGAGACCTAAAGGTGTAGAGGAGGGTATCTGAACCTTCAGTGGAAATGCTGAACCTTTTTGAATGCAGTGCTAACTGCAGCCCCTTGGGGGACATATCCAGGAAGCTGATGCAGACCCTTTTCCGCAGACCTTTTGAACTCTAAACTGCTTAGTTGCAAATGGAGTCTCCTGGGCCCTGTGGCAGTGTCTGCAGAGCCTGACTCTTGTGTGTCTCTCTGGCTCTTTCTTTAGTCTTGGGGTAGAGGGTGGGTTCCTCCTGCTTGTCCATGAGCTGCATTGTCACATGCCCTGTCAACATTCCACCCCAATTTGGTATAGATTGTTTGGTTGATTGATTAAGTTAGTTTTTCTTGCTCGTATCCACGGCCTACTTCTTTTCCCGGTCTTCATCCTCCTCTCAGTCTTGTGTGTTCAGTGTGTCTTTCTGTTTGTGTGTGTTCTTGTTGTAAAACTCCGTATTGTTGTTTTGTGTGCATGTATTTTTAGCTTACGTAAATGTTAAATGCTCTAGATCCCTGTTTTTTCCTCTTTTCATTCAGCCCCGTTAAAGACAAACATTTTATTTGGAAATAATTTTAAACTTACCACATGCTGCAAAAATGCAAATAGTAGAAGGAACATAATCTTTTATGTGCATATAAAATCACATAATGTTTTCAGACATCAGCTGAGGATAATGTGGTATCTCTGAGTACTTGGTATGTATTTTCTAAGAATATTGTCTTAGGTAATCACAGCACACTTATCAACTTCAAAAACTTACATTGGTCTCCTGCCTTTATCTAGTGTCCATATTTCGGGTCAGCTCTCAGCAGTCCTAAGAGCAGTTGGTGGGAGTGTGTACATGGCAACAGCTCTGTCAACCCAAGCCATGATCTAGCTTTTGGCTTTTTTTTTTGCCAGTCTAGTGGAAAAAGCATGACTTCCTGATGTAATTTACATTTTCCTCATTATCATTGAGTTTGTCTCAATATGCTGTTGGCCTCTTGTCTCTTTTAGTAAATCGCCCGCCTTATTCTCTGCATGTTGTCTCTTGTTCTTTTTTCTTGTTGATTTCCTAGAGTTCCTTGTATAGTCCTAACAAAAACCTTGTGTTGATTTTAGATACTGCAAATATTGCCTCCCAGTCTGTCTGTTAGCTTTGTTCCTGGGCTCAAAAAGCCTTGATTTTGATGTAATCAGGCTAGTTGATTTAATGCTGTATGGTTTTTGCTTTGAGGTTTTGTGTAAGGAACACTTTCCCACCATACATCACGTGGTCTGCTGTTAACTGTGGTGGTCTAATATCAGGGTGAGGCCAGAGGTACGGAGCTGAAAGAACTCACCAGAGACAGAGTGAACAGAAAGGTGGATTTACTGAACTACCTGGTATGTAGTTCAGTACGGGAGATATAGTTCTGTGTAGGAAGAAATATTTGGAGCTCCTTTTTTACAACCAGTTTTCACAGGCTTTTTCATGACTGGGGGAGTCTGTCTCTGCCAGTTGCTATCTGCTGGAACATCAGGCTTGGGTGGGCCTTCTGCATAGGAGGTGTCCTGCCTGGTTCTGTTTGTCCTGTTCCCTCATTCCTGGGAATTCTCCATCTCCCCCTATTGGTCATGTGAACCTGTGGCCAGGTCCGGTGGTTGTTTCCTTTTCTTAGCATTTTGTGTCTCCCAACATTGTTCAGCTGAGTGAAGTGCAGAGTTTTCAGTTTTAACTCTATTAAATGATACCACGATATTTTTTTTATAAGTATATCTATTGTTTTATTTTTTCACTCACCCCCCACCCCACCATGGCAAGAACAATTAACATGACACCTACCCTTTTAAGAAATTTTTAAATATACAACAACATATTACTAACTACATGTACAATGCAGTACAGTTGATTTCCAGAGTATATTCATTTTGCATAACTGAAAATATATACCCATAAAATGCAACTCCCTATTTCCCCTCCTTCCAGTTCCTGGAAACCACCATTCTGTTCCTGTCTATGAGTGTAACTATCTTAGATTCCTCATGTAAGTGGGATCATGATACCCCAACATTAGCTCAGCAGTTTTATCTTTTACATTTAGGTCTTTAAGTGCTATGAGAAAGGAATCCAGTTTTGTTTTTCTTATTTCTCTTATAGTGAGCCAGTTTCCTAACACCATCTACTCAACAGTACTTCCTTTATCCACTGATTATGGTGGCTCCTTTATACGCTGAATTCCTGTATGCCATAGAACCATCTCAAGCCCTGTTCCCTTGGTCCATATTGTCTGTCCTCGTGAATGCCATATTATTTCTGTTATCATGACTTTGCTGTGTGTCTTAATATCTGCTAGAACAACTTTTCTTCCTTTGCTCTACTTTTTCAAAGACTGAGCTATTTGTAGACTTTCGTTTTTCTATTTCAATTTTATTTATTTATTTATTTATTAATTTTTTTAATATTAAATTTTATTTTTATATTCCCCCATACAATTGCAAACACCCCATTCTGACCCCAATCCTTCCCCTCCCGCCCCCCACCCCCCAAAAAGTGTCTCTGGTTCATAGTTTTTTGTTGATTTTGATTTTCACTTTCTTATATTCATTTTCCTGGTCCCTTATTTAAGTTTTCTAGATTCCTGCTATGAGTGAGACCATCCGGTATTTTTCTTTTTCTTTTTGGCTTATTTCGCTGAGCATGATCCCTTCCAGCGCCATCCATGTTGCTGCAAATTGCATGTGTTTATCTTTTTTGAATGCTGAGTAATATTCCATGGTATATATGTACCACATCTTCTTGATCCAGTCATCTATTTTTGGGCATTTGGGTTGTTTCCAAAGCTTAGCTATTGTAAACAGTGCTGCTATAAACATAGGGGTGCAGGTGCTCTTTGGAATTGATGTTTCTGTGTCCTTTGGGTAAATACCTAGGAGTGGAATTGCTGGATCATATGGAAGCTCTATGTTTAGTAGGTCCAGAAATCTCCACACAGCTCTCCATAGTGGTTGGACCAGTTTGCACTCCCACCAACAGTGCAGAAGAGTTCCTTTTTCTCCATCACCTCGCCAACATTTGTTGTTGCTAGTTTTTTTAATATGTGCCATTCTCACTGGTGTGAGATGGTATCTCATGGTAGTTTTGATTTGCATTTCCCTGATTACAAGTGATGTTGAACATTTTTTCATATGTCTGTTGGCCATTTGCATTTCCTCTTCAGAGAAGTTTCTTTTTAGCTCTTCTGCCCATTTTTTGACTGGATTATTTTCTTTGTTGTTGCTGAATCTCATCAGCTCTTTGCAGATTTTTGTGATCAGTCCTTTATCATTAGTGTTGGGTGCAAAAATGTTCTCCCAGTTGGTGGGGTTTCTCTTTGTTTTTGTTATTGTCTCTTTTGCTGTGCAGAAGCTCTTTAATTTGATGTAGTCCCAGCTGTTTATCTTTGTCTTCACTATCACTGCTTTGGGTGATGTGTCTGTAAAGATGTCTTTGATGTGCAAATCCCGTAGTGTTTCGCCTATATTTCCTTCTATGTATTTTATGGTTTCAGGTCTTATGTCTAGTTCTTTAATCCATTTTGAGTTGATTTTTGTGTATGGTGTGAGGTAGTGGTCAAGCTTCATTCTTTTGCATGTAGCGACCCAGTTTTCCCAGCACCATTTATTGAACAAACTTTCTTTGCTCCAATGCATAGTCTTTGCTCCTTTGTCAAAGATTAGTTGACCATAAATCTGTGGGTTTATTTCTGGATTTTCTATTCGATTCCATTGGTCTGTATGTCTGTTCTTGTTCCAATACCATGCAGTTTTGATGATTATGGCTTTGTAGTATAGTTTGAAGTCTGGGAGTGTGATGCCTCCATTGCTTCTTTTTTTTTCAGTAGAGCTTTGGCTATTCGGGGTTTTTGGTGATTCCATATGAATTTCATCAATAATTGTTCTATTTCTTTGAAGAATGCCATTGAGATTTTGATTGGAATAGCATTGAATCTGTATATTGCTTTTGGTAGGATGGCCATTTTAATAATGTTTATTCTTCCAATCCATGAGCAGGGGATGTCTTTCCATTTCTTTGTGTCTTCTTCCATTTCTTTTAACAGTGTTTTATAGTTTTCTTTGTATAGGTCCTTTACCTCTTTTGTTAGATTTATTCCCAAATATTTGATTTTTTTTGTTTCGATAATAAAAGGGGTGGTTTTTTTGATTTCTTCTTCTTCAGATTTATTGTTTGTGTATAGGAAGGCTACTGACTTTTGCGTGTTGATTTTGTATCCTGCCACTTTACTGAATTGATTGATGAGTTGAATTAGTTTTTCTGTGGAGATTTTGGGGTTCTCTATGTATATTATCATATCATCTGCAAATAGTGATAGCTTGACTTCTTCTTTTCCTATTTGGATTCCTTGGATGTCTTTCTCTTGTCTTATTGCTCTGGCTAGGACTTCCAGTATTATATTGAAAAGCAGTGGTGAGAGTGGACATCCTTGTCTTGTTCCAGATCTTAATGGAATTGCTTTCAGCTTTTCACCATTGAGAATGATACTGGCTGTTGGCTTGTCATAGATGGCCTTTATGATGTTGAGGTATGTTCCTTGTATCCCAAGAATTTCAAGGGCTTTTATCATGAATGGGTGTTGCACTTTGTCGAAAGCTTTCTCAGCATCTATTGATATTATCATATGGTTTTTATATTTCTTTTTGTTGATGTGTTGGATAACGTTGATTGATTTTCGGATGTTAAACCATCCTTGTGCCCCTGGAATGAATCCAACTTGGTCGTGGTGAATTATCTTATGGATACATTGTTGGATTCTGATAGCTAAAATTTTATTGAGGATTTTTGCATCTGTGTTCATTAGGGAGATTGGCCTATAGTTTTCCTTTTTTGTGTTGTCCTTATTCGGTTTTGGTATTAGTGTAATATTGGCTTCATAGAACGTGTTTGGTATTGTCCCTTCCTTCTCAATTTTTTGGAAGAGTTTGTGAAGGATAGGCACTAATTCGTCTCTGAATGTTTGGTAGAATTCATTTGTAAATCCATCAGGTCCTGGGCTTTTGTTTTTGGGGAGGTTTTTGATTACCATTTCAATTCCGCTGCTTGTAATTGGTCTGTTTAGGTGTTCTATTTCTTCTTTATCTAGCTTTGGGTGATTGTAGAGTTGTAGGAATTTGTCCATCTCCTCTAGATTGTTGAACTTGTTTCCATATAACTGTTCATAGTAGTTACTGATTATTCTTTTGATTTCTGCTGTGTCCGTTGTGATTTCTCCTCTTTCATTTATGATCCTGTGTATTTGTGCTTTCTCCCTTTTTTCCTTTGTGAGCCTGGCTAGGGGTTTGTCTATTTTATTTATTTTTTCAGAGAACCAGCTCTTGGTTTCATTGATCTTTTGGATTGTTTTTTTAGTTTCAATTTCATTTATTTCTGCTTTGGTTTTTATTAATTCTTTTCTTCTACTGGTTTTGGGGTTTTTTTGTTGTTCTTTTTCTAGATCTTTGAGCTTCGAGATTAGGTTGTTTCTTTGAGTTCTTTCTTGTTTTTTGATGTGAGCTTCTATTGCTATATATTTTCCTCTTATTACTGCTTTTGCTGCATCCCATACATTTAGGATATTGGTGTCCTCCTTGTCATTCAATTCAAAGAATTTTTTAATTTCTTCTTTGATCTCCTTGTTAGTCCAGTGGTCTTCCAGTAGTGTGGCTTTTAATCTCCATGAGGTAGGATAGTTCCTTGCCTTCTTTTTATGATTTATTTCTAGTTTGATGCCTTCGTGGTCAGAAAAGATGGTTGGTATGATTTCAATCTTGGTGTATCTGTTGATGTTTGTCTTGTGCCCCAGTATGTGATCGATCCTGGAGAATGATCCGTGTGCACTTGAGAAAAATGTGTACTCCGTTTTTTTTGGGTTTAGTGTTCTATAGATGTCTGTTAAGCCCAAATGCTCTAGGTCCTTATTTAGAGCTTTAGTTTCTTTACTTATTTTTTGTCTTGTTGATCTATCCATTGTTGATAGTGGTGTGTTGAAGTCTCCCACTACGTATGTGTTTTTTCTGATGTCTGTTTTCAGAGAGGACAACAGTTGTCTGATATATTTTGGTGCTCTTTCGTTTGGTGAGTATATGTTAATGAGTGTTATTTCTTCTTGAAGTATTGTCCCCTTAATCATAATGTAGTGACCATTGGGGTCTCTTTTTATTTTTTTGAGTTTGAAGTCTGTTTTATCTGATATAAGTATAGCTGTTCCTGCTTTCTTTTTTGGCCCATTTGCTTGTAGGATTGTTTTCCATCCTTTGACTTTGAGCCTATTTTTATCTTTTGTAGCTAAATGTGTTTCCTGGAGACAGCAAAAGGTTGGGTTTTGTTTCTTAATCCAGGCTGCAACTCTGTGTCTTTTTATTGAAGAGTTTAGTCCATTTACATTTAGAGTTAATATTGATATGTTAGCATCTGTATTTGCCATTATGTTTGTCTTTCCTTTGATTTTATTTATTCTTTTAATAACTTTTTTTTTTTTTTTGGTCTTCTTTCGTTGTTATTCGTCCCTCTGAGGTTCTGGCTTTAGGATTCCTTGTAGTATTTTTTGGAGTGGGGGTTTATTTGTAATGAAATTCCGGAGTTTCTCTTTGTCTGGGAAGGTCCATATTCTTTCTTCATGGAGGAAAGAGAGCTTTGCGGGATAGAGTATTCTTGGTTGGCATCTGTTTTCTTGGAGTCTGTTGACTATGTCCCTCCACTCTCTCCTTGCCCGTAGTGTTTCTTCAGAGAAGTCTGATGTCAGCCTGATTGGTTTTCCTTTGAATGTTATCTGTTTCTTCCCTCTTGTCAGCTTCATTATTTTTTCCTTGTCCTGGATTCTTGGGAGCTTTACTATTATGTGTCTTGCTGTGTTTTTCCTTTTGTCGTGGAAGTTTGGTGTTCTTCTTGCTTCTTGTATATCAATTTTCAGCTCCTTCTTCGCATTTGGGAAGTTCTCTTCAATTATCTCCTGGAATATTTTCTCTGTTCCTACATCTCTCTCCTCTCCTTCTGGAATTCCTATAACTCTTATATTTCCTTTCCTCATGGAGTCAGATAGTTCCCGAAGTCTTTCTTCATTCTTTTTCCTTCGTACTTCTCTTTCCTTTTCTGTTTTGGTTCTTTTTATTTCTGTGTCTTCAAGAGAACTTATTCGTTCTTCCATTTCATCTATTCTGCTTTCCTTGCTTTTCCCGGAGTTCTTTAGTTCCTCCATTAATTCTTTGATCTCCTGCATTTCTTTTACTTCCCTCTTTAGGGACTCAATTTCATTCTTCTGACCATTGTTTTCCCTCTTTAGGGACTCAATTTCCTTCTTCTGATCTATCACTTTTTTAATCATGGCAATTTTAAATTCTCTTTCAGGAAGGCTCAGAAGTTCTTCCAAGTTGCTGTCGTTGCAATCTGGGGAGTGGTTTTCTTTTTGTGGTGTGCTTCTTTCCTGAGGAGTTGTTAGGTTGTGTGTGGTTCTTCTACTCCCTACTGTCTGTTTTCTAATTTGTCTTATGCGTTGGGACACTGTGTTGCTCGGACTGACTGGCATCTTGGGTGAACTTCTCCGCTCCCCTCTGGCTCTTCCAGGAGCCATCTCTGTCTTCTGGGGGGGCTTTCTGCTGGTTTTAGGCAGTTTTTACTGAAGAAATGTCCCTGTTCTCAAATGGCGAAGCGGGATGCAGTCCCTGCGCCTCCGGTTTCAGGCACACTCTTCTGCGCACCTGGTCTGCCCCGGACGTGGGTGCCTGCTCCCTCTGTGGGCTCAGACTGCTGGTCGGAAGGGGCCTGGCGTGGAATAACTTCCCGGCTGGCCACTGGGTCCTCCAGAAGCCTTCTGCCCTTTTCAAGCAGTCTTAAGAAATTTCCTGTTCTATGGGGTGTTAGTGACTTTTTTTTCCTGGTTGCTAGGTGGCGCCAGAGATCTCTCCTATTGTCCTTGGGGGGCTGTTTTTCGCCTCCCCCCACCCCGTGGGACAGGGAACAGAGCAGGAATGGTAGGGTACACCTCAACAGCTTTGGGGTGCTGTGTCTGCCTTGTGCCCCACCGTCGTGGAGAACCCATGCCCCGAATTTTCGTGCCCCGGGTCTCAGTTCAAAGCCCTCAGTTCCAGGACGCGGGCTGTAGCCCAGTTCAGTGGCGCGGGAATGGCGCCTTTTGCACCCCGCTCCCGTGCCTGGGCGCCTGGTTCCTGCTTACTCAGGGAGGGACCTTCACCTCAGTGAGGACCTCGGTGTGTCTCCCCGCAAGCCTAGGTCGCAGGGGCGGGGACCTGGGCAGCCGCGATCCCGGTCTGCACTTGCTTTTCAAGCGCGCCCAGCGCGCCGCTTTTCCACGCAAGCTTACTGGCAGCCCGGGCTGTGTGCGCGTCTCCCGGGGTCTTTGTTCTTCTCTAATGGCGCCCGGAGCCGTTCGCTCACCGCCGCGGTGAATCCTGCAGGGTTCGCCTCAGCTCCCGTTCACAGGGTGTGGTGGCTGCAATAGTTCCTTTCCACTCACAGTCCCGCTTGCTGCGTCGTTTGTTCTTGTTGGCCGTTTTGGTTTGTTGTTTTCCTCCTCTCTGCCGGTCGGAGAGTGCCGCCTCTGTGGGCGGGGGAGGGGAGCAGGGTTCTGCGCTTCCCTCCCTTCTAGTCCTCTTTTATGGCCACTTTCTTCTTCGGGTAGTTTGCTGGAGTCACCCGTTTATCTTCCGTGTCCCAGTTCTCACTGGGACCTGCCGCTTTTCCTCCCTATTAACTTTTTTTTTTTTTTAGAGGCATGTTTATTTATTTATTTATTTATTTATTTTTGTTTATACATGCACTGGGTACAGTCAGAAGCGCGGGAGGGTGAGAGAATTCACCAGAGCCAGAGCCGGGAGCAGAGCAGGCAGAAGGACCGAAGTACACTGCTGAGGGGAGCAGCGGGCGGCAGGAGAGGTCTGCGCGCCATGTGGGACCCTCCTCTGGTGGCCGGGGAGCAGCCGGGGATCGAACCGGCGCCGCAGAGGCCGCGGGCAGCTTCGCAACTCAGCGCTCAACCGCTGCGCCACCGGGGAGGCCCCTATTAACTTTTTTTAATGGGAGATCTTACTTGCAGCGTCTCCTCGCCGCCATGTTGCTCCGCCCCTCCCCTGAACAATTCCTTAATCTCTATTTCAATTTTAAAGGAACTATCAAGTTTCCTAAACTATCAAAGTTTATATGAAGTTTTTATAAAGGAACTATCAAGAGTCCTGACATGGAAAGTGACTTTATAGGTTAATTTTGGGAAAAATTGCATCTAAAATATTTAGTTGTTCTGCTTAAGAACGAGGAATGTCTCTATTTTTGCTAATAATTTCAGTGTTTCTTCTTTTCTTTCCCCAAAGAGCTCAAATTTTTATTACTGACCAATCTTCTAGGTACAGAGACATACAAAGAGAAAACATGTCCAGTTAATAGTGATGTTTTCAATGTAAAATAGTAAGATGCTACTGATCTTGATACAGCATAAATATGTGTGCTGTATCATGTGGGATTCCTTATAGACCTAGCTTGGTTCTTCTCCAGTATTTTCCCTGGGAGTTGTATCTGATTTTATCACCAGTTTTCATTTGAATCCACTGGAGAACAGGACGATTCTGCTTTTGTTTCTTGGCCAGGAATCACTTGGTCCTTAAAGTGAGAGTACGTGGTGAGAACAGCTAAGTGCAATCAATCACCTGATGGTGGAGGAGAGCAATATCAGTCTCTTTTTTATTTAATAGAGGCATGTTTATTTATTTATTTATTTGTTTGTTTGTTTGTTTATACATGCACTGGGTACAGTCAGAAGCGCGGGAGGGTGAGAGAATTCACCAGAGCCAGAGCGGGGAGCAGAGCAGGCAGAAGGACCGAAGTACACTGCTGAGGGGAGCAGCGGGCGGCAGGAGAGGTCTGCGCGCCATGTGGGACCCTCCTCTGGTGGCCGGGGAGCAGCCGGGGATCGAACCGGTGCCGCAGAGGCTGCGGGCAGCTTCGCAACCCAGCGCTCAACCTCTACGCCACCAGGGAGGCCCGCAATATCAGTCTCTTATTAGAGTTTTAACTTTATTATTGCAGAAATGTCCCATAGTGTTGGATAAGTCAGTTCTTGGGTACTTCATAATTTTTTGCTACTAAAAATGTATTTTATTTTAACTATATTTTTTAGTTGGTTGTGCTGGGGTAGAGAAATGTTATTGATTTTAAGGATAAGTCGTTTTATCAAAGTATTACCTACACATAAAAAGTATATAAATTGTAAGTGTCCAGCTCAAGAAATGATGACACAGTGGACATACCTGTGCACTCACCTCAGTGTTAGAGAGCAGAGCAATACCAGGACCTGGAAGAGCCCTTAACCTCCTTCTCACAAAGTATCATTATGCCTGGCTTTTGGCCATGAAGATTCTTTTTATCGGTTTTTAAATGTTATATGATGTTTGCTATAGGTTTTGGCATGTAACTTATAAAATTAAGAATTTCCTTTCTATTCCTAGAGTTTTTTCTTTAGTCATAAGTCTGTGTTGAATCTTCAAATTGCTTTTTCTGTGTCTCTTAAGAAAAGCACACTCTCTTTCCCTCTTTTGAGAAAAAGAGCAGGTTATATGGAGAATACCCTGAGAACTCTTCCATGCGGAGACCACTCTTGTAGTCCTGAGACAAGCCCTACATGATCACGGTGCATTCCTTAAAAAAAAAAAAAAAATGGTTTATATCTTATTTTTAGTTTCTGTATCATGTTCATACACTTGTATAACTTGTCTGTGGAAACGATGTGCAAACCAAGTGTGTAAGCTGTTGAGTGGGGGACCTCAGTGGGTCCTCAGTGGGCCCCCCACACCAGGGGACTCTTTGTTGAATGGTCTGTGTACAGACTTCTGACCTGGAAGTCTGGAGCTTTTCTTGACTGTGCACAGTGTGAAGAGAGCGGCCTTTGCAAGTGCGATGATCTTTCAGGAGTGTGACCCAGGGACTTTATTCCAGACATACAAACATGAATTTCTTGCCCTAGGGCTCCTTCTCCACTACTTTGATATCCTGACTGATTGCTCCCTGTGTGCCTCAGTATCTTTCAATCTCCCTGTGATGGCTCTCTGTCTTTGTCTTGGTGCCATTTATCTCTATCACTGCCATTTTCTGTCTAGCTCAGTACCTTTGGGTAGGTCCCCACCCTTCTCTCCTCCTCAGTCTCCCCCTGAGTGTATAGCCTCATGCAAATTGGCCCTGAGGAGCATCTTGTTCAGTCTTTCTTATCTTCTGCTGTGTGACCACTGTGTCTCTGCAGCCACACTCCATCCTGATGAGTGTGGCAGACCCTGGTGGTCCGATGATTTGGACATGACCCGCCATTGGCCCTGGGAGGTGAGCATCCAGATGGAAAATGAACACGTGTGCGGAGGGGCCCTCATTGACCTCAGCTGGGTGGTGACTGCTGCCCACTGCATCCAAGGGTGAGTTTAGCCCACATGTCCAGGGTCTAGAGACCCAGGGCTGCAACAGGCCCAGCCTAGCCTCATTTCCTCTGTGAAACAACATGGGAGTGGGGGAGGTAGTGTGGGGTAAGTGGGAAAGGAGGTCCAGTCATGCTCAAGGTTTCACAGGGGCCAGCGACTGAGCAGCAAAGACTGTCTCAAAAGCAGGGAAATGGGAAAATCCAGGATATCCCCTTGGCTCCCATACACATGAAAACACACATGTGTATCAACACCTACACACCTGCACTGTTTGAGCCAATGTGAATTATGAATGAGACAGTCCTATCTGAGGGCTTGCAGGCAAAGCCAAGCTAGCAGAGCAAATCAGGCAGCCTGTGGCTAGGGCCGAGGGTCCTCGCACCAGGTAGGAGCATAGTCTTGCTGGGAACCTGACATTTGCCTGGTGGGGCTCTCTGTCTCCTGCAGCAACAAAGAATACTCAGTAATGCTTGGCACCTCCAAGCTGAAGCCCAAGGACCCCACCAAGGCCCTCTTGATCCCCGTGAAGGACATCATTATGCACCCCAAGTACTGGGGCCAGACCTTCTTCATGGGTGACATTGCCCTTCTCCTGCTTCACACTCCTGCCATCATCAGCAAGTACGTGCAGCCCATCTGCCTCCCAGAGCCCAACTACATCCTGAAGACTGGCATACAGTGCTGGGTGACTGGCTGGGGCCAGGTTAAACGGCGGTTTTCTGGTGAGTCGGGTGGGATGGGGGTGGGGTTCAATACACAGAGGGTGCATTCCTTTCTTTTCAGGGTCTTGCCTGATGAACCCCCTCATGGTACCTGTCAGGGAACTTGTGGCTGTTGCCTCTTTGGGTGTGTCAGGGTCACTTCTCTTGTGAACTGTTGTCATGGTTTATATCATTGTGCTTGCTGTGGGCGCTCATTCAGTCCTAGCAGTGCCTGGGCTGGGCACGATCATTTGCCTCTTATAGCAGCTTAGAATCATGTTCACAGATTCACTCACTCATTCATTCAGTTGATAAATTGAGCATCTGCCACTTGCCAGGCCATTGGCATTGAGAATACGTGTCCCACTTGCCAGGACTCAACTGAGGCTGGATGTAGCGGTACAGGCTGACAAGGACTAGACTTTGTCAGTGATCTTAAGATTAAACCAGGAGGAATTTGGGAATGAACTCTGGGCAGAGGGTCTGCCTAAAATGCCCAAGGAGGAGCAGGTGTTCATCTGCTAGTGAAGGGCCACAACTAGTACAAAACTCAGAGGCTGGAGAAAAGCAGGGTGGGGTTGGGGGTTTCAATTTGTAAGTGGTTGCATTTGAAACTTTGATTGTGGCCTACTTGGTTCATAAGCATAAACTTCCCAGAAAATGGGTTTCTGAAACAGCCTGAGAGGCCCTGGGGTTTATCAGACGTGGTCTGCACTGCAGAGGGAAGGGCCAAGTGAAGGAGGGCAGGGAGGTGAAGGGGCGTGTCTTGGTAGAATCTTGAGGATGGAGGTCACACCACACTGGGAAGAGGCCAGGGCTGACTGGAGTGAGGAATCAGTTCTCACTCCACTGGGCTCCTCCACAGCCAACTCCACGCTGACCCTAGAGCTGCAGGAGGCCGAGGTTTTTATCATGGACAACAAGAGGTGTGACCGGATTTACCGCAAGAAGTCCCTCATGCCCCGCGTTGTCCCCCTTGTCCTGGGGGACATGGTCTGTGCCACCAATTATGGAGAAAACTTGTGCTCTGTGAGTTTCTGGGAGATTCTGGCAGCTCTCCTTCAGGGTGAGGGGAGGGGAAGCTCCTTGGGAAGTGGTTTGCTTGGTGTCCCTCTTTGGCACCATCACCAGGCAGTGTTTTGCTTGCATCTACCTTCCCCTGTGACTTTGATTTTTTGGCTGATAATCTGGGATGGGATCCCCAGCTGAGGACCTGAAGGAGGACCCCAGGTACTGAAATCCTCAAAGAACCATCCAAACAGAACACAGGGGTGGGCATTCTGGGTCCCCTGGGTCTTGGCTGGGCCTTGAGCCTCCATCATCTCTCTCTCTCTTTGCCCAGGGGGATTCTGGGGGCCCATTGGCTTGCGAAGTTGATGGCAGATGGATTCTGGCTGGGGTATTGTCCTGGGAAAAGGCCTGCGAGAAGGTACAGAATCCAGGCGTGTACTCACGCATCACGAAATACAGCAAGTGGATCAAGACTCAAATAAACAGTGGGGCTCCCTCAGGTCTGCGCACCTCTGCCTGGTTCCTAATTCTGTTCTGGCTGCTGCAGCCCCAGAGGGACCCCTGATCTCCGCCCTCCCTTCTTTCTGCTTGGCCTCTGCTGAATGGCGCCAGATCAAGGTTAGACCACGGTCATGCATGTGTCTGTGTTCAACAAGAGTCAAGGTGGGGAAAGAGTGACTCCTGGGAGACTGGGGCCTGTTTTGGTTCTCCAGTGGGGAGGAATGTGCTGGCTGCCTGGATTTGGATGGACATGAGGAGGAAAGTATGGTCTAGGATTCTGGAATTGGGGACCAGAATAGCAGAGATTAAATTTGTGCAAATGTGAGCTGATTCTGTTCATTTCTGGGTGATTATGGGTATTGGGTGGAAGGAAGGGGAAGGCCTCCTGGAATTAATTTTGCTGGGAGGCCCCCCTAGACTGGGGGCTGATGCTTTTTGCCTGATCGCTACTGCTGGCACATAGGGAAAGGCCTGGGCACCTGCCACCTCGCTTTCCTCATTTTAAAGTAGATGAGGAATCTGTACTCTGTAAATGCAGTGAGGGGGCAGTTGAAACATGCTGTGTAAACTGGTAGTGGCAAGAACCCACATAGTGTGCTCCAGTCAGCTTTCTATTTTTTTAAATGGCATTAAAAAAGAAAAACTTGATTACAAAAGTATTACAAGTTCATCTTTTACATATTTTGTCTTAAAACATTTTGTCTAATTACATCAATATCTGAATATATTCTTGTGATCTACTAAACTAAGTCAAAATTATATCCAGCCTCTCCCCAGAAGTAATCATTAATATCCTTAAATAAAATATCTTGGATTTAAAAAAATAAAGAGGGTCTCATATATATTATTAATAACATACAGTAAAAAAATTATATGCCTTGAAAACCTGTCTCTATCAGCACCTAAACCTATTCATCATTTCACATCACTGCATGTGTGCTGCCTGGACGTAACATATATTATTTACCTGGAACCACTTCAGACAGTTTCTGAATTCCCAGCATTGCAGCTTGAGGCTGGGGGTGGGGGGTGCAGGGAGGATGCACTCTCGGCATTTTCCTAGGGTCCCCCTAGGATGGGCTGAGGGAGGACAGTCAAGGAAACAAATTGAAGAATTTTAAATACAAAGGTTTTAAAATTGTGATTTTATAAAATTTTAGCTTATTTCCTATAGATTTTCCTTGAGTTTATTTTGAATCTTTTATATTTTGTTAATTTGAACATTTAATTCATTATTTGCATTCTTTACTCTTTAATACGTACTTTTTTTTTTTTAAGATTTATATATTTATTTATTTATACAAGCACTGGGTACAGTCAGAAGTGCGGGAGGGTGAGAGAATTCACCAGACCCAGAGCGGGGAACAGAACGGGCAGAAGGACCGAAGTACACTGCTGAGGGGAGCAGCGGGCGGCAGGAGAGGTCTGTGGGCCATATGGGACCCTTGCCGGCAGCGGGGAATCGAACCGGCGCTGCAGAGGCTGCGGGCAGCTTCGCAGCCCAGCGCTCAACCGCTACGCCACCGGGGAGGCCCTTTAATACATACTTTTAAGGTTACAGATCTGCCTTGAATACACACAAGTTTTTTTCAATGCATTGTTCTAATGATTGGTATTTTCTAAATTGTTTGCGGAATGTTTTTCTTTCCTCAAAATACATCAACAAAGTGTATGTGTAGTGTTTTCAAATCATTTGGTTTATTTTACTTACTCTTTTGTTATTAAATCCTTTTCTCATTACATCATGGTAAAAAATGTTATCCGAACTATTTCAGTTTTTAGGAAAGATATTGTAGTTTTATTAGTAGTCTAGTGTGTGGTTTTTATAGATACTCCACCCCTCAAAGACAGAGTTGGAGAAGACCCTTTCACTACAAGTGAAGTTTTTTTCAATTTCTCACATACTGCTGATTTTGCTTTATGTTTGATGTTATTTTATCAGTGAACAGAACTTTATGAGTTCCATATTCATTGTAATTTTTATTTTTCAACACAATTTTTTCTTTTTTTGTCCCAAATCACATTTTCAGAAATTAACATTTCCATTTCTATTTTTGCGCGCATATACTTAATATATTTTTGCCTGTCCTTTTACTTTCAACTGCTTCATGTCACTTTGCTGTATTCACAGTGGCGGTGATAAAGAATTTTATTCTGTTTGTTGATGATGTTTATTTTGTTTTATTGATTGATTGTTCCTGTAAGGTATTATTTTCCGCAAAGGCAGAAGAATAGACAGGGCTTTTCTTCTCTGGATTTTCTTTCTCCTCTCTCTTTCCCGCTGATGAAATCTGATGGTAGGGGTGAGCATTTCCTTGATTTTCTGCCATGTAGCCCTAAAAATAGTTTGTTTGGCTTGTTTTTGAATTTCAAACAGGATGTACCTTTTTTTGTCTGACTTTTGCTCAACAGAATGTCTTTGAGATTCACTGTGTCTCCTCGTTGAGTCCTGTGCCTTCGCCCCACCTTGACGGCAGTTGGGTGGTTTCACCCTGGGGCTCTGCCCAGCAGTGCACCTGAATACAATCCCTTGTTTGCTGCTGTGCACACCAACAGGAGTGGAACTGCAGGCACATTGTCTGCTTTACCACATGATTCCAGTTTTCACATTGGGGGCCCCTGTCCACTCAGTTCCAGCAGTGTGTGCTCCTCACTACCCCATGCTCTCCACAACCCTGGCAGTGGGGTGGGGCAGGAGTGAGCCAACCTCATGGAGAAGCCTGCAGCCTTGCAGAGGAGTCTGCGTGGAGTGGTGGGGAGAGTTCCCAAGATGTCATTTATTCTGATGATTCACGAAGACCCAGGCAAGCTGCTGCTTCTCAGGAAGCTGCCTCCTCAGACCAGAACAGGTGGTCTCTTGAAAATTCAGAACCTGTGTGAAAAAGGAAAATGCTAGTTCTGAAACGGGCAAACCTAGGGGAAAAGTGATGACTGGTTGGTGGTGTCTCACCAGTGGTTAAGTTGCTGTCTCCTACCACAGGCAGTGTCTTCTGAGAAGAGACCAGGTCCAAGCCAAAGCTGCACGTGGCAAGCAGGCAGCTTCTCCACCTACCATACACCAGAGGCTTAAGGGCTGAAATCCCAACTCGGCTCCTATTTCCCATCACCCCCTGTTCAGGCCATCAGGGGGTGGAATCTGGAAAGCTCCACCTTCTACCATCAAGTTGGTGATGAGTGCCACCCACTGGCTGGGAGGCTGCTCCTCACTGTTATCTTATTGTACCAGCTTAATCACTTGGGGGAGCAAGTAGCCAACCCCCTCTTGGGGGGGTCAATCACGAGGGCTTCATAAAGGAGCTTGTACGAGGGGAGCCTCACAAGCCTGGCACCCAGCACTGTCACAGGCCATATACCTGGCACTCACAGACTCAGAGTTGGGCATGGGGGGGGCACCATCAAGGCCAAAAGTGGCACCCGGGAGGCACTGTCACAGGCCAGATCCCAGGTGTTGTCACAGCTTCAGGCACCAGGAGCTCCATTACAGGGGGGAGCCTGGTGGCAGCACCACAGTGTGGCCCTAGTGGGGCATCTCCATGACCACACTGTCTCATTCCCAGGCTCCCGTTGGTGTCCCAGCTGGGTGAAACCCCAACCCTAGGTCAGAGACTCACTCCTCTGTTACCCTGAATAAGCAAATCTCATGTTCTAGAATTCTCGAATAGCAGTGATGCCCTGCCCCACCCCCACCTTCTATTATGAGAACCATTGAGGGCTGGGCACCTGTTTGCCATGGCATGTGGGTCAGGAGATCTACAGGGCCCTCCATTTGCTTCTGCCAGGCTTACAGATGTTTTCTATGTTGATGGTAGGCCTTCAGGGACATGGGGAAAGGCAGAAGGGGTTTGTTTGTGTGGTGTCAGCTGGCATGTCTGAAGAATCTCCATTTCTCCATATCCTGATGGGCACATCTGTATCTGACTTAATGGTGCACCAAACCTGAGGACCCAGATGGCGTGCAGGCAGTTTAACTTTGCTGGGTGACCATGAGGGAGTAAACTCATTAGAAAACTGGGGAACAAACCAACACCCATGGAACAGATAAGTTTGTTTGGGAGGCATAATCTAGGAGAACCAGGACTTGTGATGAGGATGGTGTGATGTGTGAGTGATCACTTAGTCTACATAAGGCACTGCTCGGACGCCATCTGAGAGGTGGGCTCCACCAATAGCCCCATTCACAATAGGAAACCAAACCACACTGGAGCAAGGCTTCAACACCAGTTTCAATAGACTCCTTATGGGTGAAAAGTTTGGGGCTTCAGAAGATCTCTGGGGTCCCACCCTAACCGATCACATGTAATCTTGTGGTGGCAGCCCTGGCTCGGGTCACCTGCCGACTGCCCATTCTTCTGCTTGACAGAAGACATGTTGGCATGGCATCTGTGAGCAGGGATGTGTCTCCTAACTCAGGGACTTTCTTCTTTCTCCTCATTGTGAGACTCCCCTTCCTGGGGAGCAGAGTAGGAGGCTCCCGCAGGCTTTGTGTCTCTGATTGCCTTTTTCGGGCAGTGGGAAAAGCCCCTCCTCACATGTGCATGGCAGCTGCTCTTGTGATGGCTGGAAGATGGCTTTCTCTGCTTCAGCGGTCTGCTGTGTGCAGGCTCCAAAGCCTGCACTTTGCTACCTGAGCATGTGCATGGGACTGACAGCCCCATTCTACTTCTTTCCTTAGAGACCTGGTTCAGGGGCTGCGGTCAGACCAACCTGGCCTGCAAGATGGTTAAGGGGAAGCTGGAGGAGGTAGGCAAGTGGCCATGGCAGGTGAGCATCCTATTCATGGGCGTGTACATTTGCAGCGGCACCCTCATCCACCTGCAGTGGGTCCTCACGGCTGCGCACTGTTTACAGAGGTCAGTGGGGATGGCTCATGAGCTCCAGGTACTTTCCTTTCTGGCTTGGGACATCCTGGGATCTGGGACCAGGGGCCTGGCTGAATGATCCTATGGTCAGTCCGTGTCTCTCCAACCATTATGGTCTCATTGTTGGTGATGTGCCTCCTACCCATGGTCCTGCAGATCCAAGGACCCCCGAATGTATTCTGTAAATGCGGGGATCGAAAACCTATCAGAAAATGTCACTCAGCTCCAGCTTAGTCGCATCGTGATTCATGAGGACTTCAGCAACGTCATATCCCAGGACATCGCCCTCTTGAAGCTCAAAGACGACATCTCCTGGTCCCCTCTTATCCAGCCTGTCTGCCTACCCAACCAGAAACTCAAGCCATCTATTGGAACCATGTGCTGGGTAATTGGGTGGGGACATGTAAATACTAGAGGTGAGTGAAAGCAGGCAGAGGTCCCCAGACACCTGTGTCTTCTGAATACAATGCCCCCAGCGGCTCATTCATTTGTTCCTTCACTCATTCCCTCCCTCTGTCAACCCACATGCCCTTCCATGTGCTGCACAAGTCTTGGCTGCCATTGACAGCAAGATGTACACAATGCCCTAGTATAAAAGACATGGGCCATGCAAGGACCTCAGTTCCCAAAGTTAAGCTCAATCTAATGCCAAGCCCTTGCAGTGCAGCATGGCAGGAAATTAATCCTTGGCTATTAATGAGGCTCTCTATCTGCTGGTGGCACAAGTATCTCAGGAGATACTGAGGCACTGGGCATTTATCATAGACACTTGTAACTTTGAGACCCCAATGATTCCTGGAGATTTGACACCTTGGGGGCCACCCTGGGGTTCTAGAATCTAAGAGCCTTGTGGGGACTTGCCTTCCAGGGGGGGGGTGGCCCATTTCAGGGTCTTGCCACTTGCCTCAACGACCTTCAAGTTTATGGACCCAAGTTATTAGGGTGATCTTCCTTGTCCTCTTTCAGCTCCTGGGGAGACTTCTGCTTAGTCTTTTGAATGCTCTTGGGCTATTTCAAAAGGCAGCCTGTGGGCTGAACCTTTACAAGTGACCACCTCGGGAAGGGGCCCTACCTCCCATATTAGCTAATGTAGACAACTCCAAGATGGGACGTGCCGAAGAACTGCAGGGATGACGAGGCAGGATTGGTCTCTTTCCAGACACCACAAAGGCCCCCCAAAGCCTTCAGGAGATGGCTGTCAAGATTGTAAACAATGAAGTCTGCAATAAAAAGTACCAGTTCCTCTTCTTAAAGGACCAAAAGAAGTTCATCGGGCAGGACGTACTGTGCGCCACTGCTTACTGGGGCCTGGATTCATGTCAGGTACGGAGTATGTGGACAGGACAGAGGGCCTTTTGGTGCCTTTCGAATGGCACCGGGAAAGCTTGGGAAACTTGCCTTTCCCTGCCCTTCTGTTTCCCAGTCTGTAAAATTTTGTTTCTGTCCACAGTGACGGTAAGTCTGGCAATACTTTCGGGTCATTTGAATACTTCTGAACATTAGTCACATGCCCAGATCTGAGTCGGTTGCTGGTGCACCCAGTTTTGCGTAAATGACAGCATTTTATAAGCATGTTTCTGACTCTCCCATCTTCTATTCAACCTTGTTTTTGAGATTTTTTCCATATTGATTATGTAGCTGTAATTCATTAACAGCTCTATCTACAATAGTCTTTTTGTGAATACGACCTGATTAACCCCTCTTCTTGCTTGTAAATATTGAGGTAGTTTCCAGTTTTCTCTTATCACATACTCTGCTGTTACTAGTATTCTTACACACATTTCCCTGTTTACACATTCCAGAATTTCTAGACAGGGTATATTCTGCTAGGCACTTGAGGCTCCTAGGCTTGTACATACCTTCATCTTTAATAGTACTTGCCAAATTGTTTCCCAAAGTTGTTCTTTTAACCTATATTCTTTTTTTTGTTGTTGTTGTTGTTGTTGTTGTTTGTACATGCACTGGGTACAGTCAGAAGCGCGGGAGGGTGAGAGAATTCACCAGAGCCAGAGCGGGGAGCAGAGCAGGCAGAGGGACCGAAGTACACTGCTGAGGGGAGCAGCGGGCGGCAGGAGAGGTCTGCGCGCCATGCGGGACCCTCCTCTGGCGGCCGGGGAGCAGCCGGGGATCGAACCGGTGCTGCAGAGGCTGCGGGCAGCTTCGCAACCCAGCGCTCAACCGCAGCGCCACCGGGGAGGCCCCTTAACCTATATTCTTAAGGTAGTGTTTGAGAATTCTGTTGCTCCATGTCTTTGCCAGCTTTGATACTGTCATACTATAAAATGTTTGCCATTCTGATGCTTGAGAAACAGAAATAGCACTACCTTGTGATTTTTTTTTTTTTTTAAACCCAACCAGTGCTACAGAGGCTGTGTGGGCAGCTTCACAGCCCGGCTCTGTCTCTGGTGAATCCTCTCACCCTCCTGTGCATCTGGCCTATACCCCGGTTCTTGTATAAATAAATACATCTTTTAAAAAAATCTTTGTTGGAACATATTACCAATATTTTCTTCTATATATTTTATTGTTGCAGGTCTTATGTCTAAATCTTTAATCCATTTGGAATTTGTTTTTGTTTATAGAGCTGGAAAGTGATTCAACTCCATTCTCTTATGTGTGGTCTTCCAGTTTTCCTGACACTATTCATTATAAAGAGACTGTTCCTTCCCTGTTGTATGGTGGTTGTGGCTTTATCATAGTTTAGGAACGGATATGTATGTGGATTTATTTCTGGGCATTTGATTTGGTTCCATTGATTCATATAGCTATTTTTGTGCCATTACCATGTTGTTTTTATGGTAAAGTTTGAAGTCAGGTAACATGATGCCTTTGTTTCTCTCTTTTATTGTCAGGATTGCTTTTGCTATTCAAGGTCATTTGTGGTTTATAGAAATTTCAATATATTTTGGCCAATTTCTTTGAAAAATATTGCTGGTGTCTTGATGGGGATTGTGTTAAACGTGTACATAATTTTAGGCAGGAGAGTCATTTTGTTTATATTGATTCTCCCCCTCCATAAGCATGGGGTGCCCTTTCATCTCCTTATGTCACTAGGTCCTTTAATAATGTCTTATAGTTCTCATGATATAGGTCCTTAGTTAGGTTAATTCTCTTTGAGGCAATTATAAATGGAGTTTTTGATTTTTTTTTAAAGATTTATTTATTTATGCATACAAGAGCTGGGTTACAGGCCAGAGATGCGGGGGGTGCGAGGTTCCACCAGAGACAGAGCGGGGAACAGAACAGGCAGACTGACGAAATACACTGCTGAGGGGTGCAGTGGGTGAGACAGGAGAGGTCTGCTGCACCATGTGGGTTTCTCCCCGGCAGGCCAGGATTGAACCCGCACAGCAGAGACTGCGGACAGCTTCACAGTGCGCCGCAGGGAGGCCCTGAGGTAGGTATCCCCGTTTAGTTTAGAGTTTTTGTCATAAATGGGCCTGAATCTTCTCAAATGCTTTGCAACCCCTTTCAATGACGGTTGTTCCTGCTGTGTGCAGTAGCTCCCTGTTTTTCTGTCGGGGTTATTGACTTTGTTCTGCTGTCATCTAGTTGTGATTATATGGAGGGGGTGAGCCCACCATTGTCACTCTGCCACCATATTGCCAGACTCTCATAAATCAAATTTAGGGGCTAACTTCTTGAGTTGAATACCTAATACTTTATTTTTTGTCTTTTTTTTCTTTGCTGATACAAGTTTTTTTTTTTTTATACAAGGGTTTTTTTTTTTCTATGATTTATTTATGCAAGAACCGGGATACAGGCGCGCAGACCTCTCCTGCCGCCCGCTGCTCCCCTCAGCAGTGTGTTTCGATACTTCTGCCTGCTCTGCGCCCCACTCTGGCCCTGGTGAATTCTCTCACCCTCCTGTACTTCTGACTGTACCCAATGCTTGTATTAAATAATAAAATAAATAAATAAATAAATCTTAAAAAAAAAAGAACCGGGGTACATCCTCCTGGGGTGCGTGGGAGGATGAGAGTATTCACCAGAGACAGAGTGGGGAACAGAACAGGCAGACTGACTGAAATACACTGCTGAGGGGAGCAGCAGGTGAGACAGGAGAGGTCTGCTTCTCGCCAGCCGGCTGGGATCGAACTGGCACTGCAGAGGCTGTGGACAGCTTCACAATGCTGCGCTCAATCTCCTGCGCCACCAGGGAGGCCCCGTGCTGATACAAGTATTTAAGGCTACACATTTCTCTCTAAATATTGCTTTAGCTTAGTGCCACACATTTTGATATGTATCATTTTTATCAGTCTAGTTTTAAATATTTACATAATCTCATTTTTATTTCATATTTACCATTATTTAGATTTTTTTTTCACATTTCCAAATACATGTTTGTTTTCATTATTGATTTCTAACTCAGTTTCCCGTTAGTCACAAACTTAGTTCTACAGTAACACTAGTTGTATGGTATATGTTGAGACATGTTTGATGGCCTATAATGTAGTTAATTTTTTAAATGTTTATTTCATTATTTTCTGTTTCTAGTCGTCTTTCTTCTGCTTTCCTTCAGAGTGATTTGGTTTTAATTTTCAGTCTTCTTGAAAAAAAAAAAGATTTACTCTTTCCAGGTTTGTGTTTGAACTATTTAAAGCCATGAAATCATCTTTTAGTTAAGTTTTGGATTCATCTCTTAAATTTAGACTGTTGTGGTTCCATTGTTATCTTATTTTAAAATACTATGTTTTGTGATCTGAAAGTAAATGTACACATTTTCTTATAAAAAAAGTAATACATACATGAAAAAATTAGAAAATGAGACTTTCCTATAATCAAACTACCTAGAAGCTTCCACTCTAAGTTGTCTCATTTATACCACTAACATTTCTTTCTATACATATTTAAACCATTTTAGGTTTTTTTCTGGTTTTGACTTTTAACAAAAAATTATAATTTTATCCATCTTTTAAATTTTCACTTGAAATATATTTGGGATGCTTTCTTTGTGAATATAAATTTATTCCATTCCCTTTAACTGCTGGATAATGATTCTTTCATATGACTATGTCATAATTTATCTAACCATTCTCCAATTGATAGCGATTTTAGCTCATTTCAGTATTTTCTTACCATTTTCATATATCTTTTCACATTTGTTCAGGTATTTCTCTAGATTGCATTTTTAGAAGAATAATTACAAGATCGTTGTATGCCTATTTAGAATTTTAATGGATATCAATAAATTAGCATCCTCAAAGATGTGGTCCCATTTGTGTTAATACCAACAGTAGACGAGGGTCTTATTTTCCACATCAGCAGCATTAGGTGTTATTTTTTGTTCTAACTTTTGACACACTAAAGCTTTAATTTTTGTTTTGGTTTCATGAAATTGAGCTATTTTATAACTTACTTGTGTAATGGAATATTTAATAGGAAGTTTCAAGGAAGTCATCAGAATACACTTTGAAAGGTTCGGCGCGGTAAAGAACAGCCAGGCCAAGCTTCCTTGGGGGAAGGGAAAGTTTATTGCTCCCGGGCGGACCTCACAGACCCAAGGTGGGGGTCAGTGGAGTCACGCACGTTGTTAGGGGGAAGCAGAATTTTATAGGGTGAGGCGAGGTCAGGTGGGCTCGTTCAGCGGGAAAAGTTTGTAGGGCGCGAAAAGGTTCGTGGGGCAGGTAGGGGGTTCTTTGTCTGAGAAGAGACTCGTGGGGGGGAGGGGGGAGGCGCACCGCCTGAATCCTCCAGGCAGGTATCCGCATTCCTGCCCCCAGGGGGGCTTCCTGGTTGGCTCCTGCATTCCGGCCCCCTGCAAGGACCTTTCACACTTGGTACCAGAATTCAAAGAGAATTGTGTGACTGATAATCTACTACACTTGGTACTGAAGGGTAAGGAGGGTGGAGCAGGAGGTAATTTTGTGAGGAAGATTTCTCCGGAGAGATTCTCCTGTGCTCTCACCCAGCCCTTCTAACAGGATGGACTGAGGGTATCCTCGAGTCTCCCAGAAGGAATTTTAGCAGGATGCGTGCCTCTCCAGGGGAGAGACTGCAGTAAATCTTCCCCAGGCCTAGATAGCAGGAAGTGCCGGTGAGATAAGCCAGCATTCCTGCCTCCTCGCTCTCCTGCTTTAACCTTGCAGACTCAGCATAAAGCCATAGCAGGATGGGGTAGGAGTGGGGAACTAAAGGGAGGGGTGGGGAGAGAACAGACCTGGCTTCCTCCTTCCCGGGCCTCCAGTGCCAAACCCCTAGATGGCAGTGGGGATATTTTTTTTTTTAAATGAAATTTAGCCTTGTGATTACTGCATGGAAATAGATATTCTGATTTCTGAACTGAGATGTTTATGTGACAGTGTAATTGTAGTGATTATGATTACATTAATCACAGTGAGCAAAACATTCTGGTTTTGTCCAAGTTTATATGTAGTCTCAGGGAAAGAACTCACCTTTTAAATAAATTTTGAAGGGACAAGGGAAGTTCAAATAGTAGTTCAATGTACCATTTATACTTTTCCCTCTCCTTTGCCCATATTTTTCTATTAAAAGGACTTGTTTCTATTGATTTCTAAAAAATTGGAATATTATATGCTATAGTAATTAGTAGTAAAAGAGCATAGTGTGTTTTTAAATTTAATTTCAAGTGGTTCATTATAGTACAGAAACTCCTCTTATCCCTGAGGGATCTATTCCAAGACTCCCAGTGGATATCTGAAATCATGTATAGGGCCAAGACCTGTATGTTCTGTTTTCCCCTATACATATGAACCTATGATACAGATTGATTTATAAATTAGGCACAGTAAGATTTACAACAAAAACTACTAATAAAATAGAACAATTGTAACAACATATATACCAAAATAACAATTATGTGATGTGGTCTCTCCTCAAAATATCTTATTATACATAATGATTTGGGACCTTAGTTGACCTCAGGTAACTGAAACCATGGAAAACAAGGAACCAAGGTTAAGGGGGACTATACGCGCGCACACACACACACACACACACACACACACACGGACACACTTAATTGTTGAACAACATGGAAGTTGGGGTGAAGACTCCACACACAGTCAAAAATGTGTGTATAAGTTTTGATGCCTACAAAAGTAACTACTGTTATCTCCTGGGAACTTCAGGAGATTGGTTTCAGGACCCTCCTATCCCCTTTCCCCCAAAGGTACCAAAATTTAAGGATGCTCAAATCCCATATAGTTAGCCCTCCATCTCCGTGGGCTCCTATGTGGATTCCGGTATGTACTTTTTATTGGTTTTTGGTATGTATTTACTTTGTAATAAGCAAATTCCCTGGATCTAGTTGATTCTCTTGATTTTAGGAATGATAAATTTGCCTTCATCTTTTCAACATCTGGGATTGGTTGAATCTTGTATGTACAGAGCCCTCTGATAGAAAAAAATTCACATGCACAGTTCAAACTGTTGTTCAAAGGTCAACTGTACACATACATATTGATGGAGAGAATATAAAACAAATATGGTAAAATATTAATAATTGGTGGATCTGGGTAAAATTACAACACTTTTTTTTTATAGATTTATTTATTTATACATACAAGAGCTGGGGTACAGGCCAGAGATGTGGGGGTGAGAGGATTCACTAGAGACAGAGTGGGGAACAGAACAGGCATAATGACTGAAATACCCTGCTGAGGGGAGCAGCGGGCCAGTCAGGAGAGGTCTGCTGCGCCATATGGGTAGCTCCCTGGCTGGGGATCGAACTCGTGCTGCAGAGGCTGTGGACTGCTTCATAGTGCGGTGCTTAACTCCTTGAGCCACTAGGGAGGCCCCAAAATCACAACACTTTTAACTTGTCTGTAAGTCTGCAATTATCTCAAAGTAAAAGTCACCCCCAAAACTTTGGGAACTGAAGTTCTAACCCTTTGTAAACAGCTTTACAATATTTTACCTGCTTGTCCATCATTTACCTTTCCTTGGTATGGGTTTTTCCCCCCAGTTATTTAAAAATTTGATGTGTTCACATTTATCATTATTTCCCTTGTGCTTGTAGTTTTTGTGCAGTGCTTAGAAGTACCTTCCCTACCCCCAAATTATAAAATTATTTACTCATACATGTTGTTAATTGTTTTCTTCAAATGCTTTAATTTTGATTCATTTGTAAGGTTGAGAAAGGGAATCAAATTTAATTTTTTCCAAATATTTTTCTCCAAATGTAACCAGTTATATAAAAATTCTTTTATTGAATACTTATGCTTTTTTTGGCAGTGAATTAGAAATGTCCTCTTTTTTATTTTCTGCATTCCCATCTTATTCTGGTTTGTTTCTGTCACTTGCTGTCTCATTCCTGTGCCATCACCACTCTGTTGAAATTATTGTAGTTTTGTAAATTTTTTTTATATGTGGTAAGGCAGGTTCTCTTCCTTATTCAGTTACTTTTAAATAATTTACCTGGCTGGTCTCCCATGTTCATTCTAATCAAACAATTTTAGTATAATGCCAAAAACAAAACTATGTGGGAATTTTGGTGGAAATTGATAGATTAATTTGGGGGAAATAGACTATTTTGCTCTATTTCTTTAGGTCCCCAGAGCAGACATTTTTTCCACATAATTGGTATAAGCTGCTGTTTAATTTTATTCCTCAGTGCTTTATGTCATTACTGTAAGCAGTATGTTTTCTTTCATTGTATTTTTAAAAAAGATTTATTATTCATTTATACAAGAACCAGGGTATAGGTCAGATGTGCGGGAGGGTGAGAGGATTCACCAGAGACAGAGCGGGTAACAGAACAGGAAGATTGACTGAATACACTGCTGAGGGGAGCAGCGGGCACAACAGGAGAGGTCTGTTCACCATGTGGGACCCTCTCTGGCTGGCAGGGATTGAACCGGCACTGCAGAGGCCGCTGACAGCTTCACAGAGAGGCATTCAACCGCCTGGCCACCAGGAGAGGCCCCTTTCATTATATTTTGTGTTAGTATTTTTTATTGGTTTTTGGTGTGTATTTACTTTGCAATAAGCAACTTTCCTGGATCTAGTTGATTCACTTAATTTTAGGAATGATAAATTTGCCTTCATCTTTTCAACATGTATGCCTCTTACTTCTCTCTCCGTCTTTCGCAGTGTCTGGAGCTAGATTCCAAAACAACTACTCTGTCTTCCAGCAGACACTGTGTCATTTTGTTTTAGGTGTGTTTCTTCTAGACACCATTAAGCTGGAAGCTATTTTTTCCCCCAACACATCTGCGAGCCTGTCCTTTAATCCATTTACCAAGAAGAATGTTTCTTTTTGTTCCCCCGCCTTACATTTTGGTTTGATTTCTTGCCCCACCACTTTTCCTCTGTAGTAGTTTAGAAGTTGTCATATCTGTTTCCTTCTACTGCCAGTCACCTTATATTTTCCACATATTTAAACTTGAATTAAAAACAGTGGACTTGGGCCTCCCTGATGGTGCAGCGGTTGAGCGCTGGGCTGCGAAGCTGCTCGCAGCCTCTTGCAGCAACGGTTCGATCCCTGGCCGCCGGCGAGGGTCCCACATGGCGCGCAGACCTCTCCTGCCGCCCGCTGCTCCCCTCAGCAGTGTACTTCGTCAGTCTGCCTGCTCTGCTCTCCCCTCTGGCTCTGGTGAATTCTCTCACCCTCCCGCGCTTCTGACTGTACCCAGTGCTTGTGTAAATAAATAAATAAATTAAATAAATAAATAAATAAATAAATCTTTAAAAAACAAAAACCAAAACCAGTGGACTTGTAGCTTCTACCTTAGCACGACCAGAACCTTCTTTCATTTTCACTTTTTCAGTGGATTTTTTTGGGCTGAGCTTCATGGAAGTACTTCTACCTCATCATGAAACATGTCATGTCGGGAAGAGCCATTCCTTTCTGTATCACTGTGGCATTTCAGGAACGAGTGTCATAAGACATGTCTTCTTCAGCTTCTAAGATTCCCTGTGCCCTGACTCTGTGCAGAGTCAGTTCCATCTCTCCCGCGTGCCAGGACCATCCCTTCCTGGTCATGGTGTGCTTTTGTTTCACTCATCTGTTGGCTTCAGATTTTTACTGTCTTTTTTTAGAACATGTTTAATTTATGCATTTGTCCAACAGACGCCCTGTGCTGGGTCTTGGACTCTACCCAGGATGGGTACACTGCCCAGGAAAGGGGCACACTGCAGGCAGAAAACAACAAACACAGAGGTGGTGTGGATTGTGCTCCATAGATCACATGCTTGTCTAGACCAGCAGCAGATTATAGAATAAAGACTGTATTTCACTTGAAAAATATTGGTCCACGTTCTGGAACATTCATTCGGAGTAAGGTAACTTATCTGTTCCTTAAACGTTAGGTAGAAGTTGCCTGTGAAACTAGCTAGGCCTGTTTTCCTTTAAGGGGTTGATCTTGGGCAATATTTTAAGTTTTATTTCCCTCGGTTGTTGGGCTTAGATGGTTTGCATTTTCTTCGAAATTAGTCATTTCATCCAGAATATAAATCCACAAAAAGGAAGTTATAAACATTCTTCAGATTCTGAGAAAGTATATTTTCCTTGCATGTGGTTCTTAGTCCTTTTTCTACTTATACCATTAAATCTTTGCATTTTCCTTTTCTTCTGTTTTTCTTGGTAGGACAAGGTGCTTATCTATTTTTGTTGTTTTTTAAAGAACGAACTGTGGACTTCTTTTTTCAAGTCTGTGATTTTCTGCTTTCTAATGCATGAATTTTCCCCTTTTTGTCTTTATTAATTCCTTCTCCAGTGTCCTGAGCTGAATATGCAGTAATAAATAATTAATGACGATAACAAAAATTTATTTTCATTTTATCTTCTTTAATATTAAAAGGGTATGATCAGGGATACTTATTTTTTCTGCACTCTAATCATAGATAATTGTTTTTACTTTAGCATTTTTGAAAGTTAATTTTTCCCCCCATTGATGGATTGTTTCACACTTTGTTATTGGATTCTGGTTTTATTTCACTGTGGTATGAGAATGCCCATGTATATGATCTCTCTCTCCTTTTTTTCTCTGGGATCTAGTTAATCATATTTCTCAGGTAAGAGTCCTCACTCTGTCATCACTAGCTTGATTATCACTGCCTTAACTTCTCTCCATCATCTTCCCCCAAAAAGGCTCCTACCCTAATCTGTTTAATAGACATCATTAAAGATGATGTATTGTTGCTATATGATCATTTAATTTGCATAAAGACGATGCTACACATCCCCTCCTGTATTTGTTTATTGAGGAGTCTCAATTTGTTAGAGAATCCACATTGATTTTATTCCTTCAGGTCATTGCTCCCACATACCTTATATCAAGTTTTTCTACCTCCTCCAAACATCATTTTGGGCAGCATCCATAATTTTTAGTTGCTTTCAGTTATTACATGCCTGTCTTACTATAAGGTTCGATTTAAAAATTGATTTGCTTTAAACCTGACCAAAGCCTACCCATCTCCCTCCTCCTGTGCTTCTGGGGACTGGGGAGTTCTGCCTCTCGAGTGTCTTTCTCTGTCTTAATTTTCAGGATTCCCCTAGATGTGCTAAGTGTTGACCTCTAGTTGGTTTTATTTTATTATTTTTTTAAAGATTTATTTATTTTTGCATTCAAGAGCTGGGGTACAGACCAGAGGTGTGGAGGGTGAGAGGATTCACCAGAGACAGAATGGGGAACAGAGCAGGCAGATTGCCCGAAGTACACTGCTGAGGGGAGCAGCGGGCAAGACAGGAGAGGTCTGCCGTGCCATGTGGGCAGCTCCCTGGCTGGCTGGGGATTGAACTCGTGCTGCAGTGGCTGCGGACTTCTTCATAGGTTGTGTCTTAACTGCTTGTGCCACCAGGGAGGCCCTCTAGTTGGTTTTAGACAGCAAAGGCCTTGTCAAAATTCTTCATCTGTCTTCAGTGAGATTCTGTGTCCTTCATTGAACAGAGAGCCTCAGTTTTGCTACAAGTAAGCCCCTTCAGATTTGTCGATCTTGAGTATTATTTTAAAACAGCTGCTTCATCCTAAGTCATAAAGTCCCAACACCACATGTTTTTAATTAGCTTTTACCTTCTTAACTCTTGACATTTATCTTGCGGAGTGTTGTGATAGCAGCGTACACCTTCGTTTTCTTTGTCTTTCCTTCACCATCTATTGCAGGGACCTCCTTCCCCACAGACACAACACTGAGGAAGGTCTCCTCACGTGCGGCGTGGCCTTGGTTCTCCACGGCGCCACTGGTCTGTTTTTCTCTCTGCGCCACTACCACTCTTTCTATAATTATAGCTCTGAAATATCCCTCGCTCTCTCTTAACTTCTGGTGGGTCAGATTCGCCCCTAGCCTGACCAGTCTGTTCTTTCTCGAAACTGCCACAGAATTCGTGGCTATCCTTCCATATCAGCTTTAGAATCAGATTGTCAAGGTCCTGAAAAGTCTCGCTGGTGTTTTATTTGACATTGCTTGAACTTTAGAGATGAATGTAAGGAGAATGGACATTTTATAATTTTTAAATTATTTTTACTCTATTGAATTGACACAAAAGAATATAAAATATGTATGGAGCATTAAAAATATAAAATATGTATGTCCCCACCACCCAGCCTATGAAATAACATGTTACCAGAAACCTCGAAGCTTCCTGTGCTGGTCCCCAAATCTCGAGCCACAGTCTCTGCTTCTGTGCTCTGGCATTTGCTGATGCTGTCTCTTCCCTGTGTGCAGGGTGATATTTTATTAAGAGGGAGGACTTGTTTTCTAGGGTGTTTTCTGTAGGGCCCTTCTGAGCCATGGCTCAAAAATGGGTTCCCTCAGACAAAGTCCATATTTGTTTCTGCCAGATACCCGAGTGTATGACCACCCCAAGACCACTTCACATGTTAGCTCTGGCTCAAGTCAAGCGGACGCTGAGGGGTCCTGTTTGCAGTTTTTTCTCACCAGAAGGTGTGGTCCTCTTTGGAAGTGTAGCTTTTTCCAGGTTTCCTCTTAGGCCCCACTTGGTGGCCAAGCCCTGGGTTTTGGGCTGTGAAGACCAAAGCTGCATTTCACTGAATTTGGCAAATGCTTTTGGGGCAAAGCTGACTTCTGGGCTCTGTCGCCCACTCTCCCTTGGGCTTTGGGCTCTGAGGATCACCCAAGCATTTAATTACAATCACAAACAATCTCACCTATTTGGTTCTCTTTTCGGCAAGGCTGAATCTATTCTGTGCTACAGAATGCCAAATTCTGAGAATGGACTTTTTTTTCATAGTTTTATGTTGCCTCATCTGTGAACAATAAGTAGATATGCTTTAATAGAGTATGTTCTTAGGTGTAGATCCTTTCCTGTTAAGTGTCTTACGGTCTCTTCATTAGATTATGTCCTGTAAATCTTGATTGGCCCCATATTTAAAAATACATATCAGAGGTTGAGATTGTGTGTGAGTGAGCTGTTTTACTGATTTATAAAATCTTTTAACAATACAGAAGGTAAAGAAAGATTTTTAGAAAACCATAAGAAACTGGCATTAGCAGGAATGACAATGATTACCCTTTAATGTCTGTTGTTGTAAACATTATTCTTATACATGTACCTGCTTTGCACAAAAAGTGGGGTCTGCTGTGCATTTCAAGTAGCTCTCCCTGCAAGCAGGATTGAAGAGGGTCAAGGGCAACAGCTTGGAGGTCCACCGGGATTTAAGGGCAGCAGAAGAGGAGGCCTGAGAGTTATGGTCTGAGAGTCAGCAGAGGCCAGTGTTGTCCGGGGCTTGGCCTCCCTCCCACCCCATCCCTGTACAACTTCTGGGTCCTCAGAGCAGGACACATGGTGGGGACAGCACAGGTCTAAGGCAGCTGTGGTAAGGATTTGGCCGGGAAGGCTTGCAGGGAGCCCTTCCTGTTCCCTCCCTTATGCATTCCTTCTTCCCCTCCACAGGATAACTCTGGCAGCCCTCTTGTCTGCCAAATGAACAAGACCTGGATTCAGATGGGGGTGGTGAGCTGGAGCTTTGGCTGCACCAAAAGCCGCTTCCTAGGCATCTACACCAGCACCTCCTACTTCACCCCGTGGATCAAGAGGCAGGTCAAGGAAATGAAGTTCACCAGTAGGGCCACCTCTGCCTTCCTGAGCCCAGTCTTCCTCACTGGCTACATTCTGCTGGTCTCCTTGGGCTCCCTGTGGCTTTTGTGAGCAGTGTTTCCAGTGTGGTCGGTCTCTGCTGTCTGCCCTCAGGAGAAGACTGGGAGGAGGAGCACAGGCCAGCAGGGCACAGTGATCTTGGGGGAGGGTCCCAGAGCCACTGCTTTCTCAGTTCAATGAAGATGCCTTTGAACGCTGCATCACTGAAGTCATCATCTTTCTTCTTGACTTCGGCCAGAGCCTTTTGGAACCTCCCCCAGACCAAGAGGCCTTCCTAACCATCCCACTTGTGCTCCCCCTCTCGCTCCACTGTCCTCTTCTGCTGGTTATGGGGTTGGACTCTGCCCCAGTCTCCGCTTAGTCTGGCAGCACACCAGCAAGGCCAGGTCCTGTGCCCTACCCTGGGTCTTGACAACAGTTTCCTTCAACAGTTTCTGTGAGAGCTGGCCTCTTCCTAGGAAACTCAGTGGCCACAAGTGCACTTGTGGGCCTTGTTCCAGAACCCGTGGGGCTCTCCCAATCTCCCTAAGGTTCTACAAAACCCATGGATCTTCCTCCCTACCAGGAGGATTATTGTAGGGCAGAGTGACCTCGAGTGCCTCAGGACCTCAAGGACAGGCTGAGTAAACTAGTCAGAGGGCAGAGCCCTAACCCCTCTACCATGTGCACCTCAGGTGCAAAGCAGCTAGCCACCCTTGCCCTTTGGGCCTCTGAAGGGTACAGTGTGATTTACTATCTCTTCAGAGGTTGGCGCCCCAAATGGCCAGCCTGAGTGTCTCTCCCAAGGCCCTGTCAAAGGTTAGAATGTTCTAGCTTGATTTAACTTCAACTATCTCTTTCATTAGGTTAGACTTTTCCAAGAACCAAAGTTTCTCATAGGCTCTTTCCCCTGCCCCCCGCCCCCCAGTTATTAACTGTCACTGAACAGTCAGATGCAACATACAAACATACAAACTGGCCTTGGCTCCCTTCAGAGGGCCTGGTGGTCGCCATCACTCTTTCTCTGTGAATGGAAACCTCACCTGTGCCATCTTTCCTAAGCAAATGAATCTGTAAAGGAAGATTTGTTAAATGGAAGTGGTGGTGGTGGTGGTCTGGGGAAGTTGCTTACAATTAAGTCATCTTTAAAAACCATCATTGCAAACATGTCAATGTGCTTAATTTCAGTGCTCTGGTGTGAGCCAGACTGCAGGGAAGGGAGGGGGCGCTTGAAAATCCTGGATGCCTGCCCCAGAAATTGGGCCTTCCTCTCACCAGGGGAGGGATGGAAGCATGAACCATCAGGGGCTGTGGGCTGCAGAAGTGAGGAGGTACAGGAACTGGCCGAGGTTAGACTGAGGGGTTCCAGGGCTGCTCGGCCAAGGGGAATGAGCAAGGGAGGGGGGCAAGGAGGGCAGAGGTGTGGCCCCAAACAGGTGGGCTAGCTGGGTCCTCCTACCAGAACCCTGTCTGAGGAGGAAGGCACACCATCATTAGGGGCGCCCTCTCCGGGAGCACCATCGCTAGTGGCCACTGGGGGGCGCCCGCCTAAGGCGGAATGGGCGTGGCCTCACTGACCACACGCCAGAAGCCGTCTGGGGCGGCCAAGAGGGGGCGCCGTCGTGAGAGGAGCGCCGCTGAGCAGTTGCTGCTGCCTCAGCATGGAGCTCTGGTGCAGGATCCGAGCCTGCAGACGGGGACCCCAGGGCCCTTGGAAGTCTCCCCCCTTCCAGGCCCACGCTGTTCTGCTGCTGCTGCTGCTGCTGCTGTTGCTAAGACCCATTGGTGAGCCCCGCCCTTTGCCTTGTCCCCCACTCGGGGCCTCAGCGGTCCCCCTCTGATCTTTTCTGTGTCCTCCGGCAGGTAGCTTAGACACAGATGCCCTAAAGGGGGCACAAGGCCCCTTGGCGCTGTCCACGGCTGCTCCAGCTAATACTGGCAAACCCTGTGCCACCAATACCCCCCGTCCCTTGGACAAACCTCAGCTCTCCCAGGCCCCTAAGAGAGGAGCCTTGGATGGGAAACTCTTGAACGACCCGCCTCAGTCCTCTGCTTCTCAAGACCAGATCAAGCCATTTCCCTGTGAGTATGGTGGATTCCACTGGGGCGGGCTGGGGAGGAGAGCTCAGAGAAGTCTTAAGGACCTTTGATCCTTGTGGACAAAGTAGGTGGGAGGAAGAGGAAGGAGAAGAAATCTTCCTTTCACAAGTGTTTACTGAGCACCTAGAGGAGGCAAGGCAAGTTGGAGTAGTCTGGGGTGAGCTGCATGTTCCCACTGACCTCAACTGGGGCCCTTCAGGTGGCCTCTCCACAGGTTTAGGCCCTGCCTGGGCCTGCCCCGGACCCAGGCTTCTAGCCCAGAATTTTGGGGATCTCCAGCATAGCTTTCAGGGAGTGTTCCTTTGGGTTCCCACTTGAACAGTAACTTTCAAGCATGTTTAACTGAGACCCCTATAAGAAACACTTCTTATCCTGGGACACAGTGTGCCCAATCTAACTGCCCCGCCAAGTCTCACCAACAGGAGCTGGCGGCACTGTGGTGTGCATGCTGACCCTCCTTTGCCTGTGTCAGCCTTCACGAATGCAGGTCTGGGCCCACGTGCATTGATTTCACAGCCCACTGCTCACATTTGGGAAACACCTGGGCTGCTGGGATGTTGGACATGTGCATCTTGTGTTTTCAAACTTTTCCAGAGTGGCTGAAGCCACTGACCCTCCAGCAGTGAGTCAGAGGATAAGTTTTTCCATCGAGAGCTGAAGGACCCAGCAGGGTACTACGTGGATGTGCTGGGAATTCTCTGGAGCTTGGACTGTGGGAAAAAGGCGAGGGATACCTGGGGAGTGCAGAGGCCCTTGAGAGGCTGGAAACCCCAGTCTGCACTGGATGGCATAGTAACATGGTGGCCAGCAGAAAGGAGACTGGTTGGGTTTGGGTCAGTGACTGCAGAGGTGGGGGACCGTGCTGAGGAGTGGGGATGGGAGGTGGAGGAGAGGTGAATGGATGTGGCAAGAGGGACCCATCCCTCACCGAGCTCTTATCATCTTCCTCAGCCTGTGGCTTCTCCCAGGAACCTGACCTTACCCTCAAGTACCCAGAGGCCATGGCCCGGCGGTGGCCTTGGATGGTCAGTGTGCGAGCCAACGGCACACACGTCTGTGCGGGTACCATCATTGCCTCCAAGTGGGTGCTGACTGTGGCCCACTGCCTGATCCAGTGAGTTGGGGCCTAGATGGGTGGGATCCATCAGGAACCCAGTCCTCTCTGCAGAAACCCACTGTTCCAGCCCCAGCCTCATCCAACTGCAAGCAGGTGGGGGTTGAGTCCTGCAGCTTCCTTACCAGGAGTCAGTCTTTTAATCTCCCACCCCTTGCTGCCCTCGCCTGGCCCTCAACCTGTGCAGTCTTTCCCTCAATAGGAACTGGAGGCTTGGGAGCCTTTATCATGTCTCCTTTCTCCTAGCCCCAGAGAAAGCCCTAGTTCTTTCGTTCTACACCCTCTGCTCATCATTAGTAGTCCCTTCCTTCATTAAACCAAAAACCTTTGATTCTCCTTTGAAGCCAGGCCTGACCCAGGCTCTGGGGCAGATAGGGGCCCAATCACTCTTCTCAGGTTTCTAGGGGAGTCAAATAAGAAGACAGATGCTCCCAGGGGAGCCTGCTTGGCATGGGGCCAACAGAGAGTGTCTGCCGGTGTCAGGGCTAGGGAGCACCTGGGGGTAACATCTGCACTGGTGTGAGGACTGACCCATGGAGGGTATCCTCCAAGCCTAAGAGCTGACATAGGGTCTCCAGGGGCATGCTGGGAAAGGAGGCTGGTGGGAAGGCCATGGCTTATTGCATGGAACCTCTGTTACTTCCCAGGGTCCTGCATGGGGTGTTGGACAGAATCCAGAGTCCAGAGTTTGGAGCCAGAGGAAATTGGGTCCACTTCCCAGCTCCAGCACTTCCTAGCTGCATAGCCTTGAGCTGGTAACTCTGAACCTCAGTTTCTCCTCCTTAAAAGGAAGGATCGTTGTGAGGACCGCACAATGCGTGTGCAGGGCCCTGTTCATATTTCTTATGAAGAGTGGGTTCTGGGCCGGCCTGTCTGTCTGCACGGAGCACAGCAGTGAAGAGGAGGCAGGGTGGTGGCTGGAGTGGGGGCCTGGAACTGACAGCAGACTACCCCTTTGGGTCCCCCAGGCGCAACACTGTCTACTCAGTGCGGGTAGGGATCCCGTGGATTGACCAGATGGCACAGACTAGCTCAGAAGTCCTGGTGAGCCAGGTCATTGTGAACAGGCGGTACCGGGCCCAGCGCTACTGGTCCTGGGTCGGCCAGCTCCACAACATTGGCCTCCTCAAGCTTCAGCAGGAACTCAAGTACAGCAGCTACGTCTGGCCCATCTGCCTGCCCGGCTTGGACCGTGTGCCAAAGGCTGGGTCCCGCTGCACCGTGACGGGCTGGGGCCTCCCCAAGTTTAACGGTGAGACCAGGGTTGGTGGTGCAGGAGAGGACGTGGTTGCTGGTGGGGTCCTCCAAGGACAGCTGTTTCTGAGACATCTTCCTCAGGGAGCCCACTATCCTGGGACCTTCCTGGTAGCATTTATCTCCAAGGTCTCCTTCCCCTGGAGGGTCTCATCAGTGAGGGCATCATGGCCATTCTGGCCTGGGGAATGCAAGTTGCCCTTGAACCCTCAGGCCCAGACATGTAAACAGTCTTCCTTGACTGCAGAGGGGCACAGAGTAATAGCTCTGTCTGTGCACAATCCCGTGGCTTCTGTGACCAGGAGCAGAGGGCTGGGATGGGGAGAGCATCCCAGGAGACCCCGCGTGGTGTGCTAAGGGCAACCTGCACCCAGAGGTTGGGAGTCACTCAGGGTCCACCCGAGTGGTCCTCAGTCCCTTGTCATCTCAATCGGGCAGCAAGTCCCAAAGGGCATGTTGTCCCAGGCCCAAAGGTCCATCTCCTTATGAGCCCCAGGAATTTCCATACCCCCCAGGGAGCCCCCATTGCTTTCCCACAAGTGAGGGACCCTTCCCTGTAGCTTCACTCAACTTGCCTAAAAACAGCCCTGGTGGGTGTCTGGGGAAGTGCCCTGTCCCCCAGGAGCCGAGACTATGGCCAGAGGCACACTTGAAAAAGGGGAAAGGGTAAGGCAGAGGCGGGGAGGAGAGTCAGCCCTGCCTGGCACCACGAAGGGGAACCTGCAAAACGGGAGGAAGAGGCCTTTGTTGGGGGTGGGGAGGGACTTGGATTTGGACCCTAGAGGGGCTTGGCAGGCGTTTGGGATAGAAGGAGTGGCAAAGTGCTGAGACAGCGATGGGCCCTGCGGGAGGAGAGGCCAGGCCCGGCAAGGCCACGGCGGGTGGTCTGCTCTGCGGTCTCTGTGGCGAGGCGCCTTGGGCCGTGTCCGCTAGAATAGCAGGTGGACTGGGTGGAGAACAGAGGAGGCCGGAGAAGTGGAGAGGAGCAAAGGGAGGCTGGAGACCAGGTGGCAGCAGTGAAACCACCACAGAGCAGGGGCCTCTGTCCCACAGGCACATGGCCCCAGTTCCAGACCCTTCAGGAAAAGGATGTCACCATCCTGAATAGCAAGGAGTGCGACAGCTTCTACCACAGGTTCACTAAAATCCCCTCTCTGATTCGGATCATCACGTCCCAGATGATCTGTGTGGAGGACAGCGACAGGGAGGAGTTCTGCTATGTAAGCATCTCCCCTTTGCCCACTCACTTCTAAGGGCACCTGCCAGGAGGGGGAGATGGGGGTGGGAAGAGCAGGGCACTGTGTCTGCAAAACACTCCCGGGAGACCCCACGTGGTGGGCGGGGTATGGAGAGGGTATGGAGAGGGTATGGAGAGGGTATGGAGAGGGTATGGAGAGGGTGTGGAGAGGGTATGGAGGGTATGGAGAGGGTATGGAGAGGGTGTGGAGGGTATGGAGAGGGTATGGAGAGGGTGTGGAGAGGGTGTGGAGAGGGTGTGGAGAGGGTATGGAGAGGGTGTGGAGGGTATGGAGAGGAACAGATGGGCCTGGCTGGTGAAGGGTGAAGTAAGGGGGGGAGAGAGGGGGCTGCGTGGAGATGGAGTGTGGGGGTGGAGGCTGGACGTGAGAAAGAAGGGCGGGATGGGTGGAGGGTGGGTATTAAAGAGGCTACTCGCCTGAGGAGAAGAGATAAGCCCTCTGAGGAAGGTCTCCTGGGTTTCCACCTCAAGGGCACCTCTCAGGCAGGTGACACCTGGGGCCACGGAGACTGGGGCATGGCATCAGGTGTAAGGTGCCTTTTTTGTCTCTGAGCTGGGTCACTTCTCCCTCAGGCCACATCTATCCTCCCTGTCCCTTCTGTTTCCCCACCCCTCCCTGCAGGAGATAAGTGGTGAACCCTTGGTCTGCTTCACGGAGGAGAACACGTGGCACCTGGCCGGAATGATGAGCTGGGGCCCAGGCTGCAGCCAGGACGAGGCCCCGCCCATCTTCCTGCAGATCTCCTCCTACCAGTACTGGATCTGGGACCGCCTCAGCGGGCAGACCCTGCCCTCCCAGTCCAGGGTCCTGCTCCTGGCACTCCCTCTGCCCCTCAGCCTCCTTGCTGCCCTGTGATACTCGTGCCATCCTCGGGTATGTCTGCTCTTGCCGGGCCCCTCCCCACTCGCTGTGCCTGGAGCCCTCCAGGTGCAGTTCCCACGGCCCCACCAGGCAGGGCAGAGACTAGGTGCTCAATTAAATGCTTCTTTTTCCCATACCGCCTGCCTGCCACCTGGGCCTGCTCAAATGAGCCAGATGAGGTGGAATGGGGGACACAGGGAAGTTTATTTTGAAAAGTGCAGCCCCCCAGGATCTGCCTCTGTCTAAAGGTTTGATTTGGAGTGTGAAGCGATGATATTGCGGGCAGATGATGGAGAGCTTGGAACTTACTGCCCAGGCTGAGGCCAGGGCGAGGCTGAGTGAGGGTGAACCCAGTCTGGGCTGGGGAGGAGAGCTTTTTCTTTCTGTGATACTTTAGTGGGAGACAGGCTCCCCTTGACCACTGGTCAGTGACTAAAAATCAGGCCGTTGCCCTGAAGCGCAGTTGTGAACTTGGACTCTCTAGCTCTGCCCTCTGCCTGGAGATGGAGGCAGGTGCCCACCGGGACCAGACATTATCCCCACCATCAGCAGCCATGCCCTCCAAAGGCCCTGCGGAGACCCCAGGTCAGAGGGTGGGGGGGGGGCAATAGGCAGGGCAGGTGATGCCCAGGTCTTAACTTACCCAGGTTTTGCCTGTGATTTGTCTATGACTGCAAGTGGCCCCTGTCCCTCCAGGCTTTTGCTGTTGGCCCACACAGGAGGAATTCTCCTGTATGGGCAGGATGACCTTTGACACAATCCTATGTGAGAAGCCCCTAGACTGACCACAGAGGTCAGCCAGCTCTTCCCACTGCTGTCCTGCTCTCAGCCTTGTGCTTCCTCCCACCCCTACCCTGTCAGCCTGGAGCTCTCTTGGGCAATAATAATCTGGGTCCTAGGCAGGATCCAGGTTGTCCTCTGTGTCCCCAGTGCTGGGCCCAGATCATCAGAGGCCTACTGAAAGCCACAAGGAGAGGGGAGGGAGTGGAGAACAGCCCCCTCCTATCTGGTCCTGGTGCCCTGCCCTGTAGCTGCCCCTCATTCTCTTGGGAGGAAAGTCAGGGGAGGGGATTTCAGCCCAGTCTGTGCCCACCTATCACAGCTGCCAATTACCCTCCACAGATGTCCTGGGACCCATTCTGAGGGCTGGTCTCAGGTCACAGGGTCTGAGGAGGCACTCAGCTTTGTTTCCAAGTGTCTGCAGGCCCCTGTAGATAGAGCTTTTTTAGTGCTCTCCTTGGCTCAGAAACCTCCCCTGCTGTCTCCCCAGTTTCAGGTCCAGGTCTGAGTGCCTCAGCCTGTGTTTTCTGGAAGCCCCTGCCCGAGGACTAAGTCCTCAGGTGGTGTTTGGGCCTTGGCCTTCTGGTCAGCCTGCTTCATGGGGGCTTTTTCAAGAGGAACAGGAGAGGGAGCTGCCGCCTGTGATGGTCCCCCACGGCCCTGACATCTCCCTCCTCAGCTGACCGTAGAAAGAGGCACCAGAACAACCTGAGATTCCCTTTGGCTTTGTATACTTCCTGGATCCCCAAGAAGAGACCCAGGACCCAGCTTTCCCCTATTCTCCTTCTGGCCCACTGATCTCAGCCTCCTGCACCCCTAACTCGCTCCGATAGCCTCCAGCCCTGTGCCCCCGGGGCCTATTCTAGGTTTCTCAGCAACCTCAGCTTCATCCCAAGGTATAAAACAAGTGCATCCCATTGCCTGGAGCTTGGGATCTGCTGTGCTGAGTCTTCTTCTTCTGAGACCACCTCTGCTCATCTTCCTGGGCCAGAACCCCTGTAGGTTTGGGACGTTCTTCTGGCCCCCAGGACCAGCAGAGTCTGAGAACCTTCTGATGCCATCATTTCCCACAGTAACCCCTCCCTCCTTGTGGCCAGTCTGGGTGTGGCCTTAGTCCAGCCATCTAATTCAGCCAACCCCTTCCAGAAGGGGCCCCACATGCCATTGCTCTTTTAAGGCCAATGCCCTTCCTGGCAGAAGCGTGGAACAGACACACGTCTGGGTGGGTGTGAAGCTGCTCTAGATATGCAGAGGGACAGCGGCTCAAGACCAACTTTGTTGAGCGGTCACGTGGATGGGTGAAAGGACCGAGCTTGGGCTGGGAGGCAGGACACTGGCGCAGTCTTGCCGCTGCCCCTGATGGGTTGTGAAGATGCAGCCATGGCCTCCCCACCCCACCCCCCGCCCCGAGCAGGGAGAGGCTGTTCTGCAGCTTCTGTGGTCCATGGATGAGTCTGGAGTCTAAGGTGCCTGGAATCTGGCCAGGACTAGAGCCCAGGGCCTGCCAGTCCCCACTGCCACCTCCAGGAAGCTCTCCTCACTTCTCTCCTTTCTTCTTCTTGGCCTCGTTCTTCTCATCCTCCTCTACCTTGATGGCCACTGTGTCCACGCTGTCCTTCTTCTTCTTCTTCTTGTCCTCTGAGGGGTAGAGGAAAGAGCCCATCGACAGAGGTGAGACAAGCTCTTGGGCTTACACGATGCCTCCATATCCAGCCCTTTTCTTCCTCCTTCCTTCCAAGCCTCTCCTTCCTCACACTGACCGATTTCTATGCTCTGGTCCCCAGGGAGAGGGCTGGGTCCCCTCCCTGAGCCTACCGTGGGTATTGGGGAGAGCTAGGGTGACTCTGGGTGGTGAGGCACAGGCCCCCGCCAGATCAGCAGGGTGAATGGGGGCTGGGTTTGGGGCCGGGCCTACTCACCTCCGGGGATTTCTGTGAGCTCATTGAGGGGTGGCACTGTCTCTAGTTTGTCCGTGTACATCTTGGCTGCCTTTCGCTGCAGGTACCGGGCTTCAATCTCTTTCCGGGTCCGTGGCACACGGCAGTTAAAGATGCAGCACAGAATGATAACTGGAGGGAGGACAGAGCAGGCTTGACTGGGGCTGGACCTCAGACACCCAGGAATGGTGCCCACATTTTAGCCTGCCTCCCTTTTTCCACATGTTTCACCCAAGAGACTGTGGCAGGAGGTTCCTCATCTTGGCAAAGCCCTGTGGGCCCTGGGATTGCCAAGAATCTGTCCTGAGCAGGACTGGGTTCATGCAGCACAGAGCCCCACTCGTAGAAGGTCCTTGTGCTTGGTTCAATGCTCTGATCCCACCGTCTTGAAGTCATTATTTTTGAACAAGGGGGTCTCATAGTTTGACCTTGCACTGGTCCTCTCAATGACCACATTCCCGGGGCTGAGGTTGAGAGCTCCAGGAAGCCAGGACAAGAGCCTGCGCTATGGCTCAAGCTATGGTTTCTGGGGGCTGTCCTGTCCTTTCTATTCAGGCCTCCAGAGGTGCTCCCCTGCCCCCGGAGAGGACCTTAGACAACAGGATGTGTCTGCATCCTTCTCACCTTCCCTGAGGACAAATCGAAGCTCCTCCTGGCTCTGAGAGCCCGTGAGAGGGCACAGGCCCTGCCCTGGGGTGTTCACCTCAGACACTTATTCCAGGAGTGGTTTTCCGGAGGAGTGCAGCTGTGCCCACGCAAGCTGGGCTGTGGCATGGAGCTGGCCTGTCTAGTGATGGGCAGAGCAGGGCAGGGCTTCCAGGACCTGGCTGGGACTGAGTTTATTATTCTAAGGCCCAAACGGTCTGACAACCTGGGCCCCAACCTCAGGGGAGGGGATGGCACTGTTTCCTATTATAAATCAGATGACCAGACGTTACTTCCTGGCACACTCCTGGGGGCAAGAGGGAAGGGCAGGACAAGCCAGAACTATTTTGAGAAAGATGGATCAGCTCCCAGCTTGAGCAGGGGTGGCCTCTGAGGTCATCCTGTGCAACTCTTTCAGGCAAATATTGTAGCCCCGCTGAGCCTCACTCAGGCTCACAGAATGAAAGAGAGGAATGAACAAATGGGTGATCTCAAAGACTTTGCCGCTAAGGAAAGGACTGGATGCTTGAATCCAAGTGGAGGAGCCAGTAGCATCCAGCACATTGGGGGGCTGCACACTGCTGTGCAGGGGAAGACCTGAGCAGGCAGAAGGCCTTTCTCATCAAAGAGCTGGGTTCTAGGCTTCCCTGCACCTGGTGTGTGTGCCTGAGGCCACGTGACCCTACTGGCCTGGGCCACCTCTTCCAGTCTCTCTACCAGGCCCCTCCTTGGGACATACCCACTCCGGCTCTCCACAGAAGTTGGGTTCAGGCCCGGGGAGGCCCTGGCTTCAAAGGGCATGCAGGAGTCAGCTACTGGCAACCAGAGCGGGGTTTGCCTACCACCCCTCACTCTAGACCTGGCCTGGTTGCTTTTCAAAGAAAGAGAGAAACCAAGTGTCTTAGATCAAGTTCCAGGCACTACGCAGTGGCTTAGGATAGAAGTCCCTGGAGTGAAGTTGGCGCCCAAGGCACTCTAGCCCCTATGGACAAGGTTCTGGGGTGATGCTCCTCCGACACCATTGACAAGGGTGTGCCATCCCTACTGTCCAGCACCTTGATTGGATGGTGACAGGTGTTGACCTGCTGCTCAGTGGCCCTTGAGACCACCCCTTCCCTTTTCTAAGAAGTGGGGTTAAGAGTAGGAGTCAGTCTGTGGTTGAGGCCCAAGTGCCTCTTTGGGTCTGATACTGCAACTTTCTTGTGTGACCCCAGGTATTGCCAATTTCTGGGGTCAAGCAGAGCCTGGGAGAGGCCAGTGTGCATCTGGAAACCCCCCAGTGCCCTGAGCCCTCTCCCCGGGCTGTCCTATAGTTGCTTACTGGACCTCACCCCCGCAGCTCCCCTGTCCCCTGCCTCTTGATGCTGGAGGTTGTTGCCCTCTCTGGGGATACCTCGGCCGGGGCTGCAGCCCGAGTGTCTGGCTGGAGGACCTCCACTGAGGCCTGGCTGGTTCTCAGTCTTGCCTAGGCACAAAAGGCAGCCTCTTGCGCAGATCCTGCTCCCACCTCAGCCGTAAAGGAATGGTGGAAGGGGTGTGGATATTTTTCTGCAGAGAGGACACTTTTGGTGCCAGAAGCAGCAGCACATGCAAATCAGATGTCACTCTCTCCCTCAGAGCCCGCACATCTGGATGGATGCTTCATTATTGGCCCTGCATCCTAGGGGATCTTATCCTGGGACAGAACTGTCAATGCTCCCTTAGCTCCTTCACCTCCCCCCTCACCCAGGGTGCAATAGTTAATGGCCTATAGTGGCCATGAGGACCTTGTGTGGAGGCTACTTTCCTTCCTTCACCCATACCATCCCCCTGCCTGACAAGGCCTAGGTCATCCTCCCGTGGATCTTCAGCTGAGGACCCCTTCTCTATGAAGCCTCTGTGGGGTGGGGCTGGGGGGATGGGTATTCTTTCCCTTCACGGCCTGTATCCCCTATCCACCCTCCCCCACCCCGCCACACACACCTTGGCCTCATAGGAATGTCTCTCAGACTCTGCTTTAGGCCTCTGTGACCTCCCCCCCGAGCCCGCATGGTCTGACCCCTCCCTTAACTCTGGATCCCCTCTCTACGCGGGCCCAAGGGTGCATGCCAAGTCCACTTCTGTGCATCAAGCAACTCCCAATCCCAGGAGAGGAGGGTCTCCTGCTTCTAATTGAGGTGGCTGTGAGTCATTCTGAGAAAATGGTATTTGACAAGGCAGGGTTTGCAGCCCGAGAGCCACATCTGCTGGGCATCTGGGGAGCCTCTGGGCTGAGCTGTGGCCACGGGTGGCCTTGCTGGGGCCCCTGGGTGTGGGCCCTTTAAGCTGGCCAAACTGCAGGAAAAGCATCGGGAGGCCAGAGATAGGGAAAAATGACATGTCCTCATCCTGGTTCAGTGGAGTCCCCTGTAATTTCCATAATTGCTGTGTGGCTGGTCGGCAGAATACTTCAGGTCACCAGCGGCCTGTCAGCCTCCACAGGGACTTTGTGTGAATCAGGAGGTGCCAAAAACCACAGTGGGCCTCCTGCAGGCGCCGGGCCTGCTTGCACTGCCCGGAATTGCTGCCCTGAGCCCCTGGGGGTGGTGCTGGGGGGGCAAAGGGACAGCGGGTGCTGTGTTCCCACTGCAGCGAGGTGGGGAGGGTGGGGAACGGCTACTCACTGATGGACAACACGAAGAGCGAGAAGATGCCCACCACGTGCCACAGGCGCATGTCCCAGAATACCACGGTCTCCTTGGTCAGCGGGGGTGGCTTGGGCTTGGGCGGTGCCGTGCTGGGCTGTGGGTCAGATGACAGGGGAGTGAGCCAAGCAGAGGCGAAGCGCTGGACTGGACCGAGAGACGGACCTAGGTCCCAGCAGGGACCCAGCCCAAGTATTTCAGAATCTCCTGGAATCAAGTGTTTCAGACATTTATAACCAATGCCCTAGACGTGGGAAGTTGCAGATTTAGGTCACAAGAGGAGAGTGGAGCCCCAGTACCCCATAGCCAGGGTCTTGGAATTGATGCTTGGGGAAACCAAGGCATGAGGGGGCAAATAGAAATGACCAGTCCCAGTCAGGTTCAAGTTTCCTCCAGGAAACCCAGGGGTTTCTTCCTGCTCTGGTCCTGGGCCCCACATATGCAGGCGAGGTCTCAGGACCAAGGCCAGAGACAAGACAAGGCTGTGCTGCCCTGGGGGACTTTGCTCTCCTGTACACACGGGGCAGGGTGGGTGTGGAGCTGGAGTCAGCGCCTCATAGCTCTGCTGCCTGTCCAGGACCCCCACTAGGTAGCCTCAACAGTCACCCCCCCATGAGAGTCACCTCCTCTGAGTCCTCACCAGACAACACTAGATAATTTGTCTGCAATGTGGCAGCGACACCTGGAGGCCAAAAGATGTAAGCGTGACTGGCGCGAGCCAGGCACAGCCAGCTACCTCCCACTTTCCCATTGGGACACCACCCTGCTCTGGGGTCTAGGGGACACAGTCCTGCATGAGGGGTCTAGGAGACGTGATTCTGCCCTGGGAGACTGAGGGGACAGGCCCCTGACCTATGGGGTTGACCTGTGGGGTTGTCACCCAGTTTGGCCGAGGGGTGGGATGGGAGCTGGTGCTCAGGGAGAGAGGACCATCTGCAGTACTTCTTCCCTGGTTCCCCAGGTAAGGACAGACATGAGGGGTATCTTCTGGCTCTCTGGGAAGGAAAGGCAGTGCTCAGCTCACCCACCCATCCAGTCCCTCCCCTATCCATGGACATGGATTGGGCGCCTACCATACGCCAGGCACTTGCTCATCTAATGACCACCCTCTGGCATGTGATGGGACACTCAGAGGACCAACAACCTGTCCTGGGAAATGCAAAGGACCTGTGTGCCAGGGCTTGGTACATGATTCCCCGTACTTTTCTTCTTACTAGGGTGAACTGTGGTAGGAGCCGTCTTTTCTCTGGGCCTCAGTTTCTCCATCTGTAGCTTGAGTGGGATGGTTCTAGGTCTCTGGGAAGCTCTCTCTCTACCCAGCCTGAGCAATAAAATTGACAGGACACCCCTTCTCGGCATCATCCTGAGTCAGGATCCATTTTCAGGGTTGGGTACATGTATGAGGGTCAAAGAAACTGTGGGTTCAGGGCATATAGCTGGGGTTGGGCACATGTGTGGTTGTGGTACGTTTGGTGTGGTGGGGCACATGTCTGTAGATTGGGGCAGAGCCTGCACAGTAGCGGGTTCCCTGACTCTAAGTCTCAGTCTGTTGGCCTGGTTGGGTTGTATGATCAGAAGACTCCAGGCCCACAATAAAGATCTCAGGTTCTGAGGCTGGACATCTGAGAGCTCACTTTTGACACATTCTTGTTCCACCTGTGTTCTGGTGGAAGTGAGCCTGTGCTCTCACCCTGACAGGGGCCTTAGGTGGAAAACAACAGGTAAGAGTCCAGCATCTTGTGGGCACTGCTGGGAACTCTGAAGCTTGGAGAACCTGGCCTCCATCAGCTCCTCATAGCCCGATGGAGGGCCCTGTCTATAGGGGTTAGGGTGAGAGGAGTTCAGGACCCCATCCCTGCCTTTCTTTCTGGTGTTTCTCTGGACTCCCAGGACTTGACCAGTTCTCTGCTCAGACTATAGGCAGATAGCAGGCAGAGGGACCCCAAGTGTCTTCCCTGATGGTCTGGGAGGAGATGTGTTTCTGGAGGCTGGAGGAAGTAGTCCTTGCTTCAGAATTGAAGCAACCCACCATCAGCCTTCTTCTGCACCCAAACTGGCTCAGTTCCTGAACTTGAGGGCCCAGGGCAGCAGATGAGGGGTCCAAGTATACTCCATGGAGCTTAAGTAGCCTGACTCCCCTCACTGGAACTGGCATCTGACTCCAGCCCAGCTTTCTGACCACACCTCCTGGTCAGCAGCAGGGACAGGCCAGCATTCAATGCAGGGCTCTGTCCCAAGCCCCTCTGACCCCTCCAGGGTATGCCACTGTCCTCCAGTCCAGCCACCTTGCTATCTCTTCTGCTTCTGTGTCCCTGCTCTCTCAAGTCTGCCCCTGCCTGCTAGGCTCCAGCTGCTCCCTGCCCCCTATTCTCTGGCCCTGCCTGTTGGGCCTTCTCCCTCTGACCTCACGCTCCAGGATTCTGGGCTTGGTCTTCCTCTTTTCTTCCCCTTCCTGGCTCAGCAGGAAGAATATAGAGGGAGCAGGGACATGGCCCCTCCTACACATGGCCCCCTCCCTGCCCTTCCCGGCCCAGGCTCCTCACTGCTTTCTGAACTATCTCAGCAGCTCCTTCTGCCTCTCCCAACGTGCGCTTTTGCAGTTTATTCTCCCCTTCCCAAACTAGGACTCATCACCACTCTCCTGCTCACAAATCTTTGCTATCTCCGGTTTTCACCAGGATCAAGAAAGACCTGAGTCCCTGGGTCCTGCCCTACCTGCACCTCCCTCCAGAGCCTAATGCTCCACACCCAGATGAGCTCAGCACACGGTTGCTCTGTGAAGGGCATCCTGATCTTCCTGCCCGCATCCTCCAGCTTGGAACGCCCCCCTCACCTCCTCCCCAGAGCTATGTCGCCCCTACTAACAAGGGGTCCTGGAGAATTTCTGGAGGCAGCAACTTTCTCCTCCAGCAGACTCTAGGACCGGGGACTAGATCTCCCCCATCAGACCAGAGGTCACTGGAACCACAGACTATAACCCCCGTCCCCCCTCCGTTAGACCAAACATTCAGGATAGGGGCTGAGTGTCCCCCATCAGGCTTGGCAAGACTGTTCCTCAGATTGGGAACCTCTAAAAATTTGGGCACTTCTCCCCTATCACGTTAATGTTAGGGATGTCAGGGGCTGTGCCCTTCCTTCACACCAGGGGTCCTAACCTGGGGCCTGAGCCCACCCCACGGTCAGGAAGCACTTGGTCAGGGCTGTGTCACCCCATTAAGCGAGGTCTCCTAGAGCAAGAAGGGCAAAGCCAGCTTTCAGGCAGAAAGATGCCCCCCACCCCCCCGGAGGGCGACAGCCACCCCAACCCTTCCGCGCCGCCCGCCTCACCTCCACCAGCTGCCCGGCGACCCCCGCGAGGCACACCCCCAGCGCCGCGCCGCCCAGCACCCACGGGGGCCCCGCGCCCCGCCGCGGCCCCGCCATCTTCGCGCGCGCCCGCTGCACGGGGGAGCGATGTGACAGCCGGGCCCCGGGGCCAGAGAGATCTGGGCGCAGACTGTGGGTGGGCATCATTTATTCATCGGCGGTGTCTGGTTCCTGTGCAGCCGCCGCGCATCGCTGCGGGCGGACGGCCCGCCCCCTCCTGGGAGCCCAGACTCCAGACTCCCCTCCATCCCCCCCCCCCCAGACGGACTCGGCGGTGGGGGCGCGTGGGAGGGAGGGCGGACTGGGGTCAGGTGCTTGAACAACAGGTCTCACCCCCTCCTCCCCTCTGGGGCCTCAGTTTCTCCATCTGGGACACAGGGAGGGGCTGGGCTCTGCTGACCTCGGAGACCCTCCCGTTTCGTTTCGGAGGTCCGAATTTGAAAAACCACACGGACCAGGTGGGGAGGTGGGGGAGGGTGGCAGGCAGGTTGCCATAGTGACGGGCACTCAGGGATGTCCTGGGCTGGCTTACTGCCCAGAGGCAGCTCTGATCACCCTGGACACCAGAGCTGTGGTGGGGGGATGGGGAGCAGAGACAGTGTGGTAATAGCCCACAGCTGTGGGTACTGTGGAAAGTTCCTGAAGGAGCCAGCATCAGCAGCCTCGCTGAACAGGGTGGATTCCTCCTGGAAGGGCTGGAGGGCCATTTACAGACACTGGTGGGCCCTGGCCCCTGCCCTAGCCTGAATCATGGCCCTACTTCACACTAAATGTGGCCCATGTGCACTTTGGTCCAGATCCCAGGGTGCGCTTTGACCAACCAGGCATGGAGGGAGGGAGGGGAGGCCTGAGGAGCTGTGGAGACCTGGGGAGGACTTTGCATGAAGAATTAGGAAGCCTGGGATGGGAGAGGCTTCTAGGCCCTTCTCCCTCTTTCTTTCCCTCCCTCCCTCCCTCCTTCCCCTATTTCCAATATTATGAAACTGAAACGCCTGCCTGCTGAGCGCTGGAGAAGCAGCCCAGATGTTGGACCCCTGCATTCCTCACCACCACGGTCACCAGAGGAGACCTGTGCCAGCTGGGTGCTTTAGGCCTTGGGCTCTGGCTCAGAACTAGAGACCTGGTAGACTCAGAGGCTTGTGGGTCTCCTGCTTGGAGATGCCACAAATGGTGAGGACTGAGGCTAGCTGCGGCAGGGTTAGGAGGTGACAGAGCAGTCAGGAAGATGGGAGAGCCACTGGCAAAGGGTGACTAGCCCAAGGAACCCATCTAGGAGACCCTCGACAGTGGAGAACAAAGTTGGGAGGCTGGGGGGGGCTGGGTTGCCCTATCCACCCCAGGCTTGCCCCTCTCAGATAAATGGGAAGTCCATGAAAGCCCAAATCACTTGCAGTGGCTCTCTGCCTGCACCCCCTTCCTCATGCCACCTGTCATGGGTCACACTAGGGAAAGTCACACCGACCAGTCAGGAAGGTCACTCTAGGAACATGGGGTCAAGAGGCCTTGCCTGAATTGAGCCAGACAGTGACCTTAAACAAACCTTGACTCCTCTCAGCTCATCTACGGAACGGAGAGGGCAAGCCTCTCACCGAAAGGCTGATGTGAGGATTATAGGAACTAACAATTATGGGATGCTGAGTTGTCCTTGAGCATGTGCTGGTTGTCCTTGATAGGACAGCTCAGCCCAGAATGGGGAGGGTGTCATTGTTTCCTGTAAAGTTTGTCTTTCCATCCAAGTAGGGCAAGCCCAGTGAAGAAATCTGCATACAATCATGTGTGTCCCCACTGTCCCCAGAGATGGCCACTGCTTCCTCCTGGATCCTACTGCTCTCTAGGCCCTTGAATGCAGTCAAGATCTCACCATATGCTATTTATCACACTCCTTTTTACCCAACACCAGCATCCTAGAATCCACCCCCCACCCCCCAAACCTCCAAACCCACTGTTAAATATTGTCACACAAAGTTTAAAGTCAAACTGACTTAAGATAATAGAAATTAAAATAAGTTCTGAAAGTCTGACAGCCATTTTAGGCTTTAATAACTTCAGAAATGTAAAGTTATAAATTTTAAGAAACACTACTGGAAAGTTTAATTATTTAAATTTCCTTTTTTGCCTTCTGGAGATGGCAGAAGTAGACTGAAAAAATTAAAGTGATGATTCAAAATGCACAATGTCCAATTAGCACAAGAAAATTTAAATAAACCTTCAAACAGTGCCTTTCGTAATTTGTAATTTTATACATTATATTGATGATGTCTGAAGTTACTAAAGCTTAAAACTGAGACTTCTGAGGAATGAGCATATTGATAGCTGTGAGCCTCAGGGGGCTACTTCGCTCAGCTTTCTCCCCTCACCTGTAAAATGGGTGTAGCTATAGTATAATTCCGCTTCACACACTTAGTAAATGCTGTTCATTATGATTCTTACCGTCATTGTTAAAGGCAGTGTGATAGCATGCAGTAAAAACCCAACAGCACCTGTTCAATCAACACCCTATTGCTGAACATTTGCGTTGTTCGCAACTCTCCCCGGTGAAAGGACCGTCCTGAAAGCTGAAACCTTTTCCACCTTTGAGGGCTTTTCTTCTTCCACTTACTCATAAGAAATTGAGGCCCCGAGAGGGCTTGTTCCCTGCCCAATGTCACGGGAGCTCGGACCTTAAACTCAGCCTTTAGCCCTTAACCCAGGGCTCTGCCTATTGTTCAGTACTGTTTCTACTTTTTATGAGGTCCCCACATATCCCTGAACCCCACTCCCGGGTCTGGGGTGACAGCTCTGGACCCTCAGGCTGGAAGACCGTTTCCCCTTCCTGTGGTGGCCTGAGAGCTGGCCTGCTGATCCTTGTTTGTCTCTGTGTACTATATTTGGCTCCTGTGGGTTTCCTGTAGGGACCCAGTCCAGCCTCCAGGGCCTCGGGGTTGGGAGAGATGGACACAGTCAGTTGGCAGTGGTCAGGAGATGCAGTGGACAGTTCTCTCCTGAAGACTGAAATTCCAAAACTCAAGGCCCGTAGAGGCAAGGGGTAGGGAGCAGGGATCCCCCTCAGTCATAGAGCCAGATGGGATTCGGGGCATCTTGGACTTAGTTTGATCTGGGGATGGGGGCTGGGCAGCCCAGGCTTATGACACAGCGACTGGGCCTGCTGGTTGCTGGCAGTCTCTGACCTTGTTGGCCCCCGGCCCAGGCCCAGAATAGCTCTGGGGCTGGGTGGGGCCTGTGTGAGAGCTATGTGTACATAGACATGCCCTTGTGTCCCAGGGCACTCGTGTATGCAGGAATACACATGCACACTGCATTTGGCTATGTGTGTCTGGGTGTGTGGCTCAGTGTGCTTTCCATGGAGCATTGTGGGTCTGTGTCGCGTAGAAGTGCACATGGTCTGCACACGTGCTCTAGTACAGGGCTGGCACTAGAGTTGTGCAACATGTGGCCCTGCCAGTGGGCTCAATAATAGATGGGTCTGTATCCCCCATACACACATTCCCATGACCTGAGGAATCATACATGTGTGCAGAGGGTGTGGGAGGGATACACATCTGTACTGGACTAAGCAAAGGCCCTTAGCTGTTTTTCAGGGCCCAAGGGGAGGTGGATTTAGTGGAGATTGCCTTTAGGTGCCACCAGGGACCCAGAGGCCTGAGCTGGCGCTGGACAGGTCTTACCCCATTTGGCAGATAATAAAACAATGCCTGTGGCAATGCCTCTGAGGTCATCGGGAAGTGGGCAGTGGGTGAGGGAAGACTGACCCCCACCCCCCCTTAAGCCCGAGCTCAGCCAGACTTCTGAGGCTGCTGGGAGGCATGGTGCTTGCTGCCAGTCTAAAGAGAGCCAGAAGTGGGTAGGGGCAGAGCATGGTGGGTTTTGAGAGACTCCTGTGTGCCAAGGGAAGTGATGGAGCACCAGCCTGGTGGCCAGAGGGTGACTGGGTGCCAGACAGCAGTCTCCTTTGTATAAGCTTGAACTAAGGTCCCTCCCCCTTCCAGGAGGTTTGTGGGGATTAGGCTCTGCAACCCTTTCCAAGGTCGAAGGCCTTGGCACAGGCAACTGCTGGCTTCATGCTCCACTGGGCCATATTCAGGAGTGGGGGTAGGGGGATTTTCTTGCTTCCACAAGGTCACACAGGAGTGGCGGCTAGCCCTGCCTGGCTCAAGGGGCAGCCTGTGGCCTCTGTTTACCCAGTACCAGCTACAAGTTTCACAAACCCACCCAGCGCCCGCTGGCGCCAGCCTCTGTGACTCCATGCACCCCAGGCCCACTCAGCGCAGAATCGGTGTGGGAGGGGGGCTGGGAAAGCCGGACACTGCCCGGCTCCCCCTGGAGCCCTAGATCGGGAAGCAAGGCGAGCTTGGCGAGAGTGCGCCTGTCAGGGGAGGCTGGTGGGTGTCGGGGCTGGGGGGAGTTGGGGTACAGGCTACTCCGCTTCCTCCTTTCCCCACCCCCAGCCGGGCGCCGAGCGCCTTTGGACCCTGGAGGGCTCCAGAGGGGGACCTCAGGAGAGGCCGCGCGCGAGGGGACTGCCAGACGCATCGTCCCCCCTCTTCCCTGGCGAGCCCCTCGGCGCCCCCACCCGCGTGTCACACTCCGAGGCGGGGCGGGGGGCGGGGCCGGGGCGGGGCGAAGATGTGGGCGGGGCGAGGGGCGGGGCGGGGCGGGGCGGGGCGAGGCGGGAGGGGGCTGCGCCCTTGCCGCCGCGGCTGCTTTCCCGGCGCTGGGCACCTGCACCGCACAGGTAAGGGCGGGTGGAGGTCTCGCGCCCGTCGGCCGGCTTCTCTGCTCCCCGCTCTCCTCGCTGCAGGTGGGACTTTCGCCGCCGCCCCCGGCTTGCTGCGTCGCTGTCCCTCCTCGACTTTCAGTCTCCGCGGCGCTCACGCCCAGGCGTTCTGCGTTTGCCCGAAGGCTCCCTCTGTCCTAGCTGGGATCAGCTTCGTCCTCCCTGCCCCGCGGTCACCGGGGGTCGGGTTTAGGGGCAGCGCATAGACAGTCCCTTTGCCCCCAGGGCCTTACGTGACACGAGCTCAGGGCTCAAGGGCTTGACCTGGGCGGAGGAGCGAGAGCCTGGGGTCTCACCCAGCCGGAGACACTGACAGGTGCAGGTGAAACCTGGCGTAGCCTGCAGTGAGAAGGGCACAGACAAACGCCTGGTGGCTGGGACAGGATCCCATGTTTGGGAAACTCTAGAGACAGTGTGCCTGGATAGAGAGAGGGATGGAAACTCCAAAGTGGGGGGGAGGTGCCCTCTGGGATAAGAAATTTGGAGCCTTAACAGGGCAGAGGAAGGAAGCTGAGAGGAGTAGCCGGGTGAAGACTGGTCAGTAGTGATAGTTCACCACCCACTCCTCGGGGCAGCCTTCTCTCTGTCTCCCGCTGGGCTTGCTGGTGGGCTTCCTGGGTTTGCTGGTGGATTTCCAGGGCAGTGCAGAAAAAACCTCCACAGCAAGCAGAACTTCCTTGCCCGTCCAGACCAGGAAATACCAGAGTGGGTGCCATGACAGGGTGTGGCCCAGGGGCCTGAGGACTAGGTCTTTGAGAGGGCAATGGAGGCCTCAGTGATCCTGCCCAGGAGAGACCCAGTGTGGACAGGGCTAGGAACGCAGGGGAGAAAGCAGGTCTGGCTGCTCCTTAGATTGCTAATGTGACAGGGAGCTGACTCACCTAGGCACGCCAAGACTGGCCAGGTCTGTTCTTGCCCCACCCCATGCTAAGCTTTCAGGATGCCTGGGGAGGTAGGAGGCTGGGCCCTGCCAGGAACTTGCTGTGTGCCCTCAGGTGAGTTGCCTAGCCTCCCTGAACCACTCAGTTCAGGTGAGCCTGGTGGGGCTGGGAGCCAGAGACCTAGGTCTGAGCCTTCTACATGCTCTACAGATGTGTCTCTGGGCCCTCGTGTTCCTTCCTAGGCCTCAGTTTCTCCCTATGTATAGCATGTGCACCCTCCCACTAGGTGGGTATAGGGAGAGCTGTGTGTTGAGGGTGGGACTGGAATTTGAGTGGGGAGTTCTCTACCTGGGTCCCCTCCTGTTAAGGCTCAGCATTTCTTCCTCCCTCCCATATGTACTCATATATCCTCATGTCTGGCCTGCCCCTGCCCTCACTCTCTCTCCTTATCATTTCCAGAATGAAGCGCAAAACTCCCTAACCTGGAAGCAGGTCCCCTTGGAGCCATCAGACCAAACCCCCAGCCTCAACTGCAGCCTCCCCTTACACACTACCTTACAGCTGTGCTAAATTTCTGGCCTTACTATAGGGAGTGCAACTCCATTTCCTAGGTAGAGTTAGAGATCCCTTCGGGGTACCACAGCTAGAAAGATCCCAACTGGGGACTGTAAGATTCATCCTGAGGAGCCCTAGGCTGATTTCAGAGGACTGAGTCTCCATACCTAGAGCAATTTGTTTCTACCTATTTATCTTTTCTAGGGGAAACTAAAATAGTTTGAAGCTCTGGTCTTGTTGGTCCCCCATTTTCATAGAGGGGGTGACTGAGGTCCAGAGAGGAGTTGGGCTGTGGATAAAATGGGCATGGCCAGGACTGAACAGCCTGGTAGGGTCAGAGGAGGCCTATGGGAGCCTGGGCCATGGGTCCAGAGTGGGGGAGCAGCTGCCAGCCCTGTGGGGGTGATGAAGAGGAAGGCTGAGGTGAGGAGAGGGAGAGAGCTCACTGCCTGATTGTAGCATTGGTTGCAGGTGTGCTGCCTGGCCCTCATGTGAATGTGGGGGTGCTGGCATTCATGAATCCCCAGCAGCAAGTTATTTATCACAGGTTTTCTCCTGGCTCACCCTGATCTGGCACCTAGTGCATACCTCACATCCTGGCTACATCCTTTACCTTTAGTCAATGTCCCCTCTCTCAGCTAAGACCCCCAACTGACTGCCAGCTGAGGGTGAGAAGGTCACCACCCCCAACATACCCAACACACACACACACACACACACAAAGGGCCAGGCTTGCTGTGCCCCTGACCCCTTGCTGGGCCTTGCCTGAGCTGACCTGGAGCAACTTGACTGCCAGCATAGGAGTGGGGACTGGGGCTGGCACAGGGGCTTGCAGAAGAAGGGGGCTGCCTCTAGCAACTTCCCTTCCTGCCTCTTCCTAGAAGAGCCTCGCCCTCCTGAAGCAGCAGCAGCAGCAGCAGCAGCAGCAGCAGCAGGAAAGGTGGGGCAGGAATGCCTGAGCCCGGCCCTTGGCCAGAGTTCTGAGGCACCCGCCCCACTCTGCCTCAGAGTTGATTAGTTCCCTGGCAGTCATGGGCTCTTCCAGGGGCCTGGGATGACTTATGGTGTCCTGGAGGTGGGATAGGGGAGGCTGAGACCCCTTCCTATTTACTCTTTTGGGCCTGCTTGCATTGCTTGCCCATCACTGGTTGCCTGGGCTGTCTCCTGCCCCACCCAGATCAGCTAACGCCAGAGCCTTCGTAGTCTAAGCCAGGGAGAGGCAGAGTTTGAAGATCTTGGACTAAAAGACTCTTGAGCTCTCAGCCCTGAGATGTCCGGTCAGGTCACCCGGCAGACTTCCTCTGGGGGTGAGGACACCAGGCTTGTTGGGGGAGGGCTGTGTCTGAATGGAAACCGTAGCCTGATGGTGCGGATGGATTTGCCTCTAAGTTGGAGGCCATATTCCCAGGTGAACCCTGCCTGCTGGGAGTGGTGGGGAGGTCCCTCCCTCCATGGCAGGAAGTCCAAAGTCTCTAACCCACCTGCCCACCCTCACTGCCCCATGTCTGGAGTTGGACCCATCCAGCAGTGCCAGCTGGGTTGGGGTGCCCACCCACACCCGCTTGCTGGGCAGTACTCTCTCCTCTACATGTGTCAACAAGTCCTGCCCAAGTCTGGCTTTGGGCCCCGCCACTCACTTGCTCTGAGGGCCTCCTTGGCTCCTCTGCTGGCTATTAGGGTCTCTGGATGGGCCATTCATGGAGCCTGGGCCCTCATGCTCATGAGCCTTTGCGCTCGTGTCTCCCCCACCTGCTTGCCTTGTCTTCTCTGCCTCCTTTCTTGCCCATCCTTCATGACTCCAGCAGACCACCCCTTCCTTATACAACCCTGCTGAGGCACAGTGTCCTGGGCCGTGACCTGGAGAACAAGACTGGGTTTCTCTGACAGCATGCTCTTGTTTCTAGAGACTTGATAGAGAGGGGCAAGGTCAGAGGTCCACTAGACTTTACTCTGAGCCCTTGGGAGCCAAGGTCAGTATTGGATCAGGGAAGGGAGCAACCCAGGACTGGGCTTAAGGAGCATCTGCCTTTTGGGATAAGAGATGTTTCCCTTCGCAGTTCTGAGCTCCTCTCAGCTGGCCCGGGTGGAAAGCAGGGCAGGGGCCAGTGGCCAGACCAGGGTCTCTCCTTTGAGATGACCTGGGCTCATTGTTTAATTCTGATGTGGATGGTCCTTTGCTCTGGGCACACAGCCTGAGAGAATGGGCCCTGACTCTGCAGCCACTGGTGCTCTCTGGCTCTAATTTGTGCCCTGTTCAAGGCCCTGAGAGCGGCGCCCTGGCCATGTGCAGCCCAGAGGAGACAAACCTGCAGCAGCTGGAGGAGTTCTTCTCGGCCACCCTTGACCGCATCAACAGCCTTGTCCTCCAGCCCCTGCTCGCAGCTGGTGAGTCTCTGTTCTCTGGGGTTGAGGGTGTGGTGGTGGGGTGGGAGTGGGGGGCCCGGCAACCATTCCAGGGACAGGAGTCCTAGCTTGTTGCACCCTCTGAGCCGCAGCTTTCTCCGCCTCAGAGGAGAGTGTGACACTTGGTTTCTGCCTCTCTGAGGGACTGGACCCTCACCTGAGGTTGCTGACTGACCCCCTTCTGTGGACTCTCTCCTAGCCCAGACTCCCTGTGCACAGGGATGAAATGCCACCCCTCCCAGACCTGAATTCTCATCTTGCTCTCAGCCAGGGTGCAGCTAACTGGATGACAGGATGCCTAATTTATTGCTGTGACCCAGGGACCTTGGGCAGGTGCCTTCCTCTCAGGGCTGCATGTGCCTCTGTAAATGTCAAGGCACTACAGGAACTATGGGCTTCTCCTTCAAGACTCAGGGAAAGTGTGTATTTGGTGCCCCTAGGTCACCAGTGCTGTCCCCCAGTAAGGAGGTGGATGGACATGTGCCCCTATTTACTCTCCAAGGTGCTGCCTGCTGAGCTCAAGGGGGCCTATCAGCTTCCTATCCTATCCCAAGGGCCCCAGTGAGTGGGACTCTGGCTACAGCTCCAGGGTTGTGGGGTGCTGCTGGCCTTCAGTGACCCCCTGGGGCCCCTGAATGTTCACTGGGAGGTAGAGTGGCTCTGACCTCCCTCACGGTGTGGTTGTATTCCTGCCCCAGCCCCAGAGCCCTCAGACGCCCAGGGCAGAGAGTGTCTGCGGCTCTTGCAGCAGCTGCAAAGGAGCTCCCAGCAGCTCTGGAAGGAGATCAAGGAAAGCCTGCGCTCACTGAAGGAGAGGCGGCGTATCCCGGACCGCGTGGGTCTGGAATCCCTGCTGCTGCTGCGCCATGCTGACCACATCCTGCAGGTCCACGTGGAGTAAGCCAGCCAGTCGGGCCAGGGCTCAGCCTGGATGCCAGTGCCACCAGGCACTAGGGCCACCTGGCTCAGGGCTTAGGCAAAGGTCTGGGTGTAGCCTGGGGTGGGACTCACCTGGGCTCACCCTCAGTGGGCTTGGGCACTAGCCTGGTGTGGACTTAGACACCCTGAGCTTTGGGGCCTCCCAGGAAAGGAGACTTGGTGAGTTAAATTTTCTTGTTGGGTTAATCAGAGTAGATGTTACCAGTGCCTCCAACCAGACTACTGGCTGGGCCCTCAGGGATGTAGTCACTCCGTGGGTAGGATCTGGGCACCCTGGAAGAGCAACTGTGGAGAGGGCAGGGACTTGGGTCAGGAGCCAGGGCTGTCCTGAAGGTGTCCTGGTGCTGCCTGCAGGTACATCGAGGCCTACACGAGCTGTGTGGTGGCACAGGCATTTCAGAAAGCAGCAAAGAGGAGGAGGTGAGCATGGGCTTGCATGGGCTTGAGAAGATGCGGGTGCTGGGAGGGTAGGGTTGGGGAAGCCCTGAGTATCACAGTGTGACTCCTGAGGCTCAGAGCTCTGACAACTCCACACTGAGCCACGCTGGAGGAGAGGGAGGGACGCCGACTGAGGCAGTGAGCAGAATCCAGATAGCCTCCGAGTCACAGCAGGGAAGGAGGGCCTCTCCTGCTCTGGGTGGGTGGGTGGTTGTCATCTGGGGTCCCTTCGAAGTCTGAGATACTGCTGCTGCATTTCTGATAGAGCTGCCCGGGCCCTGTGTTTGTCTGATGGGAGAGGGGTTTAGGATCTGGGACTGGTCCGGGACCTGGGAGGCTTGGAGGTGTGGGAGTAGAAGAAGAGAGAGTGAAGATGGTGTGTGGTCTTCCCTACACTCAGCCAGTACTGGCGGAGCCAGCGGAAAGCACTGCGGCAGCAACTGTCAGGCGTGAGCTCAGAGGGCCCAGTGGGCGCCTCGCTGGTCCAGGTCCTCCGCCAGCCCCTCACCTATCACGTGCAGCAATATGTGCTCCTCCTGCTGAGTCTTGGGGACACCATCGGGGAGGTAGGTAGCAGAAGAGGGGACGTGTGGGGGAGGGGACTGCTGGCACCGCCCACCAGGCCTGTTGCCTGTGTGAAGTTGAGGGAGGGGAGAGATGGGACCCTCCTTGTTCAGGAACCTGGGTTTGGGAAGGACCAAGCCATGTCTTGCATGTTGGGCACTGACCCTGCGGCCACTGGTGCTCTCTGGCGCTAATTTGTGCCCCTTTCAAGGCCCTGAGTGCGACGCCCTGGCCATGTGCAGCCCAGAGGAGGCAGACCTGCTGCGGCTGGCGGGGGTCTCGGGGCACATGGTCCTGTTCTGGGGTGTTTTAAAAAAATCTGTCTTTGCCCTGGGGAGTGGGTTCTGAGACACACGGCCCCGCCTGGTGGAGCCAGCAGAGACCCACAGTGTAGAATCATGTACTGGGGGTGAGGACCCATGTCACTGAGACCCATTTGGGGGAGTCAGTGAGTGTCCTGACTCTCCTGAAAGCACCTGCATGTCGCCTCTCCCCAGAGGAGGATCTGGCAGGCAGAAAAGGAACAACTTTGGCTTAGACCCAGACCTTGTTCCTGTAGGGGCCAGGCCAGGCTAGGGCAACTGTCAAGGTGGGGGAAGGCTTCGACAAGCCCCCTGCCCCAGCTGCTCTGTTCCCCATCAGTGTCACCCAGCCCGGGAGCTGGTGGTGCATGCAGCCACCGTCTTTGGGAACCTACAGTCCTTCATGGGGCAGGCGCTGGACCAGGCTGTGGCCACACAGGGGCTCTGGTCCACACTGAGCAAACGGACGAGGGTGAGTTTGGGGCCTGAGGGTGGTTAGTAAAGGAGTCTCTTTTAGGCAGTGACCTACCGAGTGGCTTGTGCTGCTTGCTGTCCTCCCTGTACCTCAGCTTCCCCTCTGTGAGGTCCTGTCTACCCATCCTTGTCCATTTGCTGGCTCTAGGAAGGAGTAGTCAGTAGAATTGGGGTGTCCCCTGACAATTATACTCCATGTCACCGCCCATCATGGCAGGTACTGCCCCTGCAGGGGTGCAGTCCCTGTGTCCTGAGAGGGCCTGGTCATTTGAGAATCATTATCCACTGGGGCCCAGGAGATAACTAGAACAGGGGACAGGACCAAGAATTGCCGAAGAGATGAAGTTGGAGAATTCTGGTGAGAGTTGGTGGGCTCAGCCATGGCTCAGGCGGGGTGTGGGAGGACAAAATGAAGCTTCAGGAGAAGTTGTGCTGCCCTGCTGGGAGTGGTTAGGCATGGCTCTCCAGGCCTTAGGCTGTGCCCATCACTGACCCGGGGTGCTCTGGGGCACTCCAGTTTCTTGGAGCAGGCCTCTAGGAGAGGCTCAGGGTGTGAGGGGAGGGGACCCGAGGAGGCAGGGTGGCCGAGCCTTGGTTCTCCCTTTTGGTCTCCCCAGGATGTGCTCTATACCTCTTCTCGCCGACTCTTGCAAGACAGCCAGGAGGTGCCCGTGACTGTCTCCCCGCTGCGGGCCGAACGCGTGCTGCTGTTTAATGATGCCCTCGTCCTGCTGCAGGTGGGAAGGACTTGGGGTGACAGAGGGGTTGTGGGGTGTGGTTGAAAAAAGTGAGAAAGAGACAGAGCTAGGAGGTCACTGCCCAGAAACTTCTGGAGGAAGGGATGGTTCTCAGAGCAGGTATGGCATTCAGGGTAGAAGGAACAGCATGGGCAAAGATTCAGACTGAGGAGAGCTGGCGGTGAGCTTGAGAAGGTGCAAGTGTGGAGGGACCATGGCGCCGTGTAGAGAGGACTCAGCAGTGAGGGCTGCAACCTCTGGGCAGGAGGAGCCTTAGAGAGGTTTCCAGCACGAGCTGACAGGGGCCAGCTGTGCATTTTCAGAAGACCAGTCCGGTGGCCTTGATGAAATAGGGTGTTTGTGTATGGAGGGAAGGCTGACCCCAGGTTTCTGGCCAGGCCCTGGGGTGGGAATGGAGATGGAGCATCTGCCCTTAAGGTGGCATGTGAGGTGGGCATGTGAGGAGCTCAGTGCTGGTGTGGGGACACCAGAGCAGCCTGGGGACATGAGAATGTGCCAGCTGGCAGGTGCTTGGAGGCCAGACTGGACTGAGGAGTAGGTGAGCCTCTGTGCTGGTCTCTGGACGACACCTGTGCCCTGTCATCTTGCAGGGCCACAATGTCCACACCTTTGACCTGAAGCTGGTGTGGGTGGATCCTGGGCAGGATGGGTAAGTGACCCCCTCCACTGACACTCCTGGCTTTCCCTCTCTCCACCCCATGAAACTTGCCGGAACCCAGGGCTCTGCCTTGCCCCACCCCCAACCCCTCCTGCACAGAGCTGAGGCCTGCTCATCACCTCTGTCTGTCTAGGAACACATTCCACCTCCTTACCCCAGAGGAAGAGTTCTCCTTTTGTGCCAAGGATCCTCAGGGCAGCGTGAGTGTGGGTGAGGGGCGAATTGGGGAGGCAGGGTTAGGGGTGAGGAAAGGTGATAGACAGGAGGGGACGGGAAGACACAAGTATGCAAGCCTGGAGGTCTCCATGGGTGTGCCAGGTCTCAGGATAGTGGTGAGAGAGCCAGGGATCAGCCTGGGGTCACAGCATCAGAATGCTTTAGAGAGTGGGATGCTTCTCTCAGTGAAGCCAGGTTCGGGGCCTGTGTTGATCCCCGTCTGGTTGTCTTGTCTGGCCCCTCTGAGCAGGCCCTGAAGCTGCAGACAAAGATCTCAGGCCTGGAGGGAGGGCCCTAGGGAGCAGCATGGAGCTGTTGGAGCTTCCCCCAAGTGACCGAGCAATGCTGGGAGTGAATCGTGGAGGGGGTGGGTGCCTGGAGTTGCCCCAGAAGGCTTCCTAAATGGGCTGCCTCCAGCAGCAGTGACTGTTTCCCTTGTCCCCACAGGTGGTCTGGCAGTGGACGGTGACCCAGGCGGTATGCCAGGCCCTGCGTGGGAAGAAGGACTTCCCAGTGCTAGGGGCTGTCCTGGATCCCTCCAAGCCCCCCACCTGCCGCTCTGTAGCCTACACCTTCCGTGCAGAAGGCCGGCTGTGCCAAGCCACCTATGAGGGCGAGTGGTCCCGGGGCAAGCCCCATGGCAAGTGAGTGAACTTGTGGGAGCCTGAGGGGCAGACAGGACCCGTGTGGACCTGATCACCTAAGGGCACAAACCACAGACTCTTACTCCCTGTGGCCAGTTGGTCAATTTGTCCCCCAGAGTCTCTTTTAAGTTCTCCTGGACAGGAGCTGGCCCATAGTAGGTGTGTGCCAAATGGTCTTGATGCTGGTGACACTAGATGGCATGGGGCAGGTGTCAGGCTGCCGGTCTCAGGGCCAGCAGTTAGTTGCCCATTCACTGTCAGGAGGGAAGAAGCGTAAGCCTCAAAGCCATGTAGCATTACCTGGCAGTGGTGGAAATGGTTTGCAGACATTCTGTCTTCATGGATCCTTACCAGGATGTTCTGGGGTGGCATTATCACTTGATTTAGAGGTGCGAAAACTGAGACCCAGAGACTAGTATGATTTTCCCAAGGCCTCAGGGCACATTATAGGGCGAGCCTGGCCTCGGTAGCAAGTCATGACCCTACAGGTAGGTAGGCTTTTAAAGAACATGTGACATCCCCCTATGTTGCAGCTGGGAAGACAGGTCCAGAAAGCAAAAGGGACTTCCAAGGTTGTACTGTAAAGCAGACCCATTCATGTTTGCCTCTTTCCAGAAAGGGCTTGAGGAAACTTATATACAAAAAGACAGAAAAAGCACTGATGTGTCAGAAGAGGGAAGGATGGTAGAAACCCCACTGACTGGCATTTGGCTTAAGCTTAAAGTGTAGCTCTGAGCTTCCTGTTGGTCAAGGGGAAAAGGGACCTTGGATGATTCTAGGGTTCTTCCTATGGGGTATGGCTGTGAGGCTGTTAGGCAGTTGTGCCAGGAGAACAGAAGGGCTGAGAGCCTTTGTGGGGTCTTAAATCTCAGAGATGAGGACTGGGTGGGGGCATAGAGTCCAGCTCAAGGGGAGTCCAGGCTTCTGAGATCTTGTGGGTTGAGGGATGGGTCTGGTGGGCCTGATGCCCATGGACCTTGACTGTGTTCCAGGGGAACCCTGAAGTGGCCAGATGGGCAGGAACACGTGGGAGATTTCTGCTTGGGCCTGGAACACGGGTAAGGCTGGGCTGATGCTGGAGTGTGTGTGGGCAGGGGTGTGGTTTCCACCCCTGAAAAAGCTCGTTGGAGGCAGGACTCTCCTGGGCGGCCTAGAGGGAGTGTGGTGGTCATTGCTGCGGCCTCAGTGCTGACTTCCTTCCTCCTGCAGCTTTGGCATCCGCCTGGTGCCCCAGGACTCTGAAGATAAGTTTGACTGTTATAAGTGCCATTGGAGGGAAGGCAGCATGTGTGGCTATGGCATCTGTGAGTAAGTGACCCTCGGCCTGATGGCAGGGGTGGGCTCCTGGGATGGGCATGTCCCGGAGCCCTGTGAAGCAGGACCAGTCATTGGTGACCTTCTCCAGGTACAGCACTGAGGAGGTGTACAAAGGCTACTTCTACGAGGGCCTAAGGCATGGATTTGGGGTCCTCGAGAGTGCCCCACAAAGTCCTCAGCCCTTCAAGTACACAGGCCACTGGGAGAGAGGCCAGAGGAGTGGTTATGGCATTGAGGAGGACAGTGACAGGTGAGTGGTGCGTAGCCACCCCCTGAGCAGGATAGGGGGCCAGAGAGGGGTCTCACTGACCACAGTGTCTCAGGGCACGGGCTCTTTGTAGTCAGTGGGTCCATTTCCCCCAAGTCTCTAAAGTCCCTCACTTGCTCTCCATTCCCTGGGGTATTGCTGAGCTCAGCCTGAGGGAGCCTCGACCTTGACACCTTCCCTGAGCTGCTGGAGAGAAGTTTATGCCCCCCAGCCTTGTCCTATCTGAGGATGACAGCTTCTAGACTCTGGGCCATGAGCAAAGCCCTGGTCTTTCACCTGGCATTCAAAGCCTCTGATGCCTGCCTGCCCCACACCCGTTGCCACCTGTGCACCCTTCCAACCTTCTCGACCCCTGAACATCCTCACATATCTGTTGTCCACAGCTACCTCCCTGGCTTTGCATGTGCAATAATGGCATGTCCCATCTGTCTTTCCCTGGGAAGCCTGCAGAATGTCCTCCCCAAGGCAGAGGCCCTTCTTCTACACTCCGCTCCCCTTGGCGGTCTTATGTCTGAGTTGAGTGGATTCAGGCGATGTCATTGCTTCTTATCTGCCCCCCAACCTCCACCCCATGCCAGCAGAGCACACAGAGGTGCATGGGAACAGTTCTGATCCAACTCCGGCCACTCCCCCCTCCTCCAGGGGTGAGCGCTATATTGGCATGTGGCAGGCTGACCAGCGCCATGGTCCAGGGGTCATGGTCACCCAGGCCGGTGTCTGCTACCAGGGGACCTTCCAGGCTGACAAAATGATGGTGAGTGGGGTGACCTGTGTGTGTCTTGAGCTACCCATTCCTTGTACTGAGACTGAAATTCTGGAGCCCATCCTATTTTGGAAGCCCCGAAGTTGAGCTGAGGCCTGCTGGGGTATATGGGCCACAAAGCTGGGTTTCCAAATGCTGGAGGGAGCCAGAACCTGGGCAGGAATCTGCTTCTGTCACCTACCTACCCTGGCTTTGGCCAAGTCCCTTCTCCCGGCCTCAGTTTCCCCATTGACAACTCTGGTTACTACTTAATGTAAAGACTTGATGAAACAGCAAGATCAAAAAGCGTGGTGATGATGATGCCAATAACCTCAGCAACTGACACTCATAGACCCGGAACTCGATGCCTGTCTCTGGGCTCCATCACCCATCATAATCTCATGGGATCCTCCCAGTGGACCTGCGGGTGATGCGATTGTTCCTAGCGCGGAAATGACAAACACGAGACTCAGATTGGTCAGGGAGCCTGTCCAGTGTCACACTGTCGCTGCGTGAGACCCAACCCAGGTCTCTGAGCTGTGGCACTTGCCCTCTGCCTCCTGACACCCTGCCTGGTGCTGGGCGCACGGTGGGGCTCTGGCCTCAAGGCTATTGTGACTTGCTTGTTTGTCGATGCTCTTCTTTGTTCTGGAAAGGATTGAAGGTGGCAGAGAAGGCAAGAAAATGGCTACAAACAATAGATTCAGAACACAAATTGTGTCCCATTTGACTCTGAGCTTCCTGGCACTCAATATGGCAAGGGAGCCTCATTAGCGCCACTGTCCTGTCCCCTAGGACAGCACTTCTAAGCCATAGACAGGAAAACAAAGTTCCCCAGGGTGGTTCCTGAGAGGGGATGCTGGACAGGAGGAGCTGGGTCTCAGGGCGCCAAAGACTGGCAACACACCTAGCACATCCTGGGAGGAGGGAAAGGGTCCAGGACCCTCTGCCTGTGGGTCAGTGCCCACCCCTTTCCCTACATCTCCTTCCCATCCTGGCTCTTCTTCACCCACCACTCCTTTTCTTCTGGCTTCCTTCACTAGGGCCCAGGGATCCTCCTCTTTGAAGATGACTCCTTGTATGAATGCAGCTTCACCAGGGATCTGACCCTTGTGGGGAAGGTAAGGGTCACTGAGACCCCACTCACTCCCTGCTGAAGCCTGGACTAGTTAGTCTCTTATCTTCCCCTTGGCCCCAGAGCTAAGGGTGTGGGCAGTGTATGGGAAAGGTGGGGGCGGGCTTCTCCCACCTTCACCACCTCTAGTGGGTGAGCACAGCAACCCTCCCCTGGAGACTCAAGAGGGGACAGGTGTGTTGCTTTGAGAGCAGAGGGTGCTGGTGGTGACCCCCTACCAGATCCCTAGTTGGGAATCCCCTTCCATCATCACCATCAGTGCCTGGAGCAGGTGCCCACTGTGTCACTGTCCTTCAGTGTATTCCTGGCCGAGCTAACCCAGAAGGCAGTTGTGTCCCTGCTGGGGCCTTTGGAAATGTGGGGACTGTTTTGGTTTTGTAATAACTGGAGGGCACTGTGGCATGTAATGGTGGAAACCAGGAGTGCTATGAATGGGAAAACCCCATGTGACAAGGAATTGCCCCTCCTAGGCCTCTGCCTAGCTCTGGACTTACCCACCCCCAGCCCCATGTGGTGGTTCTCCCCACTCTGACCTGTGAGTCCCTTCTCTCTCCCCATCTCCTACATCAGAGATGAGCCCTGGGTGGCCAGCATAGCTGCAGGGGTGGATTATGAGTCTCTTGGGGTGGGACAGATGCAGCAGTTGGTGGGAAGGCCAGCTATCAGTCTCTGGCCTCTGACCAGGCTGCACAGGCATGAGGCTTGTGATTAGTTGGAAGGACAACTGGCAGACTGCAGACAGACTTCCCTGTCTCCCTCTCCTGCCTTCCAGGGCAAGGTCACCTTCCCCAACGGCTTTACTCTGAAGGGCTCTTTTGTCAGCGGGTCAGGGAGAGGACTGCACATCCAGGGCGTGCTGGACACGGCTGCTCTCCCACCAGATCCAAGCAGCACCAGAAAGAGGTGAGAACCTGACCTTCTGACCCTGCATTCTCAAGACAGCCTGGGGGTGTATCTGTGTTCCTACCCTAGACTCAGGCCTCATCAGAGGGGTTTTTCTGTATCTCTCTTACCCATTTGGAGAATTAAGAGAGCCCAGGGCATGAGCCCCTCAAGTCAGAGATTCTTTTAATCAAGGGTTGTGGCAATAATTCTATACTCAATAAAACGGGAGAAAAATATTACATGTAGGCTTTGCTTGGATCTTGCTATTTTTCTGGGAATGGTGTGGACAGTTTACAAAACAAACTGAGCAGACAATAGCAAAATAGAAAATGGAAGTGTGACTTGAGCTTATGAAAAGAAAAGGAGACGCAGATCGGTCCTACAATGGTTATGATTGAGCATTGGCCTGGCTGAGTTCCCTGACAGCCGAGGTGAAAAAGGAAACTTGCTATGTGGAATCACTGGCATTATCATGGGGTATTTGAGGATGGTGGGGATAGACTTCTACCCCACGGGGACAAATTTCTTCCTTAGAAAACTGTAGCTCAGCAGACTCTTGCTATGTCTGTTGAGGAAGATGTGGTTTTTACTGATGAGGGAATCTGTGGGTGGTGGTTCTTTCGGGGCATGCTCCCAGAAGCATTTCAGGTGCAGGGAGAGGGTGGAGTTGAGTCCTTGATGCATTTTTCCTGCATGCTTCTTCTCCCCAGCAGCAGGCACTAACAGTGGCAAACCCTAGGGGGCATGACCCAGTGGGGATAGGGTGCAGGTATAGGAAAACCTGAATGTGACATGGGAGGGACACACACGTAGCCAGAGCCTCAAGCTCAGGCAGGAACCAGGTGTGGTGGGAGGGAGGTTGGGTCCTGTGGCAGGGGACTCCTGGGCCTTGGGCACTGGTCTCTCTTTGGCCAAGACCCCACTCTCTGGACTCGGCTCTTCATATCTTTTTATCTCCTTTCCAGGAGCGTGTCCTTTGTCTTCTGCTGCTTTTCTTTTCCCCTCTCTGCCTCTTCTTTCCCTATTGAAGCCCTGGAGATCGTCCCCCATCCACATCTATCCATCCACCCTTCCTAGGCCCTGACTCTGGGTATCCCCACCTCCCCAAGAGTCTGGACGGGTTCCTGCCCACCACCCCTGCACCCCCACTTCCTGTTCCCAATGCCTCCCTCGCAGGCAGCTGGGTCTGGGCTCCTTCCCCGTGGAGAGCCGCTGGCAGGGCGTCTACAACCCCTTCCGGGAATTTGTGAGAGCTGGCTGCCCTGGGCATCTGCAGGAGGCCCTGCTGGGACTCCATGTGCCCAGCCAGAGGGAGCTGCGCAAGTCCCAGGAGTGTCTGTGCTGTGAGAGGTGAGGTCCTGGCGTGTGTGTGTGTGTGCGCGTGCACACCCATGGGGGCATGCAGAGGGCCAGTGTTGGGGGGGCTTAGAGTGGGACGGGGAGGAAGACTTCCTTGGAGTCGCCCTGGGCCCAGGGTAGGTGAGACGCATGTGCATGCTGCCCCAGGACCCACCCTGAGGACAGTGCAGGCAGAATGGAAGACATCCTGGAGGAGCTGCTGCAGCACCGGGAGCCTGAGGCCCTGCAGCAGTGCCTCAGGAAGGTGAGGGCCCTGGGGGAGGGTGGCCTATGGGGAGCCGACCATCTTACTGTCCCCTAGTGCTGACCAGAGGGAACAGGCCTGTGGGTCCCTTCTCAGGGCCTTGGTGTTCCCATCTGTGCAATGGGAGCAACCTTGGGAAGCCTGTCAGCATGCCCTTGATGCTGGGTGTCTCTTTGTTGTCTGCACTGGCCCAGGCTCTGAACAACTCACTGCATCCCCTCGGGAAGTTGCTCCAGACGCTCATGCTGACCTTCCAGGCTACTTATGCTGGCATTGGGGCCAACAAGCACCTGCAGGGGCTAGCCCAGGAGGAGGTGAAACAGCATGCCCAGGAACTCTGGGTGGCCTACAGGTGAGCTTGGTGGCACGTGGGGACAGGCATCGCCCAGTGACCCCAGAAGATAGGGCTCTGCCCTTCCATGCCTCTGCTCTGCCTGGCACCCTAAGCAGGAATGGTGCTTCTACCTCAGGGCTAGATCCAGAAAGAACCAGAGGGTGGACTGGTCAGTATGCAGCTGGTGAGCAAGGGCGCTAGAGGGTGGGGAGATGATCCAAGGCCTGGCCACAGCCAGAGCTCAAGCCCCAACCAGGCCTGGAGCTGAGCCCTGAGCCTCAGGAAATGCTAACCCCATTGTAAGCTGAGCCTGAGCCTGTCTCAGACCCCATCTCCACTCCCAGCTGAGCCATGACCCCATAAACACTACAGATAGGGCCTTCAACCCGAGTTGCTTCTTTTTTTAAAGATTTATTTATTGATGCATGTAAGAACTGGGGTAGAGACCAGAGGTGCGGGGGGTGAGAGGATTCACCAGAGACAGAGCGGGGAACAGAACAGGCGGATCTACTGAAATACACTGCTGAGGGGAGCAGCAGGCGAGACAGGAGAGGTCTGCTGCGCCACGTGGGTGGCTCCCTGGCCGGCCGGGGATCGAACTCATGCTGCAAAGACTGGGGATAGCTTCATAGGAGGCATCTTAATCCCTTGTGCCACCAGGAAGGCCCCCGAGTTGCTTCTGTTGCGGGGTTGCCTGGACCCTGGGGATGACGTCTATACTTCAGCCTCCTAACCGCTGAGGTTCGGGCAGTTGCCTCATGCGCCACAGTCTGGGAGGTGGAGTCCCCTGCCTTGGACTTTGGTGATGAGAGGGTTGGGCTCCATGCTGTTCCTCTCATTGGTTTGCAGGAGTATGCTCAATGTTGCCTTACAGCGCAAGGGCCTGGAGCCGGAGGAAGATGCAGATGCAGAGACAAGGTGACCGCCCCAGGCCCCCATGGGATCGGTGGGCTCCTTGCTGCTAGTGCAACCAGACTCACATGCACTGACATCTCACACCTTGATCCTGTGGCCTCCCTTGGGGGAAACTGGTGCTTCTATGGGAAGTGTTTGGGGCTTCTGCTGTTGACCAAGCATTGTTTGGTGACCGTAGGAGGAGTGAATGGCCCATGACCTCTATTCCCTGGGCACGCTGGGAGGGGGCACTGCCACAGCACATCAAAGGCATGTTTGTTCTAAATGTGTTATCCCATCCCCAACTCTCGGGTGCATGGAGGGTGAGCTGCTACCCTAGGCACCTTCATCCTCCCAGCACATAGCTGGCGAAACTGAGTCCTGGCAGCAGCTGAACCTGAAGTATTAAGAGGGTCATTAAATCTGTCTCCCCCAATTCTCTGAGATGAAACTTTACACTTCGCCTTTAGATTCCTGATCAGAGGCCGTTCTATCACTGTGTTGCAAAAGGAGTGGGATATGGGGTTAGACATTACAGAGAACTTCTCCCTGGAGTCCTGGAAAGTATAGAGAACTAGGAGGTAGAACTGGACTTGCCTGGAGTGACCCCTGAATGCTTTGCTGCAAGCTATTTGTCCACCCAGGGCCCTGGCTTTGTTTTCAGTCAAAATCCTGCTCTACCTGCCATGTGGGTTCTCAAAGTCCAGTGAGAGACTGAGGTGGCCACAGATTGCAATTGACTGTGACAGGGCCAGGAACAGGCTCAGGAAGGGCTTTCCAGGGGAAGCAGGTGGCTGGAGGCTGGGACGGTTTGTTGTGGGTTGAGGGGCTCTTTGGGCTCTTTGAGAGCTCCCCTGCCTGCTGCCCCCAACCTGTCCTGGCCACTCTCACCCAGGGACCTGCAGGTGCATGGCTTGGTGCTGCCCCTTGTGCTGCCCAGTTTCTACTCGGAGCTCTTCACTCTCTACTTGCTCCTTCATGAGAAAGAGGACAGTGTCTACAGCCAGGGCATCGCTAACCTGAGTCTGTTCCCCGACACCAAGCTGCTTGAGTTCCTGGATGTGCAGAAGTAAGCCTCCCCACCGCCCCAGGCTGTGTTTGCTGGGTTCTTGGGTAGCAGGGGATACAAACTCAACTCAACTTGTCTTCAGGGGTGGCATGGTGGTGGTGGTTAATTGGCTCATATACCCCAAAATATAGCCCTGGGACCGTGAGTGCCTGGATTTCAGGTGTGATGCGATCTAGGTGCTCAACCCCATGACAAAGGAAAGCAACTCCCCTCTTTCTCTGTTGGCCTATTTCTGGCTCCCCTTATGGTGGCAAATAGGCAGCAGTCACTTGAGTCTGCCTCCTCCTCACTGATGTGGTGTGGCCAAATTGGCCAGGTCTGCTTCCATATCTACCACTGGGGCGGGGGCAGGGCCACCTGCTCTGGCTCTTGGGCTGAGAGAGTGTGTGGAGGGGGCAGAGATCCTTAAGGGAAGGCTGAGGAAGCATGTTGCAGCCTCCTTTCTACCCTCAGTTGCCAAAATGTCCTTTTATCGCAGCCCTTCTGGTCCATCAATACTATGAGTGATCCCTGCCCAATGGGGGGTGTGGACTCTCCTCCCACCCCAGCCTCCTCGCCTCACAGTGATGGTCCTCCCCACCAACCCTGGCAACCCTGTTTCCTCTTCCATCACAGTCACCAGCCCACTGCTAGTCACCCACTGCTTCCCAAGTGTCCCTCGCCCCTGCTCCACCTGTTGCCTGGGCGCAGCTGGCTCCACTCCAGCCTCCCTGCTCCACTGTTTCCCTGAGGTGCTGCCCTGTGTGCTGCCCGGTGCCCAGCGCCTGTCTTGCTCACCAGACTGCGCAGGCTCACTGAGCAGTCTCCTCCTCTCTCACCCCGCGGCCTGACCACTAGCAGTGTTAGGAGGGTGCCTTGGGCCACACCCCACCCACTATGGGAGGCTGTTGCGGACTCAGATCCTGCACTCAGCCCTGCTGGGGGACCTGGTGGCCCAGGAATTTTCCCTTTGCCTTCAGAGTCTGCCTCCTCCTCTTGGCAAAGCCTCCCTTCTCCTTTAATTTCAGGCACCTGTGGCCCCTCAAGGACCTCACATTGACAACCAATCAGGTGAGAAGGTGGGCCTGTTGCCTGCCCCTGATAGGGTGAAGTCTGATCCTGAATTGGGCCCCCAGAGTTTGTTCAGGCATCTGCTAAGCAGCCCTCTGTCCCCAAGGCTGGTTGGAGGTGGCAAAGAAGCTGAGGCAGGCAGCGGGTCGAGGGAGGAGCGGCCCGGCTCCCAGTATGGTTCTGGTTCCCCGTTTGGGTGGGAGTCAGCTGGATCACAGTGACCAGACTCCTTCCCTTTACTGATTGTGTGACCATGGGTGCCTCAGTTTCCTCATCCATGCAAGTCCTCCCTGCTGCAGTTGTAGTATTACCTCCTGGGCTTGTTGGGAGAGGGAGGGGGGTGGTACACCTGGGCCAGTGGTTCTCAAAGTGCCTGCCGGGCCAGCTGCATCAGCATCTGGGCATCTGTTAGACAAGCAGATTCTTGGCTCTACCTCAGACCTACTGAGTCAGAAATTCAGGAAGTGGCCCTAGAACTTGTGTTTCGGCAAACCTTGGGCTCGAGAGCCTTTGGCAGAAGTGCTCAGAACTGGGAGGGTCCCAGCGGCCACTGGCCAGAAAATGATTATCTGCCTTTTTATTTTATACCCCTAATCTTCTGGAGACTCACTTTACTGTTGAGCAAACTGAGGCACACGATGGGCACTGGGTGAGCTGTGACTTCTCTGGGGTCATTCAAGTCTCTGGACAAGACTGTGCTGGAGCCAGTGATAGGGCAGGGATGGAGGGGTAGCTCAGGGCCAGCCCTGGCCCTGGGAGAAGGGGGTGAAAGAACTGGGGGGACCATAGCCTTATCCATTCCGCTCCCCACACCATGCAGAGATACTCTCTAGTCAGAGACAAGTGCTTCCTGTCAGCCACAGAGTGTCTGCAGAAGATCATGTGAGTCCATGCCCTGGGGAACGGGGAAGGCGGGAGGCAGAAGTGTGGGGGCCCCTGGTTGGGACTCCTTGGGGGCCTTGGTCTGGAACCAGCTACCTTGTGTCAGGACCACAGTGGACCCCCAGGAGAAGCTGGAGGTGCTGGAGAAGACATGCGGGGAAATCAAGAGCACCGTGTCACGGGTGCTGGGCCAGGAGCACGAGCTGCCCATGGATGACTTGCTGCCGCTGCTCATCTACGTGGTCTCGCGTGCTCGGTGCGCTGCCAGGCTTAGCCGGGAGCTGCGGGGTGGGCTGCGGGAGAGCCCCAACTTCGCCCCCCAACGTCAGGTCCTATGGACACTGGCTTTCTTTGTACATGTGAGGAAGCTGAGGTCCAGAGAGGAGAGGGCCCTATGGTCTTCCCCAGGGTATGTGGGCACCATACCCCAGCTGCCCATCATCCAGGCCAGGGCTCCTCCCCCAGCTGCTTGGTGCCATCCCTGGTGGGCTCCCTTTTTCTTACTGTGGGCTGGTTGTTCTTCAGAATCCAGCACCTGGGAGCTGAGATCCACCTGATCCGTGACATGATGGACCCCATCCACGCGAGAGGCCTGTATGACTTCCTGCTCACCGCCCTGGAGGTGAGGGGCAGAGGCAGTAGGCCAGGCAGGAATGCCCTGGCTACAGGGGCAGACCCCTTCCTCCCGTCAGACGCCATCACGGAGATAAGGCTCTCCTGTGTCTCTATGGGGAGGGTCCTTACAGAGCCCTTGGTTCTGACCGTGGCGGGGGGCCATAGTGCATCCCAGTCATAGGGACACCAGGGCCCTGTGTTTTAGGCTGCATCCTGTTGCACAGGCCTCATTTCCTTGCTGAGGACCGAGTTGGAGCCCTGGCGGGCCTGGGAGGTGGGCATATCCTGGCATGAGGCCTGAGAGCCTGTGCCTGTGTCTGGGAGCAGAAAAGCCAGCTGGGCTCAGCCTGGCCTCTCTCCCCCAGTCCTGTTACGAGCACATCCAGAAGGAAGACATGAGGCTGCACCGCTTGCCCAGCCGCTGGGACTCCAAGGAGCTCTGGTAGCTTGGCCTTTTCTAGATCAACTGCAGAAATGAGAGAGGCCGCGGTGGACTTCCTGGAGGAGCAAGCACAGCCCAAGGGGCAGTGGGCAAGATGCGCCCTGGAGGCGGCACCTGGAGTTGATGAGCAAGAGGGCAAGCCGGCGGCTGCCCTGACTGGGGTAAGGTGAGGGTGATGGAGTGGCTCCTGAGCTGGTGGTTTCCTGCCGCTGGGCCAACCTTGGATATGGCCTCCTCGACCTGTAGTCGCTCACAGACTGTGGGCAAGGAGCCCCGGCTTCTCCTTGCCTGAGCCTCACCTCCAAGTTATTGAACTTCTTTGGGCCTCAGTGTTACCATCTGTAAAATGGAGGACTACTAGATCATCGTATGGGACCTTCCATCCATCTGGCTGGGTTCTAGAATTTTCTGGGATCACCTGAGCTGCAGAGAGAGGGCAGGGGAGAGACTGCTCGCTGATAGTCCCCAGGCAGTTCTGTGACAGGCTGCAAAGGGTCTCGCTGGCCCTGACCTTGAGAGGACAACAAACTCCCCCAGATTAAATGGCCTACCAGTGAGCAGGTGTCTGAGTCACATATCTGACCACCTCCACTGGTGTCCCTGGCTGAGCATTGCACCCCCAGGATCTGGGAGATGGTCTGATCCACAGGGTCAGGTGGGATGACTATAGGGTAAGTGAAATAGTCAGGCTTTTACACTGCTAGCCTTTGTAGCTATCACCTGTGGCCTATCACGCAGGAGGCGCTTGGGAGCATGGGCGCAGGGCACGGGTGCCTGATTGTGGACACCTGGAGTATGGTGTGGCATGCATAAGTGGGCACACCTGAGCCTGGAGGCAGTGCTGTATGGGTGGCGTCACTCAGAGACAGACGGCTACAGTAGAACAGCTACTAGAGGGAGACCACAAGAGAAGGCCAGAGAGAACCCATAAAGAAAGAGTAAAGATTCACTGAGGGTTGGGAGGCCGATCAGCCTCCTGGCCCCGAGGCCTCCCTGCCTTGCCAGCATGCAGGCTTGCCCTCCAAAAATTGACATAGAAAGAGCATTAAAGCCTGAAAAAACAAAACAAAACACACCAAGGCCTCCAGGGCTCTCCTTTATCCATCTGCCTGAATCGATAGAGAAGCTGGCCTGTGCCTGCTGGCACTGCAGTGACATCCAGCAATTTGTTACATTTAGAGCAGTAACTACAGTTTGAACAGTAGCTACAGTTTGGAAAAAGCACTCAGTGCTTTTATTTGTTGTCAGCGTTTTTGTTTTGACAGAACTCCAGTGATAATAAGGTGAAGCCAAGAGACATCACTCCATTGTCTAGAAAACTAATCTTGTTTCATCATTTTGGTGGAGACAAACGTTACTCTCCCTCCACAAGACCATAATCCTCAGTTAAAGGAATGGGCAGTCAGGAGCTTGACTAAGGGTGGTGGTGATGGTCTGAGATAAGGGTCCCCAAGCATTTTGAGATGACAGGCCAGACCGTGTGCTAAGAGGGTACCCAGAGAGCACACTCAGGAGGGCCTTGATGCCTCCCTCCACGCCCATCAACACTTTGTGTCAGTCCCAAGCCCAGCATGGACTGGACATCAGCTTTTCTCCTGTGTCCATGGAGAAGTCCACTTACCCAGGCCTGAGGCCTGTCCCAGCCTCCTTCCCTCCCTCCTGTTACCTCTTCTGCCCCGGCCCGGCTGATACCACAAAGCAGCCAGAGGGAGCCTTGTAAAATAAGCCCTGCTTGTGATGGCATCTCTGAAAATTATCTGGAATAAAGCTCAAGCTCTTGCGTTGGCCCACAGGGCCCTAATCTCTCTGCCAGGCCCTCTGCTTCCCCATCCCACCCTCTGTGTTCTCTCCACTCCCTGCTCGGACCAACTTTGCTGTTTCTGGGGCTCTTGCAGAAACCTCCCCACCTTAGGACTGCTGCTTCTGTGTCCTCTGCCTGGATTTGTCCCCATGCTTCCCCAGGGCAAGAGTGTTCTTGTCCTTCAGGCCTTCAGCCTAAATACTGCTCCCCACGAGAGGCTTCCCTGACCCAGCCTGTCCACAGCTGCCCCTCCCTGCACTGTCATTGTGCACATGTGCAGAAGGAGTCCTGGCTAAAGTTCCTGCTCCTGCTGGCCTGCAGGCCCCTGTGGGAGGATTCCTTCACTCCAGGCACAGGGTTCAACAACTGAAGAAATGACAATGATGAGCTGCAGCTCCCCCCTGCCTTCTGTGGAACCTGCATCTGCCCCTCTAGGCAGTCCATCCCAAGTCAGGTGCTGGACATCAAGTCAATTTCAATGAATAAATCAGCAAGGGCACCCATGGAAGGGACTAGAACATTATTCATAACACACCTGAGATTGAAGAGCCATGTCCTGGTCCCCTCAGGACCATACCCCAATTTTACAAAGAAACATTCCATTCATTCAGTGCAGCAGGCGGGGCAAGACAGGGCAAGGACGGCAAGCAGTGGAAATAAGACTTGCCTGGCCCCGGTGTGGGAGGAGGCAGCACTTTCCAGCCTCAGGGGCCTCCTTGCTGCCCTGGCACCATGGGGAGGGGCAGCAAGGAGGCCTTGAAGCATCAACTCTTTCCTCAAATTCACACACTAAGTTTGTTGAGGGTGAAATCCCTCAGCCCTGATCAGACCCTGGATGGATGGGAAGTGGGGGGGTGGTGGTGGTGGAATATGATGTGTGGCTTTTCCTGGAATGGAAGGAGTGGGGGGGTAGAGGGCGGGACTAGGGAATGGGGTATCTAACAACAAGGTTGTGTGACTGTGCCCCTGGGATTTGACTGGTTCCCCCATCTTGAGACCCCTCAGCACTCCTGTGGCCCACACCAGGCAGTGCAGGGAGACAGGATTAACTAGCTATGTGAGGTGTCTTGGGTGGAGGTAGCTGGTGGTTGGTGATGGATGAATCTTGTTTCTCCACCAGAACCATGATGTCTTCCTTACTCTGCTGGCTTGAAAGAACCTGCAGTGACTGGTCTGCCCAGGGCAGCATCTAGGTTCTTCCTTTGTGTGCTGAGGTGTGGGTGCTCTCTGCACCCTGTAGGGTGGCAGCCTGAAGCTGGGTGAACATCAAACTGGCACCTCTCATGTCTGTTCTTAAGCTTTTCCTTCTGAGGCAAGCTCTTGCCTTCCACACAGTTGCTGCATTTCTCATGGGAAGAGCTGGGGGGCCCTCTTTGGGGGGTGGCACAGGGAGGAGGGAACCAAGGCATATGGGAGAGACCGAGGCTTATTTCATGCATTGTCGGTCATGCAGCCAAATCAGGCTCAATTAATATCAGAGATTAAAAGAACCTACGAGAAACCAGGTGGATGCTGATAGCAGGTGCAGACGCCATGAACAGCACTGCAAGGGGCGGCAGGAAGCCCGGCTCTGTCCCAGACACCAGTGCGGATGCCAGCCATCAAGGGTCACACATTTCATTGAGGCTTGGCCACCGGCCGGTTCCAGGGCCAGTCACCCCCAGAGATAAGCAGAGGTGACCAGAATCACTGAGGTGAACATTGTACCTGCAAAGTCAACATCTCCAAGGTCTCTGATGAAGGTGACTGATGATTGAGTGGCTTTTCGTGTCCTGTGTGCCCGGTCCTCTCAGGTCCTGGTCGCTGCTGACAAGGAGCAAGAGACTCCCCGCCTGTGTGGTCTGGGCAGGGAGAGGGCACAGAGGGGTCCCTGTCTTGGTGGATGGCACCGTGGAGCTGGATCTTGAAGAATGAATGCCATTGCCAGATAAGGTGGCATACCCACAGAGGGAAAGGCAGGGACAGAGGCTGGAGCTGTGGCAGGCCTGGCTCCCCAGAATGTAGAGAGTTGGCCAGTGAGAAGTCAGATAAAGCAGAAGAGAGAACGACCTTTAAGGTCTGGGAGAGACTTTTTCCGGACAGGAAGGCTCTGCGGGCCAGTCTCCCCCAAAGGCCCAATATGCCCAGAGTAGGCTTCTTGTCACGTTGGTCTCTCAAGGTCTGTGTCTATTCTGGTACTTAACAAATGCAGATTGTTTGGGGTTGATTGCTGCGAGGGCCCTGAAGGCTAGGGGAAGCTTCTGTCCTTACCTAAGTTCTTCCACCTTCCCCAAATCAAGGAAGAACTCATCATGCTTCTGGCCCTTTTCCTAGTCAAAGAAGCAAACACTGCTCCCCTTTTTATGACCTAGAAGAATGTAGTGTTAGGGGGAAAGGATGTCCTGAGCTAATCCCATATAGGCTTTGTGGACCCCACCCCCACTCCAGACCAAAGCCATCAAGTCATTGGGAAAGACAAATCCCGTCACCACCAAAGGGAGGGTGGCTGGGACCTGAGGGTGGAGTTAAGCAGCCAGGTTTGGTATAATAACCAAACAAGTGGGCCTTGGGGGGCTTGCTCTTTCTTGCTTGCCTCCTGGCTTCACGGCTCCTGGCTGGCGGCCAGCTCTCAGAGCGCCATTTGGGATTCCAGATCGGCGGATCGGGTAGGACGCATTCAAAACTTTGTCTCCCACTCTTCTCCCTGAGCTGTACATTTCCTCACTTGCCCTTCCCTTGTAAATAAACCTTTTATTAACCTTTCGCGTGTGCCTGCAGTAGAGCATTGATAAGTCCTTTTAAGTGCGCGGGTGAGGACCCACAGTCAGGCACCCCGTTTTGTATCGGGGCTGCCCTATAACAGTAGTACCCCTGGTCTGTCACATGACGTGTCCCCCACTGGTCTTTGACACCTTAAGACCTAAAATGCAGGATAAATAATCCTGGTCTGCTCCGTTATTCTTTAGAATTGATACCATGTAAATTCTGCAGGTGAATGTTATTAAAGTGATTGTTTTCCCCTTGCTCGCCCATCTGATGCTGTTTGATGACTCATCCAGCCTGAGAACATGGCGAGGTAAGGCTGACCTCCCCTGCCAGCCAGCCGCAAGCCCTCCGCTTAAACACTGGGCCTCAAGAATGCAGTGGGAGGGGGGCTGAGTGCCTTACAAGGCTGGGTAGAAGGTCACGTGGCTTTTGCCAGTTCTGGGGTGGAGGGGCGCTTGTTCAGTGAGATTTAACCACAGTGTGAGAAGTCTTACACCTCCAAGCGGAGACTCACTTGAGAACCGGGCTGAGAGAGGGAGGGAGGGCGGGCTAGGCTAGGAAGAGAGGAGGGGAGGGGAGGGAAGAGAGGGGGGGCCCACTGGAACCCAAGTCATCTGGATTGCTGCGTCCTCCAGCCAGACCCAGCTGTGAATGAGAGCGCTGCGAGGACTGCCTCCGCTAGGACTTATGAGATCACCCCGAGCAGCAGCTGCCTGTCTGAGCCCCATCAATTCCAGATCCATGAGCAAAATAAGGAACTGCCATTACCTCATGTCATTGTTTTGAGGTATCTTTTGCTGCAACAATAACCAGAGCAATCCTTTCTCCTTATCTACTATTCATCATGAAATTAAATTTTTATGTACTTCCTTTTTAAAAATGGAATTTATTAAGATGGGAGACCTCCTATCCTTATGTGAGTGGAAATCCATCAGTGACAGTGGAAGGCAAGCGTGTAGAGAAACGGAGGAAGCAACCGTGTGTTTACTTTCTTTGTAGGCACTGTTTTCTGCCCAGGGCTTCACAGGGGTGTGGGGGATGAGGGGGATTGAGTCTGACCTGCAGTTTCCCAGCACTTGCAGAACCAGTTCATCAACCCCCCCTTGAAGGCCCCTGTACCCACTGAGATGCACCCCTTTCTCAGAGCTCTGGGTCCCATGGTGCACATTTTCTGAGTTTTTAAGTTTTGATATTTTTAGCCTCTTCTATTTCTTCCCTAGCCCTAGGGAGAGGAAGCTATTTTCTATCATTGTTTGAGAATTCTTTTTTTTTGTCTTTTCAGTTCTTCATTTGCTGGGTGTGGTAGGCAGAGTAATTGTCTAGCAAAGACATCATTGGCCTAGAACCTGGGAATATGTGATATTCCGTGGCAGCAGAGACTTGGTGGATGTGACTAAGCACCTCGAGATGGGGAGATTAGCGTGGGCTCTCTGGGTGGGTCCAATCGCATCACAAGGGTCCTTAACAGTGGAAGAGGGAGACGGAAGAAGATCAGAGGGAGATGTGAGCACTGAGAGACAGCTGGAGGGGTGCAGTGCTGCTGGCTTTGGGGGTGTTGGGTGAGGGATGAGCACAGGAATGTGAGAGCCTCTCCAAGCTGGAAAATGTAAAGAAATGGATTTGCATCTAGAGACTTCTGAAGGATGGGCCTCCCTAGGATGATCAGAACAGGCTTCCTAAAACATGTCATGGGGCATGTGGATTATGTTGAGGTCAATCAAGGCCTTAGTGGTTCACTTATACCTAGAAGAATGAAAATTGGGGGCATTACCCAGAATGAGTTTTTTGTTAGAAATAATCTTTCTGTCTGAGAAACTTATTTACATGACAGCACAAACACCTAATTATAGAGCATCTGGTCTTCATCTTGAGTCACCCTCTCCTCATTCTGTGGGTCCCCCTCCTCTTTCCTTGAAGCCCTGGTACCTTATCCCATCCCTTAGCTTAGGATATGTGGCCTCAGTTGGCCCTACTTCTCTTTACAATCTATATCCATGTGTGGACTGATTCTCTATACACATGTAATTACATTTGTTCTTTTCTCCTGTTAATCTGCATGATGTAAATTTGATTGCTCCACCAGTCCAAGAAGAATCCAGAAGGGGCTGGGGATATTTTGTCTCTGCACCTACACCCCCAAAAGGAAATAGGCCCTCCCAGCATTTTGATTTTAGCCCAATGAGAGCTATGTTGATTTTCTAACCTACAGAACAAAAAGATAATGAATTTGTGTTGTTTTAAGTCACTAAGTTTGTGATAATTTGCTACAGCAGCAATAGAAAACACAAACATTGGTTAACACTTTTACTGGTGTTTTTTCACTCCCCCAGCCCCAACTTCAGCTAATACAGAGAGTTCCTCCAACTCCCTCAAGTCCCACATGCTCCCCTTGGTGCCAGATGATGGACAGTGTGCTCTCAGAGCCAGCCTGCCTGTTGTACCTCCTTATCTGTGCTGCTCGGCCCTGACTCTCAGGAAAGTCTTTCCTCTGATGGCCTCTGACTCTCTCTGATCTTGTATTGCCCGTGAATGACCCCAGGGTGGTACAGACCCCATGGGATTTCCAGGCTCCCAGGAAGCCAGGATTCTGTTTCCTCCCTGCTTGAGACATCTGTAGTTTATATACACCCTGGTCATTTGTGAGGCCTCTCCAAGCTGTTGTGTTTGGCCTCAACCCTTCTCTGGGCTTCCTCACTAGCCCCTTTCGGTCATGTGGCCTCCACGCACTCAGGGTAGGTGATAAATCACACGTCCTCTAGTTCTGTCTCTTTAAAAGGGGTGATGTAGCTTTTTTCACACACCTTCGCAAAAATAAATACCAGGTGAATCAGACAGTTAAGAGGTAAAAATAAAACTAGAGCCCATTTAAAGAAGAGCATCAACTGCCTAGAGGTTTTTGGGAGAAATTTAAAGTAGCACCTGTGGGCTGCACATAAGCTAGACAATCTATTTGAGAAGTGGAAGGAAAAATGAAGTCTTGTACATATAAATAAATGATAGATTTACCGTTGGTGAGAGAAATATCCAAGACAAACTCGATATTTCAGGATCTGTTCATAGAGAAATCCTTGGTGGGCTAGAGAACACAGGGAAATCTTTTTAATTGAGAAAGTTAAAGTATGAATCTAGCTTTGAGCCACTATCTTTACAAAAAATGTGACTTGTTTTTCCCGAGTGTGTTACTCATCTACTTAGGGTCATAAAGTAAATCTTTGGAATGTTTATGGGTGCTAGGACCTGGTGACTTTACTCCTTATCCCTTGCCAGATGTTCTTATCAGAACTCGCAGAATAATGTGACATTTGGGGGTGAATACACAGTGTAGTATCCCTGCACTGCAGGTCAAGCTAGAAAAGATCTCCACGGCCACTGTTAACTGGAATAAAAGTCTCAATGATAGTCAAAGAGTTTATTAGGCAGTCAAAGTGAGGATTTGAACTCAGAATGCAGCCCAACAGATGTGTACTCTGAGAATGGTTTCAACCATCACATGTTTGAATCTAGTTTATGTAAGTAGGAACGGTGAGTCACTGACATTAAAAATGTAATTATCCTTGACAAGGGAGCTTTTGATTTTAACTTGTTTTGACCTAAAGTTGATGCTGTCTATGGCCAGAAAGAGGCAATGCTGGGGTTTAACCTCTTCCTTTCTTTTTTTTTTTTTTTAAAGATTTATTTATTTATGCATACAGGAGTTGGGGTACAGGTCAGAGATGCGGTGGGGGGTGGTGGTGAGATGATTCACCAGAGACAGAGTGGGGAACAGAACAGGCAGACTGACTGAAATACACTGCTGAGGGGAGCAGCGGGCAAGACAAGAGAGGTCTGCTGCACCATGTGGGTAGCTCCCTGACTGGCCAGGGATTGAACTCGTGCTGCAGAGGCTGCGGATTGTTTCATAGGACAGTGCTTAACCCCTTGCACCACCAGGGAGGCCCTAACCTCTTCCTTTCTGAAGAGTGCACTGAGGAGGTGCAAAGGCTGGGTACTCATTGTTTACATTCTCTTTTCCCGCTTCTTGGTCACTAGTGGAGGTTGAAAAGCCTGGGTTACCGAAAGGCAGTACATTGTTGCCTCACTGCTTTACAAACTTCAAGTGTAAGCAGGTGGTTTTTTCCTTTTGTCTGCTAGAGCAGAGAGGGGTCAGTCCCAGAACATTTTACAGTATGTTCACATCACCATGACCTCCTCTTGGTGCTGGGATATTCAGAGAGGAGGGTGACCCAGACACCACGGAATACCACCATGCTTGAACTTGGTTTCATTGAACGTGTCCTGCAGACCCCTGACCTGGAAAGCCTCAGCGATGTTCTCCAGGGTCTAGCAACCCAGGTGTCCTGCAGAAATCAGTGACAGAGCCCTCCTTGCATCCAGTGATGGTATGTGTAGGCTCAGAGTGTGTGTGCCTGGCAATGAAAGGAGAGGAGGTCCCTGACCAGATGCCACAGACAGTGACTTGGATCAGAGGACAGATGAGAATGATGGAATTAAATGCCCCGATATCAACTATCAACTCTGTCTCATCCTTTCCCCTGGTGTAGCTTGAAAATCAAAACCACAGGGATGGTGTGATATTGTGATTTAGTTATCTATCTATCTATCTATCTATCTATCTATCTATCTATCTATCTATCTGGTCATTCAGATGGCCTAAGTATATTTCTCATACACATTTGGTCTTCACCCACAGTTCCTGGCTCATAGCTCCCCCAAATTTTGGAATTTCCTGAGCTATTAGAACAATGGAAGCATCTTTTGTCTCACAGCTTTCAATCCTTTGGAATTTCCTGAATGGAAAGGGCAATGAGAACATCTTTTGTCACAATATTTGAATGCTTGTTTTCAACTCCTGAGAATGTTTTAGAGCCATCAATCTTTAAATGGGGGATATTGGGCCTCCCTGGTGGCACAGTGGGTTGGGTGCCTCGCTGTGAAGCTGTCCGTAGCCTCTGTAGCGCAGGTTCGATTCCTGGCTGGTCAGGGAGATTCCCACATGGCAAGCAGACCTCTCCTGTCTCGCCCACTGCTCCCCTCAGCAGTGTATTTTGTCAGTCTGCCTGTTCTGTTCCCCACTCTGTCTCTGGTAAATCCTCTCAGCCTCCTGTGCCTCTGGCCTGTACCCCGGTTCTTGTATAAAAATAAATAAATCTTAAAAAAAAATAAATGGGGAATATATATTAACAAAGGTAACTTTTGGAAAACACCTGAGGGTGGGGGCTGATAGCCCTTGATTTCCTGGGAGGGAAAAAGGACTGGAGGTGGAGGCGCCAATGGCCAATGATTTACTCAGTGATGCCTATGTAAGGAAGCCCCGATAAAAGGCCAGCTTCCTAGTTGGGGCACCAGAGCAAACCCTGAGCTGCTAGTGACATCCTGAACAGACTCCACCCACCTGCCATCTTCCCCACCACCATCTGCACCTCTGACAACTCAGGATCCAACCAATACAGCTCCTGCCATGCCTGAGGGGGGCTGCAGAGGAGGAAGGAGCTGGGTGGCCATGTTGAAGGTGGGAGAGGATGGAAATCAGGTGGGCACACAGTGCTCCTGGTCTTTCCTCCCTTTGCAGACTCTAGGACTTCAGCACACGGGATAATCCCACTCTCTTGGGAGACTATAGCAGCCAACTTGCAGACCTTGCGGTGGATTCAGCTTGGGCGGCACATTTTGAACTTTGGCTCTCTCCTTCTCTCCCAGCCCTTTGGGCCCTCATCAACCCCTGGCTTGTGTGTCCTGCTGGGAGGTGCCTTGGATTCGTTCTTCTGGAGGCTCTGCTCTTGGGCCTGGGTGGTTCACACTGGGCCCTGCCAGTTTGGCTGCTTGGCTATCCACGGAGGAGGGTTAATTTGGAATTTGATGGGAGTCTGTATTTTGAAATCTGCTCTTCCCTACTCCTCTATTCTCTTTGAACCTCTCACGGACTAAAAGTCTTAGAGCACACCAGATTTTGATGAGTTTGCATGAGTAGGTGTGAACCCTTAGAACAGTTCTAGGTTTCCCCCCTAATACTGTGGAGATCCTGTGCACCCCTCGGTTTTGCCCAGTATCACCATCTCTTTAAAGCATTTGGTCACTTGAATTTTAGTGCTCAATATTCATTATTGTTTGTTTTCATGCTGCTGATTTTGGGTATTCAAACCTCAGCTCCCCACAAATTGCCTTCTCCTTTAAAAAAAATTACATGTGGTACAGTGAGACCACCTTTTCAAGGACTGTTCGTTTTCAGGCATGTGAAATAGAAGATGGAACAATGTGAGTGTTCATCAGCCTTTCCATTTGACCCCAAGCTCTGTAACAGGCCCCTGGGGCCTGGACCTTGCTTGCCTGACCTTCCTGTTAATGAGTCCCAGTTCGTAGGCCGGCCCACCAATCAGCAGGGACAAACAGACCCTCCACCCTGCACAGGCGTCCAGCCTTCAGGCAATGGCTTCAGAACCAGCTAAAGACTGATCTGGAAGTGATCCAGGTCTCTTTATCCTGCTAAAACTCACGCCCCTGCATGGAGACTAAAGATGCTAATGAGTAGTGGGGACTGTGAAGAAGCACATGACTCTTCTGCACTTGCCCTTGCATACCCTGGCCCAAGACAGGCTCCGGGGTGCCCTGCCCTGATAATCAGCCCCATAAAACCAGAACCCCTGGGTGACCCAGGATACTTCCCGCCCCTCTTCTACTGTTGATTCACAATACTTGTTCCTCACTTGAAACCTCCAGATTTGGGGGAATTAAGTGGTGAAAGCCAGGCTCAAACCCTAGGATCTGTTGCAGTTCTGGCATGTGATCGCTACCCACCTGGGCAGTGACTTGGCGTGAGGGACGGCAGTTTTTCAGAGTACTGCCCTGTGGAAAACTGACGTTTCCTTAACTTGAAACTTTTTAAGATCTGAGGGTCCTGAACCAAAAGGAATGTCAGGCTGGAGAGAACAGATACGGTGAGATTAATGACAAGCTCCAGAAAGGACTTCACTGAAGAGAAAGCATTTTTTCTTCAGAAAAGTCCTAATTTTCACTCACAGTTTAAGTTATTCATGCAGGCTTAAATGCAGCAGAACACAGCTTTTTTGACTTATTTGTATGTTTTGGCCTGGGATATGGGTTTTAAGTGATCATTGTGCCAACTTCATTAAAGTAAACAAAATATTTTAAAATTAAATGAGGTTACCACTGGTTACTCAGACTCGCTATGCATGGACACCCTGAGGGCACGTTCCCCTACTAGTCAAGTCATCCAAATCAAAACGGCGGCATGTAATTTTTCCCTACTTAGTTGCAATGATTAAGGATAGTGCATTTGCCCTGAACAGAACATTCAGGGCAGCCTCAGCTCACAGGCTGATTTTACAGATGACAGAATCCCTAAAAATTTCCTCTTTGCAGGTTAAGGTGGAGTCTGCCATTGCTGATTTATCCTTTTTTACCTGGATTAATTCTTCCCACCTTCTAAAGTTTTGAAGGCTGATGGCATTTGTTCAGCTGGTGACTCCAGGAGCCTGGGGGACTTGGCTGCCGCCAGTACTACAGGCTGACTTCATGCTGCCACTTAAAGCCCTATTCACAGCTGGTTTAATTACATGATGTATAATCAAACCAAATGAATTTGGCCCTAACCTGTGCTAGTCAAAAGAATCAGTGGGTTTCAGGAGAAATCCCCCAGAAGCTAAGACAGTATAGAAAAGAGAGGTAGGTAATGTTGGCAGACAATTTTCTTTGGGCCTCTGGGATCTCGGCATATCTGAGGAGCAGAAGCATTGGCTATCTTTGTTCTAGACTGCCTTTTTCAAGGATGTTTTATAATAAGTGGCCTTGAAACATGGGGTATCACCTTCCAGAGAAAGGGCAGGTTGGTTTCTGGACTTGGAAGAGAGAAATAATAGTTTCCCCCAGGGCAAAGAGCAGGCAAGCTTATTGCCTGTTATAAAACTCAAACTGTTAAAGATTTGGGTTTCCTAACTTAAGGGTCAGTTCCCATGTTGCCCCATGAAAACTAGGACTCAAGATTCCTGATAGTGCTGATAATCTGATCACTGCCGTTGCTGTGAGTAACCAATTGTACTTTGTCTCTGACCCAGGAGCCTCATGTCTTTTACCAGCACCCATGACACTGTGCAGGCTAAAGTGTTAGCTTGCAAATTGGGTAAAATCCCAGACATTCCTTAATGCTCGATAAATATATATTGAAAGCAAGTAGAATGACTTTCTTTACCAGTGGTCTACCTTATACCCTGAGTTAGTTTTTCTCAGGAAAGCCCACTGGGAGGGATTTCAATGCAACCATTGTCCAGTTCCTTGAATGCGGTGCAAGCGTCGGTGTGGAGTGAAGCATCTGTCACCCTGAAACAGAAAGCCAGATGACATATCAAACCTTCACTCAGTCCTTCCTAGACTCTGTTGGGACTGCCTCTAGGGTAGGGGGACCCTCAGTTCCTCTGGGTCAGTGCTAGCATGTGGCCTCCATTTCTTGCAGGAGACACATCTAACCCATGGCCACACGTGATGTGGTCACGATAGGTTTTGATAGAGTCCATGTCTGTCTCACTGCTTCTAAAGACCACTTTACTTTCCAGACCGAGGCCTGTCCTGACATTTCACAGCACATCAGAACTGATTCCTCTTGCTGCTCATTCACCTGCTTGGCCTCACCTCCATTCCTTGTCTCTTTGGTCTGCCACATATCAGTGTCCTGAGCCCTGTGAAATCACCTCTCTTCTGCTGCTGCCACAAGGCTCCAGGGGCTTGTCAGTTGGCATACACCAGCCAATTGACCAGACCCGGTCAGAGACTCATGATAAAGTGAGTTTTGTTGTTTGAATCATGCAAGAGGGCAGGAGATCACTCTCTACACACCATCTCAGCTTCCTAAAGGGAGTTAGGATTTTTATAGGATTATCGATATTAAAGGGGTGGCAGCAGGGTGGAATGTCCAGAATCTTGGTTGCATAGGTGCAGTGTAATCTCATGACCAGATCATGCCTCTGGGTGAGCCCCATGCTCAGAAAACAGTGGCCAAGCCCCCTCTTGGGTAGGGATATTATTATTAAATGGATATTAATAAACATAAGAAATGTTAGGTCTCAGAGGGTCTTCTCTGCGCATGTTGGTTTGATCAGTTTAGGTAGAATGAGTGCCTGGCCCTTAGCTAAACAGCTCTAGATGGTTCCAAGGTTTTGTCTTGATAATTCAGGTTTGCTTTGTAAGCTTTCTGCCTTTTAAGTAACACCACTACTACTATCCCCTCAAGTTTTCTGCAGACCCACTTCCAGCCAGTGGGCGGCACTTCAGGAAGGGAGGGAGGGACAAAGGTGCAAACCAGGGCCTTTCTTACTGGTCCCCTTGGGGGGTGCATCTCCTCTATTCCAGCTCCATCTGGCACAGCTCCCTCCACAGTGCCAGGCCTTGCTGGGGACACTCCTTTGGCTCCAGTTCCCCTCGGTCAGGCCACTGTCCTTTGCCTCTCTAAGTCTAGGGATTAGAACAGCTCTTGATGCTGCAGATCTCTGGTTACCTCTTGTACCCTGTTTAGCGTCTCACCTTTGTAACTAGATCTCTATTCACACGTCCTCTGCTCAACTGCCCCGCGCAGCCATGCTCCTTCCTTTCTCACCTGGCTGTCCCTTGACATGAAGCAGCCATGATCAAGAATGGATTCTTTTACACCTGGGCAAGAATCTTTCACTTTGTGAGGTTTATTTTCTTCAATTTTGTTCTCTGCCCTCTTTGCCTCCTTCCCTCTTGTTTCACACCCTCCACAGACACGGCAGTTATTCTCAGAGATAGGCTTTTGGGGCTGGGGAGGATCTGGATGGGACCGTTGTTGTGAACATGGGGCATGGGTCCCACATCACTAAAGCCCCTCAGGGTATAAATGTGAATTCTGTTGATTGGGGGGTAACTATAGAGATGTTACAGAGCACACCCCTGAGCTGGGTGCAGGCCTGGCACAGCTGGATTGAGCAATACTGTGGGGAGTTTCCAAAAGTACCAAACCCCTGGATGGCCCTTCAATATATAGACCAAATGGAAACATTTTTTGACAATTATGAAATACGGAGAGCCTCCTGGTCAGAAAGTGCCTTGTAAAAAGGAGAATCCTCTGAGCTTAGCAACTGACATCTGCCTGCTTTATGTTGATTGACTCTGACAAACTGAGCAAGCGCTCTGCTGAAAAAGGGCGAAAATGAGCCTCTAGCAACATCTATTCTGTCTCCTCAGTCCTGCCTTGAATGGGCGTATTGCTTGGGAATTTCTCATAAAGCAATGTGCTTGTGCCATAAGCAAACCCTCTACTCACTCATTGAACAAATACGTTCTGTGTCTCACAACATAGTATGAATATTATTCCAGACCCTAGGGCTGTCCCGGGTGCCAAGGAAGTCAAGGTTTTGGCCTTCACATTCAGTCTCTCGGCTCCCAGAGGTGGGTCCTGGGTCTTCCTGGCCCTGCCCTAACTTATCTTACCCTTTCCCCATCAACAGACTGTGTAGTTGGAACCTTCCTTACATGGTCTCCTGTGACATTTCAAGTTCTCCCAAAGCTGGCCTCCATCTTGGTAGGGGCTTCATCCTGATCTTAAGGGGAAAGCTTTCATCTTTTCATCATTAAGTATTATATTGACTGTTGTTTTATAACATATGGCCTTTATTATATTGAGGTAGTTTCTCTCAATGCCCATGTTTTGTTTCGATCATAAATGGGTGCTGAATCTTACCAAATTCTTCCTCCGCATCTATTATTATATGGTTTTGATCTTTACTCTTGTTGCTAAGAACCAACAGGCACCATGTACCCAGGGATGAGTCACACCCTAATCCCCACTCCTCCACCAGACACTTCTCATTGCTTCCTGTCTGCACAGCACCCTCTCACTGGCCTGTAGCCCCTCAGGAGCTCACATCTCACCACCCCCGTCCCACCAGATGGGGACTCCCAACAATGCCAACGTGCTCTACCTCATAAACTTGACTAGTCACTGACCACATAGGGCGGCTGATACTGTCTGAGCTTGCTTCTCCCGAGCAGTGGGTCAGAGACAGAGAAAAATGAGAGAAAGACAGGGAGAGGCACAGAGACTGAGAGGAAGGCAGGGGTGGGGGTGGAGAGAAGACAGAGAGGGAACCAGACATGGTCAGACTTCTCATAGCTCATTCTTAGACGTGACCACATCCCTCCAGCCCCATCCTACCCATTAGAACCCAGCCTCAAAGTCGATCCCCCCTCAAGACGGGATGTGTGAGCAGGAGTCAGAAGCCTGATCTTGTTGAATGGTTCCAGGTAAGCCAATTCACAAGAAGAAAAATAATACTAGATCAATTTATTTTCAAACCTTATTTTAGTACCTATTTACAATGTTTTTATTTCTGCTGATAGGATATTTCTTATAAAAAGAAAAGAAGAGAAAGGATTACATGACGCTATTTCCTAGGAGAAAAGTGGAACCAAACTATTATGCAATGTTTAAGGTATTATCAGGAACATCATCCTCCCTGGGGTGCTTAGAATTTAAAATATGTGGATTTCCGAATCAGGAGAAAATTATGTGGAAATAAAACATAGTGCCTGGAACTTTGTTATTAAATAGTCTTATCTTTAGAAACATTTGGGCTAATACCTGGCACAGAGAGGACTGACTTGGCTAGTAATTGTCATTCAGCACAGGAAATCCTTTCACAGGTGGGGGGAACAGCAGTGAGAGATCTGTCTGGTGTAGCCCAGGGACCTGGGGATTTGCACTGACTTTTGCGAGCCAAGGACCTCAGTGCTTCTTATCCTCTTCTGTCAGTGAAGCAAGAAGCTCCCGGCCAACATTTGCCCGCTTTTCAGTCTCATCTGGATTGTTCCGCAGCCTCAGCTTTGTTTCCATTCTCTGTTTCCATTCTTCTCTGAGCCTGAGGATAGAAACAAACACTCACCAATGGAGTCTTCATCTTCACAGCTGTTGGTTCGGGGAAACGCCCCTCCGTCCCCCTCTGAAGGTAGTGGGGTGTGTGTGTGTGTGTGTGTGTGTGTGTTTAGCTATGCAAACTTTATATACATATACATACATATACATATGTATATATTCACCTCTGCTGAAAGTATTCTAATATTAATCCTCTAGGAGTTCTCTTGAGTGCAATATTTTTAAAGTTCTGGGGAAAAACCCTGTCAATCAAGAATTATTTACACAACAAAGCTCTATTTCAAAACATGGAGGTGAAATAGATTTTTAGACATGCAAAAGCTAAAAGACAGCAGGCTGTCACTACCTGACATGTTAAAGCAAGCCCCCCATAGAAGAAAAATCACAGTAGATGGAACCTCTAGTGTTCACATAATGGAATGAAGAGTATCTGAAAAGACAACCCTGTGGGTACAAATTGATAATTTTTTCTAATTATTTAAATATCTTTTTTTTTTTAATAGAGGCATGTTTTATTTATTTATTTATTATATTTGTTTGTTTGTTTTGTTTATACATGCACTGGGTACAGTCAGAAGCGCGGGAGGGTGAGAGAATTCACCAGAGCCAGAGCGGGGAGCAGAGCAGGCAGAAGGACCGAGGTACACTGCTGAGGGGAGCAGCGGGTGGCAGGAGAGGTCTGCGCGCCATGTGGGATCCTCCTCTGGTGGCCGGGGAGCAACCGGGGATCGAACCGGCGCCGCAGAGGCCGCGGGCAGCTTCTCAACCCAGCGCTCAACCGCTGCACCACCGGGGAGGCCCTATTTAAATATCTTTAAAATATCAGTGACTAAAACCGAAAAACTAAAAATTGTCAATGATGTAATATGGGGTTTGTAATGTATGTTATAAGCTAAAGTGTATTTTGAACAATAATATCGAGGCCAGGAGGGGAGAAACAGGACTATACTATAGTAAAGTTCTTACAGTGTGCAGAAAGTGGTATCTCACTTGAAGGTAGACTGTGATAAGGCAAGGATGTAGCAATAAATCCTAGAGCAAAACTAAAACTACACAAAGAGATATGGTTAAAAATCTAACAGAGGAGATTAATATGGAAATAAAAAAGTATTTAATTACCCTTAAAAGAAGGCTGTAAAAGAATAGGGACAGAGAGTAGATGTAAGAAATAGAAGTGAGAGCAAGTTGGTAGATTTAAAACCAATCATACCAATTAATATTAATAATGTTAACAATCCAGTTAAGATGCAAAGATTGTTAAATGAGATTTAAACATATGTAAATATAATCTGTCTATAAGAAACTCACTTTAAATATGAAGACACAAATAAAAGTATAGAAAAATATTCCATCTCAATACTAATCAAAGAAAAATGCAGTATTTATATCAACATTAAAGTAGATCTCATAGTAAATAATATTACCAAAGAGAAAGGATGATTTTGTAATAAAGGGGTCAATTCATAAACAGATATAACAATCCTAAACATTCATGTACTTAATACAAGAGCTTCAAAACATAAGAAAAAATATGTGATAGATCTGTAAGGAGAAATAGACAAATCCACAATTATAAGTGAGTCTTCAGTCCCTGTATTTCAGTGGTCAATAAAACAAGTGGAAAGAAATGGAAAGATATAGAACACTTGAAAACACTATCAATCAACTACCCCTTACCAATAAAAGGCAGTAAGCCCCCAACGTCCTTCTTGCTTTTCTTGGTGTTTGTTTCTTCATGATAAAAGTAGGGACCTGAGGCATGGGGAGAGTTACTAACTCACCCAGGGACCCAAAGGCCCGGGGCTCTCCCTTTGGCTTCTGGCTGCTGCTACATTGGATCCTGGCTTCAGGGGGATGGAGGGGAGCGGGCATTTGTGAGCCCATCTTGGCCCAGACGTCCTGTTGGGTATTTTAGGCACATTCTCTTATTCAAGCCCCAGAACAAGGCAATGAACTGAGATTGTCTATTATGTGAAGGGACAATACGGAGTAGTGGATAAGAGTAGAGACCCTTTGGAGCCGGCTCCCAGGTTCAAATCAAGAATAGGAAGGAGAGCGAATAATAAGTTAAAATCTTGCCTTCCCACCAACCAGAAAGCTTATTTCCTTGCAGTCTTTTGCTCTAAGCATAATACTATATGCATATTCTCATGTTTCCACAAATGGCACCATTTGTTTCAGAGCCTATTTATTTTGTTCACCTGTTGGCTTGCTTCTCACTTCAAGGCTTTGGTGTCTGCATTTTCCTCAGGCCAGTTACCCTCCATCTGAACCCTCAATGTGCTCCTCAGCAGCACTCCGGGCCCAGAATTCACTGTGGCTTCTGGTGTGGCACATGCTGAGTGGCCCAGCAGGCCGGGAGAAAGGGGGCAGGGGTGGAAATGAGTGACCACCCAGCTCAACTTCTCTAGGACCCCCGGTAGACATGCCCTAATATGGCACTGCAGCAGGCAGGACGGCCTGCTTTTCCCGGCCGTGGTCAGGAACACAGCTGAGCAGGTTCTCATGTGGGAGAGACTGGGCTCCCCACGAAGTCTCAGGAGGGGACTTTAGAAAGCAAGCTTCACTCACGTGAACTAATGCACATTCTCAGTTCAGCAACCGTGGACAGGCAGCCTGGGGTCAGGCCCATTCTGTGCGACCCGCACAGCCATCCCCCAGCCCGGGGCTGGCAGTGTGTAGGAAGGTGGGGTGTTGAGCTGTCACTCTTTCCACACAGTGTGTGTGACCTTGGTCTGCTCCTGTGGGTTGCCACTCTCCAGTGAGCAGACTCACTTAGCCAGAATAGGGAGGCACGCCAGAGGGGTGAGAGCCCCTCCAAGAACCCCACGGGGCAACCCTCAAGGTCTTTAAGGGAAGGAGCACTGAGAATTGATCTCTTTCCATGGTTGCTTTTCACAGGCCTCTCTCTGACCTGCTTCCAAAATTTAGTGTCACCCTCATGTGCTAGAAATGATGATGAGGGGAGATTGTTCTTTTTATAAAAATAAATGTACGTTTATAGTGTATATTTGTTACCTGGAAAGAATATGAAATATCACTGCCCATAACGACAGGACCATATGCAAGGAAAACTAAAATAATCGCACCCTTTAAGAAGTCCACTGGCATCCTTCCTGCAAGATCAGTTTTGCTTTAAAAAAATAGACACATAAGGGGTTTCCCCTGGTGGCACAGCTGTTGAGCGCTGGGCTGCGAGGCTGCGAGGGTCTCACCAAAAAAAAAAAAAAAAAAAAAAAAGACACATAAGGGTAATGATGATATGTCAGTGTGTATTCATGGGTCATAACTAACGCATCATTCTGGCCGGGACGGGAGTGTTAGGGGGAGGTTGTAAAGGGTGCAGGGGGCAGATGAGAACTCTGCTTTATGTTCGCTTTTGCTGCCAAACTGTAACTGCTCTAAGAAGTTAGTAAAGAAAGAGACAAACAGGCCACGTACTTTCTCAGGGCACTCCTTCCCAGGCGGTACTCCTCGGACTCCCGGTAGTAGGTCTGTTTGCCGATTTCTCTTTCCCAGAAGCGTTTGAGCTCGTGACAGGTGTTCCGGCAGAAGACCTCCCGGCGGGCGTACTGAGTGTTCATCCCCTGAAAAGAAATGATTGGCCCAGCCACTCTAGACCCTGTGCCCTCGGACTCTGGAGGTTACAGATTGATGAAATCCACCCTGTCATTTACCTGCGGGAGATGGAGCCAGGTAAAAGACCTTACATGTGTCAGGACACAGATGTAAAGGGAGGCGCTTCCTGTTGGAGCATGACATGTCACACCAGCCAAACACCCATCCTCTTTTCCTCCTTACAGAATGGCTTTCAACTTCTCAGCAAGTGATGTGCGCCAGGCATTTTATGCACAGGCCATTTTGTTACCCCAAGATCCTGTGAGATGGGCATCGCCTTCCTCACTTTATAGCTGAGACATGTGAGGAGTTACAGCACTTGCCTGTGGCCCCACACCTATATTTGGCAGAGGGCAGGCTGCGTGCTTCCGAATATTTTCAATTCTTTGACTACCAGGGGCTTATCACAAACACTGGTCCCAGCATCACCCCCAAGCAAGCAGCATTGAGGTCGTGCATATGTGTGGGTATGTGATTATGGATGGACTATACATGTCAGATTACTCGAGAATGCTCACTCTGTTCCATGAAGAAACTCTGTCCAATTCCCAACCCTCAGTGGGCCCAGCAGCTGGGTCTGCTGCAGACACAGCAGATGCCTGTGTCTGAGGTGGGGACCAGCAGCGGAGAGTGAGGAGATGGGAACTGGAGGAGCTATGGGCTGCCTCAGAGAGGCACTGGGTGTTCTTACAAGAGGGAAGAGGAGCAGAGCTTTAGGTGGCCAACTGGCAGCCCAGAACTGCCTTTTACAAGGTGTTCTGGGCGGGGGAGGGGGGGGTCAGAGTGGAGGATGAATGTGTGTTCAGGGGAAGCAGTTAAAGGGTTCTTGAAAGTTTCCAGGGAGAAACTATGACCAGGGTGGTACAGGCAAGCATCATGGAAGAGGATGTATCTTCAAGGCATTGGGGAAGTTTTGACTTCGTGCAGTAAGTGAAGGTGAGGGGTGCCAGTGGGTGCTCCAGGGGCTGTGTCTGTGCAAAGAGGAGGAGGCTCTAGGGAGCAACCTTGCATCATGCTAGTCAGAGTTTGAGCTGGCCACTCACTGACAGCCAAGGGGAGTTGCTGAAGGTGCCTGTGGACACAGGGGCATCACCTTGCCTAAAGGGCTAGAGCACAGCTCCCACAGAGGCTGACCAGGTGGTGGGCAACATCAAACGAGAGGGGTCTGAAGCCAGATGTTTACTCCAGACCTGTTTGTCTATTAACTCGCTGGACCTTCTTCATGTTGATAAATTCTCCAAGCCTCAGTTTCCAAATCTTAAAAGTTTCTCTGAAGATCAACTTTGATCATGACTATGAAAGTGTCTTGCCACTTGTAAAGCTCTAAATAAATATAACTCATGCAGCTCTTCAGCCTCTGGTTGTGTAGGGAACAGTACTGTCATTAACAACAAGCAGCCCTAATAACCTCCTCCTGCTCCCACTTGCTTTCTATAGAGATGAAGTGATTCTTTTTTTTTTTTAAGATTTATTTATTTGTGCGTTCAAGAGCTGGGGCACAGGCCAGAGATGCGGGGGGTGAGAGGATTCACCAGAGGCAGAGTGGGGAACAGAACAGGCAGACTGACTGAAACACACTGCTGAGGGGAGCAGCGGGCGAGTCACGAGAGGTCTGCTGCGCCATGTGGGTTGCTCCCTGGCCAGCTGGGGATTGAACTCATGCTGCAGAGGCTGTGGACAGCTTCATAGTGCAGTGCTTAACCCTTTGTGCCACCAGGGAGGCCCAGATGAAGTAATTCTCTTCATCTTGCCTTCTGGATTTGGTTTCTAGTGATGGTTACACAGCTGTATACAATTGCCCAAACTCATCAAACTGTATGCTTAAAAGAGGTCAATTTCATTACACATGAGCTAAGCCTCAATAAAGGCAAAGAGAAACTCTCTCTGTCTTTAGACTAGAGAGTCATTCAAGTTCCTGGTCTCTGACCTACAAGGGACCTCGTCAACATTTCATTGGCTTAGTCCACCCCTTCATGGCAATGTGGGTCTCTGTGGGCAGCACTGGTTTCCTGGCTCTAGAATGAGGACAACTGCTCTCCCGTGCAGATGTGACAAGGACAGTATCAGTCGCTGGAAAGCCCTTGGAGAGCAGGGGGTGGTCCTGGGTAAACGCAGGCTGTATTCCTCCATGTGGCCTCAGGGAGAAGCCATCCACCAGGCCCCCTCTATGGAGAGCTTTAGTATGACTATGTCCTGTGCAGCTCTACCACCTCGAAATACCATACCTTCAAAGGCAATTGTGAACTTCATTTTGCCAAGTGACTGTTCACAGAGCACCCCAGCATGTAACATCTTCACATTAGTTAAACAAAACATGTTGAGCTTTGGCCACCTTTGGGGCATCTAAGGGGCACCAGGGGCCCCTCAGGCTCAGGGAGCCAACTGAACAGAAGCATGTTTGTCCGCGTGAGCCCTAATGCTGTGCCAACCATTTACTCTCCCAAGTCTCAGGTTTCTCAGACTAGTAAACCCAAGCTAATGAATACAAGGGTTTTTTTTTTTTTTTTTTTTTTTTTTTTTTTTTTTATTCTTTAATAAAGAATCTTGGCTCCTACTGGTCATTCTTTGACTGGAGCAGCTCATGATCCAACGGCTGACCAGGCAAGCCACCAGCCTGCAGCCTCCTTGAATATCCAGTGCCTCCTAAAAGCACCTGTTTTGTGATTATTTTTCACATTTCAAAATGCTTCCTAAAGATGAGGGCTTGAGATAGAACAGAGGGCTCCAGTTTCAGATATAAACAGAGGAAACACACTCCACCCTGTGTCTTTAAAGGGTGCAGTTCCTGGTCTGGACCCAACCCATAGTTGCTTGAGGATCCTGAAAAGTAAACAGAAGACTAGAATTCCATGAATGATATTGCTTTCCATTTTTAGCCTGGAACCCCGATTAGACTCAGGTGACCTGAAACCCAGAATGGGGAGCAGGGACAGAGACAGCTCCATGGAAGGCCCTGAACCTCAAGAGAAAGCAGACCCCAAAGCAGAGTGGGTGACATTGCTTGTTTTTTCTTCTCTATTCTCCCAGGAAAAATTTCTAGCTGGGAAATTCCAAAGCGATGAGGCTTGCCCCCAGCAAACAGAATCGACCAGCAGCTGGGCCCAGAGACACAAAACCATGAGGGCAGGAAATCTCGCTCCTGTAGGAGGAGCTGTGGGTCCATGGAGGGGAGCTGACCCTCCCTACTTCTCCTCAGTCCTCTTGACACTTGGCCCCAAAGGTGAGTGCAGTTCCGGGAGTGCACAGCAGAACAGGTAAATGTTGGACCAGATTTCTGGTCAAAGGACTATAAAAGGGGAGGTTGCAGTGTTGGAAATGATGGGGGAGACTATAAATCTGGGAAGGGACTACAGAGATTCCTTTTGTTGCTTATGAACCCCTCCCTAGACTCATCCCTGTGCTGCACATGCATGGATATGATTCCAAACAGCCAACAAAAGGCTTTTTGCTCTTTCTCTTTCTTTTTTAAATTTGAGATATAATTGACATATAACATCATACTCATTCTAAGAGCAGCATAGATTTTTACTGGAACTAAAGGCTGAGCCCATGCCAGCTCCTAGAATGGCCCTGGTGGCACACACATCTATCTGGATGATTCTACAAAGCCCTCACAACAAAACTGACTTTGAAACCAAAACTCAGAGAAGGCAGCCTGGAATTTGAGTCCTGAGCTCAATCACAGGGATTGCCTGCTGAAACAAAAATACTGACATTTTCCAAAGGATGTAAAAGAGACCCAGGATGTCATAGGTAATATTTAAAATGTCAAGAGTAGGAACCACAGTTACTCAGCAGATGAGGACCAGGAGAATCTCAACTAGTATGAAGAAAGACAAGCAAAAGATGTCAATACAGAAATCACATAGATGTTGAGATTATGTAATAAGCAAAATAGCTATTTAAAAAATTCTCCAAGAAGTGAATGGAAAGAGAGCAAATCTTAGCAAAGAAAAAGAAATATAAAAGAAACCAAACAGGATATTTAGAATTGAGAAATATACTAACTGAAATTTAGAAGAGTCTCATTGGATACGATCATAATAGAATGGAGACAACAAAGAAAAGAGTCATCAACAGCAATTATCCCTGAGACACACATACACAGAGAAACACTATCACTACACACACACACAGAGCAGAGACCTGTGGGATAATATCAAAAGTTTAATCATTCACTTTCATTGGACACCTAGAAGAAGAGGAGAAAGTGTAGTGGAGAAAAATATTGGAAGAAATATTTGGAAGAAAAATTTCTCAAATTTGGCAAAAGACATGCATCTATAAATTTAAGAAGTTAACCAAATTCTAAAAGTTTAAATGTATAGAAATTCATACCTAGCCACATCATAATCAAGCTGCTAAAAGAGAAAAAACACTGAATTCAGTCAGACTTTCAAAATACATGAACAAAAACTGATAGAACTGGAAGGAGAAATAGACAAATGCATAGTTGTTGATGAAGACTTCATTTCTCTTCTCTCAATAAAAAAAAAAAGCACCAAAAATTAGCAAAGAGAAAATCATCACAAATATAGAAAAACTGAGCAACACCATCAGCCAGCTAGATCTAAGTGTAATTCATAGATCTCTCCACTCCCGATGGCAGAACACAGATTCTTTTCAAGTGCACATGAAGTAAACCACAAACATTTCCTAGAGAAGTTCATTGAGTTTAACAAGGAAGCAGGATATGAGATCAAAAACTAATATATGCTAGCAATGTACAAGTGGAAACTGAAATTAAAAAAGCACAATACTACTTACAATAGCTCCCCTTAAATGAAATATTTGGGAATAAATCTAACAAAACCTGTACAAGCCGTATTTGCTAAAAACTGCAAGATCCTGATGAATAAAAGCAGTCTTCAATAAATGGGGAAACAACATGTCCCTGTGTTAGAAAATTCAATAGTATAAAGATATTAGTTCTCCCCCAATTCATCTACTATTTTTTTGCAGCACTAATAGAAATACAAGCTAGATTTTTTTTAATAGACAAAGACAAGCTGATTCTAAAATGTATATGGAAAGGCAAAGGGATTAAAATAACCAAAGCACTTTAGAAAATGAAGAATAAAATTGAATGAATCATATTAAGTGAGTGAATGGTTAAAAAACTGTTAAACATCCATGCAATGGGATACTGTGCAGCAATCAAAAGAACAAATTTTTGATATGTGCAGTTACCTGCATGGATCTCAAAGGTGTCATAATGAGTGGAAGAAGCTACTCTTAAAATGCTATATTCTGTATGGTTCCATTTAGATGATATTCTTCAAAAGACAAAACCATTAAGACTGCCTACGGTTAGAGGTAGAGGGAGAATCAAAATTTGAATTCGAACCCCCTGAGTGCAAGATGAACTTCCATTCCCACACAGTCAAGGTCATTATCCTTTACCTTTGAGATGAATCTGCTGCTGTCTTGATAGGGTGTAAAGGCGAGTGAGAATCACAGCTCTGGGACTTACAAAGGCCAGAGCCTGGTGCTGAAACCTCAGGGTTTCCACCCTATATATGCAGGAGGGAGGAGTAGCAGAAATGTCTTGGCCTTTCAAGGTGACATGCATCAAATTAGTAGCAGAATCACAGAGCTTCATTCCAGGGACAAGATGGCCTCCTTCCCACCCCCTGCTCCCCATGCCCACTCAGGGGCAGGCAAGCTTCTGCTCTGGCAGGTCCTGCAGGGCCCATGACTTGGCGAGAACCAGAGTTACTGTTTAGAGCATGCTCGGGATTATCTGTGAGCACGAACCCGCTGTGCATCAGGCAAAGCTGCCCTTCACCCCTTTGGGGCTAAAGGAGCCCAGGATGGTGTGACAAATCACACTTTGGGGTCACTTTACAGGATGACTTAGAGAGGCATGTTGTCCTATGGAGCTGCTAATCCATGCTTGGAACTCAGTGGTGACATTTCACAGCCTGCTTAGAGCGTGTGTGTGTGTGTGGGGGGGAGTCTGTCTTCCAGTAAAAGCCCAGAAACCATTTCAAGCAGCATGTTGCATTCTTGGGTTAAACATCTGGAGTGTGCCTCATCTGAGAACAGTTGGGTGGTCCTCAAACCCTGTTAGGCCACTACGGAGCATGCTTGTAACTTACATGAGTTGCCGTCTCCATTACACAAGCCTAGGGCAGTGAGGGAATGCGGAAGCTATGAAGGTATTTTTATTTATTATTTAAAATGGTCTTTATTGAGGAATAATGATTTACAACACAGAATATGTTTAGGGGTCTAGTGTCATACCTCTGCAAGTGCATGCTCTCACACCACACCCACCACCCAAGCACCAAAATCTTCCACCATAGTCCAGTGATCTCCCTCATTGGAGGTATTTTAATAAGTCTTTTCCCTCCCAATGTGAATGCCTAATGGAGAGCAGAACTAGATCATGCAGTTAAATGCAAACCAAAATCACAATGAGATTTCACCTCACACTATGTAGAAAGTCAAGAAAAAAGTGTTGGTGAAGATGTGGAACTCTCATCCACTGTTGGCAGGAATGTAGATTGGTACAGCCACTTTGGAAAACAGTATGAAATTCCTCACAAAATTAGTAAGGGAACTACCGTATGATCCAGAAATCCTAATTCTGGATATTTATCTAAAGAACAGGAAAACACTAATTCAAAAAACCATAAGCATGCTTATGTTCATTGCAGCACTATTTATTTTTATTTATTTTATTTTTTAATTTTATTTTTTAATTTATATTTGACATCATTCTTCCATTTGTAGCACTATTTATATTAATCAAGATATGAAAATAACCCAGGTGCCTGAGGATGAATGAATGAATGGCTTAAGAAGACATGGGACACATGCACGATGCAATACTGTATAGCCACAAAGTGATGAAACTTGCCATTTTTCAACGACATGAATGGAACTTGAGAGAATTAAGTGAAATAAGTCTAAAGGAGAAAGATAAATACCATATGAATTTCACTCGTGTGGAAAAAAAGCAAAAGCAATAAAACAAACATAAGAAAAACAAACCAAACCTTTAGACCCTTGCAACAAAACAGTGGCTACCAAAGGGAGAGGAAGTGGAAGGAAGATGGTGGTAGATGGTGATTGGACATTTGGTGGTGGGTGTCATGGGAAATGTACTGTTTCTCACCATACTCCTGAAACCTATACAGTGCTGTCATCTAATGTTACCTGAATAAAAAGAAAACGAAAAGATTACGCTTTGCACAAGGTAAAAGTTACAAAATTGATGGCCTGGGCTCGTCTCTCACCTGACCTTTCCACCCCTTTATGGATTTGATCCATGTTCTATTACCTTTGGATAAAGTGGCCTTTCGGGCAGGGAAGGACGCCAGTTGGGGCGCTGTCATGGATTACATCAGCATTTGCACCCAGTCTTCCCTGTCATTCTCCAGGGAAAAATGAAGAGTAGGGGAAGATTCTATGGCAGTGCCATGGGGAGATTATTTTGGGCAAAGACTTTTTGGGGTCTCTCCAGACACTAAGAATGAGACTGCTGAGTCCAATCACGTATGATCTAGCACATCCTTCACTTTCCTAGGGCTACAGCTGGGGTAAGGCGGAGGTGACCGCAGGGCAGCCTCCTGACCCGTCCTGGGATTGGCATCCTGGAGGGGGCCAGTGAACTGACAGTGAAGGGCCCTTCCCTCTGCTCTGCTGCCAGGACATGGGGAGTGAGGACATGTGGAGGTCGAGGCTCCCTGATGCCCTGAGTTCGTGAGTGACCCGGCACTGGCCATGGCTGCAGCTGGGCGACCAGTGGGTGATACCAACAGTCAGGCTGACGGCCTCCACTGTCCCAGCAGGAACTTGTTCTCTCCAGGCTCCCCCAGTGCCAGAAACCTGTGTCTCCTGGGCCCTAATCTCTCAGGTTTATAGGAGGAGCAGTGGAGGAACAAGCTCCAAGCCAGTGAGGGAAGCTCAGGGTAAAAGGCGAGTTTTTCCAACTTCACCCTGACTTCCTGAAGAGGGGCTGCTGGGAACCAGGAGTGGAGCAGAGCTGCCTGTGAACTTAAAAAAGATGGAGCACAGGTGGGCTCCCTCTTGGCTGGCTTCCTGTTCGCCCTGGTCTCAGCTGACACCATCTGTGGGTAGGACAGGTACAGTTGGGACACGTGGCGACCAATAGATTTTATTCTCCTTTCTTAGCTCTCCCTTTCCTCATTCCACATTTAAATAAGTCCTTTTCAAATTCCCTTTTTCCCTTGTCTCTGTGTATCTGCTTTTGTGTCCTGTCCTGTATTTATAAGCATGTGGGTGAGGACTCACAAACCAGGTCACCCCCTTTTCCCTGGAGTTTGCCTAGAACAGGTTAAGGTTTTTATGGTGTTAACTGATTATTAGGGTGTGTGTGGGGTGTGGAGGGGCTGGAATGTTTGGGAGAGTTCAGGGTGAGGATGTGGCTCTGTGCTGGCCTTGAACTCACTCATCCTTATTCATCTGTAAAGTTAGGGGTTTTAAGTCCTCTCCAGCTAGGAGGTGGTTTCAGGAAGTGCTACTTGTCTCATAAGGATGATATTCAATGGTAAAGCTGCTGTGAAAAACAGTATGTTGGCACTTCACATAATTAAAACAGATGCCTCATGACTCAGCAATTCCTCCAGTGAGTATAAACATAAAAGAACAGAAAGAGGGACTCAGTTTCCCATCATGTTCCTAGCAGCGTGATTCCCAGCAGCCCAAAGGTGAAACAACTCAAATGCCTGCTTGCAAATGAGAAGCCTTCCTTTCATACTCAGAATTTGTTTTGTTCCTAAAATTTCCATGTCTTTAAATTTACTTTGGTAAGTTGGTAGGTAGGAGAAGAAATGTAACATCTGTTGAGAGCCTATTATGTTCAACAGTTTCATTTCACTTAATTCCAACACAGGTTGTAGGTTTTAACCCAGGATTGCAGATTGGGAATCGGGACCCATGCCAGGAAATGGCCAGCCCAGCCCTCCACCCTGGATCAGTTATCTCCACATTCTGAGTTCTTTGGGGTGTCGCTCACTGCTTCCTGCTTATCCCGTTTCACCTTCTTTCCATTACAAAAAATCCCACTCATTTTGAATTTTGCATCTGCCAGGGAAGATTTGTAAAAACATGAATTGTGGATTGAGCAGTACTTAATAAAAGCAAATCTTGTCCCTTCCAGTGGAGAACATGTACCCAAGCCAGAAACAAAATGATGCCACAGTTGAACACCTGGCTCCAGACTCTTCCATATGAAAACAGATGTAATGTACCCACACCATGGAAAACACAAGAGGGAAAAGATCCAAGGCCACAAAGAACTAGCCACCACACCACCTAGAAATAACCACAGCTCACCTTTTGGTCAATATATTCTTCATTTTTACTGGGCATCCTTATATGCAACTTATTTGAAAAATGGGTACCACAGTACATAATTTTATTGTCTGGTCCACAACTGAAATACATTAACATTTTCTCTTCTATAGCAGTTAAAATAATTGCAAAGTGTAGAAAACATAATTAAGAATTCTTGCTGGGGAAATTTAGAAAACATTTTTCTCCAAGAAGACGTCATTCTTTTTATATATTGAGAAAAAAGGAAGGTGCTTGTTTCATAGCTTTTCTATGGATGATAGAAACTTGCCCTCCAACTTAGCTTTTTAACTTGCTTCTCATCATCTTCATCGCTTAAGTAATCCTCTATTTTTTCCAATCTGTCTCCCATTTACTTCCTCTTCTCTACGTAGCCTGCCTGGTGCACCCACAACCTCCCCTTACCCCAGCATCCTGGCCCTCAAATCAACCCCTCCCCCCTCATTTACTCTCCTTAAAGATGCTTCCTTTCCTTTTCTTTTCAAGATATTGTCTTGATTGATTTGAAAAGTCTCTATTCAAAACTTCATCCTCAGTTCCACATTAGGATTAGCCTGAAAATCATCTGAAGATAGTATTTAATTGTTTAAAACACAGGAAGCCTTTGGTAGAGTTACACTTATCGAGAGAGGCAGGACTTGGGCACAATGCAGATAAAGCAGATATAGCTTACTTTTTAAGTTAGTTTTTTGGGGAAGGGCAGGCAGAGGAAAGTAACTGGTACCTCGAGGAAATGTTAGGGACCATTATGAAAATGTATTCACTATTTTAAGGCAATTAAGGGGTCATCTCTCAGTCTGGACCCTGGAGGGACAGCCTTGACTGGCCGTGACATTTGCATGACAAATGTTGCAGGTAAATGTAGATCAACAGTAACTTTGTACAGCCAGGCACAGGCCAGCCAGCATTAGAGTGGTGCACGCAGACCATGTCAGCTCTGGCGTCCTGGAAGCTGTGAGGCGCTCATCCATCACAGGACCATCTGGAAGGTAGGGACACTTGATCATTTAAAGAAATCCCTCTGGCAATTTATCCTGCTGCCCACACACCTGTCATACCCACATGAGCCAAAAATCATCTGGGCCTCATATTTGACGAGTGGAGGAGGCTTATGGGATCCACAGTGCTGACTATATGGAATTCAGAGTCCCCTGAAAAAAAAATCTTTCAGCAAAAGTTGCTGTGGACCTACTGTTAACTTGCTCTTCCAGGGGCCTGGCTCTAAGCCTGGCACCCTCCCCCGCCAGCTGTGGGTGGGGCAGTTGCTCAGGCTAAGATGACCAGGAACCAGCATGTCTGGGGAATCAAGTTCCAGGAAAAAAATAGAAAAGACCCAATCCTCGCCTGGGCCAGGGGTCCCAACTTGCACTCAAACGAAGCATTTGCTTTCAATTCTAGCCTCTACAGTTGAGAACTATGAGAGGCTCGGAACTTGGGTGTCCTGGAAATCTGAGTCAGGTCAGGTCAGGGAGGGAAAACCCTCTCCCTTGCATTCTCCTCTAGGTCCCTGCCCTTCTGTTGTTTCCCTCAAATCAATAAACATGAGTAAGGAGAAAGAGTCCTGAGACCAACGCGGGGAGTGGGGGTCCCTGCAGGGTCCTCTGGGGTTCATGAAGAGATTCCTAAAGAACAAGAGTGGGGTCAAGTCTCTGGTGGAATTTAAGGGCATTTTGTGTGTCCCCAGCAATGCTGTTGGGGTGGGTGCTGAGCTGTTCCCCGGGATGGTCTGGGTCTCTCTGCCCAAAGGGAAGGGACATGGGAGAGCACTTCTTGGTGTTTAAGAGACAGGTCTTGTTTATTTCCCTTTTCTGAGTTCATATAATATGAAATGTCAATAGAGTTGAATAATTCTCCATCAGAGAGGCAGCACAACTAGGCACATTTCCAGGAAAGAGATTGCAAGGAGGCCAAGGTGACTATCCTGTCTGGTGTTCCTGGCACTTTTACTAGCAGAACTTTGGCTGCCAGACTCCTGAAACCCACGAGCAGAGGGGACCCCATTAACTCGGTGCCCATGGTAGGGGGAAATAGGCAACAGACTAACCCAGAAGGGCACAGGAGGGGTAGCCACTTACCACAGCCGGGCAGGAAGGCCTGAGAGAAGCAGTGGAGCTGGCCATGCCAGCATTTACACATGGAGCACCTCCTGGGCAGCCAGGTACCGTGGGGTAGAGGCCCACAGTTCCTGAGAGTAAAGGGGCAGAGTGATACGTATGTATTTGAAACCCTCTCCTTCCATTTCTGCCCCCCTACCCCCACCAATGGCTTACTCTTTGTGGACATCATGCTCGCAGTTTCGCCCATAAAAGGAGGGGGGGCAGGCACAAAAGGACCCGAGCATGCAGGTTCCCCCATTCAGACAGCAGGTTTTGTTTAGCTCCTTACCTGAAATGTAAGAAGAGGTGGCTGAGAGGGTGGGGAGGATGGAAGAGCTGAGTTCCCTTAGACCAGCAAAGGATAGTACAGCACTAAGGGCTTGATCGCCCTTCCCTGTTAGTAGAAGTCTAGAATGGTGAACTGCACAGGACTAGACTGCTTTTTCAGTGTTCCTTTTGCTACCCGTGCCTTTGAGCGAAAAATCTTTTTCATGCACAGGCCAGTGGTGGTTCTGGCTGTGCCCAGTGCGAAGTGAGGCCAGAGGAGGGAATCTGCATACTGGAGGAGACGTTTTGCCTCCACAGATAAGACCGGATTCTCACTCCAGAATCGGGTGCCCACTCTCGTTGGTGAACAAGTGTCAGTGAGATGCTGAGGAAGCCCACGGAGGATAGTATAGAGATACCACAGTGGAACTCGAAGGTAGTTAGGCAGGTCTTACTGTCCTGGATTCTCATGGACGGCACAAACTGGGAAGAACGAAGACGAGTGGCAGGTTCCTCTTGGGACCCAGTGCTGTCACTTCTGAAAGCCAGACCTGTGTGAAGTGCAAGCTCACGGTGACCCAACAACAAAATAAATTCTTGGAGTCAGTCTTTCAGGCCAAATGAAAATTGGTCAACCGAACAAAAAGTTTCTCACCTGCAACTAATCCCAAACCAAACACTTTGGAAATGACCACGATCAACATCACACTGGGAAGAGGAAACCAGACATCAGTTAGCAGAACAAAGCAAATAAAACCTTTTGTTTAACACCTGGGTTTTCTCATCACAAGACCATAGAATCCAAGAAGTTGAGTATCTCCTTTCTTTTTCCTTTGTTTTTATTTCATTCATTTATAAGATTTATTTTTATTTATTTATACAAGCACTGGGTACAGTCAGAAGCGCGGGAGGGTGAGAGAATTCACCAGAGCCAGAGCGGAAAGCAGAGCAGGCAGAAGGACCGAGGTACACTGCTGAGGGGAGCAGCGGGCGGCAGGAGAAGTCTGCACGCCATGCGGGACCCTCCTCGGGTGGCCGGGGAGCAGCCAGGTATCGAACCGGTGCTGCAGAGGCTGCGGGCAGCCTCGCAACCCAGTGCTTAACCACTGAGCCACCGGGGAGGCCCTTCCTTTGTTTTTAAATGGCTGACTAATTCATGTAACAGCCTAAAGAAAAATGATAATAAAAGCCACCCAACACTCAATATGAATATTACTTTTCAATCTGAATTATTACTTCTTAGGCTCTATCCTCAATGGTCATAATTTTAAGTAGAGATACTTTTCGTGTTTTCTCACATATTTTCCTCTGCACATTGTTTTCACATAAGAATTTTAAAATGGCTGTTTGACAGTCTATGTAACTGATCACATTTTATAAACGATTTTGTTTAAACCAGTCATTGAAAGATTTTCAGGTTAAAAAAAATGCCCCCATTATCCTTAATGATTTTGCAAATATTGTACCTGTTTATACCTTTGATCTTTTCAGAAGCAGATTTTTAATTTGGTTGCAATACTGACCTTTTCTTCTACAAGAGTAGGGAAACACTAGCCATTTCATAGGCAGAGCCACTAACCTGAACGAAACGGTTAAATATTAATGGCCGAACGGAATGTAATTGTAAGTGGGAAGTTCCAAGTCTTTTAGGAAAAACAGAAGCACATTTAGTAGTTTTGAAGGCTGAAAAAGAGAAAATCAAGTAACAGGTGTAGAACATGATTTCCTAAGCTGCGAAGTTCACGTTCCGGATGGGCTCTTACCTGCAGGGCTCCATCTTCCTGCCGTCCGCAGTCCCAGTGATGCGGGGGGTGGGGCGGGGGCCTGTTAGTGTGGCTTTAATTCGCCGTCATTGCCCAAACACCTGAAGGAAAACGTCAGTTACCTGAAGTGAAAATGGGAATTTAAAAAGAAAAATATGCCCAGGAGTAATAGGCTTTCCCCAGCGGGTGTTTGGAGAAGCCGGGGTCAGGATGTTCGGGAGGGAGTAGGGAGCTCTTCAGGGTTGGGTCCTAAGGAATGTTTTAACCCTAAGCCAGGGACTCAGCTTTCCCGGGGACCCTCCTCCCTCTACAGCAGATCCCTGGGGTGCAAGGAGGGCTCTCGGGAGGGCGGGGGAGGGTTACTGTGCTTATAACCCCCAGGGGTGGAGGGTAGAGCTGTGGAAACAAAGAGAGAATGGAAAAGGAGGAGTCTTGTAAAATTGTGGTTAAGTAGCCCTACTGTGGCTATCATTAATTTCCGGTTACAAACATCAGATTTACTCTTTTCTGGGAGGAAAAAAAAAAAAAAAAAAAAAAGCAAGTCAATGGCTATTCAGTTGGTGATTCCAGTTTGGAGGAGAGGTGAAAGCTAATTGCTTTAATCAGGATTAAATAGGGATCTCTCAAAGCAGTTGACATTTTATTGTCAAGTTTTATTTCTAGAAATTTGTCTTTATCTTTGTTTTTCCAGGAAAGGTATGTGGAGCCTGTGCTCAACCTTGGGGCACTTAGGTGACAAAGAAGGGTGTGCTCTGCACCCTGGGAGTTGGGTGTGTGGGGAGCAAGGCTAGAATGTTCACAAGTGAGATACAAGTTCAGGATCGGAGAGGTTTCCTGACCTGATGTGAGTGTAAATCCTAGGAGGACCTGAGTTGCCGGTGGAGGCTGGAAGTAGGAGCTGAAGCCTGGAGCTGGGGTGAGGTGGGGTGGTCAGGGGCTGTGACAGAAGCTCAGGTCTGCTATAGGGGAAAGCTGTAACCTCAGCACTCTGGCATAGGCGGCCACTTTAGCCTTTACCATTGGGGTTCACTTGTATTTTATCTCAGTCTCCTAGTGGCCACCATGGAGCCTCTCCCACTCAGATATTTGGTGGCTTCACTAACCGCAAACAACACAGCTGATAGGCCCATCCACCTAACAGTTCTAGAGATGACTTACTTTCTTACCATGTCTGAAGTTATGAGTAATTTCTAAATATCCTTTAATACAATTTCTAAAGTAAAAGTCTGGTGTTTACCCTATATTGCTAGGCACTCAAATGAGAAATTTCTATGTCATTCTGTTGTCACTTGTGGCAGCTCCTGCCTCCATGGTTGGCAATGACACTGTTGCCACCATTGATCGCCAGTAATTGGATGAAATAAAGAGTGGCTGTACTGTGGATGCTTACAAATAGAGTACGTAAGACCCTCTTCCCCTGTGCGCTGGACTGGTCAGCCAATGACGGGTAAGATCAGGAACAGACCTTTGGTTTGTGACTCCTAACGACCTAAGACAGGTGCAGTCCCTGAGGGGATTTATAAGTGTCCCCCCTTTTTAACTATATGGAAAATAACTGCTAGAAGACAATAGCATTGAGTTTCAATAACCTGCTCAATTTGCTGAGGTCACACATTTACTGTAAAACTAGTTTGACTGCTTATGGAAAATGCATCAGGAATCTGGTGGGTGTGGGGAGCTTAGAATTAGGTTGTGCTGTAAAAACAGTAACAGTAATAACAAAAATATGTAGGTCAACATAGATCCTAAGTACAAGAGAATTCTGAATAGTTGAGTCAGTGGTTAAGCTAGGGTTAATTACCAAAAACCTAGAGGTCATGAATAGCGTAGAGAAAAATGGGACCTCTTGCAGAGGTCTCGGTATGTACCTGATTCATCGACGCTTGTGCATGATCAAAAGCTAGATTTAGTGCATATTGTCTTCGTTATGTTTCACTGCATGTAATGATTTGGTGGTCTGGTGTATGATTAACCACATAATGTACAAAAGCAACCTTATGCAATGTCTATGAAAATGTATAAAAAGAGCATAATACTTTCAATAAATTACACTCAGATTTTCACTCTCCCTTGAGTGTGTCTGTGTGTCATTCTTTCTTGTCCCTCGCCCTATTCCTTCGACCACCTTTTGCTCGTTCTCACTCAATCCCTGAGACTGTCTCGATCTCCCGCCGCCACTGGGCTGGTCCGCGGCAGTCACTCATCTCTATTCATCGGTTTTACCTGTGGCAGAAGGGCTTGGCATTAGTGTGTACCTCTTCGATTGTGCCTGGGTCACAGGTGCTTCCATATCTGTACCTTGGGAGATGGGAGAATTCAATTCAAAATTTTCTTTTCCATAACCACTGCAGCTGGCTGTTTAATTCTTGATGCCCTTCAACAACTTGTGTGGCCTTTCAACTTGTTAAACGCTTCCAGTGTCATGCTGAGATTCATGGGGAATTAGGAAGAACTTGGCTGAAGCTCTGGAAACCCGCCTGGGGGAGGGCAGGGCAAAGGAAAAGCCCAGGGGCTAAGGAGGCAGGGTGCATTAGCTCTTTGCTGCAGTCCTCAGTGTGCATGGAGGTAAGGTGCGTTGGCATCACGAGCCCTACTTTATGGAGACAGCTAATCCCATTTGTGGATTTAAATGTTTTTTCCGCAGAGGCTGGGCCAGTCTGTGGGAGAACCGGCAGCAGGACACCACCTTATACTCCTCCAAAGCGGCAGTGGTGGAATGCTGTTGACTTGAACTTGGACCCCTGGAAATTACCTCCCCATTTTCAGCAGCAGGAATGGTGGCCCCGACTCTGGTGACGTTAGTATGTCTGGGGTTCACCTCAAAGTCACAGATGTCAGTCTTTCTCCCCCACAGAATTTCTTCTGGTCCAAGGATGAGGACTCAAGGAAAGCTCTGCGCTCCCCATGGCACAGAAGGCGAGATTCCGTGCATACAGGCTAGGCAGCCTGGGCAACATGTTGGAATAGGAAGGGGGAGTGGAGAGGGCTGCTTGAATGGCCAGATATTTGCTATTGGGCTGGGGACCCAAGGACTATCCATTCAATAGGTGTTTCATCAGGTATTTGCTGAATGTCCTTCTGTGGCCTATCCAGGGCGGGGCTCTGAAGACACAGTGGTGCAGGTGACCCCCTTGTGTGACAGGGAAGAATTACAGATTGTAAGTGATAACTGCAAAAAGTTGCTGCTGCCCCTGGGTGGGAGACTTGATCATGACCCTTGGATGGCCTCGGACACCTCTTCATCATTGCTGAAACTGGCAGAGTTGCCCAGACTCTGACCGGGGAGTGCTGTGGGCAGAGATCCATGGAGGGCCAGGCCTGAGCTTAGGGGCTTCCCTGACCTCAGCCCTCATGGAGGACACTGATTGCTGAAACTGAAAAGCAAAAACTCCCGATCTCAGGTGGTCTCAGTATTGTGCTGCGCTGCCGTGATTTAGAAAAGGGGTAAGAGAGAGAATCATATTTAAAATGATACAAAGGCCTCCCTGGTAGCGCAAGGGGTTAAGCACAGGACTATGAAGCTATCCACAGCCACTGCAGCACAGGTTCGATCCCTGGCCAAGGAGGTGACCCACATGGCGCAGCAGACCTCTCCTGTCTCTCCTGCTGCTCCCCTTGTTACAGGGCAGCCCCGATACAAAACAGGTACCCTCAGGTCTCAGCCACCTTCCCTTTGGTGGTGACGGGATTTGTCTTTCCCAGTGTCTTGATGACTTTGGTCTGGAGTGCGGGTGGAGACCACAAAGCCTGCATGGAATCAGCTCAGGACATCCTTTCCCCCTAACACCCTCAGCAGCATATTTCAGTCAGTCTGTCTGTTCTGCTCCCCAGTCTGTCTCTGGTGAATCCTCTCACCCTCTGCACCTCTGGCCTGTACCCCAGTTTTTGTATGCATAATAAATAAATCTTAAAAAAAAATAAAGTCATACAAAGAAGCATGACTTGAAACCATCCAACGAACAAATAAAGAAACAAACAAAAAATACCATAAGCAAAAGACAGGCTTCCTATGTCCAGCTAAATTCAAGGAAGAAAAAAAATGTGGAGACAGGAGAGAATTTGACATTAAAAAGCCGAATTAAAAAAAAAGCCGGGCCTCCCCGGTGGTGCAGCGGTTGAGCGCTGGGTTGCGAAGCTGCCTGCGGCCTCTGCGGCGCCGGTTCGATCCCCGGCTGCTCCCCGGCCACCGGAGGAGGATCCCACATGGTGCGCAGACCTCTCCTGCCGCCCGCTGCTCCCCTCAGCAGTGTACTTCAGTCCCTCTGCCTGCTCTGCTCCCCACTCTGGCTCTGGTGAATTCTCTCACCCTCCCGCGCTTCTGACTGTACCCAGTGCATGTATAAACAAAACAAACAAATATAATAAATAAATAAAAACATGCCTCTATTAAAAAAAAAAAAAGCCAATTCAACCGTATTTCATTTGTTGAGAAAAGAAAATTAAAATTTGATTAACTAGACAGTTAATCAAAAGCAGAGTCATTTCTGCAGCACAATGAAAGCCTGTCTTTATCACGGCATGCCTAGGGGAACCTTGTGTCTTACCTCTGTTATTGTCCCGGGAACTTTCCGACAGGTAGGATATGGGAGAGATTCGTGAGCTGGGCGGGGGGGATTCCTGCAGCTGAGGAATGGTGGAGCCTCTAATCCCAAGCTCAGCTACCAGCAGCTTCTGATAAACTTGCAGAAGAAGTGTCCTGGCCCATTCATTAACAAGTTAATGGCTTTCTGTTTTCATTGGCGAATTTAACAAATAGCAACAGGAAACCTCTGTATTTGCCACAGACCTCTGCGTGGGGTTTAGAAGAATAGATTCTTGCTCTCGAAAATCTGCCATCTCAGTGGGGAAGACAACCTCAAATGAGTCATTTTAGAAATTTATCTAAAAGGAAACTGTGTAAGAAGGATGTGAGTGTATCTGTATCTTGTGTGAGTGTATCTGTGTGGGGACCACGATGACATGGATTCCTGTATAGAGAGAGCAATGAACTTGGTGAGTTTCTGTTTGGCAGTGACCTCCCATGGACCTAGTTTTTAGTAAATGCATGAGAGTATATTCAGCTGATAAATTTCTAGCATTGGAATTGCTCGTTTAGAGAGTGGATGTTTCCAAACTATTTTCCCAGAAATCTGCATTGGTCTGCGGGCCTCACCCCCCTCATCCTGCCGCCCCCAGCCCTACAGTCCCTTCTCCTATGTCTTTACCAACTGGGGGCAACAAATATCTTAATGTTTGCTAATTCCGTATGTAAAAAATAGTATCTCGTTTGGATTTTTAATGTTTTCTGGATGTTATATTTTTTTTTTTCCCTAAGACCTGACAGGTAGAGGGAAGTTGAGCTGGCTTTGCTTTTGAGACAACCATATGCCATTTGCTCTGGGAAGCAATTTGTGCTAAAGGGCACCAGTCCTGGGGCCCATGGGGGTGGGGTGGGGGGTGGGGAGGGCTGGAGGGGGGGTGGTGGAGTGGGGGTTACCTCATCTTGTTGACACTGAATTGTGAATGCTTTCCCCATCTTTCACCAGTTCTTCCCCCTAAGATTTATCCCCCAGACTAAGAGGTCCAGAATCCTAGGCTTCCAGAAATCTTATTTCCCCGAACCTGTAGCTCAGGGTCTGCCTATGCAGGTTTCCTTTCTGCTAAATCTTACTCCATCTACTCCATCTGTGGCCATATTTTCTACAATGGAAGTGTGACAAGAGCACGGTCTTTGAGAAGCACCACAGGAAAACCACTTGCTGCTCCTATTGTTATAGGACAGGGAGAGGGACCACCCTGTTACACTATGAGGAGCCAGGAGAAAAAGAAAGAACTCCTTCTTCCCTAATAAAGGAAATAAACAAATCCTAAGTGTCCAAGCAATGCCAAATTGTGGGTAACTTATTCAAGAGATATTATATATATATATATAATATACACATATATGCTTGTATATAAAATATAATATATAACATATATATGCTGATATATATTTTACAAGAGAATCACGAAGCACTTACTGAACCCATGTTCAAGTAGGGAAGGTCTGATTTAGACTTTGAGTCAAGTCTTTGAATTAGAATTCTTTTGTATCAAAAAAAGTTCTCTTTCCAATCATATTCAACAAATATTAACTGACCAGCTACTCTGTGCAGAGCACAGTGGGGAAAGAGATTTCCAAGACTGGTTACCTGCTCCTCCCTCCCAAACCCAGATAAGGCCACCTGCTAACCTGTGTCTAGTGCCCCTTTGGTGCTATCACAGTGTTGCTAATGGGGGAGGCTGTTACTTCCTGATTCCCTGCTGACCGGGTTAAGGCCAAGGCCTGGCAGACAGATGGGTCTAACTCCCAGGAGTTAGATTTAGGAAGGCAGGCTGGGGTCCGTTTGCTTTCACAAGATTTGGAGAATCTCATTTAAAAGTGCTTCTTAAGTGGATTTTGTTTTTGATTACATCCTGACGTTCTTTACATACCAGGATGTTCTTAATGGTTTTGAAATGGATTAAATGCAAGTAGAGGGAGGAAGGGGAGAGCACAAAACCAAGCTGTTTAATTCAGAAATGGATTAAAGAGCTCTACCAAGAAGATTTCCTGTATGCAAATGACCCTGGGTACTTTGAAGTTGCTCTACTCTTTAAAAGCCAAGTTGATTTCTGACCTATGGAAACTGTAGGCTAATTGATATTGCATTAAGCCATGAAATTGGTATAAATTTGTTACACAGCAATAAAAATGAATACAAATGATTTAAAACTTTTATTGGAGTACATTATGCATTCATAAAAGTATACTGTCTTTCTCAGACTGGATAAGCAATCAAATCAACATCAGACAAATTAGTAGTAGGAAAGAACAAATTTGATTACATAGTATGGAGAATCTGCAGGGACATAAATTCTACAGTAAATAGGACACCAGGAATGTATTTTTCTTGAGCTAAGGAATGGGATAGGGGCTTGGGACTTCAAGGAGGGAGACTCATGACAAAAAGTAAAAGTACTCCAACTCGATGTTTGCTCTTTAGTTTTCTCTGATAGAAAGTTTATTTCTGGAGGTAACCAGAAATAAATCTGAGAAATCTGAGATATACCCCTTATCTTCATTCCTCTAGGTAACTAGGGGATTGGTAATACTTTCTCTTGAGCATCTATTAACATCAACTCAAATAATTCATATACCAAATGTCATGGGATTTTGGGAAGATTGGTTCTGGATATTTAGGGGAGAACTATCTGAGCATCTTGGGGAGGCCTGACCTTTAGTAGGAACAATAAAGGTTACAGGTTAATGAATTATATTTTTGGTAAAGTGACCCACCAGGGGGCGCTGGTTAGTTTTATGTTATGACTGCCCTGAAAAGCCAGATGCTGTGACCAGCTTCCAGGGGTCAGATGACTTACACAGGGATGGGAATGGCTCAGATATGAGTTCTGGCTTCTTCCAGTTGATGTGATTATATTTGTAAATATGCTTATCTGAAATTCAAACCTAATTGAATTAGGTTTTAAGTCGTTGACATTAACATGTCATTATTCTTTTTTTAAAATTGAGTTTACATTGGTTTACATCACTGTATATAGTTTAGGAGTATGTGATCATATGATCACACCCATCAGATGTATGTTACCACACCCCACCCACCACCATAGTCCACTGTGCCCCTCACTTTTCTTCCCTTCTGGTATCCTCAATTCTACTGTCAGATTTCAAAGATTTGTTATTTATTGGTTTGATTTTGTCTGACCCTTTCTTTTGTTTCTCTCTATTCCACATATAAGTGAAACCATCTGGTATTTGATTTTCTCCTTCAGACTTCTTGCTTAACATTATCTCCTCCAGGGCCTCCCTCGTGGCGCAAGGGGTTAAGCACAGCACTATGAAGCTTTCTGCAGCTTCTGCAGCATGAGTTCAATCCCCGGCCAGCCAGGGAGAAACCCACATGGCGCAGCAGACCTCTTCTGTCTCGCCCACTACTCCCCTCAGCAGTGTATTTCAGTCAATCTGCCTTTTTTGTTCCCTGCTTTGTCTCTGGTGAATACTCTCATTCCCCCATTCCCTACACCTCTGGCCTGTACCCCAGTTCTTACATGCATAAATAAATAAATATTTAAAAAACCCCAACAACATAGCATGAACGCCATTCATGCTATAAATGGCAAGAGTTCATTTATGTTTTTTAAATAGTTGAGTAGTATTCCATTGTGTACATATACCTCATCTTCCTAATCTACTATCTGTCCTTGGGCACTTAGGATGTTTCCATATCTTAGCTATTTTCAATGGTGCTACATATCCCTTTGAATTAGTGTTTCTGCAATCTTAGGATAGATACCTAATAGTGGAATCTCTGGATCATATGGTAGATCTAATTTTAATATCCTGAGAACTCTCTATACTGTTTTTCATAGGGACTGGCCTGGACCAGTTTATATTCCCTCCAAAGGAAAGGTTCCTTTTATCCCACATCCTCTCCAACACTTGTTGTTTCTGGTCTTTTTGATAAGGACCATTCTCATAAGTGTGAGATGGTTGTGGTTTTGATAAAAATGTTATTATTCTTGAAGGGAGGGGTGGGGAGACTGGTGGGGTGAGGTGGAGGTGGGGTTTCTGGTTCTAAGTTATTTTGCCTTATTATGCCCAGAGTGAGCAATGCTCGGGTTTAATCTCTTCCTTTCTAAAGAACGCATTGGGGACCTGCAAAGGCTGGGTACTCATTGTTGAAATCTTTCTCTGCTCCTTGGTCAATAATGGGGGTTGGAAAGGTTGCAGATTTTGCTTAGCTGTTTCACAGCTGATGGCTTGGCTATCTTGTTTGCTAGTCCAGAGAGGGTTCACCCCATAACATTTTACACTATGGTCACAGTAATGAAAAGCACACCCAGCACTCTAGAGGCATGAGCTAAAATAGTCATGTTTATTTAAACCCCCCCACCAGCAGTATACAATTTAAAATGATAACTTAGGGCCTCCCTGGTGGCGCAGCAGTTGAGCGCTGGGTTGTGAAGCAGCCTGCAGCCTCTGCCAGCGCCAGTTCGATCCCCGGCTGCCAGGCGAGGGTCCCACATGGCTCAGGAGACCTCTCCCGCCGTGCCCGCAGCTCCCCTCAGCAGTGTACTTCTTCGTCAGTCTGTCTGTTCTGCTCTCCACTCTAGCTCTGGTGAATTCTCTCACCCTCCCGTGCTTCTGACTGTACCCAGTACTTGTATGAATAAATAAAATAAATCTTAAAAAAGAAAATGATAATTTAATTAGACACTATAAATAAAAACATGCCATATAGAAAACAATCTTCCAAAATCAAGCCGTTTATTTTGTATATATTAGACAAAAGGTGTTTTTCTCTTTCTTTTAGGATGAAGATATTGAGGAGACCTTGACAGGAAGGGGAGCATAGTGTGGATTAACTGTCAAATTGTCACAATATTTGATATTAGCAAAACATATTTGCCCAATTTGTGAAATCTCTAAAGAGAACCTAACCTCACACACATTTTAGGAAATTAAAAAGAAAAAAAATGTAAGGATGGAATCAAGACTTTTGACATCTGTTGCTTCAAACAGCTGAAAAAATGTTTACATCCTTGGTCAGATGGCTTTCTTATCCTGTTCTCTGTAGGGTCCCCTAGAGGGCAGAGAACACCAGCGCTCCCTTCTCTGGACTGTTTTTTTTTTTTTTTTTAAGCAGTTCTTTATATATTTATTACATTCTTCATATTTGCACAATGTATAATTTCCCCGTGAAATTCCCACCCCACCAACTCACCCGGGCACCATCACTATAGCCCCTTGCACAAGGGACTGTGGTGCTGGTCTCTGGCCTGTTTTATTTAGCTGCGTGGGCCCTGCAGGGCACCAGGCCCGCCCTCCCGTGGAGGCAGGTAATCCCGGGTTACTGGGCTCAAACTGGCTGGCTTGGGGTGCGCTGTGAGCCAGAGCGCCCAACGAAATCTGGTTTGTCTCAGGCGGGGCTGAGTCACATAGAATAGATAGATAGTTTATCAGCACATGTCCTGCAGCTCATATTATCAGCTTACAAATATAGCCCATTAGCGCACAGGCGGGGAGGCTCTGGCAGTTGGACGGCTTCCTGCTCCAGCGTGTGGCCGCTGCGGGTGTAAACAGGCTCCGCAGCCCGGACTCCCCGAGGCAGGCGCGGGCAGGGGCTCGGCTGGGAGTCGCGCAGTCGCGGGTAGGTGACCGTGGGGAAGGGGGCGGGCGAGTGAGAGGCCGCTCGGGATGCAGGGGGCTGCAGGTGGAAGCTGGGGCGCCCCCCGGGTGTCTGGCGCAGTGCGCTGTGCGGGCTGTTGCTGTCTCTGCCTCAGTGGGTGGCAGGACAGGCGTCAACACCCCTCCTGGCTCGCGGGGCTGAGGATTACACTTTCATTTGTGGTTTGGGGCAAGAACTGGAGCTGAATGGGGAAGGAGAGAACCTGGGCGTCGGTTCCCACGACGCCTGCTTCTGGTTGGCGGGTGACTGCTAGTATGTGCCCTGGTGCCCAAGGCTGAGCTCAGAACACTTGGACCAGCTGCTGTCCGGGGAGAGAAATCAACTTTGTGTCCTCACCTTGAAAGGGATGACTGACCTCTGACTGGAGGGGTCTTTCCTGCCTGGACGGTCCTGGCCCTCTGGTGTCCCAGTGCGGTGGAAAAGGACCAGAGACTCAGGGAAAATGGCCTGACTTTGTAAGCAGCTCCTCTGTGCCACCCGCCTCTCTGCTGCACCAGCCCCTCTCCCACAGTACAGCAGCAGGCGTTCTACCAAGAACCTTTGCTAAGAACCTGTGGGCAAAAATCCTCAGGTGCTCATGTACCTTTTTTTTACTCTTCTATTTAATTGGTGACTGTGAGTTTGTCTTAATTTTCTGTCTTTTTTCTTTAATTAACTGACTTTTTGCAGCTTTGCTTTGTGCCAGGTACTGTCTTATACACTTGACACAGGTGATTTCCTGTGATCCTCTTCCCAGTCTTGTGAGCTGGGGGCTGCCTTCCCTATGTCCAGATGGCATCAGCGAGGCTCAGAGAGGTTAGGGAAAGATCTGGGACGTCCAACATAAGCCAGGAGGCAGGACTCCAGCCCAGCCCTGATATTGCCCCTTAATCCTACCTGTACCCGTTGCCTTATTTCTAGCTTAACAAATTACCAAAGAAAGAAAGAAAGAAAGGAAGAAAGAAAGAAAAAGTGTGTGTGAGGGAGCCTGGCAGAGGGAGCACCTCCTAGCCTGGCAGAGGAAGCATCAAGCACTGTGGACTTGGTTGGGCCTCCTTGAAGTTTCCCCCAATATTTCTCATGATTCTGTGTTATTAGCCTCTCTTGGCCCCACTTTATGCTGCCTCCCTCCCCCGCCCCAGGTCCTTTGACATGAGAGGAGAGGACTAGGTGGCCAGAAAGTTTGCCCGCCTGCCTGGAACCCTGGCTTATGACTTCTGAGTTGAGACTAGAGCTCTGGTGCCAGGGAACATGTTTTTCCAGTCATGCCCTCTGGCTGGGCATAGTGGATGGTTCTGTAAAGTGATTCTGAGAAAACTGGGTTGGGAGGGAGTGTGGGAAATTATTCAACCAAACCTCATTGGTGGTACTTTCTCCTCCTTTTTTCATCATCCCTGCTCCTCTATCCTCAACCTTCCTCCCCAACACACACACTTGAGGGCATCCTGTCCCCCTTCTGCTCCCACAGCTGCTCATTCAATCTCTTGTTGAATCTACATGCGCCATTGAAATGTATATCCCCTTAAGCATCTGTTGCCCCTCTAGATGGAGATCTCAGTGGCAAGGACATTCATCTTTCTGCATTTAATGAGTCTCCATAAATGTCACTTATTTAGGGTTTCAGGACTCAAAGGGCAGAGATACTCACCAAGTAAACTGGCTCAGCACACAGTGTTCTGTGTGGAGGATCAGAAGCAGGATTGGGCACCTGCAGCCCTCGAAGCCCCCGACCCTCCCCCTGTTCTGTTACTGCTCAGTGTTGGTGGCTGACTTGAGGAGACCAGGCTCTGAGCCCGAGGCTGGGGTGTCTCAGGTGCTGCTCCAGCTGGTAAACCTGGCTCTTCTCAGCTCAGCCCATGGACAGATAAAGGGTGATTAAGCAAATGACCAACCATTCAACTCATATTATGCACTATGAAGAAAATAAACAACAGGACGAGAGAATCCCAGGGAGATCCACCGCAGCTGAGGAGGCTGTGCTCAGGAGAGAACACCGAAGCTGAGGTCAAGGGCTGTGGTGGGGGGCACCACAGGAGAGAGAGGAGCGAGCAGCCATAGGGAGGAATGTGGGGTGGTCCTGCAGGGAGGGAAAGAGAGGCCGGGGTGAGGTGGGCTGGCCTTGGGTAGATCATGCCATGTTTACTGGGCCCGGGATGGGGTTGAGATCGCCCTCTTACTCCAGAGGAAAGGCTCTGGAGGACTTGGGCCAGGTGGTAGCATGCTTGAAAATTGACTCATTATTGTGTAGCAAGTGGATTGTACAAGAGTGAGTAGGAAGTCAGGAGAACAGCCACGAGCCTGCTGCACAAGTAGGCCAGGGTGATGCTGGTTGGTGAGGAACACGTGCCCTCTGAGACTCTGGGGATGAATCAGAGTGGGAATGAGTGTGTGTCCACATGGTGTCCACTCCGCTTGAATTCCTGGAGTGAGTGGTCAGAGAGAAAGAGAGGAAGGGAGGAGGGGAGGGGGGGAGAGGGCAATACCTTGTAGGCCTTAGTCTCAGAAGTCACACATCACTTTTACTGCAGTCCTTAAATGGAGTGACTAGGTCCAGCCCACACTCAGAGAGAGGACCCAAGCTCTACCTTTCAAAAGGAAAAATGTCACGGAATCTGTGGGTATACTACTACTCATCAAGGCAAAGGATTTTAAATCTCATTGCTGGGATCAGCACACTGACCCCAGCGTGGGTTTTTGTCTGGCACGTGGGCACTGCTGGAGCAGGCTGGCACTGGCATCCACAGTCCTCGTCCCCTCTACTCCTAGCACCTGCCCACATGGCCAGCTGTAGCTATTTGCCCACTGACTGTGCAACTCTGGAAATGGATTTATCCAGATGCCTATGCTGTAGGTAGGGGATGTTTAAAACAATGTCTAGAAAGTTATTTTCTTTAGATAAGGGGAATAATGAATGGAATGAATATTGAAATCACTTTGTGTTTTGATTATTTTTACAGTGACTTAAGTAATCACTTGAATAATAATGATGAGGGAACTAAAAAGAGGAGAGAGAGCTCGTTGAGTGGCCTGAGAGAAGCAGTCTGGATGCAACCTTTTATTTAGTTTTCACTTCATCTATTCACTCCCTGCCTCCTCCCTCCCTCCACATGATCTCTGGTGTTCTGAGTGCCAGACATTGGGGGGAGGAGGAAGAGAAGGTCTCACTGAGATGTGATGGCCAGGATTTTCCTGAGTCTGACTTTTCTTGTATTCAGAAAACTGCAGCAGGGCTGAGTGCTCACGGGAAAGCTCACAGGTCATTCGCCCAGGCCACGTGACCTGCTGCAGGAGCAAAAGTGTTCAGGGGGTTGGTGCAGTGTCTGGCTTTGTTACTTAAATGATGTGATGGCTGAAATGTAACCTTGGATAACTGGGTGTTTGTGTGTGTGTGTGTGTGTGTTGGGATTAACACATTAAATTTACCCTTGATGTGTAACAACATACTAGGAAGATTAGATGTTAGTGCAATAGAATGTACAACCCGAGGCTTGAGAATGCTCAGGGGGCTTTGGGAACCCACAGCACATCTGGGGGTTGGGAGGGGGTGCAAGGATGCCAGTATAGGATGACCCTGGGGTACTGAATGTACCCACAGTGCACTCAGGCTTGGAGAACACTGGCAAACCGCCATCCTACATATAAACAGGGATTTCCATCTTGGCTGCAGACCACTGGTTGATTCATGGTTCATTTTATTTTATTTTATTTATTTATTTATTTTTTTTAAAATAAATTTTATTGTTATATTCCCCATACAATTGCAGCCCCCCCATTCTGACCCCAATCCCTCCCCTCCCGCCCCCCTAAAAGTGTCTCTGGTTCATAGTTTTTTGTTGATTTTGATTTTCACTATCTTATAGTTATTCATTTTCCTGGTCCCTTATTTAAGTTTTCTAGATTCCTGCTATGAGTGAGACCATCCGGTATTTTTCTTTTTCTTTTTGGCTTATTTCGCTGAGCATGATCCCTTCCAGCGCCATCCATGTTGGTGCAAATTGCATGTGTTTATCTTTTTTGAATGCTGAGTAATATTCCATGGTATATATGTACCACATCTTCTTGATCCAGTCATCTATTTTTGGGCATTTGGGTTGTTTCCAAAGCTTAGCTATTGTAAACAGTGCTGCTATAAACATAGGGGTGCAGGTGTTCTTTGGAATTGATGTTTCTGTGTCCTTTGGGTAAATACCTAGGAGTGGAATTGCTGGATCATATGGAAGCTCTATGTTTAGTAGGTCCAGAAATCTCCACACAGCTTTCCACAGTGGTTGGACCAGTTTGCACTCCCACCAACAGTGCAGAAGAGTTCCTTTTTCTCCACACCCTCGCCAACATTTGTTGTTGCTAGTTTTTTTAATATGTGCCATTCTCACTGGTGTAAGATGGTATCTCATGGTAGTTTTGATTTGCATTTCCCTGATGACAAGTGATGTTGAACATTTTTTCATATGCCTGTTGGCCATTTGCATTTCCTCTTCAGAGAAGTTTCTTTTAAGCTCTTCTGCCCATTTTTTGACTGGATTATTTTCTTTGTTGTTGCTGAATCTCATCAGCTCTTTGCAGATTTTTGTGATCAGTCCTTTATCATTAGTGTTGGGTGCAAAAATGTTCTCCCAGTTGGTGGGGTTTCTCTTTGTTTTTGTTATTGTCTCTTTTGCTGTGCAAAAGCTCTTTAATTTGATGTAGTCCCAGCTGTTTATCTTTGCCTTCACTATCACTGCTTTGGGTGATGTGTCTGTAAAGATGTCTTTGATGTGCAAATCACGTAGTGTTTCGCCTATATTTCCTTCTATATATTTTATGGTTTCAGGTCTTATGTCTAGTTCTTTAATCCATTTTGAGTTGATTTTTGTGTATGGTGTGAGGTGGTGGTCAAGCTTCATTCTTTTGCATGTAGCGACCCAGTTTTCCCAGCACCATTTATTGAACAAACTTTCTTTGCTCCAATGCATATTCTTTGCTCCTTTGTCAAAGATTAGTTGACCATAAATCTGTGGGTTTATTTCTGGATTTTCTATTCGATTCCATTGGTCTGTATGTCTGTTCTTGTTCCAATACCATGCAGTTTTGATGATTATGGCTTTGTAGTATAGTTTGAAGTCTGGGAGTCTGATGCCTCCATTCCCTTCTTTTTTTTTCAGGAGAGCTTTGGCTATTCGGGGTTTTTTGTGATTCCATATGAATTTCATCAATAATTGTTCTATTTCTTTGAAGAATGACATTGAAATTTTGATTGGAATAGCATTGAATCTGTATATTGCTTTTGGAAGGATGGCCATTTTAATAATGTTTATTCTTCCAATCCATGAGCAGGGGATGTCTCTCCATTTCTTTGTGTCTTCTTCTATTTCTTTTAACAGTGTTTTATAGTTTTCTTTGTATAGGTCCTTTACCTCTTTTGTTAGATTTATTCCCAAATATTTGATTTTTTTTGTTTCAATAACAAAAGGGATGGTCTTTTTGATTTCTTCTTCTTCAGATTTATTGTTTGTGTATAGGAAGGCTACTGACTTTTGCGTGTTGATTTTGTATCCTGCCACTTTACTGAACTGATTGATGAGTTGAATTAGCTTTTCTGTGGAGTTTTTGGGGTTCTCTATATATAATATCATATCGTCTGCAAATAGTGATAGTTTGACTTCTTCTTTTCCTATTTGGATTCCTTGGATGTCTTTCTCTTGTCTTATTGCCCTGGCTAGGACTTCCAGTATTATATTGAAAAGCAATGGTGAGAGTGGACATCCTTGTCTTGTTCCAGATCTTAATGGAATTGCTTTCAGCTTTTCACCATTGAGAATGATACTGGCTGTTGGCTTGTCATAGATGGCCTTTATGATGTTGAGGTATGTTCCTTGTATCCCAAGAATTTCAAGGGCTTTTATCATGAATGGGTGTTGCACTTTGTCGAAAGCTTTCTCAGCATCTATTGATATTATCATATGGTTTTTATATTTCTTTTTGTTGATGTGTTGGATAACGTTGATTGATTTTCGGATGTTAAACCATCCTTGTGCCCCTGGAATGAATCCAACTTGGTCGTGGTGAATTATCTTATGGATACATTGTTGGATTCTGATAGCTAAAATTTTATTGAGGATTTTTGCATCAGTGTTCATTAGGGAGATTGGCCTGTAGTTTTCCTTTTTTGTGTTGTCCTTGTTCGGTTTTGGTATTAGTGTAATGTTGGCTTCATAAAACGTGTTTGGTATTGTCCCTTCCTTCTCAATTTTTTGGAAGAGTTTGTGAAGGATAGGCACTAATTCGTCTCTGAATGTTTGGTAGAATTCATTTGTAAATCCATCAGGTCCTGGGCTTTTGTTTTTGGGGAGGTTTTTTATTACCATTTCAATTTCGCTAATTGTAATTGGTCTGTTTAGGTGTTCTATTTCTTCTTTATCTAGCTTTGGGTGATTGTAGAGTTGTAGGAATTTGTCCATCTCCTCTAGATTGTTGAACTTGTTTCCATATAACTGTTCATAGTAGTTACTGATTATTCTTTTGATTTCTGCTGTGTCCGTTGTGATTTCTCCTCTTTCATTGATGATCCTGTTTATTTGTGCTTTCTCCCTTTTTTCCTTTGTGAGCCTGGCTAGGGGTTTGTCTATTTTATTGATTTTTTCAAAGAACCAGCTCTTGGTTTCATTGATCTTTTGGATTGTTTTTTTAGTTTCAATTTCATTTATTTCTGCTTTGGTTTTTATTATTTCTTTTCTTCTACTGGTTTTGGGGTTTTTTTGTTGTTCTTTTTCTAGATCTTTGAGCTTCGAGATTAGGTTGTTTCTTTGCGTTCTTTCTTGTTTCTTGATGTGAGCTTCTATTGCTATATATTTTCCTCTTATTACTGCTTTTGCTGCATCCCATACATTTAGGATATTGGTGTCCTCCTTGTCGTTCAATTCAAAAAATTTTTTAATTTCTTCTTTGATCTCCTCATTAGTCCAATGGTCTTCCAGTAGTGTGGTTTTTAATCTCCATGAGGTAGGAAAGTTCCTTGCCTTCTTTTTATGGTTTATTTCTAGTTTGATGCCTTCATGGTCAGAAAAGATGGTTGATATGATTTCAATCTTGGTGTATCTGTTGATGTTTGTCTTGTGCCCCAGTATGTGATCGATCCTGGAGAATGATCCGTGTGCGCTTGAGAAAAATGTGTACTCCGTTTTTTTGGGGTTTAGTGTTCTATAGATGTCTGTTAAGCCCAATTGCTCTAGGTCCTTATTTAGAGCTTTAGTTTCTTTACTTATTTTTTGTCTTGTTGATCTATCCATTGTTGATAGTGGTGTGTTGAAGTCTCCCACTACGTATGTGTTTTCTCTGATGTCTGTTTTCAGAGAGGACAACAGTTGTCTGATATATTTTGGTGCTCCTTCGTTTGGTGAGTATATGTTAATGAGTGTTATTTCTTCTTGAAGTATTGTCCCCTTGATCATAATGTAGTGACCCTTGGGGTCTCTTTTTATCTTTTTGAGTTTGAAATCTGTTTTATCTGATATAAGTATAGCTGTTCCTGCTTTCTTTTTTGGTCCATTTGCTTGTAGGATTGTTTTCCATCCTTTAACTTTGAGCCTATTTTTATCTTTTGTAGCTAAATGTGTTTCCTGGAGACAGCAAAAGGTTGGGTTTTGTTTCTTAATCCAGGCTGCAACTCTGTGTCTTTTTATTGAAGAGTTTAGTCCATTTACATTCAGAGTTATTATTGATATGTTAACATCTGTATTTGCCATTGTGTTTGTCTTTCCTTTGATTTTATTTATTTATTCTTTTAATAACTTTTTTTTTTGGCCTTCTTTCATTGTTATTCGTCCCTCTGAGGTTCTGGCTTTAGGACTCCTTGTAGTATTTTTTGGAGTGGGGGTTTAGTTGCAATGAAATTCCGGAGTTTCTGTTTGTCTGGAAAGGTCCATATTCTTTCTTCAAAGAGGAAGGAGAGCTTTGCGGGATAGAGTATTCTTGGTTGGCATCTGTTTTCTTGGAGTCTGTTGACTATGTCCCTCCACTCTCTCCTTGCCCGTAGTGTTTCTTCGGAGAAGTCTGATGTCAGCCTGATTGGTTTTCCTTTGAATGTTATCTGTTTCTTCCCTCTTGCCAGCTTCATTATTTTTTCCTTGTCCTGGATTCTTGGGAGCTTTACTATTATGTGTCTTGCTGTATTTTTCCTTTCGTCGTGGAAGTTTGGTGTTCTTCTTGCTTCTTGTATATCAATTTTCAGCTCCTTCTTCACATTTGGGAAGTTCTCTTCAATTATCTCTTTGAATATTTTCTCTGTTCCTACATCTCTCTCCTCTCCTTCTGGTATTCCTATAACTCTTATATTTCCTTTCCTCATGGAGTCAGATAGTTCCCGAAGTCTTTCTTCGTTCTTTTTCCTTCGTACTTCTCTTTCCTTTTCTGTTTTGGTTCTTTTTATTTCTATGTCTTCAAGATTACTTATTCGTTCTTCCATTTCATCTATTCTGCTTTCATTGCTTTTCCCAGAATTCTTTAGTTCTTCCATTAATTCTTTGATCTCCTGCATTTCTTTTACTTCCCTCTTTAGGGACTCAATTTCTTTCTTCTGACCATTGTTTTCCCTCTCTAGGGACTCAATTGCATTCTTCTGATCGTTGATTATTTTTCCCTTATCATTGTTTTCCTTTATGACTTCTGTTAGTTTTTTAATCACGGCAATTTTAAATTCTCTTTCTGGAAGGCTCAGAAATTCTTCCAAGTTATTGTCTTTGCAATCTGGGGGCTGGTTTTCTTTTTGTGGTGTGCTTTTTCTCTGGAGAGTTGCTAGGTTGCGTGTGGTTCTTCTCTTCCCTACTGTCTGTTTTCTAATTTGCCGTATGCGTTGGGACACTGTGTAGTTGGGACTGGCCGGCATCTTGGGTGGGCTTCTCTGTTCCCCTCTGGTTCTTCCAGGAGTCATCTGTCAGTTTCAAGCAGTCTTTACTGGAGAAAGGTCCCTGTTCTAAAATGCCGATGTAGGGACACACTCCCCTGTGCGCCTGGTCTGCCCCGGCGGTGGGTTCCTGCTCCCCTCTGGGCTTGGACTGCAGGCCAGAGGGGGTCTGGCGTGGGCGAACTTCCCCCACTCACCTCTGGCTCCTGAGGAAGCCTTCTGCAGGTAGTCTTTACTGAAGAAATGTCCCTGTTCTAAAATGGTGATGTGGGACACACTCCCTGCGTGTCTGGTCTCAGGCACACTCTTCTGCGCACCTGGTCTGCCCCGGCTGTGGGTGCTCGCTCTCCCTGTGGGCTCAGACTACTTGTTCGGAAGGGGCCCGGTGTGGGCAAACTCCCCAGCTGGCCACTAGCTCCTTCAGGAGCCTCTGCTGGCTTCAAGTCGCTAGGTGGTGCCAGAGATCTCTCCTAGAGCCCTTGGGGAGCTGATTTTCCACCCCGTGGGACAGGGAGCAGAGCGGGGATGGTAGGGTACACCTCAACGGCTTTGGGGTGCTGTGTCTGCCTTGTGCCCCACCGTCGTGGGGAACCCACGCCCCTAATTTCGTGCCCCGGGTCTCTGTTCCAAAGCCCTCAGTTCCAGGACGCAGGCTGTAGCCCAGATCAGTGGGGCGGGAATGGCGCCTTTTGAATCCTGCTCCCCTGCCTGGGCGCCTTGTTCCTGCTCACTCAGGATGGGCCTCCGCCGTCTCCCCCTAATTTCGTGCCCGGGTCTCAGTTCCAAAGCCCTCAGTTCCAGGATGCGGGCTGTAGCCCAGATCAGTGGCGCGGGAATGGCGCCTTTTGAATCCCGCTCCCCTGCCTGGGCGCCTTGTTCCTGCTCACTCAGGGAGGGCCTCCGCCGTCTCCCCCTAATTTCGTGCCCCGGGTCTCAGTTCCAAAGCCCTCAGTTCCAGGACGCAGGCTGTAGCCCAGATCAGTGGCGCGGGAATGGCGCCTTTTGAATCCTGCTCCCCTGCCTGGGCGCCTTGTTCCTGCTCACTCAGGGAGGGCCTCCGCCGTCTCCCCGCAAGCCTAGGTCGCAGGCGCGGGGACCTGGGCAGCTGCGATCCGGTCCGGATCCGCGCCGCTTTCCGCAGGCAACCTTACCGGGCGGCCGGGGCTGTGTGCTGGTGCTGGTCTCCTCCTGGGGGGCGTGGCTCTCTTTAATGGCGCCTGGAGCTCACCTCCGTGGCGGATCCTGCAGGGTTCGCCTCTCCCGTTCACGGGGTGTGGTGGCTGAAATAGTTCCTTTCCACTCACAGTCCCACTTGCTGCGTCCGTTTTTCTTGTTGGCCGTTTTGGTTTGTTGTTTCCCTCCTTTCTGCTGGTCGGAGAGTGCCGACTTTGTGGGCGGGGGAGGGGAGCAGGGTTCTGCGCTTCCCTCCCTTCTCGTCCTCTTTTATGGCAACTTTCTTCTTCGGGCAGTTTGCTGGAGTCGTCCGCTTATCTTCCGTGTCCCAGTTCTCACTGGGACCTGCCGCTTTTCCTCCCTATTAACTTTTTTTAATGGGAGATCTTACTCGCAGTGTCTCCTCGCCGCCATGTTGCTCCGCCCCCCCCGATTCATGGTTCATTTTAAAGGTCATTTGAAAACTATTGTGTGCCTGCATCGATGAAGCTGACATACACACTTTTTTTTAAAAATAGGTAATTTCATGCTCCCAAAATGGGACATAAAGTGGTCGTGTTTGACATTTCTGTCATCAGAAGCTTGTGGGAAACTCGTGTCAAGAAGCACAAAGCTTGGCAGAAGAAGGAGGCAGAACGGCTGGAGCAAAGTGCGTTGGAGAAGTATGTGTTTTCTCTGCTCACCTTTTAGCTTCTTCAGCAAACAGGGACAGGCCGGCAGCAATCAGGGTGTGGAGGGGCTGTTTTTCTTCTAGGGCTTATCACGGTGAGTGACACTGCCTTCTTGGGCTTCAGAGCTGTCACGTTGCTGCCCAGATGAACACTTGATCCCCATGAAGGAAGCAGCCATAGTTATAAGAGCCAATGTATCGATTGTTCTGCATCCAGCTTTGTGGGCATCCAGAGGGCAGCAAGATGATGTCCATTATCACCAGCGAGCTTATGACCAAATTGGGGGGACGAGTCATAACTGCAGGAAGCTGTACAATGACAGGTCAGGAAATTGGTGGAAAGAAGATACTGAGGAGTGTTGGGGAAGGTCCTGAGTCAGATCTAGTGAGTGAACCTGGAGTGTATAAGTAATAGGTTTGTGCATGGGAGTGAAATTTCCCAAGGTGGCTGATGGCTAACATTCTAAAGTCATATTTTAGAAACCAGGGCTGCCTATATATTTATTTCTACTCATGCCTATTCCCTTGAAAGACTGGCAGATTCCGGTGCCCCTGCATTTTAGAAAACTGGGGAACCGCCATGAAATATCAAAGGCAGTTGTAACTAATCAAAGGCACAGATCATTTTGGTAGAAATTTTAAGCCAGGAATTCTATCCCACTTACCTCCTCTGCTTTTAAGTCAAAGCTGTTAATAGTTCATAACTCTAAGGGTTTACTATTTCTCCCACATACCCCAGGGCAGACAGAACAAGAAAGGAGGGAAGTACCCCCACTCTCCTCTCCTGAAGTCTGCACAGGAGGAAATCGCCTGTAGCAGGAAGAACTGAGCCTGCGCCCAGGTGGCCTGATGGGTTTCTCCAGGCAGGTGCCGGCAATTCCTCAGGGAAGTAACTGTGGCCTCTGCCGCTCCTTTTAGGATAAAGGAGGAGTGGAATTTTGTGGCCGAGTGCAGGAGGAAAGGCATCCCCCAAGCTGCCTACAGCAAGAATGGCATCACCGACACCAACGTGAGACTCCTGGAAAAGATTGAAAAGAATTCTCTCACGAGGCAGAGCACTCTTTCCAAGGAGAGGGACAAACGGCGCAGCAAGTTTGTGTTTGAACTTTCAGGCGAGCAGTGGAAGGTGAGTCCCTGAATTTCTGCAGGTGCATCTCTTGGACACTGACTGCAGCTCTGCGATGGACGGGTGGACGTGGGCTGCTGAGGGGCGCTCCTGGCCGTGGCGGTCGTCCGAGAAGAAGAGTCCTCGCCTTTCCAGAACTTTCCTTGCATGGGGAGGACTGATGAGCTGCACTTGTCTGTTTTGTGAGTGAAGATGTTGTGGGTGTCTTCCTCCGTGCAAGACTCCACTGTGGAGAGCACAGTGGCTCCACTGGCATCTCTGCCAAGCTGCGGCCCTCCCCCCGCGTGCACTGTCTTTAAAATGCTTTATTTTGTTCTTTCGCATGTACATTTAAAATAACTCTCTGCCTTAAAAAATAAAATAGGAATAGAGCCTTTCACTAATCTAACATTCCTGAGCAAGGGTGTCACTGCTGTATTGTCTCAGGTGGGAGAGCAGCAGGCATAGGAATTTGGGCAGCCCCTTTGGGCAGGATGCCTTCTCATATCCTGAGGACCCTTCTCTCTTTCCTCAGATGACCACATTGTCCCCAACTTGCTGCCTTGCTAGGAAAGAAAGCTCCAGGGTTTGTCTACTGCCTGAAGTTTCCTGGCAGCCCAGGTGTGCCTGGGCAGAGGCACTCAGGTGCTGGCCCATTGCAGTGGGACAGGACTTGTGGGACCTGCCCCCCTCATTTTCCTCTCTCCCCACCCCCATTTTGTGATTGAGAGTGTTGGGACTGAGAGACTGAATATTTGAGGAGGTCCCTAGTACTGGTACTGTTCTTTTTTAGCATTGCAATCTGGAACAGTTCAGTCCACTTTTATACATTTTATCTCCTCAGTGAAAAATGGTGCTAACTCTGGTTCTCACCTGTTCTGAGGGCTGTTGTGAGGGTTAAATGAGGGAACAGTCTATAAGGCTGACTGTTAGCTGCACACCCACTAAAGGGGAGAGATGATCATTAGAACACCTCCTTGGGCCTGTCTCCTACATCACTGAGTCAGTGGGTATGAGGACACTGCTTATTCTGGAGAACCTGCATGGAGTCTTTTCGCTTCTCAGGCCCTTTTTTTTAAATTTATACAAGCACTGGGTACAGTTAGAAGCATTGGCGGGTGAGAGAATTCACAGAGCCAGGGCGGGGAACAGAACAGGCAGACTGACGAAATACACTGCTGAGCGGAGATGTGGGCGCGGCAGGGGGGGTCTGCGCGCCATGAGGGACCCTCACCGGTGGCTGGGGATGGAACCGGTGCTGCAGAGGAAGCTGCCCATCATTCATCTGCTGCACCACCAGGGGAAGCCTTCTCAGGCCCTTTTGAAAATCACTGTAAGGAGCATTTAATGATGCCTAGTGTGATAAGGGGAGTAGGGAGGCCGTGGCGAGCTAGGTGGATGGTGTCCTCATTGCTCCCAGTCTTCCTGTCCCTCACTGTGCTCCCTGAGACAGGTACCCTACTTGGAATACCCCAGGGAGGGAGCACCGGAGCCTTAGTATTAATGTCTGTTGTCTGGATCGTTAAATCAGTATAAATTGTATTGACTTCAGTGGCTGTTTCCTCCCCAGGAGCCCTGAATTTCAGCCTTACCTCTAAATAGGGGCTGAAAAGCTTGATGGGAATTTTCATCTTAATGTGCCTGTGGCAGGGAGGGGGTTCTGACCACTGACAGAGGTGAATGTGGCTTCTGGAACCTTGGAGTCAGGTCGGGTCAGATCCTCAGGGGGACCCTTTAGGGCAGGATTGGGAGGGGGAATCATTCCTGTGGTGCTTGTGAAGCCCCCAGGCCCTGGATTCTGCTCTGTCAGGGAGATTTCCTCCATTTTATTTTCTAACTCTTCAAAAGTTTTTCATTTTTACTCACAAGTGTCTAATTTCCACGAACTTGCTGTTTGCTTTGTGAGTGAGAATCCTGTGATGGGGCTGCATACGCTGACTTTCACATGTATTTCTTAATCAGACCTTTGAAAAATGTGTCTTGTTTTCAAGTCACAGGGTAATGGCTTTTCTTATCTCTCTTGGGGTCAAGAGCTTTTTTTGCGGGGGAGGGGGAGTTTTTTGTGGCAGAGACTCCTTTTTCTTTCAGGGTGCTTGTCTTTGTTGGCAGATTGGGGCTTTCTTGGAGGTCTGGAGGTACTGGGTGTCTAGACTAACCAACAGGCTGGTTGGAAGCTTTGGGTGTGTGTCAGGTGGAAGGGTGTTGTTGTAGAGTCCCCATTTCACGGCGGTGGCGTGTTCCCTCTACCCCTGGGAGTGAATATTTATGGTTGCCTGGAGCTGGTGGGAGCTTTTTATATAAAAGCAGGGTTAACCTGGCATGCCGCTCAGCTGGGATTCCTAGGGGGATGGTTCTGATTGATGTGATCCGTTCTGTTTCAGGAGCTCCCAGATTCCCTGAGAGAGCAAACACACCTCAAAGAGTGGCATATCAACAATACCCTGATTCAAATCATTCCTACATACATCGAGCTGTTTCAGGCGATGAGAATTCTGGATCTGCAAAAAAACAAAATCTCACATCTTCCAGCTGAAATTGGTATGTTACTTAGCAGGAATCCTTAGGCCCAGAGTCTGGTGAATGGACCATAGTTAGGGGGCGGGGGGGCAGCAGCAACCCTGTGAAAACTGTTTCTTCTCCTGCCCCAGGGAACTGCCGGACAGCCCAATTCCTGTGTTCCCGGTGCTGCTTGTCCACTTTGGGTCATGATGTCACCTGTGTGACTCAGCACATAAGTCTCCTTAGAATGTTGTACCTTACGGCTTTTTATTTCCTTTCAGAAACATCTTTAGAAATAGAAACATGCGATAATATGTTTATTGTAAACATAAAATACAACATATCATTTCTTCTTTTTTTTAAAGATTTATTTAATTTATGCATCCAAGAACTGGGATACAGGCCAGAGGTATGGGGCGGGGCGGTGAGAGGATTCACCAGAGACAGAGTGGGAAACAGAACAGGCAGACTGACTGAAATACACTGCTGAGGGGAGCAGCGGGTGAAACAGGAGAGGTCTGCTGCGCCATGTGGGTAGCTCCCTGGCTGGGGATGGAACTTGTGCTGCAGTGGCTGCAGATAGCTTTGTAGTGCTGCTTCTTAACCCCTTGCACTACCAGGGAGGCCCCCAACATATCGTTTCTATATATTGGTCCATTGACACATTTAGTTTAGCTTATGTCGTCATGATCAAAATTGTATAATTCTCAATCATTTTGTTGTTCAGTTCCATTATCTTAAAATGAAGACCACAGTGATCACTGCTGTTTCACTTTCTCTTGGGATGTGTGGGTGAGGGTTGGGGAGCGGCACAGAGCTCCTTTCTCAAGTGTGTCCCAGAATCACGGCTTGTCATACTCATGTGAAGATTTGCCTGACGCCAAGATGGTATAGGCTGGCGGGTGGCCTATTGGTCCCTGGCTCTTTGTACTTCTTGCTGGTTGTGTCAAGACTTCAAGCTGATCCCTCCTCCTAAATTCTGACTTGTCTGTTCACACTAGGTAACCAGGCATCTGTTTCCCCTCCTCCCACTCCACCTCCGGAAAACAGCAGTTTATTGATTATTTGCCTGACCTACCTTGTTAGTGTTCTGTGGGTGCTGGAACCTGACCATGTAACATGGACACCCCCCTCACACTCACCTCACTTGTCGTTCCACAAAAGATTGAACAGTTAAAAATAAGCAAAAAATGCTTCAATGCAGGGCCAACATACTCAGGATAAAAAATCATCAGGCTTTTAATAAAGAGGGCTTTAAAAAAATATAAAATTGTGTATAATGCCTTTCCCATCATCAGCTACACATCTTTGTTTCATTTTTGTTCGTAAAAGACCTTACAGGACATTTTCCATGGATGTTCATTTTTTTCTGATGACAGGTCGTTTGAAGAATCTGAGAGAGCTCAATGTGAGTTTCAACCACCTGCAGAGCATTCCTCCAGAACTGGGAGATTGTGAAAATCTAGAGAAACTGGATTGTTCTGGAAATCTAGAATTAACTGAACTCCCTTTTGAAGTAAGAAAGTAAACATTTTTGCTCTATAATTTACTTTTATTTGATTTTTGACATGGAATGGTCTATAATCTGGAGAAGAAGTTTTACAGGTGAAATCCATATTTATTACATCACATTTTCCTGACATTTTGCTCATGCTAGCCCAGCACCTAACTTTAAGTTTGGAAATCCTATCAAAGGAAAATGAGGAAAAATCCCTATATTCACACAAGATAGTTTTATTTAATGTCTATTTAATATATGATGCCCATTGTTTATAACTCAGATTCTGGTTTATTTATTCACAGTGGTGAAATAGAGACAGTTGGAAATAAAAGGGGTAAGATTAAAAAATGGTTATATATTCATAATAAAATTTGTAGGTAACTGAAGTAGTCCCACAGATAGAATTTAAGAAATCCATTAAGTTAAACGTATGTATTAGTTTCTTTTGGCCTGCATTCATTGGGGAAATAATTTTAAACCATTTTCTGATAAGATGGAACATATAGAAGTGAACATATAAAAGTGAGTTTTATTTATTGCCAAATAAAACTCAACAAGCTGGAAGCCACTCATGATCCTGGAACTGATGCGGCAAGCAGAAGCTCTGGAGAGGTTCTGAGGAGGCTCTGGCCCTGAATTTAGTCCCAGAAGGGGTGTTAGTTTCTTATCCTGAAAACTTTTGGGTGGGAGGAAGTGGCTGCTTCTGTTAGTTCCCATCTCACCCCAGGAAACTCCCCCAATGGTCCAGGTGAGTGTGCACAGTCAGGGTCTGAGCTCTCTTACAAGTCGGCTCACTCCCTAGTCTTCTCCAGTTTAGAAAATGGCTCAGACTTCTCTCAGTTGTTCACTCTGGAAACAAGCCATGTGATTTTGGCCTCTCTTGCTCCCTTGCCCCATATCCACTTTGTAAGCCCTTCAGGTTCTGTATCTAACTGCTGCCGGTGACCTTCCAACAGCCCTAGTCCAAGCCTGTGTCAACCTCCGTCTAGCCTGGAACAATAGCCTAGGTCGGTCTCCATCTTGACCTCTACCTTCCCCCCTTTATTGGGGTATAACTTACACATACAACTCACTCCTTGTAAATGTACAATTCACCACAATTCAGTTTTAACATGTTTCCATCTCTCCTTCCCCCCAAATTCTGACTTGCCTGTTTGCACTAGGCAACCGGGAATCTGTTTATTTTCTCCTGGAAAACAACAGTTTATTGATGATTCTCCTGACCTACCTTGACATTTGTGCTCTGGATGTCATGTGAACCTTTAAGGTTGTATGGGATCATATAAATGTGCGTTATGTTTCATCTCCCTCTTAGGCTGTTTGTTATAATAGTTCCCTGACTCTGCCCATATATAACTTCACAAATTTAGTCCTGAATGATTCTCTATTGTCTTAAATGTCAGCTACCAGTTCAGTTTGTAGCTTATTCAAGGTAAATAACAGCTATGTAGCTGAGGACAGACTACATGGTCATATTAAGGGTAGTATCGTCTGTGAGGGTACCTGAATCTCATGTGCCCAACTTGTATTTCTCTAGGAGAGACACACAGCACCCTCTGTTCTAGTTTCCACAGACCCAGGAGAGCCCTGTTGGGCCTGAATACCATACCTAGGTGCTGACATTTAAAAAAAAAAACAAAACTGTGGTTAAAATTATGTAACATTAGACATACCATCTTGACCATTTTCAAGCGAGCAGTTCAGTAGTTTTGAGTATATTCAAGTTTTTGTGCCTGTCTTCATGAGAATGTTTCTTACACAAATAATTGATATAACCTTGGTTTAAAATTTAAAAGCACAGCAAGTAGAATGAATGCCCTATAGATGGTCAAGGGAAGGCACCACCAGGAACTCAGAGACAAAGGTAAAGATCCTGAAACTTCTGTGTAAATGCACATTCTACTTACTCTGACTGAATGTCAGATTTTTAGCTGGGCAACGTTGGAATTTTCAGACAAACATACTTTTCAAAAGCATTTATGCGTGTTTACTTTACCCTTGATGAAAGTGGCTGGTGGGAAATAGCTTTTCTAGCCGAGCTCTTTTTCTCCTTGCTCGTATGCCACTGTGATTTTTGGTACTCTAAATTTTAAAAGTTTTAAGTTATTTTATTAAGGAGTCTCAATAATTATTTTATAGCCTATAAGCACATTTTCTGCATTCATTATAAGAAAGAAGGACGTGAGACTGAGGGTAATTCAGTCTTATTTTTTATTCTGACCTGATCGCCCTGACAATACAGTCAGAAACATTAGTCTCCATTATGGGTACCCAAAATATCTTTGTTGGCTTCCTTTACCGTCATTGTACTGTCTTCACATTCATTTTTCTAAATTTAAAACGAGCAAATTAGATTGTGCCTTTTCAGTCAAATGAATCTGACCGTGTCTTACTCAGGGAAACTTGGACATATGGAACTGCATGTTATATTAAGACAAATAGAGGCCTAAGTTCCCTGAGGCTTTCTTCTCTCCCTCTTGTTAATGCTGGTTCCATGTTGTACAGTGAGTGGCTGTTCCTCCTGCTGGTTCCATGTTGTACAGTGAGTGGCTCCACGTGGCGTACGAGTTTTGAAAATATGTTTTGTGAAGGAGCCCAAATTTTACTTGTGGACTCTCGAAATAAGTCAGTAAAAGGCGGCTCGTTTTATAGTTCATGTTTCTACCAAATTTGCATAACCAAATTCTAGCATGAGACATTTCCATTCCAGTCATATTTCTAGGTTTGCATTTGAAATTCCCTACATGTTTCAGTTACTGTGCTGAAAACAAAAATATGGGTGTAAGACATAAACAGTAGGTGTTTCTGATCATTTGCTATGGCACTTTACCAAAAGCAAGTCTCCTTAAGATTTGCCAAAATTTGCTAAGTCAGTCTTCCCAGGACATCCTGCTCTTTCTGGCAGTGCATGCTGTCTTCTGTGACTTTGCACATGCTGTTCCACTGGGGTTTCCTTCCCTAACTTTCCACCTGTCCAGGGACCTCAGGGAACTCAAATACTCCATTCTCTGTGAATTTTTTCCTGACCACTGACCCTCCCCTTACCGTGATGTTGGGCAGATTTATTTCTTGGTATCCATTGCACATGCCAAGTTGAAAACTTCTTCACATTGTTTCTTACTACATAAAATTATATCATTTATTTATGAAATTACAAACTTCTGTGCTGTTTATCTCAGCACCCCCAGCACATTGCATAGTGAGTGGCACATAGTGGGTGCTCCCAAATATACACTGGAATGATTTGTTTTGCATCTATTCATACAAATGCCTTTGGGAAGAAATGCCAATTTAAAAGTTATTAGTTGTACTTAATTCCCACTCTTATGAAAGTATTAGAATATTTTGTTATTTCTTTCTAGTTAAGTAATTTGAAGCAAGTTACATTCGTAGATATCTCAGCAAACCAGTTTTCCAGCGTCCCGATCTGTGTCCTGCGGATGTCTAGTTTGCAGTGGTTGGATATCAGCAACAATAACCTGACTGACCTGCCACAAGACATAGACAGGTAGCTACTTGAATTCTGAAGGTGAGGTGTATGAATTAGTTACAAATCCTTACATACTGTTAACATTTTAAACATGCACAGCACATGAATGTTCTTTGAAATCCACCAATTTTCCAGAGCTTTTTGTTTCCAGGAAATTAGTTTGGTTTTATATTGAATAAGACAATTTCTAGTCTGCATTACACACACACACACACACACACGCACGCACATGTCTGTACATGTCTGTGTATGCATTTCCTGTTCTGGTGAACTTAACTCATTTCAGTCCTCAATAGAACCACACCTTTAATTTGCCTTTACTCCACAGAATTGGAAAAGTAAATTTATTACGAATGGAATAGGAACATACCATTTCATATTTAGAATATTAGTGAGGGTAATTTTTATCAGTTTCATTTATTGATTTATCATACATACTTCCAAACAAAATGGATATGCTTAGAGGGTTTTCATATTATATCCTTGTAGCTATTTCATGTTTAAATCATAATTATTATACTGAATCATGTAAGATTAATTAATTTATTCATTCTACCACCAATATTATGAGGCCTGAATGGCAGGCCCAGAAAGTGGATTGGGCTTAAAGTGGTGAACGAAATAAAATCTCTGGCCTCCTGGCACACACAGAGTCTTCTTTATCAAGTAGCATAAGTAAGCTGGCAGGGCACTGAAGTCAAACGGCTTAGTTCTGATGCCATCTTGTGTGACCTTTCTCTACTCAGTATGGACAACGTGTATCAGTGCTTTCCAACTTGATGAAATCAAATGGGAATTGTTTTAGTTTGAAACATAAGGAGAACTTTGTGAAATGTTTGTGGGATCAACTGGAGGAAGGTCATTGAATTACAATAAAATGAAAAACAGTAAAACATATACAAAGGTTATCCTTCTCGTTTGCTTATCACTCTGAAGAGTTCTTCCTACTTGCAAACTAGAAAATATGATGGGAGAAGAATATCTACTGTTGAGATACACAGAAGAAATATGTTGCGCAAATTTGTTTATCCTCACTCCAACTCTAGCACAATTTCTTCCCCATGACTCATTAACACCTGGGAAAGTGGGGAAGCTCTTAGGGGGAGGGACATATTGATTTTTTTAGGCCCCACATGGTCTCCTATATATCATACTTATATATAGATCATGCTCATCCTGCTGCTGTGTCTGTGCCTTCAATGGACAGTTAAGCCAGCAAAAGCTTTAAAAATCAAATTGTGCCATGTGGCATGACTTTATTGAAAACTTAAAAAGTCAGTTTATTCTCATAAGGGTCATGTCTATAAAATGAACTATGTAAGGATTTTATACTAGAGTTTATTTTAATTCACTGTGGTTTTCTTAGTCATGAAACCAGCCCTTGTGTTTAATTCCTTTAATTCTTCTTAGGCTGGAAGAGTTGCAGACCTTTCTCTTGTATAAGAACAAGCTGACCTATCTCCCTCATGCTTTGCTTAACCTAAAGAAGCTCACTTTGCTGGTGGTCAGTGGGGACCACTTGGTGGAGCTCCCGACCACTCTCTGTGACTCATCCACACCTTTAAAGTGAGTAGACCAGAGCGTAGTAGAGACACATCAAACCTAGGTAAGAAGGGCGGTGCATCTGGAACCCTGGCATCTGGCTCAGGACCTGGCTCTCACAAAGTGTGAGATGGTCAACAGAAGTTCTGATGTCTTTTTTTGCAGGAATTGGAAGATTTTGGCCTCTTTAAATTCCAGGGAGGTGGAGCTCAGAGGATTTCTGGAAAAAATGCTCCCTGCTGGCTGGAGGCACAGCAGGCATACTCAGGCTCCTGGTCTGTCCTCAGCACTCACAGGGCTGCTGGCCAGCAGGGTTCATGGTTGCTGAATCCCCCGGTTGCCTCTCTCTTCTTTGGGTTTCCTGAAAGGACATGTAAACCACCCCAAACTAAGAAACTCCATGCATGCAAATGTGATACAGATTCTACTCTGAGGTGGGAATTGGAAGATCTTTCTTGACTTGGAAGTGGACTTGAAAAGCCTTAGCTCTGTCTTCCTCTGACTGACTCCAGGCACATCTTCTTGGCTCTCAGTTAGCTTTACCTGCCAGAATTCAGGGCTTTGGGGTTATTCGATCACCTCTACCCTAGGACCATTTTGGCCCGTTCTCAGAAACTTGAAGCCTCCCTAGGAACCTTACAGCTTTAGTGAGAGCCACCTACTCCTGGTGCCGCATCTTGGTTGAATGCCAGTTGTTCCTTCAGGCTTCCACTAGGGGGAGCATTCCCCTGATCTCTCAGTGGTAAAGGCTCACTAGCCACATACACCCTCCAGTTCTGCAATAAGATGCGTAGCAAAGGAAACAAAGAGGTTAAGTATTGTAAAGTGAGAGATACTAAATTCATTCCTATATAACCAGGAGATTAGCAGGGGCGTATGATATCTTCTCTCCTCTTTGTCACCCAATTCTTCCCACTGGGGTGGATCTTCTTAGGAATGTTGTCTGGGTAAGAAGAGGTTCAACCAGCAAGGACCCACCCCTAGAGCCTCCTCCACAGCCCAGCAGCCAGGAGCAGCTGGAGCAGTGTCTTACCCAAGCATGGGAGGGGAACCTGGTCAGGGCACAGCTGACCTATGTGCAGGTAACCAGTCATTTCAAATGATCAAATGATAGCACAGTCGGGCTTGGAAACCCAGGAGCAGATGGAAGCTCTCAGAATTATGAAAGTTCAAGAGAAAGACTAGACACAAGTTGGTATTAAAACTCAGTAGCTTACTGATTTCTTAGAAAAATAATGGAAAAAAATTAGCAGGCAACCAGAAATCAGAGATATTCTGTGAGGGAGGGGAGGACAAGGGATCACAACAGGGGAGAAAAGAGCACAGGGGACTATGGTGATGGTTCATGGGTGAGCTGGTGGTGGGGATTTTATGGGGACTACACAACGATATAAATAAAAAAATAATGAAAAAACCAGAAAAATAATGTAAGTAATGTTGACATTATTAGGAATAACCCAAAATATAAAATATCTGGGGAAAACCCTAGAAAAAATGGTTCTCCTATATGAAGGGAACTCAGAAGTATTCTGAAAGGATATCAAAGAGGTCCTTTTTGGGATGAAAAGAGGTCTTTTTTTGAATGTAAAAATGTAATTTGTGCCCCAAATTATACTTAGCTGTAATATGCCAATCCTAACTCCAATGTGATTTCTTTTTTGGAAATTGAAAAACCAAGTTGAAGGTATATTTGAAAGACAAAAAGCTAGGACTAGTAATGATAATTGCTAGTAATGTGATAGAACTTTTCTGGTATTTAAAGGGTGTTTACTTGTGTTTAAAAGGCAGAGATCAGTGGGGCCTCCCTGGTGGCGCAGGCAGTTGATCGTAGCACTGTGAAGCTGTCCTCAGCCCTTGCAGCGCGGGTTTGATCCCTGGCCATGGGAGATACCCACATGGCACGGCAGGAGAGGTCTGCGCACCATGTGGGACCCTCGCTGGTGGCTGGGGATTGAACCAGTGCTGCAGAGGCTTCTGGCAGCTTGGCAGCCCAGCACTCAACCGTTGCGCCACCAGGGGAGGCCCTTTTTTTTTTTTTAAAGTTTTTTTTTTTTTTTTAGAAAGCTTTATATATATAGCATACCAAAAATAACCTAGATTAAGCCACAAATTTTACATCAAAAAGAAACTATAAAAAGAATAAGAAATGTTCTATTAATGATAGTGGATTGACCACATATTTAACACTTATTCTTCTTGAGACCACTTCCTCCCTCCCTCCTTCCCTCTCTCTCTCCCTCTTCTCTGTTTTGTAGCAGTCTGTCTTTTAAATACTGCTTTTGTGGGGATTTTGTCTAAGTCCTTTTTAATTTACCCATATCCCTTTAGAGTTTGATGTCACTAATTGAGAGTAATATCAAATACAGGACATTGTACAATATTAAGGATCTGGCTGAAAGTGTCATTGTCACCTCCAAGCCTCCCGGCCACTGGCCTCTGTGATGTGTCTCTCCTATTCCCATTAAACTTTAAACAGACTCTCCCTTCACCTGATCCCATAATTCTGTTGGATTATTCCATGGTGGAATTCCACTGACAATGCTAATATTATATGGTACACTGAGATTTTGAAGAATAAGTAAGGAATTGGAATTTAGTATCACAAAAATCAACTACTTATGAGAGGAATCTTACAGTTAAAAATGTGGTATTTTCCATACTTTCTTGAATAGATTTGTAAGCCTCATGGATAATCCTATTGATAATAATCAGTGTCAAGAAGATGACAAAATGGTGGAAAGTGAACAAGATCGCCAACATTTTGATAAGGAATTTATGAAAGCCTATATTGAAGATCTTAAAGAAAGAGGTAGGTTACCCATATTTAAAACATACAGAATTCCATTCACTCATTTAACATAGGTATTGATATTGATATAAGTCAAACTGACTAAAAACTAATTGATTAGGGACAGGTTATTTTGCAAATTATTTTTCCATTTACAAAAAAAAACACATTTCCTTAAAATATCAAATTTTCCTAGTACACTCGAAAGCTTGATAGATCATCAACTCTCTGGTAAGGAGACTGGGACACACATCTTAAAATGTGAGGCTTGCATTACTAATTATATGTGAGTTTCTAACAAAATGATATTAACAAGAGTATCTTAGCTGATGGGAAAATAAGATTTCATTTCAAAATCCCTTCAAACTAACTTAAAAAAAGTCATCTCATATAAAGTGCTTGGCTATAGGGAATGAAAGTAGATTTTGTCATACCATGTTCACCCTCAACATCATGTGACTCAAGAATGATGAGGAAGAAAAGCCCCTCATGGCTCTTAGACTTTGGTGTTGGGTCTGAGAATCATATTTTGAGAACCATCGGTATAGACCATCTTTTGACAATTTGGCTCTTCAGGGAGAGAATGAGCTGTAACTACTGGGGGGAGTGAGGCTGAGAAAAAGGCTGATTTTAAGTCATGTGTGATTTCGCTTATAAAGAACCCAGACTCCTCTTATAAACACCTGATATCTACAGTCCCACATTCTTTGCCCTCTATTTCTCTCTTGTCAAATTTCATTATTATAGGCTCATACAGTTTCTAAGATCCTGACGTAACTCTGTGAGTTGGGTGGAAAGATTGTAAAAACCTCGAGTTTATAACCATATCTTATTCTCTCTTAGATCTAGCTATTTTTATTTTTTAAAATTAATTTATTTATAAAAGCACTGGGTACAGTCAGAAGCATGGGAGGGTGAGAGAATTCACCAGAGCCAGAGGGGAGAGCAGAACAGGCAGAGTGATGAAATACACTGTTGAGGGAAGCAGCGGGCGACAGGAGAGGTCTGCGCGCCATGTTGGACCCTCGCCCCGTGGCCGGGGATTGAACCGGCGCTGCAGAATCTGCGGGCAGCTTCTCAGCCCAGCACTCAACCGCTGTGCCACCAGGGAAGGCCCTAGGTCTAGCTATTTTTAAAGCTTCACTACACATTAGTGATGGTTGACTTAATTGTGATAAGAACATTTATCTCTATACTTAAAATATGTCATAGCATTTAGTAGTTACCTTTATAATAAATGGTGAATGCTTGAGTATGTTTTTTTCCTTTTGTTATAGAATCTGTGCCCAGCTATACCACCAAAGTATCTTTTAGCCTTCAGCTTTGATACCATCCCTCAGAAGAAACTCCCTACCGAGTGGATCTATAAACTTCACATTGTGGGTCATGTCATGTAGGAATAATGGCTTATTCTTAAGGACAAAGACTAGAAACCGGATCGTAATTATTAGGAAAATGATCTTTAAATTTCAAATACATGAATACCTCTCTCTGTGGACAGGAGAACTGGTAAATGTGTTTATATATTGACATTTAAAGATGCATGTGCATATAGTTGTTTCCAAATAATGTAAAAGGTGTATTGTTTTAGAAAATTATAACCTAAAGACCAAATCTTGAAGTTGATTGCATTGTTTTCATGAGTCAAGGGACAAAGGGCTTGAGAACACTTGTATTTGACTAGTCTGACAAAGGTTTATTTTATTATTTTGAAAAATGTTTTTAATGCATTATTTCTTTTACTGAGAATAATTTTCCTTAGATTTATACACATTGCTAGTTCCATATGTTTTCAATTATATTTTGCAAGTGTAGGCTCTCAGGAGAGACGTGGGTGTGTTCTGGGCCTTGGGGGTAGAAAGAAGTGCTGGAATATCCATGGTGGGCTGGTGGCCCTAGCAGAGGAAGTTGGGGCTGGACTTGGCAAGGCAAACCTTGCATGGCTTGCATAGCTGGCCACCTGCCCTGAGTGCCCCACCTGGAGCTCGCCTCTGCAGGTGATGCCCTCAGGCCCCTCTCCATGTGGTCATATGTGATGGCTATGGTGACTGGTCCACCCTGACGAGGAGACCCGGGTGATGCTGCCTTGTGATTCCACAGGAGGACTTAGCAGTGGCCGGAATACTGTGGCCCAGCAGGAGTGAATGCAACTATGTTTTACATTTGCAAAGAAGGATTAATTGCAGGGTTTTGGACTCTAACAACATAGTCTATGATTCAGAGAAATTGTACAAGTATGTATTTTTATACTGTTGTCTTGGGCTAAAATATATAAGCTCCATAGCCTTGAAGATACACTTCAATAAGTAGCTTTTGTGAGTAAGAAGGAAAAAACACATATATTCACATGTTTTTATATATGAATTGACTCCTATATGGTCTAGCCCAGAACTGTCTACCACAACTCTTTGCAATGATGGAAATGTGCTCTATCCAATATAGTAATCATCAGACACATGTGCTTCTTGAACTCTTGGACAATGATTGGTATGACTGAGAAGCTAAATTTTTAATGTAAGGAGTCATAGTTGGCAGCCAATTTGACAACACAAGTCTGACCAGTTGGACTTTTCAGGAAGTCAATTTTGCAAGAAATGAAAGGTGATTTTTAAAATTTTTTCTTATTTGAAGAATCAGTCTGTCCCCAGAGGCATGCATTTAAAAAGAGTTAGTATTGGGCCTCCCTGGTGGCTCAGCGGTTGAGCTCTGGGTTGTGAAGCTGCCCGCAGCCTCTGCAGCGCCGGTTCGATACCCGGCCACCAGGCGAGGGTCCCACATGGCATGCAGACCTCTCCTGCCGTGCCCACTGCTTCCCTCAGCAGTGTACTTCGGTCCTTCTGCCTGCTCTGCTCTCCCCTCTGGCTCTGTTGAATTCGCTCACCCTCCTGCACTTCTGACTGTAACCAGTGCTTGTATAAATAAATAAATAAATAAATCTTAAAAAAAAAATAAAAAGAGTATTGACACTCCAATATTTTGTCTTGCTAAGCTTATGTCATAATTCCAATATTTTATCCTTAATATCTATAAAGCAGCAGAACATTGTAAAACCACATGGTAAAATAAACCTTTAATAGAGGATTGCTTCAACTTAAAAACAAGCTGTAAGAGTAGATTTAGAGATAAGAGTGGGAAAATGAGAAATCACTTTAATTGAACCTCAAGCAATTATATTTTTCTTTTTAACTCTTTAAAAATATAATTCAAATTTATTGTATTACTTGATTCATTTTGGGATTTTATTTTATGCCAAGGTATGTGTTACATGGCCAGATGGAAATTATATCTGGGGCTTTCACACAAATTGACTATCTATAACTTATATAAATTTTATTTCATCAAACCCATTTTTTTGTGTGTGCAAAGACCTTGTCTTGGTATTACATATAGAAAGATGAAAAAATACTGCATTGATATTGTTTCATGTTTCATATAAAACAAAACAAATATACTGTTTGAATACCCTACTGTTTAATATATTCATATAAATGTAAAAATGCATTTTATATGATGTATGTGGACTGACATAATTTGTTAAAGTAATTTCCATGGTGGGATACATGTATGAACATTAATGCAATATGAATGAAAAAATAAAATATACTTCTTAGAAGAAATTTTCCGGTTCCAAAAGCTTATTATTCTACCCATTCTCCATATATTGAAGTTAAGGGGCAAAGACACCTAGGTGAAGTGATTGAGTTGTGCAGTTATTAGCAAGAGCCACAGGAGATTTTTTTGACTTTCTTTCTAGAATGACTGCTTGACATGCTTGCCAAACACCATTTTGGGGTAATTTATGATGACCACACAGTAGCTCCAGAAATCAGCTGTTAACTTTCCTTTTCTGTCTGCTTCTCCTCTTTTTCCCTGCCCCAGTGTGCATCTCCATACTTCTGAGTGGGAAGGAAATTTAGATAGTTTGAGGTATTGTTCTATGCTGTATGTAGGCTTAAATTTTTATTTTGTGGTGTGTATTTGGATTTATTTCTAACATTTAGGAAATTATTTCGAAATTTTAAAACTTGAAATGGTGCCAAGTTGTACCAGCTTGAATGTCTCTCCTTAGAATATACAACTATGTCATCTGAATGAAAAACTGAGATACCTGAGTTGTTTTATTTTAGTGTGATATAAATCACAGGGGGAGCAAATGACAGCTGAATGCTGGACACTAGTCTTAATTCTTAGGACAGAAATCAGTTAAATTGGTAACTGAACCGAAGAAGATAGGATATTACATAAATTACTGTCTTGATTACGAAATTCATGGGGTGGCTTGGGGGGGTGGGGGACCAAGAGGACCCAGCATTGAGCACCAACTGGCAGAGCCATGGCTTTGCGAGCAGCACATATGGGGGGGTCAGGACATCAGTGGCTAATCTCTAATTCCAGCTGTGAGCAGTCTCCCCAGTAGCTCCTGCAGCCCAGGTACAAGCAATGAATCAGTCCGAAATAAGATCTGGGGTTCCCACTTACAGAATGTTTATTTTTGTGACTTTCTGAACATGTTTTTTGAATTTTGAAGAGGCCAATGATCTTTGCCAATCATTCCTCTACACCAAGTTACCAGCGTTTGCATGTTTTTCTATTGACTTGAAATGATTGGGTTAATAATGGCCTCTGAGAACAGTTTTCAGAGTTTAAGCATTCCTTAAAACCTTGAAAATAAAGAAAAATTTAAGAAAGAGGTGACAGTGTTGTTAATTTAAATTACATAAATGGAAGGATTTGTATTTCTTGATGAAGAAAATATGTGCGAGTGAATTTTAAAGTTTTTTAAACTAATCACTAAAAACTTCTTGTTTTCAGAATCCTGGTGAGAATCCAGCACAGATTTCCACCTGGGTCCTTTAGAACAGAGGTCCCCCCAATGTTTTTGACTGTGTAATTCTATCAATGAAAACCTGAGCATGTCTTGCAAATGTGTGCATTCATCTCTCTTCTCTCCTATGAGTATACTAACATAACATACATATAATGTAAACATACATTGTAACAGATGCAACAGGAAATCGTGAGCTAAATGGCGCTTTAAGGGTGTCTTCCCCACCTTGGCCGACGGTCCCACTGCCCCCTCAGCTGCGTGGAGACCGCTGCTTCAGGACCCAGGTTTCTAGCCTCAAGTTTTCCATCACAAAGACCCCACAGACTGACATCAGAGGGCCTTGCAGAATTTTCTGGTGAGTGGACCCACATTTCAGAAGACTTCCGAATGGTCCTGTGAGCTATATACACATCAGTGTCAGTTCTCTAGAGAATGAATGGCAGGGCACCAAATTTCTTGCGTTGTTTTTTCTTTTTTTTTAATTGAGGTGAAACTCACATAACATAAGCTGAACCTCTCACAGTGGATCCTTCAGTGGCATTTGGTGCCTTCACAATGCAGCCACCACCTCTGCCTTGTCCCAAACACTGTAATCACACTTCCCCAAAGCCTGCATAGAAAGTCATTGCTCCCCTTTCACCCCCTCCCGTAGCCTCCAATCTACTTCCTGTCTCTGGATTGACCTATTTTGAACATTTCCTGTCAGTGGGATAATACAGCACACGCTCCTGTGTGATTGTCTTGGAGGCTCAGCTTTCTAACCAAGATTTCTTGGTTAGAAAGACAGCGACAATGATGATGATGATGATGACAGCGGGGATGGGAATACGGCGGCACAGGTACAAACTCATGTGTGTGGGATTCTGGGCCATGTGGGGAGAGGACAGCTCCTGGGAGGGGGGTGCTACATTGTGTCCGGTGTTTGCTTCTGGGATCCAGTAAGTGGGGTAGCTCACAGCCTGAGTGGGCCCAGAAAGCTGGGGACTGGGTAGCCTCTTTTCTTTCTTTTCTGTTTCCACGATGGGGCTGGGGCTACTCCTTGTGGGAAAAGGCTTTTGGGAGGTGACCCTCCCAGGCTGTGAGCTTATTTGGGGAAGCAGTGGGGACACTGGGGGCTGTACTATTGGGCTGACTGGGCCTGACCTACTCTCGGCACAGAAGCCCTGCAGACACGCCTCACAGTTGTGACTATCATGTGGTCCTTCAAGAGAGACTTCCTTGATTGTGGGAATCTCCACCAACTTAAATCCTTCTTTGTAGCATTTCTTCAAAATGCGCAATACCAGGTTGTTCAGGATCCGCGAGATGTTCTCTTTCATGAACTGTGGGGCCTCAAAGGGAGGCTGGGAACACTTCTGACATCTCTGGGCAAAGACCCTCATCTTCACCTCGCCCCTGGAGTCCCCCTCACTCCTGTGCATGTGGAAAAGGACCTGCACATGGGCAGAGGCCCAGCTTCGCAAGCACAAGGAACACTGGAACCTGTGGATGCAGAAGACGAGACACTCAGTCGGCTCATTCTGTCCAAATTGTGGCTGCAAGAGGGAAGGAGCTACGAACAACAGAGGGCTGACTTGGTCCAAGTCATGGATTAGTGGGGAAGGAATCATTGATTCTCTTCCTTTCTCCATTGTACTGCCACAATGGAGACCCACAGGAATCTACCCTCAAAAGAGCAGATCAAGAGGCCGCAGAGCTGGCAGTGATCTGCCACCGACCGCGTGGGCAGCTCGTGAACAAGTGCAACAACAGGCACTCAGTCAGCTGCTAAGAACTCTGAGCTGAGACCCACCAATAGCTACGAGTGGGTTTTGGTAAGTGCTGGAATCTGAATTTTGTGTTGCTCCGAAGTTCACATATTGGCGTCCTAATGGCAAAGTGCTCGTGTTAGGGGGGTCTTTGGGAGGTGATTAAGTCATGAGGGTGAAGTCTTCCTGAATGGGGTTAGTGCCTTGAGGAAAGAGATCCCCAGTGTGTCCCAACTCCTGTTGCCAGGACCCAGAAGAGGAGAACCCAACCCCTGTTGTCTGGGACCCAGAAGAGGATCAGTTGGCATCCTGAGCTTGGATTTCCAGCCTCCAGAACTATGAGCCATAAGCTTTTGCTGCTTATGAGCTGCCCAGTCAGTAGGTTTTATTTATTTATTTGCTTGTTTGGTTTTTTGTTTGTTTGTTCATTTATTTTTATAGCAGTCTGAATAGACTAAGACAATAAGCCATTGACCCACAGATCTGGGATGGCCCCTGAACAGTCATGTCTAGGGGAAATCTCTGCTTTGCCTTGGTTACCCAGGGCCCCCGATCTACCAGAAATTCAGAGGGAGACCACAGAGTCAGTTCTTCCCTCTTTTGGCCCGACTGGTCCAACCCAATTCATTGCTCAAGGTAGCCTGAAAAGCTTCCTTTCCTAGGTGCCCCTGGCCTCAGCAGGGCATAAGAGAATGACACCCCCTCTCAGCAAGGAGAAGGGCAATTTTCTGAGTTAAGAAATTTGAACAAATACAGGCCTGGCCATATGAAGCAGTGGGAGAGATGCAGGGAAACTCGTGCTGCACCAGCAGTTACAGGAGGCGCAGAGAGCAGCAGTATGGCCGGACTTTGAATGCTTATGCACTCCCACCATGGCCCGCTCCCCTTGCAGCTAGGTTGTGGCAATGTGACCAGTTGGCCAGTGGGGTAAGGACAGAATGATTCATGCTACTCCCAGATCTGGAACAGAAGCCTGGCAAAACCCTCCAGTTCTCCCTCCCTCTGCCACAGTGACTTGGGAACCACACGCTATTTCAGGTTTCTTCCTCCCTCCTTCTCTCTCTCTCTCTCTCTCTCTCTCTCTCTCTCTCTCTCTCTCTCTTGTTATAGCAGCTGAGCCTTGCCTTGCCTGAATGGATGTGGGGACACTTGAAGCCTGAGGTGGTCAGGATTGGAGAGGGTATCACACAGGCAGCCAGCCCCTGTGCCAGTCCAGGGATAGAGTTCCAGAACCTCACTCTCTGTGCAGGTGGGCAACCACCACCCTCATCCTTGTGGCTCTGCTCTTCCACCTAGAAAGAGCTTTGGATGACTTCTACAGTCCTATTTTTAAAAAGACTCCACCAGAGTATGAGGGGCAAGATTGCTGTGTTGCCCAGTTCCCTCTGTGCTCTGCCCTCTCTCTAAGAGGGCGTCTTCATGGGCTCTCATATGGAGCCCCAGAACCCAAGCAGAATGTATGTTCACTGAGTCTGCTCATCCGGGTCTCCCAGGACTGAGTGAAACTGTTGCTACTCCTCCCTTTCTCTTTTCCTCTCTGCCTCCTTGTCCCAGCCTTATTTCTCTGTATCTGCTGTTAGCCCACATCTGTGCTCATCCTGCTCTTGTTTTGGGGTTCATCGTAAGAAAAGAAAAACCACTTTGGCTGAAGCTAAAACTTCCTGAATAATAGGTATTTTACCTTCTATAATCTTCGATTTGCAAGCATGGAATAGCATCAAAGAAAGCAAAAAGTATCCACAGTAAGAAATAAGCCAGACTCTTCTGGGATATGCGCCATCAGATTTTGCACTCACCTGGCGAAGGTATGCTGCTGGTATTGTATCCACCCAGGCTTCAGGTTGTCGGGAAGAAGGTATTTGTCTGGTGTCAGGGTCCATCTGTGCCCTGGTTTTACCTCCTGAATTAATGTCTGAAACTCTTGCTTCCATTCCTCCATGTCCTGACCCATCACTGCTGCTGTGGTGAGTGGGGTGCGTCAGGGTGTCCTGGGCTCAAATGGGTCTACAGCAAGATGGGAGGTGTCCCGCTTCAGAGAGCAAAGCCTCACACCTGCTCTCCTTCTGTGGAACCGGATCAGGCCGAGGTGTTTGCTGTAAGGACAAAGGTCAGTTGATTCTGGCTCCAAGTTCAGAGTTCAGCACTAGGGTTCATGGGGAATTTCAAAAGATACAGAATGCCTGGCTTCACCCATCAATGATTAACAAAGGATATTTCTGGCCTCCACGTCAGGCAGACTGGCTCTCAGTCTGCTGTGTTTACCTCCCTTGAACCGGGGGCACACATTCTGACCATCGCTCCAACCCTTGGAAATCTTGCCTGTTGGGTTGCTGTGCTCGTGGTAGGGGAGGAGAGACGCAAACAAGGACATGTCCATCAAGAGGCACAAACACGGAGTTATGAGTGAGAAGACGTTGGTCCCACGTGCCTGCCACATGGGCATTGTGAGCCTGAGAGGCTGCCCGTGAACCTGTGGCTTCTGCCCCTGGCAGACAGTAGCGGCCATCAAAGCACCACGACTGCAGGCATTGCAGCAGTGGGCCCTGGCCTGAAGCTCTGAGGAACACGACCTGCGCGTGACTGCTGTACAGGGTGGCTGCCAGCTCTGTGGTGGGCAAAGGAGGCAGTCAGCTCCTGCAGTGGGTTCTGTAAAGAGGGAGGGGCTGGCACAGGGAAGAGTGTGGCTTGAGGGCTTCCTAAGAATCTCGCCTCCTGCATCCTCTCCTCTTGGGAGCCCCCACACTCCGGCGAGGAGCTGCTAGGGTTCTCCTCACCTCCGCCCACCCCACACAGCCTCGGCCCGTGACCCCAGCATCTCTGTGATTGACACTGAGAAAGCAGACGGTCCTCTCTTGCCATGGGCAGCTGTCAAAGGAACCGTGGGGGGACTTTATAACTCCCCCTTTTCCATCAGCTCCCCTTTGTTGCTCCAGCACCCCCATTCCTGCTTACCATGCTCTCCGGCAGGGAACTCTGCTTTCATACCCTGTGGGCTGTGTCTTGCATCCCCCATGGATGGTTTGGGCCCAGAGCACAGCAAGAACCAGGAAATAAAGCCTGGAGCAGACCTCACGAGCCTCTGGGCCCCTGCCTAGTTCAGTCTTTTGTCTCAGCTTCCTGCTACCCGCCTCCTGATTCCTGAAACTCTAGCTGGGCTCTGGAATGATCCAAAATTTATTCAACAAAGGAAAAGGAAGACTTTACCACTGGGGCGTGGAAGATTTGGACGCTGGCCAGGAAGGAAGCGTGGCCTCAAGGGTCAGGCTGAAGTCCTTGTGACTTTCTAGTCTGGAGCTCAGTCCGCAGCTTCCAAGGGTATGGAAGAATTGGGGGCGATGGGCTTTTGCCCTGCCTGACTGGAGGTGGGTGGGTTGGGGGTGTGCTGTGAGGCACGTTGTGCAGCCTCAGGTATCAGCACCAGCTGGGAACTTTTCACTCGATTTTTCATTTGTTTCCTTATTCCTCCGGTGGACCCCTCCCTTTGATGTTCCTGCTCTGTCAACCACAGCTAATGTTGACGGACAGTAATACACTGGGCCCTGGGTCATAAGGGCTCAGTGTGGGGGGAGGGTGAATATTGGCAGAACATTCTGTGGGGAACATTCTGGGCCCTTCTTGGCATAGGCTTCCAAGCAAGGACATGCAGTTTTTGAAGGGAATATTGATGAGCTGGGGTGGGTTGGGGTGAGGACAGCATGGCCCATGGGGTCCACTGCTGCCTGGTGGGCACTTCTACTAGAATTTGCTCTGGAGCTTCCACCTCCTCACCTCTGAGACAGGCGGAATGATGGCAGAGCCACGTCATAGGGGTAGCTGAGGAGCCAACCAGGCACATGTACACAGTATTTGGAATAGCACCTGGCACTGTGCCCAGATGTTCACCAGTGTCTACCCTGTTTGTCATTTCTTCCCTCCCTCCTTCGCTGCCTGCCTTCTCAGGAGCCCATGCCCCAGGCCAAACTCCCATCCCACCGTGACTCAGGCAACCTTGCCTTTTGTCCATTTATAAATCCCCACCCCCATCCTACCTCTCCCCTCCCGTCTCTCTTCAGCATTGACAGAGTTAGCATTGGAGCGAAAAGATCATTTCTGCAAGGAAAACTTAGCTTTGCAGGCTCCAGAAGGGCATTTTTGACCTTCCAAGCAAGGACAACACCTTTGGGGGATGCTGAGGAGACTGCAGCCTTCATGCAGGTGGCTTCTAAAAAGAAACCATTTTTAGATATATAACACACAAAGAAAGACAATTAATGTTTGTACAGCTACACTCTCAGGGCCTCCCTGGTGGCACAAGGGGTTAAGTCTCAGCACTATGAAGCTATCTGCAGTCACTGCAGCACGAGTTCAATCCCTGCCAGGGAGCAACCCACATGATGCAGCAGACCTCTCCTATCTCACCTGCTGCTCCCCTCAGTAGTGTATTTCATCAGTCTGCCTGTTCTGCTCCCTACTCTGTCTCTGGTGAATCCTCCCGCCCACATACCATTGGCCTGTACCCCAGTTCTTATATGCATAAATAAATAAATCTTAAAAAAAAAATGATTTCACTAGCAAGTGCCATGTCCACAGGGCCACTAGCTGAAGGCTGATCCAGGCAGGGCAGAGGGCTGGGAAAAGACACTGCTGGTGCACCTGCCTAGGTCCATGCAGGTGCACTCCCAAGTCCCTGAGAGTTTGAGAGCAGAAGGGAGACACCAGGTCCAGGGCTGGGGCAGCCTGTGAGCTCTGTGGGCAGCCCCATCAGCAGGCACAGAGGGCACAGGGCTGCGGGCACCTGCACTGGCAGACGTGCCCTCACTGTCTGGGTCTTCCATCCTCTACACCATGGCCCACCTGGCAGGAAGCCTGAGCTGGGCTGTCCCTGGGGCAGAAGCCTAGTTTGAGGAAGTTCTGTTCCTTCTCAAGACTTTTTTCTTGGGTTTTATTCTTGTCTTCTATATCATACCTCAGGTCCAATCTCAATAAATTGGTGTCCTGATATCTGTGGGCGACACTAAGTGGCCTGTAAAATGAAGAATAAATGCTGTCTAGGAGTTCACACAAGGCCTCTGTGGCTGGTGAATTTGTCCATTGTGGTTTTTTTGTTTGTTTTTTGTTTTTTGTTTTTTTTTTGTTTTGCAGCTGGCTAGACTTTTCCTGCTCTTTCTCTCACAAGGAGGCCCTGGTGGGTTCAACAGTCAGCCACAAGTGAGTTTTAACTGTGAAACTTGTGGAGGCAGGCTCTGCACTCGATGTGGACTGTGCAGAGAGAAGCTTCAGTAGCCTCTGAATTCACAGGCAAGGAGGGAAAGCGCAGAAGAGGCCCGGGTGGGAGATGGCTGTTCTCCACCGCAGCGAGAGGGGGCGGGAGGGGCTGGAAGGGGTGGTTAGGAAGGTGGTGAGGATGGTCTGTGGACATGATACGGAGTGTCTCACAAACCCCTGGATTTGGACAACCCATTTTGTATGACTAGGCATCACATCAGCCTTTTCCTGGGGAGGAAATGGACTCATGGTCCAACAAACACAATTCCAGACCTCTACCTTTGACTCCTGTAGGACCAGGCCACTTCGCCTGGCAGCGAGGCTGGCAGCCGCCTCCCTCACCAGTCACCTGAAGCCCAATCTGATGGTGTCCAGAATGGAATTTCTGGTTCACCTCTCTCCCACTCTGTTGCAGCCATAATCCCCCTCCCCATTTAGTTAATTCAAATCCATTCTGGCTCCTACAGCTCTAGCATCCTTCTTCCTCCACTCTTGACCTTTATGCCCCCACCCCCTTGGAATCTATGCAGATCCCATGGCGTTCTAGGCTCTGACCCATCTCACCACGTCCTCACTGCTGCACCCCAGGCCTTGCTGACCCCTCTCTCCCAGATGATCGCTGAAGTCTCGCAATTGTCTCTTTGCTCCCGCCTTGTTTCTCCCTCTCGGTCCATTCTCAGCTGCTTCCCATGGCTCCTACCTCCCCAAGTAAAAGTGGAAGTTCTTCCTGTTACCCTGGCCCCATACACAATTTCTAGCCCCCATAATCTCCACCTTTTTCGCTTGGTTCTAGCCAAGCTCACAAATATATACCTTGGAAATCCCCCCCCATGTCTGCATTTTAAAACTATATTTATTGTTTCTAAAAATTATGTTTATTGAGGTAATGTTGGGTTACAAGACTGTATGTTTTGGGAGTGCAGCTCCTGGCTCCTCCTCAGGTATGTTATCACCCCACGTCTTGGGAAAGCACCAGCGAGCCTCCCCCACAGTCCATTGGGGCCCTCCCTGCTTTGCTCTGAGGCTTGGAATTTTTTTTTTGTTAGATTATTTCATAGGAGCAATCTCAAGTTAGAATATTTCCAAATATTCTGGAGATTGCTCACTTCCCTCACCCTTTCCTCCATTTCCAAACAGCTGCCACGATCTGCTTCATCTACCACATCCCGGGCTTTGTCCATCAGTTCCTGTCCTGTAAGTCACCTTCTGCCTTTGTAGCCTCATCTTGCCCTCTGGCCTCCATGTTTATTCTTTTGCTGCTTCCTTACCCGACTGCTGACCATGGAATGATGGCTAAGGGCCAGCTGCGTGTAGACTCACCCTCGGCCCTGGGCACTCCCACGTCCTCACTGTCGCTAATGGCAGAGCACAGCCCCTGTCCTTTGTCACCTACTTAGTGACCTCCAGCTCTTGGGGAAGTGACCAAGTGGCCGTATGGCTTCTGGGAAGACTTCCCTTGCCATCCAGAGGTGGGAAGAGAGGAAAGCAGAGGTAGGACCCCAGGGTTGGAGCAGGTCAGAAAGTTCTAAGAGGAGCTGTGGAGAAAAGTACTTTTAATATCCCTGTTTTCACACGGGGAAACTGGAACTCGGACAGACTGAATGATTTAACTGGGTCTGGGAAGTGGGTAAGAAATAAACCGGTTTCTAACTTCCAGGCCTGCGGTTTTAACCACCCCGTCAGGACTGCTGCCTTTAGGACACCAGCCTAACTGGAGAATGAAAGAAGGGGCATGGGAATCACCTGGGGTGGAGGTGTGGCCTTGGGGATACTCAGACGAGTTGGGCTACACCTGAGATTCGAGGAGCCAAGGGAAGAGGAACACAGGGTTTGCGGAAGGAATGGGAAGGAAATGACTCCAAAGAATATATAAAGAACTACTTTCAGCCAATAAGAATTAAACCAGAGCATTAAAAACTGGATTAATGACACGAGCAGCCACATAAACAAAGTGGATATTCGAATGCTCCAGAACCGAAGCTGACTGGACTGTTTGAGGTGCTGGGCGGACTTCCGGCTGAGCTGCCATTTTCACAGCTAGGCGTGTCTCCTGCAGAGCAGATGGGAGACTGGGTGAGTCATAGAGTTCTGGACATTTTCCAGCATGGACCCAAAGGAGCTAGGGAGGTGAGATTCCTAGGGACAGAGTGCAGGGAAAAGAGAGGAGGGGTAAAGAAAGGGGCTTGGAGCCATCGATCCTTCTGTGGTTTTGAAAGATGCCCTGGGAGATGGGTGGCAGTGGGGGAGATGAGAGTAGGGAGAATGGTCAGGAGCTGAAGCAGGAGTCCCAGGCCATCTCAGGACTGTGGAATGGAAAGGAATCTGTGGGCACAGATGGGAGCAGGATGGAGGAAGAATCGAGTGCCCTTGAGTACCAGTCGGAAAGGACACACCAGTACCGACCTAGCGAGACTGAGTCTGGGCTCGGCAATGCCAGACAGGCGTGAGGAGAAGCCCATAGACAGGAAAGGGGTTCTAGAGAGGGAGAAAAACGTGGAGAAGGGACAGGAGAGACGGAGTCAAGCTGAGAGCAGCTCCTTGATTGCTGAGTTTCCTTTACAAATGGGGCAACGTTGGGTAACACTATCATTAGTTCACAGCCATTCCTTTCCTGGACCCAGCCCCTACCTTTAGCTTCCTCTTAACACCTGCCACCCTGCCCCCCAACACACATGGAGCAGCTCTCTTTTCAAGAGAGCTAACCAAGTGTCTGCATTTCAAGTCTTTCCTCAAATGGATTTTTTCCTGGAAATTAATACTCTCTAGGGGAAGAGATTGCTTAGTGTCAAGAGCCACAGGGTGGGTCAAGAAAAGGGAGCATTTTGTTCACTTTCTCTGGCCCTTCTCTCACTTTCAAAATGGACACACAAGAGGTTAACGATGAGTGGACAAGTTTCCCTGGAGAGAACTCGGCCAGTGCTCTCTGAAACCCACTTGTTGTGTGACCTTGGGAGAGTCATTTCAGTAACAGTGCACATTGTAGGCTTTAAAGCCACAACTCACATGCAAGCCTCTCCTGAGAGGCACAGGTTAGAGCTGGTTTTACTTCTGGTCTCAATGCTCCCTGTGCTTTTATGCAGGATTCAGTCTCCCCTGTTCCATTAGGCGAGATCTTGGGTTCTGCTCAGTTCTGATGTTCCTGTTCCTCCCCAAGGTCGGGGCAGGACCGGGATGTCCCACCTGCTGGGAGGCCTCTGCAAGGCACCAACTGGGGAAGCAAAAGATGGGTCATGCCCTCTCCAATGTGCCCCCATCCCCTACTCTGCTGGAACTCACAGTCAGGAGTGGATGTGGGAGATGAGTCAGTAATTAAAACTATTGTGATAGAAAGAAGTTTGGTCAGGGTCAGAGCAGGATCCCAGGGGACTGCCCAGAACAAATGGAGACACCATGTAGTTGAAAGGGAAGGAAGGAGAGACAGAGCTGGAGCTGGAGCCAGAAAGTAAGGGGAGCCGTAAAGAGAGGAGCGAGGAGGATGCAGGGATTAGAGACGGAAGCATGGAGAAAAAGCCAAGAGCAGGACGAGGTAAGACTGGGTGTGAACTCTCTAGAAAACATGGCTGGGGCCTGTTGAAGGAGGGGTATGTGGGGAAAAGAAATCTGCCATTGTCCCCACCCCAGGGTGGGCTGTTCCCTTGGCAGTGACAGCTCCCTGCTACACCGCTGTCAGAGTGGCCTGACCTGACACGGGGTGACACTCAGCACATACAGCCCTTCCCACTGGACAGGTGCTCCCCGAGTCTCGTCTGCTTCCTGCTTCCCCTCGCAAGCCGGGCCTGGAGGTCTGACCGCACAGTGGAGGCTCCTGCATGTCTGCGAATATCCATGCTGCCTTGCCTGATCTGAGCACCGTGTGGTGACTTGAACACAGGTTTTAATTTCACTACCTCGCGAGGTGGGTATTATTCGTGTCCCCCTATGACTCAAGGGGAAACTGGGACTTAAGTTAAGAGACAGGCTGGGGTCCAGGTGGCTGTTTTAGGTGGAGCTGGTTCAAACTCAGGTATCTGACTCCATTCCCTGTGCTCTACCCATATCTCCCTGTGCCCTCCAGTCTCCTAGGCTGTCTGGTGAACAGGGAGGGATGAGGACTGGTCAGGGGCTGGGCACCCTGGGACCTGAAGGAACTGGGGAGGACGAGGATCACTGGCCTGGACCGAGGAAATGGAAGGAAATGGTGGTTCCTTTTTCCTCTGAGTGCCCATCTCAAGCTCCTCCTGGCCTCCCTGCCCTCATTTCCTGTAGGATGCTGCCCGCAGACATGGAGGCCTCCAGCCAGCTGAGCTACAGATGCTAAAGTCTGTGGAGCCGACCCTCTCCAGGCCAGAATGCAACCCTGGGGGACAGGGAGGGAGGAGAAGGAGTTGGGGAGCACTAGGTAACTCAGGATCAGATGCTTCCTGCCTGGGGATTTCCACAGTCTCATTCCTTCTGGGAAGAAATATGCACGGCTGGTCTTGGGCCAGCCACTGCCACTCTCCAGGCTGCCCTGGGCTGGCACCTTCCAGGAAGACTCTCCCTGGCTTGGCCTGCTGCACACTTTCATCTCAATGGATGCAGTGATTAAGAGCTCAAGGAGTTCAGGTTTCTGCCAGGGGCATGGGCTCAGGAGAATTGAACTCTTGCACTGCCCTTGACCTTGGGAGAGAGTGGTAGAGCAGGGGCACTCTGCCACCCAGGGAGGGTTTGGTCCTGTGAGGTGACAGTCTGGAGGGACAGAGGCTTCTGATTATAAGAAGGAGGAAGAGGAGGCAAGAGGGAGAAGGAGGAGGTGTCCCAAGGGCTGATCCAAGGAAATAGAAGCTCTTTGTCTCTGTGGGTTCTTTGTAAATTGGGCAACATTTGGCAAGAAGACATGTTTGTTAATAAAGCCACTATTTTCCTGTTGCCTTTCAGAAGGGCTCCTCTCCTGATGGCAGCCCCACCAGCCACAGACATACCCGAAGACCCTCTAGCTCCTCAGCTCTATGCTTAGGGGCCATCATTGTCTCTGCCTGAGGGTTTTGTGAGGACCATGCCTCAAGCCACTCCTGCTACACTGGAGATGCTCTAGAGATTAGGGTTGCCTTGAGGGTTAAAGTAACAACTGTGCACTCAGGCTCTTAAGTGGCCAGGCAGAGCTAACTCCAGTCCTCACTGTCTTTCAGATTTGACTCATGGCAAGCAGGAACCTTGTCCCCCTCCTAGCCTGTCCCCCTCCTCATTCATTCATTCATTCAATCATTCAATATTGGTCATCAAATGCCCACCACATGCACAGGCCTAGGTGGCCAGAGGATTTGAGGATGATTCTGAAGCTCTTTGCTTGGCAGGCGTGGTGGGCAGGGGAAGGGAGTATGAGAAAGGGGTAGGGTTGGAGGGAGTGGATGAGTTCCATTTTAGATGGTTGAATTTGGGTGTCCACAGGACCTGCAGGAGAAGCTGTCCAGAGGTAGATGGACACCTGGCGTGGCATTCAGTAGCTTTGTTAATATTTCTTCCATCTGGCCCATCACTGGGCCAGAAAGCTCGGTGACCTTTTGTTGTCCCTCATGCTTGGGTAACTGGTCACTGGGCCCATGCCACCCAGCTTCACTTGGGAGCCCTTTCCTTGGAATACCCTACTTGTAGAAGTCCTCCCCTTCCTTCAGGACCCGGGACAAATGTTTTTCCTCAAACTCTTCTGGAACCCTCCAGATGGGAGCCTGTCTGCCCTTCCTCCTGAACCCCACACTCATTAGCAGCTGCCTTGCCCTTTCCCAGGAGGCTTGTATGATAGAAATGCCTATACCCACCGCCCCTTTGTGTCATGAACTCCCAAGGGCGAGGGCAGGCCACTCTTCTCTGTGCCCCTCACGATACCCACCAGTTCTAGCACAAATGAGTGGCTGTTGATAACAGATCACTTGAACTTTGTCTTTCTGGGCAGACCCAGCCCTTATATCAGCTTCCTCCACATATGGGGTTGGAGGGCTATTTTGCCTGAGTCCAGCTGGGCGCTTCCTTGCCCCTGCCATCCCCTGCAGAGACAGCACAAAACACTGTTACCTACCCCAGTCCTGCTTCCAGGGCACCCTTTAAGCTCAGGCTCTGGTTGTGGTTACAGAATCTCTGTGCTCCTGCCACTGGGTAATAGACATAGAGGGTCTAGAGACCTGGCCCCCAATCCATTCTTTTCCTAATTTGCACTCTGAGCTGGAGACATGGGTTGTGATGTTTCTTAATTCTTTTATAATCATAAAAAGGCAAAACCAAGTTGCTAATTTAGGTGCAATGATGCTCAACATTTCTGAGAATTAGCCAATTTTGTGTTTCTTCACTATTTCTGAAATAGCATATTGCAATTATTGATGAAAGCAACTTTTAATGCTGCAACATTGTATTTCCAAACAATGAGAGTCCCTGGATCTGCCACCCCCAAATCCAGGTGGTGATTCTAGGGCCAAGCCCTGGACACCACTCTTGTGCCTTGGCAAGACCCAGGCCAGAGGGAACCCACAACCTCTGACAACCTCTCAGGCTTGAGCTGGGCCTGTTTCTCCGTGGTCGAGAGCCTGCCGCAAGCCCATCCTGCCATGCTGCCTCCCTGGGAATTTCCCGCCTGCTCCCGGAAATGCTTTTTGTACCAAGTCTAAAGAGAGTCACGCCAACTTTTTTCTTTTTTTTTTTAAAGATTTATTTATTTATGCATACAAGAGCTGGGGTACAGGCCAGAGGTGTGGGGGGTGAGAGGATTCACCAGAGACAGAGTGGGGAGCAGAACAGGCAGACTGACGAAATACACTGCTGAGGGGAGCAGCGGGCGAGACGGGAGAGATCTGCTGCGCCATGTGGGTTGCTCCCTGGCCGGCCGGGGATCGAACTCGTGCTGCAGAGGCTGCGGATTGCTTCGTAGTGCAGTGCTTAACCCCTTGCGCCACCAGGGAGGCCCCAACTTTTCAGGACAAACAGAGCAGAATGACAACTGGCCAGCATGACCTGTGGCCTGTGGCCCTGCGTGGTCCCCTCTTGAGTACCTCACTCCTTCACTAAGCAGCTCTGGGAGCCAAGCTCACGTTGGCACAGGCAGGGAGACCTGTGCCGAGACCCCCGTGTGCCTCACTGCACACATGGCCCGAGACACGTGTCCTTTGCTTTCACCCACTGACCGTGGCCTGCGCGACTCCCAGTGCCCTTTGTGCGAGTCCTGGTGCATCACCCAGTGCATGCCAGATGCATTCTTAGAAGCAGAATTCTGGTTTTTAAATTTTAAAACACCTTCTGAATATAGGGTTAGCTCGTTATTGAGGACAAACTATGATGTTTTTCAAAGTAAGGTTCCCATCTCCCAATTCATACTGCCACAAAACAAAACAGGGGCAGGAAGCCTGCTCGTGGGCAAGCAGGGACAGAGGGACTCCCGTGAGACTGCTGGCTCTGTTTTCTGGGAGCTTTATTGTGGTTTCAGTACACAGCCAGGAGAGAACCCACAGGCACCCCTGGTCAGACTGGGCAGCCTCGGCTATCTCTGTCCCAGGCTGCAGCTGACCTGGGCTGGGGCTGTGGGTCCTCCCTAGAACTGGGGACTGGCTGCTGTGCCAAGACGGAGGGGGATCCACCCTCCCTAATCCCCGTCCCTCAGCCATCCTCCCTCCTACCCCCCACCCCACCCTCCCGCCTTTGTTTGGTCTTCAAGGAGCTGGTGGGGGTGGGCATCTATTGAGCCACAGGGCGGGGCAAAAATCCGTGAGGTCACCAAGCCCTCGATAAAGAGAGGCGCAGATGGCAGACTCTCCATTCACGGGAGTCGCCTCAGGACCCCAGACATGAGGTTCCTCTTCCCTGCGCTGTTGTCCCTCAGCGCCCTTGGTGAGTATAGGAACCCGGGGCGCGTCCTGGTCCCTGCGCCCCTCACGGCGGGCGGTCGCCCGGGTTCCGGCACCCGCCAGGTTGGCACCCAGCGCCTGCTGCTAGGGACGCGGCGGGAGCCAGGGGCTTGGTCCCGCCCACCGGTCCTGGGAGGAGCGAAGCTCCCCGGAGCCGTCCCGGAGAGCTTTGCGCAGCTCAGAGCTCCTGGAGCCGCCTGCCCTGACCGTCCCATTTCGGCCCGCGAAGGCCACTGTACCCTTACACGCGTTTTACGAGAGAAAAATTAGAATCAGAGAGGGTGAGCAACTTGCCGGAGACACACAGGGGACCCGGTTGCCTTCTCAGCTCCTGCAAAGGGCAGTGTAGTTAGGGCAAGATAGAACCTTTTTGAGTTTCTGCACTTAAAAATTAGTCCAAACCTCTTTCCAGAGCTGCTAGGAGGAAGCGGGTGTGATCTGCTCAGCAGTGGGCACAGGTGTCCATTCCCTCCCACTGCAGAGGGGCAGGAGCAGGGGCACCCACCCTCCTGATGGCCCCCTGTGCCAGAGGGTGTGAGAGAGAAAGAAGGACCTGATTTCTCATTTGAAATGTGCCCCAAAAGGCACTAAATAGGGGGGAATAAACACCTGTTAGTTCCCTGCCCAAGTAGCCTCAGAGGGTTAGTGATGGACACTAGTGATGTAAATGTGTGTGGTGGCTTCTGTGGGGGAGTAGAGGGCCCCAGGAAGCAGCAGGAGGGCTGTGAAGGGCCTCAGCAGCTAGGCAGCATGTGGGAGAGGGGTGAGGGCGGAGGGGGTCACAATAAAGGCCAGGTGTCAGAGCCAGGGCTGCCCTGTTTCAGGGCATCTGTTCCGGCTGTGAGCGTCAAGCCTGGCAGGCGTGGTTAAGGGCAGCAGTGAGCCTGTGCTGGTTCCTTTCTCCAAATTCCATCCCCTGGATGCTGATCATCGCCCTCTTCTCTAAAGTGGATTTGGGCTGGCTAGGGCCAACTGCTCCCTTCCCCTCTGCCCCCCACCATGGGCCTGTGGATCCACAGTATAGGGTTGTGGTCATACCCCCCCCCCCCCCCCCCCCCCCCCCGTAGGGGATAGGAAGCCTTGCTTTCCTGGAGGAGGCTGTGGGCCCTGGCTCAAATCTGCACTGCATTCATTTTCACTTGGATTTTTGGTGGTCTTGGCCATAAATGTGGAGGGGTGACTTGCAGGGGCTAGGAAGCTGGGGAGAGTAACTCCTTCCCTGGACCCTGTTTTGAGGCCAAGGCATTGGGAGTCTGCAGAGAAGGAGTCTGAGGAAATGCACTTTCAGGAAGATTCCATCCAGGTTCAGGTGGACAGCAGCTGAGTTGCAGACACAGTTCAGGGGCTGGGTTGGGGATATAGAGGGTGCAGCCACAGACCTGTTCAGGGAGCACTTGGTCTTGAGAGGACACAGATTTTCAGTGCTAGATGGTAAAGGCTGTGGAAGGGGAGGCACTGACTGGTGTGTCCCTCACCTGTCTCCTGTTGTTTTGTGCTGGGGTGGGGCCTGTGGATCTTTGAAAAATCCATCAGTGGTCCCTTGGTCTCCTGGTTCAATCCCTCCCAGGGGAGGAAAGGAACCCTGGCCCCCATCCCTATTCTTGCCTGGGTTTGAGGCATGGTCTTTTGTCTTGTGGTCTCCTTCAACCCCAGGCCCCCTCCATTATCAAGCTACACCAGCTCCCTACTCCTGCTGTCTTCTCCACTGTGGTGCTTCTCTGCCAGGGTCTCAGGCACCAGTGCACCCTGGCCTCCGCCCTGGGCAGAGCTCTGAACTCTCCCCTGTGGGCCACAGCTCCACTGCCCACGGTGTGACACCTTGACAGGCACAGGACATTGTATTTGGTGGTTGTTTTCCCATTATTGAATTGTCAGAGTTCATTGTGTTTTCTCCCAGTTTATTACTTGTATTTTTATGCTTTTTTTCTGTCTTTTGAAACACATACATTTTGAATTTTTATAGGTCCAATTTATTATTATTTATTATTTTATTTATTAATTTCTAAAATTTATGGACTGCATTTTTGGTGTGGTTGTTAATTAATTTTTGCCTAACCCAAAGATCACAAAGTTTTACTCCTGTGTTTTCTCCTAAAAGTTTAATTGTTTTATATTTTACACTAAATTCCATGATGCTAATTTCAGCATATGGTGTGACGTGGTGCTCTAATTTCATCTTTTTTGCATGTGCATATCTAATTGTGCTGGCTCCATTTGCTAACGGACTATCTTTTCTGTCAGTGGATTACCTTAGCATCTTTGTCAGAAATCACTTTCTTTCTGGGGTAGTGCCAGTTGACACGACAATCTAGAAAGACCTGGATTCTAGGCAGGACTTTGTCACTGCTAAACAGTCCTTCACACCGGCTCCTTAAGACCCAATTTTCACATCAAGAAACCAGGAGAAAAATTGCTTTCCTCCAAGGTTTAAGTGGATGGAGAAAGTAGATGGAGAACTCCATCAGCTAATACGAGCGGTCATCATCATTTTTTAGGGTAAGGAATGTGTCAGTGTAGGAAGGGAAGGAATCCAAAGACTGATTGTCTTCTAGTTTATTGAGAATCCCAGCCTTGTGGCCAACACTAAGTGCTCATTAGGCCAACAGACGCATCATTGCGGAGAGTGGCCTGACTTAGCCACAGAATGGAGAGGAGCAAACATGGACAGTAGTTAGTAGTTGAGCCCTTACTCTTGGTCTCTTTCTCCCAGGACTGTGTCTGGCTGCTCCTAAGAAAAATGTTCGGTGGTGCACCATTTCATACCCAGAGGCAGCAAAATGTGCTAAATTCCAGAGGAATATGAAAAAAGTAGGTCGCCCCTCCGTCACCTGTATAAAGAGAACCTCCCACCTTGAATGTATCCAGGCCATTGCGGTAAGTCAGTGCCACATGTTGGGTGGGACAAAATGGAATGCAAGGGAAAGGGATGGAGTGACGCAGACAATGTGACCTTCCCTACTCCCTCTGCTTGTCTCCCTGGGCACCTGTAAGTTGGGGACAGCTCTCTCTGATAGGACGTAGTACTGTTTTGAAAGTAGAAATTAACACTCTAAGGGGAAACTGGGATCTCACAAAAAATTGTTAATAACAACTGTGCAAAAATTGATGAATAGGTAGCATTAGTCAAAGTCAAGGTTACTCTGACCTTCACAAGATCATTATCTCCAGACCCTAGGAGAAATAAGCTCAGCTGGTCATTGTCATCATCTCACATTGGTAGGGCAGGGCCTGCCAGGACAGTGGGCACTGAAAAAAAAATTTGGGGGGAGGAGGGGGAGAGAGAGAAAGACAGATATCATGACCTGTGGATGACTTCAGATTTCTTTTGTTTTTTAAGATATATGGTATCCTGAAATAGTTTTTTCTCATTCACCCAACAAATATGTTCTGTACACCTGCCCAGTACCATAGTTGTGTGTACTTGACATAGCATAGGCTGGTTAACTTGTTTAGGAGTTTCTCATAATGTCAAGGATCATCATAACATTACTTAGAGGAAAATGTCCAGTTTCATCAATGTTTTAGGCCATTATTTTGGACAGATAGCACCAGCATTTCCTGCTGACTTAAAATGCAAATTCCTAGGTCCTATTTAATCCATTCAACTGGAATAAGTGCAAATGAGGTCACAAAATTTGCCTTCTTAACAAGAACCCCTACTTCAAGTTACTACATACCATGTCTCTAAGTAAAGTCGAGATAGATTAAATGGTTAGCATAAAAAAGTGTTATTGAAAAACAATAGGGGACTAGTTGATTTGCAGAACTGTGGTGGGAAATCTCTTAGCTTTTAAACAATGGGCCAATTCCTGAGGTAAACTGACAATATTTATGATATAAAAATTTAATTCATAGTCATTAAAAACATTTAAACAGAAAATCTAGAAAGCACCAGAGTGAGTATGTGCCTGTTCTGACAATGATTACGACACCCACTCTACGAAGAACTACTTCATATTGGTAAGAATTGTGAGATCATATCAGAAAAATGACAAGAACAGAGTATATAGCCAGAGGGAATTTATAATTAATAAAAATTATTGTGAAATGTTCTTAATAATAAGAGAAATACAAGCCTAAATTGTTTGTCAGCACTTGCATTTTCTTTCTTTTTTCTTTTTCAAAGATTTATTTTATTTATATAAGAACTGGGGTACAGGCCAGATGTGTGAGAGGGTGAGAGGATTCACCAGAGACAGAGCGGGGAACAGAACAGGCAGACTGATGAAATACACTGCTGAGGGGAGCAGCGGGAGAGACAGGAGAGGTCTGCCTTGCCTTGTGGGTTGCTCCAAGGCCGGTGGGGATCGAACCGGCGTTGCAGAGGCTATGGACATCTTCACAGCGCTGTGCTCAACCTCCTGCGCCACCAGGGAGGCCCCAGCACTTGCATTTTCTAAAGTTATAATAAAATGAAAGGCTGTCCTGCTGGTGATTCTACAGTGAACCTGATCCTTATGGCTGTTGGCATTCTACTATCTATCTATCTATCTATCTATCTATCTATCTATCTATCTATCTATCTATCTATTTATCTATCTATCCATCCATTTATCTATCTATCTATCTGTCTTGGCTATTGACATTCTAAATTGACATTAGGAATCTTCTGGAAAGCAGAGTGACAACACAGCCAGGGGCAGGATGATAAACATGCTTATTGTCTGGCTTATTCTCTGGGACATGACCCCTTTCTAGGTGAGGTTGCCATGGAAATAGATGGACTTGGATCCAGCCTCTTGTCCCCAGGCAACAGGTCATCAGAAGGAAAAAAGCTATGAGGACAAAGCCATCCATGAGAGTAATTTTAATAGCAAAAAAGTGCTGAACATTTGAGGAATTATTTAATGACTATGGAGCAATTACATTATAATAAAATATTATGCAGTCAGTAAATTCAGTAAAGGCTCTACAGAAGTAAGAACATGCAGGCTATTGTCAATGAATAAAGCAGTCCACAAAGTGTGGTCTGTGCCACACCGCAGATCAGAGCACGTGAGATGTTACATGCCCCAAAGGATGAACATGGTTCATTCTTAATAGATATCATTGCTATTCAATAAAAAGAAGCTAAAAGAAATAAATACAGGGGAAAAAGAATTCAGAATAAATAACTTTTAATATAAATGACTGTGAAGGGCACATGGGTGGGCTGACAATGCCAGGAGGCACGTGACAAGGAGGCAGTGTGCCAACCCAGGAGTGAAAGCAGTTGGGCAGTGCCTGTCGCCCAAAAAGAGGGACCTCAGCCGGGACCGCTTCATGGACAGAAGTGGACGCGATGGGTCTTCCAGCCATGGAGCCTTCCCATGTCCTGAAATCTCACTTGCTAGGTTTTAGCAGGTTTTCTCCTGAAGCCCGTGTGGCCTCTTTGCTTTCAGGCAAACAAGGCAGATGCCGTGGCCCTTGATGGTAATTTGGTGTTTGAGGCTGGCCTGGCCCCCTACAACCTGCACCCAGTTGTGGCTGAGTTCTGCCAAACCAGAGCAAGTAAGTTCTCCCTGGGGACTGGAAGCTGGCGTGGCCTTGGCCTTGGCCCTGGGTCTCTGTGTAGTTAGTGTGGGTGAGTCTGGTCAGTGGGACCTTGGACAGCATCACACTTTGAGGGAACCGAGTCACTGGGACCTCTGGGCAGGTGCTGACCCACTGGGGGAGGACATGTGTGTGCTTCCTGGGCAAATAGCATGTTCTGGGCTGTTCACCACGAAAGCCAGTGTTGGGGTCCCCTTCCCACCAGGGGAGGGTGGGCGGTTTTCCTCCCTCTGGTCCAGGTTAATGGCTTTCAATTCTCTCTCCCTCTTTGCAGAGCCCCAAATCTACAGTTATGCCTTGGCCGTAGTGAAGAAGGACAGCAGCTTCCAGCTCAACCAGCTGCGAGGCGTGAAGTCCTGCCTCGCGGGCACTGGCAGCACCACTGGCTGGAATATCCCTATGGGGGTACTTCGTCCATTCCTGGACTGGGCAGGACCACCCGAGCCGCTTCAGGGAGGTAAGATCATGGTGGGTGGATTGTGGGTGACCTCAGGCAGGGGTCTCTCCTCTAGTTGCATACACAAGCCACTTGGAGACCACATAGGCAGCCGGGGCAAACCCAAGGTGGGGTGAAGCTGAGCACTGGCAGGTCTACTGCATCAGCAGCCTTGGAAGGGGGCTGCTGAGTCTGGTCCCACCATCTCTCTGAGTGCCCAACCTCACCAAGAGGGGTGGAGGACAGGGTCTGCTCACGGGAAGCCATGGCAGAGGTGAACTGGCTGTGCTGGGGGCTGGCTCATGCTCAGTCCACTTCTCTCTGTTCAACAGCTGCGGCTAAGTTCTTCTCCGCTAGTTGTGTCCCCTGTGCGGATGGAAACCACTACCCCAGCCTGTGTCGCCTGTGTGCAGGGACAGCGGCAGATAAATGTGCCTGCTCTTCCAGGGAACCCTACTTTGGCGATTTGGGTGCCTTCAAGTGAGTGAGACTGTCTTTCCTCTTCTCCCCAGTGGCTCAAGAGCCACATGTCCTCAGACCAGCAGATCTTTTCTTTGGTCCCCAATACAGCTCAGCCTGCTATTAGGGTTGGCAGAGGAGGCTAGTTCTGTGCTGCGCAGATGGAGAAACTGAGTCCAAAGAGGTTGCTGACTTGTCCAGGCGTGTCTTCTCCAGCTCCCTCGGCCTCTGCTGTGCCCCTCACCCCTGTGCAAGCCTGATAACCAGTCACTCAGCTGTGGCTCCCCCAGCTCCCCAGAGGATCTCTTATCTGCTTTGCCTTTGTGCCCCCCTGGGTTTCTCTGCTGTCATCTGCCCCCTGGGCACAGGCGTGTTTGCAGGAGGCCTCCTCAGTGTTCCCCAAGCGGCCTTCAAAGAAGGAACCACACAGCCAAGGATATGAACTTTTATACTCTGTTTCAACATTTTTACATAGAAAAAAAAAAAACAACAACATTTCGTCCTATCATCCCTTGGAGTGGAGTGACAGGGTTCTGGCCAGCACCTGTGCTCTCCCTCAGGAACTCCAGGAGGGCGCCCCGTCACCTTCCCAGTTGGGGGAACCCTCAGAGTCCATACCCCTGGGGACGGAGCAGATGACCACAGGAGACGCATGCCAGGCCTTGTTCCACAGGAGGCACAGGAGGCACAGGAGGCACCATGCTGAGCTTCTGGGGCTTTCTCTTTTCATAGGTGTCTGAAAGACGGGGCTGGAGAAGTGGCTTTTGTCAATGAGAGGATACTGTTTGGTAAGAACAGGGAGAAGAGCCATGGGTTCTGCCTCCTTTTGTTTTATTTTACCATAATTCTGGATACTGAGCTAATATGATTTGTCAGTTCTTGACACACTATAGCAAGGTTCCCTATAGAACAGCTTTTATGTTATGCTTTTTCACGTGTATGGTCTCGCACAATGTAAGTGATGTGTGTGTTTTTAAGCTCACGGGCGTTTTACTGAGCTCTAGCAGCCGTGCTGCTCTCAAGGTTTCTCACTTGGCATTTGTTTTACAGATTTATCCATGTTGTACACACGCTAGTCGAGTGGTTCCAGCAGTTGAGGGTGCTCCGTGGAAGGTGTCCATGAGATTTTATACGCCTGTCACCCCAGGGATGGTCTAGGTCATGCTGTTCTTTCCTCTCCATGACTTCAGACACCTGCATGGCTCATGTGCGGGTGTGCCCTCCTGCTGTCCTGCTGGAGAATGTCCCTGAGCGACCACACACCGAAGCACACTTGCAGGATATTTGAACATCTTGCACCCAGGGCCAAGGGGGACAGACCCACCACATACACCCATTTTGAGGCGGGTTTGCCTTGGAAACAGACAGGTGCAGACCCAGCCTCCTTGATTGGCCAGGCAGCAACGGCGACACAGCCAGGGCAGTCCATGCTATCCAGTCAGCAGGACACTGGGCTGACCCCAGGCTTTCTGGGATTTGTCTTCACCTTTCTGCATGTTCTGGAGCAGTTCACTGCCTTTCTGAGCCCCAGTTTTGTTGGCTGTGCCAGATGTCTCTTCTTGCTCCAGTGCTGTGGGGAAAGGGGAATATAGCTTAGGATGAGTGCCTGCAGTAGCTCATCTGGGCACCCCCCCATCGCCTTAACCCCCAGAGAGCCCGCCAGACAGCGTTGACTGGGACCAGTACGAGCTGCTCTGCCCGGACAGCACCCGGAAGCCAGTGCACGCGTACAAGGACTGCCACCTGGCCCGGGTCCCGGAGCACACGGTTGTGGCCCGAAGTAGCAATGGCAGGGATGACCTGATCTGGGAGCTTCTCCAGAACGCACAGGTATCCCCATTCTTCCCCAGCTGCTTGGATTTCGGGTGGGGGAGTTTCCCTCCCTAACTTCTGCTGCTGCTGAAGTCCTCCTGCGGCCTCACTGCGCCGGGTTGAGAGCCTGGCAAACTGCTCGCTGAGGAGGGTGGACAGCAGGGCAAGGAAGCCTTTAGCATTTCCAACCGACAGTGCCTCAAGGGCTGGAGCAGAGGCAGGGGGACGAGGCTGCCATAGTCTCAGGACTTGGAGATGTTTGGAGCGTGGCCATTTCCTAAAGAATCAGCCATAGCTGAGCTGCATGCAGGGGCAGCTGGGCCCCTCCGCAGGGGGAATCCTCCTGATCTTCCAAATCCTTTTCAACACTGTTGTTATGTTTCCTCCCTACTTACCACTGACACCATAATTCTATTTTCCTTCACTAGGAGAGGTTTGGAAAAGGCAAGTCTCCGGCGTTCACACTCTTTGGCTCCCCTCCTGGGCAGAAGGACCTGCTGTTCAAAGATTCTGCCCTCGGGTTTTTGAAGATCCCCTCAAAGATAGATTCTGCACTGTACCTTGGCTTCAGCTTCCTCACCGCCATGCGGAACCTGAGAGAAAGTGAGTGAGGACCAGGGTTGTGGGGGTAGCTAGGTGGGGGGAGAGAGAGGGGACTCCTCCTGGGAGCACCTTCCTCCTCCCCCAGCTGCACTGCTCCATCTCTCACCACTGGAGGTCTTCAAGGTGCTAGGTGGGTGCAGGTGCCAAGGGCCAGGCCTTGTAACCTGTGGGAGTGTCTCCAAACCAGCGGGCTGGCTCCTGATGAAATCTGCCACATGTCCTCTGCACATCAGCCTAGACAGAAAAATCCATTTGCCCCATATGAAGTGAGAAATATAGACTGGGATCAAGAGCACCGGGCCCTCCTGGGATGCACCTGAGGCCTGCTGGACTGTCGCCCCAGGCCCCGGGGGTTGGACTTAAATGGGGATGCCGAGGCAGGCCAGCTCAGCTGTGTCTCATCCTCTGCTGGGGAGGCCTCTGGGTGGGTTGGGAGCTACCGTGTAGTTATGGTGGCTGAGTACTCCAGTGTTGTCAGAGTTGGGTTCCAGGTCCCCTAGGCCATCTTTTGGGGCTGCCACTGTCTCTGTGCCCTGAAATTTTTATCCTGTGGGACAGAGATATTGGGCAAGTCGTTACAATAAGGATTGCTGTGGATTAGAAGCCACATCTCCAAAGGAAGGAGAGTGAGAAGCAAAGTGGGAAGATTCCTCCACCTGAATGGGTTTGGAAATCTGAGCGCCGAAGGGGAGGGGCACAGGGGCCAGCTCTCACCAGGAAGAAGGGCTTCCTGTCTGGTTGGAAGGAGGGTGTGAGCTGGAAGGGTATTCTCGGGGATCCGGGCTCCAGGCAGGTCGGTGGGCTTTGGTGTCCCTTGCTAGGCCCAGGGCACCTGCCGATTGGCTGTGTCCCTCCGAGCAGAACAGCAGCTGCAGCATGAGCAGGTGGTGTGGTGCGCCGTGGGCAGCAATGAGCTGCGCAAGTGCACGCAGTGGAGCAGCCTGAGCGACGGCAGTGTGGCCTGCGCCTCGGCCCCCACCCCCGAGGACTGCATCACCCTGGTGCTGGTAGGTGCTGCCTGCGCTGGGGCCCTGCGCCACCTCTCCGTGGGGCACCTGATTCCTCAGAAAGTGATGGGGAGCAAAGAGGCACTGCCCCCAAGGCCAGGCAGGGATGCCCGGGAGGAGCTCCAGGCCAGTGCAGTGTGCAAACACTGTTCAGTGTGCAGTGTCAGAGTATAGTGTGCAGTGTCAGAGTATAGTGTGCAAACAGGCACAGCTTTCTGTTTCAAGCACACATGTGCACACACACACACACACACACACCCCTGCATCTTGCCAGCTGTCCACTCCTACTGATGATTATGGCAGGTCACTTGGAAAATACAGAAAAGTAGGTTATAAAATAATAAAAACCATTTATGATCTCAAGCAGAGACGCCACAGTTAACGTTCTGATAACTTCCCATTTTCTCAGCACGTCTGTGCATCTGCTTGTTATGCAGGTTTGAAGTCCTTGTTTAACAGGCTATGAGGGTCATTTTCCAAAATGAATATATAGTCTTTGAAAAATACTTTAACAATGTCAGGGAGTTTTTACGTGGGTGTGGCTCAGTTTGGTCATGACTGCATTCTGCCTTATCCATTTATTTTGCTATTGCCAATAGCCCTATGATGAGCACCCTTGAATAGAAATCATCACCCACATGTCCAATTATTTTAAATATAGTTGTAGAGTTTATTACTGGACCAAAGAGGAAAATTTACATCTTGATGAATCCATATTCCATTTTTGGAGTGTGGGTCTGTGGTAGGTTGAGTGGATTATTTCTGCTCAGTGGTTAAACCACCTTGGTGTAGCCCTTTGAGTGCCAGTGAGCTGAGCCGAGGTTTCTGTCTACTTTCAGTGAGCTTGGCTCAGGTGGGCATCCCAGGAGTGCTAGGAGTATAGAAAGGTTTTAATCAGAGGACAGAAAGTGAGGGCAGCTTGGGACTGATCTTCCCAATGGAGGTGACAGAATGGAAGACATGTAGCTGGTAGAGTTAATAGTGCAGACTTTTACTTTGGGTGCTCAGTTCAAACAACCCCTCGCCCTGCTGCTTCTGGGACACTTGACATAAGGTCATTTTCTGAGAGACAGGTGGGACAGGAAACAGCCTCACTTCTTGTTGGTGATTTGGTTTGTCTTTGCAGAAAGGAGAAGCTGACGCCATGAGCTTGGATGGAGGGTATATCTACATTGCTGGCAAGTGTGGTTTGGTGCCTGTCCTGGCAGAGAACCGAAGTAAGTGGGGTGGGGGTGGGGTGGGGAGTGTCCTCTCTGGTTTATTCTCTGGGGGAGGGGGAGGGGGGAATAGCCCCACTGGATGGGTCCAGGTGGTTACATTAAGGTGGCTGGACAGACACATTCAGAAGAGATCAGGCCAGTTTAGGTTGGTTTGGCTGTGGAGGACAGATGCATTCAAACTGGAGAGCCAGGGGGAATTCCAAGTGAAAGGGGCTGTTTAACCCATACAACTTATCATGTCGAGAACTGACAAAACACAGGTTGGTTTCCTCAACTTATTTTTATTTTTAAAAAATATTTATTTGTTTATGCATACAAGAACTAGGCCAGATGTGTGTGTGTGGGGGGGTGAGAGGATTCACCAGAGACAGAGTGGGGAACAGAACAGGCAGATCGGCGGAAATACACTGCTGAGGGGAGCAGTGGGCGAATCAGGAGAGGTCTGTTGTGCCGTGTGGGTAGCTCCCTGGCCGGGGATGGAACTCATGCTGCAGTGGCTGTGGATACCTTCATAGGTTGCATTATCCTTGTGCCACCAGGGAGGCCCCAACTTATTTTTATTTGATTTTTTAAAAAGATTTATTTATTTATTTATACAAGCACTGGGTACAGTCAAAAGCGCGGGAGGGTGAGAGAATTCACCAGAGCCAGAGCGGGGAACAGAACAGGCAGAATGATGAAATACACTGCTGAAGTGATAGTGAAGGCAAAAGATCAATAGCTACATCAAATTAAAGAGCTTCTGCACAGAAAAACAGACAATAACAAAAACAAAGAGAAACCCCACCGACTGGGAGAAAATTTTTGCACACAACACTAATGATAAAGGACTGATCACAAAAATCTACAAAGAGCTGATGAGACTCAACAAAAACAAAGAAAATAATCCAGTCAAAAAATGGGCAGAAGAGCTAAAAAGAAACTTCTCTGAAGAGGAAATGCAAATGGCCAACAGGCATATGAAAAAATGTTCAACATCACTTGTCATCAGGGAAATGCAAATCAAAACTACCATGAGATACCATCTCACACCAGTGAGAATGGCACATATTAAAAAAACTAGCAACAACAAATGTTGGCGAGGTTGTGGAGAAAAAGGAACTCTCCTGCACTGTTGGTGGGAGTGCAAACTGGTCCAACCACTGTGGAAAGCTGTGTGGAGATTTCTTGACTTACTAAACATAGAGCTTCCATATGATCCAGCAATTCCACTCCTAGGTATTTACCCAAAGGACACAAACATCAATTCCAAAGAGCACCTGCACCCCTATGTTTATAGCAGCACTCTTTACAATAGCTAAGCTTTGGAAACAACCCAAATGCCCAAAAATAGATGACTGGATCAAGAAGATGTGGTACATATACACCATGGAATATTACTCAGCATTCAAAAAAGATAAACACACGCCATCTGCAGCAACATGGATGGCGCTGGAAGGGATCATGCTCAGCGAAATAAGCCAGAAAGAAAAAGAAAAATACCGGATGGTCTCACTCATAGCAGGAATCTAGAAAACTTAAATAAGGGACCAGGATAAAGAATAACTATAAGAAAGAAAGTATCAAAATCAACAAATAACTATGAACAAGAGACACTCTATGGGGGGTGGAGGGCGGGGAAAGGAGGGCTTGGGGTAAAAATAAGGGGGTTTTAATTGTATGGGGAATATAAAAATAAAATTTAAATTAAAAAAAGAAAAGAAATACACTGCTGAGGAGAGCAGCGGGCGGCAGGAGAGGTCTACACACCATTTGGGACCCTTGCTGGTGGCTGGGGATCGAACCAGTGCTGCAGAGGCTGGAGGCAGCTTCGCAACCCAGCGCTGAACCACCGAGCCACCTTATTTTTAAAAATGATTTTAGTCAAGTATAATATATATGCAGAAAAGCGTGCATAGTGTACAGTTTCGTGACATTTCACAAACTGGCACATGCCCTTATACAGTACCCAGGTCAAGGCACAGCATGTCCCCCAAGTCTCCTTGTGATCTCCTGTCACAGCCCCCTTACTCCAGCAATATCTCTCTTGACTGGGACTGTTTTTGAACTTGTATACAAGGAGTTGTAGAGTATGTGCATTTTTAATATCTCTTGTTCTGCATGATTTTTACTATTCATCCATGTAAGAGTGTATTTGTGGATCATTCAGTCTCCTTGTATACTATCCTGTGGTGGGATATGACCGTAATTATTTATGTGTTCAGCTGTGGATGGACACCTGGGTAATTTCCAGTTGGTGGCTCTGGTGACAAGTGCTTCCGTGAACCTCTGTGTCCACATCTGTGGTGAACACATGTATGCATGTCTGCTGCACGGAAATGCCCGGTGGTCTTCCGATTCTCTGTGTTACTGAACTTTAAACGTTTGTGACTTCTTAATAAATCTGAATATTTAATAATCTTTTGCTTTTCTTTTTCAGAGTCCAATAAAAGAAACTCAGATTGTGTGCAGAAACCAGATGAAGGTAAGTTGGTCACTTTCAGGCTTAAGGGTAAGTTCTTGTTGCAGGAGAAGGAAGTGGTGGGAAACTGAAAAATTCATAGAAAGAGATACAAGCATAGAAGACCCAAGTCCCTTTGAAATGCACATAATTCATAGTAGTCATACTAGTTAGTGTTTATGTTGACTTTCATACTTGGCAGAGAACTTTCACAGAGTTCCTCCTGGGGAAGGTCTTATATGGACAAGAAATCAGAGGTCAGAGTGTCCAACGGTGCCCCCACTCCATAACCACAGGTGATGCTGTAGCAGATCCCACCTGCCCTGAACCCTGATCTCTGTGCCAAACCCAATGCTCTTGTTGCCCAGTGCATTTTGCAGTTTGGTGGTTTATGCACTGTTGGTCATGCTAAGTACTCAGTGATTGTTGCTTCAGTATCCTGTAAATAAATAGTTGGTTTATAACTCAGTGACAGTTGCAGTCAGGGGTAGGCCCCTGCAATCATTTAAAGGATCAGCTTTTCTTCCTATTTTTAAGGTGTATTTCTTACACCTCAACCTATAGTAGCAACTAAAGTGTTGCTTCTATAAGTGACAACTGCCGCTTCTCTGGGGGATTCCTGGCTGGCGATACTGCATGGCCTATTTTGACCGGGTTGCAGACAGCTGCACTTCAGTCCATATGCCAGGTGCCCCGGGGTTAAGACTTGCTCTTCTGTCATCCAAGGGTATCTTGGCGTGGCAGCTGTCAGGAAATCAAATGTTGGCCTCACCTGGAATTCTCTGAGAGGCAAGAAGTCCTGTCACACTGCTTTGGGAAGGACCGCAGGTTGGAACATCCCCATGGGCCTGATCTTCAACCAGACAGGCTCCTGCAAATTTGGTAAGGAGTCCAGGGGTGCTGTGGGCGGGCAGCTCTGGGGATAAGGGGTGTTGTGCTGTGGAACCCTATGGTGGGGGGGTCAGGGGCTTGCAGGCTTAGTGTGGCCCACATCCTAACCACACACTCCAAGGTGAAAAAACTGAATGTCCATCTGCTTCCCTGCACCTTAGCAGATCCAGGTCTAAGTGGCTCATAGGTTCAGGCTTCCTAATTTAGGAAAAGGCTTCCGTCTGCCTCATGACAGTTACTTCTATTACTAAGTCATGGACTTAGTAAATGAACTGACTTCTTAACTCCACACTGCAAAGGAAAGCCACTAAGACCTCAAAAGTCCTGGCTCAACTGGAGTCATCTTTCCCTCTATACCCCTTGTTCACCTTGGTCAGCATAAGCCATGCCCTACCTGCAGGAGGCCTGGTGACATGGAGATGTCTGGCACACTTATGGCTGACCTTTTGTGCTGGTGGCCCCAAGAGTGAGACAGGCCTTCATGCAGATCTTATAAGCCAACTGCTCTCACTCTGCAGTCCCCATGGCTGTTCTGAGCTGTAGAGAAACTGACAGGATACCAGTGGGAAGCTCCCCAGACCCTGCCAGAGGTTGGCACCTGGTGTGGTGCCTCCAGAGCCAGGGCTGCACAAATCTGACAATGTTTGCCTCTTGCTCATTGGGGCAGGGCTTTCTTGTCATCATTATTTCCTCTCTTCTTAACCTATCTTGATCCATGTTAACTCCTTAGTGGGATAAATCACATGGTGGGTCAGTTCAAATTAGCTTCAGCTTTAAGGACAGAAACTCTCACACAGTAGAGGCTTAAACAAGGCAGATATTTGCATGTGCAATCCACAGGCGGACGGTCCAGAACTACTATATGACAACCTGGTGTAGGGAGTGGGGTTTCACACATCTGGCTCCTCTGAAAAATGTGGCTTCTGAGCCAGAGGGCCCCTCATAGCCTCAGTCACAACCGGAGGTCCAGTCCCTGCTTCTGCACTCCACATGCAGAATGAAGGAAGGGAAGAAGGAGCAAGACATGTGACAACTATCTTTTAAGGGTGTTTCCAAGTTGCTGGCACCCAGCGTTCTTGCTCCTGTTTCACATGGCTAGACTAGCCACAGGGCATCTGACAAGATTAGTCTTTATTCTAAGTGACCTGGTGCCCAGGTAAAAAGCAGGGCACTGAGGTAAAGGGGGAATCAGATCCTGGTGTAGCAGCCACCACCAGGCCATCAAAGCCATCGCTTGGGTCCCTGCCATGGCTGCGCAACCATAGATCCTTCCCAGCCCTGGTTCACCTTCCTGTCATTGCCTACAGTCTGATTTCCGGTCTCTGGGGGGTCGCAGGGTGATGGAAACTGTCACAACCTGAAATGGTGACTGTGTTCTCTCTGTCCTGGTCAATGTAAGAAACTGAAACCAACTTCCCGTTTGGTGAAGACTTCTTGTGTTGACTCAGAAATGGTTGACTTCCCACGTTTCTTCTTTGCAGATCAGTTCTTTAGTCAAAGCTGTGCTCCTGGTGCTGATCCGAGTTCTAATCTCTGTGCCCTGTGTATTGGCGATGATCAGGGGAAGCACAAGTGTGCGGCCAACAGCAGTGAGAGGTACCAGGGCTACACCGGGGCTTTCAGGTGAGTGCCGAGACTCAGCTCTACCTGGTCCCTCATCCTCCAGGATCTTGGTGCTGCATTTCTAAGGGCCCAGGGTGGACTGTCACAGCAGGGTCAGGAGGCATCCTGGGGGGAGGGTCTGCTGAAGGGCCATACCAGTGAGGGCTCCTTCCTCACCGCCACCACCACAGGAAGTGATAGCTGACACTGGGGCTGTCTGACCCCAACTCTGCCAGACTCCTCCCTGTGGCCTGGAGCCAAAGTCAGTCTTAGAAGGCCTCAATATCTTCATCTTCAAAATCAGATGGGTAGAGGATATGGTATCTCAAGTTCTTTCCATAGTTCTGTTTTATGGGGAAGAATTCTCTCGTCCATTGCCACCACCCTCTCCCCCAATCTCCGTCATCACTGTGTCTTATTTTCATTTTTCTCTTTGACATTGGCACCAGAAATGGCAGAGAACGCTACATTACAGGGTTATTCTTCACTAGTGAAGTGAAACATAAATCTAAAAATAAGTTTCTAGAATTCAACAGTTACAACTACTTTGTGATTCACAGTAATTATCCACAAGCGACATTTTAGAACCACATTTTAGCTGTTGCTTCTCAGCAGTACTATTAGTACTATTGGGGTGTTTGAGATGTTTGAGGTGTTTGAGGCGTTTTTCTCCATTCGCCAAGAATATATTTGACCAGCAGATGGCGTCATGTACTTGAGAAAGACAGGACAGTGGCCTTTGAAATTTTTAGTAGAAATTCAGTAGCCTTTGCTCCAGTGATGATGGGATAGATAAAACAGAAGTAAAATTTACTACCCTCCTAAAGATTCATAAAATTATTTTGTGAATGTACAAAAAATATCTTGAAGGGACTATGGATTTGCAAACAGAAGAACTGTGATATGATTCCATCAGAAATATTGAAAAGACACATCTGATGAGAATCCAAAGTAATCAAGTAGTGTTTTTATTTCCCTCCAAATCTGTGACAAGGTATTATTTTACTGGAAACACTAACACTTTACTATTTCTATTTATACTAGAAGAAAACTCTTTCAATTTTTGCTCAAATCGAAAGTTGAAAGCAGAAGTCCTAGTCACATCTGTGAACTTATTGTCATTATACTAACAACAGTCAGCTGCTTTGTCCTGATTTTTTATTATGGAAGATCTAGCCTATCCTACTGCTCATGTGCTTTTCTACCCACTAAATTCCCCTTTTCGTATTATCCAAAAAAAGATGATGTCATCTTCAGTGCTACATTATTATGAACATGTATTTTTCTTATTTCTTTGGTTTAACTCTTTATGTTTAACATTTTATGTTTCATTTAATTTTCTGTGCTTTCAAAAAAAATATCATGAATTCCCCTAATTCATCTCAAGACTCCATAGCAGCAGAGTAAATGAAACAATACCCAGCAAACAGAATGCGTGTGGTCTCAGGAGCGTTTCCCTGGGAACGTTGCTCCGGAATACCCACTTCCTCCTGCCACTTAGAATTGGTGCTCTCCAGCTGCTCGTCTGTGGTCCTGGGATTCACTTAACTATCATCCCGGGATTCCCCTTTGTCTTATTTCATGTTAAATTGCCTCTTTCTTGGATTCCCTATCATTTGCTTTCTTGGTTTTATTGGAACATCTTGAGAAATGGGGCGTAAGAGTGGCTGTTTTTCGAGTATTTAAGTCAGAAAACAACTTTATTCTACCTTTGAAATAATTTATAGTTTGACTGGATAGTTTGGTTGGAAAACATTTTCTCTGGGAAATGTTTGGCAGGATTCCCATATCTGAGAAATGGCAGTATTACCTATTGTGACAAATTCTCCCATGAAAAACAAGCAAAAATGCTTAAGTACACACACACCCAGACACACACACACACACACACATTCTTGGAGCACAGAATAACTGATGAAGTAATAAGGAGTAATTAGAGAAAAATCTAGTGGGGGATGGAATTGAAGAGCTAAATGGGGCTATTTAGTTCTGAGGACATTGACATCTGACAAATTTGAACCCAAAGTTACATACCTTTCAGGTAAGAGCGAGAAGTTTCTCTAAACGTCCAAGGGTCTCTGGCTGTTTGTCCTTATTTAGGAGTGACGCAGCAGAGCTGACTGTTCCCTAACAGTTGTCTCATCTTGCCTAGTGTGAGCCTCTCAGGGCACTTGGTTTGCATTATCTCAGCATAGAGCAGCCACGGCATTTTGCTTGGGTCAGTCACTTTCTCCAGAGAAGTGGCTCCTCCTCTCTGATTCTTGGGAGGCTGAGTGGGAGGGGAGGGGGGAGGGGCTATGATTTAAACGTCTAGGTTGGATTTTCACTCCATTCTCTGTTTTCAGTCCTGGGCCTCGGCCTTCAGCTGTGTGTGGTTCCCTAGTCTGTGGTGTTCAGATCCCGCGTCTCCATGAACACGTGTTCAGTCTTCTGTCAGGGGGGTGTGTGTGTGAGGGGGCCAGGCTTCCACCTGCACATGCTGGGAGGGCATCTGAACTGCATCCTGTCTGCCTGTTCTGCTCCCCACTCCGTCTCTGGTGAATCCTCTCACTCCCCCACACCTCTGGCCTGCACCCCAGTTCTTCCATGAATAAATAAATCTTTGGGAAAAAACCGCATCCTGTGTTGGCTCTATTCTCATTCTCAGCCACTTTCAGAGGTGCTGCACTGGGACTTCTCTCTCTTGAGATTTTCTGGAGTTCTGCACCACGCATCCGCTTTCTTCTGCACTTGCTCACTTCCACCTTCCACTGCAGTTTTCTTTGTTCTGCTGAGTTCATTCCTGTTTACCCATTTGCTTTCTAAATTCCAAACGTTGTCATTCATTATTTTCTTCTCCCCGCTACCACCCTGGGGCTTATGGATTTAGAAAAGTATCTCATTAATGTCACTGCATTGAGATTTTAGAAGGAGAGGAGGTATATATACATGTTTGTGTGTGTTCAATCTGCTTTTTTATTCATAAGTTCCTGGAAATATTTGTCTGTGTCTTTTCCATGTTTACTTCTGTGTTTCAGGTTTGGAATGTATATTACAAATATTTATGAAACCTCTAATAGCTTTTCTTCTCTGACCATGTTTATTTTCTGGAACACTGTAGGTGCCTGGTTAGTAATGCTGGCGATGTTGCATTCGTGAAAGACAGCACCGTGTTGGATAACACCGATGGTAGGTGAAGTGGCTTCCTTTCTCCAGAGCAGAGTCTGGCATTACTATGTGTCCTAGCGTTCAGATTTGCCATTAGGAAACTATTAGAACCTTTTTCACTGTTAGGATTAAGTTAATCCCCAAATTCTTCACCTCAACTTGCAACATGGTTAAGTCTAGCAGGTATCACTTAGATTTTGAGATGGAATTTTCTCACTCTGTCTCTCTCACACACAAGTGCACACGCACGCGCGCACGCACGCACACACACACGCACCCCAAGCAGCATATGTCTTCCTGGCTCTGTCTAGCCAACCAGACATGCACATCATTAGTCTGTACTTGCCTGTGGGAAACTGAGTGGAATGACACTTCAACAATTCAACAAATGCAAACAAGTATTTCCCCTTTAAGCAGGGGGCATGGGACTTCGTTGAGCTCTATGTGAGCCTTAGTCTGGAAATGCCTTGGAAGTTAACAGGGAGAAAATCCCAGGCAGATGCAGATGACAGCTGATCACCTTCCAGCCCACATTGAGTAATCACCCTGTCTTCTGATCTCCAGATGAAGATAATTGTTATGGAGTTAGACTCTTAGCCTTTGCTACCTTCTGAACCTCCTCTCTCCATAGTCCCCGCTCCACCTCCCCACCCTTCTCAGCAGCTGACTTGCCCTTTGGTCCCTGGAGAAAGAACTCCCTCAACTTTCTGCCTTGCTCCTTTAGTGAATCTGCAGTAACAACTGCTCCTCCTGCCTTCTCAGGACCCTTGGGAGACTAAGACCAGATACGTGAATCTGGAATTATCACAGTATCAAATGCACGAAGCCAAGAGAAAAAATGGAGTGTTTTCTTCAGGGGAAGAGGACAGGACAGACAGGCAGGGACCTGAACAGAGAACCTCTAATTTTGCACATGTACAGACATGCACATAATTACACTTCAAATTTATGAATTCTTAACCTAAGTGTAAATTCAATTGTCAGCTTCTCTGGCATTTTAAACTATTTTATTGGAATTAGCTAAAATATCCACATTAACTATACATAGAAGTTCCTGTCTTTTTCCTGGTTACACTAAGGGTATTTGAGTACAAAAGGAAGGAGAAAACCATTTCTTCATGAACATAAGCCAGCTCTTTCTTTTTTTGGAACCCATGGAAAATATGGCACAAGTGGAGGCTTTCTTTTTAAAAAAAATTAAAAATTTAATAGCCTTATTGAGATATAATTCACATGATATCCACCCACTCCCAGTGTACAAGTCATTTTACATTTACAGAGCTGTGCTACCACTAACAATCCAATTCTAGAATGTTCACATACCCCATAAAGAAACCCTGGGCCTATTGAGCAGTCACTTTCCTGGTCCCCCGGAGCTGGGGACCATCAGTCCCCTTTCTGTCTCCATAGATTTGCCTATGGACATTTCACATAAGTGGAATCCTACAAAACCTGGTCTTTTGTGTCAGCTTCTTTCACTTAATATCATGTTTTCAAGGTCCCTACATGTGACAGCACATAGTAGTACTTCTTTTTTAATAGCTTAATGTATTTTAATAGCAGACTTACAGGAATAGCATAGAAGACAGACAACATTAAAAAGGTACTGGCATGGAGGAAAACTCAGTTAGAAAAGTATAGTGATGGATGGAATCTACTGTATGATAAAAACGCTGCAAACACTATTTATAATAGTTGCTGTTAATAATTTCCCTTCTTTTATTGCTGAGAAATACGCCATTGTATGGCTACAGCAGTTAGGTTTGCTATGTTTGAGGTTTGGGTAGCTTGTGCAGGGCGAAGCTTTCTTTTTCTCTGTAACATCACTGCAGCCCCAGGGTAGGCACTTCAGGAGGCCAGTGGCTAGGCACATTGACACAGAAAGGACCCTTTGACCAAGCCCGGCAGCCACAACTGATGTCACCTTTTTTCTCTCTCCAGGAAAGAACACTGAAGCGTGGGCTAAAGCTCTGAAGCTAGAAGACTTTGAGCTGCTGTGCCTTGATGGGTCCCGGAAGCCTGTGACGGAGGCGCAGAACTGTCATCTGGCCGTCGCCCCAAATCATGCCGTGGTATCTCGGAGAGAGAAGGCAGAGCTGGTGGAGAAGGTGCTGCTCCAGCAACAGGTATGGGCCACCAGCGCCTCCGGCTCTTTCTTAACTCAAGGGCTTCTCTGTGATGGGGCGACCCTGAGCTAGGTGAATCAGTACATCCAGAGCCTTTCTCTCTAGTCTCTGCTAGAAACTGGCGGATGCAGTATCTGCTTCATGCTGTGGGGCTATCCCACAGTCTCAGTGGGGAAGCAGAGGCTTCTGGCACTGGGCTTTGTGGAACTGACTTACTTACCTTCTGCCTCTGGGCATGTGCTGTCAGGCCAGCCTCAGAGATGCTACTCTCCTTGTCCCCCCTTTTTGCTCTGCAGCAGAGGGAAAGGAGTGACCCATCCTCCCACAAAGTCTAGGTAGGTAGGGAGTGGTTTACCCTGGGGGTGTTTCCTGAGCAGGGGCCAACTAAGCAGTGTTGTATATAATCTGCATTTGAATGTCCACCAACAATAAACTCAGAACTGAAGATTTGAGGTTATTTATGTGGTTTGAAGGAAATCCTACAATTTCTTTAGTGTCTGTGACTCTCTATCAGAACTTTCTTTACATTAAAACATCATATCTCCAGGTGTGCTTCAAAGTGTGCTTTATTATTCCCTGGGGTGGAGGCACCATAGCTGACTTTTAAGGAGCCCTCACCCTGCACACTTACCGGGCCTGTAAGAAGTCTGCTGTCATTGAGGTGGCTGATTCTCACAACTCGCCCTGGGCATGGAGGAGGAACTGGGCTAAGGCAGGCTAGGCGACCTGCCCAAAGCAGTGACCTGGTGAGTGGCAGAGAAGATTCCTAACACAGCTGGCCTGTCTGGGAGAGCTGGTCTTTAGAATATTTGAAGGTGATCAACTTTGAGGACAGATCTCAAAACTCCTCAGCTGTTGCCTAGACACCCATAAGAAGTTCTAAAGGGAGGAAACCACAGATTAAGAAGAAAGGATACTTGCGATATAATGTATGGGCGATGACTGTAGTTAGCCCTGCTGTGTGATACGTTGGCAAGTTCTAAAGGGAGTAAGTCCTAAGAGTTCTTGTCTCGTGGGGAATTTTCTTGCCTTTTTCTTGTGCTTGTATGAGAAGATGGGTATTAACTGAACCAATTGCAGCAATCATTTTACAACATATAAAAATGAAATCATAATGCTCAAATGCCTTAAACTTGTCCAGTGAGGTATGTCAATTATTTCTCAATAAAACTGGGGGAGGGGGGGCAGAGAGCGACTCCAGAGCTCACAGCTTTCCAAGAGCTGATCTTGGATGAAAGGAACATCCACGGCTTCCCCTAGCCATAATCTCTCCTGTTAGCCTTGGCCGCTCACTGTTGACCCCTTTGACACAGGCTCGTTTTGGAAGGAACGGACGTGACTGCCCGGGCAAGTTTTGTTTATTCCAGTCTGAAACCAAAAACCTTTTGTTCAACGACAACACAGAGTGTCTGGCCAGACTCCAAGGCAAAACAACATATGAGAAGTATTTGGGGCAAGACTATGTCACAGCCGTCGCTAATCTGAGACAATGTTCTACCTCCCGTAAGTGATTGGAGCATGGGTGGCATCCCTGAGAAAGCTCCAGGGGTGCAGGTGAAAGTAGAAAGACCAAACAAAATTGCGAAGCAGTATAAAGCTGTATACCGCAGGACATTGCAAAATTTTTGATGAGGCCAAAGAATTAGAGAATAGAATAAAGGAATAGATAATTTGTTAAATTTCTATAAGCCAATAGTGACAGCCTTGGAGATTTTAGAAAGTGATCCATTTTATTCATGAAAATGAAATGTTTTGTGTGTACACAAACTTATACGTGTATATATAACACATCTACACATACACATTATGTGTGTGTGTGTATATATATATATGCATACCTACAGATATATACGTGTCTGTGGATATATGATAGACTCTTAGTACGGTGATCACACAAAGCAGGGCTCAGCAAGTATTTGTGAATGAATGAGTGACTCACAGCTGCCAGGGGAGGGGCTGGTGCAATGTGAGTGTGGCAAGCCCTTACTTAGTGGGGGAAAAGCAGAGGAGAGTCTGTTAGCATCTTCCTCCATTGATTTATTGACTTTTAAAAAAGAAATCAGTTTCTGAGTCTGCTGCCTTATTGTGTTCCACAGCGCTTCTGGAAGTCTGTGCCTTCTTGAGTGGGTAGAACCCCAGAAGATAGCCCGGCCTCCACGAGGGCGCCTCAGGCCTCAGTGCTCTCAGTCCTTACCCAGGTGCAGTAACTGTCTTCTTTCTGAAGGTGGATTGGCCAATTTCATCTGTTTTTGTAGTACCCTGCTGTCCTCTTGACAAGAAATAAAGTGAGAAATGCTGTTGGATCCCATTCCTTATAAAACTTCATCTTTTCCAGAATTTTATACTGAAAGCATGTGTCTGACCAAATACCTGTGCAGTGGAAACTTTCCTTCCAATTTTCCCAGGTCCAGCTCCTCTCTTTCCTGCAGCTTTGGGTATGATGTCCCATAGTCTGGTAGCCAAGGATAGAGCAAGCAACTATTTCCCTGGGGGTATCTGGATGGTTGTTCATGGTTGTCTCAATGTATGGATGTGTGTGCACGCATGTGTGTGAGCGTGCAGAGTGTGCGTGTGCGAGTGTAGACAGTGTGTGCATATGAGTGTGTTCTTGTGAGTACACAGTGCCTTAGGTGGTATATGGGAATATGTGTATGTTATATGTGTGTTTCTAGGACAGGGAAGGGAATAGAGTAAGAAGGGATCAGCGAAAGAAACTGAGTATTAAGAGGAATTGTATTTGGTATTTTGAATAAATTATATCATGTAGAATAAATGTATACCTGGAGATGTCTCCAGGTCCTTTTGTCCAACAAATTAGACCTGTTCTGGAGCAGCCACCGGAGGCCATGTGGGGAGGGAGGGGGCCTGTGAGAACTGGAATTCGAGCACCATCTGGGTGCAGGCTGACTCAGTGGAGGAGCGAGGAAAAGTTCAGTGTGGCCAGCACCCCACTGGCCAGGCACTGAGCTCCTCATTCAGCCTTGGTGGGTTCAGCAGCCGGGTGCGGGAGGTGCCCAGCCCCAGTGGTCTGAGACAGCGAGGCCAGATGACTTGCATTAAGTCCCCAGGAAGAGACAGACACCCTTTCCCTCTGGCTGCGGAGCAGGCACAGAGAGGCCTCCAGGGAAGTGACTCATCCCCTTCTCAGGCCATATAGAGGGAAAGATCAAGGAGCTTAGAATCTGAAATTTGGATCAAAGCTTTTCTTTCTGTTAGATGTGCCCGAGATGTTATTTTAGAGAAGAATTTTGCTTTTCTCACTGGCTATAAATAGCAGCTAAGGGATGCCCTGGTCATAGGGCCCATCTTCCCACCCCTTTGGGCTGCTGTGAAAACACCAGTGCAGTAATTTAGGGGGACTCACTGTACAGACGATGGCCTAGAGACAGGCCAGGAGATGGTAAGTGGCGGCCACGAGCAGGAGAGGGATGAGCACTGGATGACAGGCTGATAACAGACATGACAAGCCCGTCTCTGCCATGAGAGCTGTGCTATTTAAGCCTCATGCATATTGAGGCTTCAATTTTCTTTGAGGGATTGCTGTGCAGTTCAGGTATGATGTCTGTGAAAGCTCTTTATAAAGCTAAAGGCCTGTTGAAATCAGGTTTCGAGGGGTGCCTCAGACCTGCAAAGGACCTGCCGCTCTTCGGAAGGGGGATGGCAGGGGCTAATGTGGCCACAGCACATTTGACCAAAGGAAAAGTCAAGATCATTGGCTACTCAGCTGAAGTTCAAGTGCAACAGGGCAGCCTGTGTATTTTTTCAACTTCAAATTGTATTGCTTTGCCACTCGCTGACTCCCAGCGTTTCCAAATTCATTCCCTTTTTTGCCCAGAAATACAAAGACTTGAAAAGAACAGGAGCTTGTACCTGAGATACTAACCTTTCTTTCAAATGTTCCACATCAGAATTATTTTGACCAGCTAGGACTTTTTTTTTTTTTTTTTTGGCATTAGAAAATCATTTGTAAAAAATTACATTTGTAGGCAAAACAGTTTTGCTTGACTACACTTGCCACCTTCTCTTGGGCTTTTATTGTTAGTTTTCTAATGCAATAGTTTATGGAAAAGTGGCGAGGTGTGCATTCTTTTACTCTTTAGGGTAAGTATCTTCTTGTTCTGCCAGGGGAGGGAGATCCTGTTCAACTATTATCCTTTCAAGGTACCTCTGATATGTGAGGGTTGTTACAGTTGGATCATACATCACAAACTTGATTTTCAATAACTGTTTTCTCCCAGTCACTGTAAAAGTTGTAGATTTTTATTCTCTACACACTCTATATTTTCATAATGAAAATTCTGACAGGATTGGTCTTTGAGTTCATCGCTAAGACTGTACACATCCCAAAATGTCATCTGAGATTTCTCCCCCACATGCTGTAGACAGCTCTACTTATATAATTCTGTGACGAGAATTTCTCTGTGCTCTCCTCTTCTCTTCTGGAATTTCCTAGCCTCTTTGCATACCTCCCAAGATCTTGCTCTCATCTTGTCATGGTGTTGCTATTTGTGATTTAATATGCTTTGGAAACAACCCAAATGCCCAAAAATAGATGACTGGATCAAGAAGATGTGGTCCATATACACCATGGAATATTACTCAGCATTCAAAAAAGATAAACACATGCAATTTGCAGCAACATGGATGGCGCTGGAAGGGATCATGCTCAGCGAAATAAGCCAAAAAGAAAAAGAAAAATACCGGATGGTCTCACTCATAGCAGGAATCTAGAAAACTTAAATAAGGGACCAGGAAAATGAATAACTATAAGAAAGTGAAAATCAAAATCAACAAAAAACTATGAACCAGAGACACTTTTAGGGGGGCGGGGGCGGGAGGGGAGGGAATGGGGTCAGAATAGGGGGGCTGCAATTGTATGGGGAATATAAAAATAAAATTTATTATTAAAAAAAAATAATATCAGTCTGCATGAGCTCTCTCAGCTCAGGCTGCTATAATAAAATATCAGAGACTGGGTAGCTTACACACCAGAAATTTATTTCTCACAATTCTGGAGGCTGGGAAGTCCAAGCGTGGTGAGGTTACGTATCTGACTTTCGCTGGCCGTCTTCCATTGCGTGCTCCGGTCTCTTCTCATGAATTCACTACCGCCATCATGAGGGCCACACTTTATAGACCTCATCTAAACTTAAATACCTCCCGGAGATCTCATCTCCAAATGCCATCACAGGGGGCAGGTGTGGGGGGAAGGGCTTCAACATTGAATTTGGGGTGGGGACACAATTCATACATAGCACCCACTGAGACCACAGAATAGCCAGTGCTTGCTATAGATGGTGCTCCCTTTGGGGTCTCCCTCAGGGCCTCTGCTTCCTCCTGCCTCTTCAGTGGCGCAGGTGAGAAGTGTGGTCCAGGGGCATTTTGTATTTTATCTCTTAACTCAGCACGTGTAACAGAAACAGCCTTACTGGATCTCCCCAGTGTATTTATTTGTTGTGTATTTCCAAGACAAGTCATACTAATATAATTGATTGCCTGGAAGATCATTGGAAGGTTCTTTTCCTTCAGAGCCTTTTCGAGGCTTCGTGGATTTACAATAAACCACATATGAAGGCATACGATTTGGGAGGTTTGGACATACGGACATGCCAGTGAAACAATCACCACAGTCAACATACAAACATATCCACATCCCCAAAAGCTTCCTTGTACCTCCTTATATCCATCCTTCTCTCCTCCCACCCAGAATCTCCTCAGCAAGCATTGGTTGCTTTCCAGAATATGGATTTGTTTTTCAGAATTTTCTAAAATTTTGGATATATGGAATCACAAAGTAAACACTGAAAAATCTGTCTTTTATCTCACCTTTTGAGATTCATGCATGTTGTTGTTTATCAACAATTTGTTCCTTTTTATTGAAAAGTATAAGTTCCTTATAAAAGTATACCACTTTGTCTATCCCTATATCTGTTGCAGTACATTTGGGCCAGTGTGAGGTTATTACAAGCAATGTTACCAGAACGTCCCATGTGTAAGTCTTTGTACTGAGATACATTTTCATTTCTCTTGGTTAAATACTTAGGAGTGGAATGCTTGATTGCTATATGCTTAATTTTAAAGAAACGGCCAGATTTTTCTAATGTGGCTGTGTGAGACATTGTGATTTATAGAAAATACATATTTGGTCATTGAGGTCACCAAAATATAATTTCTTATACATATTTGGTCTTCATCCCCAGTTCCTGGTTCACAGAACCCTTGGAATTTCTTGTGTTGAGAGCTTTAGGTGTGTCTCTTATTAAATTAATGAAGGTAACTTTTGAAAAACACCCAAGGCTGGTTGTCAGAGAAGCCAATTTGAGTAGCATTGAATAGTGAGACTTTCCTCCTACTCCCTGGGAAGGGAGAGAGGGGCTAGAGGTGGAGTTCAAATGCTAATAGTCAATAATTTAATCACTGTAAGGGGCAGGACAGGACACAGTACAGGTTTTCTGATCCCACGCAGACCGGGTAAAGGAGGAGTCAGAGTCTTCAGTGGTTTTGCAGGTTTTTATTGGGGTTTAGTGGGGACATGGCAGGCAGGGGTGCTGGGGGGCTCTCTGGTGATCTTGGCTTCTCTTCGGCTTCTGCTGCTGCTTTCTTGGCTTCTGGCGTCCCTGCGATGCCGCCCTTAAAAAGCACAGTCTTAGCGCAGGTGTACCCACTTCAGGTGCCCGCCATCAGGCATGCATTCAGGATCACATGGTTCCCTCATCTATCCTGATGGCGGGAGGGCAGAAAAGCCTGATACCTTTTACCTTACCCTACAATCACTCACGCCTATGTAACGAAGCTTCCCTAGAAGTCCAAGAGAAAGGGACTTTAAAGAGCTTCTAGGTTGATGAACATGTAAAAATTTAAGGGAGAATGGCACACCTGCCTGGAGCCCTGCGCCTTTCCCCGTAGCTGGCTCGGTGCAGCTTTCTCATCTGGCTGTGGACTTGTATCTTCATCACTCCTTTGTAAAAAAATCTGTGATCTACAAAACGGGAGGGAAGAGCACTAGAGTCTGTCCATGGTGAGGGTTCACGCGTGTCTTAGTGGTGGTAATTTTATGGGGAAAACATCTGAGAGGAGAAATCAAACATCATGCAAAAATGAAGAACTATGTCAAATATATTACTAAGAATGGAAAAACAATATAAAAATATTTACAAATATTACCAATGCAACAAAACATGTAAAAAAAATTGGTGATCTAGTGAATCAATGGGTTTCCTGGGTTCTGTGTGCCCTTCTAGCAAATTAATTGAATCTGAGGTGAATGTTCTGGGAAGCTCTGATTGATAACAGGTGATCAGAAGCCTAGATGAGAACCTGGGACTTGCGGCCCCAGCCTTCAACCTGAAGCGTGAAGAGGGTTTTGGGGAGAGCTCTTGTCTTTCGCCAGTTGGTCAGAAGGGCAGGCTTGCCTGGGGCTTGGGGCCGGTGTCTGAAGTGGAGCGTGGACTTGGGAGACTGAGCTCTTAACCTATGGAATCTGACATTATCTCCCCAAGATAGTGTCAACTTGCCTTAAACTCTTGGATACCCTGCTGAAGCCCAAGAAATGTTTGTTGGCGTGGGGAGGACTCAGCACCCACACACCCTTCGGAAATTGGGTCTCAGAATCCAACAACACGGTATGTAATTTACATTTCCACCAGCAGTGTCTGAGAGCTCCAGTCATTCCTCATCTTGCTTTGGATAGGGAAGCTGCCATTTCAAACCTCACCTTATGTAAAGGCAGGACACGGGCACAGTGCAGGTTTTCTGATCCCATGCAGACCGGGTAAAGGAGGAGTCAGAGTCCTCAGTGGTTTTGCAGGTCTTTTATTGGGGTTCACCAGGCATATGGCAGGCAGGGGTGCTGGCTGGCAGGCCTCCCAGCCCCCAGCAAGTCTCCACTCTATCTGGGCTCTCAGGCGTTCATTCTGCTGCTTCTCGGCTTCTCTTTCGGCTTCGGCTTCTGCTGGCATCCCTGTGACGCCGCCCTTAAAAGCACAGTCTTAGCTCAGCTGAATCCCATCTACCTATGTCCACACCCTACTCCAGGTGCCCGCCATCAGGCATGCATTCAGGACAAGGATCCATCATCTATCCTGATGGCAGGAGGGCAGAAAAGCCTGACATTTTCTTTACCCTACACCTTAGTTTCTTGTTTCTTTTATGGTGGTAACTAGCTGTAGGTAAATGAATTAATCAGGCTTTTACGCCACTAACCTCTGTGGCTATCACCTGTGACCTTGTGGTTTTGATGCAGAAGGTGCTGGGGAGTGTGGGCGTGGGGCACACGTGCCTGATTGTGGATATCTGGAGTATGGGTGTGTGCATGCATGTGCAAGTGTGCACACCTGAGCTTGGAGGTCAGGGCTATAAGGGCAGCTATGAGAGGAGGGGTGGCATGACTGCAGAAGAGTCGAGATCTCGAGAGAGTGCTGGAGAGAGCCCAGAGGAGGAAAGCGCAGAGATTCTGGGGCTCGCCAGCCTCTGGGTCCCCCTCCCTGCACCTCCCTGTGCCTGGTTGCCCCTCTACACTAGCATTTGCCTTTGAAATAGCAGGAGACTTTGTTTTAGAGAAAACCCTGAGCAACTTCTTTTGGGCTGCACCCACCCCATCTCACTTTGAAGTTGACTGTAGCTCTATCACATTCCTGAAAGAGCAGCTCCAGCTGAAGGCCTCTGTGAGCAATGCAGTGTCAGAGAACAGGTTTATGTCAGTAAAACGGAAATCTTTGGCATATGTCCTTTGATTCCTCTCCTCACAGCTGACAGCTGCCTCACGGATCCTCTGTCCCTGCCTCCACTGCATCCCTATCCCCGCCTCTCCAAATCTCTCTACTTTCCTGAATAATTCATCCTTGGTTCTAAATTTCGTAACAATCACAAATTCAGCACAGAACAGAACCTCATGGTGAGATCCTGCTCCCTAGAGCAGTGGTTCTCAGAGTATGGCCCCAAGACAGCAGTATCCCTATGAATATTTTAGAAATGTAAATTCTGTGTTCCTACCCCAGACCTATAAATCAGATACTCTGGGGTGGGACCCGGCAATCTGCCTTCTACGTAGAGGGTGTGATGTGTGCTAAGGTTTGAGAGCTACTGCCGTAGAATATCTTTTAGAGTCATCTGCTGTTCCCCGGGCATGTCACTGACTGGGCACAGCCACCACACACAGGCTTTTTCAGTAATTCATCTCATACAAATGGAGGTCTTCAGTTATGGGGTAGCAGATGGAGATTTCTGATGCTCAGGAAAGATTTTTCTCCCTCTCATTTCTTCAGTACAAAGCAATTTCTATCCACTGTTTTGAGAAAGAAAGGACCCTATTTGGTTTGCCAAAATTTGGACTATGGATGGTTCAGGTGTCCCTGTGTATTTATTTGCATGCATCCATTTTAGATTGGAAGGTAGGAGCTTCCTGTGAGGAGAGGTCCACTGTTTTTCTCTAAGGCTCAATGGCTTGATGTGTGCCTCCCTCCAGGAGAGGGGCAGTGTGATCTGGCACCCTTGGGTGCAGCCGGAGTGGGTAACCTGGCTCAGTTTTCAGGACGCATCAATGCCTGCCCTCCAGTTCACTTCTGTGCAAAGATGTTGGGCCAGCAGGTGGAGGCAACCAGGGCAGGCCCATGTCTGCAGACTCAGCCATAAGCAGTGACAGTGCCCCCACGACTGCAAGGCAATGGTGGCCTCCAGGCCTCGGGAACCAGTGGGGAGGGCATCAAGAAATCAGTGAGTGTGGCATCCAGCTCCAAACACCAAAGACAGGATTGTTTTAGGGCCAAGTATGAGCCATCCTTACAAATCTAAGGGGCCTAAGAGGTAACCCTAATTCAGAATGTGATCCAATTGATTTTTAAAGTAATAGTTATTTTACGTGCCTTTTGCCCAATTGTGTGCTGAAGTAGGCATAGTCTTTGGAGCAATGGTACCTGGTTTGTGCCCCAGCTCTGCACTTTATAGCTGTGTGGTCTTAGAAGAATTTGGAGCCTCAATTTCCCCTCCAGAGAAAGGAGGCCAATTCCATGTATACCATGGACAAGTAGTGAGGTGTGAAGGAGGAGCCTACCACAGTGCCTGAGACAAAATTGATACTCGGTGCGTCCTTCGCCTGCCCTGCTTCTTCTTGTATCCTGCTTTATATGCAGATGTGTAAAAATCAATTACACAAAACAATTTAATGAGACAAATCAATGTTTATTTATCCTGCCTTTGAAGGAAGCTGGTTTAAACTTCAGTGGAATAGCTGAGTTCTCCTTGTGGTGAATCGTGCGCAGGTACCTGGGAGGTTTGAAGTGGAGTGTTACCACATAGAGGGCAGAGGCATTTCCTAAATGTCTTGTTGAGAAACATGAAGAGGAGCGGGTTGACACAGCAGTGGGAGGCGGCGAGGAATTTCGTTATCTGAACACCTCCATCCAGGTGGTAGGTGCTTTTGCAGTCATGCAGGGAGAAGAATTCTTTGAGAGTTGCCAGGAAAAGCACAATATTGTAGGGTCCCCACATCAGAAGGAAAATAACCATTATGGCAAAAACGAGCTTGAAAAGGTTATACCTCCTCTCCTGGAACCTTAGTGTTTTTCTCATTTGCAGATAGCAAAATATAGAAATAATTAGTGGAAAAAGAAGTCCCAAAATGTTCATCTTTAAGGTCAGAAAATGCTTCCAGAATGGCTCTTCAGCTGGCAGGAATGAAGGCTTGTTAAAGGAGCACTGACCTTCCACCTTAGGTTTGTAAAACATGAGTTCAGGCAGTGTGACCAGAACGACTGTCCCCCAGGCCAGGACACTTGCGATGATGCTGCAGGTCACCGTCCTGGCGACTGAGGAAATCCTTCTCATGTCGAAAAACACCAGGTACCTCTGCACAATGAGAAGGGTATTCCAAAGTGCCTCACTGTAAAGGCCGACAGAGTAGAGCCCAGTGAGGATCTTACACATGGGGTCGCCAAGGATCCCCCCGTGGGAGGCTGTGTGAGCCCAGAGCGGTAGGGTGAACAAGAAACACAAATTAGAAATGGTCAAGTTTAAGAAATAGATGTTCTCCACGTGTCTGAGTCCTTTGTATTTTACTAAGACGAACACCAGCCAGGTGTGGCCCAGGATCCCGGCCATGAACAAGGCGGAGTAGAGCTGTGGCACCAGCCCCGCTGAGAGGGTCCTGGTGTCATATTGGGGGCACCGTGTGGCCTCCAGGTCGTGGTCATTCAGATCCCCCTCTATGAGCACGTCATACTCGTCCTCTGGCGCTGGTGTGTAATTGGCCATTGTCGGGCTGTCCTGTGGAGAGAGGGAAGATTATTTTCCCTTCATGCATCTGAAGAGGGAGCAGCAGACAGCACTACCATCCTCGCAGTCACACCTCCCCTTTTCTCGTGCTTAATTTTGGCCAGAATAGGTCTACACCCGAGAAGACTGAGAATAAACACTTCTCTCACATGACCCTACTTCCCGAGGGCAGCGGCCACCGCCCACCCCAGAAGCACTTGGGTGCCTCATCTGGGTCTGATCCACGGGAGGTCAAAGCAAACAGTCGCTTTTCATGGCACTCAACGCTCTCTGGGTAGGAACAAGGCTTGCCCACCTGACGGCAACGTGTGAGAAAACACACGTACAGAGAACCACCCAGGTTAGAGTCAAGAAATAGTTGCAAGTCACAATATTTCATGTTTAAAAAGTTTACTCACCCTGAGACTGCTTGCTGCGACAGGCTGGGATCTGAGTTCTTGTGAAGGATATAAACAAATGTTGGCAAAAGTGAAACCATCCTCAGCATCAACATGGAGATAAGTGACTTAAACACATAGATGACTTACCACTCAGGATGAGTCCCTGGGGGGAAGGGCATAGCCTCCTGACCTACCATCCACGCTGCTGTGGGAATGGCCTGGGCAGTTGAAAGTTTCCTTCTGAATAGCCAGCCCTGACCCTGAGGGGCCGGAGAAACCGCTGTTTATTCCCCTTGTGGGTCTACCCACCAGTCACGGTTCTCTGGGGACTAGCCGCAATAAAGCAACTTGAAAGCTCCCCCAGGCCCCCAGGGTTTCTTCAGCCTCTGAGAGAAACTGGGAAGTTGTTTTCTCCTCCTGCTTGCTTTCCCTGTACCCCGCCTTTGATTTCCCTGTGGCCTTTGGATGGCCCTCCTCCTGGTTGCTCCAGATAAGGGAACTGAGTTTCTGCTGTTCTGCGGAGATACAGAGGGAGTGATGGGGAAGCACTCTGACAGGGGACACTCTGAGGAGGTAACAAGTGGTCAAAATGCCTCAAAGAAACTAGGGGTCCTGATGGAGAGAAACCAGCATTTAGCAGAAGCCCACTCCCTGAATCAAAATGGGCATCCAGAAATCCAGAGAACCACGACAAGTGGTATGTGTCTGGGTTTTTAATTGCCAGTGTGTGCTTGGCCTGAGGGTTGGGGTCAATGGGGGGGAGGATTTGGGGACAATGAGGCTGCAGAGTGATATCATTGGGTAGCAGGCTTGAGAGATGGGGCTTTCGTGCCAGTGACGGGGAGGCTGTCGTGAAATATGAGAGAAATTGGTAGTGAGGAAAGTGAGGACTTAAGTAAGCTGTTAGGGGCTGACCCAGCTCTGAGAAGGGGAACAGAAACAGGAAAATTCCAAGGTGAGGACATAGAGGCATCATCAAGTCAGGGCGCAGAGAATGTGCAGGGAAAAGGTTCAGCTCCACCCTGAGGCTGGGGGTGTGGTAGGGCTGAGTCCAAAGCAGAAGAGACAGAAGAGCCCAGACCTGCAGTGGTGGGAGGAAGTAGCTAGGGGGATAGGGGGGTGGGGGGTGCCCAAGATGTGTGGGTTTCGGAAGAAGGATGAACTGAGAAGAGGAACTTGAAAAACTGAGAACTATGTATGGACATCTCCTGAATTTACTCTTTATCCTGTGCCCGGCAAAGTCTGTGGACCAGTCTTAGTTGGTCTGGCATTCATCTGGCTGGCTAAATGACATCCTTTTGAGGTAAAGACATGTTTGAAGTAGCATTCAATACAGAATGTGGGCCTGCTAATATAGATATAGATATGAGGGAACTATTAAGAGAAAGGACAAGTAAACATTAAAAAGGGCCCAGACAAGTATGTGACTGAGCATTAAATTTAACTCACAGGAAAATGTAGCGGCGCTTCTTTGTGTGGAGGGATTGGTGCTGGTGGGAATCAGACTTGTGAATATTTCCCAGCCAGCCCTCTACTCCCTCTGGGTATGGGTTTCTGTGAGTGTGTGAGGGTCAGCAGAGGCCCTTCCCCTGGCTCTACCTCCTGAGGTTGGGCTCTTTGGAGACCCCCCGCCCCCCATCCCAGCTTCCAGAGAGGAGGTGATGGCGACTCATGACGCTTTGTGACATGAAGCTCACTGGTGAGACCCAGGCCGGGAAATGAAAGTCAAGTCAAAGTCTGAAACCTGAAAATCTCTCTGAGTACACATACTGCATAGCCTACGGGTAAACGGAGGAAGACCACAGCAGGTGGCTTGTACATTGTTACACGATCATGTGAAATGTGAAGTTTCCCAAAGAAAAACACTAACTTCCGATATCAGTATGGCCCTGACTTTCAGTATTTTATTTTGGCTCAGTTCCCAGTATTCTGCTTACCCACACCCAAGCCATGGGATTCTAGAAAGTTCCGAATTGGTAGGAAGGAGTGGTTGAGAGATCTGAAGTTAAGGCAAGGGAAAGTTTTTATGTACCTTTCTAATGTCTGGAGCCTAACAGAGCCACTTTGTGAATTGTCACCACAGTCTGTGGCTTTGGCAAGTGGCTCCACAGACCTTTCCTTTGACACCCTGAGTTCCTCTTCTTTACTCTAATTCGACTCAAATGTCAGCCCAAGAAAGAATCATATTATATCCTTCCCCTGTATACATAGATAATTTATTTACTTAACAAATATTTATAGGGCGTCTTAGCATGTGCCCAGCACTGTCCTAGTTACTGGGGGTCTATCAATGAGCCAAAAAGACAAATATCCTCCCCCTCATAGCGATTACATTTTTCAGATAAAACAAAAGAAGCCAGTCCATTGTAAAGTACTGGGAGAGCAGTTTTATGGAGAATGATCAAGCAGGAAAAATAGTTGAGTGTTAAGGAGGATGTTCAGAGAAAGATTTGCAGAGAGGAGGAACATGGAGGAGGAAATGACCAGGTTCAACAGCTAATGCCCATTATCTCATTCTTTTGTTACCATGTTCTTATGTCAGGGAGATTGGAAAATAGACTGGGTGATGATGAGTTTAGAAATAATTTTACAGAAGTTGCAGAAATAGTCTTCATATGACATTGACTCTCAATAAAAAGATACATGATACGATGTGCCTGTTCTCAGTTTGCTGCTCTCAGATCCTTCATTGCCCCTTCATTGCCCTGTTTTGTGATCCTAGAGTTGAACCCTGTACACATTTCACCTTTGCCAGAAGACATGGAGGTTACAAAAAGAGGCAGGGACTTCTGGCTCTGGTGCCAGGACTTGGTTGCTGTTTGCTTCGTTTTGCTCTTTGGGAAAACCGGGCAGTGCCGTGTGGAGGGGCCCACCTCCAGTGAGTTTTGCTGACACTGCAGTAGGTAGCTTCTTATTGAGATTTGCTGGCACCCCAGAGGGTGTGCTAGATACCCAGGGGTACCCACCCTCTTGTGAGCTTTACCTTGATCCCAGTGGGGAGTCTCCTGCTCCGCAGCCACAAACTGCAGGACCTCGACAACTTCCCGGACAATCCAGTGGGTTGAAGTCCTACTGAAGCAGGAAGTTGCTAAGTCTGCTGCTTGGAGTCTGCTGCTTGCTGGAGCAGGAAGTTCCTGCACTGTGCTGCCTGCCCACAGTAGCAGATATGGTTACCTTGACCCCCTTCCCAAGCAATAAAGAAAGTCTATGATGGATGGGGTAACAAGCTTCCACATAGAAATGGTGTAAAACCTTGCCATTCCTGCAATTCCGGGCTCAAACTTTTGGGAGCTCTCCCACCAAGCCCCCGTCCCCAGTGTGACAATTAAATCTCTCTGTCTCTGTCTCTGTTTCTGTCTCTCTCTCTCTCCCCACACACACACACCTCTCTGAGTTCTCTCTGATTTCTCTGGGAAAGTTGCCATAACAATACCCCTCTAAATAGGCCTAACTCTCACCTTGGGAGGGAAGGCAGCTTCTTGGGTGCTCAGCTTCAGCCTAGAGCAGAGGCTGCTCCCCAAACCTGCTGTCCCTCTGTTCTTTAGGGTTCTCTCCACTGCTTTGGGTTGTTACTCCTCTTTTAGTAGTAAACTATTCTTTCTAGTAGATGTTCTTTGTTCAAATTACTGGTGCGACTTCTGTCTCTTGGCTGGTTGCTGATTGATAGATCCAACATTAAATTTAGTTCAATCAACGCATGGCAGATGCAAGGATGTTGAGTGCTGACCTGATATTTTCCAGAGGCCTGACTTGGTATTGAGAAATGGATACTTGAAAATTTACCATGATGATAATTAATTCTGTCTTTCAAGATGAATTTCCCAATACCAGTGCGCTCAGATTATCTGTAATTTTTATTAGCAAATATTATAGAAAATTTAGGAAGAACAGAAAAATATTCTATGATAATGATCTTCCTAAATAAAAGCTATTCATAAATAAAAACCCTAAAGTCAACAACAGTAAACACCACTTCCTCCAGGGTTGCTCAAGCTGAAATAGTCAGTGCAGAGTTTCGAAACCCTTATGAAATCAAAGAAAACATCAACATGGATACTCTAGAAAACATGGCCGAATGAAGCAGGATCAGGGACTCTCCCTCCTTCAATACCTTATAAAATGACCCAAAAATAATTTCAGTAAAAGTTCTAAAAATCTGCCAGTAGCAAATGAACAAGAAGTTGGGTACAATCTTTACCAAAACTTTGAAACGTGATTCATTAGAGTGGTCTAAAACTAACCCTACTGCAGATAAAGTGCTGAAGGAAAAAGGGAAATCGGTAAATCCTGAGAGCTATCCTAGTTAGGAAGCAAGGGGGCTCAGAAGAAAGGGAAACACTGACTGAGTAAAGCCCTTCTATTCCAGAAGGGTTACTAGGACTTTCCACATTCTGGGAGAAGGCGCTGCATTAGGGCAAGAAGACAAATTCCGCAAGAGTGGCATCTCCCTGGTGGCCAGTGAGTTCTGGTAATGCATTTTGGTCTTATGAGGACTTTAGTTCTTTATAAAAATAACTTCAATCAAACCATATTTAATCAAATCTTTCAGGGCCCTAATCCTCGGGCTGTAGGTCTGCTGGCCATCACTCTTGGCGACCCACCTGTGTGTGTTTTGTGGTCTCCATGTGAGCTCTTATTTATTGGGGATTATTTTCTCTGTGATAACTTTCGTGGTCTGTGGTCCAGAGGAGTTTTGCACTTTTTTAGGCAGGAGCACTAAGGATGTCAATGGTCTGAGATCATTTTTCCTGGCTTGGTTTTGGGATGTCCTGTTTTGAGGGTATTATAAAATTGAAATTTAGGTTTGCATAAAGTGCAGGTTTGGGGGTCTCAGAGATTGCCCCCTTACCAGTTAGATCTTAGACAAAAACAGATAAGATTCCTGAGCCTTCATCCCCAGCAGCGGGAATGACGGCCTCTCCTGGCTAGCACCAAGCACCTGTGGTTTCCCTACACTCCATCCAAATCTTTGTAAAGAACGCCCTTATTCAACTTTCTTGAGTTGCCCAACTTGACGGGACCAGCTCTCTCTGGCCAATGACACATGTCCCCAGTGGCAGGAATTTTGCCAAGCCAGGGAGGAAATGGTGAGCATTGTTCTCTGCCCTCAAGCATTGCCATTCCAGGGGAGGGTCAGGGCTGCACAGACTTGTCCAGGGAGGCACATGCTGTGCTGGGGGAAGCCCACAGAGCTACGGGCGGTCAGAGGGACCGGGGAGGTTTCTGAGGGTGTGTGTCCTCCAAGCCGAAAGCTAAAGTGGGGTTTAGCCAGCCAGGAGTGTGAAGGCCTCTTCTCTCTGCCCTGTTCCTCCTAATGTCTTTTTTTCTTTTAGGTTTTTGGGAGACCATTTGCCTGTATCTAAAAGAGGGGACAATGGAAGGGAAAATAACAGAACTCAAGGTGGAGACATGTTATTTTTCTTGGCATCTGTGACTGAGTTGTGGAAGAGAATGTTGAAAGCCAAGGGCTGGTTTATTTTAGCTGGCATTCTGGGAATCTAGAGCTCTGGTTGTGCCCAAGAGACTTGGGGTAGGGGGTCAGGCTTCCAGGAGTGAGTGAGGCAAGACCTGCAGAGGGAGAAGCCCATTACAGTGGTTCCAGCCCAGGCCTCTGCTGCTCCTGTGGGGTGCTCTCAGCTGGAGCTGTGTGTCCCAGGCAGGGAGGGACCAGGCCCCTGCACTCCCCCTCACTGGCCTTGGACATCCTCTGGGAGGGAACATCCCTGGCAGGCAGGTGCTAGTGCCGGAGGGTGGTTCCCACTGAGGGGCCCTGCAGACCCATCACCAGCAGCTGGGAAGGTGAGTCTGTGGGCCCTGAGGAGGGCATCTGGGCAGAGACTCCCAGCACCTGCTGACCAGATGGAAGGTTCTCAGTTTCCTGCAAATTGCACTTATATGAATGACAAGAAACAGAAACAGAAATTTCCGAAACCACCCTGTCGTCAGATCATTAAACCCGTGCTTATCCCCATGCACACAGGCCTCAGTGGCCCGTGCGAGGGGGCCCGGTACCCACTTCTCCACCTCACCGTTTCCTTGGTGGCTCACATGTTGTCATCGGGTGTGACGAGAAGAGTCAAAGAGGAAGAGGAACTGCCCTCGTCTCTTCTTGCGGCTTCTTAATTCCTCCTCCTTCCCCACTACTCTGGCCGTGCTGCGGCTTTGGTGGAGTCAGGCAGGTTGGAAAGTCGCTAGTCCACATCTTAAATAGATAAGTCTTTTCTTATCAACAAAGGCCAAACTAAGAAACTCATCAGCATCCTCGATTTTGAAAATCCCCTTTAACAAAATCAAATTATGGCAGATTTTAACTCTTCAGAACTGGGCTTGGGCTGGGTCCCAGGCTGGCTGGTGGCTCTCAGCCCCCCTAGACCCATGCGAGTCCCATAGGTTGGACGGAAGGTTGTTCTCACTGCCAGCTGCATGCTCCCCAGGGACGGCCCCTAAGCCTGCAGCCTTTCCCTCCCGGGCCCTGTGGCTCGGAGGGTGTGACTTGAGCCAGCTCCTCTCTCTGCACCAGAGTCTGAGGTCCTTGTCCCCTTCCTGTCCCAAAGGATTCCCACCCTCTGGGTGGATCCTTCTCTTTCCTAGTAAGCCAGGGCCTTCAGATCAAAGAGTCTGGTCCTGTGTCTCCCAGGGAGCCCAGAACCAGGGGGGAAAAGGCTATACTTTCCTAGGCAAAGAAGAAAACATGATTCTGTGATCCTTTGCCACGAGTTGGCCCAGAGTAGACAAGGCAGGAACTATTAAGCCATCTTGCCTTTCTGATTGCATCACAGAATCTGTGAGTATTTTTCTTTTGCTCTTGTCTTGCTTGGAGTCCTTGTGGCATCTGACGTCACTGGCATTTCCTCTTCTGAGCTCTCTTCTCTGCAGCTGGCACTGTCCTCTGTCTTGTGAGGACCCGATTCCTGTTTTGTAGACAGCCACCTCCTCATTGCGTCTTAGACAGGGGCGGGAGGAGAGGGGTGCAAGGGGAGGAGAGGGAAGAAATCCAGGGAGAGAAGGAGCGAGTGACCATACTTTTTCATGTCTCTTTGAATGAGGGCACTAATTGCATTCATGAGGGCTCCCCATGACCTAATCACCTCCCAAAGGCTGCACCTCCTGATACCATCATCTTGGGGTATAGGATTTCAACCTATGACTTGGGAGGGGGAGTCACAAACATTGCACAACAGCTGGTAAACAAATATCTGAGAATCTGCGTGTGAAAACCTATCTACTTGATTGGAAAAAGAAAACATAGAGTGGAAAAATACTTCTTTCTGAGTGATGGGAGAAGAAGGGACTTTTATGTCTCTGTTAATGAAGGTCTCCAGGTGCGGGCGGCATGGCTGGCCCACCTGGCCGGGATGGGAGCCCCGGAAGATCCTTGGGGTTGATCAAGGCATCGCCGAGCAACTGCCCTTGGGAAAGACCCGGGGCAGTTCTGAGTTGGGACATCAACTCCAGGTCATCACGGGTCCTCTCTCCAGGACACTGCTGGCCACTGTGGGGGTCCAGTCATGGTCATTATTTTTGGGAGCAAGAATAGGACTGGCATGGAGAGCACACACCCAAGCTTTGTGGCAGGCAGTTGGGCTCTCTAATGTAAGAACCCTTCTCTACTGTAAGAACCCTTGACAGATCATCAAAGGCTGACAGGGGTTGTAACTGCTCTCCTTATAGCCCCTGAGGCTGGTCATCACTCACAGTATGGAAATGCGAGTAGTGCACCCGCAGTGGAGCAATGGCTGGTTTCATACTTGCCCAAGGTCATAAAGTGAATGAAAATAGGTGTGGTGCATAATGCTAGTATTGGCATAAAGATGGGAGGTGGGGATACAGATGCAATTTAGCTAATGTATGCGGGAAATGTCTCCTGAATGGTAAGATAATGGATGGATAGAAATTGAAGCAAGAGGGGAGAGAGGGAGATTCTACAACCAGTCTGAAGAATTCAGAGTCTGAGTCTTGTCCGGCAGGACACTTACACACCCCTTCCTCAGGGCGGTGGCACCTAGGTCCTAGAAACACCACACTCTGTTCAGTGTGATCCATTTAAGGAGTCATAGGGTGAAGTGGTGGGGTGCGGACAGCTTTCTTTACAAAATGGTCACAATAAAACACGGACACTAAGCCCCCTACCCAACCGCCCCCCACCTGCTGCTCCTTCTCTGAGTCTCTCATACACTGTCAGAAGGTTCCTGGAGTTGCAGGACTAATTCCACACTTGACAGCTGGACACAGGCACTGCACATAGCAGTGGAGGGTGAGTGAATTAACCAGGCTTTGCGCGCCACTAGCTTCTGTGGCTATCATCTGCAGCCTTGATCGTGTTGATGCACAAGGAGCTTGGGAGCGAGTGTGTGGGGCACGCATGCCTGATCGTGGCACTTGGAGCATGGGTGTGCATGCATGCATCATTGAGTACACCTGAGCCTGGAGGCCAGGGCTATAAGGCAGCGCAGTGTCTCTCAGAGACGAGAAGTTATGGCAGTTATCAATAAGCGAGACCACGAGAGAATGCCAGAGAGAGTCCAGAGAAGGAGTAAAAAGATTCATGGGGGGGCTAGGAGGCTCGCTTGCCTGCCTCTCAGCCCCTTGCCTGGCCGGTGCCTGCCTTCTTGCACACCAGCTTCCCTAGGTGTCTGGTTCCCTGAGAGAGCATTAAAGCCTGAAAAATCGAGGGCTCCGAGACTCTCCTTTATGTGCCCACCAGATAGTGATAGTGAACCTGCCTTGTGCAAGCATGTTTGCAGGCAAAGTCAAAAATTGCCGAATTGATGCATAAATGGGGCATGTGGAATCATACATCACTCGTGCACTTGGGTACTGATTTAGGGAGATGCCCTGCTCTGCCAACCTGGAGCTTCGCATCTCCTCCAAGGGAGGGCAGAGTGTTTGCACCGGGCAGACTGGAGGGCGTGCTTCCGGGTCCTGTCCTGTCCTGTCGTCCTGCCCACTGGCCACTGCTCCTGATGTCCCTCTAGAGGAGTCCTCGGCCACACTCGCACAGTCCCTGTCTCTGTCTCTGCTGAGCCACGTCAGGTGCCTGGGCTGTCTCTTGCTCTATTTAACCCATTACACTTGCATAATAGTTTCTTTTGTGTTCCACCTAGCGGCCTCTGAGCAGCCCTTACTGCACTGCCCCAGACCCCCTCCAACCTCCCGTCCCCCGCACGCTTGAGCTGGGAGAGCCCACTCTCCTCCCTGGACCTGCTGCCAATGCTTTTCAAACACCACATAGCTTTGCTTTTTTGCCTGCTTTGTTCTCTAAATAGTGAATCTCAGGAGAACAGAGACTGTCTCATAGCTTGGGCTTAAAAGGGATTTTTGAAGAATACAAGTTAGTGGAAATAAAGCTAAGTGGAGGAATTTCAGTGGAAATAGGCACAATTGCGATCTTAAAACTGCCTTTGTGCTTTCTCTGCATAATTATCTTTGCCTTACCCAGGGCTGATGTGAACGTCCAGAGTTTTCCAGCCTTCCAGAGATGATGCTTTGCCGAACCAGTTTGAGGGAAGAGTGGCTGTTGGTGGGGTAGAGTGGACGGGTAGATGAGAATAAGGAGATTTTGCTAACTTCAGCAAAATCTATACCCACTTACAAGACATCTCAAACAGACCCTTTTCTACATGTGAGACTTGTTCTCTCTCAAACTTGAAGATGCTCAGCTTGGGGTGTCTGGCACCCCACTTTTATTTACTTTTCCCTTGGAGTGGACTGGTGCAGCATAATTCAAAACCAGAAGTGAAAGTGGAAATACTTGGAACCTTGAACATAGCCATTTTATGTTGCCAATTAAGATTAATTTCACACACTTTGAAAGCCAACTTGGGGGACAGAGATCACATTCTGTAAGCAAATAACTGGGAAACTTTTTTAAAGATTTATTTATTTATGCATACAAGAGCTGGGGTGCAGGCCAGAGATGCGGGGGGTGAGAGGAGCCACCAGAGAAAGAGCAGGGAACAGAACAGACTGAAATATACTTCTGAGGGGAGCAGTGGGCGAGACAAGAGAGGTCTGCCTGGCATATGGGTTTCTCCCTGGCCGGTTGGGGATCAAACTCATGCTGCAGAGGATGTGGATTGCTTCACAGTGCGGTGCTTAACCCTTTGTGCCACCAGGGAGGCCCACAACTGGGAAACTTTTTTTTTTTTTTTTTTGGCTAGAACAGAAGTAGACTTTATAACCCCTTTATTTACCCCAAGCCCTCCTTTCCCCACCCCAACTTTTAAAAGTCAAACCACAGGCTGCATTGTTAGACTGATCAAAAAAGAGTGGCTGGGCTGGTTGGTGTGACTGTAAGACTCCCCAGGTGGCTCCGACTTAAACAAGAGTAAGCCAGGGCCTTGAGTGTGGGCCCATGAATTCTGGGGCTCCCTTTCATGACTGATGTGGGAGCCTCCTATGAAGGGACCAGGATGCCCCCTCCCCTCCGTGCCTAACGGCTGGCTGCCCAGATGTGACAGGAACTGCCTGGTGTGACTGGGGACATGCCATCCACACCTCTTACATCAGAATCTCTGGGCTTGGGGTGGGCTCTGTACTTCCGCTATAAGGGCTTCTCTCTTCCGCTATAAGGGAGGCGGTGGGCTGACTGCTCCTCAACAATCTTTCAGGCTTCAAATTGCACGATGTCCTGAGTATGCCTCAAATGAGGTGATGACAGTAATGCAGAAAGGAGAGTGTGACTAGGAAGAAATCCTCCTACATCCACACCTGGTACCCGCACCCCATTAGAGACGCACATGACAGAGGTGGGAGGGGGTTGTTACAAATGCTTTGTCACAAAATGCCTTGTGACCCTGGTACAAGTTTGTGAGTTTAGCAATCTGTAGGATTGACCTGGAACCTTCATTTTACCGCAGGCATCAACCTGTGACTTCTACTGATGTTCTTGTTCTCAGAAACAACCACGATGAGTTGTGTGTCATGCACCCTGGGCCGCTGTGGAGACACTTCCCGTCCACAACGGGGAAGGGGACGGGTGCCAACAAACACCAACATTAAAAAGCTGAACACAACAATGTGCTCTCCCACCCCTTGGTTCATTGTGGTCAAGACTGGCTGACATTTGGGTTGTTTCCAGCTGTTACCTAGTGTAAGTAGTGCTGCAATAAACATAGGGGTACAGGTGTCCTTTTGAATCAATGTTTTTGTGTCCTTTGGATAGATCCCTAGGAGTGGAATTGCTGGGTCCTATGGTAGCTCCAGTTTTAGCAGACTGAGGAAACTCCAGACACTTTCCACAGCGGTTGGCCCAGTTTGCACTCCCGCCAGCAGTGCAGGAGAGTTCCTTTTTCGCCACATCCTCGCCAACATTTGTTGTTGCTTGTTTTTTTGATGTGTGCCATTCTCACTGGTGTTAAGGTGGTATCTCAATGTGGCTTTAATTTGCATTTCGCTGATGTTAAGGGATGTTGAACATTTTTTTCATGTCTGTTGGCCATTTGCATTTCCTCTTTGGAGAAATGTCTTTTAAGTTCTTCTGCCCATTTCTTGACTGGATTGTTTATTTTGTTTTTGTTGAGTCGTGGGAGTTTTTTGTGTATCTTTGTGATCAGTCCCTTATCAGTTGACTGGGGTGCAAAGATTTTTTCCCAATCAGTGGGGTGTCTCTCTGTGTTGGTTAATGTCTCTTTTGCTGTGCAGAAGCTTTTCAGTTTGATGTAATCCGAGCTGTTTATGTTTTCCTTGACTTTTTTTGCTTTGGATGGATGGTTTCACTTATAGCAGGGATATAGGGGAACCAAATAGGACATCAGTGTAAAAAAAAATAACAGTACAAAACACAACAAAGCAAAACCAGACAATTATAAACCAGAGACATCCTGCTGGCGAGGAGGAGGGAGATGGACCACAGGGAGGGAGAGAGGAGCACAGGGGACAGAGGTGACGGTGCACGGGTACATGGGTGAAGGAAACTCTATGGGGACTACACCTGAGAGGATGGGGGAAGTAAATATTGTTTAAAAATGAACAATGATATAAAAAATTAAAAAAAATTAATGTATTAATAAAAAAGACTGGCTGAAGAACACCCTTGCTCATTGCTAATATGGCCACAGGGGAGCAGTATAGCCCAAGGTTGTTCTGGCTTCAAAGGCTCCCCAGCGCCTTGGTGTAGTGTGTGCTTTCAAAAAACCAGTTTACACCTTAAGAAAAAGACATAAAAATAAGTTCTTGAAGTATGACAGCATCACATTAATGCTCACAAATTCAAGTAGTAACGATAATGGAGCCAAATGTAAATATGACTTGTAAAAATACAAAAAATTATGAAGGAAAATGGGAAACAGCATGATTGTGACATAAACGTCTTGGGAAAATACAAGCAATACTTTATTGTGAATTTGATTTAAAAGCAAAGCTGCTGAGGGAATGCTTTCCTGTTTTTGCCTCCTCTGTCCACCCACATCTGCGAGGGTGGTGGATGCACTCTTTCCTCATCCTCGGGGTGAGATGGTACCAGCAAACCAAGTGGGAGAGGCTTCAGCCTGGCCACTTCTTCCCCACTGTTCTAGGCTTCACCTCCAGCCTCGGGCTGGTGGTAAGTCTTGTGCCTTCCTTAAAAAGGTTAACACTGGAAAGCTGATGTTCATATTTGGTAGTCTGTCCTTCCCACAGACAGAAAAGAAATGACTTGTGAATTTTATCACAACGGTGGAAATCCCAATGCATTTAAACCTAGTCAGGGCCTCCCCAGTGGCGCAGAGGGTTGAGCGCCATGCTGTGAAGCTGTTCGCAGCCTCTGAGGCGCAGGTTCAATTCCTGGCCGGCCAGGGAGCTTCCCACATGGCGTGGCAGATCTCTCCTGTCTCGCCCGCTGCTCCCCTCAGTAGTATTTTCAGTCCATCTGTCTGTTCTGCTCCCTACTCTGTCTCTGGCGAATTCTCTAACCCACCTGCGCCTCTGATCTGTACCTCAGCTCCTGTATAAATAAATAAAATCTTGAAAAAAATGAAAAAAAAAATACCTAGTCAGAGCTGTTTAAACTAAGAACACTTGGGCTACCTCTGTAAACAGAATCCTAATTTTATGAATTTGCACAATATTCCTCCCTGCTGAGGACATTTTCCTTCACTTTGACTTTATTCTGGGCAGGGCAGGGATCTGGGTTGAGGCAGCAGAGGTGAAGAAGGGAGCCAGACACCTGCAGGCTGTGAGGGGCAGAGTGGAGGGGCAGCAGAGTGAGGGCAGGGGCCGATTCAGGCAAAGGGGAGGAAGGAACAGGCCTGGGGAGGATGGGAGAAAGGCTGCATCAGCTGGGCCTGCTTTTCCTCCATGTTGACATTGGCTGCATATACTGAGATGGAAAGAGGACAGGCAGTGCTTGAAGATGGACATCTTCCAGCCTCCTCATGGAGCAGCTTCACCTCATGAGACACAGCCCCGCCTCCCTGACTCTTCTCTCTACTCTAACCCCAGCCCCCACCAGTGCTCCTTCCTTGGTTCAAGCCTCCTTCGGCCTAACAGCTGGAAGGCAGTCCTTCAAGAACTGTTCCCAGACGCTGTGTTAAGAGCCAGCTCCCGCATCCTCACCCTCTTGTTTCCAAGTGGACCCGGCTTGGAAGTGAGCACCCAGCTGGAGGAGTGGGCCTGGATGGCCGCCTTGGCCACAGCATCTCTCCTCTCCCGGGAAGCGACACACAGAGATTCAAATGAATGCTGTTGTGTTCATTTACAGCCAAGTTTGGGGAGGGATTTAACTGGGAGAAAAACAAGCTTTAGTGCCACCAACCTCATCCTCATGCCTTGGGTGTGTGCAACTGAGGATGCCAGGCCAGGCATGCTGGTCTGCATCTTCTTCAAATACCATCCCTTGACCTATGCTTAAACACTCATCGATTTTTTTTTTTTCGAAAAGTCAATTCTTCTGTTTGAGCAGTAGAATGAAATTTGAAATTTAGAACATTTCAGGCTCACTGATTCAAAAATTCCGCCTTTGGAGGCAGCATCTTTACAAATTCGTCTGGCCATCTGAACTTGGGAGAGGCTCCTGCTGCATTGAAAATTGCAACATTGTAACTTCAAATGCACAACATTAAAATAGAAGCACAATTTTCAGTATGTGTGTGAATGAAAATTTCTCCAAAAGCTACTTTCAAAATGCTCTCCCAGTTTTGCATGCTCTTCTCTAAATGTATACTTGAGTGAAAGAACAAGAATACAATCAATTACTTTAGAGTTTGGGTTTTATTAGACACTTATTTTCTTCCAAGCACTTCGTAAATTCATATATACGTAAGGCTATGTACATGTATACACATGATGCATGTCTGATGTACATGTACATGCACAAGGTTATCAGACCCTTTGAATTGAACCAGAGGCCAAGGTTACATGCTACTCAAACGCTCTCAACAACTTTAAGAGCAAAAGACAAAGCACTGACACCCGCTTTCCACCGACACCACAACCCTCAAGTTTCATATTTCAGAGCTTGAGTAAAATCAGAAGCACCTGTTATTCTGACACCTTAATTTTCTGGGTGATTCTCACTCCTTTATGTTCCCCACGTAATCTTTACTACAATGGTCTTCTCTACCCCCAAATTGGAAACAATCTCAGCTACTGCAAAATAAAACTGCACACATACAAAATCATAACTCTCTCTTTGAAATGAATAAATTCCTTAGTGTTTGGGTTTGATTTGTCTGGAGAAGACATCTGGGAGTATCTAACAAGGAGGTTGAGAAGTTGGACTTTTTGTGTCTTATAAATCTCTAGGTGGCCTGTTTCTAAATGAATATGAAGCTTCTCACCTTTGCCTGTCATTACGTAAATCCAGAAGGAAACGGGTCAATTGCGGCATGCCCAGGGCAATCACTGGAGCCGCTCTGCCTCTACCGGGTCTCTTTATTTAATGCTCATAAAGCTCTGGATTTTCACTGATTTTGTAACCCTCAACCAGTTCTCAGGTTTGACCTTTCGGTGCTACAAGACCTCAAGTTCTGCCTCTAGTGCCTCAGGCCCCTGAGACCTCTGATCCCCCCACTACACACCCAGGCCCCTGGAGGGGCTCATCATTTGAGGGGACAGGAAGCAGGGCTCTGAGGGCAAGGGGAGACAGCCCAGGGCCTGTCTGTGAGGGCCTGTGTCAAGCTCACAAAACGGCCTTCCTCTGCCACTAGCCCCTCCTGGTTTGGATCTAACCCTCCTCCTCCTTCCAAGTTCTAAGTCTCTTTAGGCCATCTCCAGTCTGCACGTTTGAAAGCTAGGAGCGCTTTCTGACGCCCCTACCCCTCACTTTCAACCCCAATCCACCTCAAATTCTGCTGAAGAGCTCATCCCAAATATGAGAAGACAGCCCTCGTTCCCATTCACATACCGACTGCTTGTTGCTGGTCTCCTTGCCCTAAACACTCACCTTCCCAGGTCATTCTCTGGAATGAGCTTTCTGCAGCCTGGCCAGGGCTCCCTGCTCTGCTGAGGGTCTCTGACCAACCTGGGGCCCCAGCCCCAACCAGTCACGTGTCTTTCCAGGCCCAGCTCCTGCAACCTGAGCTCAGCTTCTTTCCCCTCCCCTGCCAATAGGGCACCTCAAACGGCCAGTTGAAGATTCTTGCCAGTGCTGGCCAGGCCACAGGGCTCTCGTGGGTCCTGAACACCCACAGCTTGGAGGGGAGATCACGTGTGGAAGGTGTCATCAGGTAACTGATCACATTCATCTCTTTTCTCTCCACAGCAAGACAAGCACATCTGAAGCACATTTGCAACCTGTACGTTGCCCTCACAGGTAGGGAACCACCAATGTGTGTCTTGATTAATTTTGGTATTCTTGTTCAGGTAAGTCAACTCATGAATCAGCAAGTCTCTGAGGAGTTTTAAAGAAATAATGAACTTTGGCAGTGAAGAGAGACTTTGCCAATAAATTAAGGTACATGGAGGAGAGAGATGCTGTTCATCAACATACAGTGTTCAGGTTTCCCAGAATTGATGTCTAATTAAAATATCTAATAAAGTTAGGCTGTGTCTAAGAACTGAGCCTAGGTCACAAGCCCACGGAGATTTCCTGCTTGATGGAGGATTGGGAATAAATTGAGGTTGATCGCTCCAGAGCCTCTTGCTGGAGGATGAGACAGTGTTTGCAAAACCTCCTGGCGATGTGCTTTTGGAAAAACCTCATGATGTAGCTTCTGAATTTCTCCCCGATGAAGGCGTAGATGATGGGGTTGATGCAGCAGTGCGTCATCCCGAGGGTCTCTGTCACCTGCATGGCCTGGTCCAGCCTATTAGAGCTAATGCAGTTATTTAGGTTAAGGGACTCCGGGAAGGTGTTCAGGAGAAGGACGATGTTGTAGGGAGCCCAGAAGAGAAAGTACATTATCATGATGGCGAAGATGAGCCTCACTGCCTTGTGCTTCTTCTTCTCATTTCGACACCGCAGCAGCGTTTTTAGGATTCCTGAGTAGCAGATGATCATGACGAGCAGTGGCAGGACCAGGCCCAAGATGAATATCTTTAATGCAATGAGCTTCTTCCAGAAATGAAAGTCATTAGATGGGTAGTAAAGGCTGCATGTATAGCGACTATCTTTTTGGGACTTGGTGAAGATGATTCTTGGGAGAGAGGCGAGCACAGCCACTACCCAGGTGATCACACTTGTCCCCACCGCAAAACTGACCTTCCTGGCCTTTAAAGCAAACACAGCATGGACGATAGCCAGGTACCGATCGATTGTCAGGAGGATGATGAAGAAGATTCCACTGAAATAACCGATGTGATATAGGCCTGTGAGCACCTTGCACATCACATTCCCTAAGACCCACTCATGAGCAGCATGATAGGACCAGAATGGGATGGTGAGGAGGAACAGCAGGTCAGAGTTGGCCAGGTTGAGCAGGTAGATGTCGGTCATGCTCTTGAGCTTTTTGCAGTTTATCAGGGTGAGCATAACCAGCAAGTTACCCACAAAACCAAAGATGAACACCAGCGAGTAGAGTGGAGGCAGGAGTGCAGCCCCGATCTGTTTCACGCTGGTTTTTTGGCAGGGTTCTGGCATGTCATAATAAGAGTAATCAGTTGTATTTGGTGTTTGGTAATCCATCTTGTTCCACCCTGTGAATAAAGGAAAAGTGATCTTTTATAAAGAATTCCTTTTTTAAAGGAATTGGCCACTACCATGAATGCAAACCATCTTCGAGATTAACAGGTCTTAGAATGGAAACAGATTTTCCACATTTAACTGAACTCCCCCCCCTTTTTTTTTTTTTTTTTTTTTGCTGAGTGATGACCCTTTGGAGTGCAGGGTGGGCTCACTGCTAGCTTCCTAGCCAGGTGAGAATCTGGCTCTGTTGGGAAAATTCATGAGCTCATCCTCATAAAAATACAAATTTCAAGAACTGTCCCACATGGTCTTAAAATCTGTGTGGAAGTGACTACCCTCTTTTCCCCCCACCTGAGGCAGCAAGAACATCCTCACACGTGTGCCCCCAGCAATCAATCAATCAAGTCCAGGTCCTCAAGGGCACTGCACTTGCCAAACACAGGTCTAAGCTTCATATCCATTCACCCAATTAATCCTCAAGGTGACCCATAGGCAGATCATATTACTCTCCCCATTTTACAGATAAAGACCTCAAGGCACAGAGAGGATGAGTAATTTGAACAGTGGCACACAGACCTCCCTCCTCCCCACCATCTACCCTGTCTCACTCCTAAGAGACCTAAGAGCAGAGCCAGCAGCCTGGCAACTCCAGGTAGTTAGAATGAAATGGGCTGGTGCCCAGCTTCCCCAGACGGTCAGGGGAACCTGTTGTCAGTGGTCAACTCCAACTGCTGCCCTCACATTTCCCTGCAGCTTGTTTCTAGCTCCTGAGTTGCTTTGAATAAGAGCTCCCATACCCAGAAGTGGCCATGTAGAAAATGACTCACCAGGGTTAGCTTATAAAGGGAAACTTTATTTGATATTTGTATTTTGCTATTAATTGATATTAATTGGACACTCTTCAGGCTTCCCTCTTTTCTGGGAAAAACCAACTAACCATCCAGCCAGCCAGCCTTAGAGACCATTTCAGAGGACATCAATTTTTGCCAAGATTTCATAAAAAATCATCTCTCTGAAAATCTTTCTTTTGAAAGTGGAGGCTTCCCAAATGATAATATTGCTCCCTTTAACATCTTTCATTCATAACACATTCTGTAACTTTGATCTTATCACAGTCTGATGCTCATTCAAAATTCTGACTCTTTCTTTATCTCAAAGATTTTTTTTTAAAGATTACATTTTCAGAGAGTTGTCTGAGCTCCTGGTATTTGCCAAGTGTCTTCTATGGGTTTCCTGGCAAGGCTTTTACTCATCCCAGAAGAGGAACTAATAGGCAGAGCAGCTGAGAGGATACTTACCAAGAGTGTTCATGTAGGGGGTTGGATGTTTCAGCTCCTCTGATCAACACAGCTGAGCAATGTAGCACTCAGACAGCATTAACAGTAGGAAATGCAGTTTCTTCTAAAAGGAGGAGGCGGAGACTGCATGAATAAATTAATGCTAGGGGAAAACTAAAACCAGAGATGTTTCTTTTTTTTTTTTTTTAAATTGAACTTAAAATGGGCTGGAGAATTAATTACATCAAATGGTAATGAAATTGAGAAGTTGTGTCAGGAGTGTACTGCATGAGAAGTTCTGATTCTTTTACTACCTGTCCTCAATAAAAGTCAACTCAAATGCACTTTAAATTGAGAGGGAAACATTTGGTTCACTCCATGCTCCTCTTCATCCCGTCTACCCATCTGTCTTATCGCCACAGCTCACGCAAATATACCTCTCACCCACTGCAGCTTCTCCTGGCACACTACAACAGTGGGTTGCCCAGAGGGCTTTAACTACATGCTCACCTGGGAGCTAAACACTGCCCGTCTTTCTCTGGATCAGGTATCTCACAGGGACGTATCATTACAAATTTTCACTCTACCGACTCACTATTTTGCAGCCTTCCAAACCAGTAGGCATTGAAGAGAGCTTGCCCTGTGCCACAGGTGCTGGCGGCCGAGAGCCTCACCACACGATACAACCTACCAAGAGCTCTGAGAAATTTCCAACATGAAATGGGTAACAATTGACTGAAGAATAGGGTCAAATTGAGAATTCTGTCAGTAGCACACTGCATGCTGTCATACCAAGCTTTCTTGGTGGTTGGTTACTTATCTAAACTTCAAGTGTTGACAGAACACACGAGAGCCCCTTGAGCCACAAGAGGGCCCTCTGGGTGTTTCGGTTTCTGCTCTCTAGAACAAGAAGAGCGGGCTTGCGATCTAGGTGAAGGCTACGGAGACTCCAAACATTTGGGGGCACCTAACACAGGGACTGAGCTGTGGCTCTTGCTGATGGAAGTGTCCTGTCCTCAGCTCTCTCATCTGTGGGATGGACTGGGCTGCCTCATGGAGGTTGCGTGAGGTGTGCACATCAAGACCTGAGCACATTATCCCTTCAGTAAACATCAAACTGTCTATTACTTGGTCATTGACCCTTTGTTAGAGAATTTACTTTCTAAAATTCTAACAAAAATGGTTTCCTGGGGTCCTTGTCTAGAGCAGATTAGCATCCATCAACTGAAAGCTGAAAGGGTGAAACTGATGGCTGGAGCTTCAGCCCTGGCACAGCCGCTCACCTGAAAATTCCTGGGACTCAAGTGACTCCTGGGGGACAGAGAAGCACAGAAATTGCCAAGCGACCAAGAACCACCCATCAAGGGGCATCGGTGTGTGTTACAACAGAGCCTAAATGCTGGTCGTCATAACCTGGAGTGTGAATCTTGAAAGAGAGGTTCAAGAGGGAACAATTAAGAATGGGACTCTGCAGTCATCCGGCTGGGTTTGAGCCCAAGCTTCACTGTTTCCTGACTCTGAATATATTATTGAAACTCCCCAGACCTTAGTTTTCACATCTGTGAAATGAAAGCAAAAATAATAAAATAAGAAAAACAAAAACACCCAAACACAAACCTTATAGGTCTGTGGTCAAGATCAAACGATATAATGTGTGCAGAGACTTTTGCAGACACTTGCTGTCTCTCTCAGGCCTGAAGCAGTGGGAAGGTAATTGTGCTTTAGAAAGAGCTCACAAGATGGGTAGCAAGTCAGTTAATATACAATTCCACAAAAAACAGGACACATATATACAGTTTTGATTCTTTCAAGAATGGCCTTGTGTTCCCAGACAAGACACATGTGAAAACACTCAGGTGTGGCTGGATAAGCATTCTGCTTCTGTAAGTGACGATGTCTTCTTCCTGTGGAGCTGGGCTTTGTCCTGTTCTGGGTGAGGACATGCCAGTACACTTGCCCCCAGAGGGCAGTGTGGAGTAGTCTAATAGGCACTGAGTCACCAGACTCTGGCTGACAAGTGTCTGCCCTCATCAGATACTTCTCCCTCTGAGATTCCATTTTCTCCTCAGTCCAGTGCTGTGCTAGCCCTGGGGGTCCCACAGGCAGCTCCCACCTTAAATACTCAATGACATCATGGCCAAATTACTTTGGAAAATGCCTGCTGCATGAGGATGAGTCTTCACAGGTTGAAGTGAGGAAGAACAACTCAGCAAGGTTCACTGTTTCCTCCCAGGTTCCTGGGTCCAGAGGTGTGTTCAGCTAACCTCTTGGACTAGGAGTTCATCTCAAGGATGCAGGAGGAGGTGAGGACCACAGGGACTTCTTTGCATTTAATCGATGAAACATTATTCTGAGCAACAACAACAAACCCACAGTTTATCCTGCTGTGACTTAGTTGCATGTCCTTGCTTCTCTTCCTCCCTCTCCCCGCCCTGTTTGCAGGGCTTTGCTCTCCTCTATGCAGCTCTAGACTGTCTCTCTGGACTAGATGCTCATCCTAGAGGATGTCTCACCCTAGTCTTCCCCAGGGGATCTGGCCAGCTTTTACCTGCTGCTCCATGTTTAGCCGCCACCCTCACGCTCCAAGGGCTGCATCGCCCACGCCATCCCTGCACTAAACTCAGCATCACCTGCGGATGGAGAGCATCAAGAGGAATGTCAGTTCTTGGCATCAACAGCCGATACTTGAGCACACTGAGCTGAAGCCCTGCCTCACAGGCGCTCATCTGAAAATGCCTGGGACTTGAGTGGCCTCTGGTCAACCTCAGCCAGCAGTGAAACAGGCTGCAAAAACACCAGTGTGGCTTTTAAACGAATGGCTTAAAGACAAACGTCTAATTATAAAATGAAACAAGCACATTGTCCTAAATTAGGAAAAACAGAAAAATCGAAAGTAGATCAACCTCAGGCCCATTCTCTCAATCTCACACCATCCCTCCTGACCCATGATGACTTTCAACCCACACCTTTCCCAGCTTACTTTAGATGACTGGTTCTCTCACATGTGCTGGTTTTGTTTTGTTTTGTTTTGTTTTTTTGCTAAAGATTACAGTATAGCCATTTCCCCATGTTATTGAAATTTTCTTTCTAAATATATTTCCTTAATTGATTTTTCAAATTGGGGTTTAACTTCATGTGTGCTGGATTGGTGGCTTGGTTGTGATAAGCACACCTGCCTGTAACCTCCACGTGGACTGAGATGACAGGGAATGGGCTTCTCACCCCTGAAGGTGCCCTTGCATCCTGCCCAGAGGCAAGAGCTCTCAGACTTTTGCCATCGTGGATCACATGTGCTCCTTCTTTGACACCACAGACACCATCCTCTTGTGTCTGGCTTCTTCCGCTCAACATGATGCCACAGCGCTAGCTGACAGAGAGCCCTGTTACTAGACAGTGGGGTTTTCTCCACTGTTCAGTGATATGAACAGTGTGTTTGGGTGTGGCCATCAGTGCTCTGACTGCCCGCCAGAGAGGAAACTCCTAAGGCCAGCTTCACCAGGAGAATCCCTGGAAGAAAATGCTCCCCGCCCATGTCACCTTGGTCCCCTGTGTGTCTCAACAGCGATGCTTGGCATCCATGACATCCAGAACCCTTCGCCTTCTGCCTCTGACACAGATCTTAGTGGATGGGCAGGGTTGGGAGGTCACTCCCTCTGTCTCTGTCTTCTAGACCCTTCCCAGTATAACCCTTATTCCCACCCCCCACGTCCCATACAAGCCATCATACCAAGTTGACATCTCAGGCGGTCCATTCCATCACGTCCTTAGATATGTCCAGGCACGTTGGGAACCCCTTAAGCCAGTTGCAAAGTCTGCTCTATGTGTTTCGGGTATTTCAGATCAGTGCCCAGCCTTGGGAGAAGGGCCATTGTAGGTGCAGTGACAGAGTCTAGGGTCCCCATCAAGCCACTGTGACCTCCAGTGGCTCAGATCACACCTCAGCTCTGTGCATAACAGGATATTATGGGACTTTTCCTGTTGCCCCAGAACTGACAAATACGGCTAAGGGTGAGTGCAAAGAGGTGTCAAGTGTCCTGTAGCTATGAAGAAAACCACTGACACCTGGGCCAGATACCTCCTCCAGGGCTAAGAGTGACAGCGTCAGCCAGCTCCTCCCACCCCTCCCTGTGTAAGGAGACAAGATGGGGAGAAGGGAGGGCTCAAAGCCAATTGGGAGGGCTCTGCGAGAATCATGTGAGGAAGGGGTGTGCGAGAAGGGGAGGCCAGCACCTCATTCCTGGGGAGGGCATCTACCAGCACAGCACTGGGCAGGATAAGAGGAGGCTGGAGAGAGGGTGCTGGAGCAGGCATGGCAGTGAGACAGCAAGTGTCCCCTGGCTGTGAGAGCACCCCTGTGCCAAGTGACCACACAGGTAGTCGTTAGGCTGGACATGTCCCTCTGGGTCCCACCTGGTGTGGAAGGTGATTCCAGCAGCCAGTGGATGGCAGTTCAAAGAAGTTCTGCCAAAGGGAGTAGCAGTTGGGGAGCCCCTGTCACCCTGAGACCATCTGAGGACTCTTCAACGTGCCTGTCCCTCTGGGCTGCTTGACCCACACACAGTGGATGATGGCAATGGCAGTTGGATAAAGATGCATTTGCTCCTTTTTCTAACCCTCCTGCCCTCTTCTCAATACCACCCTGTGCAAGAAGAGGGAGGTGAAGACCACACCAAGGGCTAGGGAGGGGGAGCGGGAGGGTGTGGAGAACGGGATATACCCCTGCTGCGGGCGCAGCCTCCAGGACCCAGCCAACCTTGGCCCTAGCTGAAAAGACTGGAGAGAAATTCATATTGCAAACTGCTTATGTTATGAGGGTTATGGATGGTGGTACAAATTGAGAGGCTGTTCAATGCCCTTATATTTGCTTACCAGGCTGCTGGACTGGCAGAGCATCTCCTGCGGTTCAAGGAAGAGGCCTATCTCCTCAGAATCCTTGGCTTGGATCTGACTAGGCCCCAGGAGGGGGCTGCCAAGGCCCCTTTTGTTACAAACCCTTTGTAACTCTGTCTCTCTCTTTCTCTCTTACACACACACACACACACACACACACACACTTTGCCGAAGCTGCAAATAGGATGCCAAAGTGTTGATGTCTGAAGAAGTTTCTACCCTCAGCCCCTCAGCACACCCAGGCCAGCCCTCCCCTAAATTTAGGGGCTGCGCTGTAGAAACTAGCTCCCAGCCCACACGCCTCTTCCTTCATGCAGTTTCTCCATAGTGGCCTTAGGTGGCCTTCCTGGTGACTAATCTCAGCTGGGGCCATTTCAATTTTAATAATGAGCAAAAGCAAAAGTGGGAAGATGGGGTCTTGCTGGCTGACTCCCAGGATCCTGCAGCCTTCTCAAAAAATGCTCAAACCTCCCCAATGGCTTTGAGCACCTGGACCAAGGAGCCCTGCACAGGTGGGCTGGCGAGCCCCAGCTCCACCAAGTCATAAGAGACTCCATCCCTAGAACGGCGATCTGCTTAACACAAACAGCTCATGCAGGTGTTCTCCCTGGAATAAAAGAGACTTGAGGTTTCTACTTCTAGAAATAGACGGTTGGCAACTTTGAAGTGGCAAGTTCCTTGAGGGCCATAAAACCAGACTGCAGTTATTCTTACATTAGAGGATTGTCATTGAGTTAGTCACACTCTCCTTGCTCTCAAACTTTTCACATACAGCTCTGCACAGCATGTTGCGATTTCTGAATACTGGGTTCCTAACTGCCCCCCACCTCCCCATGAGCCTTGGACGTGGGCACGAACATATCCTTCTCTTGGGGGCCACATAGTAGGTCCTCCAGTGTGTTTGGCACATTAAATCCATGATGGAAAAACAATTGTCCACTTTCCCGTTTTACTTATTTGGTCACTGGATACCATGTGTATTAGTGAGCTTTTGTGCTTCTTAGAGGCTTGGGATTAAAGCAGCAAACACAGACCTTGTTCTCCTGGTGCATGTGGCTGCCTATGGCTGCCTGTGGCTGGGGCCCTGGCTCTGCTGTCAGTGTCTCCTTGTCCGCTCACCAGGCTGAAGAGTCTGGGGAGTGGCCATCCTGTGGCTGAGCTGGGGGAGCCAGAGGCTCAGCCCACCTCGGTGAAGGCTCGGCTCAGACAATGCAGAGGCCACTTTCTATTGGCCCAGCTGCCTGTGCATGGGGCAGGGTGTTCCACCTGTGCACACCCTGCAAGTCACAGGGTGAGGACAGAGGTGTGTGATCATACAGGGAAGGTGTGTGAACAATAAGACTATCCATCACACCACAGTCTAACAAAACTGGCAGTGCTTTTATTATTTTTATTGTGATAAGAACATGACTGAGAGCTAGCCTCTTAGCAGGTAGTTTAAATCTACCATGCAGTATCTTTACATACAGGCACAATGTTGAAAAGCAGATATTTATAGCATACGTTGTCTAACAGGAACTTTTGGCATTGATACATGGATAAAGAAAATGTGGTATATGCATACAGTGGAATATTAGCCTTAAAAAAGAAAATCCCCCATGTGGCAATACAGATGAACCTCGAGGACCTTATGCTAAGTGAAATCAGTCTCAGGAGGACACATACTGCATGACTGCACAGCCATTCTGAAACAGTCCAACTGGCAGTTAGAAAGAACAGCAAGATGGTTGCCAGAGGGTGAAGGAAGGAAATGGGAGAGTTGACAGTTCTTTCTTAAAAACAATATTGTAAGAACATCGAGTCATTTTCCAGGTTGTAGTTTTTCTTTTTCTTTTCTTTTTCTTCAAAAGCAATATTTACATTCATCATCATCATCATCAAAATGTCATGCCTTCATTGGGAGAATATACGCCTGAGAAGATGAAGCGCTGCCCGACCCAACACACACTTCCTTCTGAAACCTTCCCTAGCCACAGGCTAGAAGTAAACCATGCAAGTTCCAGCTCCCCAGCTGCCAGATGCCAGAGCCTGTGTTTCTTGCCTCCGATCAGAAAGGCACTGGGTGTAACAGGTATGTTCTTCTGAACTTGGCTCAACCAACAAGAAATGATTTGCTTCCTTAGGTGAGTCTCTGCAGCTCCCCTCCACAGCAGAAGGGGCTAAAATCTTTGGTTAGTAGTTTCCAAAGTAGGGGCAATTTGAGCATGAATAAGTACATCTGCAAAGCACTGAAGCTTCAAATATGGTTAAATACATGACTTTACAAGGATACCAAACAATATTTTTTGTGAAATTGTGAGAGAATAAAGACGCAGTCAGGACGACAGTTGTGGGGCGTGTGCTGTGATGGGGTCACCGGGAGTTAGCAGGTCCACCAGCCACGGAACTCCAATCTGTGACCAGCAACTACTAATGCTGAATCGGCAGTTTCCAAACATGAAGACATGTTCCAGAGTTTTGAACTCAATACCAAAATTGTTGCTATGACTAATACAGCATTTTCAGGCTTGGCTTAACCGCAACTCTTAAAAGGATACTTTGCCACATTTGCAGGGTGCAATTTCCAGCTTAAATTTATTTTTACATTATATTAAAAAAAATCTGAACTCTATGCCTAATCCCAAAACTTGGTGCTGGAAAGATAGTTTGGAAAGCATTTATTCCAACCCATCTAGAGTCTTCCTCACCTGGGCCCACCGACCTGGAAATTTACACAGTCCTCTGACACACCTCCAGGTCCCTCCTCTGTCCTAAGGACACACTTCAAGGCCCTAATGGATTGTTTGCCTCTCCAGGGCCCACCCCAGGGCTCTTGTGGCATTGTTTCCTCAAGTTCCCCCCAAATCTATTCTCTTGGACTTCTACAAACTGATTTTTGGAGTAGGCAAGAGTTAGATGATAAAGGAGGTAGGGTAACAAGAAAACAAACAGATCAGACCTGGAGATGCAGGACTTTTGGGGTTCAGATGCATCCTTGCTGGTCTCTCAGCTGATTCTGGAGACACCCCTGCAGTACTCTCATGCCCTCCTGTGCTCTTACCATGATGCTCCCCCCACCCCCGCCCGGGGGGGAACTCAACAGTCATCACGCTTTTCTCATAACCACTGTCTCCAACTCTCCCCTTTCTCTGGAAAGGCCAAACCAGGGTTTAATTTTTTTCCATCTTATGAGATTGCACATATTTTATAAACAAAATTTTTGTTTTTATATAGGTGGGTGTGGTCTTAGAAGCATATGAACAATGGGGTGTGATATTTAACGGATTTCAAATGTAGGGAGTGTTGTCACAGATAAACAATAATAAAGCACATGTGTGTCATGCACTGACTGGGAAGGAGATCATGGAACCCAACCAAAGCTCCTGGAGAGTTAGTACAGTTTCCAAGCTCTCATGGTCTGGTGACACCTACTGGTTTAAGTATGGGTGGGGGGTGGGCTAAGGGCAGCACTGCTTTCTGGCTGAAGGAGTGGGCCCTTGCCTGCATCCTCATACAGGCTCAGTGTCCTCAGGCCTCCCTCCTCCTTACACTTGGCTGACCCTTCTCACCTTCACTCCCCACCCCCATGCCTCTCTTATTCTCCTCCCTACGTCCAACTGAGCCCTTTATTAAAGACATTGATCAAACCAGAGAGTAAGTGAAGACTTGATGAAGACTGGACATTAGATACAATAGAGCATTAGTGCAAAGCAATGTGGCATACTCCAGGAATTGAACTTGGTGGTGGGTCAAAGACTCTACCCACCATTTTTCTGGAATGTTCCCTGAGCACATGTCAGCTATCCAAGAAAGGACATGAGTATGTCTTGCTACATATAACCCTGAGGTTCCTGGGCAATTTAGAATGTACAGGTCTCTGTTCTTCAATCAACCCTTGAGGCTTACCATCACATGTAGATTGTTATCTCCCTCTAAGAGAACAAAAAAACTGCTGCTCATTTACAAACCAGCTGAGACTTCCTGCTCCCCAGTGGAAGGAGTGTACATTGAACTCACTCGATCTGCTGTCTCCCTATAGAAAGCTGGACACTGCTTGCAGAGGTGTTTGGCGATGTGCTTTCGAAAAAACCTTGAGAGGTAGCTTCTGAACTTCTCCCCGATGAAGGCGTAGATGATGGGGTTGATGCAGCAGTGCGTCATGCCGAGGGTCTCCGTCACCTGCATGGCCTGGTCCAGATGGCTGGTGCTCTGACAGTTACTCAGGCCAGAGGGCTCCTGGAAAGTGTCCAGGAGAAGGACGATGTTGTAGGGAGCCCAGAAGAGAAAGTACATTATCATGATGGCGAAGATGAGCCTCACTGCCTTGTGCTTCTTCTTCTCATTTCGACACCGCAGCAGCGTTTTTAGGATTCCTGAGTAGCAGATGATCATGACGAGCAGTGGCAGGACCAGGCCCAACACGCTCCTCATTATTGTATGGATAGTCTTGAATCCTGATGGGAAATAAGGGCCACAGGAGACACCATTGTCTTCTTTTTGGGCTTTGGTGTACAGGGTTCCTGGGAGAGAGACGATCACAGCCAACATCCAGGTGATCACACTTGTCCCCACCCCAAAACTGACCTTCCTGGCCTTTAAAGCAAACACAGCATGGACGATAGCCAGGTACCGATCGATTGTCAGGAGGATGATGAAGAAGATTCCCCCGAAATAACCGATGTGATACAGGCCTGTGAACAGCTGGCACATCACATTCCCTAAGACCCACTCATGCTCAGCGTGATAAGCCCAGAACGGGATGGTGAGGAGGAACAGCAGGTCAGAGATGGCCAGGTTGAGCAGGTAGATGTCGGTCATGCTCTTGAGCTTTTTGCAGTTTATCAGGGTGAGCACGACCAGCAAGTTACCCACAAAACCAAAGATGAACACCAGCGAGTAGAGTGGAGGCAGGAGTGTAGCCGCCATCTGTTTCACGTTGGTTTTTCGGCAGGGTTCGATGCCATCTTCGTATTCAAATGTGGTGGTGATTTCTTCATCGTTCTCTATACTATTCATTGTCAACAGAGAATTAGCTGTGGACAGCACATAGTTGAACTGGGCAATCATATTATCTGCCATCTCCCTGCTCTGTAAACAGAGAACAAAAGGATGACATACAAGGAACATAACCACAACCTCAGTGCTGCAATCTGGACCTCAGAACGCCTTCGCTCCATTTAAGCACTAACCTTGTCTTTGGTCTTCCCCTGGCAGCCAGCTCTGTGGAAGCCTATGTGCTAGTTTATTGCTTCCCATTCTTCCTGGGAGGAGAGGCCAGTCGTCTGTCCACCAGTCACTTCTCAAGAGCTTGGCCTTCCCCATGATCCTGATATGCATGGGGAGGCAAAACATGGGGGTTGCTCACTTTGTCCACCTCCTCTGCAGCTGGTGCACAGCCCGTGACCCATTCTTGACAATAATATACAAAGGACTCTACTACGTGGGCTCTGGAATGCTCTTCTCTGACAAGAGCGATGCATGAGGGGCCCTGGCAGCACCTTGGGTGGTTGAAGCTTGTCTGGCGAAGGCTTGGTATTTGGGAATGGAAGAGAACAGGGGCAAAACTAAGCAGAATCTCAGAAACACCAAGTCCTAAACCCACCCTTGAGCTGCCCATCTTCTGACTTTTTGTTATTGGAGAAAGAAGAAATCCCTATTTTAAGCCATTTGAGTTGCATTTTCTATTGTTTGCAGCCCAAAGTGCTCTAATGGGGACACTTCTTCATTTTCTGTCTCTGCCATCCTGCCAAAACTTCCCTTGCCAATGCCACAAGGATGACCCAATTTCTAAAATGCTGTGGCTTCCTTCCAGTTTCATCCTCATCAATCATTTTATCCTTTAGTGAATTTCTTCCACTGAAAACTCGGTTTTCAGAAGCTAGCTGCTGGGTCACCATTCTTTAGTACTCCTCCATTGATGCCTCCGCCCCCAACCACACTGTCAGAGTACCCAGCACCTTCCTGGACTTTGATCTTTTCACTTTTTATCACTTTATTCTTGCCCCAAACTTCTTCCTGAACTGTGCTACCTCATTTCAGGGCTTCCTGTGGGCTAGTGCTTCCTCAAGTTCCATCTTCTACTCTCACCTTCACTCTCTATACCTTAGAGCTGAATTTTCCATTGCCTGCTGCTTGTCTCCTAGTGGATTTATTCATTTAACAATATGCATTGAGCATCTACTGTGAGCCAGACTCTGTTTCAGGCACTGGAGACATAGCAGTGGGTAAGGTGGGTACCACATGGGACCCTCAATTAAACCCAATCAACATAAACACCCCCAGAAACTCATTCCAACTTGTGGATTCCTTGTCTTGGTTATTGTCAATTGTGCCATTACCTGAGACACAGGTCTTATCCTTAACCTGAGTCTCCTCCTCTTCAGAAGATTAAGTAACAGAACTTTGGAGCTAAACAGACCTGGATTTGAATCCTGCCTCCTACCTACAAGTTGTGTAATTTGGGCCTCATTACTTCTTCAACTATCAGTTTCTCTATGTATAGAATATCAGCCAAGCTGATTTGCTGTGCAGGTCAGTCGAGACAAGGACAGCGCCACGTGGCACAGAGATGCCCTGCGTTGACACGATTGCATCATGCAAATCCTACCTTGCGGATGCTCTCAGATCTTGCCCTCTGTGCCCCTTTCAACTGCCACTCTCTTGCCTTCTATGCCTTTCACTTCTGACTTTGTTGCAGTCTTTCATTTGCCCGTGACGTTCCTAGTCATACTGCCTTTCAATCAGCTTTCTTGAAAATTGAAATCGGGTCATTCACTGGTCAGCTTAAAACCTCTGGTAGCTTCATGATCTGTATGTGATGGGACCTCCAAGGCACTGCCCAGCTCACCCACCAGCCCTTTCCTAAGCTGATTTCTTCTCAGCCTCCCTCCAAATGAGACAGATTCTGGTTAGGCAGACAAGGTAGAGGGCCCATGGAGAGTGAAAAAAATTATCGGAGAGTGGAAAATTATAGACCCTGCACCTGTAAGCAGGAGACAGCCGAAAATGCCCCATAGGAGGAGAGAAGGAAGGGATGGGGAGATGACCCCATGTTTTTGAGCTGGGTGTGTTCATCTCTAGCGAGCTCCCCGTGTTTTTAACTGCGTGTGTGCTAATCTTTAGCAAGCAACCTCCCTGGGTGTATTCAAAAGAGAGAGCCCCGTTGTGGGCTATATTTGGTAAAAAAAGACCCTAGGTGTGAGCATTTCAGAGATACTTGCTTGGGGATCCCGCTCCCTGTGATGACAGGGAGCTTTCCTCCTTTTGCTGAACAAACTTTTAAAAACTCACTCCTTGTGGTACGTGTCCTTACTTTTTTGTGACACGAGACAGGAACTTGGCCGACAATGTACAACAAAATCACTTCTCAAATCCCAGACCCTGTGCTCCAGCTATAACCATCTCCTTCCATTTCCCCCCAAATCTTGATTTCCTTCATGTTTCCATGGTTTTACACATGCTTGCCCCTCTGCCTAAGGTGACCGGCAAGCTCCTATACATCCTTCAATACCTTCTCCTTTTCTGTGAAGGGTACTTGCCTCTTCTAACAATCACTCTGATCACATAACACTGTATGTGACTAAGCACAGGTCACACTGTCTTACACGCATTGCGTGCTTCTTGAGGTCAGCAACAAGTTCATAGTTTTATTTCCACCTCTTTTTTTAAAGATTTATTTATTTATGCATACAAGAACTAGGGTGCAGGCCAGAGGTGCAGGGTGTGGGGGTGGGGGTGAGAAGATTCACCAGAAATAGAGTGGGGAGCAGAACAGAAAGGTTGACTGAAATACACTACTGAGAGGAGCAGAGGGTGAGACCGGAGAGGTCAGCTGCGCCATGTGGGTAGTTCCCTGGCCAGGGATAGAACTCCTGCTGCAGTGCCTGCCAATAATTTCATAGTGCTGAGTGAGACTTAACCCCTTGTGCCACCAGGGAGCCCCATTTCCAGCTCTTATGAGAGTACCTGGCTAGATGAGGTACCAGTAGATGTCCACTGAAAGAATGCACAAGAACTCTTTACAATAATGAGTATGACACCTAACATCATTAGGGCTTGATTCTCAAGAAGATATATTTTTTCAATTTTCTGGTGGTGATGGTAAATTTGTTTTTATGTGTCTATACAATTAACTCTTAAATTTCTCTTGTGATAGGAACATTTCATAGACTTTTCATTTCACGTCACTGAGCCAGATTCATGAAAACTGTCGCAACTAAATAAAACCTCAAAAAAAGTATCCACCCAAAGAATTTATAACTATAATCACTAGCATGTTCCTAAAGTTCTAGGTGCTGTGCTGAATAATTGGCATACATTAATTTAATCCTTATAACAATTTTGAGGTAACTCTTTACATATTTTACAAGTGGAAGAAATTGAAGCATGGGCAGATTAAGCAACTTTCCCAACTCACCAAGCAATTAATGGCTGAGCAGGAATTTAAATCTCTGCTACTCAATTTCAAAGGGCTGCAGCGTTCCCCATCTACAGGTTCTCCGAGCAGAGATGGATGTGGAACAGGCAACAGATTTTCTATGTATTCTCCCATATTTTGAACAGCACTTCTTTGGTATTTAGCTTTAAACTCCACAGACTCACCCACATAAATGTATTCTACCCATGCACGTGTACATGCACTTATGTGTGAGCACACACACACACCCCTCCACCTTAAAATAAACTCCATGAAGGCACAGATCTTTGCTTTGCAATGAGTTGCCTCAGTACCAAGGCTGCCACAGAAACTGCTAAATAATTATGAATTGAATTAATGAATCATTGAGAACTACCTGACTGCAAGTGGCTAAGAATAAGACACTCCACTGTGGACTAGACTCCCAAGGAATCCAGGGGGAGACTTTCTACAACTAACATATTGGGGTCTTTGCACACAGTCCCTCACGGGCAGCAAGCCCTCTGGGCGGTTCTGTAATTAACCACAGGGCTTAATCTTATCCACGTGGGAAGCTGGGCAGGCTCTGTTGTTCTCAATTGCTGGACTTTGGTATCACACAGAATCTGTCAGAAATATGCAGCCCAGATCCTCCCTCTGGTGACTCACGTTTGGGGGACTCCAAGAGGGACAGCTGCTCCTACCACTTCCATGTGTGTTTTCACTGCTGTGCTCTTGGCCACTCAGATACCAGCCACCTCCACTTTTGTCACTTTTCCCTTGTCACTACAGCACACCTCACACCTACCACAGCTGAAACTTAGAAAGGCAGCCGAAATCACTGGCTTAGGCATCACATTCAGATATCAGGACTCATTCAGAGTTATGTGAAAGCTGCCTCTCAGCAGGGAGGAACACGGTGAGGGCAGCAGTAATGCAGAAGCTGGACAGTCCTCCCTTTCTGAGTTGTCCTCTTCAGCAGCTCTCTCCTATCACTGGAGTCCTGGGAGGTGTCCCCCCAGCTTTGAGCTCCCTCACTGCCATCAGGGTCTTGCTAACATTTCTGGTGCAGAGCCTTCCCCACCCTCACACCCTTATCCCGTTTTGACTAACCACAGGTCCTGGGCTGAGTCCTTCAGGGGGTTCCCAGTCTCTGCATCGCTAGCCTTGGGATACCTTGAGTCTACGATTCATAAGGTAATGAAAAAAGCACCCATAACTCACCAGAGGATAATTTCTTCCAGGTACACTGATGTGTCAGGCTTCTTAGCAACGGAACCCAACAGATCTGGGGTAGAGACTTGTGTACAGAAGTAGGAAATAGTTTCCTCTCAAAGGAGAAGGCGGAGATAAAGGCAACTAATGGTAGAGATTTGAAAAAAAAAAAAAAACAAACAAACCAATATAGTTCTTCTTTTCCAGCCAGAAACATTGTACATTCAGTGAGGTCTTCACAGAGGATATAATTTAGAAATCTTGCTTATGTAAACTTAAGACTTGGGCACATCCTGTGTACATTGACAGATGTACAGTTTATCTGAAGGTCTGCAAACTTTCCACTCTCTTTTGTCACTTTTGATTTGCATAGGTAGAACACCACAGAAATTCATTTATCCAGGGATAAATGCTAATAGGGGCTGTTGGTGGTGGTGGAGGAGGTTTTATGTCACCATGTGCTCCAGTTTCAGGAGCATGATGGATTTGGGGTCTGGCTAGAAATTTAATTTAGATAAATATTTTTAATGAAAAGGAAAAGCTAAATAGTTTCTTGTGCCAGAGATGACCTTAGCAAGAAAACCAGGAATCTCTCCTCCCACCTAGACAGCAATGACAGTGGCACAATCTGTTTGATCTAAAGATTTGGGCACTCTAGAATCTATTGAAGACTTGTAACTTTCAGGGGAAGTCGGAGGTCAATTTGCAGGTAAGTTTGGTCAATTTTAGCCCTTAGTAGCAGCAACCCTCTTCCCACTCTCTGCCTGGGCAGGCAACCTTGCATCGCTTGCACTCAGCTTGTAGCAGCCAGGGTGAGCAAAAATTCTTAGGGACCTGTGCTCTGATCCATGATTACTACTTCTGATCACAGAAATGCAGACAAAAAGGCCGACAGTCTTAGTCGTATTTCCTCTGCAAGCCCTCCTTTGACTAAAAGAAACATTAAGGTAATTTAAAGAGTCTGTATCCTTAATTTTTCTCCCTGTCATTTTTCTCTTTTTCACCTTCTGTGTACCAGACATAAAAGACCAGGATATTCAAATGCAAGTTCATTTCCAGGGAAAGAAAGTAACATACTCAGAAAAGAGCTGAGATGGCCTAAAGGTCATACCTCAAGCTAATTCTAGGTACAGACACAGCTGAAAACCATAACAACAACAACAACAACAATAATGTAATAAAATTAGACTCTCCTGGAGAAGAAGAATCTAATTTTCAGAGATACCACACTATTAGATTCAAATGTCCAGTTTTCAACAAAAAAATCACAAAGCTTACAAGAATTATGAAAATATGGCCCATTAAAAGGGAAAAAACAAACCAATAGAAACTGTCCCTGTAAAACACCTGCTGACAGATCTACTAAATAAATGATTTAAGATAACTGTCTTAAAGATAGCCAAAGAACTTAAGGGACATGTGGAGACAGTCAAGAATAGTTGGTATGAACAAAAAAGATTTATCAATAAGAAGATCTAAAAGCTAAAAAGAAACCAAAAAGAAGTTCTGAAACTCAAAAACACAATAACTAAAATGAAAAATCCACAGGAGACATTCAGAGGTAGGTTTGAGCAGGCAATATATATATATAAAATATATAAGATAAAATATATATTATATATTTATATTATATACAAAATATATAAGATATATATGACTATAATATATATTATATATATATAAACTTAAGGAAAGGACAATGGACATTACTGAGCCTGAGGAGTAGAAAGAATGGAAAAATGAACAGAGTTTAAGGGATCTGTGGACATCCCAGGAGAATAGGAGAGAAAGGGGCATAAAGAGTATTTGAATAATGGCTGAAACTTCCCAAACTTGAAGAAAAACATGAGTATAACATCCAAGAAGCTCAATGAACTCCAGGTAAGATGAAAACAAGACACATTATTAAACTTTCAAAGACAAAGAGAGAATCTTAAAGTGGCCAGAGAAGACTCATCATATACAGGGTGTCCTCAATAAGATTAGCAGCAGATTTCTCATCAAAAATATTGATGATCAGAAGATAGCAGAATGATATATTCAAAGTGCTATCAGAAAAAAATTGTCAACTAAGAACTTTGTATTTGGCAAAACTGTTTTTTAAGAGTGGGGAAGAAAAGAGGTCAGTTCTCATAAACAAAACAGTGAAGTAGAGAACAGGACAGTTCAGGTAAACAAAAGCTGAGGAACTTAGTTACTATTAGATCTGCCCTACAAGAAATGCTCAAGAGAGTCATTCTGGGTGAATGAAGGACACTAGATAGTAACTTGGAGTTGTATGGAGAAAAGCAGGTAAATACATGGGCAATTCTAAAATCTAATATTATTGTAACAATGTTTAGTAATTCTAACTTTGTGTTTTCTACGTATTTGAAGAGCAACATGTTTTTAAAAAATTATGCTAAATAATCTAAAAGCTAGTATTACTGTATCTTTGACTTGCAACTTCAGATTTGGATCTTTACATAATTTCAAAGACCAATTCATACAAAACAATGATTAATTTATGGGTTTTGTACACACAATGTATAAATATGCAATTTTGTGACATCAACAACCAAAAGGTCTGAAGGTGGAGTTGTAAAGGAGGAGGATTTTTGTATATTATTGAAATTGAGCTAGTATAAATTGAAATTAGGGTATTATAATTTTGGGATATTAAATGTGAGTTCCAGGACAGTCACAAAGAAAATAACTACAGAACATGCATTCACAAAAGGAATAAGAAGGAATTTAAACATTTCACTCTAAAAAACAAACAAAACACAAAAGGAGACAGTAGTGTAGGAAATGAGTGACATCAAAAGCCATAAAGCATATAGAAAACAAATGACAAAATGACAGAAATCCCTCCTTATTAATAATTACTTTAAATGTAAATGAATTAAATTCTCCAATCAAAAGATATAGAATGGTAGAATGAATTTAAAAATACTCTAACTATATGCTGACAATAAGAGACTCATTTAGTTCCAAAGACATTAATAGCTCAAGAGTGGGATGATAGAGAAAGACAGTCCATGCAATTATTTAAAAGAAAAAAAAAGAAAGAAACAGGGGTGGGGATATTCATATCAGATAAAATAGATTTTAAGTCCAAAAAAGGTAAGAAGAAATGGAGAAGGATATTATATATTAATAAAAGGCTCAATACAACAAGAAGATATAAAAACTGTAAACTTTTACACTTGATGAAAGATCATTAAACTTAATGGAGCAAAAATGGAAATGAAGGGGAAGGAGACAGTTTGTGATAATAGACAGTTTGTGCAGTCGGAAACTGCAATAGCCCGTTCTCAAATGGATAAACAACTAGATAGTGAGGAAATAGAGAACTGAACACAAAACCAATGAGATCTAACAGACACTTATGGAGTATGCTACTCAAGAACTTGTTCTTCTCAAATGCACCTGGGACATTTTCCAAGAAAGACTGTATCAGAAATAGAGAACCACTAACACCCAACAACAAAAGCCTGATTTAAAAAATGGATAAAGGACTTGAATAGACATTTCTCCAAAGAAGATCTTCAAATGATTAATAAGCACATGAAAAATGCTCAACACCACTGATCATTTGGGAAAGTGCAAATCAAAACTACAATGAGAAACTACCTCATACTCAGTAAGATGGCAACTATCCTCTAATCAGAAAATGCCTGAAGGAAAAAGAAAAATATCAGATGGTTTCACTTATATCAGGACTATAGGGGAACCAAATAAGACATAAGCATTAAAAAATAATAACAGTACAAAACACAACAAAGCAAAAATGGACAATTATAAATCAGAGACATCCTGCAGGGAGGAGGAGGGAGAAGGATCAGAGGAGGGAGGGAGGAGCACAGGGGACTGAGGTGATGGTGCATGGGTGCCTTGGGGAAGGAAACTCTATGGGGGCTACACCTGAGGGGGTGAGGGGAAGCAAATATTGTTTAAAAACAGTGAAAATTTTTTAAAATTAAAAATTTTTAAAAAATTAAAAATTAAAAAAATTAATTATAAAAAATTTAAATTTTTTTAAAAATTAAAAAAATTTAAAATTAAAAATAATAAATAAAAAATAAAGGTTCACAGAGCACAGAAATAAAAAATAAATAAATATAAGACTATATAAAAAAAGAAAATAACAAGTGCTGATAAGGGTGCAGAGAAATTGGAATCTTTGTGCACTGTTAGTAGGAATAGAAATGATACTGCTATTGTGGAAAACAATATGGTGGATCCCCAAAAATTAAAAATAGAATTATTATATATTCGTCCAATAATTTCACTTTGGTTATATACCCAAAAGAATTGAAACCAGCATCTTGAAGAGAGATTTGTACACCCATATTCATAGTGTCATTATTTCCAGTAGCCTAAATGTCTACATTTCTTCTTCTAAGAAACCTGAGTACTCATTGATGAAATGACTATGTAAGTAAAATGTGGTGTATGTGTACAACGGAATACGGCTCAGTTTTGAAAAGGAAGGCAATTTTGACACATGCCACTACAGGGTTGAACCATGAGGACATTATGCTATGTGAAATAAGGCAGCCACAGGAGACAAATACTGCATGATCATAGAGGCAAAAACAGAATGTTGGTTTCCAAATGCTAGGATGAGGAGTTATTGGGGAATTACCACTTGAGGGTTATAGAATATCAGTTTTATATGATGAAAATAGTTCTGGAGATGGATGGTAGTAATAGTTTCACAGCTTTATAAATGCATTTAACACCACTGAATTAAACACTTGAAAATGGTTAAGATGGCACATTTTATTTTATGTGAACATAACATATTATATTTATTTTGACACCTTAAAAAAAAGAAAAAAGAAATCACCATTATCAGCACAAATTCTAGGTCTCATGGAACACTGGGTCATTGGAATTGGCCTCTGTTGCTTGCTGGACTTCAGGGTGCTTTCACCCTGGAGTCCTTTCTAGATTTCAGTAAGTTGTAGCCTTGTATTTGTGCATGAGATCTGTTGGTGCTAAGCAAAGGGGCTTCAGGACTTTCCTTAGAAGACCTCTCCTTGCTGGATCAAGAACAAGAAAGTTTTCCTAGTTATCCAACATGGTCTCTGGGCAGGGAGCAGAAGGATCATTTTGAGATTTTAGTAGAAGAACATGTCACACTCACCCCACTGGTACTGGGTGCACTCCCACTGATGGAATCTGCCTTGCATTTCTCTTGCTGCTGGCTCCATGAGTCAGTTGGGATGGAGAAGGTCAAGTCAGGAATTTCACCTTTGCTGATTAGGACTACTGTGCATTCCTGCCTTCACACCAGACCTCATTGACCCCAACCCTATAACTTCATAAACAGAGCAAGGGGCATAGAGGTAGGTAGTGATAGTAGAGTTTAGGAGCAGACCCTTTGTCTTATCTCAGGCATAGGGAAGAGATGCATGCTCTGCTGAGATTTTGAAAAGACTGCAAAGGGATGAGAGTATGAGAGAGAATGATAGAGGCAGGGTTAAGAAAACCAAAGGGATGGTGAGGTGCCCAGAGGTTAGCAATAGCGGGAATTATTACTCCTGTGCTTGAAGGATCAAAAGAATAAACAGTATCCCCTGAGCCCTGATAAGAGCTGGCGTTGAGAGAAGGGTGGGAGGGTACAACCATTACTAGAACTTCAGCAATGCCGGGTAAGAGCAGGAGTAGAAAAGCACCCTGACCTCCTGCTCCTGTTCTGAGTCAGGGCTGCACAATGATGGAACCCAGCGGAGGAAGGAGCCCCAGGAGGCCAGGTGATGTAGTCATTAGACATCAGTTTCTGGGGCTCTCATTGGATTTGGGGGAGAATGACAAATAGTGATACAATGATTGAGTCATTTTTTCCCCTGGCCCATATAGATAGAAAAGTGGGAACTTGGGTGAGTACCCTTGAGGACTCTTTTGCACATGGAGAGAGTTAAGAAAGATGCTTTTTCATGAATTTGAGAATACCACATCTACCGTTGGGTCCTGGTTTTATGGTTTCTGAAATTCTCAGTCTGGAAGAGGAGAGTGGTCTTCTGAGCAGACTTGGTGGGAAGCGTCTGCCCGTCTCCTGCCTCTGGTGTGCCCGCTGATCAAGCAGGATCATGTAGAAGGTATGGCTGTGGCTACTTCAAGGTGGCCGAGGGCAGGGATGAAGAGACCTTTAATTCTTTTGTAAACCAATAAAATGAAAATAGTTCATGCTCCCTGAATGAAGAGGGAAAAGTCAGACTAACATTAGCCATAATAAGATTGTGATTTTTGTTTATTCATGCTCAGAAGCTCCCCTCCTGAGTGGCTGTTGGGTGTTGGGTGGCAATACCCAACCAAATGAAAACACAGGGAAAGGATGACTAGAGACAATTGCTGTGGGGCAAAAGACAGGAAATCTTTTTCAACAGCCTGAGGGTACTTGTAACTTTCTTACTTATCTGATGTGGATTTGTTCAGTTGACACCTTTAGAAGGTAGAAACATTTTTTGCCTGTTTTTCATAACAGATGCTTTTGGTTGATTGCGGTTTCTCTGGTTTGCATGCTTCCTGTGACCTACTAAAATAGATTAGTGAGTTCTAGGATTTTACTTTTGGTTAAAAACAATGATATGGATTGATATCATATCCACAGAAAAAGCAGTTACATGTTCCTACATGTTTTGGATATGTCTTCATAATGCAAATAATACAAAAATAATTCTACTGTTTTTGGACCAAATAACAATGCAATGTAACAGGGCATATACTCATAGCAAGAAAGTCCAGAAATTTAAAATGTTCTTTGGAAAGAAATATCAAGCAACAGAGTTCAAACATTAATTTTCCCCTCATCCTCCAAGTTGACTATCATTTCCAAGTGAGCGCAACAACAGACAAAAATATGTGATGAAAATAGAAATTAAAATGTCATAAAAATGGTAATTTAACTTTAGAGTGTAATGGTAACTTTAAAGTACAAAGAGAGCAGGGCCTCTCTGGTGTCCTAGGGGTTAAGTCTTGGCACTATTATCAACAGCCTGAGTTTGAGCTCCAACCAGGGAGCTAATCCACTTATGGCACAGCAGACATCTCCTGTCTCACCTGCTGCTCCCCTCAGCAGTGTATTTCAGTAAATCTGCCTGTTCTGCTCCCCACTCTGTCGCTGGTGGATCCTCTCACTGCCCCCACTCCCTGTACCTCTGGTCTACACCCCAGTTCTTCTATGCAAAAGTATAAAAAGAGATTAGATGTATCCATAACTTCAGGTTAGATAAACTTTGATGAAATAGCAGTAAAGTTGGGATCTTTATTCACTTGCTGATTAGTCCTCTCAAGTGATTTAGCATTCGCTTGAACACTACAGGAAGAGATAATCCTGTGTTCTTCCATAGCCCAGTTTTAAAGTACTCTGTGACTTGGTTTAGATACCTCAGGTAGACTGTTCTTGAGAGGAAGCCTTGGTATGGGATAATAGAGTACTTAAAAAGCCATTTCTAAAGCCATCAGGACACGGTGACAACAGGCTGGTTCTGGGGAATGAGAAGATAGAATAAACTCTCATCACTATCATTTGCCCCATCACCCAAGAGTGATGGATAGTAGTAGGAAGAGGTGAGTGCCTGTAGGATGAGATTCATGCCTGCCATTTAGGACCATATCAATTCTCCTACCTCTGATATTATCTAACTTTTGAGTGTGGCTTCTCAGGTGTCCTGGGAAGGGGCATAAGGCTGTTGCCAACTGCAAGAAACTCAAATAGTGTTCTTTGCAGTGTTGGCATGTGAAGAAACCCACAAAACCAGATGTGGCAGAGATTCTGATTGGTGGACATGACTGAGATTGGCAGTGGGTGATGAAAGATAGTGAGAGAGACTTTGAATAAGTATGGTTGGCTAGATGTATGCCTAAACTGCAGTTGGCTTTGCAGAAACCATAAATCTTGATGGTGGGGAGAAGACAAGTTTGTGAAAGTCAGTTCATTATTAAGGCACCTCAAGCAGACCGACAGACAGATACACACACACACACACACATATCATGCAAGCTGAAAGCAAAAGTTAGTTCTTTAAAAAGATAAAGTTTACTAAGAAAAAAAGTGAAGACCCAAATAACAAATTAGATGAAAGTGGTGATATTAATACCAACTTGACAGAAATGAAAGATTATATGAGTATACTATGACAACAAATTAAGTAACTTAGATGAAATGGACAAATCCCTGAAACCACATAAATTACCAAAAAATTACTTAAGAATAAATAGAAAAGGGCCTCCCCTGGTGGCGCAGGGGTTGAGCGCTGGGCTGAGAGGCTGCCTGCAGCCTCTGCAGCGCCGGTTTGTTCCGCGGCCGCTGGCAAGGGTCCCACAAAAGAAAAAAAAAAAAAAAAAAAAAGAATAAATAGAAAATCTGAAAAGACCTCTAAAAATAAGAAGTTGAATCAGAAATCAAGCACCCCCTCCCCAACAACAAAAAAAATCCAAAACCAGGTGCCTTCACGGATGAGTTCTACCAAACAGTTAAAGAAAAATTAACACCAATCCTTCTCTAACTCTTCCCAAAAGAGAAAAGAATATTTCCTAAGTTATTCTATGAAACCAGCATAACTCTAATAGGAAAGCAAAAGACACTCCAAAACAAAACAAAACAAAAACTGTAGACCAATACTTGTGAATATAGATGCAAAACTCTCAACAAAATACTAGCAAACTGAATCACAGCATATTTTTAAAATAACAATTTATATATATTTTGCATTATTGATCTTTTTTACAATGTTTGCTTTCTTTTCTCAGGTGTAGTCCCCATAGAATTTCCACCAGCAATTCACCAGTGCACCATCACCATAGTCCCTTGTGTATTTCCCACCCCCATTTTGATCCCTCTCCCTTCCTCTCCCTGCAGGATGTCTCTGATTTATAGTTGTCTGTTTATTTTTGTTTTGTTTTGTGGAATCACAGCATATTAAAAAGACAATACACTATGGCAAAGAATAGAAGGGTGATTCAGTATAAGAAAATCATGCAATGGAATATGCCACATTAATGGAATGCAGTGGGGGAGACCCATGATATCTCAACACAAAAAGTACTTGGCAAAATCCAACAATCTTTCATAATAAAACACTCAAGAAAGTAGGAATATGAAATTATTTCTTCAACATTAAGGACATTTTTGAAACCCCAGAGCTAACATCAAATCCAATAATCAAAGAATGAAAACTTTCCCTGTAAAATTAGAAACTTCAAGGATGTCAGCTTTTGCCCCTGGTGTTCGGTACTGTACTGGGAGTTCTAGTCAGAGCAATCAGCAATCAGGAAATTAAAGGCATCCAAATTTGAAAGGAAGAAATGAAACCACCTCTATTCACAGATGATATGATCCTATATACAGAAAATCCCAAAGTATCTATTAAAAAAGAAGCCCTCCTAAAACTAAGAAACAAATTTGGCAAAATCAATGCACAAAAATCTGTTGTGTTTGTACATACTTAGCATTGAGAAATCCAAAAAGGAAGTTAAGAAAATAATTACTCTTACAACAACATCAAGAAAAATAAAATACCCAGGAATAAATTTAACCACAGTGGTGAAATATTTGTGCCCTGAAAATATAAAACTGCTGAAATTAAAGATGGCCTAAACAAATGGAAGGACAGTGTATATTCATGGTTAGAAGACTTAAAATTGTTGAGGTGGCAATATTATCTAAATCTATCTAAAGATGCAACCTCTGTCAAAATTCCAACAGCCTTTTGCAAATATAGAAAAGCTGATCCTCAAGTTCATATAGAAAGGATCCCAAGTAGCCAAAACAATTTAAAACAATAACGAAAGGAACAACTTTGGAGAACTTGCATTTCCTGATTTCAAAACTTACTAGAAAACTACAGTAATTAAAACAGTATGGCACCAACATAAAGAGATATGTTTATCAATGGAATATAATTGAATGTCCAGAGATGAACTCCTATATTTATTGCCAGTTGATTTTCAATAGGAATAACAATACAGGTGAATTGAGAAAGAGTATTCTATTTAACAAGTGGTGCTGGATCACTGGATATTCACATAGAATAGAATGGCATTGGACTCCTTCCTTATATCATATACATGAATTAACTCAAAATGGGTTAATGATGTAAATAAGAGCTAAGACTTTAAAATATAAAACTCTTAGTACAAAACATAGAGATAAACATTTATGACCATTGATTTGGCAATGAAACTTTATATATGACACAAAAAACATGAATAACAACAAAAAAAGGGACTTCATTGAAATAAAAAAAACCCTTTGTACAGTAAAGTACAAAGTAAAGTAAAGAGACCACCTATAAGATTAGGGAAAGTGTTTGCAAATCCTCTCTCTGCTAATGGTCTAGTACCCAGAAAATATAGAAAATGCCTTTATCTCAACAACAAAAAGACAAAAGAACCCAATTTAAAAGTGGGCAAGAAAGTTGAAAAGAAATTTCTCCAAAGAAGATATACAAATGACCAACAAGAACATGAAAAGGGACCGAACATCATCTGTTTTCATTTCACTGAGAGATGTGCCTAGGAGTTGGATTGCTAGCTTGTATAGTAACTTGTGTTTAACTTTTAGAGGAATCACCAAACTGTTTTCTAAGCTGCAGATGTACATTTTATATTCTGACTAGCAATATATGAGAGTTCCAATTCTCACCTTCTTGCCAAGAGTAGTTCTTACCTCTTTTTGGTGATAGCCATCTGGGTGAGTGCTATTCATTGTGGTTTTGACATGGATTTCCCCAATACTTGTTGTTGAACATTTTTTCATGTGGTTATTGACTGTCTTTTTGGTATCATTGGAAAAATACCTATTCATATCCTTGGCACATTTTTAATTGAGTTACTTTTTGGAACTGATTTGTAAGCATTCTTTACTTATTCTGGATACTAGTCTTATATGTATTATGTGCAAATATTTTTTCCTATTCTATGGGTTATTTTTTCACATTTTTGATAGTATCATTTGCAGTACAAAAATTCTTTAATTTTGATGAAGTCCATTTCATCTTTTTCTTTTGTTCTTGGTGCTTTTTGTGTCATAGCTACGAAACCATTATTCAACCTAACTAAGGTTATGAAGATTTATTCCAATGTTGTCTTCTTAGAGTTTCATAGTTTTAGCTCTTACATTTAGTTCTATGATTATTTTGAGTGAATTTTTGTATACTGTATGAGATAGGCATTCAAATTCATTCTTTTCTTGAATGGAGTGTGGGTTTCTAAACACACAGTCACATTGTTGGCACTGCCCTGGTTGGCCTTAGGATGGGAATCAAATTTGTTCTTTTGCATGTGGCTATCTAGTTGTCTCAGTAGCATGTGTTGAAAGATCATTCCTTCCTCCATTAAGTGGTCTGGGTATCCTTGTTGAAAATCAATTGGCCATAAATGCAAGACAAAGCATTGCATTTAGACTCTCAATTCCTAGACTCTCAATTCGATTCCACAGATCTTTATGTCTATTTTATACCATTAACATGCTGTCTTGATTCCTGTAGCTTTGTAATAAGTTTTGAAATCAGCATGTGTGAGTCAACTTTGCTCATTTCAAAATTGTTTTGGCTTTTCTGAGCCCCTTGCATTTCCCTATCAATTTTATGATCACTATGTCAGTTTATACAAAAACATCAATTGGAAAAAGGGATTGAGTTGAACACATGAATAAATCTAGTTATATTGTCATCTTACAAATATCAAGGTTTATTACTGATCCTTCCCCCCACCCCCACCCATCTCCAAAAGCATAGGCTTTCTGTGTCAGTCATTTGGTGATCTCAAATGGGCTTAGGCATCATGCCCACAGACATGCACAGAAATGAGCAAATAAGGAAGAAAAAATGGCAACTCATCCCTCCACTAAAAACCATAATTTTAGAAGTTCTACACAACACTTCTGTTCTCACTGGTCAGAACTTCGTGACTTCCAGTTAGCAAGGGAAGCTGAGAACACTCATCTTTTGACAGGTTATGGTTGCCTTGCCTAGGATTTTATTGCCGAGAAAGATGAGGTAGCTAAGAAAGAAGATCTATTAGAAGGTAACCACTGGTCTCTGTTAGATTTGGACATTGGGATGTATTTCTCCCTTCCCTGATCCTTCTATTAGGAGAGGCAGAAACGCATCCTCTCTTTCACTTTAAGCTATAGGCCTCGACTGTCTTTAAGATTATTTGATTTCTTGATGAACTGTGGAATTTTGACTTGCAATCTTATTTTGAATGCAAGAATATTTTGGCTTTCCTCCCCTTCCTTTTATGCTTATCTTTCCACATCTAGTTATTTTGCGGTTGTCTTTACCTCATCCCCTCGAGCCAGATCTAGGCCTGTGTGAATTGCTCAAAGTGCCTGTTCTGAGAGGAGACTGCAGATATAACAGCAGGGAACTTGGTTCCAGGCCTGGTTTCCATGTGACGCCTGTGCTCTCCTGCCTCCTTAGGCCTGCTGCTCTGTTGGAAAGAGCCGACAGTCATCAGTCTTCTTTTGGGACTTGGAGAATTTTATTCTGTCTTTGATTTTAGGAAACAACTTGGCTCCACTCCCATCTCTAACATGGTCTTATACCTCCTACCCATCAAAAGTCACACTCCTGGCTGCCATCACCCAGTTCTGGAACTTGTTTCAATGGGCTTGTGGGTTAGCACCACTCACCACGTTGGTTTTTTGCTCCACTTTTGGTTCCCAGAAATGCTTGTTTTAGGGGTTGGGTATGTGCTTTTGGAGATGTGTGTGTACATGTGTGTGTGTGTTACCATTGCCATATCTACATAGCAGAAAAGGCATGAGTAATGAGTGAAGACACTAAGTCATTTTGAGGAGAAATCAGTGTTTTCAAGCAACTGAAAGAAAGTCAATGTGGCCATCAGTCTGAGAGTGTGACATGAAGGTTTGTGGGGCTGGAAGTTACCAGACTTATAATGCCTTGTTAAGAAGTTTAATGTAAAATAGCAAAAGCTTTTGATCAGGAGCATGTAGAAGGGAAACAAGAAACTACATTTTCTGGAGTCCCTCTCCTTGTATTCCCTTCTCTCTATGGTTGGAGGTATGAGGAGACCTTGACTGTGATTTGGAAAGCAGAAAGGAGGAAAGGACACTATTCTCAGAAGTTAGTGGTGGCCAGGTGCAAGGGCTTTCAGACTTCTTGCTCAGCTCTTCCTTCACTGTCAAGAAAACCAGGAATTTTTTCCTCCAGAAACTATTGTCATAAGTCCTCATTTTCTTTTATGGAGCGCTAGTGGGAATGGAACTAACTGGGGCTTTTCATTATATTTTACCGTCTTTTCTTCTTTGATTCATTAACTTAGCCAACATTTAGCAGGATTTAGAGTCAGGTGGATGATTACATATTACATTAATATGTAATGATTAACTCTTTTAATTTTTCAATAAATTGTCCTCTCTGTTAATTATTTTGCACTGACCTTCACCACTTATTCTTTAGGTACATATCAGGGGAAATTAATGGTTCACTGGAAATATATGCAAATATGACTGGAAACAGAACATATGCTTTCATTTACCAAATGCTGACTGAGAGCCTAAAGTGTTTTGGGTATTATGCTAACAAAATATAAAGATGTACAAAGCATGATCACGTGTCTGTCCTTAGGGGGATGGCAATTTGACAAGCTGAAGAAATTTTAATATAAGGCAATATAAGATGACCACAAATGGAAATAAACCTCTGCACTTCAGAGAACTCAAAGGAGGGAGAATCTTGTGATGGAGGTTTTCATAAAAGACATCGTGGAAGAGAGGGCAATTGAGATAAACTTGAAGAATTTAGAGTGATAGGGAGGGAGGACATTCATGTAGATGAAATGACGTGAACAAATAGCATGAAGTGTGCGCCAAAGACATGATGTGGCGAATAAGGTGGAACTGGTAGATTGATCCATGGAAGCCATGGAAGATCATGAATGGTAAGTTCAGAGTTTTAGACAATGAAGGAGAACAGAAGATTTTTAATTCTAAATTTGCCTTAAATAAACTGGTGCTTTGACAAGGTAAGTCTGATGAAGGTGGTGGGCAGAATGGACTGAAGTCCAAGAAAGCTACCAGGTGGGTGAGCTAGGAGGCCATTGCAAAAGTTACCTGGTTTGAGGTGATTGGAAAGAAAGCAATGGAAGGAAAGGATGGGTGTAGATGAGAAGCAAAAGAGAAAATGGGTGGGGCTGCAAGTATGTTACTGGTTAGGGGTGGCAGTGGAGATATTAGAATTTAGAACTTTGTTTTTTTTTTTTTGTCTTTTATTTTTTCTTAAGTTTTTTTTTATTTCAACATTTATCATTTTTAAATTTTTTTAGACAATATTTGCTCCCCCCACACCCTCAGGTTGAGTCCCATAGAATTTCCTTCCCCAATGCACCGTGCACCATCACCTCAGTGCCCTGTGCTCCTCCCTCCCTCTGATGCCTCTCCCTCCTCCTCCCCTGCAGGATGTCTCTGGTTTATAATTGTCTGTTTTGCTTTGTTGTGTTTTGTACTGTTGTTATTTTTTTACCCTGATGTCTTATTTGGTTCCCCTATATTCCTGCTATGAGTGAAACCATCGAGATTTTTCTTTTTCTTTCTGGCTTATTTCACTGAGCATAATTCCTTCTAGCTCCATTCACGTTGCTGAGAATGGCATGAGTTTATTTTTTTGATTGCTGAATAATATGCCATTGTGTATGTATACCACATCGAACTTTGGTTCTTAATCAGCTTCATCAGGCTTCAAACTAGATTATCTAGAGCCTCGCTACTCAAAGTGTGGTCCGCAAGCTGGCAGCATCAGCTTTTTAGAATTAGAAATTCAAGGGCCCTCCTCTAGCCTATGGAATCAGAAATTCTTTAAGGTGATGTAAACTGTGTATAAACACTGACTGGTGATTCTGATGAATGATTGTTAGGGTCTGAAAATTGTTTGAGAACATTGAGTATGGATCCAGTGCTGCCTCCTAATGATTTGGGTGACCAAGTACAATTCACACAGTCTCTCTGAGCAGCCTATATGGAAATAGCCTATCTGACCCCAGCTCCTCCAGGCCCAGCTGGTGACCCAGGGAAGGCCTTTATCTCTCTGAGACTCAGAAAATAGGAACTCTTAGAACTATTATCTCTACACAATTGACCAAGTGCTCTATGCTTCTAAGAATGCCCTGAAAGTTTGCTCTAGTTGATAATACTTTATCTAGGCATGATAAGTGGTAAGTTTTATCTCAAAGTGCCTTGGGGTAACTGCTGATTTTCAAAGCAGAAGTCTCAGCTGCAGTTTTGGCCCTGGGCTCTCTCGACCTTCCTTGAACCTTTGGCAGCCTAAAATATGTATGTCAGCACCTAACTTTCTACTGTTGCAGAGATTTTTAAGAGGAGTCCCCTTCAAAATGAAAAAGAATGTGTGTTCAAAGCTCTTTTGTAAATGGTAAAGTACATGTTAATGATTATTCATGCTATAAAAGGGACATTATTTCTACCAACAGCAACTCTTTGACCTCCACCCCCAGAATTTCCCAGGTCTGTGCATTTCTGACATGTTCCCAGGCATGGCTGGTACTGCTGACTGACTTGGACCTCGCTGAAAGCCATGGATTTAGAAGTAAACCTGGTTCTGAGGAAAGCTGGAGGGAGAGACACCAACCCAGTGCAGTGAACACGTCGTATTGACATGGAGACCTGATGAAAAGAGCACAGGGCACATGACTCTTCCCCTCGTTAGCTCTGCAAACCTGGGAAAGTGTCAGCAGAGACTCTCAGCCTCAGTTTCCCTCTCTGAGATGGGGAGGAGGAACTTTTTATTTTTATTTTTTAATTAGTATTTAATTTTTATTTTATTGCTATATCATTGTTCATTTTTATATTTATTTATTTATTATAAATTTTATTTTTATATTCCCCATACAATTGCAACCCCCTTATTTTGACCCCAATCCCTCCCCTCCCCGCCCCCTCACTGTTCATTTTTAAACAATATTTGCTCCCCCCACCCCTCAGGTGTAGTCCCCATAAAATCTCCTTCCCCAGTGCACCCGTGCACCATCACCTCAGTCCCCTGTGCTCCTCCCTCCCTCCCTCTGATCCCTCTCCCTCCTCCTCCCCTGCAGGATGTCTCTGATTTATAATTGTCTGTTTTTGTTTTGTTGTGTTTTGTACTGTTATTATTTTTTGTAAAGATTTATTTATGCATACAAGAGCTGGGGTACAGACCAGAGATGCAGGGGGTGAGAGGATTCACCAGAGACGGAGTGGGGAGCAGAACAGGCAGATCCACTGAAATACACTGCTGAGGGGAGCGGAGCAGCGGCAAGATAGGAGAGGTCTGCTATGCCATGTGGGTCACCTTCCTGACTGGGGACAGAACTCGTGCTGCAGTGGCTGCGGATAGCTTCATTTGTGCTGCGTCTTAACCGCTTGTGCCACCAGGGAGGCCCCTGTTATTTTTTTACACTGATGTCTTATTTGATTTCCCAATATCCCTCCTATAAGTGAAACCATCCAATATTTTTCTTTTTCCTTCTGACTTATTTCACTGAGCATAATTCCTTCTAGCTCCACCCACATTGCTGCTAATGGCATGAATTTTTTTGATTGCTGAATAGTATTCCATTGTGTATATATACCACATCTTGATCCAGTCAAGGGATGGACTTTTTAAAGCCAGCACTTTAAAAAGTGGATGGACCTCTCACATTAGCACTTCGGTGGCAGGTAAGGTGAGGCTTATACACATACAGGAGACGTACACCCCAAATTTATTTATTTTGTAAATTAACACTTAAGTCAATAAAATTTTATTTAATAAAGGAAAAGACTTTCCAAACTCTTTAGCTTAGGTTGCTTGAATTCTCAACTGTAATGTGGCAAAGACTTATTTTTCTTATCTGTTTCCCATTGACTAATTTTCCCCTTTTTCGTTGGAGTAGTCAGGGAAGATGGGGGAGCTTCTGAACTTTCTTTGTAAGAAAATTCAATTTCCATTCCTCTTTTTTTGTAACTAGAATTTTACCTTCCTCTTTTTGTTTCTTGCTCCCGAGCCCTGCCTTCTCTGAAATGTTTCAGTTCCCTCACGTGTATTTTTAGACCAGCTCTCTATCTTTCAACAAATGTGGCAAGGGTAATTTTGGTGCAGCTATTGTAGGGGCCAGGACCCCAGCAGGAGGCCCCTTCTGGCACGCACTTGGCATGGATCCCTCAAAGTCCCTCTTAGACACTCTTAAAAAAAATCTAACTTATAAGCAAGGCTGGAATCTTCTTGCCAGGTCATACATGGGACTAAAGACAAAGCCATTTCATTCAGTAATGCTCAGTTGATTTTTTGCCTCTGCTAGTACCTATCTTCATTTTTCGTTCTTTCTTTTGCTGATTTATTTAACACCTGTGAACTAGAAGTACATGCAGCACACTCAACACATAATACGCAATACTTCTCATCTCCTCTCTGTCTTTTCTGATCTCTCAGCATTTTTGTTGATTAAGTTAATTGGTCTCAGAAAACTTCTGAAGTTATTTAGCCCCAGGAACAAATCAAAAAGCTTTGCAGACCACGAAAGTCTGAAAACTTTTCCTCTGAGATCAAGAAAAGGAAGAAGATAAGGATGACTGTTTATACCCATTCAGCACAGTGCTGACAGTCCTAGGCAGAGCAATTAGATAAGAAAAAGAAACGTGAGGCATCAAATCTAGAAAGAACTAAAATTATCTCTGTTCATAGATGACATAATCTTATATGTATAAAATCTTTAAGATTTCACAATGTTATCTGCTAGAACCAAAAAATGAATGCAGCAAAGTTGCAGGATACAAAATTAACACACATTTTTTGACAGGATTATTTTCTTTGTTGTTGAGTCTCATCAGCTCTTTGCAGATTTTTGTGATCAGTCCTTTATCGTTAGTGTTGTGTGCAAAAATGTTCTCCCAGTCGGTGGGGTTTCTCTTTGTTTTTGTTATTGTCTCTTTTGCTGTGCAGAAGCTCTTTAACTTGATGTAGTCCCAGCTGTTGAAAATCAAAATCAACAAAAGCTATGAACCAGAGACACTCTGTGAGGGATGGGGGGTGGGTAGGGGAGGGATTGGGGTCAAAATAAGGAGGTTGCAATTGTATGGGGAATATAAAAATAAAATTTGTAAAAAAAAAAAAAAAAAAAAAAAAAAACCAAAATTAACACACAAAACTCAGTAGCGTTTCTTTCTTTCTTTCTTTCTTTTTTTTTTTAAAGATTTATTTATGCACACAAGAACTGGTACAGGCCAGATGTGTGGGAGGTGAGAGGATTCACCAGAGACAGTGGGGAACAGAATGGGCAGACTGACTGAAATACACTGCTGAGGGGAGCAGTGGGCAAGCCAGGAGAGGTCTGTTGCACCATGTGGGTCACCTCCCTGGCTGGGGATTGAACTCGTGCTTCAGTGGCTGCGTATAGCTTCATAGGTTGCGTCTTAACCCCTTGTGCCACCAGGTAGGCCCCCTCGGTAACATTTCAATTGCCACCAGTGAACAAACCAAAATTGAAATTAAAAAAAAAAAATATTTACAATAGCATCACAAAGGATCAGATATTTAGGAATAAACATAACCAAGGAGGTGAAAGATTTGCATCCCGAGACTGCAAAACACTGCTAACATAATTAAAGAAGACAATGGAAAGACATTCTAAGTTCATGAATTGCAAGATTTAATATTGTTAAAATGTCATGTTTAATGGGCAAAGAGTTTCAGCTGAGGAAGACTCAAAAAGTCCTGGAGATGGATGGTAGCACGATGTACATGTGCTTCACGACGCTGACTTGTACACTGAAAAATGGTGAATTTCATATTGTGTATATTATACCACAATAAAAAATGTCTCTCATATTAAATTTCACCACATGTTGGACTCGTAGTCCAGAAGCCACCTTTCCGATTATGCGGTGCTATTCATCCATGCTATAGTTGGAGACACCGAGCCCTAGTTGGTGTGACTTGATGGAGGCTGTGTAGCTACTAGTGCCAGAGTCAAGTCAGGATGATTATCTATTACACTGCACTAAGCTCCATGTGGCTCTCCGACTGGCTTTGAACTTGACTGCCCTGCTCCCAGCCCCTCCTGCATCTTGTCACACAATCTCTGCAGAACACCCAGACTGCTCATTTGAGGCTAAAGTTCAGGTCTGTATTCCTCTGATTAAAATCTTTCAGGCCACCTCCCCAGGTAACCCAATGTGGAGTAAGATCAAACCCTCCGGTGTCTGAGGTCTGCCCCCGGGGCCTCTCCACTCTCTCCCTGTGGCTGCCCCACATGAGATCCCACCACATCAGCTTCATTCCACCGATTCATTCTATTTCCCTAAAGTTATCACTCAGCTTCACATGGGTTCTCCAGCCTGAGAAACTTTCCTCCTCTCATCTACCTACAAACACCATTCCAGGGTCCTCCACACAGTTTCCTGGATGCCCTGTTCAGCCCCATCCAGGCTGATGCCAACATGCCCTCCACCTGTCACTGTCCTTGTCTTACATCCTGTGTTGCTGAGTTGCTGAGCTGCAAGTATCCAGTGGGCAGAGGTCAAGTCTCTGATCTTATTAGCAAGCGGTTCTCAGTGCATCAGACCCAGACAAGGAATTTTACAAAAATGCAAAAGTACAGGTGGTCAGCCATCTCCCTAGCCCTGATGAATTAGATTCTAGTAGAAAGTGCTAGCACATTTGGGGAACAATGAATGACCTACTCAGTGGTTGGTGGGTTTACACAGGAAAGTGTTGGGAAATAGGTCAGCAAATGAAGAAGGTTGGCACCGTGAGAGGAACTAGCCCAGGGAAATGACACAACGAAATATGCATTTTTAGATATTTAATCTGGTGTGGTATGCAGTATAAATCGGTAGGATGAGAGGCTTTTGGCAGAGGGTGGAGTGAGGATCAAAGTGTCTTTCCTATTTGCATTTCTGATGCCTAATGCAGTGTGTGGTACAGGATAGATGCTCACTGAATGAATATGTGAATGAATGAACTAGAGTTGTGGTAGCAGGAACAGAACAGAAAGCCTTGCCCTGGATATAATGACAACTGCAGACAGTGAGCTCAAGGGTCAGTGCAGGAATCTCTCGACCTCTCTTAGAACTTTGATTTTAAAATGCAAGACCTGGCTTCTTACTCTCTGGCTCAACAATGCTCTGATAGGAACAGAACATGAGTGTGCACTCACACACATACAACCTCAAGTGTAAACAGCATTTGTAGCTGAGCTCAGCAGGTTTCTGCCCCACTTCCCCTGTTTCTCTGAGTCAACTCCAGGGAGGGAAGAGCTGTGCCTTTTCCTGGACACCCATAAAATTTGTGTTGATGAGCAAGGTCTTGGAGTTTTAAGGCTAGAGATATTTAAACCAATACTTTACAGGCTTTAATGTGCGTCCAATCCCTCTTGAGAACTTGACTGAAATACACTGCTGAGGGGAGCAGTAGGCAAGTCAGAAGTCTGCTGTGCCGTGTGGGTCAGCTCCCTGGCTGGGGATCGAACTCATGCTGCAGTGGCTGTGGCTAGCTTCATAGTGCTGTGTCATTTTAAACAAACTCTTAGTTGATGCTGAGGCTTCTGGTCCTCAGACCACTGTTTGAGTATCAGTTCTGTAGAACCTTCCAACTGGTGCTCCCAGGGAATGAAAGGATCCTGGGTATGTCATGAGATCATGTCCCCTGATGGCAAGTAGCTGTTTATGCTAATATGCAGAGTAGCGTCACTTTCTATGATGGCACCGCATGACAAATGTCTGAGCACAAAAGCATTGTTTCACCAATTTTGGTAGATAATTGAATCACATGGGGGAACTAAGAACCTGGGCCTCTCAGTGAATCTACACATCAAAATTTGAGAAGCACAGCACTAGCAGGTAACTTTAGATACCCTAGGTGATTAGCACTTGGCTGCAGGAAAACAGCTGAGCAAATGACCAACTGGTTAGAAACAAGGAGGCTCAATTTTGTTGTCATTCAAAAATACTAATTGAGAGCTCACAATAGGTTAGGCATTGTTTTGAAAATGGGGAGTACTGTTCATAGTTTAGTAGGGGAGACAGGTACTAAACAGATCCTTGGAATCAGTACCTGGAGCTCATAGTCTGGAAGAAGTAAGATAAGACATACATGATTATAATTCATCAAACCTTCACAGAACCGCCATTCTGGGCCAGGTGCTAAGGTTAAAAAGATGCATAGACTACAGTCCCTGTCCCTTAACAACTCCTAGGCTAGTGGCAGAAAGGGGAACCTGAACAAGTTAGCACTTTGGGGTTACTTGGAATCCTGGGTGATAACTGTCAGTTACTAACTGGGTGGTAACTGTCAGTTACCTGGGTGATAACTGTCAGTTACCTGGGTGATAACTGTCAGTGAGGGTGTGGAGCAAAAGGAATCCTCCTACACTGTTGATGGGAATGTGGACTGACGCAGGCCCTCTGGAAACAGTATGGAGTTTCCTCAAAGTATTTAAAAAAGATCTATAACATATCCCAGAAATTCCATTCTGGGGTAGAAATTCCATTCTACCCAAAGAATACAAAAAAAGCTAGTTCAAAGGGATAAATGCTCTCTTCTGTTCACTGCAGCACTATTTACCGTATGTCAAGTTATGAAAACAAGCCGAGTGTCCAATTACAGAGGTGCAGGTAAGGACATATATATATATATATATATACATGATAGAATACTACTAAACTGTTAAAAAAGATGAACTGTTGCCATTTGTCCACTGGAAATGGAGGGCATGAGGCTAAGTGAAATAAGTCAGAAGGAGAAAGGCAAATACAGGATGATGTCACTCATATGCGGAATACGGAGGACGAAAACAAAGACATGAAGAAAACTAAACCAAAACAAAGCCTAGAAACATGACTGCAGAATTGAGGTTATTAGAGAGGAGGGGAGCTGGGGGAGGGAACAAAGTGGGGAGGGGGTCCAATGGTCTACGGTAAAGGCCTATGGGTGCTTTTATGTAGTGATGTATATGAGCAGGTGTGAACTACACCCTTAAATCATATACAGCATTGGTTGTAAACCAATGTTACCTCAAAAAAAAAAATCTTAACAGGGTTTCACCTTTTTTTTTTTTTTGTCTTCTGTGGCCTTTAACACCACCAGAGCTGCAATAACTATTCTAGTTCCAATGTGTGATATTTCAAATCTGTATGAGTTTTAAATTTTCTGTTATTTAGCACCAAAGAAGGGAGATGTGCATCCGGCTTTTCTCACTGATACCTGCAACTCACTTCAAGCACAGATGAGTCAACTCCTCTTGCCTTCCTCTGCTTTGATGTTAAGGCCCAGGCTATATGACCAAAGTCAGAATTGTGAGCAAAGTTCTCTGGTAGACTTGGTGTCTTCAGCGGCGCTCACTGGGGAGAGGAGCCCAGAATAAGGCAATGCATCCAAAAGAGAATGTGTTTAAATCTGAACTTTTGTCTTTTTTCAAATGAAAAGGGAACGTTATCTCCAACATGAGGAATGAGGAACAATTGTATATAAGCACATTCAAGAAAGAATTAACACCAAGCATTGGAATATTATCATTTTCAAAAAAAAGAATGAAATCACTGTATTTGTGAGTATGGTGGACGCTCTCCCACAGGTCCTTTCCATTCACAGCCGTGGTTTCCCCTTGGTCTGTCTGCACACAGCCCCTCTTCTCCCATACACAGATCCTTTCTCCTCTTGCTTTTTTCTCCCAAACAATTCATGAAATCACTTGATATTTTATCTAGGTAGAGAAAGGTCAACAAGTGCCAAGGGCTGAAGAAAATTTTGTGAGAAAAGAAATACCGAGGCTGGGCCTCCCCGGTGGTGCAGTGGTTGAGCGCTGGTCTGCGAAGCTGCCCGCAGTCTTTGCAGCGCTGGTTCGATCCCTGGACGCCAGTGAGGGTCCCACATGGTGCGCAGACCTCTCCTGCCGCCCGCTGCTCCCCTCAGCAGTGTACTTTGTCAGTCTGCCTGCTCTGTTCCCTGCTCTGGCTCTGGTGAATTCTCTCACCCTCCTGCGCTTCTGACTGTACCTAGTGCTTGTATAAATAAATAAATAAATATTGAAAAAAAAAAAAACCTTAAAAAAAAATACTGAGGCTGCCTGTCTTCAGGCAGATTAACTTCTGATAGAGGCAGGATGTAAAAGACATGGAATGACAGTGGGCGATACCGGAAGAACAGATAGGGCTCCTCTCTGTAGAATAGTGAAATCTGATTTCTGCATGGGGTTAGATTGTACTTCATTTATGTCCATGAACAGGTATTATGGTAATGTAAATCTCGTAAGTTGTGAAGTAGCCCCTCAATTTTATTGAAGAGTTGGGAGAATTGGTATTATTTCTTCTTTAAATGTGTAGTAGAATTGAAACCATTTAGGTCTAGCGTTTTCTTTCTATAAAACTCTTAGTTCTTTTAATAGCTGTGGGATTATTTACGTATTTCCTTTTGGGTAAGCTTTGGTTGCATGCTTTTCTGTTATATAATTTGTTGGTAAAAAATTACTCACGCTTAGTAGTTTAAGTGTTACATTATTAACCCTATACTTTATATGTATAGGATCTTTAGTGACACTACTTCTTTCATTCTTGACACTGGCAATTTGTATCTTCTTTATTTTTTTCTTGATTAACCCAGCTAGAGCTCCATTAGATTTATTGATCTTAAAGAACTTGCTTTTGGTTTCATTGATTTTTCCCTCTATTTTCATTTGTTTTCTATTGATTGATTTATACTCTAAGCTTTATTGTATTCTTTCTTCCATTTACTTTGGATTTAGTTTGTCCTTTTTTCTGGTTTCCTCAGTTGTAGGTTGAGGTCACTTACTTGAGACATTTTCCCTAAGATTTTGGTGCTCTCAATGTCTCTCTGAATACTACTTTAGCTGTATTCCACAAATGGATTGCAATTTAGAGTGAAATGTAAACTAACAAAAATATATTATCCTAACAAATCCTTAGGAAGACTAGAAAGAAAATTCCTGTTTTTCCTATGCTCTTACTCATAATTCAACTACAGCAAATGCATATTTCCTCTATGCACAGGACACAGCATTTCCCTATGCTGCAGTGCTTTCTGCAAACCACCTGGGTGTTCTACAGTTCGCTATTGATGCTAACTGCCTGGAGTTAACACAAATCCCACAGGTTAAGGGCTCGGTCCCACGAGACTGTTATACTCCAGACGCCAACTGCAAGTCTGTACTTCTCGTACTTCTGAACAACCAGCTACAAGTTGGGGGTTATCACGAACCCTTCCTTGGGTTTGATAATTTGTTAGAACAGCTAACAGTAATCTTTGGAAAACAGCTTACTATTTGATTAACAGTTAATTATAAAAGAATACAAATCAGGAACAGCCAGACAGAAGAAATGCATATGGCAAGGTGTGGCGGAAGGGATGTGATGATTCCTGTCCTCTCTGGCACACCATCCTCCCAGCACCTCACCAATCTGGAAGCTCTTTGAATCCTTTCATTATATAAGTGCAATGGATGAAATCTTTACCTGGTGGTAAAGACCACATTGCCTCTTCCTAGAGGTGGTCTGGGGATGGATAAGAAGGGCAGAGGGTCTGTGGGATGAAAAGAGTTCCAAGCTTCTAACCACAGAGATTAATAGCAATAATGAATAAGAGGATAGAGATGAGCTATACTAATATACCGTAATATACTATATACACTGTATAGTATATTGTAATATATACCATAACAAAAGTTATGTGATTGTCCTTTCTCTCCCTCAAAATATGTGATGGTATGTGAGTTTTGGATCATGATTGTCCGTGGGTAACTGAAACCATAGAAAGTAAAGCTGGCGTCGGGGAAGGAAAAATAAAGAAGATAAGGGCTGGTGTCGGGGAAGGACCACTGTAGCTGGCGTGCTCTCAGGAGCTCTGTGGAACAAAGAAGAGAGGTGTCTTTATGATGTTAGCTCTGCTCATATGAGGCTGGATATTTGGGCTGTTAAATGTGGTGGGTATTTTCTTTTTTTTCTGTATCCTGTCTTCTAATTTGGTTTATTGAGTCTATTTTACTGCTCAAATTTTGTGTGCAGTTAGTAAGACCCTCCCTATCCCAAAGGAATAAAAATTTTTTTAGTATTTTCTTCTACACCTATAGGAGACTTTTTCCCCTTTTCATTCTTACATTACAATTAATTCATCTGGAACTTATATTTTATATATGGTATAAAGAGTTTAACTATTTCTTTCCCATGTATAACCAATTTTCCCAGCACTATTTATCAAATAACATATCTTTTCCCAACCGACTTCAAGTGCCACCTTTAATATATACTAAATCCCTAAATACACGCGAGTTTCCTGTCATTATTTCATTTCATTTTCCTACTTATACACCATCATTAACCCCCATTTTATTTTATTTTTTCAAAAAAATTTTTTTTTAAATTTATGCCTACAAGAACTGGGGTGTAGGCCGGAGGTGGGTGGGGGAGGGTATGAGGGGATTCACCAGAGACAGAGTGGGGAACAGAACAGGCAGACTGACTGAAATACACTGCTGAGGGGAGCAGCAGGCGAGGCAGGAGTGGTCTGCCGCGCCATGTGGTTAGCTCCCCGACTGGGGATGGAACTCATGCTGCAGTGGCTGCGGATAGCTTCATAGGTTGCATCTTAACCCCTTGCCACCAGGAAGGCCCATTTCTTGCAGCTGTGGACACCTTTAAGCACCACTTCTTGGCTGCAAACCTTTTGCTTTTGCTTCAGCTTTGTGAGGGGCGGGGACTTCCCTCTTTCCTTTCAGCCCCATCTTCGTAAAAAGGTTCTTCTCTGCTTTTTTCCCTCATATTTTAATTTTCAGTTGTTTCCATAGCTATATGACTATGGGAGTGCAACTTCAGCCTCCGTACGTGCACACCTGCCCTCACCCTCCATGAAGCTCCAGAGAAATTGTTCACCCCATTTCCTCCCTCTCTTTCCCTCCCCTCATTTCCTCTGGTAACCAGTATATTTTCCAGAGTCTAAGAATTACTTCTCCTGTGCTTTACCAGTTTGTTTTTTTCATTCTGCAAATGAGTGAAATCATCCATTTGTTTCACCTTCTGACTAATTTCACTTAGCAAAAATCATCTGAAGATTCATTCACTTTGTCTCCTGAGGCACTGTTACAGCTGTTTAAGAGCCGAGTGGTATTCCCCCCGAGTGTATATACTCCACAATTCCGCTACCCAAACATGTGCTGTTGAGCGTTTAGGTTGATTCTGTGACTTGGTTTTTGTGGATTATGCTTCTGTGAACACTGGAGTGCATAAATCTCTTGTATTAGTGCTTTCATGCTCTTTGGGTAAATACTTAGCAGTGGTATTGCCGGATCACATGGTATTCCCAATTATTTATTTATTTATTTTTCAAGGACTCTCCATACTGTTTTGCAATGAGGCTGCAAATTATATTCTCTGCAACTCTGGATGAGGGCTCCTTTTTCTCCACATCCTCAGCAGCATTTGTTGAACCACTTTTCATTTCTCCTTTGACTTAGCTATCTTATAGTTTTCTATTCAAGCCAATCCAATCCAAATAAATTTATTTCTCATCATTTAAGTTCCAAATGCTATATATACTAGGCAGCAGAGAGTCTGCCAAATGTCATGTTGCCAATGAGCTTTATTAGGCAATTCTGGAGTTACTAATTGAGTAACTGTTTAAAAAGGGAAATTTGGTTGATATGGCAAGAATTTTTATTAGACTTGCGTTGTGGTATAATATAACTGACGGTTGCTCTGCCAGGGAGCAGATGGCACTAGGGAAGGAGATTGAGCAATGAGAAACTAGGGGTGGATGAGTGAGGTGAAACTGAGAAGTTATTGCTTAAGAATGCACAAAAGGGGCCAAACCAGAAGTTCGTGAGCACCGTGGATGAAGTACAGGGAAATTTAGGCCAGAAGTTGGGGGTGGAAATGCAAGATTGATATTCAAGCTCGTGGACTTTGGATATTGAATTTAGCAGAGTGAATGACTTGTAAATCCTTTCCAACTTCTTCCTCTACCTCCTCTTCCTATCATGTCTGGGGTTCACCTTACCATCTGCCCCTTTGACAGGGCTGCCCTTCATAATTAGTGTCTTTTGATATTTATAAGCTAGCATTTATAAATTATGCATTATTCTGCTTAACTTTTGTGAAGGTTCGGTACCAATCTTAAGTTAATGCTCCAGGCAGTCTCCTTTTATATAACTGAAGCCAGGATATTTAAGCAATTTAGTCTTTTGCTTCCTTTCTTACACTCCAAATATTGACAATGATTTTCTAGTTATACTCACAAAATTCTTCCCAGAACTCTAATGTAATTAATCTGAGTCTGGAGAATAAAATTCTCTTAGAAAAAAGGGAATAAAGCAGGGGAGCTCTTAACATATGCTCACCTGTCTTGGATTCCATGATTTTTTTTTTTTTGTTGAAAAGCTTATTTCTTACATGATAAAGGTGAAGCATATGCATTTTAAAAATCAGTTAATACATACAGATAAAAAGCAACTATAGTTTGACCATTACAAGTCTACACTATAAATATTTAGTTGTATTTCCTTTTAGTATTTTTTTTCTCCATGTACCCATGACTGAATGTCCACAAACACTTGGACATCTAGCCGCTCCTGGAATTGCTGTGGCAAACAGGACAGACCTGCCTCTCACAGTCGAGTTGTGGGGAAAGGACATGAGAAATAACCAGAGGCTTCTAGAATAAAAGCACTATTTCTTATTCCTGCCATTGAACGTGATGACTACCCTTCGTTACCACATGTTAGACAAACATAAACAACTCTGAAAGGTGAAGAGAAGAGGTAGGCTAGGGAGAGACTTTAGGCCAGGATCAACATGATGGAGAATCCACTGGACTACTTTTGTGTCTCATTAAATCCCAAACTAAATGCAAGAGAAACTAGAAACTGGGAAATAAATATCAGTACAGACAAAACCCAGTCCCAGCCAAAGCCCACTGTCCCCTAGACAAAGGACTAGAGAGAGAGGAAACTTGAAACACTAAATGCTCTACTCCAGACAAATCCTATAGAAAAGTGTGGCCTCCACACCACTCATGCTATCAAAGACCCATGGAGGGGGTGCAGATTCATCCTGGACAGGCTATAATGGCGCTACCTCAACCTCTCTTTTCCTCCTGTGTGGAATGGCATCAGAGAAGGTAGGGATCAGAGGCCTCATCCCACCAGGTGTGCTGCTGCTCACCCTCTCCTCTCTGCAGAACCAGGGGACTGTGTAGGGATTCTGACCTTCAATTCCCACCCAGCAGTAACAAAGTGTCTGTCCCACCCCCTAGTGGGATGGCATCAGGAAAGCTGGAGGGAAGGCAGGGCGTCCAACGCCACTCAGTAACGAGGTCCAGCAGCAACATGGTGTTAGTGGAGGTCACATGGGAAAGAATATCGAGGCTCTCCCACGCACAATGGTGTTAGTGGGAACCTAGCCAGACCCCAACTTCTGCCCAGCTGTAACAAGGGCCCCTGCTCCCTTTGGGTGTCAGTGGAGACCAAGTGAGAAACTTGCACTTTCTTTCTGGCAATGCCACCAAATGCAGTGGCATGCCTGATTGTAATTTACTAATTAAAGATCATCAGAAAGCCAAAAAATCATGTTTTTGGTAACAAAAAACTAAATGTCTAAGCACCTTACAAGTTGCAAATGAAAGCAGAACAAAAATGACAATGTAGTTAGAAGTGAATGAAAATGAAAGTGTAGATTCACAACCTGGAGCCTGCAATTCTGAAATCTAAAAGGTTCTGAAAACTCACGCCTTTGTAATTCCTGTGGAGGCAAACTTGACCTTAGGCTCTTTACACTTAATGACCCCACTTCTAGAAGATGAATGAAGGAAGAAAGGAGAAGCTGCACAACTAAGCAATATACAGCAGTGGCAGCCGCCACAAAAGATGTAACTGCCCATCAGAAGGGAACATCTGGAGCAACGTTCCGCAAAGTTACAATATAGACAAAATGGATCATTTTCCAGAAAATTGTACATTCTCAAAACTGATTCATGAGAAATGGAAAAACCATGAATTTTTAAGAAATTGAATGATTAGAACCTCTTCTCTGCCTCGGCAGTTTTCCAGAATAAGAAATAAAAATGGTCAATAAACATAAAAATTTGCTAACTTTGCATCAAGAAAATATAAATGGAAACAGTATTGGGCTAACATTTCCCACCCATCTGATTAGTAAACATTAAAAAGTGTGGCCATATCCTCAAGGATTGCTCGCGATGTGGAGAAACCAACCCTCTCCTTTAATGTGGGCAGGAATGTAAAGCCCACATGTGGAGCAATTTGGCAATGTCTGGAAGATGTATAGATGCTCTGATTTAGCAGTTCTGTTTTTAGACAGACATCTGGCCTAGACATTTCAACACTTGTGCACAAAGGAAGAGTAAGGAACCCCAGTAGCTGCAGCAGAGGGGTTGGGGGAGCGTGGTGGGACCCACAGAGGAGAGGTTGTTGAGAGCTATGTCATGAGGGGCTTGGCAGGCCTCCGGCAGAGTCCTTCCCTTTTCCTGGGCACCAGCTGGGGTGCTTTCCAAGTGTTGGGGTATCAGAGGGGCTATGCTTTAACGGGATGGCGCTGGCAGCTGCACAGAGCATTAACCTGTTGAGGCAGAAGCAGGGAAGCAAATTAGGCAAAGTTCCACCCACAGTGGTGCCTTGGAAAGGACAACAGCAGAGGAGGAGGTGAAGAGGTCAGACTCTGGATACAGCCTCAGGTCACCCAGTTGATGCTAAGCACATGCACAGGACCAGCTTCCCTCCCACACCCTGGCCCAGTTCCCTGGGTTGGAAATTTTCAGCACAAACGAGTCCCTATGTTGTCTTTCCTCTTCCTTTTTAGAGGCTGCCACTATTTCTGTCTAATTTTGACCATATCAAAACTTGAGGCTTTTTGTGTGTAAGTTTCACATAACCCACTCAAAGTAAGGATGTTCAAGATGAATTTCAGTTGATTGTGAATTAGCCTTAAGGGATAAGCACCCTCCACCACCATTTCCAACCCCCATCCCAGTTCTTTAGCATCTTGATCCTCATCCCAGAAACCAGAATAAGTTAAAATTGCCCCCTACCCTGTGGCAAAGTGAATTGGTATCCAGTCCAAGAGACATCACTTGCTCAGCATAGGGAAAAATGTATTTTTAAGAATGGGACTTGTGGTGGTAGCTGAAAGGTGGCTGCTGTGTGGCATGGCCACACCCACTTGCTAATTGTGGGCATATTGAATATTGTACTTTGCTGGGAATCCACCAGCCATCAGCACCCCTGGCTTGGTTGCATTTTCCTCCCACCCTTTAATCTATTCTTTACTCTGTGTGTGAAGCTGGGGCAGTGGGCCCAGACATGTGGGGTTGGTTCTTTTGAAGGATGAACCTTCCATTTTTCTTTCCCTATGAAGGCTGCTTCAGCTACAGACCCCTTCATCCCACTGTTTCAGTTTCAAAATAAAAGGCACTTACATTGGAAAAAAAAGAATTGATGTTTGGGAAGAATTTCTAAAAGTGAAGAGGTCTGACAAGTTCTAGTTCTATATATACACAGAGAGATCATGGAGTGCAGTATAAAGCAATCCCAAAACATGGCATGAGATCCCTAGGATCTTGAAAAAAGTATTTTCAGAAACAAAGAAGATGAAGGAAAATGAATGAATGAATAAGGGGAGTTATCACTCTGACTCTCAAGTCAGCTGGGATCACACTGGAGTTAGTGCCTCTTCCCAAGAGGGAAGATTCATTGCTCTGCGAGGGTAGATTCTCACTTTGCTCTGTCCAGGCATCAAGATAATGACCATAAAAGGTTGAAATTCCTGAGTTTGGGACTTCAGAAAGAAAATAAAGGAATTATTTGTAAGGAACCCAAGTCTATTTCTTTGAAATGGATGGCTTACAAGTGGTTTCTTTGAGCATACATATATCATATTACAAATATCAAATGACAACCCAGCAGTGTGAGTGTGTCATTTGACCTTGGAGGTCTAGAACACATGTCACCCTGGGTTGTGCTGGGTACAGCCTGTGAGCAGAGCACTGGAGTCTGTCCTTTCCTGGGGGAAGACACTTTTGTTTAGGGTACAATCTGCACAATTGTCCTTGCTGTCCCACCTCCAATCTGCATCTCGGTAAAACCCAGCGCTAAGAGCAATTAAAGATTTATTTGTTTTGGTTCCGGCTGGTTCCCCTTTTTTAATCCTTGTTAATTCTTTCGTTGTGTGCTCGCCTCCTGTCCCTCACAAACCACATTGATTCACCCAGTTCAGATTGGACTCACCACTTCCTTTTATTAAGATTAACACATTAACTGCCAAGAATATCTTTCTTTTTGTACTTTCACAAAGTCCAGACATCAGGTACTTTTCATAGCTCTTTTTTAAAAAAGATTTATTTATTTATGCATATGAGAACTGGGGTACAGACCAGAGATGTGGGGGTAAGAGGAGTCACCAGAGAGAGTGGGGAGCAGAACAGGCAGACTGACTGAAAGACACTGCTGAGGGGAGCAGCAGGCGAGTCAGGAGAGGTCTGCTGTGCCATGTGGGTAGCTCCCTGGCTGGGGATCGAACTCTTGCTGCAGTGGCTGCAGACAGCTTGATAGCGTTGTCTTTAACCCCTGTGCCACGAGGGATGCCCCTACTTTTCATTTCTCCTTGTTGGATACAGATCCATTTAAATATAAGAACTTAGGAAGTATAATTTTCTTTTGCTGTGGCTCTACCAACTGTGTTCTCTTTCTCTCCTTCTCCTCCTTCTCTTTCCCTTTCTTGAATATTCTCATGTTGAACTACTGTTGGGTTTAGGTTTCCTTGATTTGTGGTGTATAAAAAGTTCTTAATAATTACAACAATGAGGGGACCTCCCTGGTGGTGCAAAGGGTTAATTCTCAGCACTGTGAAGCTATCAGCAGCCACTGCAGCATGAGTTCTATCCCCAGCCAAGGAGCACCACATGGTGCAGCAGACCTCTCCTGACTCACCCGCTGCTCCCCTCAGCAGTGTATTTCAGTCAGTCTGCCTGTTCTGCTCCCCACTCTGTCTCTGGTGAATCCTCTCACCCCCCACACCTCTGACCTACACCCCAGTTCTTGTGTGCATAAATAAATAAATCTTAAAAAATAATAATTACGACGATAAAATTTGAGACTTGACAATGGGTCTTAGGCTGATACTGCTGGGGAGTTCAGATCATGGCACTACGGATGCTGCCCTCATGCTACTTGACTCCACTCTCTGATTCAGAGTTCCTCTCAATTATCTGCACAGGGCTAGCATGGCTTCATTTTATCTGCTTCCTCAGTTACTTTTCTCTTTGACCTAGAGAAGTTCCATTTTTTTCTCACAACACCTTGAAGCTGGGAGGCCTGAGTGCTCATTCTGTCTGTGCCAATGAATGTGAGACACTGGTTTGTGACTTACTGCCCTGCAGGACCTCAGTTTCCCCAAAAGTAAAGAGGGACGATCGAACTCCATCCCAGCAGTGAAATTTGGGAAGTTCTTGCTCACAGTGTACACTGCTAAAGCAAGAGGAGGGAAGGGGAACTGCCAGCTCGGATGTTGTCTATCTTTTGCCTATTTCACCATGACTCTAAGGAAGTGCAGTAGAAGACCGCCAGCACTGCAGAAATGGTTTGTCTATGATGGAGGGCCTTCTCCAGCTTTCCCTTGTGAAAACACAGTCCCCCCGGAGAATTTCCAATTCAGCAGGTCTGGGAGGGTGGGGCCTGAGCTGTGGGTCTCACATGCTGCTGATACTGTGTGTCTGGGGATCACATTTTGAGAACCACTGCCCTGTGGGGACCAGCCTCAAAACCTGTCACTAATTCCATGCTTTAAACTTGACCTCTTCCCCATGCACCTGACTGGCAGAGGAGACCTCAAGGAATCAGCATTTCACATCTGTCCACTCAGGGTGAGGGAGGGACTGATGCTCACACCAATGCCTCGGTCCCCAAACCACAATTAATCTCCTCTTGGTCTGGCAGGTCTCTTTGGGAGAAATCCTCAGCTGGTGAAAGCAGAAATAAGAAAGATCATGTGCAGGTATTGGGAGAGAGGCAGAGGGTAGAGGCAGAGAGGGGGGCCTCCTGTTCCCAGCCTCCTGCCTCTGCCACCTGTTATTGATACCCTGCTGCAGCTCTGTCTTCAGAGCCCCTGAAAAGCTCCTGTATCCTTAAAAGAGATTCCTCTGTGGGCTCAAGTCACCACAATTCCAGTTGTAATGCACCTCCCTTTTTCCTGGAGGACTTGTTAGAATACGTTGCTGGGTATTTCCTCCAGAATTTCTCATTCAGTAGTTCAGGGTAGGCCCCAAGAATCTGCACTTCTAACAAGTTCCCAATAATAAGATGCTCCTGGTCTGGGCACCCAACTTTGAGAACCCCCAGCTTACAGAGCAACCACCTCAATATTTCTGCTTGTGTGACAGCAACAAGGGGGTCAGCTGAGGCTTGGGCCCTTTCAGGTGCCTGTGTCGTGGTTTGCAGAATTGACTCAATGCCCACACAGCCCTTTGGTGAAGGGGGACGTGCCATTACTATTTTACAGGGGAGAATGTGGTGGCTGCGCCAGGTTAACAGCCCGCCTGGTGTACTGTCAGGGAGGACAGGGGAGTGAGTCCCGGCAGTCGGCCTCACCAGCCCGCATCCTTAACCAGAGCTCTATTTCACTTCCCATCTGGCCGGCTCCATCTGTTGCCACCCGCTGGAAACAGCCAACACCCCAGGCTGTGCCTTTGCTCACACTGGCCCGTCTGCAGCGCTTCTTGGCCACAGCTCTGCCTGCTCATCCTTAGTCTCCCTCTGCTGGGACCAACTTTTCTAATCTCTCCCTACTTCCAGTCCAGACTGTTGGAAACTCTTCCTCCTTAAGGCATCCTTTGCATTTTATGTTTGACTGTATTTTGCCTGTGTCTTAGCTGCATATTTTCCTAGATCCGTTGCACCAGCCTTTGAACTCCTGGAAGGCAAAGAATGACATCTATTCTCATCATAGTCACTCATCCCCTGCTCTGCCGGCACCTGGCTCAGGGCCTTGGACATGCCCAGCTTTCAGCAGATACCTGTTAAGATGAACTAGGAAAGGGAGAAGTGGCTTACTCCTTGGCACAGGCTGTGCCCTGGGAAATCAGCTGGCAGGAATTTATCAGGAGTGCCCGGGAGGGGATAACAATGGTGAAGGGAAGCACAGGAAGTGGGGCCTGGAGGAGGGATGAGCTGTGCTGCCAGGCTTCAGCCAGTTCTAGAGATTGCTCTGGAACTGGGAAGGCCCTACTGAGTTCTGAAGCTGTGAGGCAATGGATGGATGAGGGCTGTCCAGGAAGGGGATGCGATATTAGGTAAGGTGACTCTTTTCAGCCAAGGCCCAAGCTGAGATTGTGGGTGCAGCACCCCCAGCACTAAGGGAGCTCTTCATCTCTGAAGGGAGGTCCAGGGAGCAGCACAGTGACCACTGAACCCCCTTAGTCAACTCTACCCACGGTCTCGGCTCTCTGCTCCCCTTCTTATTGCAGCTGCCTGCTTTCTGCATCTTGCACTTCACTAAGGCACTTGGGGTGGCCCCAGGTGTGGCAGACCATACAGCTGACTCCCCAAAACACACCACTCCTCCTTCTTTACTAACTGTGACTGTGTTCAGGACAGCCTTCCTGCAGCTACAGGCAGCGCCATCCTGCCTGTTGCACTGGACATTGCATGAAACGAGCAAAACATCAATCAGATCTTTAAGATGCACAAAATCAGGCAAAGTAATTCCCCAGGGGACACACAGGCAACTCTCCCTGGATTCAAGGAGGGAAATGTCTTCTGTAGTCTTGCTCGAGAAAATGTGGGCACCGCGAAATCTTTCCTGAAGCATTTACACAGAGCCATCTTGGAAAAGAGGATTAGATAAGTCCCTTCTGCAGACTCCTGAGTCCCACATGGAAGAATTAAAGGCACCATAAATGGCCCAGCCAACAAACTAGTTTCTGGAGCTTTTGGAGCACAGGAGAACATCTTTGACTTCTTTCTTGCTTTTGTTTTCCTGCAGCAGCTGCTAACTAGCGTATCATGAAGCACACGGTGGCAGCTTCTGGTGCCATGAGCGGAAAGTGGAGGGTAGCAGCTGGTGCATGCCAGGCATTCAATAAATGTATATATAAGTTTCCCTCCTCCGAACCCAGGGAGTGTCCCCTTGCTAAGGGGTCATTCTTAATGTATCAGTTCTTTCTTTCCTGATCATATGAGTTCAGATTCTTCTTTTATTGGTTTCTGAAAAGCAAAAGCAGTCGTTCCAGACACCCTAATGGAGAGGAAGTATATTACTTGTAACTAAACACCTATTTTCCCCAACATGAAGGTCATGTGAGGAAAAGAAAGGCCTGGTGTGGGGGGTCATTTTGTTAGGGGGAAAGGATGTCTGCTGCAGGGGGCATTGTTGCCCCAGCCAGATAGGATACTGACAAGCAGCTAAGAGAAAGGGCCTCACACCGTGGGGCTGACGATCTTACATCCCTTTGCTTTTTGTTCTTGGTCATAGAGAGAGAAAAATTTATCAGAAAGTGTATTAGGCAATAAATTATATGTATTAGCATACTGTAAGTAAATGGCATGGAAAGTTGTCTGTTTAGAAATTAGTTATTAGGGCCTCCCTGGTGGCCCAGAGGCTGAGCTCTGGGTTGCGAAGCTGCCCGCAGCCTCTGCAGCGCAGGTTCGATCCCCGGCTGCTCCCTGGTCACTGGAGGAGGGTCCCACATGGCGCGCAGACCTCTCCTGCTGCCCACTGCTCCCCTCAGCAGTGTACTTTGGTCCTTCTGCCTGCTCTGCTCCCTGCTCTGGCTCTGGTGAATTCTCTCACCCTCCTGCGCTTCTGACTGTACCCAGTGCTTGTATAAAAATAAATAAATAAATAAATAAATAAATAAATAAATCTTTTAAAAAAAGAAATTAGTTATTAAACAATTTTGCAATGGGAGATGGTTGACAATGGGAGATGGTTGACAATGGGAGATGTCCCACTTGACAATGGGAGATGGTTTGTTGTGCATGCCTGACAAGCAATCCAGCACAACAGTTGTAGTGGGTCCTTCTTTTGCCTTCTTTTGAAGTTTCTTGGGAAAGTTTTTAAATGAAGCTATTTGAGTTAGGAGTTTCTAGGTAGAAAAAGTTCTGATAGCTGAGTAGCAGCCGGTCCCCGGCTGAAGGCCATGCAAATAAGAAAAGTCTTTTCTTGCTTAGGCTTTGGCTAATAGGGATGTACTGGTGTCTATCTACTGTCTTAGGTTATTGTTTAGCTGAAACAATGAGTTTTAGTGTAAGGCTTAGTTTTTTATTAACCTTGAAGGGTGCCTTCTTACTGAGAGCACGCAGTGGCCAAAAGCCTATGGAAAAAGAGATGCACTGATTGTTTCTGCTTTGTTTCTATGCACATGATAATGTCATCTCACTGCTTGCTAAAAATGTATAAATAAAGAACCTGCTGAGCCTCTTGGCGGAAGATACTAGCACCTCACCAAGTGTCGGTGTCTCCTCACTACCTCATCCCCTTCCCCTCAGCCCTTAAGTTTCAGCCCCTTGCAGGTCACCTAGGCCGTCTCATCCTTTCAGGAACCCCTGACATGACATTTTGCCGGAGGCTGGTCCCTGGCAGATGTCCTGAACAAACTCCACACAGGTTTTGTGGACTCCACCCCAGCTCCAGACCAAAGCCATCAAGACACTGGGAACTACAAATCCCATCACCACCAAAGGGAGGGTTGCTGAGAACTGAGGGTGGAGTTAAGCAGCCAGGTTTGGTATAAAACCAGCCATGTGGGCCTTGGGTCTCTCTCTTGGCCTAATGCTCTTGGATTTTCGTCAGCTCTCAGCGGGCCATTGGGATTCCAGGTCAGCGGAACGGGTAGGACACATTCACGAATTTATTTCCCTCTTTTTCTCCCTGTTATTCATTTCTTCATTTCCCCTTCTTTTGTAAATAAACCTTTATTAACCTTTTGTGTGTGTCTACAGTTGAGTATTAATAAGTCCCTTTTAAGTGAGCAGGTGAGGACCCACATTCACGCAATCCGTTTCATAGTGGGGTTGCCCTGTAACAATTCGAGGAGCCCCAAAGAAACCCTGGACCTATTTCTGGAGTGCGGCCAGAAAAGAATGTCAGTCTGAAGCCTTGATCTCAGCAGCCCAGGCCAGTTTCTTTGAGCGGGTCAGTTTTGTAGCTTTTGTAGAATGGAGAGACTGCCTCTCAAAGTCACCTCCATCCACCCCCTCACAGTGTGTCTGGGCTCCAGAATTGGCTCTTAGAAGAGTGAGGATGAGGTGGAAGCCTTCTGGCTGTTGGGCAGGGAAGAAGTCTGATAGGCATTAAAAACAGGCTTGCAGCTATTGGAAAACTGAATGACCCATCTTATCCAAGGGACTGGAGATCTAAAGCTGTGTCTCAAGCTATTAGACTCCTAGGGTTCTTGCTAAAAATTGAGATATCCAGGCTAGATCCCAAACCTCTCTGAATTTGCATTTGCAGGAATGGATCCTGGGAACCTGCATTTTAACATGTCCAGGTTGAGTCTCAAGAAGACAGGCCTGGGGCAGGTATCTGCTCCTTATCTCTGCTGTGAAGATGCCTCCCCATTGGGGCTTTACACCTGGTAAGCGGAGCCATGCGCTGAACTAGAACATCCCAGGGAGCTTTGCTGGGCACAAGGCAGGGAAGATTGAGGTGTCCTCCTGAGTTCATATGTGCAAAGCATTTGAAATGGACGTTGAGGGCTCCCATCCTAGCTTTTGTCCTAAGTCCTCTGATACCCATGGTCAAAACTTGTCCAAGACCCAGCTTGTGCACACTTACCCAGCATTCCATCCACAGCCCTCGCTTTCCCAATGTTTGGTGGATGCCTTGGGAGCTACTGGAAAATCACAAAACATCAATCTGATTCAGGGGCTTTTATAGTTTGGAGCCAGGATCATGGACAAGCAGAGAAGAAAACATCTTTGCCCCTTCCTTAACCCCAGGCTATCTCAGTTTCAATTCCTGTGTTGAAATCCCCTCTCCTCACCTCTTCTTTTCAAACTCCAGTAGAAGGACTGAAACTAACAACCTTTGATTTTATGTTCGTAAGGGTAATTTCCTTCCTGCAGATTTTGAATTAGCTGCGTGACTCATCTCTCCCTTTGCATTTTAAAGTTTGCATTTCCCTGTCCCCTGCTCACCCTCAAGCCCACTCACTCTTGGAATGTGTCACTGTTGCTTTGTCAGTTTCCCTAAGAGACTCCTCATCTTGCTTTGTCATATCAACCTTCCCTTTGGAGCAGAGATTGTCGGAGCCTCCCCCATTCACACACTGTTAACCCTGTCTTGGTTGTTCTGAAGAAAAAATGAATTATTGAGCAAATGAATATGATAATAAAGATTCCAGCAGAACTTCCAGCCCAGGTGCAATGAACACGCCAACACAGGCATAATCAACAATTTTGCTTACTTACTGCTCCTTCCCTTTCAAGATTCATGGCCAGGGCCTCAGCACTCTTATCTACAAGGTCGGGCAGCCAACCAGCTGGTCTGTCTCTCTAAGGCCATCCCCGAATGCCTGCATCTTCCCTCCCTTGCCTTGCTCCCCTTGTCTGGGGACTTTGTTGCAAATGATTGTGCCTGTTGAAAAATGATGTTATCAGTGTAACCAATATGGAGACAGTTGTGTATAAAAGGAACCCTTAGTCTTTAAACCCGTGCTCAGACCTTATGGGGCTACTGAGGTCTGGGACCTCATGCACGAGTAATAAATCTTCTCCTGACCTCACCATTCCTGAAGTACCGCTTGTTCTTCCTCTGCCTGGGTAAAAGGCTAGAATTCATTTCTACAACAGTTCCACAGACGGTCTCAGCTGTCATCTTCTGTGACTGTGCTTTAAGAAGAAGGCCACACAACCTCCAGGGGGGAGGGGATGATTCAGGGTGGTGGAGGCTACACACATAAGCTCAGGCTGAAGCAGACAGGCTTGCCACATTACTGCTGTTCACCTCACCTCACCTCAGGTCACTGGACAATGTCTAGTTGTCAAAGCTGACACAAGCCGATCAACCAGTAACCGGAAGGAAGTGGGCACTGGGCTAGACCAGTGCATGGAAACTGCTGGGCTGCCGAGCTGCATGTGAGGGGAAGGTACCGTACTCACAGTGGGGCTAACAGTGCCCTTACCCAGGTCAGATTTCATCTGCCAGCCCAGACCAGTGGATGGGACCTGGTGGCAAAGACACCTAGGTCTCTGTTCCCAAATCCAAATGATTTGTCCTTTAGGGACAGACTTAAATGGTGAGAGTTTCTCTTTCCTCCAGAAAAAGTCTGGCTCAGGCTATAAGATCAGAATTTGAAGCCATGTCACTTTAGGTGGTGGGTATGGGGTTGAAAGATGATAAGTCTGCTTTCCCCTCTATATTAGTATTTTTAAAAATATGCTAAAAAGCAGAGTTTCACAGTTTCTGGCACAGTTTGCTTTGCTAGAAGCAACCATTTTGAGGGGAAACCTATCTGTGGTGTAAAGTCTAGTTCCTTATCTCATCAAGGTGTGACTTTCGATATAGTTTGTTGAGTTGTTTTGCCTTTTCTGCAAATGTGTAAAAATTCTAGGTACTATAGATATTAATATTTATTGATCATCATTGTTACAAGCATTTTTTTCTTGCAACTATTTCATATTAATCTTGTTATGATCCATTTTGTTCTAAACTTGTGAAAAAAATAATGTAATCAAATGTTTGTGTTTTCATTTATAACTTCTGGATTTCTGTGTCATCATTGCTAGCATAAGGGAAAGCTGTTGATTTTTGTGTGATCCAGGGTTTTTATCTTAGGCTTTTAAGGTATATTTTAAAGATTTATTTATTTATGCATACAAGAGCTGGGGTACAGTCCAGAGATGCGGTGGGTGAGAGGATTCACCCAAGAGAGTGAGGAACAGAACAGGCAGATTGACTGAAATACATCGCTGAGGAGAGCAGCAGGCGAGACAGGAGAGGTCTGCTGCGCCATGTGGCCTCACGCTGAAGTAGCTGTGGATTGCTTCATAGTGTGGTGCTCAACCTCTTGTGCCAACAGGGAGGCCCTTAAGGTTTATTTTAGGTGCAAAGTTTTGCCATTTTTTATTCCTTCTGTATTCATGGTATTTGTTGGAACTTCTAAGATAATGTTTAACTATAATGGTGGTAGTGGTCATCTCTATATGGTTCCTGAACTTAATTGGTTTAGTTTTAATATTTTAACCATTTAATATGATGTTTTTTGAGAACTTTTGGTAACAGATTTCATGACAAATAGTTTCATGATTTCCCCTATTTGGGAAAATTTTATCAGAAAATTTTTCAGTGTCCATTAACACAATCATTTGGATTTTGTTCTTTAATTTCATAAGAGATTGGAGCTCCTAATTTATTTATTTTTAATTATTATTTTATTTTATTTTTTATATCATTTTTCATTTTTGTACAATGTATGCATTTTCATCTCGGTTATAAGCCCCGTGAAATTCCCACCACCCATTCAACTGTGAATTATCACCATGAACTCTTGTGTTCTTCCCACACCTGTTTTGATCCTACTCCCTTCTCCCCCAACTGCAGAATATCTCTGGTTTATAGTTGCCTGTTGATTTTGATTTTTACTTTATTATAGTTACTGTTTTCCCCCTGATCCCTTATTTGGATCCTCTACATTCCTCCTATAAGTGAGACCATCTGGTATTTTTCTTTTTCTTTCTGGCTTATTTCACTGAGCATGATCCCTTCCAGTTCCATCCATGTTGCTGCAAATGGCATGAGTTTATCTTTTTTCATTTCTGAGTAATATTCCATTGTGTATATATACTACATCTTGATGAGGGTATGGAGAAAGAGGAACTCTACTACACTGCTGGTGTAGTGCAAACTGGTGCAGCCACTATGGAAAGATGTATGGAGGTTCCTCAATCTGCTAAAAATGGAGCTTCCATATGATCCAGCAGTTCCACTCCTAGGGATCTACCCAAAGGACACAAAAACATGAATTCAAAAGGATACCTGCATTCCTTTGTTTGTTGCAGCACTATTTATAATAGGTAAGCTATGGAAACAACCCAAATGCCCAAAATAGAGTTCCTAATTTAAACTACCTTTTCATGTCTAGGTGACATCACTTGACCAGAATATACTATTATTTTGATAAACTACGAGCTTTTGTTCACTAATACTTTGACTATTATTTATACAGTTGTAAGTGAAATTAACATATATCTAATTTTTTTGCATTCTTTCTTTAAAATAGACTAACCTCACAAAATCAAATGAAAAGTTTTCCATCTTTTTCTATGAGTTCCAATAATGTAAATATTTGGTAGAACTTAGCTGTGAAAACATCTGGTTCTGGTGCCCTTTATAAAAGCAGACATAAGTTTACCTGTCTCATTTTTCTATGAGAATCAGTAACTTCACATTTTCTATACTTGATCTTGGATTAATTTTGATAATTTAAATTTTCCTAAGCGATCTCCCATTTTCTCAAAAATTTTACAATGTGTTGCCATAGGGCTGAATGTGGGCTGCCTCTGTCTCTGTCCATACCTTCCATATTTTGAGTATGTTGCCTTACTGCTAATGAATGGTGATTTCAAAGGAGAGCAAACCCAAGTGGTTAACAAATACACAAACGTGTGCAAGCACACAAATTACACTAAAAGTGTGCTATCACTTAGCACCCTTCACACTGACCACATTGGGAGAAAGGAAATGCCTGTATAATCAGTTAGTGAGTACTTGGGAGGAGAGACAGAGGTGCCCTTATGCTGTCCACAGACAAGTAAATTATTGCAATTGTTTCAGAAAATAATCTGGCCCACACTAAGGGGCCAGACTGAGTGAAATTGTCATGCACCCTTCAGATCAGCCTTACCACAAGCCAAACATCACTAAGTAACTCCAGAGAGTGCCACTTGGAGAATGTCAACCCTGATCAAATTCCACACCCACACAATTGTGAGATATAATACAAGTTTGTCATCTTAATCCATTAAATTTTGGCATCATTTGTTTTGCAGTTCTGGAACATATCACATAAGCTCTCACACACCCCTTTCAACCTTGTTAGGATTTTTGAATTCTGCATCCTGGAATTTAGTTCTCCTCACCTTTGATTCCAGAAGGGTTTAATTTAAAGGTGCAAAATTATTTTATTTGAACTCTTCAAATTTGATTATGCAGTGTGGGTCAGCTCCAGCCAGGGAGCAGACTGGGTGGCTCGCTCATGGTCACTGTGGAAATTTCTGTGACCTAATGGACACCCCTCTGAGTGTTTATCATAGTCTGTTCTTTGGATACATGCAAACATACACTTGATTTTTCATTCTGATTATCCAAAAAAGACCCTGGCTAACAGGCTCAGCAGTCAGCTCAGTGCAAAAGCTCTCAGCCCCTCCACAGAGGTGGTGAGAGAAAAGCCCAAAGTCAGCACCCACTGCTGTACCTAGTCATGAGTTCTCAAGTTGTCTGTCATCCAAGCCCACATTCTCCCAGCAGTAGCAGTTTCCACTGGGGTTTCACTGTGAGCCATATTGATAATCTGCAGCCTGTGGACCAAAGTTAAATTTAACTATAACCCACACATACAATTGACAAGTGAAGAGGAATGAGAAGTATAGGCAGAAACAATCCTTATTTTTACAACTGGTATTTGAGACCCCTCCTCCACTACTATTTCTTGGTCCCCGTTTCTTTGGCCATACCTCCATGGCTGGAGTCTTTTGAGGTGGCCCATTCTGTTTTTCTTCAACCATCTGGGACTGCTATGAGCCTGAGTGTCTAAAGCCACAGTAGTTTTGGGTGTAACAGTACAAGCAGATGCGTAAAATCTTTCCCTAGATTTTCCCTAGATTTCATACATGTGGCATATACCCCTGCAAAATATATACGTAAATATATATATAAATTTTTTTTTCTTCTGTTATTTCTCTTATTGTGTAAAGAAATGACTATGGAGTCAGGTGGCATTCTCAGTTTCCAATGAAGGAGGACTTTTTCTGGGTCACTTGGGCACTAAAACCTTAAGACCAGTGTCATCTAGAGAGGAGGGGACAGGAAGTCACATTTAGGAGTGAATCTTTAGGTAAAAGCCTGAGATGTACCACTACCTCCACCTCCCCCACCACCTCTATCTTGTGGTTTTCCCGGCCTTGCCATTGGCTCTGGTTCAGAGGCTATATTATCTCAATCTGCAAGATGTTCTCTCAGCTAGTAATTTAGCTATCCTTTTAAGAACTGTAATTCATTGTGTTTTTAGCTTATCTAATTCAATTTCAGCCAGAATTATCTCCAGAAGTTTTCTACTTAAAATTTCTTCTCATCCTCAGGTTTCTTATAAGACTTCTTGAAATAACTACACAGATGTTCAGATGTTGTGTTCTCTCTCTCTCTCTCTCTCTCTCCCTCTCTTTTTCTCCCCTGCTGTTCTAATTCCTTATGAGCTACAAGACACAAAACAGTGCATATTTTTCAAAAGTACCCATTTGGATATAGTTTATGTGAGAATCCAATGCCATTCAAACATAAGGTGGAGGTCCTAAGAAGTACGTAAAAATGTGGTTTAAAGAAACTAATTTTGGTTTCAGCTTTGACTTTAGTCATTACAAGGATAAAGAGCTAGATGGCTACGTCAAAGTCATTTTGGGGATTTCTCATTTTGTGTGTTCAGCAGTCATGTTACCATGTGGGTCCCCATCCTGTCACTGTATGTAACACAGCATAAGTTTATTGTAAATAATTGAATACTCAGTTCCAAATGTAAGTAAGTAAGCATTTATTTTTTTTTATTTTTTTTTCTAGCCTAGTCAGGCTTTTTGCCTTAAAATTTCAGTCACTTTGACATCTGTAATTTATATCATTAAAGTATTAAATAGAAGAGACCCACATTATATACAAATTGCTCACTTCTCTTTTTCTGAAAAACAAATTGGTAGAATTACCCTCATACTGAGAAATTATATCTGGACTAATGGTGGGGGGAAAAAAAGTAAAAAGTAAGAAAACCTTTGAAAATTTTTTGTTAACTGGGTTTGGAACTTAATGATTTAGGGTTTGAAAAAGTAGCAGGTAGAAATAGTAACTGATAGAGACAGAGTCAGGAACTTACCAGAACATGGTCAAATGAGGAGTACCTTTTTTTGGGATTTAGCAGATATTGGGGACAGGACATTTTACTGGTTTAAATATGCAATGTTTGCAGTGAGCAGCAGACAAGGAAAGGCAGTGGAGAGGGTAAGAATAATCTCAGCTGTGGACCTTATCCTTCTCTATAAAGGACAAAAAGTTGTATTGATTAGATAATAATCCAATTATCTAAACATTGTTTCCAGTTCTTGATTATGGTAAGTAGTGTTGTAATTAATACGGGGGTTGTATATATCCCTTTGAATGAAAGATTTTGTATTTTTCATGTAAATACTCAAAACTGGGATACGTGTATCATAGAATTTCTATTGCTAATTTTTTTTGAGATTGCATATTTTATTTATTTTTAAATAATAAATTTTATTTTTATATTCCCCATACAATTGCAGCCCCCCTATTCTGACCCCAATCCCTCCCCTCCTGCCCCTCACCCCCCAAAAAGTGTCTCTGGTTCATAGTTTTTGTTGATTTTGATTTTCACTTTCTTATAGTTATTCATTTTCCTGGTCCCTTATTTAAGTTTTCTAGATTCCTGCTATGAGTGAGACCATCCGGTATTTTTCTTTTTCTTTTTGGCTTATTTCGCTGAGCATGATCCCTTCCAGCGCCATCCATGTTGCTGCAAATTGCATGTGTTTATCTTTTTTGAATGCTGAGTAATATTCCATGGTATATATGTGCCACATCTTCTTGATCCAGTCATCTATTTTTGGGCATTTGGGCTGTTTCCAAAGCTTAGCTATTGTAAATAGTGCTGCTATAAACATAGGGGTGCAGGTGCCCTTTGGAATTAATGTTTCTGTGTCCTTTGGGTAAATACCTAGGAGTGGAATTGCTGGATCATATGGAAGCTCTATGTTTAGTAGGTCCAGAAATCTCCACACAGCTCTCCATAAGCATTTAGATGTAACTTAGAGTGAAAAACTCATTATGTCCTTATATGTTGAAATTCTATCAAATTCTGTCAACCAATTGAACTATAACTGTACATTGATGACATATTGCAAGAGCAAAATACTGTCAAAATGAGTGATAATATAAACTGTTAATTTTATGTACAGAATTAAGATGTTTCAAATGGTTAAACAGAAAAATAGTTTGGCAGCTAAAACAAGTCATGAGGGATACTATGTGTTATCTGGATGATACAGGAAACCATGCATGTGTGTAAACACAGAAATAACATTAAAAATAGCATAGAGAAGGATATTCAGTTACATGATTTTTAATCTTTGTAGATTTATTTGACTTACTTGATTTTCATAAAATTAAACAAAACATCCTTTTAAGAACTGTAATTCACTGTGTTTTTAGCTTATCTAATTCAATTTCAGCCAGAATTATCTCCAGAAGTTTTCTATTTAAAATTTCTTCTCATCCTGTGAGGATGAATTAAAAGCAGAATGTCAAAATTCCCAACCCAAAATTTCCCAAAAGGATTCTAGGAGACTACAAAAATAATATATAAATAACATTAAGCACAAAGAAGAAAAAGCAATTTTGGGGGAAGGAGGAAACCACAAAATATATTTTATCTCAATCAGATTTGAAGCAACAATGTTTTACAAAGTCATAGTCTTTGTTTCCAAAAGGCAATTGAAAACATAGGGGATAAAATTTACATAAAGACAGACCTTGTTAGCACGACTGTCAGAGGGGACCAACATTTTCAGAAGCTGCAGGATTTTGAGATTTGTGCAGGCTGTGAATTCTAGATGCAAAGATCCTTCTAGAAACACTTGGGTGTTGTGCATTCTGCTGTGCACAAAAGGGTTACTGATAATTCAAACATGCTGGTCATGTTTCTGATGAGCCTGATATCTGGACTTGCAGAGACAATGAGATATCTTTTTTTTTTTTTAAATTTGCGCATGAGCATCATTAAGAATCATGCTGAATTTTATTATATTTTTATTTTATTTGTTTGTGAAGAGATTTCTGAATCTCACACATATAACAACCTAGAGAGTCTGAAGTGAAAAATATGTACTGCATGGAAAAATCAATAAAGTAAAATATTGTGCAACTGTCATTAATAGTGGTGAGTACACAGTGTATGAGTGATGTTTTCTTCACACCTTTGAGTTGGGTATGCAGAAAACACCAGAACATGGCCTAATATAGCAGATTTGCTGGTTATAAGCAAAAAAAGGTAGACCACCACTGTATTATTTGTTTTGTAGCTGAAGGCAAACTACATGACACATCCAAGAGAGTGAAAGTGGTTTGGTGCACATGTACCTAACATGTTCAAAAAAGTGGCAGGGCAGCCATGATGCTCTGGGAAAGCTCATCAAAAGAAAGTATAATAATGAACTTGGCATAGAACTTGCTAAAAGCCAATTGTGACAAAGAGAGCTCGTTTACTGGAATCCTCTGAAGTCATCTTGAAAGCACAAGTGTTTCTGACTCAATAATGCTGTAAAGATCACACTCTCCTTCCGTATCAGAGGTGTGTATGATGAAAGTCGAGCATGTCTGGCATCTGAGGCAGTTTTGAAAATATTTATTTCTGGTCCCCTTGCTCCATGGCATATTATTAGATTCAAGGTCTAAGAACAAATCCTTCTCAAGTGCTTGTGTGGAATGCGTGGAATGTGGGCTCATGGAAAAATATCAGACAATGGAAAATGAAAGTGAAGGCGATAATCACAATCCTGAGTCTCCTCCACTTGTGTTTACCAGAGGGCAGAGACTGAGATCAAGGCTTAAGGGCCAGAACTTTGTCAGGGTGTGTGATCTCAGGCAGCAAGGTGAGGGACAAGGGAGTAAAGCAGGAGAAAGGGCCAATGTAAGGGTGACCTTGGCCCCTACCATGGTGCTGTTAGTTAGAGCTCTTAGGATTGACCCAAGCAGCTTCGAGACACTTCTTGACATTTTCTATCTGGGGGTGGAGGTGGAGACATGTCTCTATCAGTTTCTATCTCCCGCTGATCAAAGCCTTGTCCCACTGGGCATCCAGGCCCCTGCGCTTCCTTACCCTCCTGGAAGGGGAAGAAAGAGGTCTGATCCCATGCCAACAGCACAGGTGGCTAAGCTAGGAGCCTACCAGCCACTGTTCGCTGCTCCACCTGCCAACAATCACAGGGATGGACTGAAGGGCTCTGTTCCCAAGTCAGAAAAGGGGTGTTGGGGCCCTCAGGTTAAGATTGAAAAGAGAACTCAAGGCGCTGAGAGAGCAGGCAAGTGGTCAGCGCTTAATGATTAGGGAAAGAACAAGAAAAGAGAACTTTGGGGAGACCTTTCTGGGCATGGGAGAGGCTCACTGAGGTGTCAGGGTTAGGGGTTTACATAGATTTTAGGACTGGGATTTGAGAAAAAAGGAGTTACACTTTATTGGCTGAGAAAGCAGGGAGAGTGGGCTGAGAGTCCACTTGTTGCCGGTTGAAGCCCCCATCAGCAGGGCTCGTGACCATCTTCAAGGTGACCGTTTCATGGAGGCTGTGTGCCTGCAGCTCCGGTTTGAACCAGCCTGGTCTCAAGGTCTCTCTTTTCTTCCATAGCAGCCAAATGCTAAGTGTTGCTGAGACAGTTCAGCAATACCCAGGCTGGGAAAAATAACACACCCTGACTCCCTCCTGCTACCCGGAGGCCTTGGCAAATTTACTTACATGCCGTTCCTCAGGCTCCTTTATTATAAAATAGGTATAATAATCTCTGCACGACAGGACTGGTGTGAGGATTAAGTGAGTTAATACATATAAAACTCAGACCAGCTCCGTAGAAAAGTTGGTTTTTCAACTCAACTTTATCTTTCATACCTTTTGTTAACTTTTCTTTTAAATTTTAATATTATATTTTTAATTTCCAATAGTCTTTTCTGATTGTCCTTCCTCTCTCCTACATTTCTCCTAGCTGCAAGTATCCATATTCTCTTATTTCTCTGAGAATGTATATTATGTGCTTTGTTTTGCTTTTAGTTTTTTTCACCCTCCCATATTTTTTTTCTCCTTGGAGTTCCTTTTCTCCTAGATGTTAATTCCAGACTTTCTTTCTTTCTTTCTTTCTTTCTTTCTTTCTTTCTTTCTTTCTTTCTTTCTTTCTTTCTTTCTTTCTTTCTTTCTTTCTTTCTTTCTTTCTTTCTTTCTTTCTTTCTTTCTTTCTCTCTCTCTCTCTCTCTCTCTCTCTCTCTTTCTCTCTTTGTTTCTTTCATCAGTTCAAATATTTTATTTATTTATTTTAAAAAGATTTATTTATTTATGCATACAAGAGCTGGGGTACAGGTCAGAGACTCCGGGGGTGGGGGTGGTGGTGAGAGGATCCACCAGAGACAGAGTGGGGAACAGAACAGGCAGACTGAGTGAAACACACTGCTGAGGGGAGCAGTGGGCGAGACAGGAGAGGTCTGCTTCGCCATGTGGGTTGCTCCCTGCGGATTGCTTCATATTGTGGTGCTTAACCCCTTGCGCCACCAGGGAGGCCCTGGATATAGGATACTCTGATGATGTGTAAGGCCTTTAGGAGGTCTAGAGACAGGTGGGCTTAGCAGAGGCTGAGGAGTAAAGGAGATGATTCAATTAGAGAATATTTAGTTCACTGAGAACAAAGGACTGGAGTAATTTATTTCATCAGGGGACCCAAACACAAGGACACACAATTGAAGTCACTATCTGATTTAGTTGTAATATTTTCTAAGACCCATCAAGTTTTTATATCAGAGGTATAAAGGAACCAATATGTCTGCGTCTTTCTTTTCTGTGATGGGGCACTAATCTTTGCTATTTTCCTCATAATGTAGTATGTTGATTTTGACTGAAGAGGCAGGATCTCCAATGGCTTCTTCTCATGTAAATTTTCGCTGCTCTCTGAAGCCTGTGTTTGAATCCCACACTTTGCAGAATATATCCATTCCTTTACTGCCCTTGGGGTCTAGTGAAAAAGTCACAAGTTGGGTTCAATCTACAATGGTTCAGTCTACAATGATACAAAGTCACATCAGAGCTCTATAACCTGGTTCTCATCACCTTCTGCTCTGAGGCTGACCTCAGTGACTCCCTGGGTCTTTTGGAATTACTGTAATTTGCCACTGACACCCAATGATACCTTAAAAATGTGGGTTTTTTTTTCCCAGCACAAGCTATTGTTTGCAGGTCCACTTAGGAAAGGTTAAAGTAAAGGTCTTCAAGAGGAGCAGTAGTGTAAAGCACGCCTCCAAAGACATGTGGTTTACTTATTCAAGGGGCCTGGGTTATGTGAAACGACTCACTTCTGAGAATTTGAAGAGGGACCACATTTTTTATTAGAGCTACTTAAGACAGGTTTTCTGTTTTGTTTTGTTTTGTTAACCAGACTAAAATTTTCTTGAGTAAGATTTCATTCAATTCTTGGGATCCCCACAATGAATGAACACAGTTGGAAGCTTCTATGTCAAATAACTCCTTGAACTTTGATTACCATCTTTTCCCTGTTTCTATAACGGCCACACCTACGCTCTTCTTAACAGATAAAACATCTACTTAGTATATTACCTACCCCCACTGAGGTTAAGGATTGCATTTCAATAATAGCCCCTCCACCATCATTCCATTAGACTTCCCCCTCCAAATTTGTCTTCCTAATATAAGCGAGAGGAGGCTCTTCTCCATTTTATAAAGAGAAAGTGGGAGGTAGATAGGTTAGAATCCACATGATACAGGTAATATAACATTCTAGTCTACTGCTAAGTCATCCCAAGGGGCCCCTGGCCTTTCAGACTCTCACCATGGCCCAACATTTGGTCCAATAAACTCTTAGAAACTTAGCCACTGAGTTCAGTGTTTCTGATGAGTGCCCGTGTCAAAAATGCAGTCCAATTCTGTCCACTTTTATTAAGCACTCTCAGAATCTGAGCCCAGATTTTTGATAACATATTAAACAATTTCTGTTATTTCTAATTGGAATTTTCTTCCTTTTTTGGATCCTGCAGTTTATCTTCTAGGCCATGTTGAAGTAAAGTTCTGTTTATTAGGTGAGCAACTACACAGAGTGGAACACGGGGTAAACTGTTGACTTTGTCATAGTAAAACCAAATGACTTCCTCAGGAAAAAGAGGCTTCAACGGAGGAGCATTTTTCCCAGGTTGGTCCTCTGCATCCTCCCAGATACCCCTGTTCCCACTGGTTCTTGGTCTGTCTCAATTGATGCCCTAACATTCATATATACTATTTGGGAAATGTGCAAACTCAACTCATATTATAATAAAACATCTACCAATTTAGATCACATTGGTTTATAACAGCCTTAGCCTACAGGCAGCTTCAAGTAATGTGAGGTTTTTTATTTCCCTCCAATAAGTCACAGGAAGGCTCTAAGTTTCAGGTTGAAGATGAAAATGTCAGTGTTTTTTCCTGCTTAAAGTTGCTCAGCACCTTCAGAAGCAGCACCTTCTGGGAGTCTGCATCTTCAGATTGCTGAATAGCAGCCTCTTCCTACCACACTGCCCCTCTCCCCAGCCCTGTCCGTCATAGCACACATGAGAGTTGATGACCTGACGAATCTCACTGCTCTATCCCATCAGCTGCCACTTACCCATTCTGGAAAATGGATGGTGTCTCATCCATTCTCTTCATCACCTCCAGGATGTCTGATGTCTGCAAACTCCTCTCTAACACCCGTTTCCAATTCAGTTGATCCTCATTTATAAGCAACCCTGACCTCAGCCAAGATTGAGTATATGAGTTGGGTTTGCACAGCTCACAGAATGGCAGAAGGAAGGGCCACTGGACCTGGGGGGAGGGGTCATGGAGCCTCTTGCCAGACCACAGCTGGTTTACCACGCCACAGCTTGGTTAGCATCTGTCTATTTTTAAAGTTAACCTTTCCTGGCTAAGTGAGAGCTACTCCACTGGCCACTGCCTGATGCCATCTTGCCAAGCAGTTCCACTCATTTCTTGTGTCTTCATCTGACTTCTTAAATTCCACTTGGCCTAATCTAAGACAGGCTAGGATCAATCACTCTTGGGTCAAACAAGTGAAAGGGGAGATGGGAGGAACCTGGTGAAGGTCAAGTCAGGAATCCTAATGCCCCTTCCTTTGGTGTCCACAGCAGTGTCACTCCCTGTTGCCAACAGTGGACATTCAGATCCTTGTCATTTAAGGTTATAATTCGGGTATCAAAGTGCCCTTGCTTCCAGACCACTCCTCATCTGCCCTGTATTGCCCTTGCACACTGTCTGTTCATTCCCAGCCCCACCTTTGCTTGCCCACTCCCCAGAGCTCTTCTCAGAGGCGCAACTTCCTCTCTTTGGGATCCTGTCTAGCCCACCTCCTTCAGAAGTGTGTTTTGAACACTTAATTGACAGTTACCATATGTATGTTATATATATGGGGTGTGGTATATGTATAATCTCCATGTGGTAAAATCCCCATTATACCATATGGTATACACGGAGTGTGTGTGAATATACACACATATATTATTCCCAACTTATTTTCCTGTGCTACACATGGGGTCCTCCTGTCCCTCAGGGTCAGTAGGAGATATCCCAGATGATCAAGTAGAACTGTGTTTCCTACCTTCAGATGCTTTGTCCTGTGGATTCCTAGGGGTATAAATGGCATCCGTTACATTGAACAATTCCTAAGGATGTAAGTGGCATCCCTTAGAGTTTTGCAACATGGTTGGACAAGATCAGATGTAAGCATTCCTGAGTATCTTGCAGTAATACCCCCCCTCCCACCTACACACAGGCATATTCTCTGCAAACCGGATAACTGTACTGGACTGACTGAGCTCTGGCATTGGCGAAGGCCCCCTAGTGTTCATGTCTTCCATTGCAGGTGCAACTGGTTAGCAAGTAGCATTGAGCCAAGGGTTGGGGCACATTTGCTAGGACCACAAACGAAGACAAAAAGAATCTTGTCATGTCTGAAACTGGTGAAGTTTTCCTCAACTCAGAAAGCCTCTATGGCAAGATGGTATCAGGCAGTGGCCAGTGGGGTAGCTTTGGCTTAGCCAGGAAAGGTTAACTTTAAAAATAGGCAAAGGCTAACCAGCTAGGATTTTAAAAGCATATCTATATTCAAGTCCATATTCTTTCTGTGTCTCTATACCTATTTGCAAATTTAATTTAATTGCTTTTTATTACTTTGGTTTATTTCTCTGCCGGGATCTGGGTCTCTAATATCCAGTTAAGCCCCACGAATTCATGTGAGCTCTATGTGGACCTCAGAGAAAGCTGATATTGGGGGACTTTGAATTTGCCACCAGTGTTTAGCCAATAGACTTCAATAGGTGTAAGTAGAGAGAATCTATTTTACATGTCATATCCTTGTAAATTTAGAACTTAGAGGCTGAAATTCTAGTCCCAATAAAAACTCAGGCAGTTCTATGATGTTTATCATCATGTTCAGGTGCAAAAAAAGTTCCATGATCATTGAGATCACAAAAGGACAGAGTTCAATTCAGACACTGATGGATTAATCCTCATATGATAATCTAAACTCAAGTTGATTTGATACTGAACTCCCTCCCCTTCCCCGGCCCCACAGCTGGCTGAGCGGTGAACCAGGAATGGGTGCACCATCTGTTTCTTCTCTCTCCCTCCCTGGCATCCCTGCTTGTTCCCCAGCTTGCTGAGTGTGGTTTCTAATCCTTGGATTACTGGGAAGGAAAATCGGGCTTACAAAATGTTTTGCTTGACTGGCCCTTTCTTAAGATGGCTTTACCTTCCCTAGGACTGGCAGGTGTTGAAAGTTGATTCTTTCCGTTGGGCTGATTTTGTAGCATCATTGGAAAGACAACCCTGGAAAGGTTCAACACAACTCCTGTTATTTTGAAAAGATGCATTTTTCCTGGCTGATAACTTCCCATTATCCTCTGCTGCATTGGCAGTCCATGTGCACACAATTTTTGTGTGTCTCTGAGAGGCAGTCAGAAATCATCCAGCCAGCTCTCTCTCGTCTGGTCTGTAGAAAGAGCCCCATATTCTTCTCCAAAATCAACCCTGAAAGTATAGATCTTTCTCAAAGTCAGGTCAGTTTCCTCCACTCCCCCGCCCCCAAAGAACCTAGCTGACGTGTCTCTTAGCTCCTGATTTCCTGAGTGAGCCTCAGACCCCAATACCTCTTGAATCGTAGTGACTACACCATACCCTTGGTGGTCGCATAGGCATCATTTACCAGACATAAGGGGGGAGCAGGTGCCCCCATGCCAGCCTTCTTTCCCATCGAGGTTGGGTGGCACCAGCAACCCTCTACAAAGAACTCCTTTTCAAATATCTTCCTATTTTCATCAGTCCAATCTTTTCATCTCCAATATAGATGAAGGGAAGGGGTGTCGCACGAGTTGTAAAACATGCTTTTACTATTGCTGCAGAAATTCTGTATATGGTCTACCTCGGTTACAGCCTTGATGGGGTCCTGCTGCTTCTAGTGTCCTTGGTACCCACTGTTAGTGTTTGCTAATCGAGCAGCATTTGACACACAATCTAACCTTTTTTGTTTGGTTTGAACTCTATCCAGGATCTGCGTCGAACTAAACAGCTTGTCTACAGACCTTATACCCCAAGACTTCCCCCACAACCTGGCCTCTTCCATCATGGCTGTCATGTCAGAGCCCCAGATCCTGGGGAACATGGGCTATCAGGAGTCAGGAAATGTCTGTAAAGGACAAGAAAATATTTTGGAATATGTGGGCCATGCAGTCTCTGGAGTAATTACTCAACTCTGCCATGGAAGGGCAATAGTAGTCACAGACAATTCATAAACAAGTGAGCAGGGCTGTGTTCCAGCAAATCTGCATCGATCTGAAGAGAGAAGGAAAGGTGACCCTAACTGTTCCAGGGATCGAAGCCCATAGATGATGAAGTACAGAAATGAGTTTTGTTTAAGAGGTGTGAAGATTTTAGAATTTTAGCTCTGAAGTTTGAAGAAAACCTTAGAAGTTCAAGGTGGGAAAGGATTATCTTTTTAAAAAAGCAGAGTATGATGCTTAACAGAAAAGGAGGAGCAGAGACGTCTACAGTGAGACTGAGGTACGTAAAAGATCTGCCATTGTCAAGGTCACCAAGGCCTCCCCCCTCCTTGGCTCTCTGCAGTGCACTATTTGCCAAGGCGCCTTCCAACAAATGGAGCCACGTGCCTGATACCACTCATTTGCCACAAACCAGTTCAAACATTGGTAAATGTCACAGCCCTTAAGTCTCAGCTGACTGCACAGCTGGCTTCTAACTTTCTGTATCTATATCTTGTTGCCTGGGGCATTTCCTCCAAAGCAGGGAAGGCCCCTCTGCCAGAAAAAGGCAGGCAGAAGTGTGGGGAGTTCACATCACCAGGAGCAGCCAACAGTCTAGGACCCAGGGACAAGAGATGTGGAATGTGAATACCCAATGTCCCTAGCCCCAGGGTGGGGGCAACGGAGGCCTGTTTCCTGGGAATTCTGAGCTTGTCACCCCCACTGGAAGGCAGCTCGATCATATGCCCTTTGTCAGCATCTTCCTCTTCTTGTTTAACTTCCCCCATCCCTACTGGAGTTTCCGTTTCAAATAAACTCTTTGCTCTCAAAGCCTGGCTCAGGAGCTTGTGGGACACCAACCTAATCAGAACGCTACGTCTCGTAGCTTTCTTGGTGTCTCCATGCGCTCTCTGCAGCAAGTTGCATTCAAGTTTCGTTTCAGTCATTAGGGTCAGATGAGTGTTTTTTCACTACTTGGTGGTGAGTTTTCTAGAAATGTCTCTTGTCTTTGCCTCACCAACATTTCCCCTAGTCTGTGTTCAAGTCACGAGCTTGTTGACCACAGGAATATTGGTGTGTAGGTAAAAGAGATGGGAGGAGTCATGTTTGAAAGAACCACAGGTAGTGGCCACTAGCCACATACATACAGCCATTTATTTTTTAAAAGATATTTATTTATTTATGCATACAAGAGCTGGGGTACAGGCTAGAGGTGCAGGTGGTGAGAGGATTCACCAGAGACAGAGTGGGCAACAGAACAGGCAGATTGATTGAAATGCACTGCTGAGGGGAGCAGCAGGCAAGACAGGAGAGGTCTGCTGCACCATATGGGTTGTTCCCTGGCCAGCCGGGGATTGAACTCATGTTGCAGAGGCTGCAGATTGCTTCATTAGTGTGGTGCTTAACCCCTTGTGCCACCAGGGAGGCTCCTACATACAGCTATTTAAATCAAATTGAATAAAAATTAAAAATTTGGTTTCTCAGTCACACTAACCACATTCTAGTTTCTCAGTAGTTGCTAGTGGTGACCATGCTGGCCAGTGAAGACACATGGGGCTGGGAGCGAAATGGACCACACTGAATGCATTGTTTGCTTATGTGCAGCTTTGTGTGGATCACAAAGCTCCTAAAGGGATAGGGAATATGAACAAGCACCTGTATACTACACTGTGGTTACCTAAGGGCTGACACGCCTTACAATGCAAGCAGAACCAGTGGTGTGTAGTTCAGTTTTTAAATGATTGCTTTATTTACATTTTGGCTGAACCACAAAAAAAAGAGAAAGGGAAATTCAAGGTTTCCCAAATTGAGATTTATCTCAAATTGAGATTTATCTCACTTGGTTTAGTGTTCCAAAGCTCACATCCTGTGTTGCCCATATAGGATTGGATTGAGTGAAGAGCTTTCAAAGAGTTGTGAAGGTAAGAAAAGTTAGTCCGCTGATGAGAGATGCCAAATGGAATGGATGGCCAAGAGCATGCACCTCTCTTCTCCAAGCATTTAATTATGATGTGGAATGTTTGTGATGAGAATGTTTTCTGGTCTTTTTTTTTTTTTAAAGATTTATTTATTTATGCATACAAGAGCTGGGGTACAGGCCAGAGGTGTGGGGGGTGAGAGGATTCACCAGAGACAGAGTAGGGAGCAGAACAGGCAGATTGACCGAGGTACACTATTGAGGGGAGCAGCGGGTGAGTCAGGAGAGGTCTGCTGCACCATGTGGGTTGCTCCCTGGCCAGCCGGGGATGGAACTTGTGCTGTAGAAGTTGCGGATAACCACATAGGTTGCGTCTTTACCACTTGCGCCACCAGGGAGGCCTGTTTTCTGGTCTTATCGTGCAAGTTTTTTCTCATTTGGGTTTTTTTGAATTTAGGCTTTGCAAATCTTGTTAAGACTTGTTTTTGAACTTGGGCAGTGGAAGACAAGAGCAGTGTCCAGTTCAATCTGTGAGCTCCCTGAGTGCAGAGGCTTAATTTTGGCTGTCCAGGACTTAGCTGAAAATATGGCAGGTGTTTAGCAAATGTTTACAGAATGATTGAATGACATGACTGATGAATAAACGAACATGTGAAACTTAACACCTTAGTGAGCAGTGAGACATGTACCCTGTCTCACGGCCGATGGGAGGTGAATCCTTAGAACCGTTCATCATGCCCCTCCCACTCCCACTTAAAAAAAATCCATTTGGTAAACTTTGAATATCCAATGTCTAATCCTTTTAGATTAGAGTCTACTTGGGTCACAGGGGGCTTAGAGATGATCTAGCCAGGTCATGGAGTTAACTCTTGGCAGGCTGGATACCACATCTGATGACCAGGTTAGCTTTTTGTTTTTTAAATTTATTTAAAAGTTTTGTTTATTTTTTGAATAGGTAACATGTCTCCATGGTTCAAAATCCAAAAAGTGAAAAAGAATATTCAGAGAAAGTTTACCCTCCTCCTCCCTTTCTCCCTAAAGTCAACCATTGTTACTGCTTTCTTTTGAATCTTCTAAGAACTGGTCAAGGCATCCAAGCAAGCACAATGAGGGGTGTATGTGTGTGTGTGTGTGTGTGTGTGTGTGTGTGTGTGTGTAGCTTCTCCTTCTCCTCCTCTCTTCCTCCTCCTCCCTAGCATATGATACACTTCATTTTGCCCTTTGCTTTTTTCAATCAACCGTGTAGCATTCCTGATGCTTTGACTCTTCCTTCACACTCTCTCTTGGCCAGATTCTTCTCTGGATGCTTCTGGCACCTCTCTCACCAGCCATTGATCTTTCCTTGCCTCCACACTTGCATTCTCTCCTTACTGACCTCTCTGCATGGTTCTGGACCCTCTACCCCTCCTCTATGTGTGTCCAGTGTTGTCTAGCTTATGCACCATCTCCACTGTTTTATTTGCCTGCTTTAAACCTTTAAAAGCTCCCTTTGCTTGCCCACAAAACTCCAAGGGGCTTAGCTTGAAATTTATGGCCTGTCCCAACCTGCCCACCCCACCCTGCTCTCTACATATGTTTGTGCCCTTCCCTTTCCCCTTTGCATTTGCTGAAGTTACCTTTTCCAAACCCTCTCCCTTTCCAAATCTTCTGGTTGTCCTTCAAAGACCTGTTCAAAGCCACTTTCTCCAGGATGTCTTTCTTCTTCAGGTTCTGGCTGGGATCAGTCTCTCCCTTCTTGGCATGGGCATGGATTGCACTGAGCATGCACCTCTGCACTGGAGGTATTTGCTTCTCTTCTACCCCCACTAGATGGAGGGTTTCATGGGGACAAGGATGGTGTTTGTCGTGTATTCTTTTGTACCCTTCACTTAACCTAAAGAAGTGTTTGTGCATCTGGATCACCTAACACTAATGAGACTCGTGTTTAAGAAGACAGTGTCTGCACATTTCAGGTCTCTGAGAAGTTCCTGTGACCAGGGTCTTTATTTTTTATATTAAAAATACCAAATTGTTCTTCCATTGAGTTATTCATGTGAATAAGAATTTTCAGGGCCTCCCCTGTTGGCGCAGGCAGTTGAGTACAGCGCTGTGAAGTTGTCCACAGCCTCTGCAGCGCCGGTTTGATCCTGGCCCACCTGCGATGGTCCCACACGGCACGGCAGACCTCTCCTGTCTCGCCTGCTGCTCCCCTCAGCAGTGTATTTCGTCAGTCTGCCTGTTCTGTGCCCCGCTCTGTCTCTGGTGAATCCTCTCACCTTCCCGAGAATCTGGCCTGTACCCCGGTTCTTGTGTAAATAAATAAATAAAAATCTTAAAAAATAATAAGAATATTCAAAACAGGTGTGACATGCCATAATGTTGCCTGGGAGTACAGAGCCATAAACTAAAAAAAAAAAAAAAAAATCTTAGGTAAGGAACTAGGCACATTAAAAGATAAAGTGATTTATTACCTTTTGTTAAAGATATTTCATTTACATAAAGAGCTGGCTGAAATTAGGTTTTAAGTTTTAAAACATACAAAATTTTACCCATTTGTAGTTGCATTTAGTAATTATCTAACATTCAGGAGTGTTAAGATTCAAGTGACTCTTCAGAGAACTAAGCAAAGCCCTGCTTTTCAGGGGTGAAGATAAAATGCCCAAACATGGACCTCTAGTAAAGACTGTGGGGCGCACAGACACACACTACTACTGTGTACGTATTTCAACATCTTCAAGAGCGTCGTGTTAGGCTGAAATTTCAAAAGACTGATGTGGAAGTTAATGCAATTGACTTAACGTGTTTGATTCATGGGCCCAATGCATCTTCTTTAGGCAGTTTTCTGCATCTAACCTAAAATACAGCAGAGAGTTCCTGATCCGCTGTTGATGGGGATATAGAGCTGGTTCTTTCCAATTTCTCAGTAGGAAGGAAGGGGATGTATTTGCCCAGGTAAGTGATCACATGCCTGTGGAAAAAGTGGCGCAGGTACTTCCGGAATCTCTCTCCAACAAAGGCGTAGATCACTGGGTTGACGCAGCAGTGAGTGTGGGCAATCACCTCCGTCACCTGTATGGCCAGGTCCAGCTGCTTGTTTTGCTCACAGTTGTCCTTCAAGAAGATGTCTTGATAAGTGGAAAGTAGGAGAATCAGATTGTAGGGGGTCCAGAAAATAAAAAAGACCATCATGATGACAAAAATGAGCCTGATGGCCTTGTACTTTTTTTTACTGGGGCATCTCAACAGTGTTTTAATGATCCCTGTGTAGCAGACAACCATAATGAGCAGAGGTAAAACAAGACCCAAGATATTCATTCTCAGAGCCTGCAAACGCTTCCAGGTAACTTGCTGACCCATTGGGTAAATAGTGATGCAGCTAGTCTCTTCAAATTCCTTTACGGACCTATAGAAGATAAATTCAGGGAGGGCTGCTAGCCCTGCCAGGCCCCAGGTGATGAAACTGGTTATGATACCAAAAAGGACAGTGCGGGCTCGAAGGGCAAGCACAGCATGGACAATGGCCAGATAGCGGTCTATGGTCAGCAGGATGATGAAAAAGATCTCACCGTATAAGCCCATGTAATAAAGTCCTGAGAGGAACTTACACATGCCATTGCCAAAAACCCATGTATGCCACGCAACATAGTGAACCCAGAATGGCAGAGTGAATAGAATGAGCAAGTCCGAAACTGCCAAATTGAGCAGATAGATATTGGACATGATGCGGAGCCTCCTGTATTTTGTGAGGATCACCACCACTATCACGTTGCCCAGCAGACCCACCACAAACACGAGGGAGTACAGTGGGGGCAGGAACTGGGCCCCTAGCTCCTTGATGCTGACTTTTTCACACGGCATTGAATTCTCATAGTCATATGAGGTTGTGGACTCCATTGTTTCTGTGTCTATGACAGAAGAAAGAAAAAACAACCCCACAATTAGGCATGATCACCCTTAGTGAACCCGTTGATTTATTCATTTACACAACAAATCAATATGTGATAAAAGACTATACATTTGGAGATTCTTCAGCATGTATATCAGAAGACATACCAGCCAGGTTAGGGGGAGAGGAGTAGAAAAAAAAAATCTGAAGCTCTGCAAGTCAACATGACCCACTATAGGAAAAGAAATAGAAATGCTGTAAATGGCGGTGAAGAACATGGATGTTGATTTTGAAAGCATTTGAAGGGAATAATACAAAATGAAAAAGAAAACAGGCTGGATATATTATAGCAATAACTATTATCACTGTATCTTTTTTTTGATAATTAAAAATTAAAATTTAAGAGATGAGTAGAGAGTCTCAGTCTTTATTTGTACTTAAGTTTAGTGTATCTCCTATATTCAAAAAGATGTATGAATTTCACTTTCAAAGTCATAGTTATATTTGAATATAACAATTTTCAAATAATGGAAAGGAAAATAATTATTTCACTTTTCTATTTCTTTTTTTTAAATATTTATTTATTTATACAGAAACTGGGGTACAGTCAGAGGCATGGGAGAGTGAGAGAATTCACCAGAGACAGAGCGGGGAGCACAACAGGCAGACGGACCAAAGACACTGCTGAGGGGAGCAGCAGGCGAGGCAGGAGAGGTCTGCTGCGCCATGTGGGTTTCTCCCCGGTAGGCCGGGAATCGAGCCTGTGGCTGCAGAGGTTGCGGACAGCTTCACAGTGTATCACTGTATCTTTTAAGACAGTTTGCAGTTTACATTTTATATATGACTCTCAAAGTAATTATTGTGCTTATTTAAAAACCAAATAATTTAATAAATGCCCTTCTCCAGGACCCCATACCAATGTGCTATTCACCATGGCTAAGGAGAGAACTGAACCTTGAAGAAATTTAGTAATTTGTCCCAAATCCTCTGACAAATAAGTTCAAGAGTTTAGGCACACTCTTTAGAATCTATGTACAATTTCTCATCGCTAGATCAAATGCAGTAATTTTTAAATTTAATTACAATAATTACAATTTAAGCAGCATTAACCTAGGTTCCTTCCCATTTCCTGCTCCTAATGCTGAGATAAGCCAGTTAACAACAAGCACCTTAGAGTTTCTTCTTCTTAAAAGGGCTGAGTAGGAGTAGGCCAGTGTGATTCTTATTAGGTCTGATATTTTTGGAGCAGAATCTCTAGGCTGAGTGTCTGCTTGCCTAAAGATCAGATTTCACTGGAGACAAAGCAATGACAGACATGGAAGGTGTAGTGTAAATGGCTTGACCAGGCTTTTTGTGGCCCAGGCCTCTGGCTATCACCTGCGGCCTTGATGGTATTAATGCAGAAGGTGCTTGGTGCTAGTTTGTGCAGGGTACGTGTGCCTGATTGTGGAGCGTGGTGTGGGCATGTGCGAGTATGCACAGCTGAGCCTGGAGGCCAGGGCCAGGGGAGCAGCGTCACTAAGAGACTGAGGACAGCTCCGCGAGGGTGGCTAGGAAAGGATGAGCGGCACAACTACAGAAGAGGTGCGACCACGCGAGAACACGAGAGAGAGTCAGAGGAAAAGTGTAAAGATTCGTGGGGGGCTGGGAGGCCCTGTTGCTTGCCTGCCTCCCAGCATGCCCCTGCCCGCCCGCGCCTGCCTCCTTGCACGCCAGCCTCCCAGCCTGGTGTGCCTCTGTCCCTGGTTCCCTAAGAGAGCACTAAAGCCTGAAATATCCACCGAGGGCTCCTGACTCTCCTTATCCATCTGCTGAATCCATAGTGAGCCTGCCCTGTGCGAGCTGGCCCTGGAGAGGGCCACGGAAGGCAGTTCACCCTGAGCACCTTCCTCAGGTCCATCCTGCTGACTTTCTCCTCTCTGAGGAAGGGACAAGTAGAAGAACATGAATATGTGTCAGTGGACATTTCCCAAGGTAAGTCTTAGAAATGCAATAACTGGCAACAGTGGTAAGGAATTGCCTCTGCTTCTTAATAGAATACTGAGAGCCAGAGGGCAGCATTTTTTTGGGGTCCCATAATGCAAGTGAGAGTAGAGATGGGGGATGCAGGAGCCACTTCTAGACCTCCCACCAGCTGTAGGACTTAAAGTAACCTTTAATTCTAAGCCTCATTTCCTCATATCCAAAATAAGAATCATGATACCACTTAGTGTGGTGAGAATCAAATGAGAGTGTATATGAAATCACATTTTTAACTTAAAAAAAAAAACCTGTAAAATTGCTAAGGAGTAAAAGGAAAAGCAACAAGAAGCTATGTCATGAAATTAGGGAAAAGTAGGGTCTTTGGGAGAGAACTTAGGGTCTGTTGTCAAGTCTCTGTCTCTGTCCTGGTACATCACCCACCAACTGGTGACACAGTGGGGCTTTTAAGATGAAAGATGGAATTGGGGAAAAAACTTGATTTGTATGATCTTATCAATATTCTTCTTCCTAGTGGCATTATCCACAGCAGTTGAGGCTGACCATTAAATTGGTTAATGATTTTAAATTGCTTAACTAAAAAGCACCATAGGTTTAATAACCATCCCCCCATCCTTGACCTTGAAATATCATCTTTGTCATATTCTTTATAATTCCTATTCCATTTGTCTGCTTTATATTTCACTTCATTAATTTCTTATATCTATGCCAGAAACAATTTTAATCATGTCAGGAGACATTGGGAGATAGTGGATGAGAGAGAGAGAGAGAGAGAGCGTTCCTGGCAAACTGAAGACAATCAGGAGGCAGGGAGCACCATGTGGGTCAGCTCCCTGGCCAGGTATTGAACTCAGGCCATAGCGTTGATAGCACTGAGGCTTAACCCCTAGGCCATCAGGGAGGCCTTACCACCACTTCTTTTCACAAAGAACCCCTGGTAGTCAAAAGAAAAAGCCTCTGATACAGCAGTATCCAATAAAACATTCTCTCCACGTGGCATCTTCTGCATCTGTGCTGGGCAATAAAGTGGCCACAGCCACATGGCTGTTGAGGACTTGAAATGTGATAGTGCAATTGAGGGAGTGAACTTTGCATTTTATTTAAATGACTGAAAAGTAGCCATGTTGGGCAGTGCAGTACCAGTGCCCAGTCTATTGCCAGGCAAGTGACAGCTGCTTAATAAATACCTCTTAACTGGACAGAAGAATGGAGCAGAATAACTTTTACTCTACTTTCCTCAGACTATACTCAGACTATAATTTTACTGACTATACATTTTAAATTGTCTATCCGCATTTTCTGAGAATTAGTAGTACCCTGGAGTTGGCAGAACTCGGAAGGTTTTGTGTAAAAGACAAGTCTTCAGAATCATCTTAGTTCCTTTTTGTTGTTCTCCAGAATTTGTATATCTTTGGACAAAAGTTTTCTAATCTTTTAATTACAGGATTAGACTAGGAAATGATTTAGCTCCCTCTGAAACAGAAAAGTCTATGATGGCATAGCTTTTCCAGTAGAGGGTGTGTTACATGAGTCTCCAGAGAGCAGAAATTTGATGGTATTGAAGAAAATTATATTGTCACACATGGAGAATTGTCTGAGGACTGCTGAGTTGTATGAGAACAGAATGGGCTTCCCTGTCAGCCAGTGAAGACCCTCTCTGGAAATACACCAGAACCTCTTAAGGTTGAAATCATTGATTTTTTTATGTGACCTGTTTCCCAGCTGCAGACAGCATTTGCCTTTTAGGGCAGCATATGGGCTGCCTCAGGTGCCAATCATTGTTATTAGTTACTAGACCAAAGGTTTTATACCCAACTGGTAGAGTGTGGTTAGTTCACCCTAAATGACTTGGTTTCATCCAGCTGCCAGGTGATTTTGGATATTTTTGTCAACTTCCTTGCCTGAATATACATTTACTCTTAATAGTTCAACAGCAAGTGTTCCTGATTTTTAGTATTTGTATAAAGGTGACATGTTATTCAGTTGAAAGTGATGACCACAAAGAATGTTTTCATGGGGGGAGGGAGGTGTTCAGAGTAACCAGCTGTTCAGCTTTCTGGCCCCTGCCTGGTGTGTCCAAATCTGCCCTGCCAGGGAACGAGGACTTCTGCCTCCTTCCTAGGTACCATGTTTGTTATAATTGATACCACACTTGCCTATCATTTTGTATTCTGATAGTCTAAATTTTATAACCTACACCTAGTTCCATGGGATTAAAAATTATTTGAAAATATGATTCATAACTACTTCAGTATGCTCTATAGATATTCACAGGTATTTAATCATTGTTTTATTATTGTGTTTCAGTTGTTCCCAATTTGCATTTTTATAAATAACACTGCAATGAAAATCTTTCAATGCATCTTTTTACTACTCCTTAAAGTAGATTCCCAAAAGCACAATTTCTGTCTGTAATCATATTTCTAAGCCTCTTGATGCATTTTACCAAATTGCTTCCAGAAAGTGTGCAACAATATGTAGATGCTTGGCACTAGTAGGTGATGGTATCAGTCCCGACAAGCATCCATTGATACAGAGAAGATCTAAAACAAAAAAATTATTTGGCCAATTAGATGGGCAAAGGATGCCTTTTTTGTTTTAACTGACTTTTATTTAATTATTGTGGATTTTTAAAAATGTAACTATCAGTTATTCGTATTTCCTTTTCTGTGAATTATTTGTGTGACCTTTGCTGACTTCATTCTTCTGACTACATCTGCTCATTTCTTATTGAAGCATACAGTTCTCCCTGGGAAATAACTCAGCTTGCCCAGTTCAATGTAATTGTCACCACCTTTGAAAAGAGCCGCAGATAAATTCCAATGCCTGTTGCTTCCATGTACCAAAGACCTTGTATTCCCACTGCTCTCTCTTGAAACACCTGTCAAACAACAGTTCATTTCCATCCCCAACAAATCCAAGGTTTCCCAGATGATTAAGTAAGGCTCTCTACCCTTTAATCCAGATCCAGGAAAAGCAAATAGTCCAGACAAAAAAGATGCCAAATCTCAATTGATTCACTCTACAACCCGAGTTAGAATGGATTTTCATACAAATTTGAAATATATAGGTACACAAACGAATATATAATTGTATGTACATGCATAAATGTCACTTATATTTTTACTTGTTCTTACAAGCTATGTCAATAAACAAGAAAACTAAAAAAAATGCAACCCTTTCAGAGGGGCCCTGTTCTCAATAGCTGAGAAGCTGTGAAAGAAAGGAAGTGTAAGTATGAAGTATAAGAAGGCTACATGTGGTCTGATTGTGGTCTGAGTAGGAGGAAGGAGGGAAAATGGGAGAAAGCAAGACAAAAGTGGACAGATTTTGCAGTGAACTCTCCCACTCTGGCCCCCACTACCTGTGATATTGCCGTGGTCCATCCTGCCCCTTCTTCCTCGATCCAAGAGCGCTCCTGCAAGGTATTGCTTCTGCTTGTCTAGCTTCCCTTTTCCTAGAAACCTGACACACTCTTGGAAATCTCTTCTTCACAAATCACTCTGTTGTATTTGATGCATTCTTGCCCAGATGAGAACAAAAAAGTCAAGTACCTGCTAGTTTAGTTAAGTTCTTGCATCCAGTGATGGTTTAGGTCTCGCCCCTTAAGAAACAGAGATACTATCTGATCAGAGTATCAGTAAGCTAGGAAACAGCAAAAACTTCCCCTTTTAAACTGGCTAGTTTATCAGCTTTTCTTCAGGCAAACGTTGAATTTGGTGCAGTTATGTTTTATTGAGATCACACACTGAAGTTGAGTAATCCTTGAGATGAACGCTGCTGATACTCAGCAGTGTTTTTCATTCCCTTGTCACTTTTTTGGGGGGGTGGTGGGGTAGATAGAGGGTTTATTCTTTTTTCCCATCAAATTTTATTTGTTTGTCAGTGGTTTATATAACTATATCACTCAGAGTGCATTTTCACGCCCACCTAGGTGCAGATTTCACCCTCTTCCTATCTGCTTCCCTAGGCCCTCCTCTGGGGCTGGGGGGTAGCTCTTGAATGATTCTTTTTTTTTTTTTAAGATTTATTTATTTATACAAGAACCTGGGTACAGGCCAGATGTGCAGGAGGGTGAGGGGATTCACCAGACACAGCGCGGGGAACAGAACAGACAGACTGACGAAATACACTGCTGAGAGCAGCGGGTGAGACAGGAGAAGTCTGCCGCGCCATGACTCTTGATAAACATTGCTTTGACCCATGGGGATGTGGAATTTAAAAAAATCAATTTCCCTGTGAATGAAGGATGACCATTTGGGGCTAAACTAGTTTTTCTACAGTGCTCAGTAGCAGTCATTGGCAAGCACCTTGCACAGGTTTTGACAATCCAAGAAGACCTGAGCTTAATTTCAGTTGAAGCACCCACAGCTGCATGATCTTGGGTCCATCTCATCCTGCTGGACCTCAGCTTTCTCATTTGTAAAGTGGAAACAATAATAACTACATTATGGGGGTTGGCATGAAACCAGCTAAGATAAACATGGGGGGAAGTGCTATAGAATATATAGGGCATGGCAGAGCTGAATGCTTGCTCTATGGCAGAGCCGAATGCTTGCTCTATGGGCTGATGTGTTCAGGGGACCTAGCATGATGCTGGGCACAGAGCAGGCATTCACCTAATATTTGTGGGAAGTGCTTTGACCATGTATGGTGCCATCTAGATAAACCAGTTAAGTGGGCAAGTTCAAGAAATTCACCATGTGTTTATTGAATGTCTGCTATGCATGTAGGAATGTACTGTATGTTTCAAGTGATAAAGTAAAGATAGGAAGAAAGGACTGAGACTCTGTTGGGAGGGTTCATGGGCATCCTGGGGGGCCCAGTTTGGGGAGATTGACAATCGGTATCAGAATCAGGATGGAGGTGCTCAGAAGAACTTGTCAGAGAAGAGCTGAAGTGGATGTATCTGGTCTGAAAAAGAAGATAAAAAGTCCTTGGGTGTTTTGTGTTATTGTAGAGTTGACCTTTCCCAGAGCTCTTTGAGCCCAGGATGGGAGGGTTACAACAGAGGGGGTGGGGGCACTCTAGGAAACTGCTGATGGAGCTGGTGAAGCAGAGCCTGTGAGGCCTTTACATGCTGTGCTCTCACTCAGCCCTGCGGAGGCAGCTCCCCAAGGCTGGAGGCCAGACTTCCCTCTCACCACTGCCCCTCTGCCTGCCCACCGTCCGCACTGGGTAAATGCTGATTGAACAAATGAAAGAATGAAGGCTCATCACTGCTATAATAAAATTTTTATTTGAGGGCCTCCCCTGGTGGCGCAGCGGTTGAGCGCTGGGCTGCAAAGCTGCCGGCAGCCTCTGCAGCACCGGTTCGATCCCCGGTCACCAGCGAGGGTCCCACATGGTGTGACAGACTTCTCCTGCCGCGCCTGCTGCTCCCCTCAGCAGTGTATTTCGTCAGTCTGCCTCTTCTGTTCCCCGCTCTGGCTCTGGTGAATTCTCTCACCTTCCCGCACTTCTGACTGTGCTTGTATAACAGTGCTTGTATAAATAAATAAATAAATAAATAAATAAATAAATAAATAAATAAATATTAAAAAAAAATTTTTATTTGAGAATGAGGACAACTTTTCCCACCAGAGGTTAGATTAGAAAATTCCAGGGCCTGGGATTTCCAGTTGCATTTTTGGGGCTCTCTGCCACAAATCCCCCACTCTAGCCAGAGCCTCACAAAGCCTCCTGGTCATATTTCTATCAAGTCTGGCAAGTGGTCGTGTTGATCCTTATAGAAAACAACCCTCATTTTTACTTTTTTCTAAAGTGTCTTAATCCATAATCTCACCATCGGTCTGGACTGACTGACCAGAACCCAGAGCCCACCGTGCTCCCCCATGGCCTTGCGTCCCATGGAGCACATACCAGAGTGACTGCTGGGTGAACTCTTCCCCCTCAACCACCCCAACTTTCTGCCTCCAGCCTAGAATCACCACCTTCTAAGATCTCTTCATTCTGGCTTTCCTTTATCACTGTCACCGGCCCTGAGTTTGTTTCATAAAGAAGTGACATTCCTTGGTTATTCTGATCATCTCTGGGGAATGCCAAGCCTGCAGGTCAGGGTGAGGACTGAGAGAAGAGGCTTTGACTAGTCCTCTGACTGGGTAAAGTCCATGTGGGGGACTCCATGCGCGGACACCTGGCTCCCACCTTCCACTTTGTGGGAAGTGAAGTGACTTTTGAATTGGTGAGATTTGGAGAGAATAGCTGGGAAGGTTTGGTTTAGTTCTGCCCTTTTTTCCCTTGAGGAAGAACTGCCTGCAGGTCTTGGTGTTGCCTTTATCTCAGTCAGTAAATCTATCTAGTTCTGGGTTTAGTGAACAGGCCCATTCTTAGCCCCCAATTTCCTTAACTGGGCATAAAGCCATGTAGTGAAGGGAGTGGGGGAGAAGGAGCTTTTATTCTTCAGATGTTAGCACCAGAAAATTAAACAATTCACAAATGCTACAGGAGTTTAGAGGGGCCGTGGTGACTCTGGGAGGTCTCCGGCTGAGTCTCCACACGTGAGGATTTCTCCTAGATGTTTTTTGATGTCAGGAGCCTTAGTGTCTTTCAGGTTGTAGCGCCTCCTTAATTCTGAACCAGCTTCCTCATGCCAATATATTCAAGGTCTCTTATGACCCAAGTGTGTACAAGTAGCAAGCTGGTGTCATACTGACACCGACACCCCCACTCAAGGACCATCGTGTTACGTAGGGCAGCATTTCTAAAAGAGGGATGTGTGACCCACAGGCCTACATGAAGAATTTCTATCATGGACTGTGTGGAACACACTCATGGAGATTCAAAGAGCATCTGTCTCTGAGGAGCCCTGTAAAGGTGAGCCAGTTTAAACCATGTTGGCTCGGCCTCTCCCACACCGGTTTTTAACACAGAAAATAATTCTTTCAAATAGTATCTATGACCATCCCTCAAAACCAGGACTCCTTGGGAGAATGGGAGAGGCTGGTGTAGTGACGGGTCTGTGCGTGGCATGCGCCAGGTTGCAGATTGCCGCCTGGCCCGTTTCTCTCACCTTGTCAGGGTGTCCACAGCAGCTCTGTGAGGCTGGAGTGTTCTCATGTGACCTCGCATTGTGGATGAGGACACAGGTGCAACAAGGGACTTGGCAGAAGTCCCCAGAGAGTGAGGGGCAGAGCTGGACTCTCCCCCAGAGTTTTGGACCCTCCAATGCCCACTCCCCTTTCCTCTACGCTCCACTGCACCCACCTGAAGGCCTGGTGAAGTTGTCCATTGCCAGGTCCTCCAGCTGAAGGATGGTATTGTGACCAAATGTAAAAGCGGAGCCCACAGGGGTTTTCTTGAGGCCCAGAGTGGCTTCCTCTGTCCTGGCTCTGCCCAGGGCCTTGCGTGTCAGTTGTGTGACTGGGCACTTAACAGGATAAAGGGGGTGAGGAGGCTCAATTGCTCTTCTGCCATTCGGCCTTTCAGTCTTGGAGCTTTTTTCTCTCTTTCTGCCTGCCTATGTCTATGGCCCTGTTTCAGCATTAAAGGTCTGCAAAATCCACCAAAGTCTCCAAAATTCTCTTTTTGTCTGCAAGAACTCACAATGGACCTACCTGGCCTGCAGCACCAGCATATGTGGAAAAACCTGACTTAAAACTCTAATTCCTGCACTCTCCAGTTTATCAATGTTACATAAACTAAAGCACAAATACTTTCAGAGGGGAAAAACAAAATCCTCCAGAAACTATGACAGAGCCAGAAATATCCTAGAGGAGCGCTCAGGTCAACCATGACCTTGAGCAGATAAAAGGAAGCAACAGCCAGAGCAGCAAGCACAGTGTGTCCCTTCATCACACCCATCTTTGTGTCCAGCTCCGGGGCAGGGTCTGGCGGACCAGCTGGCACCGAGGCTGGCTGGAGCCCTGGAGTTCCTTTCACTAACATCCCCCCCGGGGAAGTTCAGGGAAGGGTCTCTGCAGCCCAGGCACATTGGTGGTCAGATGAAAGCTCTTCCCCTCACAGGCTGCTCCACAAGGAAGACTGGAACAGGCACATGGAAGCTGTTATTTGGGGGGAGATGGTGAACTTCTCAAGATTTAAAGAAAACAGAAAAGGCTAGGAGGAACTTAGCAAAGTAGGTTAAGCAATGAGCCCAAGACCATGCTGTCTAAAAGCAGTAAGGCTCAACCTAGAATCTACTTCTACCTGATTCCAGCCCGCCTCCCTCCAGCTGAGACTCTGCTGCTCCCTGGCCTGGCAGGAGGGGTTGGGCTGGGAGTATTTCACAACTGGTCCTCTAGTCCACAACTCCGCCTTGGAGATTCAGCAGCTTATTTTTATGTCAGAACACCTTTGCTTTAATTCTACATTTCTTTTTTTTTTTTAAAGATTTATTTATGCATACAAGAGCTGGGATACAGGCCAGAGGTGTGGGGGGCGGGGGTGGTGGTGAGAGGATTCACCAGGGACAGAGTGGAGAACAGAACAGGCAGATTGACTGAAGTACACTGCTGAGGGGAGTGGCGGGCGAGACAGGAGAGGTCTGCTGCACCATGTGGGTAGCTCCCTGGCCGGCCGGGGTATTGAACTCGTGCTACAGAGGCTGCAGACAGCTTCACAACCCCTTGCGCCACCATGGAGGCCCTACATTTCTTTTTTTTCAAGTCTGAAGAAAACCTGCATATTATGCTTCATTATAATAAGGAACAAGTTCTCCTTTTAGGAGCATGTAGGGAATGTTGGGGGTCTTTTGAAGGGACGTCCCTCTGGTCCTTTCTGTGTGTTCCTGTCCCAGGTTCTGTGCTCTTTTGCTTCTAGCCACTGGTGCTTTTAGCCACAGACTAAAAGGAACCCCTCCTGCTCCCTTGTCCTGAGGCAGGGCAAATGGAGCTTCAGGGAGTCCTCCTTAATGGGTTCAGTCAGAGGTTCCCCTGGAGGCGTGGGGCAAACTTTGTCACACTCTTGCTGGCTTCTTCCTCTCTGTACTGCTTTCTCACTCCCTTGCTTGTTTCTTCTGGGAGCACTTACTTAATAAACCACTCATATCTGAAACCTCATCAAGGTCTGAGAACTAAGATAGGGAGTTTACCATTGATGGGAGTTTTTTTTTTTTTTAACAACTTATTAAGATATGATTTTTAAAAAAAGATTGTATTTATTTTTATATAAGAACTGGGGTACAGGCCAGAGGCATGGGAGGGTGAGAGGATTCACCAGAGTCGGAGTAGGGAGCATAACAGGTAGATGGACCGAAATACACTGCTGAGGGGAGTAGCAGGCGAGACAGGAGAGGTCTGCCGTGCCATGTGGGTAGCTCCCTGGCCAGCCAGGAATCGAACCTGTGCTGCAGAGGCTGCGGACAGCTTCACAGCGCTGTGCTCAACCCGTTGCGCCACCGGAGAGGCCCTTAAGATATGATTTTTGCATAGTAAAATACCTTCATTTAATGTTTACAATCTGATGAATTTGACAGCTATATGTTTCTGAAAAACAATTCCTAAAGTTAAGATATGAAACATTTCCATCATCTCCAAAAGATTCCTTGCTGGGCCTCCCTGGTGGCACAAGGGGTTAAGGCATAACTTATGAAGCACAGCCTCTGCAGCACAGGCCACACCTCTGGCCTGTATCCCAGCTCTTTCATGAACAAAATAAATAAATCTTAAAAAAAAAAAAAGATTCCTTGCACTCCTCTGCAGCTCTGCAGTTCATTCTTCTCTCTGTCCCCAACTCCAGGCAACCGCAGCTTTCCAGTTCTTAACATCAGTTTCTTTGCACCCCACTGAACATTAATCCAATGTTCTGTCTTTTAGGTTTTTGCATGACACCACTTCAAGGTACCAATTTCTATGTTAGTGAAGAAAATGCTAACCACTGACAAGCAAATTCCAAGATGAATACTGAGTGTAAACATGTAGGAGTGTATTTCTGGATCACGTATGGTAAATCAGGATTACAAGCTGGTGGCAGTCTGCCTCTAAGAGCTAATTCAGAAAGCTAGGCACCTTACATATTGTGGATCTGCCATCACTGAAGTTGGCATCTGCAGAATATATACAGCTGCTTCACCCAATAGAAGAGGTAGCAGTATGAAGGAATATCCATACATGGGTCTTATGAGCAAGACTGCCTGGAAACTGCTCATATTATTTCTGTCCACATGCCATTGACCAGAACTCAGCGATATGACCATATATACATGTAAGAGAGGCGAGAGAGGTGGTCTGTCTGTGTGGTCATAAACTACTAGTGCTCTCAGATATGTCCCTAGCTATCTGACCAGAAAAGGAAAAACTAGAAAGAGGAAGAAAAAAAGAGAGATACTGACATATCATATCATCGTCAATAACAGCAATAACAGGGTCTCCCTGGTGGCCTAGGGGTTAAGTCTCAGTGGCTATGCTAATCCCTTTTACCCCCACCTCCAGCTCTTGGCATTTGTAAGCCAGGTTTCTGGGCTTGTGCCCACCTCCTTTACAGTTTTTCTATTCTTGTCCTTCATCACTACTAATGTGAAGGCCCGCTGTGACTGCCTGAGTTCCATCCCCAGCCAGGCAGCTGACCCACATGGCACAGCAGACCTCTCCTGTCTCGCCCACTGTTCCCCTCAGCAGTGTATTTCAGTCAATCTGCCTGTTCTGTTCCCCACTCTGTCTCTGGTGGATCCTCTCACCCCCCACACCTCTGGCCTGCATCCCAGTTCTTCTATACACAATAATGATTATCTTTTGATGAGAAGTTTTTTTTTAAAGATTTATTTATTTGTTTGTTTGTTTTTTGTTTGTTTGTTTGTTTGTTTATACAAGCACTGGGTACAGTCAGAAGTGTGGGAGGGTGAGAGAATTCACCAGAGCCGGAGCGGGGAAGAGAACAGTCAGACTGACGAAGTACACTGCTGAGGGGAGCAGCAGGTGTGGCAGGAGAGGTTTGCACACCATGTGGGGCCCTCGCCGGTGGCCAGGGATCGAACCAGCACTGCAGAGGCTGCGCGGGCACCTTCACAGCCCAGCGCTCAACCACCTGCGCCACCAGGGAGGACCTGATGAGAAGTTTAATGCCAAGTGGTTTATCATACTTCATCACTTCTCCCTCACAATTTTACAGGGGTCCAATCCACAGATGAAGTTTAAAGCAACCTGAGATTATACAAAATGCTGTGGTTGCATGGTTATCAAACAGCAGAGATAGATCTGTGCCCAGGTTTTTTGTTTGTTTGCCTGATTGATTGACTCCTAAGCCTCTGCTGGTCAGGCAGAACAAATCAATTACAGTATTTTCCCTTTCCATGAGAGTTATGAAATATGAAAAATGTGCAGCAGATTTCAAAATAACACAGGGCAACACTATCAAAAGTCTGCTCTTATTCAGAGATTCTAGAAGGACTAGAAAACATGCCTCCCCACAACTTAGACCTCAAGGCAGATGGCCAAAAAGACATCTGCACCACATACACCAGAGTGGGGTCAAATTTAACTTTGTGGGATAGAAAAACTTATTTGTTATTACTGCCCCCTCTGCCTTCTAAACAGGGAAACACAAAGAATAATTCGTTATGAGGTAATAGAGAAAGAACCAAGGTTTTTTTGTTTTGTTTTGTTTTGTTTTTTTATTTGAGAGACAAACATATTACTCTATGTGAGAAAAAAGATAGAGGAAGGGCACAGTCTGTGGGTGTGACATGAGACCTGGGGAGAAATATGAGATTGGCACTGGGAGATTGTAAAGGTTGTAAGAGGATGAGAGGGAGAAAGGGAGACACCCAACAATGAAGTAGCGGGTAAGAGAGTTTTGGAAAAGAAGGCAGAGAGTTCAGTAGAACTTTCAGGAAAGGTTGCTACGTGAAATGGTGTATATATAACTGTCCTGTGTCAGTCAGGGTTGGACCGTGAAAACAAAAACAAAAACGAAAACAAAAACGTAGGTATTTCACCAGGAAAGGAACTGATACAGGATTTCTATCATTCGCTACCAGTAAATGGTCACAAATGTCCATGGAACAATCACCAAGAGAAATCATAGGCAGGGCCTCAAATTATTTTTATTTTTTTAATACTTTATTTTATTTAATTCTTACATCATTTTTCATCTTTGCACAATGTATGCATTTTCATTATGGTTATATTCCCCATACAATTGCACCCCCTCCTTATTTTGACTCTAGTCCTTCCTCTCCCTGCCTCTCCCTCCCCTTCCCACCCATAGTGTGTCTCTGGTTTATAGTTGCTTGTTGATTTTGATTTGTACTTTAACGTAAATAAGAGACCACGAAAAAGACTAATCAAATTATTTTTAAATTGAAATTATACAGAATGTGTTTTCAAATCAAAATGGAATCAATTAAAAATTAATAGCAAAAGAATAAGAAAATTTCTAAGCCCTTAAAAATGCAAATGCATACTTCTAAATAATCCATGGTTTAAAGAGGAAGTCTCAAAGGAAATGCAAAATAGCTAGGACTAACTGAAAAAACGTACAAAGAGATATGGGAGGCAACTAAAGCAATCCTGAGAGAAAAAATACATAGCACTAAATGCTTACCTTAGAAAACAAAATGGTATCAAATCAGTAATCTAAGTTTCTTCCTCAAAAAACTAGAAAAAGAGCTAAGTAAGAAAAAGGAAGGAAAAAGCAAAGATAAGAGCAAAAATCAAGAAAAAGAAAAAACAAAAACAATAGACAACATTAAGTTGGAAACAAAAAGCTGGTTCTTCAAAAAAAAATCATTAAAAGTAATAAGCTTCTAGTAATGATGAGTAAGAAGACACAACTCACTAATGTCAGGAATAAAACAGAGATTCCTCAGTCATTGAAAGGCATAACAAGAGAATAGTATGATTTTATACTCATGAATGCCACAGTTTAGAGGAATTGACCAGTTTGTTGAATATTAAAACAGAGAAGACATTTGACAAAATGTCTCACCCACTTGTGATAAAAATTCTCATTGAACTAATGAATAGAGAAAAACTTCTTCAACTTGGTGAACAGTATCTGCAAAGACCCTAAAGATAATATCACACTTAATGAAGAAAGACTGCTTCCCACTAAGGTCAAGAGCAAGGCAAAGACAGCTGTTTTCACCACTCTTGTCCACACATGACAAGGAAGAAAGCCAGTGCAACAAAGAAGAAAAAGAAAAGGTCTACAGACCGCAAAAGAAGAGATAAAACTGCCTCTGTTTGAGGATGATATGGTTGTCTACAGAGAAAATCCCAAGGAATCTACAAAAAAACTCTTAGAGTAATACATGAGTTCAGCTAAATTGCAGGGAGAAAAATAAGCAAATATCAATTATATTTTTATATATATTAACACTTAGAAACCAAAATTAAAAAACCCAATACCACACACAATTGCTCCAAAAAGCTTTTCGATTATACTTAACTATAAATCTAACAAAGCATCTATGATGACTAGAGAAATTTGCATTTCATGGTATTGACACATTTTCACAGACATGTTGGTTATAGGAATAATGGTATTGGGAGACCTTTTTCCATGAAATGCTTAATAAGCTCTTTTGCTTAGTTAAAAAAAATTTAGTTGCTTGTGATTTTCATATTGACTTGTAGGAGTCTTTAATCTACTCTGTATATGAGTCCTTCAAAAGAAGTGAAATGTCTCTTACTCGTTCCTTGTTATGGGAACCCGTGCTCATTTCTACCCAGCTACTGTCATTACTCAGGGTGATTCTGTTTGTGAATCCCTCTGGGCTGATCTTTCTGAGCCCTGTTGGTATGACTAGCATCCACTGATACCTCCGTCAGTGTCTCAGACTCACACTAGGATACTGCCCCTAGCCAGCTACAGGATATGAAATTTCTCTCATTTATCCCTTGTCGCCTCTCCTTTTTCCTTGGAGTAGGAAGATTCCTTGCTTCCTGGAGCTGAGACAGTATGAAAAGGGAAAATAAACTTGTTCAAGCAGATGCATGATTGATGTCACTGTGTGAAAGACAACAAACTCTACTTTTACCTATGATGAAGCACACATACCTAAAACTATCAATCTATCATTGTATCTCTATATCAACCATCTCTTATGCATGCAGCTAAGTGTTGACCACTGTAGAAAACCCACAAAGCTAATTCGATGAAGAATTTGAATATGCACTTCAGTGACAGGAAAACTGCCAGAGGGAGCTTAGGGGAAGAGTGAACATCAAAAAGGAAAGACAGAACAAAACAAAACAAAATACCACCACCCACTCTTCACTTCCCAGTCAATATAACCCATAGAGGGAAAAGGAAGACAGTGCGGAGACTAGAAGGTCTAGAAAAGAGAAGTAGAAATTGAGAACAAGATGCTTCAGCCCAAGATATAAACATGTGGCTTGAACTTCTGTTTGTGTGTTTTCAACTGGAGGGCACCGAGATGGCAGTGTGGGTGGCCCAGGCCTGGCTCCAGGAAGAGGCCTGGGGGAAGGGTGGCCTCCCGAGAGGATCCTTGGAATTCCCCTTGCACTTAGGGAACTCTGTCACAAGTAACTGGGTTATTTGTGGAAAAGGTGAGTGTTCACCCAAAAGGTAGTTTCTACCCAAACTGAACGAGTCTCAGGAATTTTTATATTCTAAAATATAATTGAAGACAGCAAAAAGCTTTTGCTTATGTGGCTTCTTAATACTTATTGTAGCAGAAAATAAAACTGAAATTGTTAGGGGGAAAGGATGTCCTGAGCTAATTCCATACAGGCTTTGTGGACCCCACCCCCACTCCAGACCAAAGCCAAAGACATTGGGAAAGACAAATCCCGTCACCACCAAAGGGAAGGTGGCTGGGACCTGAGGGTGGAGTTAAGCAGTCAGGTTTGGTATAAAACCAGACACGTGGGCTTTTGGGGGGGGGGGGGCTTTTTGGCTCTCTGCCAGCTCGCAGCGCTCAGCCAGTTCTCAGAGTGCCGTGGGTTTCCAGATCAGTGGATTGAGTAGGATGCATTAAACTTTATTTCTCTATTTTCTCCCTGAGTTGTACATTTCCTCAATTCCCTTTCCCTTGTAAATAAACCTTTTATTAACCTTTTGTGTGTGCCTGTAGTGGAGTATTAATAAGTCCCTTTTACGCACGCGTGTGAGGACCCACAGTCAGGCAACGCGTTTTATATCGGGGCTGCTCTGTAACAAAATGATTAAGATTTTGGTACTGAGTTAAAAATAACAATGCTAATTCTCTTTCTTTCACGAAATAATATTTTCTTTTCTTTTTTTTTAATGCATACAAGAACCGGGGTACAGGCCAGATGTGTGGGAGGGTGAGAGGATTCACCAGAGACAGAGTGGGGAACAGAACAGGCAGACTGACGAAATACACTACTGTACTGAGCAGTGGGCGAGACAGGAGAGGTCTGCTGCACCATGTGGGTATCTCCCCAGCCGGCTGGGATTGAACCGGCACTGCAGAGGCTACAGACAGCTTCACAGCGCTGCACTCATCGCCTGCGCCACCAGGGAGGCCCGAAATAATATATTCTAAAATAGAAACATTATAGTGAGAAAAGTGGCATCATTTTCCATTTTTGCAAACCTCCAATGCCTGACTCAGCAGCGGTCTCTGGGATCTCCCTGACTTTATTTCCTGCATGCACCCAAGCAGTGCTGCTGACACTGCTCTGCAGACCTTGCCAGAATTAACGCTGCTTCAGAGCTTGCCTGACTCATCTCTGAGGCCCTTTAACTGTCCGACGCTTGCGGGGCAGACCTGTAAGTGCTGTGTGATGGATGAGGAGAAGGGAATGAACACCAGCATGCCAACCGTGCAATTAAAGCTTTCAGGATGGATAGACAAGGTGAGAGGTACAAACACCTGACTGCAGCTGAGATTTGATGTTCAAAGGATCATTATCTTCCTTCCTCAGTGCCTTTCCACTAGGCTTATCCAGAGGGAATGACCACTCAGTGCTGTGAACACTTAGTTCTGGGAGCTGCCATGCTCTGGTTAGCAATCCCAGGCACCAGTTTTTGCAGGTTCGATGTCATGTTCTGGGGCTCTCACTGGCCAGACCACCACCCCCAGGCCTGTGTATTTGCAAGGGGATAGGCAGGAGGCTGAGAGGGGGTAATGTACACCTACTTCACTTGTAGCCTCTCACATCCTGCCCCCCAGTGTCCACTTCCTACTAAGCATCTTCCTGTGACAGAAGAAAAGCAAAGAGGAGCTTTGCCGCAGCATTGCAGTGACCACTTCCTCAGCCTCTGGGGAGGTAAGTGGAGGCCAGTCTTCTGATCTCACTGCGGAGAATCTACCTCTCAAGAGACTGTTTTCTTTTTTTTTAATTTTTTTTTTTTATTTTTTACATCACTGTTCATTTTTAAACAATATTTTCTTCCCCCCACCCCCTTAGGTGTAGTCCCCATAGAGTTCCCTTCACCAATGCACCTGTGCACCATCACCTCAGTCCCCTGTGCTTCTCCCTCCCTCCCTCTGATCCCTCTCCCTCCTCCTCCCCTGCAGGATGTCTTCAAGAGACTGTTTTCTCACAGACTTGTCAGGGTTTCTGTATGCCAGGGATTGACAAAAGGGAGTGGTACTCTGTTAGATGTCATCATGCCTGGAGGTGACACCAGCAGCCTTGGTGATCACATGGTCACGAGCAGAGTGGGGCTGAGTGTGTCACATGAGAAAAAAACCTGGGTCCTAGAGAAAGCTGTCGAGCTGCCAAATTCACCAATTTTGAAGCCACCCTATCTCTGAACTTCTTGTGATTTATCCATTCAAGTGCTCACTTGGCCCCTACTATGTGGGGGTTCAAGAGAAAAAAGAAGAGGGATATTCTCACCCTCAGAAAGCTGGCATTACATTGGTGACAACAGTGGACAATGACTAAGTAAATGTATTACGTGTCACATAAATCAGGGAATGAACTTACAGATGTCTGGGGGTGAGCCAGAGTTGAGGGGATTAAATTTTAAATAATATGGTTGGCAAACACCTCATGGAGAGAGTGATGTGTGCACAACATAGCAATGAGGGAAGTAAGAGAACAGGCTCTGCAGGCAGCGAGTACAGCAAGTGCAAAGGCCCTGAGGTGGAAATTGCTCTGCTCTATCCGAGGACATCTCGGAGGTCAGTTTGACCGAAGCAGAATCAGCAAAGGAGGCAGAATAGGAAATGACATCAGAGAGCCAAGTGGTATACCACCTAGTTGGCCAGTGTAGGGGCTTGAAAGAGAAGGCTTGACCTGAAAAAAAAAAAACTCTTAAAGATTCACTCTGAGCATTATGTTGGAAAGAGACCATTATCTTGGGTAGTTTGGAGCAACTGGGGGCAGTAAATGTAGTGAAGAGGGTTTGAATTCCTTATATGTTTTGCACAAATATTACTAAGGTTGAAAGAGTTAAGTATATCTCTAAGGTTTTTGTAGGATTGTTAGGGGGAAAAGGATGTCCTAAAGCTAATTCCATACAGGCTTTGTGGACTCCACCCCGACCCCAGGCCAAAGCCAAAGACACTGGGAACCCCAAATCCCATCACCACCAAAGGGAAGGTGGCTGGGACCTGAGAGTGGTGTTAAGCAGCCAGGTTGCTATAAAGCCAGACACGTGGGCTTTGGGGGGGGTCCCCCCATTTTGACTCTCCTCCAGCTCGCAGTGTCTGACCAGCTCGGAGACTGATTTTTGGGTTTCCAGGTTGGCGGATCGGGTAGGACGCATTAAAGACTTTATTTCCCTATTTTCTCCCTGAGTTGTACATTTTCCTTATTTCCTTTTCCCTTGTAAATAAACCTTTTGTTAACCTTTTGTGTGTGTCTGTAGTGGAGTATTCATAAGTCCCTTTTAAGCGCGCGGGTGAGGACCCACAGCCAGGAACCCGTTTAATATCGGGGCTGCCCTATAACAGCATGAGTGGGAAAGATGGCGATATCATTCACTTCCAGATGAAGATGGCAGTGGCAGCAAAGAGTGGCAGGAAAGGTCAATAGTTTCATTTGAGATATCTTTTAGAAACCAAAATGGAGACTTTGAGCCAAGAGCTGGATGTGAGCCTGGGCTCCAGGGAGGAGGGTAGACGCAGGTGTACATTTTGGCATCTTCAGCATGAATATCACATTTGGAACCATGAGAAAGAATGATGTCACCAAAAGAGTGAGTGTAGATAGGAAAGAGGATGGCCACAAGACTGTGCCCTGGGGTGTGCCAATGTTAAGATGTTGAGGCACTGAGGAGAAAACAGAAGTGGAAGTAGAGAAGGAACTGCCAGCAAAGTAGGGGGAAATGCAGGCACGTGGGAGTGCGCTCCGCACACCAAGAGAGAATCAAGAAGAGGGAAAGATAAATGTGTCAAGTGTGCTGAGCAGTCAGGGCGGTGAAACCTGAAAATGGACCATGCAATTTAATCACGTGAAGGTCACTGGTGACCTTGACTGGCACAGTGGAGTGGTGGGGAAAGAGCCTCAGGGGAGCGGATTCCAGAAAGTATAGGTGGATGGAACTGGACACAAGTAAAGACAATTCTTTTGAGTAATTTTATTGTAGGAAAGATTGAAGAAATGGGTCAGCCAAAGGAGACTTTGCTTGTTGTTTCTTTGTCAAAGAGAGAAGTGTGAGTGTGTGAGTGTGTGTTTGTGTGCACGCGTGCGAGCACACATAGAAGTAAGGGTATATGTGTGTGTGCACGCATGCTATGGGAATAACCCAACAGGGTAGGAAAACAGGTGATAAATGAGAAAATGACTGGAGGGAGGTCCTTGAGTGGGGGCAAGAGGAAGGGATCCGGTAGAAGGATGGACTTAGATGCAAGAGTCCACCCACAGGACAGGGGTGAGCAGAGTAGAGAGCCCAGGAAAGGGTCAGGAAGACAGAAAGTGTGTTCTGATGGTCTCTTCCATTTCCTCAGAGAAATAAGAATCCAGGTCATCAGCTAAGAATGAGGTTGACAGAGGTGGCATTGGAGGTTTAAGGAAAAGCAGGAGGTATGAGATCATGTCTACGACAAGGAGTGCAGTTATGGATGGAGAGGATGCTCTGAGAATGGCTACCACTCACAGAGTGACCCTAGGCTGCAGGTCTCTCCAGTCCACATTGGGTGTGGGGAGGGGGTTGGATCTAGCCCGCATGGGAACTTCGCATGGTAGACACAACAAGGTCCAAAAACAGCAAAGGAATTGGGAGAGGATGTAATGATGACCCATGGGCTTGAAGGTGATGGGCAGTAAGGACATGAGAAGTTGGAGGGTGGTGGGAAGTTAAATGTCAGTGATCCCACGGGGATCAAAGAACACTGGAGCTAGAGGGAGTGGCCAGTGATGGGCTGTGTCAGGCTGGATGCTGGGAATTGGATATGAGGGTTACAGATATGGCGATGGTGAGTTCCAGCAGCCAGGATCAGAGGAGCAAGGGGCTGAGGTGTGACGAAAACAAGATCGGGAAGGGAGGGGAGCTTAAGGAACCTTGGCTAGTGAGCTAGAGGACCCGTGTGCTTGGGGGGGGACTCCTGTCCTGGCACACACAGCCTTTTACAGTGGGATTCCGTCATTCCTCCAAAAAGGGTAGGTGTTATTTTTCAGCTCTTTGATTGTGACTTGGCTTTGTGACACTTTGACTGACAAATGCAGGAGAAGAGATATATGTGACCCCTGAGGCGATTCCTTAAGAGGCTTTGCAGCCTCTGCTTATGTCTGAAGCCAGCAAGCCATGAAGCCCTTCGGACCGGCTGGAGGGTGAGTGGCAGGTGGGGAAGCGAGGAGCTCTGCTGCCAACCAGCACCAAGTGCCAGTCCAGGGGGACACCTGTCTGCTCCACAGAATTGCAGAACATGACACAGTGATTTGAAGGCCCTAAGTCTTGAGCTTGTTTGTTGGGCTGCAAAGATAGAGAAGTGGTGGTGAGATCATGGAGATTTTTTACAAGAGAATGTTAGAGCTGAGAGCCACAATGTAGGTTGCTAAAATATAACCATTTTGGGGCCTTCCCCCAAAATGGGGCCCAGCAGTTGAGTGCTGGACTGTGAAGCTGCCCCCAGCCTCTGCAGCGCCTGTTAGATCCCCGGCCGCCCTGGCGCCAGCGAGGGTCCCACATGGCGCGCAAATCTCTCCTGCTCTTTTCCCCTCAGCAGTGTATTTTGTCGGTCTGCCTGTTCCGTACCCCGCTCTGGCTCTGGTAAATTCTCTTACCCTCCGGTGCTTCTGACTGTATCCAGTGCTTGTATAAACAAATAAATAAATCTTTTAAAAAAATAACCATTTTGTAAACTTTTTGTAGCTCTTGTTATGTATCTGTTGATAGGCATCCCATACAACTAGGTGTACAAAGAGGTCTCCATGCTCCCCAAGATGATTAAACTTCAGAGTTCCAGCACCTGCCTCTCGGTGGTGGCTTCTTCCTGTGGAGGATGGGAGCCTTCAGGGAGGACGTGGCCTCTTGGAGGATCCAGGCACGATGACTGGGGGTCTGATATTGATGCACCACATACGATCGTTCATTTTGGGATATGTCCCAGTGTGATGGGACAGCTGAGCAAGACAGAGACAGGGACCTAGAACCATTGGACCTGTTTCCTTTGGTTTGCCAGGCTGGGGTTTATAGAATGCAAGGTGCTGAAAGAGAGGCTGGAGAGGCCAGGTAGGCAAGGAGAGAAAGAGATTCATGAAGGAGAATCACCACCAGGATGGAAAAATAAGGAGTACTCTTCCTCATCCCAGGGAACTTCCCAGGCACAGTAAACAAGGTCCATATTGTAGCGACCTGCTTAGTCATCTGGGATGACTGCTTCACGAGCTCTCTTGAAGAATGGCAGCGGCCTTTCTTGTTCACTGTCATATTCCTGGTGTCTAGCACAGGCCTGGCACATTGTGGGCACTCAATAAATATCTGCGAAATGAACAAGCACATTTGCCTGGCAGGTCCTCTCCCCAGAAGCCTAGAGCAGCGCTGGAAGTTAGTGGAGGAACAGAGGTACTAAGGCTGTTGCTCACCTTAGCCATAGCCAAGCAGAGACAGGTGCCGAAGCCTCGCTCTCTGGACACTAACCTGCCAGCAAAATGCTAAAAGTCGCCAAGCAATGCACACCCCCCATTTATTACTTTGGGGTTAGGGCTGAGAGCTTTGAGGGCTGCAGGCCGCTGGCCTGCACTGGGGTTCCTGAGTACCAGAGCTGCGTCAGGGCCCTGTGGTCTCACCTCAACACTCAAAAGGTGCTTCCTGGAAACACAGGGCCCCTTGCTGCGGAGCAGACTTGAAGCTGGGCGAGAACAGACCGGTAGCCAGAATACCAGGAGAAGCAGTGCTCATCCAGAGCTGCATGAGAAGAGGTTGGATGCACACACGTCCAGTCCCCTTACCCTTCTCCCCACCCAGTAGGACAGAACTCTGCTGGCCCACAGGACAGGGGCATTACAAAATCCCTCGTGAGCAAACTCCGTTCCCTGCCCCTCTGCCCCCTTTCCTGCAGTGTTTCCTGGGATCCCCTGAAAACACACTACTTGCACCTGCACGCTGGTCTTGCACCTGAGCAACCCTAACCTAAGGCAAGCATCTTTAAGATCTGAAGAAACACGCGAAATTCTTCAGTCACATCTTCATTTATTCATCTCCATAGAGCAGTATCATCAACCTCATTTAAAATTTTTTTTTAAATTTTTTTACATCATTGTTCATTTTTAAACAATATTTGCTCCCCCCACCCCCTCAGGTGTAGTCCCATAGAGTTTCCTTCCCCAAGGCACCCGTGCACCATCACCTCAGTCCCCTGTGCTCCTCCCTCCCTCTGATCCCTCTCCCTCCTCCTCCCCTGCAGTCTGTCTCTGATTTATAATTGTCCGTTTTTGCTTTGTTGTGTTTTGTGCTGTTATTATTTTTTACACTGATGTCTTATTTGGTTCCCCTATATTCCTGCTGTAAGTGAAACCATCCGATGTTTTTCTATTTCCTTCTGGCTTATTTCACTGAGCATAATTCCTTCTAGCTCCACCCACATTGCGGCAAATGACATGAGTTTATCTTTTTTGATTGCTGAGTAATATTCCTTTGTGTATATGTACCACATCTTCTTGATCCAGTCATCTATTTTTTGGGCATTTGGGTTGTTTCCAGGTTTTACCTATTGTAAATAGTGCTGCAATAAACATAGGGGTACAGGTGTTCTTTTGAACCAGTGTTCTTGTGTCCTTTGGGTAGATCCCTAGGAGTGGAATTGCCAGATAGTATGGTAGCTCCATTTTTAGCAGACTGAGGAACCTCCAGACAGCTTCCATAGTGGTTGGACCAGTTTGCACTCCCACCAGTAGTGCAGGAGAGTTCCTTTTTCACCACATCCTCGCCAACATTTGTTGTTGCTAGTTTTTTTTATATGTGCCATTCTCACTGGTGTAAGGTGGTATAGCAATGTGGTTTTGATTTGTATTTCCCTTCATCAACCTCATTTTACAGATGAGAAAGAGACACTATATTTCATAGAAGAGAAAGATGAAGAGACGGAGAGGAAAGAGTTCAAAGTCAGTAAAAGGTGACCCAGAATTGCATGCAGGACGATCTGATTTGCCAGGCGGTCACCACCACGCACCTCCGATGGAGAAGTGGCCGGGACAGGTCTAGCCCACAGAACGAAGCCGGGCCGGGTCTGGCCCACTGCCTAAGAGAGGCACAGGGAACAGGAATGGTCAACCCAGACCAACCCAGACCAACCCACACCTCTGTACCCACTCCAGGCTGGAGTTTCCGCGCGGTAAAAATCTCCCTGCAGTTTTGGGTGGGCAGGCACCGCGAGCAGAGGGACCATGGCAGGTTGAGGTGCAGGGCCTAGGGGGCGCCAATGAGTAGCTGCCACTTCACCCTATCAGCCACACGGGGATTTTTCTGTTTTTTGAGGAACAGAACTTAGGGTTCCGGTTGAAATCCTTACACTTGAAGTATAAAAAAAAAATGACCACAAGAACTCTCTGCCCTTCCCCTCCGACATCCATTGTCTTAAATGCCCCACAATTTCTGGGGACACTTTCTGACCTCCCACCTTGCCCCACTGGCCTCTACCGGACCTCACCCCGGCCATCCCCTTCTGCAGAGCTCTCCAGGAAGAGGCACATGGGGCGGGGAGGGGAGCAGTCTTTAGAGTGAATTGAATCTTCAGGAACTGACCACTGCTGGGTGTTGGCCATTTGTGGGCCCCATCATACAAAAAGAAGAACTCTGTCCTTTCTAGTCATTCTAATAGACCGTGAACCCAGACACTTGGTTCCATCAACCCACAGGAAGCTGAGTATTTCCTGTTCAATCAAGACCTTGAATCTTATTTTCGTGAGGACTCTAAAAACTCCCGAAAAGTAGACTTCATGGACAAAATCCCTTGAAACTAGAGTAAGTAGTATTTGTCTCTTCTGTCTTGTTACTTAGTGTGGGGGACAATCTTGTTTGAAGACCTGTGTGTGGTCAGATAGGGCTAGTTTATCTCCTGTTTTATGACATTATTTGTATATCTGTCGGTTTCCACAAAAGCAGAGAATTCTTTGTGGATAGCAGAATACCTAAGTAATCACTGATGCATTGTTAAGGCAATTAAATTATATTAATACTGAGAATGGGTGGATTTATAAGACTGCTCAGAAACAAAATAGTTTTGTTGTGTTGCTAAAAAAGAGCTTTCTTGCTGGTGATAAGAAATCAGCTCAGTATTATGGGGCAAGAGGCATCTTTTTTAAAAGAAGTAATTAAATTACTTTTTATTGAGGTAATGTTGGTTTACACAAGAGGCACTTTCTGTTGAAAGCTATTCAAGAAGAAATTACTTGCCAAATTTTCCCATGTAAATGAAAGCCAAATTGGGTGTACGCAGAAACTGTAGTAAGAGGAAAATATGATTTAGAGAAAAACCTGCAGACTCCAGAATGATTTGGTACTGAACCAATTTCTTAAGAATAGAACCAAGGATCTTAAGAATAAAACCAGAACCACTGACTGTCTTTGAAGGAGGTAAGATTTTACCCCCAGAAGGCAGGGAGATGACCTCTTGGCATGCATCCATCCAGCCAAAAGGAAGATCAGAACTTTATTCTGCAAATAGAGGGCTACTTGGAGGTATCTACTTCAGCTCTTCCTCCATGGGGTCTCAGAGTTAGAAGCCCCAGAATTTCCACCACCATGGTGTGTGTCACTTGTTGGCCCTTTGGTCCTCACCCCAGATAGCAGGACAGCTATGGGTTCTTCAGACAGTGGGGTATTTGTGTGCTAGCAAACGTTTAATGAGTGAGTTGCCTGGAAAAAAGAAAAAAAGAACCTGCTTTCTAGTGTTTGGTGTAAATATTCCCACTGTGGTTGATTTTCAAGTCACCAGCACGCTGACTGTAGAGCTAGGAAGAAATGCACACAAATCACCACCACACACACAACTCAGAGCCTTCACCAACTCCCAGACTAGAGGATGCTGGCCCTGGAAGTTTCCAGATACCAGGTTGCTGCTGAGCATGTTCAGGCTTGCAGCAGGGCTGGCAGATTGCAGGGCAGGCAGCTCATTGCTCTGGTTCTGTTTTCCAAGACCCTCTGCAGGCCAAGTCCCTTTAGGAGCAGCCTACCTGGACTTGTGGTGTGATACCCACGCTGAGAAATTAGTGAATGGAGTTGGGGGGGCATAGGGTGATGTGGCGGTGACTCTGTTCAAATATTGTCTGACAATGCCCACTCAAACTGCCTCACCTTTGCCGAAATTCCCAGAAACTAAGTTCGTGGGATCAGTTTTGTGCCATGTGCTTCTAAATTGCATGTTGCTTCCACTGTAAACCTGTTGACCCTCTCAAAATGCCAACAACCTAGATGAGCTGTCAGCACTGGCAGTGACAGAGGCAGCAGAAATCAGAAGCTGCCAACACAGCTTGGTCAGTGACTGCCAGCTTGAGTTTCTCCAAAGCTCAGTGGGCTGATTAGGCAGAGTAAGTCCAGAGATGGGGGGGGGGGGTGAGCCACAGGGATGGATTTGACAGAAAATGACAGACCCCCAGCCAGGGTGCCAATAACCTGCACCCCCTCTGCCACGTGCTTTAATTTCCAAAGGCAACATAGAAACGTGAGTTTTGTGAGTGGGAAACATTCATTAAGCATTGTAGGAGGCTCAGCACTAGACACCTGTTTCAAGATGGGAATTATGGTGTAGCTACCACCTACTTTACTGATGGCGTTTAGATTAAGTCAACTCAGATTGGTGGCAACAGACTGAAAATTTTCAATATGCACCTTACAAGGAAGAGACTGTTACTGTCCATCGTTGTCAAAAAGAATTTGTTTTCCAGATTAGCTGCAGACAAACCTAGTAGGAGGACTTGGGGGACAGCGCATACTGACCAAAATAGGATTGGTGCCTGGGACCTTCCTGGTGGTGGCAGGTCTCAGAGAAGAACCCCTCCAGGAAGGAGGTCCCCTAATATTTACTGAGGGTCCAAAAAGCGCTCCTTCACCCCACCGATCCCAGATTGTCCTTTCCTTGGCTGTCACAGAATACCTACAGCATCACCCAGATCTACCTAAGGCACGTAAAAGCTGTGTGACATGGGCCAGCTGAGCACACACTGGTGCCCTCAGAGCCAGCATCTGCAAAGGGACGAGGCTGATCTTCTAGAATTTCACTGTGGCAGCACTATTGGTATTTATGTTGCTGGACATTCTTGACCCTGCCCATAAGTGACATTATAGGGCCTCCCCGGTGGCGCAGCTGGTTGAGCACAGTGCTGTGAAGCTGTCCGCAGCCTCTGCAGCATGGGTTCGATTCCCGGCCAGCCAGGGAGATTCCCACATGGGGTGGCAGACCTCTCCTGTCGCACCCGCTGCTCCCCTCAGCAGTGTATTTCGCTTGTCTGCCTGTTCTGCTCCCCACTCTATCTTTGGTGAATCCTCTCACCCTCCCATGCCTCTGGCCTGTACCCCAACTCTTGTATAAAAAAATAAATCTTGGGGTGAAAATAAGGGGGGTGCAATTGTATGGGGAATATAAAAATAAAAAAAAGATTAAGATAAATAAATAAATAAATAAATAAATAAATCTTTTTAAAAATTTAAAAAAATAAATAAATGACATTCTACATAAAGATATCCCCCAGTATTTGTGACAATCCCCCCCCCCCAAAATACCCATGTTTTCATGTACTGCTGGGTGCTGTGTCACTCTTGACTAAGAACAGTTCCCCCAAACATGAAGATCTCTTTGTAAGTTTTGACTCTTAGCTAGGACTGTTTTCCTGGTTCTTGTTCTCACTAGAGATGTGTCCTAACCACTCCAAACGTCTATGTCACTGCCTCTAAAATAGGGGAAAATAATGCACATGCCCAGGGTTGTTTAAGTCCAATGATGAGGCTGGGGGGAGCAGAGCAGCACTGGTTGTGAATAGTGGGTGAGATCTTCCCTCGTCTCCATTCCCCAGACTTTTCCTTTGCAACATTTTGCAGTCATTGAATTAATGATTTGTGTCCCCATTTCTTTCTGCCTACATTCCCTGTTAGACTATAAGCTCCTGAAGGGCAGAGGGCACCTGGGTCTCCTTTGCTCAGAGATGTGACCCAGGTTCCAGCACACTGTAGACATGCAGCAAACATTTTTCAGGCGATTGAAGATATATAATCACTGCCTTGTCTTTGTCCACAGCTCACTGCCTTTAACAGCAGAGTAAATATAGAAACCATTTTCCTTGAACTGTGGAAACGCCAGGATGGAAAATCCAACTATCTCAACAGACTATGACCAGACCACAGAATATGACTATGGGAACACCGCCCCCTGCCACAAGACAGAAGTGAGGGCCTTTGGGGCTCAGCTGCTGCCTCCCTTGTACTCCCTGGTATTTGTCATTGGCCTGGTTGGCAACATGCTGGTGGTCCTGGTCCTCATGCAATATAAGAGGCTCAAAAGCATGACCAGCATCTACCTCCTGAACCTGGCCATTTCTGACCTGCTCTCCCTCTTCACACTACCCTTCTGGATTGACTACAAGCTGAAGGATAACTGGGTTTTCGGGGATGCCATGTGTAAGTTCCTCTCAGGGCTTTATGACATAGGCTTGTACAGTGAGATCTTTTTCATCATCTTACTGACAGTTGACAGGTACCTGGCCATCGTCCATGCCGTATTTGCCCTGCGGGCTCGGACTGTCACCTTTGGTATCATCAGCAGCATCATCATCTGGGTCCTGGCCATCTTGGCTTCCATTCCAGACTTTTACTTTTCCAAGACCCAGTGGGAGTTAACTCATTACACCTGCAGTTCTTATTTCCATTATGAAAGCTCAAGTCAGTGGAAACAGTTCCAGGCTCTGAAACTGAACATCTTGGGCTTGGTTTTGCCTCTACTGGTCATGATCGTCTGCTACACAGGGATTATAAAAATTCTGCTCAAACGGCCCAACGAGAAGAAGGCCAAAGCTGTCCGGCTGATCGTTGTCATCATGATCATCTTCTTTCTCTTCTGGACACCCTACAATCTGACTGTGTTTGTTTCTGCTTTCCAAGATGTCTTTTCCACTGATGAGTGTGAGCAGAGCAAACAGCTGGACCTGGCCATGCAGGTGACAGAGATGATCGCCTACACCCACTGCTGCGTCAACCCAGTGATCTACGCCTTTGTTGGCGAGAGGTTCCGGAAGTACCTGCACCAGCTGTTCCACAGGTTCCTGGCCTCGCGCTTAGCTAAGTGGCTCCCTTTCCTCTCCACCGAGAGGCTGGAGCGGAGCAGCTCCATGTGCCCCTCCACAGGGGAGCACGAACTGTCTGCTGGGTTCTGACTATGGCCCCTGGAGGCTGAGCTAAGGCCCAGCAAGAGTGTCCAGTCTGTGAGTCTGACCGGAGAGAAGGCAGCTGGGGACTCCCGGCCAGATTCTGGCATCTGATGCAGCATGGAATTAGATACATGTGGGAATAAGGGAACTTGAAGGGGGTCTAGACTAAATCACTTCTGGAACTTGAGTTTTTTCCATGAACTTCTCGCTAGAGGAAAGGAGAGGATATGTAAAACGGGACATTCCAATAGACTGGGACAAAGGCAACCAGTGAAGGGGTTGGCTCAAATAGCATTTCAGAGGTTTAAATGGGAACATTTGGGAACAAAGTTACTGCAGCAACCCCTACTTGTAGGGCCAGCCCCCATGAATGTGGACACAGTGATTTCCCTCTCTGACTCTGTGGGAGTCTGGAGCCAATCAGGAGGAGTTAGCAGTGAGCTCTACCTCCCCACCCCTCTGCAGGGTTTATGTTCTCAGAAACCCCAGGGAACACAGACTCAGGAGGAGAGAACTTGAGACCTAATGGAAAATAGGCGCCGGAGGCTGCTACGAAAGCTCTGAGAGAGAATTTGTAAATTCACTCAAAGAATTCAGGCAGTGGGCTAGAAGACACAGACCCTCTACAATTTGTTGTACCTCTTGAAATAACTTCGAGGGAAGCAGCCATTATTTCCATTTACCATTCTTTTCTTTGTATTTTTCGCTCTCCTGTCCCTGTAAGTTGGGTGATGTGGCAGCAGTTTCTGATGGCTTTGTTGTAGAATTCACCAAGAAGCAAAAAGACAGGGTTAATTTTTACTCTTGGTTCTCTGTCTAAGGCTTCTGGTTTTGTGGGTCAAACCAACCAGTCAGCAGAAAAATGACCCGTTATGCAAGTTGACAGTGTTTGAGAGGGGAAGGAAGGAAAACACCCACCAGGAGGCTTGGGGACTGGACTCTGCTGATGTAGGAGGTTGAGGTGGCCCTCAACACAAGAAATTTATTCATTAGCACTTCGATTCTCACCAAGGACCTCTTGTGTCTCCTTTAAAAATCATTTTCCAACAGCAAAAAATATTTCTGAAAAAGTTTAAAAATGCAAACATCAAAATCATCCACATTCCCACAACCCCAAAACCAACCTTGTGTATTTTTTTAATGTATTTTCTTTTCGTTTTTTTTCCTGTGCCTGTTAATGATGAGCTTCAACTGTATTCATTCCTCTGTTGTTGTTATCTTTACAGCATTTTGGTCAACAAATCATTTCAAACCATGTTTCTGGTGCCTGCACTGGTTTCGCAAGGCCAGGAGGCACCCTAGCTCACTCAGTGCTTGCACAAATCAATGAAAACCAGCCGTGATGACTGGGGACTGAACCCTCCCTCCGAGCCCTGAGCCCCAGGAGACACAGATACAGGAGAGGTGTCTGTTCTCGCAGAGCTGCTACCTGGGTGAGGTGGACAGGCACAGAGATGCCACAGAGCCCAGGCTGGATGGGCAGGGCTCCAGGGGCCCATGGTGCCAGGTCAGAAAAAGGGAGGAAGGACTTCATGGGTCAGAAAGCACCAGAGTGGGTGGGTGTCCCTTGTGATAACACAGTGACACCATCAGGCTGTCTTCTCTTTACGGACACCAGGAAGGCGCTCTAACTAAGCCCCTCAGGCAGGGAAGCATGCTGTCAGCTGGCCCTCTCTGCGTGAGGAAGTTGGCATGGTGAAGGCTTGGAAAATGGGAAGAGATGGTCACTCTGTACTGGGCATGTGCCTCCTCCACACAGAAATGTGCACAAACACGGACTCTGGGAGTCCAGGTGGAGACCCCGATTGCCCCTCATGAACCCGCCTGCCTTCTCTGGGGTGTGGAGATGGAACTAAGAAACCCTGTCGACTGCTTTGATGAAATAAAACGGACATCAAAAGCAATCCACAAGAATATCATAATGAAATATGTTTCACAACATCCTCCAAGTCCATTTTTGATACTACTCATTTTTCCCTCATTATAAATAAAGGCAACGCATATTTGTTACAGAAAACTGGAAACAGGTAAAGAACTCAAAGAAAAAGATGGAAGCATCGATAATTCCACTACACAACCTCTCTTAGCATATTGATATTTTAGTCTGTCTCCTCTGGCATACACTCGTATGTATGTATACACACACACACACACACACACACACACATTTAATAATACATTTTGCACCTCAGCGAAGTTCCACACATGTTAAGCTCTGAGTAAATGGTCACTAAGCTGGTTACTCTCTGAGCTTCCAGTTGCTTATCTATAAAGTGAGGCTAAGACTCACTTTCTATCACTGAGGATAGGCTAGTATCCACCGCTTGGCAGGGTCATCCTGAGGATTAAATGAAATAAAGCAAGGAAAGTAGGCCACCTTTTTCTAAATCTCAGGAAAGAGATCTAACTCCTGCCAGGCCCTCCTCAGTCACTCAGGACTCCTCCAGCTCCCTATTCCATCACTGCCCCTCCCAGATCCTGTGTGAACGGCCTTATTCATATTTTACCTAAAATAAACAATTCACTGGAGATTTTTAAAAGTATATTAGGGTAGCAGAAGAAGGGTCAGTAAGCTTGTTGACAAATTACCAGAAAATATCTGACCTTAAGGATAAAAGGAAAAAAAGAAGCTTTAGGAAAATATTAAACAGTCTAATAATAAGATATAGCTAGAAAACCTGAAGGTGAAAAAGAAGGAATTGAGCCTTAACAAAGTATTTGAAGAAATAATATCTTAAGACATCCCAAGTTAGGGGAAAATCAACTTGAAAATCCAAAAGTCTTCATAAACCACAACGAGGGTAAACACAAATATTTTTCTATTTTATATATAGCACTTACAAGTTCTAGAATTTCCATTTGGTTCTTTTACATTGTTTGCATTTCTCCACTGAGATTTCATGGGCTTTGCTTAATATGATCATTTATCCCTTTATGTCCTAAATTATAACAGCTGATGTAAAGTCCTTAACTGCTAGTTCCAACTTCCCAGTCATCTTATATTCTGTCTCTATTGAAAGTTTTTTTTTAAGTATAGGTCAATTTTTCTTGCTTTATCATGTCAATTATTAACATGCCTTTATATAAAAATACTATAAAAATACTGTTACTGAAAAGTAAATACTTCTGGGACCTCCCCTGGTGGCGCAGGTGATTGAGCGCCACACTGTGAAGCTGTCTGCAGCCTCTGCAGTGCAGGTTCGATCCCTGCCAGCTGGGGAGAGTCCCACATGGCGAGCAGACCTCTACTGTTTCGCCTGCTTCTCCCCTCAGCAGTGTGTTTCGTCGGTCTGCCTGTTCTGTTCCCTGCTCTGTCTGGTGAATCCTCTCACCCTCCCGCGCATCTGGCATGTACCCCAGTTCTTGTATAAATAAATAGATAAATCTTTAAAAATAAATAAATACTTCTTTTGCCTGTTAAAATTGTTAAGAGATTTTATTTAATGTCATAAGTGCAAATACCCAAAGCAGATAAGAATATGGTAAAATAGTAACTGTCACATTTTTTTTTTTTCTTGGTGGGACCCTCACCGGTGGCCGGGGATCGAACTGGAGCTGCAGAGGCTGCGGGCAGCCTCGCAACCCAGCGCTCCCAGGAGAGGCCCATGTCACTTTTTTTTTAATTTAAATTTTATTTTTATATTCCCCATACAATTACAACCCCTTATTTTGACCCCAATCCCACCTTTCCCTGCCCTCCACGTGCCCATAGAGTGTCTTTGGTTCATAGTTGTTTGTTGATTTTGATATTTTCTTTCTTATAGTTATTCTTTTTCCTGGTCCCTTATTTAAGTTTTCTAGATTCCTGCTATGAGTGAGACCATCCGGTATTTTTATTTTCCTTTCTGGCTTATTTCGCTGAGCATGATCCCCTCCAGCTCCATCCATGTTGCTGCAAATTGCATGTGTTTATCTTTTTTGAATGCTGAGTAATATTCCATGGTGTATATGTACCACATCTTCTTGATCCAGTCATCTATTTTTGGGCATTTGGGTTGTTTCCAAAGCTTAGCTATTGTAAAGAGTGCTGCTATAAACATAGGGGTGCAGGTGCTCTTTGGAATTGATGTTTCTGTGTCCTTTGGGTAAATACCTAGAAGTGGAATTGCTGGATCATATGGAAGCTCTATGTTTAGTAGGTCCAGAAATCTCCACACAGCTCTCCATAGTGGTTGGACCAGTTTGCACTCCCACCAGCAGTGCAGGAGAGTTCCTTTTTCTCCACAACTTCGCCAACATTTGTTGTTGCTAGTTTTTTTAATACCATGTCACATATTTTTGATGGGACTTTATTAGTATAATATTAGTGAAAAACAATTTGGCAATAGATATCAAGATTGTTTAAACTGTTCATGTGGTGATACTGTTTCTGGGAACCAAGTCTAGGGAAATATTTACAGATAGCTGTAAGTGGAATAGTTAGAAAGTTGAACAAATGGAGAAGGTTTAAATAAATATTGGTAGATGTGGTATATAACACAGACATGAATGATTTTAAAAGAATTTCATTGACATTTGAATGTGTTCATAATATTAATGTTGAATATAAAAGAAAAATGTAAAATTCTCCATATTTTATAATTTATAAGCAAAATCCAAAGACAGGAAGAGACTATACTTCATAGATGTATGGAATTATGTGTGTATCAGTGAGAGTTTGTCAGAGAAATGATATACAACCACAGTTCCCAAACTGTGTGCTGAGGCATCCCAAGGAGCACTATGAATTCACAGGGGTGTCATGGAATATTTCCAATTCTCACCTGACATTTCTTGGACACCCTGGGTCAGGACTTTAATGTCTCTCTGAGCCTCTTTTCATATTTACAGAAAAGGATAGTTAAGTCAAAGGCAGCTATAAAGACTTGGAATAAAGGTCTTGTCCTGTGGTTGTGATAATTGCTCATAATCCTTTTGTCCCCATGCTACTGTGCCCACCCGTTAAGGGAGTTACCATGTCCCTCTCCCCTTTTAATACTGGCTGGATTGAGCAGCCAGGTAAAGCCATATAACAGGCAAGTGGGCTAGAGGAGGAGCTCTTGCTTCTGTGCCCCAACTTACACTTTGGTACTGCTGGGAAGGAGCAATGGAAAGAGACACATGGAGGACAGACACGTAGAGACGATTGGAGAGACATGTGGGTGAGAGACGTGTGGGGAGCTGACAGTGGCAGCCAATATCTTGCTGTGGTATCTGCTTTTGTCTCAGATTTCTGGGACCTGCTTCAGAACCCCTTTCCTTTGGCTCCCTGCCAGAAGGTGCCTTAGACTTGAGGCAAGTTTCAGGAACCCCACTTCTTTATTTTTTTAATTAATTTTTAATTTTTAAACAATATTTGCTTCCCCAAACCCCCAGTAACCCACTTCTGATGAACTCTGTTTGACTGGGCTTTTGCCCATGAGGGGATGGGTAATTTGGCGTGTTTTATTGGGAAACTATTAGTAATATCCTTTCTTCTCTTCCCTCTCTATGCACACTAATTCTATCAAAGTTCTTTCACACTAAGAGTTTGCTTTACCTTTGTGCACATGCTTGGACAGACCCCATTAGAGCAGGCAATTTTGGGGTTCCCTGGGCATCCCTAGATTACATGCTAACACACTCTCCCTGAACCTCTCATTGCTTACTCTTCCCCAATTCTATCTCTTCCTTCCCAAAACAATGCAGATAAAGCTGCAGAGGTACAGAAATGGGTATTTGCTGAAACTGGCCACCTGAGGCTTGTCCCCCTAGTTTTATTTGCATTTCTTACAAGGTTGTCCTTGAAAGTCTGGATTAGAACATTTTCTTTGAAACTGTCACACTCCACTGATTTCCTTTTATTACATTATTGCCCAATACACTTTCAGGAAGCTGACACTCTTGACAGCATACTATCAAGACCACTTTTTGGTCTTGCAGTATTTGCTTAATTCGATACTTGATTTCTGACAGGGAGGGAAGAAAAGAAGTGGCTCGCTCAGTCACTCACATAATTTAAATTATAAATATGTGTCTTTGCAAAATTGCAGAAGTATGAACAGCTGTGTGCTTGTCCTGTTCAGTCGAAACTTGATTTTCTTTGTCTTTACCAGGAAGCAAGGGTGGGAGTTGTACTGAAAGTAACTGTGACAATGGCTGACAATGGCAGCCATTATCTTGATGTGGTATCTGCTCTTGCCCCAGCTTTCTGGGACCTGCTTCAGAATCCCTTTCCTTCGGCTCCCTGCCAGAAGGTGCCTTAGACTTGAGGCAAGCTTTCGGGAACGCCACTTCTTTTTTTTAATTAATTTTTAATTTTTAAACAATATTTTTTACAATATTTTTTAACAAAATATTGTTTAATTTTTAAACAATATTTGCTTCCCCCACCCCCAGGAACCCCATCATGAAAGTGATCACAGAAAGGCTGCCCGGGTTTGTCCACAGCTGTGCTTATTGTGAAGGAGCTACAGGAACTCCCCACAGGGCCAGCACTTATTTATAGCAGTAAATACTGTCTATTGCTTCTTCCTGCTTTCTGGGCACCTTTTGCATATTGAGGGTAAGAAGGGGATCAAACAAGTAGCAAACAGACAAACAAAAAATCCCCGAGGAATTGGTTAGATTCAAAAATGTTCTGCAACCAACTTGTAGCAGTTTACTAGAACCAATTGTGCAATATCTTTCCAACTCCAGGATATTATGCATCACTGGTAGCTTGATATTGGGCTTGGTCAGAGCATTTACACCAGGGAAACTGGCAAATGCTACAAATCAGGGCTGTGTTTAATTTTGTTTTGAGAGACAATTGTTAAACTCTTACCAGGGTCCCACTATTTATAGTATGATCATAAAGTAGAACATTAAGCTGTTATAGTAACACTATAGAAAAGTGTTTTGTAATGAAAAAGTATGTGTACACAAAAAGATAAACTTAGACCCTTACATTACACACCAAACACCAAGATTAACTCAAGAATAACTCATAGACTTAGTTGTAAGAACTAAAACCATCAAACTTTTGGAAGAAAACACAGAGCTTCAGAGTTTGGGCCTGGCAAAGATTTCTTAGATGCAAAGCTAAAAGTATGGTTCATAAATGAAAAAAAAATTAACAAAATGGACTTCATCAAAATTCATACTGTTTGTACTCCCAAACACACCATTAAGAAAATGAAAAGATAGAAAAGATAATGGGAGAAAATATATGCAAAGCACATAACCTGATAAAAGACACGAATCCAGAATTTATAACGAATTGATAAACGAATGGAAGGATCCCATTTTGGGATCCAATTGTTTCAATTGTTTTGTAATGATTATACTGCATACTGTGATTGATATATTGTGCTTTTTCCACTTACCATTCTATCGAGAATAATTTTCTCACCATCATATAAAATCTTCATACATTCTTATGAATTATACAATATTCATTGTTTGGAGGTAGCATAGTTGACCTCACCACACCTCCCTCACTGACATTTAGGTAGTTTCCAGTTTAGGTAGTTTCCAGCTATTCCCTCTTGTGAATAAAAGCACAGTTGTAGCCTGATCCCCTCCATTTTGCAAAATGAAAATCTCCCCTAGACTAAATATAGATATAAGTGGAATTAAACTTTACTTTTTGTTCCCTGTTCCTCTTACCCCTTCCCTGTGATTAAATATTAAGTGGTTTCACCTGCATTCCTGGGAACTTGAAAATACATGCCAAATTAAGTTGATAGTGGCATGAGAAATAAACATCTGTTGGTTGATGAGAAAACACCCTGCTGGGAAAGTCAGACACTTTGCTCCTGTTGCTGTGCCCAGCGCCTCCTGGGACCTAGGCGTTCGAGGCCTTGCCCTTCTCTCACATTCTTTCCCCCCTCATATAATCCAAGCACCCCCACCATTTGGGCGGGTTGGGGTGCATAACCACTGGCTCCCTGGATGGCCATTTCAAATAAACTCCTCTGGGTAAAGATATTTCTTGTGGTTCAGAGTTTGGCTTTCTGCGTGGGCGTGAAATGCCTGGTTCTGTCACTTACGCAATGAGAATCTTTTTGGCTGAATTTTTGTTTTGGCTGAGTTTTTGCTTCATATAGTATGAAAAAAGGTTCTTGAAGTACCATCATTTTAAAAATGGTGGTTTTTTAAGACTTAAGAAGGCTGGCAGTTTCTTAAAAATTAAGCATGCACCTACTCTATGATTATTCCAATCCAAGATATTTGCTAAAGAGAAACAAGATCATATGTGCAAACAAAAACTTGTATATGAATTTAAGTTAGTTGCAGTTTTACTTCGTTGCAAGAGACAGAAAATTTCAAATATCTCTCAGTCTGTGAATGGATAAACATGGCTGTCCAGATGGACCCAACTGGACATCTGCAGTTCCTCCCAAGACTTTTTAACTCCTCACGCAAAATGATTTTCCTCTCTCTCTAGCTCCATACACCAGGGATTCATCAGCTTTCATCAACCACAAAGGCAACAGGATTATCCTGGCTGCCATAAATTTGCCTAATGCAATGGGGACACTCAGGAAGACTTGCTCCGAGGTGATTATTCTGAAGCTTCTGGTCAAATATTGATATGCAAAGTAAATTCTGTTAAACTGAAGGCATGAATAAAACTATACAGTAGTTAGTAACTATTAATATTTGCAGAATATGTTTAAGTTTTTTTTTTTCCAGAGGATGATTTAAAGAAAACCAAAACCCCCAATACTGGCTCTGAGTTTATGTTCCAGCCTAACCAGCTCCCCACACTGAGCCTTGCCTTTATTTAATGTATGCCTTTGAGATCATTTCAAAATTTTTTTTAAATATTGTTTTACTCTTTTTTTTTTTAAAGATTTATTTTTATTTATTTATACAAGCACTGGGTACAGTCAGAAGCGCGGGAGGGTGAGAGAATTCACCAGAGTCAGAGCGGGGAGCAGAGCAGGCAGAAGGACCGAAGTACACTGCTGAGGGGAGCAGCGGGTGGCAGGAGAGGTCTGCGCACAATGTGAGACCCTCCTCCGGGGGCCGGGGAGCAGCCGGGGATCGAACTGGCGCTGCAGAGGCCGCAACCCAGCGCTCAACCGCTGCGCCACCGGGGAGGCCTTGTTTTACTCTTTTTTAAAAAAAATTATTTATTTATGCATACAAGAGTTGGGGTACAGGCCAGAGATGCAGTGGGTGAGAGGATTCACCAGAGACAGAGTGGGGAACAGAACAGGCAGACTGACTGAAATACACTGCTGAGGGGAGCAGCGGGCGAGACAGGAGAGGTCTGCCTCGCCATGTGGGTTGCTCCCTGGCCGGCTGGGGATCAAAGTTATGCCTCAGAAGTTGGGGATTGCTTCATAGTGCGGTGCTTAACCCCTTGCACCACCAGGGAGGCCCCTGAGATCATTTCAAATTTACACAGAATTTCAAGAATAGTCGAATTAGCTCGGGTTCCAAGAAAATTTTATCCAGATTCACCAATTGTTGGTATTTTGCCCTTTTGTGTGTTGTCATCCTCCTCCCTCTTCATATTTCATATATATCTATATGTATGTATGTGTGTATGTCTATATATATATACACACACACACACATATAAACTTTTCTGGACTGTTTGAAAGTAAGTTGCAGATTTAATGTTCCTGAATACTTCCTAAACACTTATTTAGGAAAGAGCCTTCTCTTACAAAGTAAAAGGCAATTTAACATCCAAAGCTGATTCCAATCCACAGTTCATATTCACACTTTGCCAATTGCCCTGAACTAATCCTTTGTGGGCAATGTCTTCCTATAATCCAGATCTAGTCTGGAATGTTGCTTTGCATCAATTTATCCTATCTTCACCAGCTTCCATCTGGAAGGGGCTGCAGCCCTCCTTGGCCCGTGGGTCTCTCAGGGAGGTGGATTTCCCAGGCCGCAGGTGCTCGGGCACTTCAGCTCTCCACAGCCACACCTGCTGTCCGCCTACCCGCCTACCCGCCTACCCGCCTCCTTCATCCCTCATCCTCCCGGAGCCTGACAGGTCAGGAAGTGACCCAGCAGCCGCCTAGGGCTGAGAGCTGAGGTAAGTGTTCCTACTGTCTCCTTGTGACTTCCTTCCAGCCAGGAAAATGTGATTCTGGTAACCCCATGATTGTTCCCTTTTTATTTTATCCACCTAGTATTTTAGAAACAATGTGCTGGTCATGCTAAAGGCAACTTCCTGGGAAGGAAAGAGAACATAATCCTTCTCTATGAACCTGTTTATTTTTATATCTGACAATCTAATAATGCATTTTATATGGTTGAAGTCATTGTGTTTTTTTTTTAAAATAAACTTTTTCACATTTTCTCAATATAGATTGTTCCTAATCACTCCCCTCCACATACAAGCTAAGGTGCAGACACAGCCTAGCATGACTTGTAAAAACTCTGCTTGCCTTATCCCCCAAAAAATGTCTCCCATGCTTCCCACACCAGGCCACATGGAGGTCTCTGAATAACCGGCTTTCTTGGCTGTTGCCACTGCTTGATAGTGCCCACCTGGCAACATCCCTTCAGAAGTTAACCTAAGCTAATCTAGCCTAAAGGCCACCTCCCCCATGCAGGCACTCCTGATCTCACCCCAGCCCTCCCCACACCCCAGGCAGCAGTCACTGCTGCTTCCGAGTGGTTACCTCTTTTTCTAGATGTGCTCACATGAATGGTCACAACTTCACTGGATTGTGGGTTTCCTGTGGGCAGTACCTGTATGTTTTGTTTCATTTTCCAGCACCAAAGGCAACATATAAAAACATAAAGCAAGGTTAGTCATCATTTCAAATTATTTCTTTATTAATAATTGTAAATCATATTTGACCAGATGCAAGTCGAGTACACATTCACACACAATGGGAAGAGAGATCTTAAAGGGGCCAATTTGAGGAGATTTCTAGGGCTAGGGAGAAGCAGAAGAGAACAGAGGCCTCATGCCAGCCAGGAAGCATGGCTTCTGGACGTCTGGTCCAGCAGATGCTTTTGGAACAAAGGACTCCAGCCCTCTGACCCAACTTAAGCTCACCTGGGGCTGTAGTGCAACCTTTTACAAAAGGAAACCCAGGACTCTACCCCAGACTCTGTATCTAGGACTTTAGAGTGTACAGAGACTCAACAATAGAAGCTGCCCCTCCCAGCTTCAGGGGCATTTGTCCAGAGCAATGTTTCAGGAGTCTAACTCACTGATGCATCCCTGATGCATCAGTCAGGAATGAAGACAAAGGCTTCAAATGTATATATAGGGCCCTGGAAGAGGAGCCTAGGGGGTTCCAGTGATGAATACGCCTCTATCTAAGTCACAGCAGCACGTTAACCATGTTTAAAGAAAAACTGGCCAATGACACTTGTTCCGGTGGGGAGAGTCTAGGGATGAATAATGTGGATGTGAAGTTCAGGGTCATTCCGTCACCCTTCATCATGACTTCACTTCTAAGCCACTTTCCTAGATGGTCCACCTGCCTGTGCCACCTTCCCTGGCTCCTCATTCCTGCCACTTCTCATCCCTTTGTTTGACAGCTTTTCTGAATTCTAAGTCTGGTTTAAGCCTGACAAAGATCCTTTGCTTGGCCAATCTTATTCAGGCTCCAGAAATTTCTCAACTGTGACCCAACCGTGCCCTTCTTTCTAAGATCCAGTTTTAGCAAAACCCTTCTATGTCAGTTAAGCAAGAACCCCCACCTTCAATATTAGCCAACCCTGGACACTGATGAGGGACCTCGTCTCCACCATCGCCCTGGGATGAAGATCTCATCACTCTGTCTGGGCAAGAATCCTGCTAGTCTGCACCGGACAGAAGGTCAGAACCCCCTTTATCCCTGATGTTTCCTCTGGGTAATCTACCCACTGACCCTTACCCTTTCCTTGGCTCTAAATTCCCTCATGTTCATGCTGTATTCAGACTTGAGACCAGTCTCTCACCCACTGCAAAATTCTATCACATCTATCTAGACACCTCTCCCCACCGGAACAAGTGTCATTGGCCAGTTTTTCTTTAAACATGGTTAACGTGCTGCTGTGACTTAGATAGAGGCGTATTCATCACTGGAACCCCCTAGGCTCCTCTTCCAGGGCCCTATATGTACATTTGAAGCCTTTGTCTTCATTCCTGACTGATGCATCAGGGATGCATCAGTGAGTTAGACTCCTGAAACATTGCTCTGGACAAATGCCCCTGAAGCTGGGAGGGGCAGCTTCTATTGTTGAGTCTCTGTACACTCTAAAGTCCTAGATACAGAGTCTGGGGTAGAGTCCTGGGTTTCCTTTTGTAAAAGGTTGCACTACAGCCCCAGGTGAGCTTAAGTTGGGTCAGAGGGCTGGAGTCCTTTGTTCCAAAAGCATCTGCTGGACCAGACGTCCAGAAGCCATGCTTCCTGGCTGGCATGAGGCCTCTGTTCTCTTCTGCTTCTCCCTAGCCCTAGAAATCTCCTCAAACTGGCCCCTTTAAGATCTCTCTTCCCATTGTGTGTGAATGTGTACTCGACTTGCATCTGGTCAAATATGATTTACAATTATTAATAAAGAAATAATTTGAAATGATGACTAACCTTGCTTTATGTTAAAATATGCCTACCTAAATCTAGACCAATTCTAAGAGAGATAAACTACTGAAATATTTATTACTGAGCATAATTTAAGTTTATTCATTCTTAAGCATCTTGTTTTTATATGTTTAGAAAACCTAAGTATATTTGGACCTTTTAATAAATATAAGAAATTGTATTATTAGGAAACAGCATAGATATTTTTAAAAGTATGTGAGATGGTATGTTAATAAATTTGTCTGCTATAGAATGTTGGTATTGACAGGCAATTACACAATTGCTTGCTTTCTAGTTTACTCTGTAAAAGAAAAGTTACCAATAGTTAAAAATTATAATGATTATAAGTAAATGAAACTATTAAGAATGGTAAATGTAAAGGAAACAAAACTACATATGCAAAGATTGCAAGAAAAGATGTTTTTGGTAAGAAAAGGCATGAGGTGTGAAGGATGTGTTGTGTTAAGGGAAAAAGAGAGTAATTTTGTCCTAATATAGAATGGTTTTTGTTACAGAATAAGACATAGCAAAAGTATAGGACAAAATGTAAATGAATACAAAAAAAGTTGTAAAGGTTTGCAAAAAAGAATTTATGTGATTTCAAGTTACTAAGATTTGAATTGATTTATTCAAAAACTTCTAAAAATGAGCTTACAGTCAAAAGACTGGTGTAAAATTGGAATTTGTTTTTTCTCATTAAAATGACAGTTTTCTTGGATGTTGGCCTACCTTTAACTAGAAAGTATAAAAGATTTCTCTTTACCTTAATTATCTGCTTGGAAACCAAGTTCCTGTGTTTTATCAGAATAGTTTCCTGTGCTTTATTGTTAACCTCATCTTGTTCTTGATAACTTAAGAGAACTACTTTTAAAAGAGCAAAGGTTTTTTACATTGCTTACAATTTTGCCTCCCCCAACTCAAATTTTGGTTCTTGAACTTGACAGGGGTGAAGGATGTCCTGAGCAAACTCCATACAAGCTTTGTGGACTCCACCACCACCACCACCCCCACCCCCTGACCCCGACACTGGGAACTACAAATCCCATCATCACCAAAGGGAAGATTGGGAGGACCCAAGAGCGGAGTTAAACAACTAGGCTCCTGGTTTGGGTATTTAACTGGCCATGTGGCTGGGGGTCGCCCCTTTTTTGGCCACCAGGCATGCTAGGTTTTTGGCAGCTCAGCAGGTCATTGGGATTCCAGGTCAGCAGAACAGGTAGGACACATTTAGGAACGTATCTCCCTCTTTTTCTTCCTGAGTTATTCATTTCCCCAGCTCCCCTTCCCTTGTAAATAAACCTTTTATCAACCTTTTGTGATAAAAGGAGGTAGCAGTTTAGCATTATTAAGTCCCTTTTAAGCGTGCGGGTGAGGACCCACAGTCAGGCAACCCCATTTTATATCTGGGTTTGCCCTGTAACAAACTGACTTTGACGTTTCTCAGAAGGCCCCTGGAAGACCTCAAAGGATTTGTTCTTTCAGTTTGCATGCAGAAGTGTTGCAAATAATTTGGCTTATGTTAAATTGCATGGGAACCGTCATTATAAAAGAAGTGAAGCTTACTTAACCTCTCTAGGTCCTTTTTGTATGGATATAAGCATTTTATTATTAATATAAGCATTTTAGAAATTGCATGAAATTCATAGAAATTTCACTATTTATGTGTCTACCATAAAGCTTATGTCATAATCTGGTTATTATGTTAAAATGTTGCAAACCACAGAAATAACCAAATTTCCTTATCAAGTGAACTCTCATTAGATCTTTAACCTTATTCATTTTAAGTCTTTTGTCATCCACACATAATTTTTGTTCATTCTAACTTCTTCTCTAAAAATGATTCAAACTGCTAATCTAAGAACTAAGTCAAACAAGAATTAATTTCATGAGATTAAAAGAGGGATAAAAGATAATTATGGTTTTGTTTGGAACACTGCTATTTCTTTAATGTTCTATTTTCCAGACATATGGAATCTTTTTCCCAGTTCTCTTTTATTCTCAAGTATTTTATTGTCATAAATACACATGACATAAAATGTACTGTCTTAGCCATTTCTAAGTGGACTGTTCAATGACATTAAATACATTCATAACATTGTGCATCCAAATCTATGACTTTTCATCTTATAAAACTTATACTCTGTGCCCATTAAATGATAGATTCCCCTTCTTCTCTCCCCTACTCCTTTCTCTGGTCACCACTGTTCTACTTAGCCTTATGAATTAGACCACTTTAGGTATCGGTATCTCATATAAATGGCATCAACAGTATTTATATTTTTTTGTGATCAGCTACTTCACTTAGAATAATGTCCTTGAGTTTTATCCATGTTGTAGCATATGCCATAATTTCTTTCCTTTTTAAGGATAACTAATAATATCCCATCATATGTATATTCCACATTTTGCTTTCCTGTTCATCCTTGGGTAGACCCTTGAGTTGCTTCCATGCTCTGGCTACTGTGACCATACTGCAGTAGTCAAGGGTATACGAACATGAGACTGTGGCACTGCTGTCACATCTTTGGGTATATAACCAGAAATAAGGTGAGTAAGGTCCTAAGGTATTTCCACTTTTGAGGAACTGCTATGCTGTTTTCCACAGCAGCTGTACCATTTTACATTCCCACCAATTGCAAAAGACATCCAATTTCTCCACACCCTCATCAATACTTACTGGTTTCTGGTTTTGGGGGTGTTTTTGCTAGTATCCATCCTAATGGGTGTGAGTGGTTCCTTTATCTGCTGCTAGCTATAACTTACAGCAATTTGGTCAAGTCTACCAACCAGTTGAATTGAAATTTTTATATATATAAGAATTCAGAAATTCTTATTCATATAATTCTATAAGAATCTGTTCTTACAACAGGACATTGTGTTTGGAAACATTGGTTATTTTACCAAGGCTTTGACTGCAATGGCATTACTTAAGAATGATGTGCATAGGAACAGATATACGCAGTTTTAAGAAACTAAGATTGTAACTATGGAGTCAATGTTTACAAAACCTCTTTTTAAAAAAAAACTGGCCTGCTACCTGATTTACAGAGTTGCTAGCCTTAAAGTTGAATAGGGAAAGTTACTTTCTGGCAGATCCAGGTAACTCGGAATATTTGGGGGATCTTAAGAAGAGGGCCATTCACTCAAACCTATAGGTATTTCAAGAAAAATCTGCTGGTGGATTCTTGACTTGGCATCCTAACCTTGAGAAGCATTTAAAAGTCTAATCTGAAATTCCTTATGAAAAGTTCCAGAAGCGCAAACTAAAACAGTCTATGTGGTCAGTTGTCATTTTTGCTGTGCTTGTGTGAATAATCAGGCCAGATCTAATTGGGCCAGATTTATTTTGTAAATAAAAATCAAAATGGGGATGACTGTGCAGGGGAAAATTATGTTTCCTTGGAAAGCTATAACACACCCTTGTGGGTTACATCTTGCAAAATTTTCCTCTTCTTATCACCCCTCCAAAGCTAACATTTCCAGTTTTCCTCCCACCTTCCTGACTTGTCATCACTAAAAACTACAACTGTCTTTCCCAAGCCTGCAAGCAGAAGCTGATACCTTGATAAAAGCATCCGGGAAATCACCATCACAGATGATGTGTGGGCAACTTTCCTACTGCTATGCGCTGGGTCTCCCAGAGAGTTCACCAGAACATTTGATGCCATCACCAGACACTCAAAAGGCATACTAGAAATTAATCAGAGTGGCACTGCCTGTCCTCCACCATCAAGCCAACATCTAGAACCCATCTAGATTGGTGCTCTTAGGACACAGAAACTGAGTTTTTGGCTATCCTAGCCATTTACTTTTCTTTCTCTTATTTTCATAGAAATTCCCCATTAATGTCTGACTATTCATGCCATCCAATAAACCCTCTACTATCAAGTCCCAACACATAGTACAACTGGCCCATAAAAACAAAAGGCATCATCCCCCCCCCAAAGGAACTTGTTATTCAAAGGCAAAAAAGAATGTCTCTTCTTTCCTTAAACATGAGACAAACATACAAAGATTCTTTGCTTGGATGATCTTTTTCAGACTCTAGAAACTTCTCCTAGACCCATCTGCACCTGTCTTTCTAAAATCCAGTTTTAGTAAGAACCCTACTAAGTCAGTTGAGCAAGGACCCCCACCCTCAATATCAGCCCCCCTGGACACTGATGAGCATCCTCATTTCCACCATCCCCCCAGATGGTGTCTCATCACTCTGTCAACCTGGACAGGAATCCTGTAGGCTACGCTAGACAGGATTATCTCTGAAGTTTCTTCTTGGTCATCTTCCACCCACTGGCCCCTACCCTGATCCTTGCTTCTAAGTTCCCACTTTTCCATGCTGTGTTCAGATTTGAGACCAATTTCTGCAAAATTTCATTGCATTGGTCCCTACACCTGCTTTCAACATGAAGTCTGCTTAAATAAAGTCTGCTTTATTGTGTCACTGAATATGTTTTTCTTTCACAAATCCTATCTCTCCCAATGACTAGTGTAACTTTGGGCAAGTGATTTTGCCTTTCTATCCTTGAGTTTCATGACCTCAAATTTTTTGCCTTCCCCACCCAGCTTTTATTACCCACTTACTAAACCTTGTCACTTTCAGGATCTGCATTACCAAGAAATCTTTAACTCAACCTCTCCCTCTATTACCACAACTTCCTATTGTTCCTAGTTTCTAACACCCTCTTATACCACTCCCACCTATTTTCTACATCTCTGGCAGCTTGAGCCTTCCATTTTTTACTGAATATTATCAGTCCCTCGCTCTCTTGACTTAATTCTATTTCCTATCAGGATAGATGATCATGATTCCGTCCACCTCTTGCCAATACATTCTCCACACTGACCTCCAGCCATCTTTGTCCAGAAGTACCCCCATGCTGACTCTCTCAATTCCACTTCTGTTTTTATGTCCACTAGAGAAATTCACCCTGGTGAGAGCAGACCACAAATGCGGTCTCTAGTTTCAGCTCTGCCCGCCGCACCCAAGACTTGGATGTAGAAGTCCACGGTCATCCCAGGTCATGAAAAGTTTGTTGCTTCAATTTTCACTTTCAGAAAAATTTTTTCTCTGTAGGTTTGATTTTCTTACCACTAAATGGCAATCCCCAAAATGTAGGCCTTGCTAATGTTTTGGAGAGGATCAGAGCCTGGCACAGAGCACAGCATCAATAAATTCAAGGAATGCTAGCAATTGCGATTACTGTTGTGGGCCGCCCTTCTACACCTGAGCAAGTGGATGTTTCTCTGAAGCAGTCCCAAAGCCTTCACCATTCTCCAGCCCCTCATCTGACACCTCCATAATAATTTGCCTCCTCCTTCAGGGAGAAGCTAGAAGCCACTGGGGCAACTTCAGCATTTTTGTCCTCATTCACATTTATGTGCTCCCTCTGGTTCTGATCTCTCTTTTCAGCACTTAGCCTCTTGCTCAAAGCTAATTCCTCCCCTTGACCTTTGGCGTTGGCTCCCATCTGTGGGTCTTTGCTGCCTTGCACCTTCGATCTTTCCAGTGAGCCCTTCCTTCAAGCCCTTAGTCTCCAAACAAAAAAGACCTAAAGAGACTCCACTTCTGAGAAGCTGGAGTCAATCTATTTCCAGCTAGTTCCTTCTTTGTCAAAATATCTTTGTTTACTGATTTAATAGCCTCAATAGTTTTAGGTTTATTTAATAGAAATCTTCTACTTCTTTATAAATAGAAGATTTAGAAAGAAATAGAAATCTTCTGTTTCTTTATAAATCATTCTTGTTCAGCTATGTGCTTTTAGGCGTTTGTCCATTTTATCTCGGTTATCCAATTTGTTGGCATGTAGTTGTTTTAGTCCTCCTTATAATCCTTTTCTTTCTGTAAAATCAGTAATAATGTCCCCCTTCTCATTTCTGATTTAAGTTATTTGAGTTTTCTCACTTTTTTGGCCAACCTAACTACAGGTTTGTCAATTTTGTTAATCTTAAAAACCTAATTCTTGGTTTTGTTGATTTTCTCTATTGTTTTTCTGTTTTCTCTCTTTTTAAAAATTTATCTCTATTCTAATCTTTATTATTTCCTCCCTTCTGGGGAGTTTTGGTTGCTCTTCTTTATCTAGTTTCTTAAAGTATAAAGTTAGGTTGTTGATGTGAGGTCTTTCAGCTTTATTATACACATTTACAGTCACCAAAATCTCCAGGTATTTATTTAAAAAATGATACATCATAGGCACAGTGAGTGGTGAACAACAGACCCCCACATGTTTGCATGAATGACCCTCTTGCCCCTTGGTCTTTTCAAGCAGAAGAGCAGGTTCTGGCTGCTTCTTCTGCCCTAAGTAGCAGCCCAGTCAGACTCCTTCTGATGTCTAAATATCTCTACCTGGTTCTTGGCTCAGGCTGTGTGGAGCAGGGTATCACCTAGGCCAGGAATGGCCTCTATGAATTAAGGTAATTTTTTAAAAAGATTTATTTATTTATGCAAGAACTGGGGTATAGACCAGAGGTGCGGGGGTGAGAGGATTCACAGAGTGGGGAGCAGAACAGGTGGATTAACTGAAACACTGCTGAGGGGAGCAGCAGGCAAGATAGGAGAAGTCTACTACGCCATGTGGGCTGCTCCCTGGCCGGCCGGGATCGAACTCGTGCTGCAGAAGTTGGCGATAGCGAGATAGCTTGATAGTGCTGTCTTTAACCCCTGTGCCACCTGGGAGGCCAGAATTAAGGTAATTTTTTTTGTCAAATAAATTTAAGAGGACGATCTGAGGCTACTGTATTCATAAATTATTATGGACTTTTCCTGTGTGCTTCCACATTCTGTGTTTTCATCAGCATGTGATCTTGTTCTAAATGAATCAGCTGAGATTTAGATTTTTCATTTATTTCAGCAAAAGTGTTAGAATGGAGCACACAGCAAGATGGATCTTTTCATTCCTGTTGGTGGAATTGGCATGGAAATGTACCCTCTCTCTAGAAGGAATCTTATGCTAACTATATTTTAGATCTTAAAATCATTCAAACCTTTTGCCCAGGAAGTTCATTTCTAGAAATGATCCTACAGAACTAATAAGAGATTCATGTACAGGAATGGTCAGTGCTATTCTAGCATTCACATGGAAAAAATGGGGGATAGCTTGGTAACTGGTTAAAAATATTATATCCACATGACCAACTGTTTGTGTTTGATAATCATTAAAAATTATTTCAGAGAGGGCCTCCCTGGTGGTGCAGGGCTTAGGACGCAACCTATGGAGCTGTCTGCAGCCACTGCAGCGAGTTCAATCCCCGGGCAAGGAGCTGCCCACATGGCACAGCAGATCTCTCCCGGCTTGCCCGCTGCTCCCCTCAGCAGTGTATTTCAGCCAGTCTGCCTGTCCTGTTTCCTACTCTGTCTCTGGTGAATCCTCTCACGCCCCCGCCCCCACCCCACCACCTCTGGCCTGTACCCCAGTTCTTGTATGAATAAATGGATAAATCTTTAAAAAAATTATTTCAGAGAATTGAAATGATGTAGGGAAACACAACACAATGCTAAGTGAGAAAAGTGGAAAACATTGGGACCTCAATTACACCTCAAAAAAGAAAGGGACCAGTTCCATAGTTTGCGTCTTAAGCCATGCGCCACCAGGGAGGCCCTCTCTGAAATAATTTTTAATGATTATCAAACACAAACAGCTGGTCATGTGGATATAATATTTTTAACCAGTTACCAAGCTATCTCCCACTTTTTCCATATGAATGCTAGAATAGCACTGACTTTCCTATACATGAATCTCCGATTAGTTCTGTAGGATATCTCACATTACAAGTGAGTTATTTTTGATGAGGTTTTATTTTTATTTTTGTTGTATTTCCCTAAATTTTCTCTAGTAAGTATGCATTTCATTTCTGAAATAACTTAAATATTTGTTTTGAAATATTTTAAACATTCAGAAATTAGCAAATATACATAAGATAGTTGCCTCATACCATAAAAAATTAATTCCAGATAGAAAATGGTACATTGAGGGCCTTCCTGGTGGCACAGGTGGCTGAATGCCATGCTGTGAACCTGTCCGCAGCCTCTGCAGTGCAGGTTCAATCCCGGCCAGCCGCAGAGATACCCACATGGCATGGCAGACCTCTCCTATCTTGCCTGCTGCTCCCCTCAGCAGTGTATTTCCATTTCTCTGCCCGTTCTGCTCCCCACTCTCTCTCTGGTGAATACTTTCACCCTCCCGCACGTCTGGCCTGTACCCCAGTTCTTCTATAAATAAATAAATCTTTTTTTTAAGATTTATTTATTTATTTATACAAGAACCGGGGTACAGATCAAATTTGCGAGAGGGTGAGAGGATTCACCAGAGACAGAGTGGGGAACAGAACAGGCAGACTGATGAAATAAACTGCTGAGGGGAGCAGCAGGCGCGACAGGAGAGGTCTGCCATGCCATGTGGGCCCCTCGCTGGCTGGCTGGGATCGAACTGGCGCTGCAGAGGCTGTGGACAGGTTCACAGCATGGTGCTCAACTGTCTGCGCCACCAGGGGAGGCCCTAAATAAATAAATCTTTAAAGAAAAAAAAAAGAAAACTATGCATTCATATGGAAAACAAAATGGAGAAACTTTGAGACTTTAAAATTTTTTTTTTTTTTGGTGGGACCCTCGCCGGTGGCCGGGGAACGAACCGGCACTGCAGAGGCTGCGGGGCAGCCTCACAGCCCAGCGCTCAACCTCTGCACCACCAGGGGAGGCCCTAAAAAAATTTTTTTTAGAGTATTTTTTGTTTATGCAATAGCTGGGATACAGGCCAGAAGTGCGGGAGGGTGAGAGAATTCATCAGAGACAGAGTGGGGAGCAGAACAGGTAGACTGAACGAAAGCACTGCTGAGGGGAGCAGTGGGCATGACAGGAGAGGTCTGCCGCACCATGTGGGAATCTCCCTGGCTGGCCCGGAATCGAACCCATGCTGCAGAGGCTGCAGACAGCGTCACAGTTCTGTGCTCAACCCGCTGCGGCACCAGGGAGGCCAAACTTTGAGACTTTAGATGACCCTTAATGATCTCAAGGTAAGGAGGACTAGCTTTAACAAAATGTGTATTATTGAAATCTTGTTACCTGACAAACGGGCCCAAAACTCAGCAACTTAAAACAGCAGCCATTTTCGATTGCTGGTGATGCTCAAGGTCAGCAATATAGGCTGGGCTGTGCTGGGCGGTTCTTCAGTCTTTGCTGTGTTCATGAGGGTGTCTCTGGCCAGGTTACCTGGGGCTGCAGGTGGCCTGGGCTGCTGGTCTCCTCACCCAGCAGTGCAGAGTGAGTGCCTCTCAGGGCAGCTGGCAGTCTGTGGGAGAGCAGCTGGTGGAGGAAGGTCCTGCACTTGGAACTGGCCAGCACAGTTCTACAGCTTCTGCTGGGCTGAAGCCAGACTAAGGGGGAGAAATAGACTCCCCCCTCCTGGAGGAGGGGCTGCAAAGGCACAGGGCAAGAGGCCAGAACACCTGGAAGGATAAAGTAGGGACCCTTCCAGCTCTCTGCCCTGAAAAATAAAGTGCATAAGCCACAAGGTCTGCGAATATGTCACAATTTAAAATTGTGGAAAAAATGATATCTTCAATATGTATTCCTTTAACAGGGTGGTCCCCAGGAAAAGAGGAAGTCCCAGGTTTCCTGCCCCACCCAAGGGAGAGCTGAGCAGGGAGAAAAGAAGCTGCAGAGGAGACTGAGGAAGGAAGGAAGCAGGATGCAGAGCCAGAAGGAGACCTGGAGGTGGCACATGGAGCCGAGACACGTGAAGAAATTGCGCTTGCCTTTGGTCGTGGACTGGTTGGCACAGATGTGGGTGAGACCCGTGGGGAGGTGACAATGACAGTTTTTGTCTTGCTTTTGATTTTGCTCGTTTCCTTCCAGACTCGCCTGGTTGTTTCTGATCCTTTTCTGTGGGTCCCCACTGGAAGATGATTTAGACTCGTGGCAGGCTTTTGGGCCTTGCTCTGGGCCAATCCCATTTGGGTGGACTTTTACCCACGAGGGGATGGGTAACTTTGGGTGCTTGATTTAGAAACTATATTCTTTGTCTTTTCTGTATTTTTTACTAATTGTATTAAAGTTCCTTGCCATTAAAGTCTCATATGTTTTGTGTTGATGTGGCGGATGGCAGAACCTATTTAGAGCAGGCAGGTTTGCAGGGTCTGGGGTGCCCCTCTCCCTGTCCTGTAACATTCCTTTGACCATCATAAACAATAAACAACATTGATAAAGACTTCAGGATGCTGCACCAGATCACATTATTACTAAAACAACAACAATAAAACCACTGAGGCAGAACATCTATGTAAAAATCTAAACTGCCCAATGAAGGAAATTATTGGGTGAATAATTGCATTAAGCCTGGATGTTTACTCCTCACACAGTTGTGTTCTAAGATGGAGTGAAATAGTCAAACCCACCTTCCACACTTGAAAAGGACTTTAATCCATAGAAATTGTTCTCCCAGGCCAGATCTATTTTACATAATAAGATGTGCCTATTCCAAATTTTAAAGGTTTCTTCCTCTTAACTCTTCTCACTCCAGAAAGATTACCTCATCACCAGAATCTTGCAGGGGGAGTTCTGTTTTTCGGAGAAGCACAAAAATTGAGGATTTTGATCTTTTCTGTTTTCAGGAGGGCATGAGGAGCACAAAGGGACTGAATCTGAGAACTCGCCTGTGGGACTACAGCTCTTTTCTTCCGAGTTCGTATTCAGTCCTTTTCTATGACTCTAGATGTTCCCCAAACACCAGACACCCTGTGACCCATTCCAAGGCCAGGTTTGAGCAAGTTGGGGTCAGATCACCAGTTACTTATGCCCCTCAACCATTTGAAGGGAGAGGATTAAGCTTCCTCAAGGATATTAGCACAAATGCACCTTTGTAGGCAGAAGGAAGTCTGCTGGGTGTGTCAAAATGAGTAGAAGGAAAACTTTTGGCTTCTAGAAACAGCCCTGGCTCCTATCTGATTTGTACCCTCAGAAGAAAAAAGAGAAAGGGAATAACAGAAAGGGAGGATGTCACCGAATCTTTCAGATGCTCCTTTTCATCTGTCTTCCCTTCACATTTATTTACCGTACTAGCTGGCTTTTGGCTCAGAGAACTGTAGGTAAAGAATAGGGGGTAACAAGGGACAACAAAGAAAACAGCTGACCAATGATGTGGTTTCTTTACTGAGACATGCATAGCGGCTTCCTGACAGAGTGGGGAGTAACACAAACCAAACCTCCCTTGCGACCTGCTGGCCTGACTCTCTGAGTGGGGTGGGGTGGATGGTGCCTTATTTGTCCTTGGCCCTTTTTGCAGGGATCCTTTAGCATCACTTGGCAGTGAATATGTTAGCCTGCAGCCCTAAGACAGCTGGCTGGGGCTGGAGAGGTCTGGGACTCTGTGTGGCCCATCTGGAAGACAAAGGAGGGCCTGGTTAGGAAGCCAGGGGACAGAGAAAGGAACAGCATAGAGGAATGTTTGAAATTTTGAAGCCCCATGTGCTGGAGAACTATCTCCTGGTCGGTGCTATTAGTATGAGTCATGGACAACCGTTAGATGCAGTAGCTAAATGTTGGCATTTGTGGGTTTTGAGGAAAATGGAAACCTCTCCACAATTGGGAGAAAAGAAAGAAAATAGTTTTATTATTGAATAAGCATTCAAGCAGATTAGAAGTTATGTCACAGGTCATCTACTGATGAGATTACAAAGACACAAAGAAAACTCACTATTTTTTAAAATTTATTTTTAATTATTTTATATATTTTTACATCATTTTTCATTTTTGTACAATGTATGCATTTTCATCTTGGTCATTGTCCCTGTAAAATTCCCACCACCCATTCACTCTTGAACTATCAGCATGGTCCCTTGTGCTCTTCCCACCCTTGTTTTGATCCTACTCCCTTCTCCCCCAACTGCAGAATATCTCTGAGTGAGACCATCTGGTATTTTTCTTTTTCTTTCTGGCTTATTTCACTGAGCGTGATCCCTTCCAGCTCAATCCATGTTGCTGCGATGGCATGAGTGAGGTCAGGTCTTGGTGCCAATGTTGGATCAGATAAGGTCCCGGGATCCTGGTTTCCATGTGGCCTGCCCAGAGTGGTAGAAGCAGAGGCTGATCACCTCTCAGGGAGACCTCGAGGGTCTCATTTAGCTTGGGTAGGGATCCTTGGAACTCCCAGAAAGGGAGGGATGGTGTGGGTATTGTTAGGGGGAAAGGATGTCCTAAGCTAATTCCATACAGGCTTTGTGGACTCCACCCCCACTCCAGACCAAAGCCATCAAGACATTGGGAAAGATAAATCCCGTCACCACCAAAGGGAAGGTGGCTGGGACTTGAGGGTGGAGTTAAGCAGCCAGGTTTGGTATAAAAATCAGACACGTGGGCCTTGGGGTCTCTCATCTCTTGGCTTCATGGCTCGTGGCTCGTGGCCAGCTCTCAGAGTGCCATTGGGATTCCAGGGCAGTGGAAAGGGTAGGATGCATTTAAGACTTTATTTCCCTCGTTTCTCCCGGAGTTGTAGATTTCTTCATTTCCCCTTCCCTTGTAAATATACCTTTTATTAACCTTTTGTGTGTGCCTGCAGTAGCGTATTAATAAGTCCTCTTTAAGCGCATAGGTGAGAACTCATAGTCAGGCACCCCGTTTTATATCGGGGCTGCCCTATAACAGTATAATCTTCAATGTGTGTGTGTGAGAGTGTGGTGTGTGTGTGAAATCATAGCTGCAGCTGTGGAGATAGACTGGGCTTTGCCTGTGGTTCTGTCAACAAGTGATATGGCTGATGGGTGACTGGACTTGTCAAAATCTCTAAGAGAGGAAGGCCAGGAAAGCATCTGTGTGTTCCCCCTTCTCTTGCTGTAACATTGAATCCAATAGGAGGGATTGGGAGCAAACAGACGGTCCTGGAGCCCATGCTTTAAAAAAAAAAAAAAGAGCAATGAAACATAGGGAATTTCTGCCCCACTTTCTTTAGAACCTAAGGGGCATTCTTACAAATATAACTTGAGGAATGATTTCTTATCTAAAAAATTAGTTAAAAATATTTAAAAGTAAATTAATAATTGTCAGCATTGTCAGAAATATTGGTAAAATAACTATCTCTAAAAATTAGTGCAAATGGCAAAAATTCTAAATGGAAGAGATTTCTGTGTCTGTGTCTTTGCCTTTGTGTCTTTTGTCTCTGGAGGGTTGCTGTGTTAAATTTGTTAAATTGTTATAAAGGGCGTCTATATAAATTCTAATAGAAATGAACCCAAATTTTGAGATCACGATCTAAAATTTTTGATAAACAAAAACTAATTCAAAATGTAATGGTTTAATTAAAGCATAATGCCTTAAATTTATAATGTTGAAAGTTAATAGATTTATTGTATGTTTAAAATGTGTTTAATTTGGGGAAAAGAAAGGAGCTAGGAGTAGTCAAAAGGAGCTATTGACCTGGTCTATGTTAACAGAGATAAATGTTGATAAATGTGGTTTTGTTTGTACCTGGACTTCCCCAGGTGAGCATCTTAATTGATTTTTCCTTCCCTTGTCCTAGCTAAGAGAAACCTCAGGTATGTGAAGTTGTTTCATTTGTAACTCTGCAATTTGAACCTCCTGTCCTAAGGAAAACTAAAGCTACAGTTGGTATTTCTATTTTAAATCTGTTCTCTTTTTTTAATATTTTATTTTATATAATTCTTACATCATTTTTCATCTTTGCACAATGTATGCATTTTCATTTTGGTTATATTCCCCATACAGTTGCACCCACCCTTATTTTGACTCTAGTTCTTCCTCTCTCTGCCCCCCCCCCCATAGTGTGTCTCTGGTTTATAGTTGCTTGTTGATTTTGATTATTAATTTGTCAAAACTACAATGAGATACCATCTCACACCAGTGAGAATGGCACATATTAAAAACACTAGCAACAACAAATGTTGGTGAGGTTGTGGAGAAAAAGAAACTCTCCTGCACTGCTGGTGGGAGTGCAAACTGGTCCAACCACTATGGAGAGCAGTGTGGAGATTTCTTGACCTACTAAAGATAGAGCTTCCATATGATCCAGCAATTCCACTCCTAGGTATTTACCCAAATGACACAAAAACAGTAATTCCAAAGAACACCTGCACCCCTATGTTTATAGCAGCACTATTTACAATAGCTAAGCTATGGAAACAACCCAAATGCCCAAAAATAGATGACTGGATCAAGAAGATGTGGTACATATACACAATGGAATATTACTCAGCATTCAAAAAAGATAAGCACATGCAGTTTGCAGCAACATGGATGGAGCTAGAAGGAATCATGCTCAGCAAAATAAGTCAGAAAGAAAAGAAAAATACCGGATGGTCTCACTCATAGCAGGAATTTAGAAAACCTAAATAAGAGACCAGGAAAAAGACTAATCAATACAAAGTAATAATCTTGTTCCAGATCTTAATGGAAATGCTTTCAGCTTTTTGTCATTGAGAATGATACTGGCTGTTGGCTTGTCATAGATGGCCTTTATGATGTTGAGGTATGTTCCTTGTATACCAAGAATTTCAAGGGCTTTTATCATGAATGGGTGTTGTACTTTGTCGAAAGCTTTCTCAGCATCTATTGATATTATCATATGGTTTTTATATTTCTTTTTGTTGATGTGTTGGATAACGTTGATTGATTTTCGGATGTTGAACCATCCTTTTGTCCCTGGAATGAATCCTACTTGGTTGTGGTGAATTATGTTATGGATACATTGTTGGATTCTGATAGCTAAAATTTTATTGAGGATTTTCGCATCAGTGTTCATTAGGGAGATTGGCCTATAGTTTTCCTTTTTTGCATTGTCCTTGTTCAGTTTTGGTATTAGTGTAATGTTGGCTTCATAGAACGTGTTTGGTATTGTCCCTTCCTTCTCAATTTTTTGGAAGAGTTTGTAAAAGATAGGCCCTAATTCGTTTCTGAATGTTTGGTAGAATTCATTTGTAAATCCATCAGTTTCTGGGCTTTTGTTTGTGGGAAGGTTTTTGATTACAATTTCAATTTTGCTACTTGTCATTGGTCTGTTTAGGTGTTCTATTTCTTCTTTATCTAGCTTTGGGTGATTGTAGAGTTGTAGGAATTTGTCCATTTCTTCTAGATTGTAGTAGTTGCTGATTACTGATTATTCTTTTGATTTCTGCTGTGTCCGTTGTGATTTCTCCTCTTTCATTTGTGATCCTGTTTATTTGTGCTTTCTCCTGTTTTTCCTTTGTGAGCCTGGCTCGGGGTTTGTCTATTTTATTTATTTTTTCGCAGAACCAGCTTTTGGTTTCATTGATCTTTTGGATTGTTTTTTTAGTTTCGATTTCATTTATTTCTGCTTTGGTTTTTATTATTTCTTTTCTTCTGGTTTTGGGGTGTTTTTTTGTTGTTCTTTTTCTAGTTCTTTGAGCTTTGAGATTAGGTTGTTTCTTTGAGTTCTTTCTTGTTTCTTGATGTGAGCCTCTATTGCCATATATTTTCCTCTTATTACTGCTTTTGCTGCATCCCATACATTTATGAAATTGGTGTTCTCCTTGTCATTCAATTCAAAGAATTTTTTAATTTCTTCTTTGATCTCATTAGTCCAGTGGTCTTTCAGTAGTGTGGGTTTCAATTTCCATGAGGTAGGAGAGTTCCTTGCCTTCTTTTTATGGTTTATTTCTAGTTTGATGCCTTCATGGTCAGAGAAGATGGTTGGTATGATTTCAATCTTGCTGTATCTGTTGATGTTTGTCTTGTGTCCCAGTATGTGATTGATCCTGGAGAATGATCCATGTGTGCTTGAGAAAAATGTGTACTCAGATTTTTTTGGGTTTAGTGTTCTATAGATGTCTGTTAAGCCCAAGTGCTCTAGATCCTTATTTAGAGTGTTAGTGTCTTTATTTTTTGTCTTGTTGATCTATCCATTGTTGATAGTGGTGTGTTGAAGTCTCCTACTACATATGTGTTTTCTCTGATGTCTGTTTTCAAAGATGATAATAGTTGTCTGATATATTTTGGTCTCCTTCATTTGGTGAGTATATGTTAATGAGTGTTATTTCTTCTTGAAGTATTGTCCCCTTGATCATAATGTAGTGACCGTTGGGGTCTCTTTTTACCTTTTTGAGTTTGAAATCTGTTTTATCTGATATAAGTATAGCTGTTCCTGCTTTCTTTTTTGGTCCATTTGCTTGTAGGATTGTTTTCCATCCTTTGAGTCTATTTTTATCTTTTGTAGTTAAATGTGTTTCCTGGAGACAGCAAAGTGTTGGGTTTTGTTTCTTAATCCAGCCTGCAACTCCGTGTCTTTTTATTGAAGAGTTTAATACATTTACATTTAGAGTTAATATTGATATGTTAGCATCTGTATATGCCATTGTGTTTGTCTTTCCTCTGGTTTTATTTATTTATTCTTTTAATAGCTTTTTTTTTTGGCCTTCTTTCATTGTTATTTATTCCTCTGTTGGTTCCGGCTTTAGGACTCCTTGTGGTATTTTTTGGAGAGGGGGTTTAGTCGTAATGAAATTCCAGAGTTTCTGTTTGTCTGGGAAGGTCCTTATTCTTTCTTCATAGAAGAAGGAAAGCTTTGTGGGATAGAGTATTCTTGGTTGGCATTTGTTGTCTTGGAGTCCCCCCACTCTCTCCTTGCCCGTAGTGTTTCTTTGGAGAAGTCTGATGTCAGTCTGATTGGTTTTCCTTTGTATGTTATCTGTTTCTTCCCTCTTGTCAGCTTCATTATTTTTTTCCTTGTCTTGGATTCTTGGGAGCTTTACTATTATGTGTCTTGCTGTATTTTTCCATTCGTCATGGAAGTTTGGTGTTCTTCTTGCTTCTTGTATGTCTATTTTCAGCTCCTTCACATTTTGGAAGTTCTCTTCAATTATTAAATCTGTTCTTTTTATCATTATTTAAATGGTGGTATATTTCAACTATAAGACTAAGGATTTACTAAATTTAATAATGAAGATATGTTGACTGCTTAATGAGCTTTTAGTGTATTTTTGCTTCTTATTGTAGGAAAACTAAACTTTGTCATCACCTAAAAATATATATAAAACCTATGTTTATGTATGAGTTATCCATTACAAAGGAATAATAGCATAACACCTTTTACAATGTCTTGAAGTGAAAAATGTGAAGCTGACCTGTTAATTAGCTGAAGTTAGGTTGGCACAAGGCCTCAGTGTAGACTAAAAATTTCAGGGAGTAACTAATGGACTTTCTCTGGCCAGGAGCCTGACTTGTGTACCCCAGATGACCAGATGAGAGTCTCCTGCTTGCTTTACATTGTAAATATGCCCCTATTGGGGAAATGGATGCTCTGTTGCCTAAATACTTGGGACGGGGGTGGCTCAGACTTAGGAAAAAGTTCTCCTCTGGGCCTGGGGGCATAAATAAAGATGAAATTCTGCCATAATAGTCTTACAATCTAAAAATTAAATGCAAATAAAGTGGTCATATATAAAAGAAACTCTTTGTCTCTAGACCAATGCTCAGACTTTATGGGACTACCCAGGTCTGGGACCTCATGCATGAGTAATAAAGCTTTCCTGACCTCTCCATTCCTGAAGTACTGCTTATTCTTCCCCTGTAAAAGGCTAGAATTTATTTCTGCAACAGTAGTGTGTCTCTGATTTATAGTTGCCTATTGATTTTGATTTTTTACTTCATTATAATTAGTTTCTTTTTCTGATCCCTTATTTGGATCCTGTACATTCCTGCTATTAAGTGAGACCATCCGGTATTTTTCTTTTTCTTTCTGGCTTATTTCACTGAGCATGATCCCTTCCAGCTCCATCCATGTTGCTGCAATGGCATGAGTTTATCTTTTTGGATTGCTGAGTAATATTCCATTGTGCATATGTACCACATCTTCTTGATCCAGTCATCTATTTTTGGGCATTTGGGTTGTTTCCACAGCTTAGCTATTGTAAATAGTGCTGCTGATTGGGAGAAAATTTTTGCACACAATGCTAATGGTAAGGGACTGATCACAAAAATCTACTAAGAGCTGATAAGACTCAACAAAAACAAAGTAAATAGTCCAGTCAAAAAATGGGCAGAAGAGCTAGAAAAAAACTTCTCCAAAGAGGAAATGCAAATGGTCAACGGATATATGAAAAAATGTTCAACATCACTTGTAATCAGGGAAATGCAAATGAAAACTCACTATTTTCAAACCTCTGAGTACTGATAATCTGCTATAAACACTTGCCCAGACTGACAGCACTTTGTCTTCCCATGGGAGGATCTGGAAGCTCCATGCGCTCTGCATTCTTTTGTGGTTTATCCCAAGTTCACCTGCCGAATGGGGCACCTGCCCTGGAGCTCATTGCATTGATCTGAATTGCCTTTTGTAGGGTAAGGTAAAAGTATCAGGCTTTTCTGCCCTCCTGCCATTAGGATAGATGATGGATCTGCTGTCCCGAATGCATGCCTGATGGCGGGCACCTGGACTAGGGTGTGGGCATAGGTAGATGGGATTCACCTGGGCTAAGACTGGGCTTTTTAAGGGAGGTGTCATGGGGACACCAAGAGGAGCAGAGAAGCCAAGAGAGAAGCAGAGCCATGAGAAGAGCAGAGAGAATGTGAGAGAAGGCCGGTGAGCCCAGAGTGAAGACTTGCTGGGGGCTGGGAGGCCTGCCAGCCTCCTGGCCCCCCAGCGCCTCTGCCTCCTGTGTACCTGGTAATCCCAATAAAAGCCTGCAAAAGCAACTGAGGTCTCCAGGACTCTCTCTTCCTTTACCCCGCCTGCATGGGATCATAGAAAACCTGCACTGTGGCCCATTCCTGCCCATTACACCTTTGTTCCCTGCCCAGCAGGGGGCTTAGGGTTAGGAGCTTGTTTCTAAGCTAAGCTCCCATTCTGACCAGCAGCGGAGGCAGCAAAAATGGGAAACTCTAAAAGACTTCCTGGCTTTTAAAGCTGGCAAGCAGCTCACTTAGCCTTTACAAATATACACCTGCTCATCAAAGAGACAGAGGAAGGGCTCAAAAACACTAGGTTTCTCTTGGAAATGCTCTAAGAAAGCGAAGGAGGTCTCTTTTCCTTTGGACCACCGGGAAAGTTTACTGGGTAAATTCACCTTTACTAGGTGATGGTGAGGCACTAAGATATGGGGGAGGCATGAGACGCCTTCCCTAGATTTTGTGGAAAATTCACAGCCAACTACCTTACTAATTTCCAGAAGGAAACAACTGGGAAAGCTGTGATGATTAATGACTGACACAAGGGGAGTTTCTGTAAGGCCTAGGAGATGGGAATGCCTTTCCTGCTGGAGTGCAGATGACTCTGGTTCAGATAAGGGGGATTTTTTTTTCCCCCCAAGGAAAGTGCCAGATACAGTTTGGTATCACCTTTGTGAAGGAGTCCAGAGACAGTCTTGTATGAACTCAGTGCACAGAAGGGCGGCCCCATGAGCCCCTGTGGGGGGGTCTCTTTCTGTGAGTACAGTCCCCTTGATGGGGCCCCTTTCTGACACCTAAGTCTAGGTAAAGTGCAGTCACTTCTAGAAACCAGAGAAAATTGCAGAGGTTTCTAAAAGTCACTCCTGCAAACCGCAGCGGCTGCCTGAAGTACCCCACTCCTCATCTTGAACCATGGCTGTCATGGAAACTGAGGTGCAAGAGGAAGTATTTTCTCTTGAAGACCAGGGGAGCCTCAGAGTTGACTGTGGAGGTCAATCTATTGTTTTCTAGAGCCCCCACCCCAAGAGAATTGACACAGACTTGGCAGTGTTTAAAAGATACTCAAAGATGCTAAGGGGAGAACACAGTTCTATAACTCTAGAAGAAAGAGGACATGTTCAGAAGCAGCAGAAAAACCATCATGATTAGCCTTAGTTTTTTCCTTGTTTTATATATGTGTATATATATATAAAACACCTCTTGAGCCTGGACAGGCCACTATGGCTATTTTAGAGACTAGAATGTGGTAGAGAAGGTCATGTAGCTTCTGCCAGTGTCTCTTTAGTACACTTACTCCAAGATGCCAGCTGTCGTGTAAGAAGTCTGGCTACTCTAAAGCCACTTTTGGGAGAGACCACAAGGAGGGGGTGCATGGATGAACAGAAAGAGGGAGGTGGGAAGAGAGGACCCATAGATAGATGAATATGCTGCTCCGCCACTACTTGAGTATTCCCAGTTAGGGCTCTAGACACGTGAGTGACCTTCAGACGACCTCAACCCCAGCCACCATCTTTCTGAGGCTGCACCTCAGGCCAAGCAACAACCTCCCTGCTGGACATTGTCAACTCCAGAGTGGTTTTGTTACAGGGCAGCCCTGATATAAAACGGGTTGCCTGACTGTGGGTCCTTAACTGCGCACTTAAAAGGGACTTAATACTCCACTGCAGGCACACACAAAAGGTTAGCAAAAGATTTATTCACAAGGGAAGCAGAAATGAGGAAATGTACAACTCAGGGAGAAAAGTGGGAGATAAAGTCTTAAATGCTTCCTACCCGATCCACGGATCTGGAATCCCAAATGGCACTCTGAGAGCTGGCAGTGAGCCAAGAGCTCCAAAGGCCCATGTGTCTGGTTTTTATACCAAACCTGGCTGCTCAACTCTACTCTCAGGTCCCAGGAACCTTCCCTTTGGTGGTGATGGGATTTGTCTTTCCCAATGCCTTGATGGCTTTGGTCTGGAGTGGGGGTGGAGTCCACAAAGCCTGTATGGAATCAGCTCAGGACATCCTTTCCCCCTAACAGTTTTGCTTTAAGTCACTGTTTCAGGAGGTTTGTTACACACCAATAGCTATCAGAACAACCTTATTAACTTACTTAATCAGAGTAGATACTTATCGAAAAAATTCTCACACTGTCTATTATCTGGTATTCCCTTCTGCATGCTCTCTGGTTGAGCTCCCCGTCAATATTCCAGGAAAAATTAGTTCTTTGGTGGCAGTCACTCTAAAAGCTGAAATTGTTTCTGGCCCCAAACTGTAAGGATTCTCATCAAGGGTAATTGTTATTTCCATTACAAATGAAATCATCTGAAACAGATGAAAGTCTTCAAATTCTTCCCCTTCACATCCTGTCCTGCCCATTCCTACTCTTACTCGACAAAAAAAATCCTGAAGCTTTAGAACTTGAAAGGAACCTATGGGACATCAGGGTCAAACCACTTACTTTACAGATGAGGAAACTGAAGCTAAGACCTGCCCCAGGGTAAGTAAGTGAGATAGAACTAGAACCCATGTCTCCAAGCAACCAAATTGATTCACTCATTCCATGGCATGTCCTTACTTTTTGCCTTGGGCTGGATGGTAGTGGGCAGTATCACCTTTCACACCCTGAGTAAAGACTAGCGTGGGGCAAAGTCAGTCTCTAATCTACTCTCAGGCCATATAGTCCAGAGAAAGCTGGAGTGTCTGCTCATCCACCTACTACCCTCTGGGTCAAATCAACACCCATTTAGGCTAACACATTTATATAAAGAGCTAGTGAAAGCACATAGAACCAAACAAAATAAAGTCAAAACAAACAACTTTTTTTTTCATTGAAAGTAGAAAATAAATGAGGGTTGTCTGTGCTCTTCAATATTAATTATATGAAGCAGCAGGAACAGATGTGAGAATTGAAGCCGATCTGAAATGCTCCCTACCACACAAATCTATTAGACATCAAAGATTTAGTTTAAACAGGCAAAAATACTTCAGAGCTCTGAAACCAATGAAGGACCAATTGCCACTATATGTGCTACTTTACAAAGTGCTATTGAAAGCAGAACTAGAAGATTCTTACCGTCTAGTGACTTACACCCAGAAACAGTATGGACGGGAACAGGGTGGAAGTATGAGGGTGTGGGCCAGAAGCTGAGTGTACAGATTCTGAAGGCTTACTGAAATCCCCAATTTTGAGGAAGTAGATGGGTAAAGCAGTTTCTAGAGTAGAAATCCTTTCTACCAACGCAGCAAGAATAAAAACAAACTCATTGAAGTACAAAGGGGAAACTAGGGAATGGTTCCAGTCTCCTCCCTCACTGATAACACAAGTTAATATAAATACATGTTTTCATATCATTGAAATCATGTGATATGTACAACTTTATATCCTCTTTTCACTGAGTATTCCATCATAAAAATTATTCACATTATTTAAAAGTCTCCCTAAACATAATTCTAAGAACTATATAGCATTTGTTGGCTATACCATAATTTTTATTGCAAGATATTTTCACCCATCAGCCATATCACTTGTAGACAGAACCACAGGCAAAGCCCAGTCTATCTCTGCAGCTGCAGCTATGATTTCATACACACACCACTCTCTCACACACACACACACTGAAGGTTATACTGTTACAGGGCAGCCCCGATATAAAATGGATTGCCTGACTGTGGGTTCTCACCTATGTGCTTAAAAAGGACTTATAAATACTCTACTGCAGGCACACACAAAAGGTTAACAAACTATTTATTCACAAAGGAAGGGGAAACGAGGAAATGTACAACTCAGGGAGAAAAATGGGAGATAAAGTCTTAAATGTGTCCTACCTGATCCGCCGATCTGGAATCCCAAATGGCACTCTGAGAGCTGGCCGCGAGCCACGAGCCGTGAAGCCAAGAGGTGAGCGAGAGAGCGAGAGCCCCCAAGGCCCACGTGTTTGTTTTTTTTTTTACCAAACCTGGCTGCTTAACTCCACCCTCAGGTCCCTGCCACCTTCCCTTTGGTGGTGACGAGATTCGTCTTTCCCAATGTCCTGATGGCTTTGGTCTGGAGTGGGGGTGGAGTCCACAAAGTCTGTATGGAATTAGCTCAGGACATCTTTTCCCCCTAACATAAGAAAGAGGCCAGCAAACCAAAGCTGATGATGAGTTTCATAAGAATGGAAAGTGGATCTCTGTCAAATTTGAATTTTGGAGGCCAATGCTTAGAGCTTTTCGGGGGCTACAGTAGAAGTGGAAGTTATTATTCCGGTAGGTTGGGCCCTTCACATTGGAGCCTCCTAAAGTTGGCAAGTATAGAGGGGTATAACAAGAGATTGATGGAATGACTGTACCTAAATTCCTCTGGGAACTGGCCTCATTTACCCCCAGTCCTGTGGGGGAAGAAATATTGTAGCAGCTCTTATTGCCTCGTCTTCCATGCTCTGAGTCCTAGCCCCTCCCTGTCAATTTTTATTATTTTTAAAGACTTACTGCTCTGGTTTTGTTAGGGGGAAAGGATGTCCTGAGCTAATTCCATGCAGGCTTTGTGGACCCCACCCCCACTCCAGACCAAAGCCATCAAGACATGGGGAAAGACAAATCCCATCACCACCAAAGGGAAGGTGGCAGGGACCTGAGGGTGGAGTTGAGCAGCCAGGTTTGGTATAAAAACCAAACACGTGGGCCTTGGGGCTCTCACTCTCTCGCTCGCCTCCTGGCTTCACGGCTCCTGGCTCGCGGCCAGCTCTCAGAGTGCCATTTGGGATTCCAGATCGGCGGATCGGGTAGGACGCATTTAAAACTTTGTCTCCCACTTTTCTCCCTGAGCTGTACATTTCCTCATTTCCCCTTCCCTTGTAAATAAACCTTTTTATTAACCTTTCGTGTGTGCCTGCAGTAGAGCATTGATAAGTCCTTTTAAGTGCGTGGGTGAGGACCCACGGTCAGGCACCCCGTTTTGTATCAGGGCTGCCCTGTAACAGTTTCATCTTTGGGATAAAAGCTGCAAATATTCCTAGAACTCAGAGCATGGAAGACGAGGGTGAAGTGAAACCTATCCATCAATGCCCACTTGCATATCCAGAGAGCTTTCCATCAGCATTTCATTCAGAGAAGAGGAAGCCCTTCCCCAGTTACTTCAATTAAACAGGCCAGTCTGATATGCATAAGTAGGAGTGAGCTTCCAGAAATCAACATCAACATTACACAGAAAAATAAAAGAGAAGGCCCAACCTAAGCAAAGAGAGCAAGCAAATCTGGAGAAGGTAGAGCTAAATAAAGGGGAGAAAATGAATAAAAGTCCTAAATTCCAATTATCCTCATTGAGAATCAAGATGATACACCCACAAGATAGAAGTCTTCTATTTAACAGGAGTAATTAGAAACTAAGAGTTTGCTTTAAAACGCTTTTTAAATGTACTTACTTTTAAGTTATTTAAAATAAATAATTTTAAGTTTTATGAAATATTATAGAACAATTTTAATATCACATTTTAATCATATAAAATAATTTATTGATTTAATTATTTTAATAAATATAATGCATGCAATAAAATAATCAAAATGTAAACAACAGAAAGATTGCACTAGAAGTCAAGATAAATAGGTAGGTAGATCATGGCCCAAATATAAAACCCATCAAAAAGTATCATGAAATTCCACTGGAGAGAAATGGAAACAAAATCCACACAAAAACTCAGACATGAGTGTTCATAGCAGTATTATTTCTATCAAACAGTAGAATCAATCCAAATGCCAAATGCCCCCAGTTGTTGTAGAGCAACCCCGATTCCCAGCCACCCTCCCTTTGGTGGTGACGGGATTTGTCTTTCCTAATGTCCTGATGGCTTTAGTCTGGGGTGGGGGTGGAGTCCACAAAGCCTGTATGGGATTAGCTCAGAACATCCTTTCTCCCTAACACAGTGACTAGATGAACAGAATAAGGCATATTCATGTAATGGAATATTAGTCACAAAAAAAGAATGAAATACTGATAAAGTTAGGAAACACAGTGCTAAGTGAAAGAAGCCCAGGATAAACGGTAGCATACTCTATGATATTATTTATATGAAATGTCCAGAAGAGATAATCCCATGGAGCCAGGAAGTAGACAAGCAGTTGCTGAGGGCTGGGGTGCTTGGGTAATGGTGGGAGGATTGGGGGATGAAAGTTAAAAGGCACTGAGTGTCTTTTGTGGGGATGATAAAAATGCTCTAAAATTGACCGTGGTTATGGTTGTATTTCTTTGTGAATATACTAAAAATCATCACTTTAAATGGGTGAATGATACATGTGACATATACAATGTTGTAAACCAATGTTACCGCAATTAAAAAATAATTTTAAGCCAGTGTTAGAACCATGCATGGACATGAGCACACCATGCATATAATTTGTCCATATATGTAAGTGTACATGAGTCCCATGAGTATAACTGCTATAAATACCATAAATGCATGCATGTAAATACTCATAAGGGCTCTATTTGCTGTTGTTGGGGAGCTGAACAAGATTTTACTTGAAATCTGAAGCTGTCAGGCACTCTGAGCCTGGTGTTCCTCTAACAGGACTGTAGTCCTTTGCTCCAACAGAGAGTAAAGTCCACATGTATGGAGTGCACATAGAAGAAAGCCCCAAACCCTGCACTCTGAGGGTTAAGGATGAGCCCTGGTTCTGTTCACACCTTCAAAGAAACATCACTGGGGCTGTGTCCTTCAAGGGAGGGGGGCTGGGCTCTGTTTTGCAAGAAAAGCAGGAAGTGTATTGAAAGATGTAGCCACAGCAAACACCACCACACCACACTGAGAGACAGCCTCCAAGCGTAGAGAACTGATGCTCCACCACAAGACAGATGGACACAAGCCTGCTGCCTGTGGGGTGCAACTTCTCTCTATGCCTCGGGCCAGGAGTGTTTTATCCAAAGTGAAGTTCTACATATGGTGACGAGATTAAAAACAATAATAATAGAAGCAGAAACTTGGTGGGGAGGTGGGAATTATGTAACAAATGACAATTCATTTGCATTTATAATTATATTCTGAAATTGTACGGTCTACTTTGAATAGTCAGGGCAGTTATGCAGGAATATCCACCTGTAATGAGTGGCGAGTCTACAACCTTACATGCAGCAGCCACAGCAACCACAGGAAGCTTTTAGATCTGCAGACTCTTCGGCTCCAAGACACACCTGCCTTTGACCAAAATCTCCCGGTGATGCTTTGGGCACTAAGGTGTGAGAGATGGTGGTGTACAAGATCTGCTGAGCTCATACACTCAGCCACATCAAAACTCAAAGAATTAACTCAAGCACAAGGTCGAGTGCCTGGGCTCACAGCATCACTCCACGGAAGATGCCATTGATGTTATGTTGTTATTACCACCCCTGTGTGCAGATGAGGAAACACAGCAGGGTTGGGATTTATTATAAAGCTACCAGGAGCTTGGTGAGCAGGCTTACAGAAATTGGAAACCTGTTTAAGTCAAAAGGTAGAAAAGGGCAGATGTGGGGCTTGAAACAAGCTCTCCTTGTTTTGAAGCCATTCTACTCGGTTACCTCATTGGAGTTGAATGTTTGCAAGTAATTTGTCTGAACAGTACACCCAGTTCATAGCATCTTGTGAACCATTTTCCCAAAATGCCCTTTTAGGAAACATCCTTAGGAGTTTTCTTTTCACCCCTCACTCAACTATCTGTGTGGACAGAGATGTGCTGCTACCTGGAGTGCTTTACCAGAGGGTGGGGTCCTCTTAGGTAATCGAGTCCGAGTCACAGTGCCACACGGTGACAGCCAACCCCGGAAGCAAAGCCTAGAAGTGCCTACATTTAAAAGCAGAAGACCAAGGCTTCCAGGAAGGGTGATACACTCTATGATGCATTTAAGTTTCAAAATGACTGAAGATCCCCTCCCCACTCACCTCCTCTGAGCTAAATCATCCTCTGCCCACTGACGCTCTGGGGTCTGAAGGTGGAAGGGTTGAGAGGAAGGCAATTGCAGCTAACAGGAACCTGGCTTTTCAAGAATCTGGGCCCCAGGACCTCTCTGGTCAGGGCTGTCTGAGCCCCTAATAGTATAACCTGGCAAAATGAGGGTTTTCTGGAAAGGCACGCATGCTTTGCCTTGGATGCAGGGAAGGGAGAATTGGGAGACCCCATGAGTGAGCTGCTCAACAGCTAATTCTTTTTTTTTTTAAGATTTATTATTTATGCATACAATAACTGGGGTACATGCCAGAGGTGTGGGGGGTGAGAGGATTCACCGGAGACAGTGGGGAACAGAACAGGCAGATTGACTGAAATATACTGCTGAGGGGAGCAGCAAGCAAGACAGGAGAGGTCTGCTCACCATGCAGGTAGCTCCCTGGCTGGCCAGGGATCAAACTCATGCTGCAGAGGCTGCGGACAGCTTCAGAGTGCTGTGCTTAACCACTTGTGCCACCAGGGAGGCCCCCAACAGCTTATTCTTCAGCTCTAGTTTTTGGTGACTTCACAAGGAATCATCTTCTCTAGTCACAAGAATTAAGTTAGATACAATTATAGAAAAAGCAATAATAATAATAGTGACTTAAACCAATGTGTCCCAAACTATCATGTGCACATAAGCCACCTGTGGGTCTTGTTAAAATGCAGATTCTGATTTGGAAGGTCTGCATGGACCCATCTTCTTGTGATGTTTGAGTAATGCAGGTGAGTCCATGCCATCTTATAGATGCCTTCCTGGCAGAAACTGTCCTGCCCCAGGCCCCAACCCAGGGACACATTGCCAAACATCTCTGTGCAAAGGTGGCCACTGATTGGATCCAGGGTGGGTATCACCTCAAGGTGTCTGGCTTGAAGGCAACAATGATTTCCCAAATGTAAGAGTGACTCAGCCACCAAGGTCAAGCCCCAAATAGCATGGCTAAAATAAGTGAAAATTTCCTTTGTTCCCACGTGGAAGTGTAAGGCAGGAGGGCAGTCCTGATGTGCAAAGGGGCTGGGGACTTCGGCTCTTTCTGTCGTGATACTCCGCTACCTGTCGTGCTGTCCTCATCTGCACTGCCCACGATGGCTTCCTCATGTCCACATTCCAGCAAGTGGGAAAGGTAAAGGGAACCCAGAGAATGTGTCCCTCCCCCTTAAAAGCCCAACCTGGAAATCACACCGATGACCTGACTCACAGTCATTGGCCAGAACGTGATCCCACATTCAGGTGGCAGGAAGGCTGGGAAATGTTAGTCCCCATCGAGGGAGCCATGTGCCCAGCCAAAAATCTAGGCGTACACTCTCATGAGAAAGAATGAATATTAGGGGATGTCTCCAGCCTGCTGCTCAGCTCTGTCTGGAATCTGGCACTGGAGAAGGCAAAGACGATTGTCTTCTTGAGAGTAAGAGGAGATGGAGGAGGAGACATGCAACCTCTATGGGAAGTCGAGAGCACAGACCCCAAAGGGCCGGTGGCTGCAGCCCTGCTCTGCTCCTGCACACGCAGTGGTGTCCTCTCCGGAAAGGCCCTTGCCGTAGGGAGCCTGGGGGACTCAGGTGTCTGCTGCATGCCCATGACATTCAGTCCCGTAAGAGGTGAGGTCCAAGTAACATCTTCACAGAGGTTCCATTCTACAGATGAGGAAGCTAGGTCCCAAATGCTTCATGGCCCCTGGGCCCTGATCAATCACCGAAGAAAAGATGCATCGGAATCTGTTGGTTTCCTCTTCTTGGTTAGTTAGTGAGATGGAAACAAACCATCAATATATGATGCTATCTGGCTTCCTCTGTGTGGAAAGGGCAGATAGAGATCGTTGAGGACCCTGTTTGCTGAGACCACAACCCAGGGTGACTCAGCCACATAAGTATCAACAACAGAGACTTGACGCTGGATGTTCAAACGGATATAGAAGGCTGGCACCGGGCCCACCTGTGTATGTTCTGTGTCTTTCTTGAAGACCACAGTGTAGCTGCACACAGTGCGGCAATCTGGGCATGAGTAGGAAAGGAGAGTGGGGTCAAGACCTGGGATGTGGCTAGTGCTGAGGGAATAGGGTCAGCCTCAGGTCTCAGAAGATGTAGTTCTTACCAGAAGTCAGAAATGGTTCCCGAGGGGGATGGCCAGCGAGATACCTTTCCTGGCAATATAATTTGAGAAGAAGAAAGCAAAATCACTTAATGGGTAACTGGTCTGCAATATGCTGGAGCTGGTCGTGGCCTGCCCAGACAGGTGACCGTCCAGCAAGTCTCACAACATACGCTGACAGAGTGGGCCCCATGGCCTTCGCCACAAGCACCGCAGACCCCAGCAGCATGGGCTCCGGCAAGGACTAGAGTGTCATCCTGTAATGCAGCCACTGACTGTGGCTGGTGGACAAATTTGTCAGAAAATGCAAAGCAGCTTGAGCAAAAAAGGGAATCTGTGGGCTGGGGGAGCAAACCATGTGGAATGTGGAAGTACAGCTGGACCAGGGGTATCTGGATTTAGTGATTTAAATGTCAGCACTTCCTCTCCCCGCCTGTGTTGTCGTCAGTGCAGGCTGTCATGACAAACTCCCATAGCCTAGGTGGCTTACACAGCACGTATTTTATTTCTTACATCTCTGGAGGCCGAGAAGTCCAGGATTAAGGCGCTGGCTCATTCAGCTCTTGGTGAAGGTCGACTGCGTGACTTGCAACTGCCACCTTCCAGCTGTGTCCTTCTGTGTGTCAGTGCACTTGGGGAAAAGAGTGAGCTCTGGTGTCTCGCCCTCTTCCTAGAGGGGCACTCAGCCCACCACAGGGCTGTCACCCGCATGACCTCACCAGAACCTAGTCACCTCCAAAACCCTCAACTCTGAATACCATCATGTTGGGGATTAGGGTCTCAACATATGGACTTGGGGAAGGGACACAAGTATTCAGCTGACAACAGCCTGTGTCTCTGATTGCCGTGCATATCAGATTCAGTGTTGCCACTTAACTGTCTCCACAAGGCCAAAGCCACGTGGCCTTGAGAAATCGGCTATTCAGATGGTAGACAGGGAGCTTTCAACCTAGACCTTGGACTGCTCCCAGGTTTTCTGCAGAAGGAAGGAGGATTTCTGGAGTAGAAGGGGGAAGAAGGAGGCATAGGGCTGAGCACTGTGGGCACTAGGCCAGGAAGAGAATGAGATGCTATGAGAGGCTGGAGGGAGATTTCAAGGGGTTCCTGGACACGTGTGAAGCTAACCCTTCCCTGGGCATCACCTCTGAAATGTTTATCAGTTCCCCTGTGCTCACTAATGCAATTGCACCTTCTACTCCCAGGTGTTGGAGATGACCTAACCCAAGTTAATCACCTCTAGCCACGCAGTTCTCTTTGGTTACCTCAACAGCTGCCATTGGTTAGAGGAACTGCAGATCACCTATTCTCCTGTAACCTACTGCAGGTTACCGTAGATCAAGTTTCAGAACGAACTTGTTAGCCATCAGGCAACTCTTTTAAGTGCAAGAGGATTTCTTGGAGCCAGAGAGGGGTGATGAGGATAAAAACGGAGATCTCAAGCAAAGATGATCATCTCTCTGTGAGAACTGGTAGAAGTGAATTCTCTGTATATTTACTTATACACACCTACTATTACTTTATTCAAAACTGTGTTGGAGGTAAGGACTGTTTATTTTTCTCTCAAAATCCCCAGGCAACCTCACTTCCCAACCAGTGGGGGGGAAATATGTTAAAATGTGAACTGCGTACGAATAAATGAACCTGTGCGCTGTGAAATCTGAATGATTCTTTGGTGGAAGTGTAGATATTACAGATGTAAAACATGGGATGTTGTACCCCACAAGCCAAGCTTTTCTCCCCACTGTATCTACCAGGAAGCTCTACTTAGAGACTCTCATGATGGTGCTCAGGGAATTGTGGGAGGGGTAGGCTTCACCTGACGAGCTGCAGGTGCAGGAAGGAAAACCAGCCCAGCCGGTGGGGCTGTGCTTCTGTAAGGTGCACCGTACAACAGGCCAAAGCCGGGTGAGCATTCAGCACTGGGGTGCAGCTGTGTACCAACAGGGCAGAACTCAGAATGCAGCAAGGAGGACCCCAAGAGTAGTGGTCCTCACAAATCCAGGGTGATGGGCAGCAGGTGGGAGGTTCCAGGACAGCAGTTAGATTGTAGGGCAATATCCAGTGCAATAAAGTTTTGGAAGAGAAGAGGACTCTAGCCCTGAGCGGAAACCGAGACTGGGTTCTGTGGGTTCTGATCACCATCAGGCACAGTTGTGAGAGCAGAGAGAAAATCCCAGTTATCAGAAACCAAGTCCAGGTCAGAGGCACGCTGACCATACCTGAAGCTTAGGCCTGCAGTGTTAATTAAATCTCCTTGTATGTCTGCTCCTACAATCCAGGGTTAATTGCAGAAATAGGAGTGGTTTAATTAGGGCACATTCAACTGCAAGTAACCAGAAACCAAACTCTAAGAGGCTTAAACAACAAGGACATCATGAACTCATAAAATGGGGAGATCAGCAGAGCAGACCTACGGCTGACATAATCCACCATCTCCAACTCCATTTTCTGGAGACTTTCTTTGGTTCTGCCTGTCTGGGGATGGTGACTTCGCCTGCAAGCTGGGAGTACAGTAACTGCATGCTGCCCTTGCATGCAGAGAGCAACACCGCAGAGTCAGCTCCCCTGGGGACACGCAGCTACAAGGAGGGATGGTGCCAGAGTCCACCATGGTGAGGTGGAGCACCGGTGGGCAGAAATTGCATACTGTACCTCTGACCAGCAGTGTGAACTCAGGTGAGAGACTTGGGCTCTTGAGACCTCAAATGTTTTCATCTTACAATGAAATGTAAATGGAGAATCTTTAAGATTCTGCCCAATTATAAGCAGTTTTTGAGTCTGACATGTTCATGAATTATTCAATACAGATCTTTAAGTGGGAAATAATTCGAGTCCTTCGTAGAAGATGATGCTTTCATAAAAGACCATAGCTTCTCTCATTCCACATGTCCATCTGCAGTGGGATTTGCCACTTTGCCTCAGGAAATGAAGTGTAGTGTTTATCCCGTTCAATCTGTGCTAGTCTCATGATTCATTTATACCTGGGGAGCCACAGAACCTTATAACTAATAAAAACTATGGGAGAAGCGACACTAACAGACTTCCCAGAGACCATGCAGATTCCACCTGGTTTTCTCAGGACACTTGCTGCTGGAGAATCCAGGACTTTATAAGAAATCCAACCACCCTAAGACTGCCATACTAGAGGCCATGTGTAGGTATTCGTGTCGACAACCCAGCTGAGCCAGCATCAGCCCCCAACCATGAGGGTAGCCATCTTGGCTATCCAGGCTCAACTTCAGTGACTGAAGCCTTAACTGACATCATGCAACCCCATGAGAAATGCTACAGGTGAAGGGTGCAGATGAGCCTTTCCGGAATTCTTAGCCCTGAAAATCAAGAGCAAAGTAAAATGGCTATTCTCCAGCCCGTTTGGAGCAATGTGTTATACAGCAGTGGTAGCCAGGATAACATCACAAACAAACCAGGAAGATTCAAGTCAATTTTGAGAAGTTGTTTCTGATAGTTGCAAAGCATGGAGGATATTTAAATTCCTTGTTTGTGGCTGTTTAAGGAATCGGGTGGGTACATTCTTCGAGGAGTTATCTGGGGCGTCTTGCCAGGAGGTAATGGCAATGGACTGTTGCACTTACGCAGCCCTTCAGAGTTTGGGAAGAACAAACTAAAGGCTAGAGCACCACTCAGCCTCCGTCTTGGTTCAGTGCCCCTCCTGGCATTCCTCAGCCTGTGACCCACCGGTTTGCTTTATGGAGCACACTTACGGATAAGAAAAGCCTTCCTGCACCTGTGTGTGAGGCACACATCGCCAGGCACTTTCTTGATCATTTCCACGCCGTACCTTCACATGGGGACAGCAGGGAGGCTTCTGTGCTTTCCTGGCTGGCTTCCCACTTTCACCAGTGGAGCTTCCTGTGATGGTCTTGGGATCCAGCCCCAGCAGCCCTTATTCTGTTGAGCAGCTGCTGACTTGACTCTTGACAGATGCATCCTCTGGTCAATGGTTTTCCTCAAAGTGAGTGTGCAAACAAAGCCTCGCGCATGCTCTGTGAGGTCGGAAGGAAAAACATCACCTACAATCTCACGGCATTCAGCCTTCAAGATGGCCCCAGTGGTTCCCCTCTTGGTATTCACTTCCTTAAATAGGTTTAACTTCTGTAACAAATAGGATCATGCACTAATGACAGTTTGACTTCCATAGTTTGGTTGTAAAAAAGTAGTGGTTTCTTTCTTATTCTCTTAGATTCCTTACCCTGGGGGAAGCCAGTTACTGCCAGGAGAACAGTCAAGCAACCCCGTAGAAAGATCCATGTGGCAAGGACCAGAGGTCACCTGCCAACCAGCAGCTCCCTAAGTGAACTCTTTTGGAAGCAGATCCTCCACCCCAATCAAGCTGTCAGTTGACCGCAGCTCTAGTAGCAATTTTTTTTTTTTTTAAACGAGGTGAAACCTCCCCTTCATTCTTTTTATTTATTTATGCATAGAAAACCTGGAGTGTAGGCCAGAGGTGTGGGGGGTGAGAGGATTCACCAGAGACAGAGTGGGGAGCAGAACAGGCAGACTGACTGAAATACACTGCTGAGGGGAGCAGCGGGAGAGACGAGAGGTCTGCTGCACCATGTGGGTAGCTCCCTGGCCGGCTGGGGATCAAACTCATGCTGCAGTGGTTGTGGATAGACTCATAGGTTGCATCTTAACCCCTTGCACCATGAGGGAGGCCCCTCCAGTAGCAATCTTGACCACATCTCATGAAATACTATGAACTAAAATCACCCTGGTGAGTTGCTTCCTAACTCCTGACCACAGAAACACTGAGGTTATTAATATTTATTGCTTAAATTGTTAAGTTTTAAGACATCTTTAAAAGAGTGATAGATAATGAACATATTTTGGTTTATAAGTGAGAAACTGAGACTCAGAGACATGCAGCGGCTGCCCAGAGGCACACAGCTAGAACCACAGCCAAAGTGGGAAGAGAGCCCTCACCTTGTGACTGCTGAGCCACACACCATGGGTTCTCTTTAAGCCCCATGATGCAGCAATTCTCGAATGTGGGCCTACGAAAGGGAGAGATGAGCGTGCAGACATAGTGTAGTGACTGCCCCAGTGACCCTGGGCCACACTGAGGCCTAGACCAACATGGTTCCTTGGACTGGAAATCCAGGCTAGGGAGGGCAGAGGGGACCCATTGTTCCCACTTGTTTGGAGCGTCCATGAGGGGAAAACAAGCCAGCAACGAGAGCTCCTCACCTGGCAGAAGCACACACATAGCCTCACACACGCTGGGCGCACCTGGCCACAAGTGACAGTGCCGCTGACCCACAGAGTTGCAAAGGGGCTGCACTGCGGTGGAAGGGGTTTGTGGTGCAGAGGCCTGTGCTTAAGTCCGCCTGCGACTCAGGGGCTTGGCTTGCCTCCCAGCTTCCCACTGCTGATTCATGTCTTCTCTTTAGAGAAGTCACCCCACAAGGACCGCTTTCCACTCCCTGTGAATCACTGGCCATGCGGATGCCAGTCACCCCAACACAGGCCAGGCCTGTGGGTAACATGGGCTATGTGCATGTCACTACTAGTGACAGAAAATGGTGGTCATGGGTCAGCCAGTGACAAATCTAGCTGGCTTGTCCTCCTCTTTCCAGTTAGATTAGATTTATTCGACCTGAGGGATAGTTTGGCCCCCTGGGTAGGACTGGGGTTGAGCCAGCAAGAAGGCAGCTGGAGACTAAAGGCAAGAAGAGTCAAGCAGTCACTGCTGTCTTCAGGGTCTCCTTTCAGATTGTCAGCCCCATGGAGGGAGCAGCCTGACAGGGCCAGAGAGCTTGGACTAGGAGTCCCATCGGGAAAAGCAGAAGGATGCTTGTGGGATAAGCAAAGAGTAGCCCCTTGGCCGCACAGGAGACCCATGGGAGGGAATAAAAGGAAGAGGTCTGTGGTGGGGACCTTTTTTGAGAAAGTACCTTCAAGGCCTAACAGAGGGTCTTGAGCCTGTCCTCGTGTGGCATGCAAGGACCTCCATATAGGAGAGAAAAAATATGAGGTCTGGAACACTGGGTGCTGATCTAAACTCAAGATTCTATCACTTGGATAACCTTGGAAGAACTGTAGGCAAATTTGGGCCACAGTTGCTTCATAAGTAAAGCTAAGCAAATGGTTTTCAAACTGGGATCCTTAGAGCCCTAGGGTTCTGTAGACCTACCTTATAATTAGCCATTGGAAGACAGCCTCTAAACCAGTGCTTTCTGTCAGAAATAGAAAGTAAGTCACGCATAGAATTTCAAATTTTTTGTAATTACCATTTAAAAAATATAAAATAAATAGATTAAGATATGGAAACAACCCAAATGCCCAAAAATAGATGACTGGAACAAGAAGATGTGGTACATATATACCATGGAATATTACTCAGCATTCAAAAAAGATAAACACATGCAATTTGCAGCAACATGGATGGAGCTGGAAGGGATCATGCTCAGCGAAATAAGTCAGAAAGAAAAAGAAAAATACCGGATGGTCTCACTCATAGCAGGAATCTAGAAAACTTAAATAAGAGACCAGGAAAAAGACTAATCAATACAAAGTAATAATCAAAATCAACAAGCAACTATAAACCAGAGATGGGGGGAAGAGGGGAAGTAGGGAGGGGCCGGGAGAGGAAGAACTAGAGTCAAAATAAGGGGGGGGCAATTGTCTGGGGAATATAACCAAAATGAAAATGCATACATTGTGCAAAGATGAAAAATGAGGTAAGAATTATATAAAATAAAATATTTTAAAAAATAAATAGATGAAGTTATTTTTAACATTTTTATTTAATCTAATATATCTATAATAAAATTTCAGCATATAATTACTCATAAGATATTTTATATTCTTATTTTTGTACTAAGTCTTCAATGTCTGCTGTATAACTTGTACGTAAGCACATCTAAATTCAAACCGACTGCATTTCCAGTGCTGTATGGCTTAGAGATGTAAACTTGGCTGGTGAAGTTATGAACGATCTCCTCCTGGTGGAAAAATCAGGAAAGTACATGAGACCAAAAGCTTAGAAGGAAGGGAGCCTGGGAAAGCAGTGAAAACCCAGGTGGGTTTGAGGACACAGTGACTCAGTCCTTCCGGAGGGTGAAGGTAGGGGACAGAGTGTGAGGACAGAGGTCATGACAGTCTTTTCCTCTACGGTGGGTTTTTCATGACATCTCATCATTTTCTCTGCAAATGTCTTTGTATTAGAGTGTGAACTATCACACGCATTTCCTTGGTTCAATCATCATGTATAGCCAAGGAGATGAGTGAAGGCATAGGGTAGAGCACATACAAATCAGAGAAGTGGGTCAAGATCAGACTCTTCAGGAATTTGTAAGTAAAAGCAGACTCACTGTTCACAGAGGAATTCACTGTGAAGGGGGAGGCATACAAAGAACAGGCACAGATTTGAGTGTTTTCAATGGAGAAAAATATTTGGACAACAATACAAGCTGTAGAACAAGGGTCATGATCAGATCAAGGGAATCAGAGGCACTCAAGAGGCAGAACAGCAGATCCCGCTTCATTGCTAGTGTTCCCTGTAAGATGCCATATCTAGTGATTGACCTGAAATTGACAATCAGTAATAGTCACTGCTCTCCATTCCCTGGTAACGATGATCTGAAGAATGACAGTTCAGTGACATGTTTGTAAAATCTGCAGTAGACTTCACAATGCAGGTTTGGTTGCCCCAAACCTTCAATGAAAACCAAAACTACAATACCCGAGAAGCGCATAAGACAAAGCACAATGAATCAAGATGTGTCTGTAGTGTTTCTACACAGAAGTGACGCTGTGGTTCCAGCAGATGGCAGTCACTGGCACGCGCCAGCAGCAGCCTCACAGTCACGTAGAGCCACTTCCAGCCCTGCCAGCTCCATGCACAGGAAGTCCCCACCCAGTAGATTACCAGCTTTTATTTTTTCTACTGCATTTTCACTCAACCTATCATTTAACTGTTCTATCTAGGTAGGTTTAGATACACAAAAACGGCTGTGTTATAGCTGCCTAAGTGTTCATGACAGTAACGAGCCAGGTTGGTTTGGAGCCCAGGAGCTGGGCCGTGTCTAGGTGTGGTGCAGGCTACCCGGTCTAGCTTTGGGGAGAGGACACCAGGATGTTCAAACAATGACAAAATCATCTACTGACCACAAAAATGTTTGAGATATTTCAAGACACAAAGTGATCAGATGCTTGTTGGGAAAATGCTGCCTGGACTTGCCCCACAAAGGGTTACCTTCATTTTATAATAACCTATGTGTAAAACCAATGACGCGAAGGGCACTAAAACAAGATGTGCCTGTATCCTCTGCACAGAAGTGATAATGTTGTTTCAGTGGAGGGCAGTGGCCAACCACGGATTTCTCTAGCCGGCTTCTTGGTCTTGAAGGACATTCAGGGCTTTGGGTTACTCCCCTTGTTTTACCAAGAGAGAAATTTCCCTTCTTCCCAGAATAATATGAGGCCTTATCGGGATTCACAGTCCTGTTTTTCAGTTTTGAGGATTTTATAGATAAAGATTTAGATCTAGATCTTCTCAGACATGGATATGTGGTTTGCAAATATTTTCTCCCAGTCTGTATGTTACCTTAACAGGATAATTTGCAGAGCAAAAGTTTTCCATCTTGATAAACTCTAATTTATCTATCTTTTTCTTTATGGATTATACTTTTGATATTATGGCTAAGAACTCTACCAATTTTAGGTTCCCCCTAATTTTCTTCTTTTTTTTTTAAAGATTTATTTATTTATTTATACAAGCACTGGGTACAGTCAGAAGCAGAGAGAATTCACCAGAGCCAGGCCGGGGAGCAGAGCAGGCAGAAGGACCAAAGTACAATGCTGAGGGGAGCAGCAGACGCAGGAGAGGTCTGTGAGCCATGTGGGGCCCTCACCCAGCAGCTGGGGATTAAACCGGTGTTGCAGAGGCTGCGGGCAGCTTGGCAACCCAGTGCTCAACTGCTGTGCCACCGGGGAGGCCCAATTTTCTTCTTTTTTTCCCTAAAAGTTTTTATACATTTATATCTAGGATGCATTTTGAGTTAATTTTTGTATAAGATTCAAAATTTAGGTTGAGATGGAGGAAGGGTTGTTTATACAATTGTGATGATTATGCTATTGTTCCAGCACCATTTGCTGGAAAGACGACCCTTCCTCCACTGCCTCGCTTGTGCACCTTTACCAATAACCAGGCAGGCAGAGCTGTGTGGGCTGTTTCTGAGTTTTCAGTTCTCTTCATTAATCTTCATGTCTATCCTTCTGCGAATACCACACAGTCTCCGAAACAGGCTGCAGATTCCTCGCAATCCTCTTTTCAAAATGTGTAAGCTATTCTATCTAGTTCTTTTGCATCTCCACATAATTTTTTAAATAAACATGTAAAAACTCTTGGAGGATTTTAATAGGGATCGCATTGTAACTTTACTTCCTTTTGGAAAGATCTGATACTTCTACTATGATGAGACTTTCAACCCATGAACCTGGCATTTCTTTCCATTTACTTAGCCCTCCTTTGACTTACATTTTTTCATTGAAGTAACATTGCAGTCTAACATTATTGACGTTCAAGGGGGCATCGTGGAGAATCATGTGTCTATATAACACAGTTCAATTCAATCCTTCTTCCTGCCATTGCGTCTTTCCCCAATTTACCCGCAAATCTCCTTTGATTTAATTCAACGTTTTGTAATTTTTAATAAATGTTTGTGCATATTTTGTTGATACATGCACATACATATTCTCTCTTTTTTGAGGGAGACTGAAATGGTATTATACTGTAATTTTGCTTCCACATGTTTATGGTTAGTACATAGAGAAATACAGTAGATTGCTCTATGTTGATCTTGTACCCTGCAACTTGGCTAAACTCCCTTCTAAGTCTGGGGATTATTTCAGCTTGTTTTGATTTTGGATATTCTGTAGCATTCTCCATGTTTGTCATCTGCAAACACGGACAGTTTTATTTCTTCCTTTCCAATCTGTGTGCCTTTGATCTCCCTTTCTTGCCGTCTTGTGGTGGCAGGGACTCATGGTGCTAAGCTGGGTGAGTGGTGAGAGTTCCTCCCTACCCAATCTTATGGGGAAACATTCAGACCATTAGTATAATGTCAACCGCAGGTTTTTTAGTAGATATTCTTTATCAAGTTGAGAAAATTGATAAACCCTGTCCCTAGGTGTAGTGGCAGGAAGGCCGCTGTGCAGTTTCTATGATTCGAGCAGACCAGACAGGTAAAGGGGAGTCCAGAAGCCCTCGGAGGCTTTCTCAGGCTTTTATTGAGCTTTTACATGTAGTGCAGCAACCAGGTACATGGCAGGCAGGGGTGCTGGGGGGCCAGGAGGCTGGCAGGTCTCCAAACCCCCAGCAAGTCTTCACTCTGGGCTTCTTTCTCCCCTTCTCTCCCTCCTGCCTCTTCTGCTTCTGCTTCTCTTGGTGACTACCTCAATACTGAGCCATGGCCCACAGAAGTAAACTAGACAGCTTACAACAATGTAATAAATGCAGGTGCCCCATCAGGCAGGGCAATCCTAGTGGTAGGAGGGCAGAAAAACCTGAAAACCTACACTAGGTTTCTAGGAGTTTTATCATGAATGGGTATTGAATTTTGTCCAATCATTTTTCTATATCAAATGATCTAATGATGTGATTTTTCTCCATTAGGCCTTTACATGATGACTACATTACATTAACTGACTTTGAGTATAGAGCTGGTCATGAATCTCTGAAATAAATCTCACGTTCGGTTTGCTAGTACTTTGCTAAGGAATTTTTCATTTATATTCATTAGGGATATTGGTCTATAGCTTTATTTGGTTTTTGTACTGTCTTTGTCTAGTTTTGGCATCAGTGTAATTCTGGTCTCACAAAATAAGTTAGGAACTGTTCTCTCGTGTATTTTCTGGAAGGAATTGTGTAGAACTGGTGTTGATTCTTCAAACGTGAAAGAATTTGCTGAATTATCTGTACCTGGAGATCTCTTGCAGGATTTAAAAAAAATTATGATTTCAATTTCCTTAAGAGTTATAGGACTGTTCAACTTATTTATTTCATATTGGGCGAGTTGGGGTAGTCTGTGCTTTTCAAGGAATTCGGTTCCTTCATCTAAGTTGACAAATTTGTGTAGAGTTGTTTGCGGAATTTGATTATTATCCTTTGATGTCTTCAGGATCTATATTGATAGCTCCTGTTTCAGCCTGGTGTTAATAATTTGTGTTCTCTTTTTTTTTGTCAGTCTTTCTAAAGGTCTATCATTTTACTGGTCTTCTCAAAGAGCAAATTTTTTGTCTTATATCTTTTGTTTTATGTTTTCAAACTTATTAATTCTTCTTTTATGTTTATTTTTAAGCTCTTCTACTTTGGATTTTCCTTTTCTTTTTCTAGGCTTTTATGTTAGGGACTTAGATTTTTTTATGAGACATTTTGTCATGTCTATTTTAAGTCTTAAAATGTTATAAATTTCCCTCTCAGAGCAGCGTAATGTCCCACAAAATTTGATATGCTGTATTTTCATTTTTATTTCATTCGGTGTATTTTTTCATTCTCCTTGAGATGTCTTTGATCCTTGGATTATATTAAAGTAGATACTTATTTTCCAATCACTCACTTGATGAGGGTTTTCAGGAACAGTGAATTGGCTTAGTATTTTTATCATATTATTTTTCAGCTGTTGATTTCATAGTAAGGTTATGTTAGAAGGAAAACCACATCACTGTTATTGCAGGAACCCAAGACTGTTAGCTAACTCATGTAGATATGAAAACATATAAGAAACTGCACACACATACACACACATACACACCATGCACACACATGACATACTCATACCCATATCCAACCAGCAGAGGCCAAACTCTCATAAAAAAAAAAAAAGACAAAAGGCAAACACTGTGGTAGGCAAAAAACAAGAAAAGGAAGATGCTTAGGAAGGGGAACAATGAGGTTAACACTTCAACTGAAAACAAAAAATAAGGCCAACCAAAACCTCCAGCAGAAATATCAGAGATGAGTTGAGTTGATGGTAGACAAACTATATTTTTTGTAAATTGGCAAGATCTGCCTTCTAAATTAATATCTGCCCCACTTCCCACCATCATTGTGCTGATCGTAACAAGGTCAATCCAACTAATTTGACTTTGAAAAACTGCAAAGAAAAAAGATACTGCATTTAATACAACAATGGAATGGGAAGCCCAGAATTAAAGATATAGCAAGAGGAAAGATAGCAATGGCTAGCAAAGGCATTCAATCTCCAATATATAATAATGTCCTTCTAAAATGGCATGCACTGAGGATCATAGACATATTGTATTTATATGTAGTATAAATAAAAATAGAAGGATATTTATAAAGTCTTTTTCCCATCCATCTGATAAGTGTTTCTGTCTTCCAGTTTTCATGTCTTAATTTCTTACATTTAAATTTATCTGGAACTGGGGCCTCCCTGGTGGCACAAGGGGTAAAGCACCACACTTTGAAGCAATCCGCAGCCTCTGCAGCATGAGTTTGATCCCCAGCAGGGAGCTACCCACATGGCACAGCAGACCTCTCCTGTCGCGCCCACTGCTCCACTCAGCAGTGTATTTCAGTCAGTCTGCCTGTTCTGTTCCCCAGTCTGTCTCTGGTGAATCCTCTCACCCCCCACACACACCTCTAGCCTGTACCCCAACTCTTGTATGCATAAATAAATCTTTAAAAAAATTATCCAGAAATTCAGATGGTTGCAGCTTTCTATCTGGCAGTGTCTAGGATCCCTCAGCTGCTGATTCATAAAATTAGCTCTTCAGGCTCCAAGTTGTAAATATACAGTGAGAGGCAATTTCACCTCCCATGGAAGCCAAGGAGTTAGACCAGGGTTTCTCAACCTCAGTAGTATTGCTGCTTTGGTATTTTTCTATTTGTATGAATTTGGCCTGTTCACTTCCACTCATCTTCAAGACTTAGCCTATGTCATCTCCTCCAGGAAGTTTTCCCTGAAGTGGCACCCAAATTATTTAACATTCCTGCATTTGAGAGAGAGCATTTTCGTGGGTAGGGGTTTGGGCCTCTGTGACTTTTATTTTTCCTTACATTTATTTTATATATATATATATATATATATATGTATAAAACATCATTCTTTCTTTTTGTACAATGCTTTCTCCTCTCAGGTGTAGTCCCTGTAAAATTCCCGCCACCAATCTACCCGTATGCCATCACCCTAGTCCCTTGTGTTTTTCCCTTCTGTTTGATCCCTCTCCCTTCCCCTCCCCTGCAGTGTCTCTGATTAATAGCTGCCTGTTAATTTTGTTTTTTTAATTTATTATAATTATTTTTTTCTCTGTGACATTTTATACTCTCCACACCAAAGCAGCATGCTGACTGACCAATCCAAGGGGAGTGTTACTCAGTGGTGTGCAAGGTGACATTTGTGGTAAGCACACGCAGTGCGTGAGGAGAATGCCTCAGAACTGAAGACTTCAGGCAACTCAACTCAACCCAGTAAACGGATATTGCTCATCTTTCCAGCCTCAAATCCTGACAGTACAGCTTTTGCACCACATACCTCACCCACTCTGCAGTGCTGGGAGGCCTGGGGTGCACTGTTACATAGGTGTTCCCAATACCTGGCATTCAGCTCCCTATCCCTGATCCCTTCTATTCATGCTCCAGATCTCCCTTGGAAACCTCCTTCTATATCCAATAATTATTTCTAGAGAGCTGACCTGTGCAGAAGGTATGGCTTCCTGTAATTCGTCTGCTACCATCATCCAGATAGCTGGAGCTAAAAGCTACTGAGCATGCACCAGGCGCTGTTCTTGACACAGAGCTCATTTACTCTGGCTGATCCTCATTCTAGTCAGCCTCGTTGATGCTGTGATTATCTGCAATTCATAAGGGGAAACTGAGGTGCCAAAATGCCATAGGCACTAGATCCTGGAGTCAGAGACCTTAGAGCAGCAAATAGCAGTTTCATCTTTGATGCTACTGACAACATCAAAAAGACTCCATTAGGACCTCCCCGGTGGTGCAGCATTTGAGCACTGGGCTGCGTGAGAGGCTGCCCCCAGCCTCTGCAGCGTTGGTTCATTCCCTGGCCTCCAGTGAGGGTCCCACAAAAAAAAAAAGGCTCCATTAAAACTCTCCCCACTTTCAGGACAGACCTAAGGAGTTTAGTCTTCTAGCAACCAACTATCCTCTGAATTCCTCACAAACCAATCTTGGTGATGACAGCAGTGGTTTGCTCTGCCTGAGACAGGTCTGACCGAGGGAGCAAAGGGGCTGGAAAGAGAAACCACCCCAGCCAGCCGCTGAGTCCCCCCAGTTCTCAATGTAAACACACTCTAGCCAGGCCCAGGTGTGGTTGGGTGGGAGAACAGCTGTCACAGAAAGGGCTGTGAGTAGGTGGGAGTAGGTGATTTCACTGCCGCCCGAGACCGAAGGGGTACCCTGTGAAGATTTAAGGGATGACCCAGAACAATTCTTCTGTCAGCACTACATGGTAAGTCAGGCAGGTCGCACTTCAGGGATTTCCCAACTGGGTTGTAATGGAAGCTAGGCAGAGAAGACACCTCTCTTAAAGCCACATTAAAGGGGGAGACTGAGTAGGATGTGTGCAGGAAGGATGGAAAGTCAGCTTGGGGATTTTCCCCACACTGTCAGTGTTATGTGTTCTAACAAGTGTGTAATGAAGCACCCCCAAATATAAAGTCTTAAAATAAAAGCCATTTCATTATATATCATAATTTTGTGACTCAACAGCTTGGGCCTGGACTCAGCTGGGTAATTCTTTTTCATGTGGCATCAACAGAGGCCCATTGTTGCTACCGAGCTGCTAGAGGAGCTATTTCCCTCTCCTGTCTGGCCTACAGTCAGGACTTCCCTTATCAACTTTCCCTGTTTCTATAACACTGAAAGGCACAGAATAGTCAAAGCAAAAATAATCAAGGCAAAGATACAGAATAGTTGAGGCACATGATAACCCAAGCTCCCACACCCTGGTGATTCATTCACAATCATTCTTCCCCAATGAAAAGTCCATTGAACTAAAAAGACTGGCACTGGCCACTTTGGGTTCCTCATACCCCTGAATCAATAGACAAAAAAGGTATTTACTGTGCTGGCTGGGATGATGGATCCTGATGCTGGAGAAAAATTGTTCTGCTAATCCACCATCGAAATAAGAAAGAATGTGTCTGGAATACAAGACAAAAATCTAACACAGTTTCATGCCTTAAAAAAAAAATTCAACAAACTGAGAATAGAAGGATCTTCTTCAGTCCCATAAAAGCCATGTATTAAAATTCTGATGAAAATTCTTATCACACTTTACAGGGAAAGGCTGGAATCAAGGCTCTCCTCTCTCACAGCATTGTACTAGAAGTTCAGTAAGGGCAATTAGGAAAGAAAAAAAAGGCTTCTAGATTGGAAGGAAAGAAATCATAAGCAAATGAAATAATTCGATAAATGCAAATGTTTAAATTAGCCAAAAAATCAATTTAAGCTAATAAATGAGTTCATGTAATTCTTAACAGTTCTTTTCTAGTTTCTTGATAGCATCCTTTGACACACAAAAGTTATATAGCTTTAGCTCTTAATATTGGGATTTTAATCCATTTTCAGTTAATTTTTGGATCTCATTTAAGGTTGGTGTCCAGGGCCTCCCTGGTGGCATGAGGGGTTAAGACACTGCACTATGAAGCTATCTGGCAGCCTCCCCTGCAGCACGAGTTCAAGCCCTGCCCAGGGAGATACCCATAGAGCATAGCCAATTCTCCTGAATTTGTTTCAGATCCTTAACTAAAGCATAAGGAGAAGCACAGTTCCAGTATTGAGTCAGGCAGAGGTATAAAATGGTGTAGTACAGGTGAGTTCCTTTACAGACATTTTAAAGTTATGTTTTCCTCTAATTTTAATTGCCTATACCAGGAGTTTGGTGGAATTCAGAATCACGTGGAGAGCTGGTAAACCTGCAGACTTCTGAGTCCTGACTCCACAGGTCTGGGGATTCCCAAAAATCTGCTTTGCTAAAAAGACTCTCTGTAGACCATACTTTGACTGGAACTGTTATATACTGTTTTTCTTTTCCTTAAGCTAAAGAAAGTTTAGGACTTATTTAGTTACAAGTCTTTATGTAAGCTATTATTATTTCTAATAGTTGGGTAATTTTCAGCTGAGTTTTTTAGTTCAAATAATATTGTGGAGTAGAAGGCTAAATGTGCTGTTTTATTTTATTTTTTTTTCAAAGATTTATTTATTATACAAGCACTGGGTACAGTCAGAAGCGCGGGAGGGTGAGAGAATTCACCAGAGCCAGAGCAGAGAACAGAATAGGCAGACTGACGAAATACATTACTGAGGGGAGCAGCGGGTGCGGCAGGAGAGGTCTGTCGCACCATGTGGGACTCTCGCCGGAGGCCCGGGATTGAACCCGGCACTGCAGAGGCTGTGGGCAGCTTCACAGCCCAGCGCCCAACTGCTGCGCCACCACGGGAGGCCCTTAAATGTGCTGTTTTAGCACACTAATTTTTAGATAATTGGTTTTACACCTTTTTTTTTTCTGTCTAGTATAAGCATTTAAAACTAGATTTCTTTCAAAGTGCTTCTTTAGTTGTAGCCAGAGAATTTTAATATGTTATTGTCATTATTATTCAGTTCAAAATATTTTATACTTTGTTTTGTCATTTTGGTTTTGACTCAGACACGAATCAAGAGAATTATGTTGTTTCACTACTAAATTATTGGGCTTTTTCTTGATATTCCATTTTTACTGATTTAAAGTAAATGATATCCCATTTACTTGATATCCCATTTTTACTGATTTACTGTCTTTTGTATGATTTGTTTTTCTCTGCTGAGACATTTTATCTTTTCATTCATTATCAATATGGTTTCTTTTGTTGCCTTAGGCATTGTCACGTGGTTTTATTTTATTTTATTTTTTAAATTTTTAATTTTTTTAAACAATATTTGCTTCCCCCACCCCTCAAGTGTAGTCCCCATAGAATTTCCTTCCCCAAGGCACCCATGCACCATCACCTCAGTCCCCTGTGCTCCTCCCTCCCTCCCACCCCTCTCCCTCCTCCTCCCCTGCAGGATGTCTCTGACTCATAATTGTCTGTTTTTGCTTTGCTGTGTTTTGTGCTGTTATTAAAATGTGGTTGTATTTTAATCTTATTGGCAAAATGTAACATCTGGAGCAGCACAGGACCAGTTTTTTCATTGTCTTTTCTTTTTAGTACAGGCCATGCTTTCCCATTTTTTTATATGCCAAATACTTTTGTCTAGTATCCTGAATGTTGTGCTATCCTAGGTAACGTTTTAAGAGACTGGATTCTGTTTCGTTCTTCTGGAAAGTATTGGTTGGTTGTTTGCTTAAACAGAAAATTAACCTGATTGTCTCAAACTCTATAAACTCTGTCTTCCCTGACTTGGGCAGCCACTCAAATCTCAGCTCTGTTCTCCCAGACACTGGTGCATTCATGGTTCAGGAACTGGTCAAATATTGGGGCAGGTGCACATAAGGAATTTGGGGCTCTCACTCTCTAGCCCTTTGCTGTCTGTGACTTTCCCCCCTCAACTTTCCAGGAACTGTAGTTGCCCTAAACTTGATTGATTAGTTTTTAAGATTGAAAAATTGTGAGTTTTCTGCTAGAACTTTCGCTGCTTCTCATGACCAGGTCCTGTCTTTAGGTGAAAGGCATAAAAAAGGAAATCTCATCCTATGCCATTCGGCTCTTTTTCTTTTTCTTTTTTTTAATATTAGACATATTATGGCTGGATAAATCATTGTATATCCACGATGCAGCCAAAAAAAGAGCACATTAGAGCTGTATCACTTGACATAGAATGATTCCCACCAGATAATGGTTAACAAGAACAGTAAGAAAAAATGGTATTTTATTATCTGTTTTGGAAAGTCATGACGCAAATCCTCCATACATATACTGACAGCAAAACAAAAAGAATGTAAGGAAACGTTGAATCTTTTTTTTTTTAAAGGATTCCTCACTTGTATTATTTATCTCTTTTTTTTTTTAAAGATTTATTTATTTATTTATACAAGCACTGGGTACAGTCAGAAGTGCAGGAGGGTGAGAGAATTCACCAGAGCCAGAGCGGGGAGCAGAACAGGCAGAGTGATGAAATACACTGCTGAGGGGAGCAACAGGCACGACAGGAGAGGTCTGTCCTACCATGTGGGACCCTCACCGGTGGCCGGGGATCAAACCGGCACTTCAGAGGCTGCAGGTAGCTTCGCAGCCCAGCGCTCAACCACTGCGCCACCAGGGGAGGCCCTTATTTATCTTTTTTTAAATTGATGTAGCATTGGTTTAAAATATTATATAGCTGCTCTCTTTTTTCAAATACCTTATCCCTTCCGGTATTTACGATCATTTGGTAGCTCAACAGTGCCTCCAGGAAGATTTTCAATTTTGTTTTTGGTTCTATTCTAGGGTTTATAATTCTTATGCATAGAAGGGTTAATCTCATCCGAAGTTTATTGGGATTACTGAAAAGTAGAACTCAGATTTTCTCTTTTATATAAAATAAATAATCTAGCATTGATAACCTGATAGTACAAGGGCTGCAAAATCCTCTTACCAACCCATTCCCATGGCATTATTCAGGATCACAGATCATCTGAGCCTCAATTTCCTCTTCTGTAAAAGAGAGGTTGTCATAACTACCAGTGAAAGGCAGGATAAAAGGAGCAGTGAGTGAAATGGATTAGCCCAGTGTCTCGCACATAGCAGGTGATTAGAACTCCCTCCCCTGCTCAGGCAGTGCTTAATCCAAGTTTCCCATCCTCTTTCTTTAAGGAACAATGACTTCACTTCCCTCTCTGAACTAAAATTCCAGTTCTGCCAGCGCTTACTTTGTCTTGTTTCTCCTTGACCCTCTATTCTCTATCTAAAACCTAACTAATTCAAACGATTAAATCAACTTGATTCAATATTGTTTTCTCGATGACTCCCCTCCTATTGGATACTTGGGTTGTTTCCACTTACTTGTATCTGTAAGAAGCTCAGAACTCCTGTGTGAAGAAGCCTTCTGCTCTGAGAGTTGATCCTTCCTGGGAGGGAAAGTCTGATCTCTCAAAGTCTCAGTGTCCATTGTAGTCTTGACATTATTTCATACTTTGGTTTATATGAAAGATGTTTGCTTCCTTTGTATCCTCTCTTCTTCCACCTGTTCCAAGAAACAGAAGTTTCTTTTTTTTGTTAAGATTTATTTATTTATACAAGAACCAGGGCACAGACCAGATGCACAGGAGGGTGAGAGGATTCACCAGAGACAGAGTGGGGGGCAGAACAGGCAGAAGGACAGAAGTACACTGCTGAGGGGAGCAGCAGGCAAGACTGGAGAGGTCTGCTGCGCCATGTGGGTTTCTCCCCAGCCGGCCAGGATTGAACCTGCACTGCAGAGGCTGTGGACAGCTTCACAGTGTGGCGCTCAACCGCCTGCTCCACCAGGGAGACCTGGAACAGAAAGTTTCTTAACACAACCTTGCTATCGGAATTCTGCACTTTTTAGGAAGGAAAGGAGCAGCACAGGAAAATAGAAAGGGAGGAGAGGAGGGAAGAAGAGATGAGAGGAGGAGAGGTAGAGTAAATGTTCCCTAGATGTTTGTTGAAGAAATGACTCTGGAATCATTAGCCTTATTTTATAGACGAGGACGTACGGTTCAAAAAGGTCAAATAGCTTTCCCAAGAGCAAAATAATGGGACCCATATTTGATCTCAGTATCTCAAATCGAGTTCTACTGCTCCTTCCCTATACCTGCTGAGTATAGCTGTCTAGCTTGTGCTACTCAAACAGCAGTCTTCATGGAGAGAAAGGCTTGTGACAGAATGCAAACTTGTGCACTGCATCCTTCATGAAGAAAATCACACTGAAAAAGAAATGCTAACCCGGGCCTCCCCCGTGGCGCAGCGGTTGCGCGCTGGGTTGCAAAGCTGCCTGCAGCCTCTGCAGCGCTGGTTCGATCCCCGGCCACCGGGTGAGGGTCCCACATGGCGCGCAGACCTCTCCTGCCGCCCGCTGCTCCCCTCAGCAGTGTACTTCGGTCCTTCTGCCTGCTCTGCTCCCCGCTCTGGCTCTGGTGAATTCTCTCACCCTCCCGCGCTTCTGCCTGTACCCCAGTGCTTGTATAAATAAATAAAAACAAATCTTTAAAAAAAAAAAAAGAAATGCTAACCAAACTAAACAGTGCGATTAGTGACTTCATGTTCTGGTGAAAGGTCTTACCCCACTACAGTTTTCAATGAGGAGTAAGTCTTGGGCCACTGTTTTTGTAATATGGATCCTAACCCCTGAGCCCAACCATGTGGCTTTAAATTCCATGCCTCTATCATTTCAGACACTCTCAACATCTAATGGAGCTCTCGAGCAGCCCGGGGACCATCACCTATGATTATGACAGTAATAGCTTTCTGTGTGAGTATGGGAACTTCAACGCTGCCACCTCTACCATCAGCACCCTGTACACCTTGGTGTGTTTCTTCAGCCTGCTGGGCAACAGCCTGGTGTTGTGTGTCCTGCTGAAGTATGAGAGCCTGGAATCCCTCACCAACGTCTTCATCCTCAATCTGTGCCTCTCAGACCTGCTGTTCTCCTTCACATTGCCTTATTTGATCTTTGTTAACTACAAGGGCATGGTGTCAAGTGACTTCTACTGCAAGCTCAACAGCATGGTCTTCTCCGTCAGCCTCTACAGCAGCATCTTCTTCCTCACCATCATGACCATTCACCGTTATGAGTCCATAGTGAACCCCCTCTCTTCCTTGCGCATCCACACCCTCAAATTCCGCGTGGTAGTGATTGCAGTCGTGTGGATAGGCAGCATCCTGTTTGCCATCCCTGATGCCATGTTCCATACGAGCATTTCAGGTGACTGTGATTATTCAGAAAGGAAGTGGTTTGTACTCTCAGTCTACCAGCACAACTTCTTCTTCTTGGTCTCCCTGGCATCTATCCTGTTCTGCTACATGGAGATTCTCAAGACCCTGCTCCACTCACGGTCCAAACAGCGCCACCGGACAGTCAGGCTCATCTTCACCATCGTGGTGGTATACTTCCTCAGCTGGGCTCCCTACAACCTGATGCTGTTTGCGCAGTCACTAAAAGATCTTGGAGTCATACAAAGCTGTCACACCATAAACCATATTCGGGAAGCCGTGATGATCTGCCGCATCATTGCCTTCTCCCACTGCTGCTTCAACCCGGTGCTCTATGTCTTTGTGGGAATCAAGTTCCGCAGCCACCTCAAAAGTCTGCTCAGGCAATGCTGGTTCTGCTGGCAGCAGGGGTCCAATGTTCCCCAAACACCACATTCCCCAGGTGCCTTCAACTTTGAGGGTGCCTCCTTCTACTGAAAGGAGTTTGGTGGTGTAGGCAAAGGTGGACAGAGTTGGAGTAGAGGTATAAGGAAATGGTATGGGCAGGATGGAGGAGATGGTGCAACATTGAGGGTGCTATGGCTGTGGGGGTGGGAGCGAAAGAAATACGTCACACCATGCCCACTCTTGTGAGTAAAGCGGCTTCCCAACTGTAAATTTTATATTGCCACCCAGAAAAAAAATGTTTCTTGGGCTCTGAGTTCATCATTCATCCCTCCGTTTATTCCTTTAGACATGGAGACATGGCTTTCTAAAACATGAAGGGAGTCCCAGAAAGCACCATCCTTCACTTTATGAGGGATGAAACTCAATTATGTGTGAAAATTGTGCAGACAGCTTGCTGGCAAGATCATCTTTTCCCTCCCCGACTGTAATGTTGTCCATCCCAGCTGGTTTTGCAGTTGTTGCTGACTGTGGACGCATCTGTCTGCAAAAGTAGCAATATCCTCAAATAAGCATAATCAGAATGAAGTTGGGATTCTAAACACCTACAACTAAACTGGACATGTGTTCTGTATCATATTTCCAGTTTCTAGTATGCAGACTGGAGGATATATATTTAGTCCATAAATCGCTCGTTAAAGGAATGAATTGCACAAAGTGCTACTTCCTGCACAAAATATTTATTTGGAAGACATGAAGATGAACAAGATACTGTTACCACCCTGCCAGTAGTTCAACTCTGATGGCCCCAATTAATAAACACCCACCTTGGCCAAGATTCCTCCAACATTCCCTCCTGTCCAGGTGGATGTTGAGGCGGCAGTGCAGGTTTGTCACTTTCCACCTAAAATATTTCCCCCCTGCTTGGTTGATGGCACCAGCTTCCTTCCAGTCATCCACACTCCAAAGTGGAATCATCTTGGAATCCTGCATTTTATATCCCTCCCCTCCCATAGCCAAGCCCTATTGACTGTCTTCCCAGTGCCCCTTAGAGATGTTCTTGCCATTACAGGTCCAAGACTCCATCCCAAATGGTGTTACTTCCTCAGCATCTTTCCCACTGCTCCTCTCTTTCCCCTTGAAGCCATCCTCTGAAGTGACACCAGGGTGGTTCCTCATTATGTACAAATAAAACCCAAATACCTTAGCACGCCCCTACAGTCTGGTTCAGGTGAATTTTCCAATCTTATCCCACCCTAAGCCTCCATCCCCAAGTATCTTGAGATACAACCATAAAAGGCCTTTTCTAGACATTCTTCTCCCCAATCTCCTGCCACTGGCTATTCTGTCATTCTGTCACCTGAACCTGGAGCACCTGCCCTTCTACCTCCAAGCCTACAGTCCCCAGCTGAAAGTTCAGCTCCCTCAGGAAGCCCTTCCCAGTATGTAAATCTGGTTGCCATGGCACTCTGCTTGCCCCCTTTAGAATATCACTTGTCACTCTTCCCCTTGTGTCACTGATACACAAGTGCATGTCTTATCTCCCTGCGCCATCTTGTGCCCTGCCAACCATGGAGCAGGCATTCTCACTGTGTACTAAGCAGGAGCAAAAAATGATGACTGTCATTATTCCACGTTTTGTTTCTTGGAAGCCATGCCACAGGGGCACATTGTACCTTCCTTGCCCCAGGCTATTTCTTTATAGATATTAATCTTTCTTCCCTTGTCTTCCCTTCTCAGAGTGTACTGCTTATCCTCTGTGGCAGTGGTTATCCTTGATCTTGTTTTTCAACTAGTGATACACAATACCCGCCCTTATACTACCCCATAGCTTCATATCCAAAGGTATAGATAAAAGCTATGCTTTAAACTTTGCCATTCCTCACAGACCTGGGACCAACCTTGTGAACGTGATTCAGTTCTAGATGGGGCCTTTGGAAAATCTTACTTGGTGATTCTAATGTATGTCCCAGTTAGGAATATCTGGCTACAGCTGCTTGAAAATGGGAATTCCAGACTCTTCCATAGTTCCTTGAGCATGCCTTTGCAGAGTAAGTACTCAATATACACTTGTTGAATAAAGTAGCTTCTATCACAGTCTCTGAACTGGAGACTTATCAGCTGGAAACTTAAGAGCTTGTAAGTCATTTTCCCCACTTCAGTTTCAGGGATCTATTGGGTGGCCAGCTTTGCAGGAGTTTTAGAATGCTTAAGAATTTGCTAATCAGTAAGGGAGGGAGGGGGTGAACGCTCACCATGTATGGGAATAAACAGCAAAAGGAGGGAGACAGTGAGGTAGTTATGGGGTCAGAGCTAACCTATGGATTTCTGTCAGGTTAATCATTTGGCACCTCTCCAGACTGATAAAATTGAAATTTTGTTTAATTTGTATTCAGAGGGTAGGTTGAGTCCAGGGCCCAGAGGGCAGAGGACTCCGGCTCACATACCCTCTTGGCCAAACCGAGCACCATGGGTTTTGAGTCTATTTTGCTTAGAAGGCAGGTAGGTTTGAGGGCCTTATATCATTCTAGGACAGGCCTTTTGAGAATCTCAGTCCACCATCTCCTTCTCTACCCTATTCGTGCACACCCTAGAATGCTTATTTAAGTATTTCTTCCCACACATCTAGTCATATCCCTGGGAACAATTAAACACAATTATGTCCTGCTCTTTACATTTCTAATAATGCTTTGGCATCCCCGATAAACTAACTCCGAGGGTCATCTTTAATCAATAATCTGCTCTCAACTAGTCTTTAAGAATGCAAGAGAAGAGGCACAGAGAAAGGGCATTCTGAATGGAGAGGAGGAGGAGTATCTATCCGAAACGGAGCCACAGGTGAGACTGCCGGAAGGAGTAGCCAGAAAGTTAGACACCAGTGACCACACACCACATTCTTTGACCACAATCCTTCATGCTTTCTCCTCCCTCCACTCATGGAAAAATCACTGTTCAACCTCAAGTGGACTCTTGTGGGTCTATTTCTCCTGCTGTAGTAGAAAAAGCTGTCCTGGACCCAGGGCTGAATATCTCCAACCATGCCTAGAACCTAAAATGCCCATAGTGGTTCCCAGGGAAGATCCTAGTTACAGCATCTCCACCTCCACACACTCTGGGACAAAATCAGGGAGAAAAGAAACTCTGATCTTTGGGAATGTGCCTCCCAGCCCAGGGCAGCCCCAGAACTTAGGTGACCTCAGTAAGAATGGGAGTTACTTTAGGACATCAACCCAGGTTTGCATTTCTAGAACCTTCCTCAGTAACCTTAACTTCTCCAGTTAAACTAAAGAAAAATTCCCCAAAGAAGTTCCTTGCTAAGTACCCAGCCAGAAAAATGTATAATTTCCTATTAGAGCCAATATTTGTGGGGTTTCTTTACTTTCAAAATAAACAGAAGATGCTTTTAAAAATTAGCAATGTTTAGTGATTTTTTTTATTCTCTTTATCCTTATTATTGGCAAAGATCAGAGTTAGATTGCTGAAACAATTGTAACCAAAGTAGGAGGAAGAGATAAAAGTGGGTACTTCCTTTTCTAAACTTCCATCATTCGTTGCAGTAAATCTTTGTCAATCATTCAGGCCAGAAAAATATGAATTACTATTGCAATATAGTATTACTATTGCAATGTCCCCTTTTGTAAAAAGGAGAAATTTGGACAAAGGGACAGAGCCATGTAAAGACTGAGGCTGTGTTACTACAAACTAAGGGACACAGGAGATTGTCAGTGACCATGAAGCTAGAAGAGAGGTATGGAATAGATTCTCCCTCACAGCCTCACAAGGAACTAGCCTGCCAACACTAAGCTCAAACTTCTAGTCTTGAGAACTGTGAGACATTACATTTCTGTTGTTCAAGTCACCAAGTCTGTGGGACTTTGTTATATGGCCTGAGCAGAAAGCACAGGACACAAATTTCAGCAGATGGGAGGGGAATACTGGGACATTGCAGAAGGCTCCGTGAAGTTTTGGTGTCTACCTTGCCCTCAGGAGCCTGCACCTAACCAAAGACTCTCACAGGCGAGAGGAAACTGACTTTACCAAGACCTATTCTGTCCATGCTGGGTCTATGCATTTCCACAACTCGCAAACACCTGTGAGGTTTCGAGGTTTCTGTTTCATCTCAACAAGGCACACACTCCAACATGCAGGACGTGGTTCTATTTGTAGGCAGCATGCTAGATCACATAGGAACTTGAAAAATACCGGATCTGGGTCCCACCCCCAGAAATTTTGATGTACTTATCTGGGGCGTGACCTGGCATCGAGATTCTTTAAAAGTTCTTTAGTGCCTCTCATACAGAGCCAAGTATGAGAGCCACTGATCTAGTGTTTGGAGTCACTTGGTCATGCACTCAATATTTATTGAGCACCTACTATGTGCTTATACGCACCATGCCACTTTCTCACTACAAATTGCAAGGTAGACCCTCACTATTGTCCAAATGAGAAAAGGGGTGCTGGAGAGATAAATGACCTACTGAAGTTCAGAATGTCAGTTAGATCCAGATCAGAGATTTCCAACTCAGCTATGTCTTGTTCCCCAATACCTACTCATTCCTCACATCAAGATGCTTTTCCATTCCAGAGATGTGTCCATCAGGATTCTCAGCTATAGTCAGCCACTGGTTGCCAAAGCAGAAGAGAAATGTATGGAAAAGACATGGGGCATGACTGCATTGTGAGTATGTCAGAGATGCCAGGGTACAATGTCATGATGTCTACAATTATACTGCAGATGATTCAGCAAAAAGAAAAATGAAAAAAACGTGTTACACATAAACATGTTAGTTATACAAAATAGATAGGAAAACAGGAAAATTGGGTGGAGCAAAAGGAGGCTGTCTGTGGCACAAGCACCCTGGGAGCCAGAGATCACAGCTGCTCTAGAAAGCCTTCTGCCAGCCCCTCTGCACAGAGCAGGAGATAAGCCAAGGCCAGTAGCCACACTCTGGCCCCATGGGAGCTAGGAAAGCAAACTTCGACTTCTTGGCTCCTGCGGGAGAAGTGGGCTCTCTCCTACCAAGACTCATGTGGTGAGGAATCTCCCCAAGCTAGGGAAAAGTCTGGCCACCAAACCAACACAGGGTCACAGCCTATGGGAAAGTGGTATCATGATAATGATACATCAGCCTTGCTGAATCTACCTTCCAGCAATACGGGAGGTCAGAGAGGTCACACCAGCATGCTCATGTGAAAACATTTTGGAAAGAAGCCTTGACAAGCAGTAAGATCAGAGCCATTCCAAACTATTCCTTTCAGCAGTGCAGCTCCTGCTCTGGCCAGTGAAGCTCGTCAGTGAGACAACAATGCTCTTGGAAAATGGCAGGTTCAATTACTCTCTTTTCATTTATTTATTTATTTATTTATTTTATTACATCGTTGTTCATTTTTGTCAATTTCTTCTCTTTAATAGTATTGAAAATTTCCATCCTACCAGCCATTTACTTAAAGGTTATCTCTTGATAGCAAAGATAAGAATTTTTCTTAAGGAGCCTTTTTGTGGTTTCCCTCCACATATGAGCTGTAATTGATTTCCTTTATTCTGAGTATCAAGAACCAACTTAGAAAAGAGAACTTTATTTTTCTATTAAAAAAAAAACTTATCACACCAACAATATTGGGCATGAAGCACTTAAAGCCTCTTTAGGTTTGCCTTGAGAATTTGAGTCTTCAGTGGAAAAAAATCACTTAATTAGGAATCTGAAATCCAAGATTCTAGTGCCAGCTGTGCCACTAGTTGGCTGGTTATGCTTCTGTGAAAAGTGATGATAATGATGACAATGGTGGTGGTGGTGGTGGTGGAGGTGGAGGTGGTGATAGCAATGATGGTGATGATGGTGCAGTGCTAAAAATGGTGATGCTAGTAATGATAATAGTAACACGGCCATCAATTATTCAACACTAAATTTTTATCAAGCACCATCCCAGAGTGCTTGTCTTAGCTCATGTAATACAAAAAATGACTTGAAGTTGCTAATATTGCCTCACTTAAAAACAAAGATCAAGCACAGAGAGGTTAAGCAAATTACCCAAAGTCACATAGACAGACAAGGATGCTGGATCAGATGACCGATATGAAAACATCTCTTATCTTTAATATCTCAGAAAACAGTTCTGACTGGGGTTGGAGGAATAATTTCCCTTTGCCATGTCCATCCCCCTCTTCCCTTCTCCTTTCATAGTTTTTAACAGGAATGATGGAAGTCACTTCTCCCCAATCATTGGAAACTGATTAGTTCATCTAGCTAATTTACAGTGGCATCTACATCTAATTTATAAATGACGAGGTGTCATAGCCTAAAATTAACTAAGAAATTGATTTTCTTTTCTGTATTATTCTATCCAGACAACTACCTTCATTTGTAATATTGGGGCTATGGCTCCTGATTGGACACGGCTAAGTAAGTCCTGTGAGGTAGAAAGCTGTTCCTGGCTGAAGAGGGGGGAACAAGGGTAGAAAGTAAAGGATGATGTAGCAGTAGCTAAGAAATGGAGCCCTGTGACAGGCTGAAGCACCCTGTGTACTACTGCTCTTCTCTCTTGTGCCTATTGTAGACATTATTAATAAATGCACTTTGTTCTATTGAGTCCAGCCTGGGATTGCTTTGCAACTTATAAATAGAAAAAGAAAATAGAAATTGGACTGAGAGTGGGGCAGAGGAAAGGGTGTCAGTTCATTCAGCAAAGCATAGTTTCTGAGTAGAGATTTTAAGGTTTCTGTTGTTAAGAAATGAGGCCTCCCTTGTGGCACAGGGGATTGGGCACAGCACTGTGAGGCTATGGCACTGTGAGGCTATCCGCAGCTTCGGACGAGCTCAATCCCCCGCTGGCCAGGGGGCTATCCACATGGCGCAGCAGACCTCACCTGTCTCACCCGCTGCTCCCCTCAACAATGTATTTCGGTCAGTCCGCCTGTTACGCTCCCCTGTCTGTCTCTGGTGAATCCTCTCACCCCCCTGCACCTCTGGCCCATACCCTAGTTTTTGTATGCATAAATAAATAAATAAATCGTAAAAAAAAATAAATCTTTAAAAGAAGAGAATCAGAAGATGTGTCATTAAGCTCATCAATAATAATGCTTTCTATTAATACGATATATTAAAAAGATAATTAATATTTCAACATGTAATTAATATAAAAATGTTAAAAACTAATTTACACTCTTGTTTCTTACGAAGTCTTTGAAGTCAGGTGTATTTTTCACTTACGGCACACGCATTGTTCAGCTCAAACTAGCCACATTTCAAGTTCCCAAAAGCTACACACTGTCAGAGCCGCTTTCTAAATCGCAGACCTATGATTTGTGGGCACACATGGAGACCAGGATCGCAAGGGTTAACCTAGCGTTAGTTCCAAGGGGCAGAGTTGGCCTTGGGACCAACCACTGGGAAGTGTTCGAAGCTCGGTCCTGAGGAGCATGCCGGGAGTTGTAGTCCTCACCCATCTGTCCATGGAGTCCGGCGGGAGTTGTAGGCTTCGGGCTGCAGAGCATGCCGGGAGTTGTAGTCCTTGCCCCGCCGCAGCGGGCTCTGCGCATCATGGCCGCGCACAGCACCCTCCAGTACTCTTCCGCTTGGCCCCAGAAAGTTTCGATTCTGCCAAGCCTTGGACTCATGAGCGCGTAAGTGCCATGGGGGTCTGGCCGGACGTCAGGGGCACTTGGGCTACTCTGGGCTCCACAGCGGAAAACTTCTCTCCGGGTGTGGCTTATCACCTGTTGCTATTACCGCATCCGCTCCTGGCCCTTCGCCCCACGACGAACCCTGCCGGAGCCCTAGCCTTTGCCCTCGCCCTTGCCCTCGTCCTTGCCCAGCGAAGCACTTCGGACCGGTGAAGCCGACCCTAGAACCCAGGTTGCCTCTTATGATCAGTTAGAGAGAACCCCCACCCCCACCCCACCCCAGTTCCAATTCCATGACCCCCAACGACTGAGGGACTGCAAAGGAGCCTACATGTGGGGAGTCTCAGAACAAGTCTTGCATCCATTAGGCACATAGGGACAGAACCTGGAGTTTCTGCTTACGTTGTCCCAGAGACCGCTGACCTTCAGAAGTTCAGTTTCTGGCTTAGCTGGGCTGGGACAGCCTAAACCTTTACTTTGCGAGATTCCAAGGATGCCTGGGTCTAATCCCTTCTATGAGGGGACGGTTTGTTCATCTCCAGCCATCCTCATACCATGGCCCATCCTACTTACCCACTGTCCTTTGTATCCAGGCGCAGGGTATGGAGATAGCCTCCAAATGTTCTTTCCTGAAACACCTGTGGATTAGTGAATTGTCTCTGGTTTACTGCACTGAACTTGGGCTAGAGTCCTGGCCATTCAGAACCTAGATTGGGGTCACAAAGAAAGAGCTGAATTTTATTTTACTTCATTTTTAAGAAAAGCACATGTGACTGACATCTTAACTGTGTAGCTCCCTGTTGATGCAGGTGTCTTCTGAGGTCTCTTGTCTCTCATCGCAGTTACCATTAGCTACCCCACTTACCATAGTGTCTCTGTTGACCACAGCCTCTTAACTTATTTTACCACAGCAGTTTCCTTTCCTCACGCGAAGTGGGTCAAGGTTCTTTGAGGGCAGAGGATCAGGCCTTAATCTGTTTACTGCCCTCCTGCCATTGAGCCTTGTAGTCTCTTGTAGCAAGCTAATTCCGCGGTCATCTGGCTAATGTGACTGCCAGTTGTTAGAATGGAAAAGAACTGACACGTTGAGGTTTTCTGCTTTCAGTGGCTCCCATTTTCTTGAGTGAGCCCATGCTGAATGGGTTCCACTTGCCCCTCTTGCCTGTGACACCACTATATACTGATACTGTTTTCTATCAGTTGTAATCTATTGTTATCATCCTGGAAATCAGAGTTAAATATTTCTGATTTTTATCAGTGATGGGACTTTTTTGATCAGAAGGTTCTGAAAAGATTCTTTCTTAAAGAAACAGGTTTTTGACTTGTATTAGAAGTGCTTATCTTTCTGTGGTGCTTCATTTAGTTTAGGTTGTTTTCAATATTTTACTAGGAAAATAGTTATACAGAATCATTGAAGGAATTGTGTAATGAGTATCTGTATACCCTCTTGATGGTTCTACAATTAAGAATTTACTTCAGTTATTTTTGTGCTTGCTTTAGAGTTGACCCTCTACCTGCATCTTGGATGGTCGTCACTCCTGTGACTGGTTGGGAGGCACTAGTGTGGGTTCAGGAGCCTTACTTTAGCCTAATACTTTTAGGGGGGGACGTACCACCACAGATGTTTGTGATGAGAGGAACCACCCACAACAGAACAAGATCAAAGCAGCTGGTGCTCTCGGCCCCGTTGGTCTCCCACAGCTGTGGACTGCTGTCTCCAGAACACATAGGAGGCACTCAAGAAATGGCAGTCCCCACTTCCTTTTAGGGAAACTGGGCTAGTGGATAACTTGGGTTTCCTAGTGATTCCCAGGACAGTTGTGGTGTCTCAAGACTAAGATGTTTTTAAATACGAGGCAGAGGAAGCATATTGTTTAGCTGTGGTCTCAGGATGAACACAACTGTTAGGAACTCAGCATTTGGGGGCACATTCGGTGGAGCAGCCTCCAGCAGCAGAGCAGGTAAGATTCATTAACTGGTGCCTTGTAGCCAATCAGAGGCTGTGAGCAGAAAGGAGTCACGTTTGACTTTGTCAATATCTGCTCAAGGTCTGGTATGTTATGGCCCAGCTCAAAAGATTAAACATTTTCTATTTGTTTGTCATCTCAATGCCAGGTTGGTGAAAGAGCCTCTGTTTGAACAACTAAATAAATCAGGAGGGTAGGTACTGAAATATTTCCATGGGCCTGTGTTTATCTTCTTGCTGTATTTAGATATGTCTCTAAAAATGGCCAAAGCATCTGTACTGTCCCCTTGAGATAGTACAGCTAAGACCTCCAACTTCAGAGCACATGGGCTTCCTGAATTCTAGAAGAGGATGGCAGAAGCTGTGCTCAGTTGGGCAGGAGGCATTTTCCCCACTTCCTCACGTTGGAGCCAGGCAGCCTGGTAGATTTAGTGGCTTCAGGGGTGCTTGCTGTTCGCATGGATCTCTGTGGCATTTGAAAGGCACCAAATGCCTGCTTTTAGTTGGGCCATATCCTGTGTTCGGGCCTGAGGATGTGGCATCATTGTGGTTCAAGAACAAACTTAAGGCTAATCTATGTTTTGGTTTTGCTGCTGGTGGCCCTGGTGGCTGAGTCCAGGAGCTCAAGAGTAGGTATAACCAACCACCTCAGGAGCCTGGGGTACAGCACCTCAGTCTGGGGCAGAAAATCAAGTTACGGGGTCCCTTGGAGTTCAGAAGAAAAATCCAAAGCAAAGAAAGCATTCCAAGCAAGCCATTAGTGTGCAGGGAACTAGGCACACTAAGAATCCCTGTAAAAGGTCCAGGATGGACCAGACAGTTGAACCAGAGGTGGTAGTTTAACATGGAGGTAGAAGGAATTTCCTGGAATTGAACTGTAGCCCCAGGTACTTTTTCCAGGGCAGCTAAGGCCTTAGTCAAGAGCAGGAAAGGGACACTTAGAAGCTTCAGTCAAAGTTAACTGTTGAGAATGTCTGTTCTTCCCCTTCCCCATATCTTCTCTGAAGAAAGGTGTACAGTGAGCTGTCCACATTGCACCTGAGTAAAAACACCACCACACACAGGTAGCAAGAGGTCTAATAACTTCCCCAGGACAGACGGGTTTGCTAAAATTGCCTGAAAATAGTTTGGTGAGCTAAACATATCATGGAGCTCACCTGATCATGGCACAATCTTCATTGCATTAGTTATTGCATGATAGGTAGTGGAAGTTGCACATGACTAGCCTGATGGCAAAATTCGAATAGGGTCCAAATAGGCAAGACTCAGCTTCAGTTGATAAAAGAGAAGACAAATATCTCGCCCATTGTTACAACTCTAACTTCAGGGTCATTTGGGCCTTGTCCCTCCTCTAGCCTCACCTCCTTCCCCTTCTGCAACCGGTTGCTGCTCTTGTCATCCAAGAAACTCAGCAAAGCGCAGATCCATCAATACTTGCCCCACCCTTGCAGAATTCCTGTTTGATGATTCCAGGAGTGGAAAGAAAAAGGTGTTGGGCCAGGTTGGGTGAGTGGGGGTGGTGTGGTTGTGGCAGTGATTATCATTGGATGCGGTAAAAAGGCGACTTCTGGAAAGGCTCGGGATGAGAGCCAGGGTGCACACTCACCTGTGGTCATACTTAATCCATCCGGTCTCTAAATGACATTATTTTGTTTACTCTTGGAAAAGTAGCTCCATATTTTCACAGTAATGACAGTATAACATGTGTCACTACTACTTGATCTTTTAAGTACATTCTTTTAGTCAAAATAAAAGTAATTTATGATCTATAAAGCAAAGTTAAAAAAATGAAAGAATAGACTTTTTGAAATCTTACCCATGTTTCCCACCATTGAAGAATAATTGTTATTATTTAATTGTTGGTACATTTCTAATACATTTTTATGCCTAAAGTTTAGTTTGGTTTTATCTCATTCAGTCATTCATTCAAGAAGCAATTTTTATTGTTCTTGCGCGCACTCCATGTATCAGACTGCTAGGTGCTGGGGAAATAGTGATGAGCTTTCAGATAAGCCGGGAAGGATAGATTAAACAAGAAATTACCATCCTGGTGAATGGCTACAAAAGCAAAGAAAGGGGAGACTCCACCCCTTACCCCCCTTTAGTGAGCACTTAGAATCATGAGTATCATGCAGTCCGGGGCCCGTGTATTCACCTGTTTTCGTCAGATCATCTTTCAGACCTGAAGTGACCTGTCTTACTTGTCTGTAATCTTACTGGGACATACGCTATCTGTTTCTCCCCCTAGTGTGGGTTCCTTAAAGGCCAGGGCCCCCCTCGCCTTACCTACCACTATAACCCCAGCTCCTGGGTCAGGCCTGCTTCTTAATAATGATGCCCAGCACATCCGTCTTGCCTGGCAAGCAGTTTGTTAATACATGCGGGTTACGTGTTGTGTTCCTCAGGGCTGTGATGAGTGGCCATGACATAGTCTGTCAGAGATTCAGTTCATAGTCACATTGTGTAGGCCCCGTCCCCGCTTGGTCAGGAGAGTTCCCAGCGGGTACAGTACAGAGCTGCAGTTTTCCCCGCTGGTGTGCCATTTGCAGTCTTTGGAGAAGTTGCACCAGCTAACTTCCTCAGATTGGAGCCAGGCAGCCTTGTGCAACTATTCGTCAGTGCCCAGATTTTCATGCGTGCTGTCATTACCTGCTGGATGTGTTCTCTGCATTTTCCAGTGACAGGACCCAGCAGGACCTATAGTCCTGAGCGTGGATGTGTAGCCTCTACTGGGAGCAACTGCCCACCTTCCTGAAAAAGAACTGGTGGCTTCCCCCTCCTCCCAAGCCCAGAAGCAACACCTCAGATCCATGGGTTCCTCTTAGCTCTGCTCTCCGGCATCAGTGAGCAGGGATTGGAGACAGTTTTGTGAATGTTCAAGGGGGAGTGATCAAGAATGCTGGAATTGTTGGTGGGGGGAAGGGGACCAGGAGAAGATTCAAGAGGTGATAGCAAAATCCCGGGGTCTCATTCCCTTTAAGAAAGAGAGATGGATGGCAAGCAAGAAGTAGGGGTGTTTGGGAAGGATCACCCAGGCATGCAGTTGGTCAGCACTTTAATTACAGGTCTAAGGCGTTGGGTCACTAATGAGTCCTTGCTCACAGATGCTGAAATGTCTGCCTCTGAGCTGGCTTCCTGAGCATTCTCCTGGGCACCGTCTGGAAGCTCTGGAGAGGGAACCTGCCTACCCATCAACCACTTCAGTCCTGAGCCAGCAGGACTTCCAGGCCTTCAAAGCACAGGTACCAGCCAGGTGCCCCTTTCTGTAGCTGGTAACTAGAGAGATGTTGCTGAGTGTGCTGCTTCAGGCCAAGACAATGGACTCTTTCAGGGAGGCTTTTGACTGATCTGAACCATCCTGTTCTGTGGAATGTACAACTGATGTACTCCGCCTGTTTGAAGTAGGGGAGGAGCCCAGCTATACAGTGCTCTCTCTTGTAGGTTCTCAGCTGTTGTGTTGGAGCAAGTACAAAACCTTTTGAAGGCAAGGCAAGGTTGTCTTCCATGTCCTAAACCTCTTCCTCCCCCCCTCCCCCACCTCCCTTCCTCCCCTTCTGATGTTTCTGTCTTTGTACAACTATTTAGACGCTGTATTACTCCTGATGGAGTCAGTTTCAGAGCCACATAAAGCGTATTAGTCATTTGCACCGTCGTGTAAATAAGTTTATGTGAGTCCCTTAGTGTCTTTGTGTCTTGGGACTCAACAGCTGTATGTATTATTTGAGGCATTTGGGGCATATGGATGGGTATAGGAGGAATTTGGAGCTTGGGTAAAGTCCTTTACCTCTAAAATAATACCTAGGCTATGATTAGGAATTTAGGAATAGTCCCAGGTAATAGACACTTTTTTTTTTTTTTTAATGCTTTTAGTCCCGCCTCTTTAACAGAAGAATGGACATTTTTCAGACATTCTGGATAAGCTTAAACATCATTTTGAGTTGTTGGTAGAGGAACTAACGTTCCCCAAATTTCAAAAGATGAATGTCCCCAGTGTTTGAAAGAGCATGGCAGAGACAGTTATGCAGGATTTCACAGGTCACACAATCAGGACCTTGGGCTCTTTGAGGCTCATTGGGGTCTTGCGAATTGTAGTGTCCTGGAGTCCTTCTCCTGGTGCTGAAGCAATGTGGTGGTTTGGACAGAAGCTCTCTGAATGTCCTTTGGTTAGGAGACAGGTTTGCAGAGGTCAGGATCTGGCTGGTGCAGGCCACAAGTCTGTGATTCCTGTGAAATAGGCAGTTGGCCTTTGTCCTCGTTTCTGACTCAGAGCTTCTAAAATCCTTGGAATTTTCCTAAGTGGCAGGGGTGATAGGAGCATCTTTTGTTACTCAATCAACCCCTCTTTCAGTCAGACCCAAGTTTACACTAATAACATGACTCTTGGTCACATAGATAGTTACGGGGCTGGTTGCCAGTGGAAACAACTGTGGTGGAACTTTCATCCCCACTCCCGCTGACCTGGATTGCAGAGAAGGGCCGAAGATGGAAGTAATCACTGGAGCCAGCGACTGAGCAGCCCATGTACTGACCCCTCCATTCACTGACAGAGACTCTGCACAGCAGCTTTCTGTTGCAGGTTGCGGAGCATTGAGGGCATGGAATGTCTGGACATCTCCCTCCACCCCAGCTCTGTGCAGTGCTTCCATTTGACTGTTTCCCAGTTGTAGCTTTAAAATAAACCAGTAATAGTAAAATGTTTGCCCAGGGTTTGTGAGGCATTCTAGGAAATTGTCAAACCTGAGTGGGGATAGCCAGTTGGTCACAAGTACAAGCACAACCTGGGATTTAGAGCTCATATCTGAAGCTGGGGCAGTCTTGTCACCTGAGTCCTTTATCTGTGGGGTCTGCGCTGACTCCAGGTAGTTTAGTTTCAGAATTGAATTTCATTTTAAGACACCCAGTTGGTGTTAGAACTAGTTATCAGCAGTGTAAAAAAATAGCCCATCCCTCAACCCAGAACTCGCTCATCTAGTGACACAAGGAGGTTGACTGTGGTGTGGAGAGAGTTGAGTCCCAGTCCGTGTCTTGTTTGTTAATTATGACCTTGAGTGAGGGAGAAAGAGGGCAAAGTGCTAAGAGTGGTCCTTTCTAAGTCCCTGAAAATAGCCTCCCTGTGGTGACCATGTTCTTCACAGAAGTTCTGATTTACTTCCGGAAGCCCTGTAGGTGGTGACCCACAGCTGTGGGGTTGACAGGAAGCCCACTGTGACCAACAGGCCTGGCAGCTGATTTCTTAGGGCTCATTACCTTGGTGGTGACACGGTCTCTTTGGAAAATCACTTTGTGTAATCAGCAGCTCGGCACAGCTCACTCTGTGACCTGGGAAGTTGGCATCAGCTGAGCGCACACCAAGGGTCAGGCAGGAAGGCCTCCTGGGTTCAGGCTGACACAATGGCAGCGTCACCAGGGCACTAAGAAGTCTTGAAGGAACACAATTCTGTGTTCAGACTCATGCCAAGACTCCAGGTTTGTTCTGCAGACATTGTTCCACTCATGTCGGACTCCAGAGAGGCCTGGCTTCCAGGAATCCCAACTAGTTATTTAGTTCATGTGGTCAGCCAGCATGCCTGGAGGAGTTGCTCAGAGTCTGTTGTTGCTGTTGCTTCTTTCTCAAGCCCCGCCCTCTCCTTCATGTGCGTGTCTTACCCTGCATTTTAAGTGTGCCTGCAGACCGAGTAGGCTCTGTTTGAGGACTTCTCGGGTATTAGACATGTTCCGCCCAACTTATTTCTCCCAGAAGCTACAAGGCTGCGTTCACAACAGTCTAGTGAAAGGAATGGGGGTGAAGAAATAGGCTTCACCGTTGCTGGACCCTTCTCCCTCTTTGGGTTTCTTCACGAACTCTTAATCATTTTTCAGGCCTGGTCCAACCCAGTTGCCATTACAGAGTGTCTGACACCTTCTTCCTTCCCCAAGCAGAATTCATTTCCCCTTCCTTAGGTCTCATTGCATCTTTTAAAAATTCGTCATAGTGTAGCTTTTGTTGTTGAGATATAATTCAGAGTATGCAAATTTTGACAAATAAGTATTTGTCAAATATATACAGTCATGCAACCTCTACCACAAGTTTTGACAAATAAGTATTTGTCAAATATATACAGTCATGCAACCTCCACCACAACCCAAAATTTCCCCACACACACAAATTTCCTCATACCCTTTTATAGTTAAACCCTCTCTTCACCCCCACCCCTGGCAATCTGATATCTCTCCCAGTGTTCTACCTTTGCAAGAATATCATGCAGATGAAATCATAAGTGGGTATCCTTTTCAGTCTGGCTGCTGCCACTTTGCATGTGGCATTTGTTGTGTATATCAGTGTTCCTGCCTTTTCACTGCTGAGTACTCAAAGCTGCTCACCCATAGCTCTGCTTGGACCTCTCCCATGTATTCAGATATCTGGGTATTTTTCTGTCTCATTTTCTGGAGAGTAGTGATCTCCTCTAGGGGGTACAACTGTGCCTTTGGGCCTTGCATCCCCAGCCTGCACACAGAGTGCACTTGACAGAGTGTGGTGCTGGGACAGTTGTGTGTCCACAGTGATCCTTGATCTTTGGCAGAGGGGTGGAGTGTCAGGACGGTCTGGAGGGCAGTAGAGCCCCTGCAGTAGCCAGGCCAGGCGTGGGCTCTGCTGGCTTTCTCTGCTGGTCCCTGCTCAGCCTCTGTGTTCAGCAGGTGAACTGGAAAGACACCCAGGGATGAGCAAGAAGCAGGCTTCTCATAAGTCATTCCTGCCCTCAATTTGGTGTTTGTGAGGGGTGGGGTGCCAGCATTTGCTGAAGGGTTCTCAGTGGATCCCCCGAATCTGCCTTCCAGGACTCCATGTCTTGAATTTGTGGGAGTGTGTTCCAGGTGTGTGCCTGTCTCTTTCCTCCTAAGCCCTCGTTGGGCCTTCTTTTCACTGAGTCACAGCTGCACTGGTTAGTTAAAAATAGACCTAAGACTCTCTGCCCTGTGACGCTCTGCTCACCTCCGGCTGACTCTGGAATGCTTATGCACACATTTGGAGGAGCTTGAGGTCGGGGACAATTTCTATTCTGAGATCTTCTTGCCTTGACTCCTGAAGCAGTAAAGGTAAGATGGCAGTGGAAGAGTGAGGACCAGCACATGTCAGACAGACTCAGTGTGATGATGGCTCATTATTTGGGAGACCCTGGAGTTTAGCAGTTCCTATCATTTGCTGTAGTGACAGCAACTCAGTTATAAAGCCAGAGGGTTAGAAATCAGACTGGCCAGGGTTCAAGCTATGAGTCCACTCCTTGCTGGCCGTGACCATAGACAAGTTGCAGGGCTGCTGTGAGTATCAGTCTCTCCTTCATATGTTATTTGCCTCACTGGGGTGATTGTTCCTGTGTGTAAAGTACCTAAGAGGCCCTCGTGTATGGCAGCTGCTACTACACCACCTTTATTCTTGTTGTCTTCCCACCAAACATTACTTGGCACTGGATGTCTAAGGAAAAAATTATAGATTCTGAAAGGACACGGGAGTCCAGATGCATCTTCTAGTGCTGCTCACACCTCCTCATCTTTATTGGTCTTCAGCCACTACTGTGTCCTTAAATTACTTCAACAGCTGCCCAAGTAGGACTGGTGACTTGAGCCTCACTAGCCATAACTGAGCTTAAAATAGAGTCATGTCCCTTGACTGTTACTGGGGGCTACGCAGGCCCCTGGCTGGCAGGCCAGGCTGTGTCTGCACCCAGGCTGAACTGGACTCTGGGCAGCTGGAAGCCACGGAACTCCCCTCCAGCGAGCTCATTCCACATGAGGCCAGCCAGGCTCTCCTTGATCCTGAAGCCTTGAGGGTATGTGTCCTCAGCCTCTTGCCCCACTGCTGCCCGCCCTGAGGTGACTGACCCTTCCTCAGAGAAGGGAGCCTGGGGTGGGTGTGAGGCTGGGTGTGGGGGAGCCAGGAATCTAGTGGGAGCCAGCACCTTAGGCTTAGCAGACTGAAAGTGGGCTGGACTCTTTGGCCTTTGGTATAGGGGAATGAAGGGAGCCATTGAGAGGTATTTGTAACGATGGAAAGTGAGACGGGCCTGCCTAAGAAAGTGAAGTAGGAGAAGTGCTCAGGAAGAAAAGGACATTTATTTCTTTTTAAGCCCCAAATCAGGTCATTGTGTCTAAATATAAGTGTGTCAGAGCCAGCCAGCGTATGCCCACAGAGCAGAGGACCACACAGAAAGGTCAGGTCCTTCCCATTGAAAGAAAATGCCCAGGCAGGGCAACTTTGTGCCCAGGGCCATGTTCCTTTGCTCTCTTGACTGTGTCAGTGCCTGTTTCCTCCATGGCCTCCTCCTCCCCCACACAGGTGCCACCATGGAGTCTGACCTCTGTTGACTGAACCCAGGCAGACGGCTCACAGTCAAGGAAGGTGGCCTGCAGCCAGTCACCATGGCTTCCTCCAGCGCGGAGAACCAGCTCCAGAGAATCATCCGAGATTTGCAAGGTACGGTTAGCCTGCAGGACGTGCTGGGTTAGGTTTTGATGGAGTGGTAGCTGTGCTGTTGCTGTTGCCAGTTAAAATCCATTCCTTTCATTTTTCATTCTCACTGGGAGTAATTGGACCCCGTGGGACACATGTTGAAATATTTGGGATCAGGTGTCCTCCCTGGTACAGCTGAGAGAACTTGCTGAGCCCTTCTCTCAGGACATTGAAAAACAACTCTATAAACAAAATCAAATACCTCTTTCTGAGTCCAGGTCTAATTTCAGTTTGCGTGTATGTGTGTTTTCAAGTTACCTGTTAAGTCTTTGGCTGAATCACGCGCCTCTGGGCACTGAGTTGGCTCATTTGGGAAGGAATATTTTCCCTCCCTCTCAGCAGGATGATGAGATAACCCGTCTTACTTGTTTTGCTCTCTCACCTGGTCCCGACTGGCAGGTGGCCTGTTGCCTGCGACACACTCCAGTTCCAAGCCTGGCTGTAGCCCTGTCTCCCGGGACAAAGGCAGTGAGGGTACAAGCAAAAAGTGGCAGCCTTGGGGCAATTTTTCCTCTGGCTGCAGCGCCTAGGACCTGAGTTCACCCTTCCAGGTGATTCTCAAGGGTCAAAATTTTGGCAAGTTTTCCATCTCCTAGAATTCCCCTGGCTGGTCTCAAAGCCTCTGGAGTGCCAGTGCATTTGCTGCGGCACAGCCTGAAAGTGACTGTTCCTCTGCAACGCAGAGACACAGTGACACTCTGGCTGTCACTGAAGGCCCAGGTTCCTGATGCTTCAGAGTAATGGCCACCCGCAGCCTCTCCTGCCAAGGTCCATCTTGCCAGAGGCAGCCACAGTAGAGTCCTTATTCTAAAGGTCAACTCAGTGAGCTAAAAATCACTTTCTCAGGTTTATCTTCTATTAGATAGTACTTTGGACTTCTAATAACTATTATTTCCACGGTGTTCCATATGTGTCAGGCACTGCCATGCACATGTCTTGGGGATAGTAACCCAGAGAGTACTCACATTTGGTCCTATGTGGTGGGAGCCATTATTTTTCCCATTTTGCAGATATGGGGGCAGGCACAGAGAGGAAGTGACTTCCCTAAGCTCACACATCAAGTCATGGTGCCAGTGTCTATGCTCTTTACATCAGTCTACTTTCAGCTAGAATATTAGGTGCTTTTATTATCATTATTATTATTATTATTATTATTATTATTACTAGACACACACAGAGGCAGAGGAGTAAAATGACAGCCCCTGCAAATCTGAGTCTGCCACCAGCTTTCTGCGGTTTCGCACAGAATAAGTCATCTTTTGTAGACTTTGGTGTCTGAATCTGAAAGATGACCTTGGGGCCCAGAGGTCCTTACTGGGAAGGAAGACAGAGAGGAAAGAGAGGAGCTGCAGGTAGAGCTGATCCAGGGAGGAGGACAGGCATGGGCATGTGTTCAGTTGCCCCCCCGTGTACCCCAAGTACTGACTGCACATGGTCATCTGAGGCTGTCAGCATGGCCTCTGCTGTGCCCACAGAGCACTTTGGTGGGAATTCTTCCAAGTTGGCACTTTCTCCAGACCCTTTCTTTCCTTTGCTGGTTACACTCTTAATAAGCATACAGCTATGAGAGTGGTGTGGATGGTGAGTTCCTTGTGCAGTTCTCAGCCTTCACACCTCTGTGGGACAGCCCTGATCTTCCTGGTGACAGCAGTCATGAGGGCTCTGGAGTCAGGCAGGCTTGGGGTCAGCTTCCAGCTCTGCCTGTTAACCCTGGAAGGTGATGGACACGTGCCTCCATCTTCCAAGTGTCGTTGTTTCCTTCATGTGCTCGGTTTGATGATAATACCCACCTCTCAAGATTGTTGGGAGAAGAAAATACCTAATCATGGAAAGCTAAGCTTATTCATAAGTAATACATTTGGATTCTCAGAGATTAGAGTTGAAAATTTTTCTATTTCATATGCAAAGACTCCTTTCAAAATGTCAAAGAGATCCCAGATCATGTTGTGAACACTTACCCAGCCCGAGGTAAAGGAGGAAGGCTGATTGTCCTTCCCGCCTCTTGGTGCCAGCCAACAGCAGTCACTTGTTGGAAGAATCAGTCCCAAGAACCTCTTTTCCCTATTTGTTGACCTTTGCCCGAAGGGTCGGTGTTGATTAAATTTTGGCCAGAGCTCAGCTTCAGTGCAGGGCCGATCTGCTCTCTAACCATGGTGCCTAAGAGGAGAGCTTGGGGCTCCTCTTCAGTTTTTCTCCCCCTACCTTCCACCTTTCTTTCTCTCAAAGGATTGTCAGAGAAGATGTTTTGTCCAGCATGTTCCATCTCAGCTGGAAATATTTTTCCAATTATCCAAGACCAACTTTTAGCAGCCCCTCTAGTCCACAGCAGATACCCTGAGTAAGAGTCAAAGGCGGCTTTTTCCCCTTTCTTGCAAACAGAGATAAGTCATCATAGAACTTTAGAGATCACTTTGGCGTCAGAAAGCCCTTGAAAAAAATCAAGGTTCTCATTCTGGCTGTTTGACACCCACAGTCTTTGACCAAGTGTGTTGACCTCAGTGTGAGTTCCTTATTTGTAAAATGGGGTGACAATAACAGACTTCACTTGCATTTTTTTCATATTTTAATAGCTCTAAAATTGCGACCATCTTAAAATAACTTATTAAAATCTTAGCTTTGTTAAAATAAGGCAAATCCTGCCTCATAATGCTGTATTGAATAAGAAAGACATGCAGAGGCCTGGCCCCTGATAGGCACTTAGTTAACAGAAGCAGGTATTGTATTGTTGTCTTTCTTGGAATTGTTATAATTTTGCACCTTGTGGGTCTTCTTGAAACTGGACTTACCTCTACTGAGCAGTAGGGTGAGAGTGAAGAACAATAAGAAACATGACCAGAATAAAGGGTAACGCTTTCTGGAAGTCAGTATTAAGTCAGTATGATCCATCCACAAAATAGTGTGTGCGAATAACAAGGCCTACCTGCTGGGCATGGAGGAGTGACCAAAACTGCGCCCATCCGTGAGCTGTGGTAAAGTTATCGTGTGCTCTAAGGGTTTTCCATACCGCCCACTATGAACTTACATCACGTGGTGCACCTACAAGTTTACATTGCTGAGGGTCTTTGTTGTCGTTAACCATGTACTCCTCATGCTTCCCAGGTTGCTCTGCTTCTCTCTTTGAGGGTAGTCTCCATCTGTTACCTGTGCCTGTTTGTTGTCTTAAAGATGCTGTGACAGAACTAAGAAGAGAATTTAAGGAAGCTGGGGAACCCATCACAGATGACAGCACCAGCTTGCATAAGTTTTCTTACAAACTTGAGTATCTCCTTCAAGTAAGTTATTCCTGTAAACTGTTTACATTTGCCCTGTTGTCTCTCGTTTCCCTCACGGTGACTCATTAGCATTCAGGATGTGATACAGAAAACCACATCCAGGCCACTAAGCCCTCTGGTTAGACTGAAGGTCAGAGCAGTCCCCAGCAGAAGCTCAAGTCTCCAAGTACAGTCCTCTGGGGATTTGGGCTGTTGTCCCTTACAATGGCTTTGGGAATCAAGAACATTCTTTTGAGTTCACTTCATCCTAAGACAGGTCACAAGCTCACTTAGCCGGAATCCTAACTTTGGGGTAGTTATGCCCTATGGAATCTCCAGATATGGATATGTCTACACATCAATTATACATTTTTCCAAGATTGTGTGGACTCGCTGATAATTATCCAAAGCCTGTTTTAGAGCCTGACTGCTCTAAATATGGTGCATAGACTAGCAGCATCAGCATCACTGTGGATATGTTAGGAATGTATTCCTGGCCTGCCAGATGCATATCTCTGGAGTCAGCCCAGAAAGTTTCTTTTAAGAGGTTCATAAGCAGGGGCCTCCCTGGTGGTGCAGCAGTTGAGCGCTGGGTTGCAAAGCTGCCCGCAGCTTCTGCAATGCCGATTCGATCCCCGGCCACTGGGCGAGGGTCCCACATGGCGTGCAGACCTCTCCTGCTGCCCGCTACTCCCCTCAGCAGTGTACTTCGGTCATTCTGCCTGTTCTGCTCCCCGCTCTGGCTCTGGTGAATTCTCTCGCCCTCCTGCGCTTCTGACTGTACCCAGTGCTTGTATAAATAAATAAATAAATCTTAAAAAAAAAAAAAAAAGAGGTTCATAAGCAGGGTAATGCTTATGTCTTCTTGAGTCAAGCACAAAGCTAGAGAACTCTGCAGGTGTGGATAAATACAGGCAACTACAATAGACAGGAAGGAAATGGATTAACATGTCAACTTGTTATGAGATGTTATCTTTGGGTGCCAGTATTAGGCATTTTAATTTTTCTTTTCTTTTTGGGGGGTGGTTATTCCTATTTCTTAATAACAATGTATGCAGATATGTATATCTACTATGTGCATAGAAGGAAAAATGCTGTCAAAAGTTATGCTATAGAAAGATATTGCAGTATAAATTTGAACATCGTTAGTTTGCAGCATCACATCCCAGCACAAAGCATATAGGATGTGAGCCCAATGGAGGAGATACCACCAGGGTGTTGACAGACTCAACCTTTATATGCCTGTTGAACTGCTTTTCAGCTTGACATTGTAAAAATACCTGTGGATTTTTTTTCTATTAGACCAATTTGGTTTCAAATTTGACTTCACTCATAGATGACACTTAATTTGAGTTTATTGCCTGTGTATTAAAACAATACTGAAACTTGAGTAAGTAGGATAAAATATCATAACTCATTTCCCTAAGTTGAGAAAGTTAACACTCTCTATGTTGCCCTTAAGACTTTCATTTGTATGTTTTTAATGTGTTAATAGCAACTTTGGTGGCCATCCACCCAACTCTAGCCACAGAGATCCCTTCAAGGGATAATCTTTTTGGGAAGCTACTATTCCTAAATCTCACCAGTTGTATGACCTTAAGCCAGTAAACTCCTAGATTCAGTTTCCTCACCTGTAATTTAGAGATCAAAACACCCTCATTCGCCAATAAATAAAAATAATGCCAGTAAAGGGCCTTGCTGGGTAATTAAGAAGCCATTGTTCATATCATTGAAAAGAATGAATGAACAGCAGTGTTCTTCTCTCTGTCCCTTTCCCGGACTAGTTTGATCAGAAGGAGAAGGCCACTCTGCTGGGCACCAAGAAGGACTACTGGGATTACTTCTGTGCCTGCCTGGCCAAGGAGAAAGGAGCCAACGATGGAATCCGATTCGTCAAGTCGATTTCAGAGGTAGGTGAGATAATCATCAACCTCATATCTTCCTCTCAACTGCCTTTAAAGCATCTCTGGCAGCCAGAGGAAGGAAGGAAGGGAGGAAGTGGGGGTGTACAGATGGTGGAGAAGTGAAGGAGTCTAGTCCAGCAGTGTCCACTGTTGCTGTGAATCGAGCTCAGGCACATGATCTGAGGAGCGGTTCGATCTGTGTGTTAGGCCACAACCCACACGCTGCCTGACAGGATAGGCTGTTCCCCGTGGCCTGCTCATGGTGCTCCTGGATGTGTGCAGCACAGGATGCTTCTACTTTGTAAGAAAGATCAGTTTCTTAGATAAAATTCCAGAGTCTGCTAGGCTGCTTTCCCTTTAGTTGGTGCAGGAAGCTTGCATTTGAAATGAAGAGAGTGATGTGGGATCTCAGGAGACGTTTCTTAAAATGCCAGCATCCTAAACAAACTCCTGTATTCAGTTCTGACCCCTTGAGTGGATGCCATGACTTTGCTGTTTCATAACACTGTGTAACAACACACACACACTGTCTCTATCACTCCTCCCACCCATGAATCTCTTTTTCTTATCAGCCTAGTCATCTGGGAGTGAAGAATTTTACCCATTAGGGAGCAAGTAAACCCCTAGATATGGACAGAAGTCCTAAAGGATTTGCACATTTTCACTATCTCATCAGTAGGCGTGCTGCTCGGCTGGCGTCCCACAAAGGCCAGAGTCACATGCTCCAGCAGTCCCCGCCCACCTGTGCCAGCGGCAGTGGATGGGTTTCTTCTTACAGAGAATGATGGTTTCTTCTTTAATGTTCTGACTGCTTTTAATGTTCTGACACCGACATTGAGGGCCTGGTATTTTCCACCAGCTACACCATCTGACATCCAAGAAAGCAAAGAGCCTGACTCTGAAGTGTTTCTTTTGCAAATTTCTTTACCATCCATGCAGCAAATGTAGGTCTTGTGAGATCTTGCATGGTGGGACACTCAGGTCCTTGATGTTTTAATGCATCATAAATCTGGGGATGGTCCTCATTGTTGCCCTTCTCTCCATCAACCTAGGTCACCTTCTCCTCTTCCCTCCTCCTCGTCCCTCCAAGTAATGTCTTTAACTTCATGACTTTTTTGACAGCCAAAATCTGGAAATAAATTTCGTTTTAATCCTCATTTCCCAGGATTATGAAATATATACTTCTTGTTGTCTAGTTTCCTCTTCTTTTCTTATAATGCAGTTAGATTTTTAGACAATCAAGGTCAGGGAAACTGATTTCTATAAGCAAAAAGCACATATTCTGCTTGCACAAATACAGTTGGTTTCTTGGTGACAGGTCCAGACTCCCCTTCCCATAGGGTCCAGTTCATCTCTGTTGAAGACTCTGCTCTCTGGTGCTTCTTGGTGGAGTGACTGAGAACATCACAAGGCTGAATGGGCTGCTGTGTGGTAGGGTAACTAACAATTCAGTGGCGTCCAAGCCAACAAGCAAGAAGGCAAAAATCAGTGGATAAGAAGCAGCCGTATGGGCTAAAATGACTTCCCATTGGAACATATATGATGCTTTAGATGCTTAAAATATTAAGGAATTAGGTAATGAAAGCGGACCCACCATCTCAAAAAATAAAGACAAAACAAGCTGTGCAGTATTGTTACTCATAGTAAGAAGGAACTACTGTTCTTTTCCCCAAAGGATGTTTAAAAATACCTTTTAAAATACATATCAAGACTCTACCTGGGCATCTCAAGATCAACTATCTGCAGACATGCCATCGTGGTTTGTATAAAGCCAGTAACCTCATTACCAAAAACTTACTTGGAGAAATGTCTTATAGCCTGTATAGTTCATGAGGTTTCACACCTTTTTATTTTTCAAAGTTATTTCATATTGTGGTATTTAATTGAATCAGCAATAATAGGACATACAGCTCTAACCCAAAGGTTTTCTATATCAGGATGTTTATGCCATCATAAATGTTTCAGTGCTTGCAACCATACCACATATTTCCTGTCTTAATCCAGTCTTAAGAGTAGGGGCATTTCCTACCATCTTTTGGCTAACCCATAGCTGCCCCTTCCCCCCACCACAACATAAACATTTCTGACCTTTGAGGTCACATTGAGAACATGGGTCTTTGCTTACCTGCTCAGGCTACAGCCTGATAGAACAGGTGCGTTTAGCGGGCTGAGCAGGTTTGAGTTTGTACCTGCTTATATTGAGCTTAAGAAACATGAGGATTTACAAACTGGTCTTGGGTGACTTCTGTGACTGTCTTTTTTATTCTGTCCAGCTTGGTAGCTGTGTGCCCACAGCTGGCAGAAGTCTGTTTTGGCATAATCTCTCGCCAGCATTTCCCACCTCCATCTCGAAAGGTTTCCAGAAGCCTCTTTAGAAGCCATATTTTGGCACTATGGGAAGAGGTTTCAAAGACAGGCCGGTAACTGAACCCTCCTGTGCCACCACCTCAGACTTCCTGAAACAGAATCATGTCCATTCTTTCATTACCTCAGCATGACTAGCCCACTCCTCCTCTTACCCTGGGCACCTGACTGAATGCAGTGAGTGGCATGCTAGAAAAGAAACAAATCCAACCAGTAAAGCATTGACAACCATTTACTGATAGTTTCACAGGGACACAAAGGAGAGCATTACACATCCATCCAAACTTCTTTAAAGTGCCCCTTGCACACATCTGCCTTGCCCTCCTCTTTCTCCTCCCTTCCACAGGGCTCCAGCCAAACCCTTTAGACCTCTTCCCCTCTACCTATTCTCCCAACACCTTAAAAATGAGCCCAGGGCCTCCCTGGTGGCACAGGCAGTGGTTGAGTGCAGCGCTGTGGAGCTGTCCACAGCCTCTGCAGTGCCAGTTCAATCCCCGCCTGCTGCGGAGCAACCCACATGGCACGGCAGACCTCTCCTGTCTCACCCGCTGCTCCCCTCAGCATTGTATTTTGGTCGGTCTGCCTGTTCTGCTCCCCGCTCTGTCTCTGGTGAATGCTCTTGCCCTCCTGCACATCTGGCCTGTACCCGGGTTCTTGTATAAATAAATAAATCTTAAAAAAAAAAAAAGAGCCCAGATGTTACTCAAACTGAAACCATCTCCTGCTCCTCTGGTCTGTGAGGAGGCCTTTGTTTACCTTCAAGTGTTAGTCTAATTAGTCCAAAATAAGTCAAATAGTTTCCTTTCTGACTCCAACCCAGAGATTATGATGACTCTGAGGAGGGAGAATTACATAATGGTAGAACCCAGAGATTTTTTTTTTTTTAATATTTTATTTTATATAATTCTTACATCATTTGTCATTTTTGCACAATGTATGAATTTTTCATTTTGGTTATATTCCCCATACAATTGCACCCCCCCCCTTATTTTGACCCTAATCCTTTCTCTTCCCCCCTTCCCTGTAGTGTCTCTGGTTAATCGTTGCTTGTTGATTTTGATTTTTACTTTGTATTAATTAGTCTTTTTCCTGGTCCCTTAATTAGGTTTCCTAAATTCCTGCTATGAGTGAGACCATCCGGTATTTTTCTTTTTCTTTCTGACCTATTTCGCTGAGCATGATCCCTTGAAGCTCCATCCATGTTGCTGCAAACTGCATGTGTTTATCTTTTTTGATTGCTGAGTAATATTCCATTGTGTATATGTACCACATCTTCTTGATCTAGTCATCTATTTTTGGGCATTTGGGTTGTTTCCATAGCTTAGCTATTGTAAATAGTGCTGCTATAAACATAGGCATGCACGTACCCTTTGGAATTACTGTTTCTGTGTCATTTGGGTAAATACCTAGGAGTGGAATTACTGGATCATATGGAAGCTCTATCTTTAGTAGGTCAAGAAATCTCCACATAGCTCTCCATAGTGCACTCCCACCAGCAGTGCAGGAGAGTTCCTTTTTCTCCACAACCTCGCCAACATTTGTTGTTGCTAGTGTTTTTAATATGTGCCATTCTCACTGGTGTAAGATGGTATCTCATTGTAGTTTTGATTTGCATTTCCCTGATTACAAGTAATGTTGAACATTTTTTCATATGCCTGTTGGCCATTTGCATTTCCTCTTTGGAGAAGTTTCTTTTTTGCTCTTCTCATTTTTTGACTGGATAATTTTCTTTGTTTTTGTTGAGTCTCATCAGCTCTTATAGATTTTTGTCATCAGTCCTTTATCATTAGTGTTGTGTGCAAAAATGTTCTCCCAGTCTGTGGGGTTTCTCCTTGTTTTGGTTATTGTCACTTTTGCTGTGCAGAATCTCTTTAATTTGATGTAGTCCCAGCTGTTTATCTTTGCTTTCACTATCACTGCTTTGGGTGATGTGTCTGTAAAGATGTCTTTAAGGTGCATGTCACGTAGTGTTTTGCCTATATTTCCTTCTATATATTTTATGGTTTCAGGTCTTATGTCTAGTTCTTTAATCCATTTTGAGTTGGTTTTTGTGCATGATGTGAGGTAGTGGTCAAGCTTCATTCTTTTGCATGTAGCGACCCAGTTTTCCCAGCACCATTTATTGAACAAACTTTCTTTGCTCCAGTGCATATTCTTTGCTCCTTTGTCAAATATTGGTTGTCCATAAATCTGTGGGTTTATTTCTGGATTTTCTATTTGGTTCCATTGGTCTGTGTGTCTGTTCTTGTTCCAGTACCATGCAGTTTTGATGATTATGGCTTTGTAGTATAGTTTGAAGTCTGGGAGTGTGATGCCTCCATTCTCTTCTTTTTTTTTTTTTCAGGAGAGCTTTGGTATTTGGGGTTTTTGGTGATTCCATATGAATTTCATCAATAATTGTTCTATTTCTTTGAAGAATGTCATTGAAATTTTTATTGGAATAGCATTGAATCTGTAAATTGCTTTTGGTGGGATGGCCATTTTGATAATGTTAATTCTTCCAATCCATGAGCAGGAGAACCCAGAGATTTTTGAGAGCATCTCATGAAAATGTCCTCCTTGTCATGTTTGCTGGAGTCAACAGATTATTCTCAGATGGAGGCCTACAAGAAGTCCACTCACAAGAAGGCCTCCTTCTCTGGGGTGACATTAGCATTGTTTTCTGTCCTTTGAGGGACATGGGTAAAGCCACTGAGTAAGGTAGAATTGGGTGACACTTTCTTCTCTGTGGAAGCCATCCGTGAGGCCTGTCTATAGTTGAGTTAAGATAACAGCTCCTCATATCTATATGATCTACTTTTTCCAGCTCCGGACATCTCTGGGAAAAGGAAGAGCATTTATTCGCTATTCCTTGGTACACCAGAGGTTGGCAGATACCTTACAGCAGTGCTTCATGAATGCCAAAGTGACCAGGTAAGGCTGTGACGGTTCTGGGGCTTACCCCATACCATTCAAGAATGAACTAGAGTCCCCTCATTAATAATAATGACAACTGCTGGAGCAATGCCTGTTTGTGTGACACCCTGGCGTAAGAAAACTCCTTCCACATCTGTCATCCTCTTGTACCTCTTCCTACCACAGCCTTTGATGTGTGTGGGTCAGGTAGCACTGAGTTTTTATAAGTGAGGAAAATGAGGCTCTCAGGGGCTAAAATGCCCTTCTTTAGGCGCCATCAATTCTAAGTCCTAGATTAGGAACTTGGATACAGGTCTCTTGACTGGTAATGCTATGTAGTTTCCCCTGGTGGATGGCATGGCCTTGGTCCTGGCATTAATGGACATACCCTCCTGGCTCTCTGGACCAGTGAGTTGCACACTTGGCCTCAGTAGAGTCACATGTGGGTTTTTTATGTGACTGAGCCTGGGGCTTCACCAGAGACCCCACCCCCCCACGTCAACATCTGCTGGGTGTGTCTGGCCTCCATGGAGACTGAATGGCAACTAGATTGGAGCTCCAGGGGCGCCCACATTGTCCCTGTGATCAGCCTTTGCCTGTGAGTGCTGGAGCCTGGGCAGGGTGGAGGAGGCATATCAGGGGGAGAGTAGAGCTCAGATAAGGAGCTGTGGCCCTGGTAGCTATCAGCTAAACCTCTCTGTGTTGTCCTGCACCCCTTTTCCAGCTCTGCCTCCCTTCTTCCTAGGGACTGTTTTTTGAGTTGATCAAATGAATCACTTCTGTATTTAAAAAACACTCCAGGGGAAAAATATTTTATTTCATTTTGTGACATGTAAGATTGATTTACATAAAGATGTATTTCTCATGAACGTAACATTTGTGAGTTTGCATGATTTGAGAACCTTCGTATATTTTATTTGAAGATTATTTTGTTGTAGGTGATGTGTGGAAACCATCCTAAGAGCCTGACTTCCAATGTATCACACCTCACAGATATCAGCCAAATTGCTCTTTAAGCTCATCAGCATTTTCATTTTCATTTTTAAATCTTACATGTGAAATGTGACAACCACTGCCTTAAAGTGCAACTCTTCATTCTTTGCCTTTTAAATGGGTGTCTGCACAGAAATAATAGTGAGTTCAATGTCTTCTATTGAGTGAATTCTCTAAAAGGAGCAGAAGATTAGGTTGTCTTTCAAAAAGGAAGTGTTACTTTCCAAACTTCATCTGCCTTTCTTGGCAAGGTATTGAGATTTAAGGTCTCTCACTTCCCTTTGGGAATTAGAAACCATATAAATAATAATGAATAAGTAAGTATCTAGTTCATTTCAGTCATTTCCTTGAAGAAGAGTACACTTGTGTGAGAGTTATGACTTCAACAGTGAAAAACAGATTGGTGTATGTCTTTAATTAATTTAGTAACCTGAGTTAGAATGAGGCAGAGCCATACGGGGAGGACTGGCTGAATTCATTCTTTCCTTATCTTACTTACCCTTGTAATTAATACCTTTTTATGTATTTCTGCAGTGACTGGTACTATGCAAGAAGCCCTTTTCTGAAGCCAAAACAGAGCTCTGACATTGTGGGCCAACTTTATGAGCTGACTGATGTCCAATTTGACCTGGCGTCAAGGGGCTACGACTTGGATGCTGCCTGGCCAACCTTTGCCAGGTACTTTGAAGAATTGCTTGGTTTAAAAGATAGGGGATAGGGCCTCCCCTGATGGTGCAGCAGTTGAGCGCTGGGCTGCAAAGCTGCCCGCAGCCTCTGCAGTGCCGGTTCGATCCCCGGCCACCGGCGAGGGTCCTACATGGCGCACAGACCTCTCCTGCAGTGCCCGCTGCTCCCCTCAGCAGTGTATTTCGTCAGTCTGCATGTTCTGTTCCCTACTCTGGCTCTGGTGAATTCTCTCACCCTCCTGCGCTTCTGACTGTACCCAGTGCTTGTATAAATAAATAAATAAATCTTTTAAAAAAAAAAGGGGGGGGGAGGGGAAAAAAATAAATAAATAAATAGATAAATAAATAAATAAAAGATAGGGGATAGAGATGATTGAGGTTTCCACTTAAGGCAGTTTTGCTTGCTCAGTAAATTGAGTAAAGCATTATAACTTTTACGTCTGCTAATATTATAGATTTTATTGAATCATGACTAATGATAACCTCTGACGGCTCCAACCTTAAACTAACCTAACTGGCCAGGTGGTCCAAGTCAGTGGAAATGCATATACAAAAAGGTTTTTTTAAGTGTATTCAGGGTCTTGGTGTGGGCATGGGGGGAGGAGCAAGTGGGCTTTTTCCCATTTGTGTTCTTACGGAGTTATCATGGAGGCCTTCCTGGAGTAAGAGGAAGAAAAGCTAGAGCACATCCACATAAGGGCTACTGGAAAGGTTGCAGTATTTTCATTTCTTGCACCACTGTGGCATTTGTATGCCATGCAGCTGGATCCTCACGCCCATCCCAGGAGGGAGAGGCAGAGCAGGCCTGCTCTCAAAGTGGCGGGGTTTGCTCAAAGACACACAGCTAGTAGGCAGCAGTGTCAGGGCACCAGACTCAAGTTAAACTACAGTCTAGTGTTCTTTGTTTTGTCTTGCTTTCTTGGAGAAAGTGGTTTTAATTTCAATGTTCATATTTTTTATTAAGATATATTTCCTATGTAGAGAGACGTACTGAACAGAATGACAAGCCATAGGCCAACCACCAGGATTTAATAGCCAACATTTTATCATACTTACTTCACATGTCCTTTTAAAAACTTTTAATTTTGAAATCATTTCAGAATTACAAAAATGTTGCAAAAAATAGTACTCATCTATTCTTCACGTCGGCTCTCTAGTCATCAATATTTCACTACAACTCTTTTGTCATTCTTTCTCTGTGTATATGTTGGTGTATTTTCTAAGCCATTTGAGAATATGTTACAGTTAAAACACCTAAGTATTTCATTATGCATGTCTTAAAATTAAGGATATCCTCTTACATAACCTCACTACAATTAGTAAAATCAGGAAATTAACGTTGATACAGTCAATATTGCTGTCTAATCTATAGACTTTATGCAAATTTTAAGAGCTATCCCATAAAAATCTTTTATAATCCAGGATACAATCAGGAAACTGTTAATTGGATTTAATGTTGTGATCGTCATGTGTCTCTGGTCCTCTTAATTTGGAACAGTTATTTTCTTAGTACAGGCCAGTTATTTTATAAGATGTTCCTTAGGTTGAGTTCATCTAGTGTTTCCTTATTACTGGCTTCAGGTCAGCATTGCTATGAGGCAGACATACATGCTGTGTCTTCCTCAACCCAGTCCTATCCAGGGACACGTGGTGGTGTTCATCTGTGTCACCTCCAGCAAGGTTAACTGAGGTCGTTTGGTTAAGGTGGTGTTTGCCAAGCCTTTTGAAAAGAGACCTTTGTAACTAAGATGTATCTTATGGGAAGAAGATACTTGAGATTAAGTTATTATCTTCTTTCTTGCCTGAATCAATGACTAATGTCTTTGTTGCCAAAGTGATTTTCTAAATCCACATTATTCCTTCTTCACTAGTAGTTGTCATTGTATTATATAGAAGATCTTTTCTTTATTCCTTGTTTGTTTATTAATTGATGTTAGTATTGATTCAGTGATAGTATTCTGTCTGCGTGATTACTTATTTTGAAACTTGTCTCATATTTGGTTAGTTCAAGTTATTCTTGTGGTGGGTTTTTTGTTTTGTCTAACTTTCTTTTTTTTAAGAAATAAAATATAAATCCAAGTAAAACCTCACCCTATTGCCATCCTTCTCCCTCTCCCCCCTTACTAGAAGTAATTGCAGCCCTGTACTTGATGCATTATTGTCAAATATTTTTGTTTTACTGCATGTGCATCTGAATATTTTTTAATTTTGTGTATACATTTAAATTTGTGTATGTTGAATTAAGAGATAGTTATCCTTTTGCAACATGCTTTTATTCTCCCACATTATGTTTGAGATTTTTATCTGTGTTATCACATGGACTCACAGAGATGGAGAGTAGGGCTGGCAAACCACAGCCCTTGGGGCTGTGTGTGACACAGCTTCACCCGCTCTTTTACAAACTGCTCTCGGCTATTTTCATCCAGCAGTCTCAGAGCTTAGTTGTTGTGACAAACACCTAAGAGAGGAAGCCCAAAATTTTACTACCATTACAAGAAAAAGATCACCAACCCAAGGGTGTAGAATATTCTGTTGTGGGATTAAATCACAATATATCTGGTTCCCTTAGGTAGTTTCTTTTGTTCTACCATTGCTGCCTGGAATTTCACCCAGTCTCTTTTTGCAAACATGAGGCCATCTTTAGAGTAGATACTAAGAATTTGCTTGCTGGTAAAGATGAACAAGTTTTCAATTGACAAAATTCTAATTTAAGGAAAAGATTCTGGTTTAGTGAAAATTTGTTTGCTTTGCAATGTTCCTACTAAAGGAGAATGGTCAGAGAAGCCTGGGTGTTTAGACCAGTGCTGCCAAGCAGGCTGTCTGCAGTGAGCGACATGCTCCACATCTGTGCCGCCAGTCACATGAGTGGGAAGCAGGTCTTCCAGCCACATCCCGTGTGTCTAATAACCAGTGGTGACCGGGAGCTCCTAAGCACCGTGCCACCTTTATTGACCAGATTGAGCCTCACTTAGACAGGCACCAAAAGCTCAAGGAAGCTTAAACCAAAATTTGGGAAATGTTATGTCAGTTTTGTTTGTTTTTTTTTTTTTCTTTTGGCAGCAGGAGGAAAGTCATGGTGTTTAAACTTTGCATTAGTGTCCATCTGCTCCGACCAACATAAATGTGCTCTTTGGTAGAAACTGTTGGGTCTTGCCTTCTTGCTGGGAGGGTCTTTGTCCCCTTCCACTTGGTTAGCAGGTGGCCACCAACATCTCCCTGAGTGGTTATGCCAGTGTATTTCCTGCTATGATACAGGCATGTCTGTTCTGTGGCTTCACAGGAGGACAATGGCAGGCGGCCCCTCTGCCTACATGTGGAAACCCCCCAGCCGGAGCTCCAGCATGAGCAGTCTGGTGAGCAGCTACCTGCAGGTAATGGCAGAAAGGCCAGGGATTTCCTGACTGTAGTGTCAAGAAGGCTCAGGGCAGCAACTCAGGGCAGTGTTTTTAGCACCTCTTCCAGCCAGAGCAGGGTAGCACCTCAGTGACAGCAGTTGTTCCTAGAGTCCATATCCTTACATCAAATAGAATTTTAGCCTTCTAAAAACTAAATTCTTTTAAAAGCTTTTCACGTATTTAAAAAAAAATCAGCTTATCATGGTGGCGAAATCCTGTCTGTCTCCACTCAGCTGTGTGACCCCAGGGAGGTGGCTTGCACTCTTGAAGTCTTCAGCGCACTCATTCATAAAATGAGGACCCTAAAATCATTCCAGCTCCTAAAGTGGTTGTAGGGGCTGAGGAGGGCGCTCATGTCCAGGGCTTCAGGGCTTGACTTGGATAAGTGCTCAGTAAATTTACTGGGGAAGTTTAGTTTTATAAGAAATGTGAGTGTGTCATAGGTGTATATATAGCTTTGTGGGGAAGAACACTCAGCAAAACAAAAAAACTGATCAATGTAAGAAGCATTAAGAATAGAAAATAGATGAACTCTATAGTTTGTCCAGGCTGCCATGTAGCTTCATCTCCAAACCACTGGTTTTCCCTCGCCAGACTCAGGAGATGGCCTCCAGCTTTGACCTGAACAGTCCCTTAAATAATGAGGCGCTGGAGGGCTTTGACGAGATGCGTCTGGAGCTGGACCAGTTGGAGGTGCGGGAGAAGCATCTGCAGGAGCAGATGCAGCAGCTGGACAGAGAGAACAAGGAGCTGAGGGCAACTGTCAGCTTGCAGGGAGAGCAGCTGCAGATGGAAAAGGAGAGGGTTCGTGCTGCCTCTGAGGACAACGCACGCCTCACTTCCATGCTGACTGAACTCCAGAAACAATGGGAGGTCTCCCAGGTTGCACAGAACACGGTGAAGGAGCTGCAGAAGTGCCTGCAGGCCCTGGAGCTGGGAGCAGCAGAGAGGGAGGAGGATTACCAGTCAACCCTGCGGCGGCTGGAGTCCCTGCTGCAGCCGCTGGCTCAGGAGCTTGAGGCCACACGGGATTCACTGGGCAGGAAGACCCGGCAGTTAGCGAATGTCCCAGAGCAGCTGGGCTCAGCTGAGCAGAAGTTAGATATGGCACTGGACACAAAGGAGCAGCAAGACCTCATTCCCAGTGACTCAGCCCTGGAGGTCCAGGAACTGGGGCACAAGCTTCAAGCCCTAGAAGGACTGAGCACCAAGGCCGGGGAGCTCCATCTACAGCAGAGTGCCCAGCTGGAACAGCTGACCAAGGAGCTACAGCTGAAGGAGGAGGCCCGGGCTAGCTTGGAGTGTCTGGTAAAGGAGATGGCCCCTCTCCAGGAGGAGCTAGCTGGGAAGGGGCAGGAGGCAGCTCAGCTCCAGCAACAGCTACAGGAGTCACAGGCCCACTCGAGCTCACTGGAGGAAGAGCTGGCAGAGATGAGGCGGCAAGAGCAGCAGCGGCGGGAGGAAAAGGAGCTGCTGGAGCAAGAGGCCAGGGCTCTGACACGGCAGCTGCAACTCCTGGAGACCCAGCTCGCACAGGTGAGCCAGCATGTGAGTGACCTGGAGGAGCAGAAGAAGCAGCTCATCCAGGACAAAGACCACCTCAGTCAGAAGGTGGGGACTCTAGAGCGGCTTGCTGGGCAGCCAGGCCCAGATCTGCCCACGGCAGGTGGGAAGAGTGAGGTTCTGGACCCCTTAAACTCTACTCTACAACATGCCTGCCAGAAGCAAGAGGAGGAGCAGAGGGGCCCGCAGGAGGGACAGAAGGATGATACTAAGATGCAAGGGAGTGACCAAGAGGAGACGCTCCAGCAAGCCAACAGGGAACTGGAGAAGGAGCTGCAGAATGTGACTGGGCGCAACCAGCTCCTGGAGGACAAGCTGCAGGCCCTGCAGGCTGAATACCAGGCGCTGCAGCAGCGGGAGGCAGCCATCCAGGGCTCCCTGTCCTCCCTGGAGTCACAGCAGGCCAGTATCCGGCACATGGGTGACGAGATGGAGGCAAGCCTCCTGGCTGTGAAGAAGGCCAAAGAGACCATGAAGGCCCGTGTGGCAGAGAAGGAGGCCGCCCTGCAGAGCAAGGAGACAGAGTGCCAGCAGCTGCGGGAGCAGGTGGAGCAGTGTCGGCAGCTAGCAGAGGCCCGGGAAGGGGAGCTCAGGGCGCTTGAGAGCCAGTGTCACCAGCAGACCCAGCTGATCGAGACCCTCACAGCAGAAAAGGGCCAACAGGTGCTCGACCCACCTCAAGACAGCGCATCCCATGAGCTAGCAACCCAGCTGGCCCTGTCTCAGGCGCAGGTGGAAGTCCACCACGGGGAGGCTCAGCGACTGCAGGCTAAGGTGCTCGACCTCCAGACCAGGCTCCAGGCAGCACTGGGTGACCAGGAGAAGGTGCAGAGCCAGCTGAGTGTGACTGAGGCAGCTCTGAGGGACCACAAGGTCCTCGTGCTGCAGCTGAAAGAGCAGAACGAAGCCCTCAACAGGGCCCATGTCCAGGAGCTTCTGCAGTGCTCAGAGCGTGAAGGGGCGCTCCAGGAGGAGAGGGCTGATGAGGCCCAGCAGAGGGAGGACGAGCTCCAGGCCCTGCGTGAGGAGCTCTCCCAGGCGAAATGCAGCTCCCAGGAAGCCCAGGTGGAACACGCTGAGCTACAGGAGCAGCTCCACCGGGCCAACACAGACACTGCTGAGCTCGGGATCCAGGTCTGTGCACTGACTGCAGAGAAACAGCAGTTGGAGGGGACACTGGCCTGCACTGTCCAGGAGCTCCAGGCTACCAAAGAAGCCACCTCAAGGGAGCGAGAAGTCTTAGAAAGCCAAGTGGCAGGGCTGCAGCGAGAGAAGAAGAGCTTGCAGGAGAAGCTAAAGGTGGCCGAGGAAGCAGCCTGCTCACTGCCTGGCCTGCAGGCCCAGCTAGCCCAGGCCAAACAGCAGGCCCAGAGCCTGGAGTCTGCACACCAGGACCTTGACACCCTCAAGTTCCAGCTGAGCACAGAGATCATGGACTACCAGAGCAGACTTAAGGTAATCCTGGCCTTGACTGTCTGGCCTCTTGAGGCCTGGTGGGTATATGAGAGTGCAAGATGCACCTTCCTCCATGTGCCACATGAGGGCCCAAGTGTGACTGGGGGGCTGGTCCCATCCTGGTATAGTTCATCCCATCCTTCCCACTGCAGGGACATGTCAGGTGCACAGCGTAAATTCAGGATCTCTGTAGACAAGTTCGCAGTGCCCACCCAGAATTTTTTTTTTTTTAATTTCCAGCCAACACTTAGCTGGATGTTTACAAATTCAGTTTGAGGGCTTCTTTTGAAATCTCACAAGATCTTAAAGCCTATACTTTCATTTATCTCAAGACATCAGTTAGCAGGAGCTGGGTGGCGGCCACCCACTTTGAAGGAGGCCCATAGCTAGTATTTTTCTTACACTCGTGTATATACTCACCAAGCCCCTCTGCACAAGTGAGTTTGAGAGCCCTGCCCAGGTCTCCATACATCTCTGCAGGATGCCAACAGTTCCTGACTGTCTCAAGTGCTGTCTCTGGGTTCTCTGTCCCTTTTGGTGCTAGCCTGGTCACAGAGGCAGGAAACTCAGTTTTCACAAAGCCCTTGAGATAAAGGAGCTGATGAGAAGAGCAGTCACCATGTGCCCGTGACAGTGCACAAAGACAAAAGTTAAGCGTGATTATGGAGGACACAGGCAGGTGTCCATGGCGCTCCAGTTTTCAGTGCTTGTCATTTGTCTGCTGGCATCTCAGACTGCTCTTGACCCTCCACTCCTAGGCAACTGCAGCATTTCCACAGATGTGCCTCCCATCCCATCATCTGCCTGTTTGGCTCATTGGACCCCTTTTTCCTGCAGAAATTTAAATAATTAATTTGGGGATCAAGCCAAGTCTTTTCGTAAACTTGAAAGTATTTTGTTGCCAATGAAACCCAAAGTTTATTGAGTTGGGGGTAGAGGAGACAGGCTTGTATTACCAACTTGGGGTTATAGAGCTGTGGGAATCTCACATCCAGGACCCCACTTTTACAATCCGTTTGTCGTCCTTGCCAGGCTTCCAGTGAAGAGTGCAGGAGTCTCAGGGACCAGCTTGAGCAACAAGGCCTTCAGCTTAGGGCAGCTGAGGAGACTGTGGGGAAGCTGAAGGTAGGTTGTGCTGTGCGTCAAGAGCACCCCTGTGTGAGCCCTGATCTGAGGCTTGGAGACTGGCAGTTTCCACTCCCAGGGTGGGGGCCTCTCTCCCAGAGTTTCTGGGCCCCTTGAAGTTAAGAACAAAAAAATGAAAGCCCCTCCCTCCAGTTAGAGGTGACTCGGCCAGATCGGGCAGAGCACAACTTCTCTTTATAGCATCTTGCACAGCTCTAGCAAGTTGACTGTCCTCTCCTTGATGTCCTGTTCAGGCTGCGCAGGCAGATATGAGAGAGAAGCTGAGCTGCACTAACAACCACCTCTCAGAGTGTCAGGCCACTGTGCTGAAGAAGGATGAGGAAGGGGCAGCCCTGCGCAAAAACCTGGACAGGTTAGTCACCCTTTGTACCTGCAGAGCCAGAAGTATAGTTTTCAGGAAGCGGGTGTTTGGTGCAGTCATTTAGAAAGTCAGTTACTCACATTAAGTTCCAGACATCCTTTTGCAACCAAAACCACTCAGAAAGCGCTTCTGTGAGAAGCAAGCCCCAGAGAACCTGGCCGCAGGCCCTATCCATTTCCTTATCTCTGGCAGACCATGTTTCAGTTCAAAAACTTCATGGGTCAGAAAAACCTACATGAAATGAAAATTGGGGTATTATAATGGTAATACTAACAGCAAACATTTTAATAATGCCTAAAATGGAGCTGGCACTATTTTGAATACCTTACATCTCTTTCCTCATTTAATCCCCCCAACAGTCTTGTGAAGATGGCATTATTATTTTTCCCCATTTTAAACGTGAAGAAGATGGGACTCAGTGAAGTTAAGTCACTTTCCCAAAGTCAGACAAAGTGGAACCCAAACCATTTGGCTCCAGAATCTCTTTTCTTAACAAATACTAAGAAAAGAGAGCTTGGGGTTTTTGTTTTGTTTTGTTTTAGTGGACTGGTGAGTGTGTGCATGTTTTCCCCACCATGGAGGTTTGACTTGAACTCTTTCTTCCTCACTACCTCTGAGAAGTGAGGCAGCGGGATTAGGTGTGGGGTTCTCCCAAGCTCATCGAGTGAGTGAACGAGTGTGTCTTCCTGTGGACTCTGGCGCTGTCTGAAGGGTGCATCATGCTGCCACCCTTTCATCATGACTTTTGATCTGGTGGCCAGCCTCCTGGCTGCCCCACACCTCCTCCTCCTCAGGCTCGGGTGCTACTTGGAGTTGTGAGCATGAGCCAAACATCTGGTGATGGGGACAAGGTAGTCCTGCAGTGCCTGATTAAAACAGGTTTAGCAGAAGAAGGGAGGCATGTGTGCCCTCAGCAAAGGGAGGCATGCCAGGTAATCCTGAAGCTTTAAATTTACTACCCATCCCTCCCCTCCTACCATCCACCTTCTAGGCCCAGGTCCAGGCTCCATGGAAAATCCATAGCATGTTGGATGTTCAGTAACCGGGTATATATTTCTTCTTATCTGACTCTTCTAGAGTCCTGTAGGGCCCCAACTGCCTTTAGCCAGGTCATGTTTTCATCATACTTTAAAAAGAGAGAACCAGCCTCCTAACTTGGTGGTATTTTTACCACCAAGTATTTTAATACTGTAACAGTGGTTATTTGTAAGATCTCTGAGCAGTTGTTTTAGCTGCTCAACATTGCAGAATCCATCTGTCCAGGATTGGAGTGTGTGTGTGTGTGTGTGTGTGTGTGTGTGTCTGCACACATGCATATCCAACTATGTGATCATTTGAATTGACAGTGTCTCATAAATAACCTCCTGATAACTTTATTATGTTGGACCTGGCCGGGCTGGTTAAATAGAACTTAATTCATCTCTGCAGAGCCTCCTGTATAACAGAGGTTTTACGAATGTCTCAGTGGACCTTGGGGTGTAGAGCTCATCCTTGGAAAGCCACTGCCTTAGGGCATTGAGCTAAAAATGAGTGGACCAGGATAGAAAGACAGAGTGGTTCAGCTCCCAAACAGAGCGTCCCAAACAGGATTCTTTAGGCCTTGGGCCTGTCAGGTAGAATACCTTGCAGTGCAAATTGAGTGCCTACTGTGTCCCCAGGGCCATGCTCCATGCGTGCAGTCGAAAAGATACATAAAAGACAGTGTGGTCACCTCCAGGATGTAACGCCTCTGCCCTAGCCTGATACTTTTTCCTCTTGGAAATCCCCCATCACTAGCCATGAGCCTGACCTATCAGGCTCCTCTTGCCACCTCAGTCCCTGCCTAAGAGCCAAATATGCAGTTTCCCTCACCCTGGAGAGCTTGACCACCTGAGGGCCACCTGCTCTCCTGGAACAGCACTTGTATTTGGTGTCAGGAGGTGGTGTATGAAGAGTTGATGTGAGGGGATTTCTCCAAAACTAGGGGACCCCACGCTAGAGGCCAGGGTCAGTCCCACGGCACAGGGGTAGCTGGAAATAGTGGATATTCAGCAAAACTAACTACTCCTCCATTAGGACCCAGAAGGAACTCGAAAAAGCCAAAACAAAAATTCAAGAGTATTATGAAAGACTCTGCCATGAGGTATCAAACCGGGAGAAGAATGACCAGAAGATGCTCGCTGACCTGGATGATCTCAACAGAACCAAGAAGTACCTGGAGGAACGGCTAATAGAGCTGCTCAGGTGAGTGTCGGGACAAACGGATGTCTGGGGCCTTCCCCCAAACTTGGTTTTCTTTGAAGAAACGCAGCTGTTCTTGAAAGGACTTATCAAGGGAAATGTCCTCCTTGTCTGCTATGCTGTTCTTCAGGGCCCACACGCACATAAAAGGGCTGCATGGCCCTTGCCAGCCTTTGAAGAATGGGTTTCACTGTTCCCACCAGAGCTCAGCTGGTTTTGTGGTTTCATACTGCTTTGTAATTATTTTCAAAATCCGTGTGCTTAGCTACAAGTGACAGTAAATGATGTTTGATATCAGAGGAGTTTCCCATTCCTTTGCACTTCTATCTTGAGTCTTGTTCTCCTTCTCCATCCCACTTTTCCCCATTATCAGGGGCCCCCAAACCCCACTGCCTGCAGACAGCTAATGTCAGTGCGTGAGCGGAACCAGAAAGGCACACTGAGAACCCAGGGCCAAGGCATGCTCTGTCCCTGCCAGTTGTTACCATGTCGAGCCCAGAGTTGCCAGATCACCTTGCTTCTTAAGAGAAGGTGGAAATCTAGATGTTTATGTGAAATTGTCCTGAAATGGTGGCCAAGTCTTTCAAAAAGTTTTAACATTTTCTTATGAAAATTTTCAAATGTACAAAAACAGAATAGCATAATGCACCCCTGTACATCTCTTCCGGCTTTGTTCTTCAGCTTACAGCCAGTCTTGTTTCAGCCGGAGTCTCTCTTCCTCCTCCATTTCCTCTACTCCACCGCCTGCCATCATATCATTTCATCCTCAGGTATTCCAGCATATACCTCTCCAAGTCAAGGAGTCACCATCTTAAACAGCCATAATCTCATTACAATATTTGAATTAACTTTTTAATTCCTATAATCAAAGATCTAGTTAGTTTCAATTTTTTCCAGTTGCCTTATAATTTTTTTCAGGTCACAATCTAAATTAGATCCATACATTGCATGGTGATTAATCTTTTAGTCTGTCCCAGCCATCCTTTTCAATTGCTCTCTCTATTTTTTATACTTTTTGCAATTTACTGTTGGAGAAGCCAAGTCATTCATCTGTTAGCGTTCCCATAACCTGAATTTTGATTGTATCCCCGGAATGTTATTAAACAGGTTCTTCTAACCTTTTCATTTCCCATATATTGATAGGCAAAACTGGAGTAGTTCCTATAATGAATAAGGAGGGTGGTCCTCAGCCTGGCTGCATAGGAGAATCACTAGAGGGGCTATTAAAAAATACCCATGTCCAGAACAACTGAATTGGGATCTTTGGGAGTGGGGTCCAGGCATCAGTGAACCAGAACTGAGAACTACTGCTCTAGTAGAGGCCTTGTTCAGACTCAGGTTCAAAATTTTGGCAAGAATCCTTCATAAAGTGGTGTGTGGTTTTGGTCTTCTTTCAAGGTCCATATAATGCTATGAAATTTCTCTTGGTGATGCTAGCATTATGAATAAGCAATGCCTAGATCTACTAATTGAGGTTGCAAAATGGTGATACTAAAATATAACTAAGTTGGAAGCTTAAAAACTTTGCCCTCATGTCATCAATATACAAACTTGGAACTCAGAACATTTGTGACCTCTAAGCTCAGGCATTTTCCCAAACTGAGGAAAACCCCAGGTCCTATCAGCACTCCCACATTCTTAGGGTGTTAGTGCCTGGCCTAGGGGTTAGAAAGGACAACCTGAGGACTAGCTGGGAGGACGATGTTGGTCAGAGAATGAGTCTTCCTGCTTCCTGATCATTTCAAGCATCCTTGAAAATTCAATTCCATGTTCTGGCCATTGTGCTTAAAGAGAAAGATCCATGTTTGGCTGGTCATGGAAACCACTTCTTTCAAGCCCTAAATGGCTCTGGTGTTTGTCATCAGAGATTGAGATGCTGCCACTTGGGGCCACATTAACCCTCAGGATGCTGGTTGGAGGAAAGAACGAATCTTTCCGTGTAAAAAGCCATAAGCCCTGAGAGTGACCATTAGCAGCAGTGACCATTAGCAGCGTTCTCTGCACATCTTCCCTGGGGCATTGGGCATGTTCAGACATGCCAGATCTTTCTGAAAAGTCTCCCAGTTCTTTCAGGCTTGATTTCTGGAGTGGCTGTACCATCTCTGAGGAGAAAAGAAGATTAACATCCCATCAGCTTTCCAGCCTGGGTCTTCTCCATTGATTGGTTTTCACTTGAAACAAACCATCGCAACCTAGAGGGCCCAAGAACATTTAAGAGTTGTGTGGACCGTACCTTCATGGTCCTCGGGTGCACAGCCACAGACTGCTGTGGGGTTGTTTCGGCATGGTACCCTTAAGCCCTCGGAGGCCAGACCCCTGGGTTGTGTGTGACCCTTGTTGCTGGCAGTTCTTTGCAATTGCCAGTCTTACTCACATCAAGGGCCTGCTCTGTGACTTACTCAGTCAAGGACCCAAATATTGGGAGGTTCCTGCTGAGTCCAGGGCTAATATGGGGTCACAGAAGGACCTAACATGGGGGCGAGGTAGCTCCAAGGTACACATAAGTTTCCCTTCTATTATCTTGGAAAATTTGGAGTCAGTCATTTGTAATGAAACAGGGATAGTTCTGTTGTTTTCATGAACTCTTTCTTTTTTCCTAACATGGCTTTGTCCCAGGGACAAGGATGCTCTTTGGCAAAAGTCAGATGCCCTGGAATTCCAACAGAAGCTCAGTGCTGAGGAGAGGGGACTTGGGGACATGGAGATCAACCATTGCCTGGACTGCAAGCGGGAGTTCAGCTGGATGGTGCGGCGGCACCACTGCAGGTCAGCAGGTGGCTCAGGGGACAGCACCCACACCCGGCCAGAGCCAGCGGCTCCACATGAGGAATCCATGATTGGCACCATGCCTAACTGTCTAGGAAGAACATACTGCTATTTGATTTTAAGGAAGTCAGGCAGGGTCTCCCTGGTGGCCTAGGGGTTAAGTTTCAGTGCTGTCACCATGATGATGTGAGTTCGATCCCCAGCCAGGGAGCTACCCACATGATGCAGCAGACCTCTCCTGTCTCTCCTGCTGTTCCCCTCAGCAGTGTATTTCTGTTGTCTGCCTGTTCCGCTCCCCGCTCTGTCTCTGGTGAATCCTCTCACCCCCCACTTCCCTGGCCTGCATCCCAGTTCTTGTGTGCATAAATAAATCTTTAAAAAAGGGAGTGTTCAGCCATACTTCCTCTCCATGCTCTGGGGATCTTAGAAAACAAAGCTTTCTCCCATTATGCTCACCAAAATGGCTTTATTGGAATCTTGTGAAATGGACCTTAAGGCCACACTCTAAAGCGGGGGTAGAGGCAGTAGGATGAGCCCAGTCCTGGTCCTGAGCAGATCACTCCAGACCCACGTCATGTTGTCCTCATGCGCCGTGCTTCTTTCGTCCCAGGATATGTGGCCGCTTTTTCTGCTACTACTGCTGCAACAACTACATCGCCACCAAGCCCAGTGGCAAAAAGGAACGCTGCTGCCGAGCCTGCTTCCGGAAGTTCAGTGAAGGCACCGGCTCCCCTGACAGCACCAGCTCGGGCACTAGCCAGGGAGAACCCAGCCCTAAGCTGTCACCAGCCCAAGCTGGAACCCAGGCCACTGGAGGCCAAGGTCAGGCTCCTGCTACTACCCCTCAGTGCCTCCCTAGCCCTCCACCATTATACTACTGTTGGTTAGTTCAAAGGAACTAACATTTTACATTTTAAATGTAAACATTTAGTTCAACATTTTCCATACGTAGGTATTAAAGAGGTACTAAAAATGTGTTATTACTAATTTGAGACTTTCTTTTTGATGAAATTTAGATTGAAAGAGAATTGAAAAGGGAATGACTTTCTCCTGATATGATTCAGTGTTATTTAACTTGTGGTCTGAGTGCCTCTTAATTTGCATGCCACCAGCTGAACGCCACCCACACTTTGGAAAATGCTGTCTCCCAGAACCTTGGTTCCAGTGTCTGACACTCTGTTCCAGAGGAACCAAAGGACAGGAGTTGTGTCTGGAAACCACCACATTTTTCACTCTCTCATATAGCTCACATTCTCTCCCAGTGGCGAAGGAAGATGCATTCTTCTTGTCCTTTCACTTAGCCCAGCAAAAGTAGGATTTGCTACTTTTGCTCTGAGCATAGCCTAGAAGACCAGCCCAGGCTGTCATCCCTGGACTGGACTATGGAGGTAGGACACTAGACAGGCAGAGCTGAAATGACAGGCATAAGTGTCATCTTTGGTCAACTATCTCTGCCTCCTCTGGCTGGTCACTCCTAGGACTCTGCCTGAATCTAGACCAGTCAACCTTTAGAAAAACTTACTCCTCTTTTGGTTATTAACTGGATCATCAAGGAGTTTGGCAAGCCCTATTATTTATATTGTATACAAAGACCTGCTCATAGGTAGAGGAGTGTACTTTGTACAACTTTATTTTATCTCCTTTAAATCTTCTGCCCACTGTTTTGTTTGTTTCTAATATTGAAATCTGAGGGTCCTTATATATTCTGGATATAAGTTACTTATCGAATATATATTTTATAGATATTTTCTTCCAATTTGTGGTTTGTCTTTTCATTTTCTTTCAAAGAACAGAAATATCTTTCAAAGAGTAAAAGTTTATAATTTTTATAAAGTCCACCCTATCAATTCTTTTTCTCTTACATATCCGTTATTTTCTTTTGGTATCATGTCTGTTTTTGCTTAACCCAAAGACACAGTGATCTCTTGTCTTCTCCCAGAAGTTTATAGTTTTAGGTTGCGTGTTTAGGTCCGTGATTCATTTTGAGTTAATTTTTATACAAGCTATGAGTAGAGATTAGTGTTTACATGTGATTGTCCAAGTATTCCAGTACCATTGGTTGAGAAGTCTATTCTTTTCCTGTTGAATTGCCTTTGTGCTCTTGTCAAAAATCAATTTTCCTGATATGTGTGGGTCTATTTTGGACTTTCAATTCCATTTGTTTATCTATGTGCCCTTTCACCAACGACACTGTTATAATTACTGTAGTTTTATAAGACAGTCTTAAAATCAGGCAGAGTCAGTTCTCCACAATTTTGTTCTTTATCAATGAAGCGTTGGCTCTTTTAGGCTCTTTGCTTTTCCATATAAATTTTAGAATTAATTTTTCAGTTTCTACAAAAAAATCTTAGTCAAATTTTGATTGGAATTGCATTGACTTTCTAGATCAGTTTGGTGAAAATTAATATCATAACATAATTTAGTCTTCTAATCCATGAACGTAGTATAGCGCTCCACTTATTTAGGTCTTCTTTGATTTTGATTAGTGGACATCATCTTGTATCCCTGATGCTTATTTTCTCTTCCCTCCTTTTCCTCTTCCTTCCCTCTGCCAGCCTTGGAAGGCAGGTTCAGGAGTATGGCTGTGTCTATGGAAAGAAACCAGTTCCTGGCCCCTTTTTCAACCTGTTCTTCAGCCTCTATTATGCAGATGTTAGACAAGAAGACAGACATTTCTTCTAACACCTGGTCCCAAGTAACAGGACCAGTTGAGAATTTATAGCTTATATGAACTGTCCTTCTTGCTTACATAGCCCAAAAATCTTTTGCCCTGACTCACTGCCCTGACTCACTGGTGGGTGTTCCTGACAACTGGATGGCGTCATCTCAGAGTACTGAGGTTACTTGTTTTGATTTCTGACATTTCCTGTGTCCTCATTTCTTCCTTTCTGCCCTTCTTACCACCACCCCCCACCATTTACTTCAGACCCATCTTCATATTTTCCTTGACATGTACAAGAGAGTGTGGGGTAGGTGACTGGCACGGGAGCATCCTTACAGCATCCTTTTACTGAGTGGTCCACCAAGTTGGACACAGTTCCCTGATTGGAAGTGAGTGATCACTGCAACTCCTTGCAGAGCGAGGTTCCTTCCTACCCCCCAGTAGATTGGAGTGAAAATTGCAGATCAGATAGAACCCTGCTTTCAAAGCCATGAAATCATAGTCTGTGACTTGAGGAGCAAGGAGTCAACAGCACAGAAGTGTACTTACTGTTCTGTTAGGTTATTTCTGATAAGGTTTCAGTGGGGCTTTTCCTTCTAAATAAGGAGCCTCAGAATATATAAGAAGTTGAACCCTCTTTAAGCTCACAACTAAGAGATTTAGGAGAAATCTCTGAAGTTGTGCATTGGCTCATCTGTGGGCCCCTCTTCTGCTTCCTCCAGCACCAATAGCCATTTCTTTCACTTCTGGACAGAAGAGCTGTCAGTGGGTGGAAATTTACGGTGTCCTGCCTAGCTGTGCTCCCTCACTCCCCCGAAGTTCCCTCCCCAACCTGTGCATAACTATGCACTTCTCATTCTTAATCTGCCTACACAGATTGCAGGCCTCCAGATGATGCCCTGTTTGATATCATCACAGATGAGGAGTTGTGCCAAATCCAGGAATCTGGCTCTTCCTTGCCCGAAACACCCACAGAAACTGATTCTCTTGACCCAAATGTGGCTGAACAGTAAGTAGACGTCACCTTCATTTCCTCATTCAGTGCCTGGCCCTTGTGCACAAAGTGCCACTTTATTGAAATGCCAAGAGTTTATGCCGTGGAACCTATAGGAAAAGTTCAAGGTCCCCTTCATGGTGTGCTTGCTTAGTGTTTGTCAGCCCCTAGTATCTGGCTCAACTGCGGTTTCTATAGCAAAGCACTGGCTGTTCAGAAGCTCAAGAAAGAATGACACGTCTGGTTGTTTCCTGACCCACTCTTCCTCAAGTTAGCTCCTTCTGGGATGCCCAATTGCATTGAGATTGCTATTCTTTCCTACCCAGAATTCAGAGGAGCACCAGGGCTGACCTGTCAGATTGTTAAGTGAGGATTTCTGCCACAGGGGAGGAAATGTACTTAATCTTCATGAGGCTTGCAGCACTGGAGACTTTAGGCTTAAGTGTGTCTTCTCCACACTCCTATGGTCCCTACTAGGAAGTAACTGAACTTGCCGTGTTGTGGCCTCACGGGTGGGTAGAGTCTGAAGACAGCCCATGCTCATTATTGCTTGTGTGATTTTTGGGACTTACCTTTTCCTTTCTGGACCCCCAATCCACACACCCCAAAGGCTTCCCTGATGACGTCAGCTTGTGGTAGCTCTTCCCTGGTCCCCACCTCCCAATGGTACTCAGGGCATGCTCCATGCCATTAGCACTAAGCTACACTCTGCCATCATCGCTGGCAACTCTTTACTTACCGGGCCTCAAATCCTAGCCAGGTGAGTAGGTAATAAGGAAAGTAGGACTGGGTATCTGAGATTCTGGGAGGGCAACCTTCCGCTGTAGCCTGAGTGACTAAGAAAGTGATGCACTTCAGCTCCCTCCTTCCCACTCCCCTCACCTTCCCCTTCCCAGCAGGAACAAAAACAGAAGGTGTTCTGAATGCTGATGAATATGGGATCTTTGTAGTCGAAATCAGGAAGTATTCCAGGGAAAGGAAACTGTGAGGAGTCAGCCCTGCACGCCAGTTAAGGGCTTGGTTGCTGAAGATGAACCCAAGTATCTCTGCTTAGCTTCTACCCATTCCTGGCTTCCCCTTCTGATAATACACTATATGGCAGTGAGAAGGCTGAGCCCCAGAAACAGACACCCTGGTCAGATCCCTGATCTGCCATGCCTTTGGGCACCACAGCTGCCTGAACTCAGTTTCCTCACCTCTCCGGAAGAGACAGGAACAGCACTCAGCCCCCTGGGGTTGTTAGGAGGGCTCGAGGGGAATGATGTATGGAAAGCATTGAACCCAGTGCCTGGCACTTGAGAAGCTTTCGGTATTGGTGGTGGTTTGCGTGCTTTTTGGCCCTGCGTAGTGATATCCAAGGCAGAGCATGCATGTGCCCCTCTGTGCCTAGGTCCTTGCCCCTGGTGGCTCAGTCATCTTCTCCAAGAAAATCACACCAGATGCTCGCATGGCACTGAATATAAACTCACCCCCAGAGTTTAAGTTTCCAAACTCTCCCTGACTCACAGCACATCTTTGCTGGTAATTGCTGTAGAACCGCTGCTTCACAATGAGAGTGTGCTGGGAAACTGTGCAGGTTTGTTACCAACCAGGAGGCTGATGCCTGGTGTCTCAAAATCAAAATGAGAACAGGATATGGTGATATAGGTTAAGTTAGGTTAACCCAGCATTTCCACTGAGTACAGAGCTCATGCTTAGGTTAACCCAGCATTTCTACTGAATACAGAGCTGCATGCTACACACAGCCCATCCCTGCATGAAAGCTTTTCTAGCCAACATTTGGGGGCAGAGAAAGAGGCTGCTCATAGATGCCTCGCTGTAGCTCTGCCAGGTAAGCTTTGGTGGGTTTTAATCTCTCTGAACTAATTTTCCCATCTGAAAAGTAAGGTTGAGAGTGCTAGGCATTCTACAAAACAGTATTGGTAGTTACCATGGGCCGTGAAGCACTAGGCACATGAAAAGGGATGCTTCCTTGAGAACCCCTTGGAGGAGCAGGCTGGAGTGAGCACCCTGACATTCCTGAGCCCTGTGTTATTTTCTCTGCCCCCCACTCCCTGCCACGAGGAGCAGCAGCAGGTTTTCCTCTCCTGCTGCACCATTTCCTCACTCCAGAATGATAACTGGGCTTCTGGCTTCTAGCCCTGGAAGCAGGGTCTCCCTGAATTCATATCTCAGCTTATGTGGCCATTTGTAGCATCTATGAGGCCAGAACCCACCTGCTCAACTCCCCGTCCCCCAGCAAGTGTTGGGGATCTGTTGGGGAGGGAGCATGTTTCTCTACTCTCGAATCCTGAGGCCACACCCAGCATAGCCTGGAGTCAGCCAGGTCCACACCCAGCCTGGCCACCCTCTCTCTAGTCCTGCCTCTGCTCCCCAGGCCTTTCACATCATGTCCTCCTGTGAACAGAGGGGAGAATCAGAGAAGAGCAGTTCTAAGGTTGGGAACTTACACTTAATGGGGCTGTTGAGTACATGGGATCCCTCTGTAACTACATGTGTGCACCAGTGTCTATTCCCAAAAATAGTTTATCTCCAGGGAAGGGGTTGGGAAAATGATAATCTTACCCCTTCCCCCTCCCCCAGGTGTAGCAGGTAAGGGCCCAGAGCGTGACTGTGGAAGCAGAGGGGATGAAGGAAGACAGCCGAGCCAGGCAGCAGGGCTTCCTAAGCTGTGGAAGGGCCAGTGTAAAACCCTTTGAGTAAACCTGGAGGGAGAGGACACACAGCAGGCCTGGGATGGGGCCCAACTTCACATGCTTCTGGTCTTGTTTGCCCTTCTCAGCCAGATGGGCACCTGGTCAGGGAGAACTCAGAGGTCTCTGCAGCTGCCCCCCTGTTGATGTGTCCTGGTAGTGCCCAGGCTGGCCCTCAGAGTGCACTGGCTGTGCCTCACCAATGTGCTAGCGTGGGGGGCTGTCACTGGCCAGTGGGGTGGATGGTGGAGTGTGCTCAGGGGTGCACACAGGTGGAACTGTCACTGAACCAATGTCTCAGGGAACCCAGAACCCAGCTTTTCCCATCACCCCACACTGTTTCCCTCCATGAGAACATGTGGAGATGCTGCAGAGTCCTGGCTTCCTGGCTTTTCACTTCTTTCCAGTTTGAGCCTCTACCTCTTGGCCTGAGGTACTGTCAGGGAAGCCAGGGAAGGCCCGCTGTCAGAAATGCTCAACATCAGGAGGAATGGACAAAGGGAGGTGACAGAAACTCCTTAAAGCCAGTTGGAGAAAGGTGAACGTCAGCCATGTCACCATGAAAAGGGCACTTTTTGTTGTTGAAGGATACCCGCAGGGGTCCAGGCAGCCCAGGCACAGTGAAGCATCCATTTAGGCACATCTATGAGAGAGTAGGCAGGACCATGTGGGCCTTGCCAGGCCTGGCCCATGCTCCACTAGGTCAGGGTGCGTGTGCCATGCCATACACATTTGGAGGGCACAGAGCAAACCCTCCCAAGCTCGCCAGTTCACAGTCAGCGGCAGGTGGTTTCCACTTTGTGGTGCTGTCCTGTAAGAAATAGTAATACCTGCTGCCATTTTGGAACCCTCTACCCATAAACTCAAACTGTCCTCGCTGTTTTACATGTACTATCTTCAGTCCTCAGCCAGTTCTGGCAGGTGCATACTATTATGGTCCATATTTCACCAACAACAAAAGCACGTAAGAGATCACCACCTAGTCCTCCTAACTAGCGAGGGGCAGAGTGGATGCATGCTGGGCTGTCTGGACCACAAAGCCACATGCTCCACCAGTTCTGGCCCACCTCCGTGTGTGCTCTCTTTGCCTGTAGCTAACTGGTTCTCCATTTTCATGATTGATTTTGAGGCATAAGCCAAAAAAGCAACTATAAACCTGTTGGGCAGAGTGCTGGGATTTAATAAATACACACAAGCCTCTGACATTTAAAACTCGACCTCCTCCTGTGACCACATTATAGAGGTTAAACAAATGTACCTCACATTTTGGGCAGGAGGTTGGATGCCGCAGTGAATCACTGTCATCACTGGTATATTCCATTTCCTTGACAGAACTGTGTCCTCAAAGTATGTATTTTAACGTTTTCCTGTGCTCTGAGCCCACAAGTAATCATTTTTGGTATATTCTAGGCAGGCTGCATTAAAATAGAATGTGCCTAAGGATAAAAGATTAAAGGATAAAGTAGACTTTTCAAAAGTTTTATTTCTTAGTCATGAAAATCAGATGCTCTTTGATGTGTGTATGTTTTATACACTTACATGTGACTTATGTGTGTGTCAGGCATTGGATAATTCAAATTTTACGTGAGTAAATCCACCAAAGAACCCATTTCAGAAGTACTGCTTAGAATGGTCAGAGTCTTAAACTCTGCTTTGCACATGTACATTTTTTAGCAGTCTCTGGACCACTGGAATTCTCAGCCAACTCTGATTGGTTCTGGCCCATTCATATATCCTGGTGCTATTCCTTCTAGGTTTAATCAAAGAGAATATAAACATGAACCTGTATCAGCCAAGCCCCAAGGTAAGGCAGAACCTCTTCTCACCTCTGCCAGGTGCCTAGTGATTGAAGTCTGAACATTGTGCCAGCACTGGTTTTCATGGCTGCTCTCATCTCTCTTGCTTTCCATTAGCCACAAGAAGCTCTTGAACCTGGGAGCCCAGAGTGTCCCTGCCATCAGCAGCACTGTTGGCTGTGTCCCCTCCTCAGATTGCAGCCCTGGCCCCAGTAAAGGAGAACCTGATGTCCTAGGAGTCCCACATCATTCCCTGATTCTTGGGGAGAGAGGAAGCAAAGCCTTTGACAGTTTCTAGCCGCCCTATTGAGCTTTAGGCCCAGGTGTTGAGGAAGAAAACAAAATAAGGTGTCAAGCCTGAGCAAACAGAGTATATATGTCTAAGAAGTTCATTCTGCACCAACTGCAACATTTGATTCCTTCTCCAATGGCAATGTACAAGCTATAGATAAAGCCTCCCTCATGGCATGCAGAGGACTCAGCCATACTCCTGTAAATTGCTGAGCAGCTTTCCAGACCCTGAGGACTACAATTGGAACATGCTAGTCACTTCTGCATTGTGGGAGGCAGAACAAGTCTTAGAAGTGTCCTCAGAAGACTTCCATTGACTTGAGGGCCCCAAGTAAGGGCAGCCAATATCTTTCACAAGTTTCCAGAAGTTCTTCCGAAACTTCACGCCAACAAAAGCATACAGCACAGGGTTAAGGCAGGCCCGCAGGTAGGCAATGGCCTCCGTCACTGTGATGGCATAGTCAAAGCTGATCATGGTTTCATACTCCCAGCTCGTGCTGCCGATGAGCTTTGCAAGATTGTAGGGAGTCTGGGTGAGCAAGAACACAGATACCACCAGGAAGATGATCTTTAGAGACTTGTGCTTCTGGAAGCCTCGGACATGAAGCAGGGTCTTGATTATGACTGAGTAGCAGACTATCATGGCAAGCAATGGCAGGAAGAACCCCAGTGTCATCTGAGTGGCAAGAATCACAGTGAAAATTTCCTCGTCATTATTTCTACAGATAGACCTGTCTAAGTGCAGGACATTGCCATAGATGACCTGTGGCAAGGAAGCCAGCAGGGAGACCACCCAGACAGACAAGCAGATGGCCTTACCCCAGGTCATCCGCTTGGCCTGCTCATTATAAGCCTTAGTGGCCCGAACCACTGCAATAAAGCGGTCCACAGTGATGCAGGTGAGCATGAGCATGGACGTATAAAAGTTCAAGGTATAGATGCCCAGCAGGGTTTTGCACATGATGTTGCCAAAGACCCACTCATGGATGCTTGCATAGGCCCAGAAGGGCAGAGTGCAGACAAACAGCAGGTCAGCCAGTGGCAAGTTCATTAGGAACATGTCCGTTAGACTCTTCCGCTTTTGGTAGAAGATGTGTATAACCAGCACCAGGAAGTTCCCCGCCAGGCCACAGATGAACACCACCACATACATGCAAGGCACAAAGAACTTGCGGAACTGCTGGAAGTGTATGTCCTCCTGGATGCTGTCATTGGAATCGCTGTAGATATTTTCCTCCACACCCATAATGTCTGTGTGGGACTCAGCCATGGTGTCTCTGCCGATGAACACATAGAATCAAAACATAGGAATTATATTTGAGGTTGAGAGTGACACCACCTGTCTTCTCATTGTCCTGTCACCCTATTTGGGGGGCAAATAGTCTCCTAAACCGACCTGTTATTCTGCTCAGTGATGGCATGGTCTACTGGAGATAGCCAGTTTTGACAGAAAGTGGCTCAGGTCTGTTAAAGGGCTCATTATTAGCTCTAAAATTCTCAGGATCTCACCCACCTGGGAGAGAACACTTAATTGGACCCACATACATCTGTAAAATCGGATGTTAAATAGTCTTGAAAGCAAAGGTCACTGTGTGAAGTGGGCCAGTGCACTTTTGGAAAAACAGTGCTGTTCTTTGATGGGAAGGGCCTGTCCTCACCTCCCCTCGCCTCAGCAGTTCCCCCCCCCCATCCAGCCCCACTTTCTGTTCAATCAAACCCCTTCCAGGGGTGTCACCATCAAAGAGACTCCTGGAGACCAGGAGGTGTTTGGGGATGTCCAGCCCTTTTCTGCCTGGATGGGCATCTGTCCTGTTGTTTCTTGCCTCTATTTGCATAGATTTAAGATGAGTTATAGGGAAATAAAGTGTAGAAAAGCCTGGGGCTGCCCAGCACTTTGGCTAAGTTAGTTTCATGCCCAGGAACTGGGCAGTTCTCATACTCAAACTTGCTTTTACCATCTCTCACAATTTATGACCTTCCACCATCAGAACCTTCTTCCTGACATTTTAATTCTCAGGAATCTCTAAGAGGTAGATTTCCCCAGAAAGGAACATGACTTTAGCTTCTATGATTAGCAAGTTAGGGCTGAGGGGTCGCCTTAAACAAATGGAAGACTTGGGTGGGCTCCTGCAGTGAACCTGGTAAGGCTTGTAGCAAAGATCAAAAAGCTGCCCTTTTAGCTTGGGGCTCCCCATCTTTCAAGGCTGCCGTTTCCCTCCAGTCTTTATCTCTGCCTGCAACCCTGATGAGGACCAGAGACAGGTGATGGCTTTTGTGGCATGGGAGCAAGGGCAGCTATGGCAACATTGGCCTTGGTGTGCCAGGCCATCTTTGCCATGGATCTACGGATCCTCACCGTGCCATGGCTCATTGCCAGCAACCTGGTGGCACCCAGAAAATGTTTTTAGAACAGGTATTTGGTTTAGCAAAGTCAAAATATTAACTAGTCAGACCAGGGCATAGAAAAGAAGAGATCCCCTTGGAGACTTTTCCTGCTGACTGGAAACAGTGTCAGCCCTGGTGCTGTCTCCTCTCTTTCCTGAGGGCTAAGTACCCTTTCTCTCCAGGGAAGGACCTTGCCTTTGGGGTAAGACTACTCAGTGAAAAGTGCCTGCTACTAGATGACACAATGTTAGATTTCTAGGGTAATGGGCCAGCCACTCACCATCACACCCCCCAGTTAGGGTTACCCCCCCCCCCCCCAGTTAAGTAGGTCAGGTGATGGTCTGTGTGTTACTGCTTCGCACAGGGACAAAAGCATTTTCTTTTATCATTTAGAATATGAAGCTGGCTGCTTTGCTTTCCTGAAAAGTAATGCCAAATCTCCATTATTGTTGACTTATCCTTGACTTTAAAAAAAAATCCTCCTGTTAGAGCTATTGCTGTTAGAGCTGTATTACATGTCTCCTTGAAGGGCCTATACAAACTCATTTGTAGTAATGATACACTTCAGGATAATGGCAGCTCATTGGGACTGCACAATGGTGTAAAAAGAATATTAAAAATGACTTTCCATCTAGAAATGTTAAAACCATTCATTTCTTTATCTTCTATAACCAAAATTCTAGGTTGATTTCTGGAAATTAAAAAAAGTAATATATACAACTTTGGAAATAGTGTAAATATCTGACAATAAGTAATGAATTACAATTCAGACATAAAAGAGAAAGTGACTGAAGTATTTAGGAAGTGCCTGTTTTGGAAAATCCAGGACATTTCATTTGCTCAAGTTTGAGTACAAAGTAAATACCAGTTCCCCCCAACCCCATCTAAAAGTGGAACGTTCCTATTTGGTATGATTTGGCAGGTTATTTGGGGGGATATGGAAATGCTATTACTGTGAATTTATATGGAAATTTTTTAGCATTCCCAGATGCAAAAACAATAACCCACTAAATCATACCAATTTGGTACATTCTACTTTTGGGAGAAAAACTGTATGCAATAGTACTATAGGCTGTTATTATTATAATAAATAGAGGGGCAAAATGATGCAAAACTGATGATGTAAAAGTCATGATTGTTACCCTCCTTTGGTCTTGATTCTCAATCATCTTTGATCATAATCCCCTTTGAGAATCTAATAAAAGCCATATCACTTTCCCTCAGTGATAATGTGCACACACACCTGCAATTCTGGTGCATCATGACCCCTTCAGGTTCCTCTGCCACACATCCTGTGGGCCCTAATTTAAGAATCCATGATAAGCTGTATTTTTTACTATATTATTTGATATTGAAAAACAACCAATTTTCATCAGCAGTTCGCCTCTCACTGCTGAAATTAGGGGTAACTTATCTCCTTTCCTCAATATTTCAAGGTTTCTACAGAGGTTTATGGGCTTATATTGAGAAGAGTAAACAATAAACTACATTCACTGCCTCTTGTAAAATATAAAAGAAACAGAAGAAAAATAGGAAGAGAGATCGCGCAGCGAACAGATACAGCCAGGGACAAGACTCTTCTCTCCCAGGAGGGTGTGTTCATGCTGTTGCTACCAGTTCCAATAACTTACACCCTCATACCATGTGCCCAGGGCTGCAGTAATAACTTACTCTTTCTCTTGGCAGCCAATGCAGAAATGGAATTCAAACCAAGAGTAGTTGAGCTCTAAGCCTGGACATTTGGTAACACAGTGTGCGGCAGGTAGCCGTTGGAACCCCTTTTACCTGGTAATATCCCACAGCCTCTCAACTCTCAAGGGCAGGAAATGACTCACCAGCAGAGATAGTGCTCTGTCGTCTGTTGCAGATATGAGCTTGCCCACAGCAGAAAGAGCTGCCTATATTTCCACTGAGTATTTGTAAGAGCTCTCGATTGGTTATTAACAAAGACCCAGCCCTACCCCCCGCCCCCGTCTTGCAGATTAGAATCAATGTGATCAGCGTGCACCTGTGTAGTTTAGGGATCAAAGATATGAAAGAGTGACTCTGATACTCCACATCCCCTGCGTCCCGACTGGGGCCTTAATTCATGGAGATCTGAGGGGGGGGGCAGAAAGTAGATTTGACTCTGAGGCATTTGTATCTTAAAATTATTTCACTCACTGAGCATGGGATGTCTTTGGAACATATTAGCTCTGGACCGATGCAGAGTCCATGCTGTGGCTGAGCTCTGTGTATGCATGTAGCTCCAACATATGGGGCGGCCTCGTCTCCAGTCCTCACAGCAGTCTTGCAAAGCAGGTATTACCCCCATGTCATTGATGTAAAACCCGAGGGTCATAACCACATAGCAGCTCCACGTGCAGGCAGTTAAGAACTGGCATTTTCCACATTTAAACCCAGGTCTCTGATATTGTCAGGCCAGTGGACCAGATAGTGTCCAGATGATGGGTCTGCCAGAAGACCCAATGCATCCCCACCACCTAAATCCACACCACTGGAGCACCTTGGGAGGCTGTGCTTATCAGCTGGACTCATCTGGTTTTCTGAGACTGCCCTTTCTGTTTCTGAAACTGTGCAGATATTGAACACCTTAATCACAGAACACTTCTGGTCATTGGTCTCCAAAAAAAAAATTGATATTCTAGGAAATGATGCCTGGAAGGCAAGAATTGGAGGAATGTCTGCCTTGTCACATGACCCCAATACCTCCTCTGTGGAAAAGGTACTAAGTAGAATTGAGGGCTCCTTTTCTGCTCTCTGTCACCAGTCACCTTGATTCTGTACTCCCAAGCATGCTTCCCCCAGGACTTGTGATCTGTGCCCCACTTGCTAAGCAAGCCTTCCTAAGGGCAGGGTGTCGAGCACTGGACTCAGGGACTGAGTCCCAAGACCTAGAGAGTAATACTCAGCTTTGCTAGAAGCGTGGCCCCATGCCTCCTACCTACAGTCGAGTAATTCCTGTCACTTCCAGATGATAAGCATAAAACTAGAGAGATGAGCTTACTTGCCCAAGAGCGTCCATGTTACCAGGAGTCACCCAGGATCTGTCTAACTGCAAAGTCTGTGCTCCCTGTATTAATCTTTCTTAGTATGAGAGCTATCCCAGGGATCTGAAGACCTCTAGTGGGTTTTCAAGTCTCTTTTTTTTTTTTTTTTTAATGAAATAGTTCAAACTGTCCTTTCTATTGATCTGTTACAAGTGAGTGAAGTGTTCGCTGAGGGCAGGAAGCATGAGGCTGTGTAGAATATGTACCTCTAGAAGAATGGATGGCTCGATAGTTGAATGGATGGGTGGATGCAGGGACTGATGGGCGAATGAACAGATGAACTGGCATATACTGAAGGGGAGATAAGCCAAAGCATCCATCCTTCTGAAAGCGATTTCTCAGGGCCAGATGGCCCATAGAGTTACCTTGTCTGATATTTTGGAATTTTTAAACTTTGAGAGATGAGTTTTCCCCGGGGAGAAGTCAGCTGCCATCGGGATTGGGTCCCAGGTCAGTGTCTGTGACTGTGTACATGCATGTGTTTGCTGGGGGCGGTGATAATATTTATTTGTGACAGCATGACTGTGTTTGTCTTAATTGTGCTCCAATCGAAAGTTCTCCAATGGAAACTTGCAACTAAGTTGTAGGCACTGAGCCACTCATGATGTGGGGGCCAGAATTTTATTTCAACTGCTCTACAGAGTGCCTTTTTTTTTTTTGGAAAATTTATTTTTATACAAGAACTGGGGTACAGGCCAGATGCGCAGGAGGGTGAGAGGATTCACCAGAGACAGAGCGGGGAACAGAACAGGCAGACTGAAGAAATACACTGCTGGGGGGAGCAGTGGGAGAGACAGGAGAGGTCTGCTTCGCCATACCGGATTCTCGCCGGCCAGCCGGGATCAGACTGGCGCTGCACAGGCTGCGGACAGCTTCTCAGTGTGGCACTCGATCGCCTGCGCCACCAAGGGGGCCCCAGAGTGCCTTTTCTTGGGGCCAATTTGTAGTGTTCATTGTTCAAGGGTGTTACTTTTCTTTGAAACAAAACTCTACACTTGGCAAATACCCAGTCATGTCTTGGATTTCTCCAGGAATACTTAAACATTTTCTAAAGAGAGTTGGGGGGAGAAAGGAAGTAAGCTCTGGAGTCAGACTGTTCACCTGCACAGGCCTCCTGAACTGACCTTTCGAGCCTGGGCCCTAGAAAGGATGTCCATTCCAGGACCCAGTGATGAGAGAGTGCTGCTACTCAGAGCAGAGTCTAACTGCCAGGCATGGGCAGGGAATGGTGGAAGATAAGATAAAAATATTTCAGAAAATGGCCTAAGCAGCTGGCTGCAAGTGAGGGGGCGCGGCTTGCTCTGCAGGGCCCCGGATGCTGGTTGTGAGTTTGTGCGTATAGGTTTGCGTGTTGGTGTCAGACCTTAGATACTAGGTAATCAGAAATCAAGATAACAGAATTGCTTTTCTTCATTTGCTTTTTTGGCAAAAGAGAGCCAGTGACTCAAAGAAAAACTACTAGGAATTTAATAGTTAGAACCACAGTGGATAAGGTCCACAGCAGACTCAGGCCAGCTTTCCAAACCCCCCGCTGAGCACAGCCTTCTGGGCTGTGACCACATCCCGTACCTGCGCTATCCCGCACCGTCACCACTGGCCTGTGACTGGTACAACCAAGGAGCCAAACTCTTAGTGTTTTTTTAAATTTGTTGAAATTAAATGTAAGTGTCTTATCTGAGACTAGGGGCTGCTATCTTTAGTCATAACTAAAGACTTCCCAGTTCCCAGGAGACTGACCATGGCTAGAAGCTGACCTGAGAGATGGTAGGAAGTTGTGGGTCAGTGAAGTTTTGGGTCACTTTGCTCACTGTGTCGGGCTTAGCAAGGCCAAGGCATAGATGGTGTGCTCTGGAGAAAACATCAGCCAGTGACTCAGGCCACAGGCGCTTTCTAGCACCCACTTCTTCCTCAGCCCATCTCAGCAATCAGTCTGCTCAGGCTGGCTGCAGGGTTGAGGTTGTACAATAGTAAATGAAAAGGGAGCTAAGGCATTTTGATTTGTGAGAACAGGGTAATCGAGATTTCAGCAGCCCGAGGGACCCCCTCATCCAGACAGGTGTGGTCACCTGGACAGCACTGCCAGACGCTTCCTCAGGATCCAACTTGTTCCTGGTCAACACTTTATTCTTTCTTGGGTATAAGTGGAGCCTTGGTCATGTCTTCTGTTGGGAGCATTTGGGCCATTACACCACCTTCCCCTGAGGCACAAAGACATTGCTTGAGCATAGGCGATGTGCACAGCAGGTGCCAGGGATGGTGAGGCCGCCACCCCAGAGGGGCAGGCCAGTGGACAGATGCGCATGCTCAGCAGGAACAGTGATGGGCCATCATCGCACAAGGCACTGCTCAGCACAAGGCCCCCCCAGCCAGAGCAAGGTGGGAGGAAGGTCACTCGGGGTAGTGAGTTTATCTCATCTTTTCTGAGAAAAATATCAATAGCAAGGAAAGGAAAGGGCTCTGGTAGAGGGTGCCCTCTAGTGGCCTCTTTGTTTACTGAATTCGCAGACATTTTTAATCCTGTGACATCCTCTAGCAGAGCTGCCTGGACCTTTCCTCCTTGGACCTTTCTGGATGTCTCTGTGTAGACATAAAGTCAAAACAAGAGCCTCATAAATACTTAGCCTCACACCATGCAAGGCGTAGCATCTGGTGTGGCCTCTGGGATTGAAGGACTTCCCATGCATTCTGAGGTTGACTATGTGGAGCCAAGACTGTGGGTCCCGGGGTGCTGGGAGCTGAATATCTTCTTCTTTATGGCATTTCAGAGACACCACATCAAACTCACTGACCCCTGAGGACACAGAGGACGTGCCTGGGGGACAGGATGCTGAAATCTGCTTGCTGAAGTCCGGGGAACTGATGTAAGTGACAGGTCGCTGAGCCAGGTGGTCAGTGTAACATTTGGGGGAGAGCAGCAGCCCGGGGGAGCCCTGGCCCTCAGTGCCAGAGCCAGAGAGCACCCCGAGTGCTGTCTCGGCCTGATGGTGGCTGTCAGCTTGTGTTTGTTTTGTTTTTTGTTATGATTTATACAGTCAAAACCCCCTTTATAGTAAGACATTCCTGTGAAAAGATGCACCTCTTTTCCAGAACGGACCCCTCTCCTACCTACTCTCATAGTCTTAAATATGATAACTATTGGAAGGGTCTTTTGTACCATAATTAGAAATAAAGCTTAAATTAACAAATGAAAAAAAATGTTACATGGAATTAAATCTTCACAAAGGTAAACGACTTACATCAGAGTTGTTCTTTAGAACTTTTGGTGTTTTTTTTAAGTGTTGATTACTCTTTCGTTAGCATAGTTTTTGGAGGAGTATTTCCACCTAGCTCCTCGGATTTGGAGACAAATAGAATTTCAGCTCCAACACTTGCTGGCTGTGTAGTTTGAGGCAAGTTACCTAATCTAACCAAGTTTCTGCTCCTGTGTTAAAAAGGACAATAATGTGGTTTTTTTTAAGGCAAATTTAGTGTAGCCTTGGGTCAGAGCTGTGTGGGTGTTGATCAGATTTCTTAGTCTTTTTGAAACCTCACCTTCCTCATGAGTGACCAGGTGCATCCTGCTTCCGCATGTGGCTGCTGTGATGCTACCTGAGGCCGGCAGACGGAAGCCTGGCGCACAGTGACACCACCTTCCAGTTTCACAGTCGAGATGATGAGACTCGCCCAAGACCACTCCGTTCTTTTTCTCTGTTGTTATGCCCAAGGGCTGATTACTTGTCTAATGTGTGCTGTGTCCTATGTCCCAGCACATAGGACATTGGACAGTCACTGGACAGATGTGGTCAGTCTCTCATTCACTGACACTGAATGTGCCTCCATAGCTGCATGGTGCATGACGGAATGCCACCCAGTCAAGATACACAACCTCAGACTTCCCCGTCAGTGTCAAGTTCATCCTCCACTGTAGCGCTCACTCAGTCAGGAGGCCAGATGGTTGTTCTTGTTTGTGGCTGAAGAAACAGGCTTAAGAGAAGTTAAGTGCTATAGCAAATAAGAAGCAGGGCAGGGTACCAGCACCCAGGTCCTCTTGCTCTATGCGTCACATTCTGCACATCACATCACACTCAGGGTCGTGCAAGGGCCTGAAATCAGAGAAACTTGTCACTAAACGCACTGGACTTTTGAAAGAGGCTCTTATTCACGTAGGAAGTTAGAATCAGGGACACACCCCAAGAAGCTTATCTCCCCAAGGCCACCCCACCACCCCTGCACTATAAAGAGTCTGAGATGCGTCTATTTAAGATCAGGGTGCCTGCTTGGAATCCTGCAGCAGCCCCAGATTTGCACTGAGAAGAGGACAAGGTTTCCAATAAGTGTGCTTTTACTGTTGCTGATAGTTAAGAGAGGGGCGGGAAACTGGAAAGAGAAAGGGGATAAAGAAAGACAGCTGAGCATCAGGACAGCTTCGGGGGAACTAGTGAAAGCCGAGTGCTCAGCACTGACTTCCTGTCCCCCAGGGGCACGGAGCAGCTCGGGCAGCCTCAGCTCTGACTAGCTCACAGGTGCCGCACCAGCTCCACTTAGGCCAGGATTGTATTCGGTATAGTTTCACTCCCTGTTCCCAGGGCCTAGAACTCCTCCTGGCATGTGGTAAATGCTCAGCTCATCTGTGGGGATGAGCTGTGCTGCCTGTCTTCTCCCATAATTCAGCAAGTTGGTCAAGGTTACGAGTTCCTTTCTTTCCCAAGAGCTTCAAGGTCTCTAGCCACCGCTGAACCACACTTGGTCTATTTGAGCAAGTCCCTCTCTGATTTGTATTTTAGGATAAAATTACCCCTCACAGTAGAAGAGATTGTCAACTTCGGGGAGGGCAACAGGGAGCTGTTTGTGAGGTCCAGTACCTACAGCATCATCCCCATCACTGTGGTGGAGGCAGGCCTCACCATCAGCTGGGTCTTCTCCTCCGACCCAAAGAGCATCTCCTTCAGTGTGGTCTTCCAGGAGGCAGAGGACACCCCGCTGGATCAGTGTAAGGTAAGCCTGGCTCCACACCAGCGAGCCCCTTGTTCACACATCCGGGTATTTGGATGGACTTTTCCTAGAGCAGAGCCATGGCCATCCTGCCTCCTCCTGGGCAAGCCTGACCTAGACAGTCGGGGCTCCCAGCATGAGAGGAACACAGAGAAACCATGTGGGAATACCCTCTGGGCTACATCACACAGCAGGCAAAGCTCCTGGGCTTGTCTAGCTTCGGGATGGAAAGACCCAGAGGCTGAGAGTCTCAAATATCTAGAATTGTCTGCTGCTGGGATAGATTGGGAGGTGACACTCAGAAGAATACAAATACATGACTCAATGCAAGGATCATTTTTCAGCAGAGCTGTGCAGAGCAAGAATGGGTCCTTACAGGAGGTGGTGGCCCCTCTGCTTCTCACAATTGAGGGTTTTCAGTATCTCACCGCAAACGTTATCAGTACAAACAGCCAGAGTGATGACTAGGACCATCGTTCTCAACCTTGCTACACATTATAAGTACCTGGGAAGCTCCTGAGGCTACTCCGCAGGCCACTAAATCAGAATTTCCATGAGTGGCACCCAGCCACCCCTAGGTGATTCCAGGAAAGACAAGGTTGAGAACCGCTGGTCTAGACACAGGGAGTAGAACCCAGAGCACAGGAAGACAGGACTCCATGTGGGGCTGACTGGTATGGAAGGCCGTATGCCTGGGGTCTGAATTCCATGCCTGAATCTCTGCAAGGAGAGGGGAGGGGAATATTGGAGGGAGAACTGGTTTGGGTGAAAATTGGAGTTGCCTTTGAATCATTGTGAATGAAAGGAATGGTAAAGACAGACATGCTGGACCTGCTCTTATAGTGAATCCTGGGCTGTTAATATAGTTGCAGAGTCTCCATTCTCCGTGCGTGAGAAGAGTCAAGATCAAATAAAGAATACCAGTTTGTGTGACTTCTGTGAGGTCTTTGCATTCGTGTCCACTAATCTGTCACTAATTGTATGGTCCCCTGGGTGCCTGTGAAGGGCTCGCCTTGAGGAAGGAAAAGGCATGGAACTTGGGGGCCTGGTGGGTGGGGCACACAGCAGTTGCCCCTCCTGTTCTAGGGTCCTCTTAGGGGAACATGTGTCCATTTGGGTCTATTCTTCTGCCCTGTCTGCCCTGTTGGTGTCTCCTTGTAGAGATTGCTTTGTCATTTCTGTCCTCAAATTCACTTCTAAAATTTCTTGCTAGCCGGCTTGAGGTAGCCTTATTCATTTTTATTTGAAAACTGCTGTGTGCCTCTTTTCCTTTCAGTGAATTATAGCCGGGCCACATGCCTAGTTTGGAGCCTTTCCATCCAGCAGATCCTGGAGCTTTTGGTCTGAGAATGTGTTTAGGCTGAGCCTGCCAACTGGGCACAGGGAGGTTGTTGTCTCTCTGTGAGGCAGGTCTTAGTCCTATTTGCATATGAGGAAACTGAGCCCGAGGAAACTTGCTTGGCCGTAGTTATGTGCGCAGCAGCTTAACCAGGATGCCTGTCAGCTGTGCACTAACAAACAGCTGCCCTGCCAGGAACTTGCCTGCCACCTCCGCCTTGCCATTCACCCTTATATTCCCAAGGTACACCAAGCACCTCACACTATATCGTCCTAGATTAGATGCTAGTGAATGTTCGTGGAGGGAAGAAGGTAACTAAATCAAGTGACCAGGCCTTTGCCATTCCACCTGCTCACTTGTGGCTGAGCCATGGGTCACTTCCCTAGCTCCTCACCAAATCTTCATGACCCTTGAGATGTGTGTGGTTCCTCCCAGGAATCAGAAACTCCATGGTCTGGAGAAGCCTTCCTTAGCTTCCTTCCTTAGGTCGCCTTCTGGGGGCTAGGAGTATCCTTGTCTTTCCCATAGTGGGCACCAGGGGGCAGAGTGAGCCCATCTACAGGGAGAACGAGGCAGGTTCCTTCTGCTTTCACAGGTCCTCTGTCACCAGCCAGCTGTGGAGGGCAGCTGTTATTTATGCTTCACATCCCCCAAATAGACATCAGCTTAGAGAACCTGTTGCCAGTACATGTCCTCAACATCTGACCCAGGGACTCCCTGCATGAGCTCTTACCAGCCTGGGGCTTATAGGCAACAGCAGGATGAGGTGCCGATGGTGGCCCTGAGGTTTCCTGATTGTGGAGGTGCAGAGACCAGGAACGGCACTGCACGCGGGCAGCCTGTTCAGAACCATTTGTTGAGCTTCTGCTGTATACTGGGCTCCGTGAGACCTCCTGGGGTTGGAGAGAGAGGAGACAACATGGGGTCTGCCTTTGAGGAGCTCACGGTGCAACTGGAAAGAGACCACAGTAAATAGACAACTGTGATTCCAGGTGGTGTTGTCTTGGTGGGGTGTGCAGGCACTGTGGGTGCACCTGGGGAGGCAAAAATCAAGTAGGCCCCATGGACCAAACTGGTAGAAGTAGTCATGTGGGTGAGAATGGGGGTGTGGGTTAGAGAAGCATCCAGCAGAGGGAGCAGCACGGCGGAAGACCAGCCCCTCTAATAGCTCCTGTCACTCTCCTCACCCTAGACCTCTCAACCTCTGTGACGCTTATATCTGCTTTTCCTCCCAGGTCCTCATTCCCACAACCCGATGCAATTCCCACAAGGAGAGCATCCAGGGCCAGCTCAAGGTCCGCACCCCCGGCATCTACATGCTCATCTTCGACAACACCTTTTCCAGGTAGGGCCACCTCATTCATCGGCATCCAGATGAACCCACCTGCCTCAACCTAGGTGGGCGTTAAGAAGAGATTATTTAATTGTCAGTAATTTATTACTAATAATTCTTTGATTTTCGACCCCTATATTATGGTGTTCCAGTGCCTTTTATCAGTTGTACAACACACAGGCCTGTGCTTACAGAACCTTAGCACGTGCCATGTGTGTTCTGACGAGGGCGCGGCAGTGGCGTGTGCCCTCTCTGGAGGCACCGTACCAGGCCCTGCACTGCAGGGCTTGGGGAGCAGGAGAGTGGATTTAGGGACATAAGGCTGGAGAGACAGCGAGGGAAGGAAGCAAGACAGAGAATCAACATGGGAGAAGCATCCACCTTGAGTCAGGGCCCTTCTGTGAGAAGATACGGGAGAGTGGTGAAGGCTGCCAGGCTCCTGCCCCTTCTCTGTCGTCTGGCTTTAGCAGAAGCCCTTAATTGGGGCTGCCTCTTTTACAAGACCTGCCTGAGCAGCAGCCAGCCACTTCCTCTCTGAATGGGGCTCTGGGTTAGTGGCCACAGCCCACTTGGCTTTTAGCAGAATAAATCAATAAGAGACTCTAGAGGAAAGCTGTGCCAGCCCCCACCACTACTTCCAGGCTTGGAGTCCCCGGGGCTTGTGGCCAGCAGTGTCAACCAAAGGAAAGGTTAGAAGGATGTGCCTCCCGCCTTGCCCCTCCCCGCCTTTCCCCTCCACACTCCCAGGCCTCCAATTATCACTGGAGGCGGCCGTGGTTCTGTGACATACCCCGGTCGTCTCGGCCTACGAGAGTCCAAAACCATGGATGACAAAACAGATTTAGATGCCCAGTCAGAAGAAATCCATTTCACCTCCACAACTTACCTCCTCTCACCACCTTCTCCATCTACCCCATCCCCTGTTCAGCCCAGACCACCTGGACCCCCGAGGCCCCGGCCCCTTCAGAGCAGCAAGGCAGCAGGAGAGACTCAGCATGGGACTGCGCGGGTGTGCTACTCCCGGTTCCTGGCAGAGTCCATGGTGATGTCCCAAGACTCCCTGACCCCTTGCAGAAATGGGGGTGGGGAGCCTGAGGGGTGCAGGACTCCCACCCCCTCTTCCAGCCAGCAGCCAGCACATGCCTAACCAGATCATTGCAACTGCCTCAGAGGCCCCAGCAGCGGCTGCTGCCCCTCAGGCTTCCCGCTCTCAAAGTAACACCCTCCTTTTCATTTCTGTTCCCTCAGGTTTGTCTCCAAGAAAGTATTTTATCGCTTGACAGTTGACCGGCCTGTAATCTATGATGGAAGTGATTTCCTGTAGCCTCAAGCACCCAGATTTTAATACTTTCACATTATCCACAGGAAACACTACTCTTCCTCAATTATCATATAAAGCACTAAAGAAAGAAAGAAAGAAAATTAAAAAAGAAGCAGCAGCAGTAGCTCTGAAGCTGATTGACAGCACCTGTGGGAGCAACCCCCCAGCTGCCCCCTGAGCTGCGTTGCCCCGAAGCACTGTGAACTCTGCACTAACTACGCACCAGCACTCTTAGCCCCATGGCCTTTAAGGGCTCAAGCAACATTTCTATTGATCAGGAACCCAACTGTCCTAACACCCAAAGGGACACTCTGCCAAAGGTTTACAAACTGAGGAGACTATTGGCCTCTTGGGGCATACTTGGTTACAGGTCTCTTGTAGAGAGTTTTGTAGGCCGGAGAGGATTCCAACTTCTGCCAGTGGAGAGAGATGTTCTCTTCTGCCCGGCCGGGCATCCTGGGTGACTGGGAGCCTCAGCCTGCATGCCCTGGCCAGACCCTCTGAGGCCCTGGTGCTCCCACGAGAGGAGGCCAGAGGGCCACTGTGAGTCAGGGCACCAGGGCACCCTCCCAAGATCCCCGTCAGCCTCTCTGCCATGGTCCTGGCCTTCCCTGCCCCAGGTGGTTGCAGGCTGCTCCAGAACTCAGCAGTTTTGGAAGGACATCTAAGCTGCACTCCTTGGCCCTTCTGACTGGGCAATCCTGTCCATAAGTCGAGCCGTTCACACCACCAGGCCTCTCAGCTACTCAGAACGTCACCCTGAAAATCAGAACTGAAAATAACCCAGGAAACAGAGCCCCCCATTGGACTGAGGGTCCGCTGTGGTGGTACAGCAGGCTGAAACCCAAGTGATGGCTGACATCAGTGCCGTGGCCAAAAATCAGGCTCGTGCATCAGCGTTGGGGTCTCCCTCCTGGGCTGTTGGCCTGTCTTCACTTATATAAATAAGAGCTTCTGTTTCACCTGCTGATAATGTTTACTAATTACCATAATCAGGGTAAGAACCACTTTGAAAAATTAGGACCTAACAAAAGTCTTTGGTGACAAGTGTAAACAGGCATAATTCATGAATCTGGTCTTTGGTCACTTGTTGGTGCCCATGGCCCACCTGCCAGATTCCCCAGTATCCAACTTACCTTCATCCTGCTGCTCATCCTGTATCTGACACCAGGAGACATCTAGCCTTGGGGCAGATGAAGCCTTCCTTTTCTGGACAAGGTGATGATCTTCCTGTTCTCGTCTCTTCTGTTCTGGCCCTTTTCTTCTCCCACCACAGAGAGCTCACCTGTGATGGACTCTTTGGGCCTTGTTCCCAGAGGCCAGCCACCTGTAGCCTCCAGTGAGCAGGGCATCGGATGGAGCAGCCCACTTTGGTGGCCTGAGGACAAGTGTAGGACGGGGTATCTGAGAACCCAAGTACCAGGCCTAGCTGCTCCTTCAGCTAGCCTGTGGCCAAGTCAGATCACCTCAAGACTTTGTCTGACTGTTGTCGACAAGCCTTGTCTGACTGTTGTCGACAACTTGAGACCGGGTCAGAGACCCCCAGGTCAAAGCAAGCACAGACCCCATACCTGCCATGCACCAGGGGAGAGGACTCTCTTGGGGCAGGGGCAGGAGGAAATAACCCCTGCAGGGGACTCAGACCTTTTGCCTAAAAAGGAGATTTATGTACCTGTCCGTTTAGCTGGGGCCTAGGGAATGGTGAACAGAACCTTCCAGATAGGTTAGCCGAGAGAAAAGCTGGACCTCTCGTGTTCTTCTTCCTTAAAGTAGCCACCTCTACCAGAAAGCCATCAGCATCTCTAGCACCTCCTGCTGGCCAAGGCCATGAAGTTTCTCTACTGAAACAGAAACCATTCAGGTGATCCAAGACTGTAGCAGTGCTTGTCTTCATAAGCCTGTCACACAGCCTGAGGATTCTTCCAGAGCAAAGTGTCTACCCTCCCTTGTGGAAAGGATTATCAGAAGTAGCTGATTGACCACATGAAGGAAACTAACAATTTAAAGAACCCAGAGCAAAGCAGTCTAGAGTCTTGTTTCGAGTGGCTAGCATTCTTAGGATACCATCAGACTCTGGCCAAGCTAATGGCCTTCTGCTGGTGTCGCCACCATCATCTACAGCCAGAACCAACATTTAGTAAGTAGGTGATATGTTTCCTGTGAAAGGCCTGGGACATTCTATCAGACATCACTTGGCTCCTGGGAAGCCAACCCAGAAGCACTTCTCCAGTAGAGCAGTTGTCCCTGGTGGTTTGCACCTGATCACGGACTGCAGTTGTGCACAAAGACCTTTGTCGTATTCAGAGGACCGCTCAGTCCCCAGTGGTCACAGCCTGCCGCTGTGGCTTGTTTACTCTGTGGTGGACAGCCCTTGTCCTCGCTCCTCTGCTGTGTGAGCTCCAGCTTGCTGTGCATGAGGCCGCCAGGGAACACCTGGGCCTGTTTTGCTGTAGCTTGTAGACATAGCTTTAGTCTTATTTTAAATAGGTTCCCGTCTTTACTGAGATTTGGGGCTTAGGGAGACTTTAAAAGTTGCAAACAACCATGGAAAACAGCTATTGAAAATGATAGTCTACCAACCAGTAGACTGAATTACACTAGAAATCAACAGGAAGGAAATATCCTTCCCAGATTATGCTTTTTAAAAAAACAGCAGCCCCTTGATGGCCCAACTCTGAATAACAGTCAGTTCCTGTTTGTATTGATACCAGCCGCCTTGATTACCACTGCCCCAGAAATCACTAATCAGCCTCACCCAAGAGCACAGCTCTGCCGGGCACACACGCCCTCAACAGGGCTTCTGGGAGAAAGTGTGACCTGGACAAAGATCTGCTGACTCGAGCCCACCGGACCCCAGGTAGACTGGGACAACAGCAGGCCAAGAAATCACCTAGCAGGAATCTGGTACTGAAAAATCCCACCAAGTTGGAACGTAAAAATGAAAAGCCACATGATACAACTCAAGAAATGAAGGGGGCAGTCTTACTGAAAATTTTCACTTGTCACCTAAGGTGGTGAAGCCATTCTAGACTTAGGAAAGGAACTCACACTTCAGGGTGACATCTCAGAGTCTGTTTTAAATGCTAACATGATGGTTACATATCCACTGGGGCAATTTTATAGGAGTTTCCTTTTCTAAACCCCACTTTGGAAACTGCCCATGTGAGCACACTCCCCTGGCTCAGAGGTGTTGCAGATCAGCAGAGATGACTCCCTGCTGCTACTCAGAACCCAGGGCTGCCTGCACAGAGACTGCCGAGTCAGTCATCCACGTTTACAAAACACCCAAGCAAGGGGCACTTGATTGAGACCCCTGAATCACTTTATTGTGAGTCTTCCAAGCAAAGAGGAAGATTGGATTAATACTTTTCCCCTCTTAAGCACTTTTTTGAAATATTAGGGTATATCTTTAAATTTCAGGGGGCATTGCTGATAAAAAAGCTTCTGTGGGACTTTACCACGTGTTCTCCAGAGATGGCTCAGCCCCTAGGGACTGCTGAGTGACACCCAAGCCTCCTTTGGCTGGCTGCAAAATCAGAATTGCACTTTAATTGACTAATCCTCAGTTCTTGTGGCCTTAGGGATAGTGGGTCCGAGAGCTCATTTCATTCTTATCTGCCAAAGAATTACCAGAAGCACATCAAGTGCCAGCGCCCCACCTGCAAAGTGGGGTTGAGAAACTTTTGTTTCCCAAAATAAATTCCTTTGTAGTGTCTACTGCGCCATTTGGAAATGTTTTTAACCTTAGGATTTTAAATAAAGCCAACACTACAACATTGACAGTAGCGTTGTCTTTCATTCCGTGGAGACGTAATCCAGTGGTGGAGTTGCTTAGCCCCGGGCCAGAGTGAAGGTTGTGCTGCCCTACTGGGAGGTGGCGCATCATCTGGTGCCATCACTTTTCAGAAGGACTCAGGCCAGCAGATCTTCCCGGAGGTTACCTGGTGGCCTGGTCTCTGGATACATCCCAAGCTGCTGAGTCCGGTGTCCAGACCTGCCTGCGCCGATGTGTCGGTCCAGTCCACGCCATCACCAGATGAGCTCCGTCAGCTCCGCTGTCTCCTGTCCTGCCATGGTGTTCCCCGAGCACTTTCTGATCTACCAGAATAGTGGGGTGAGGGAAAGGTCATGGGTGACCGAGAACCGTGATTAGTCAGCATGTGGTATAAAGCTGAGCAAGACTCATGCCAAGGCAGCTAGTAGAGAGAGGGCCCCTGCCCCACCACCACTGCGCACTGCCCTTGCTGGGTCAGCACAGAGCCTGGACACAAGTGACACGCCCATGCCCAGTCAGACCTGGAGAGCGAGATTGACATCCACCTTGCAGCCCACATCTGGGATGGCAGACTCCTTTCTCGTCTGCCCTGCTGCCTTCCACTTTCCTTCCTCCTCCAGACTTCCTCCTTCAGGTGTGATTTCCCTTGTAATCGGTTACTCGGAAATAAGTCACACTTCAGTGCAACCGTGCTCGCTTTTGAGGGCAAGGACTGTCATTCATCGACATCGCTCCCCTCCCCTCGCCTCCACAGCGTCGAGCACTATGCCAGAGACGAGATTACTCAACAATCACTGGATCCCTGGGGCCTGATGGATCCTAGTAACCCCTCTCTGGTCAGCTCTAAGCCCATCAACAAACCCATTAGCCAACTTGGCCAGGGACGGGGCACCTGAAACTCCATGGCAGAGAAAGGCAAAGGGCAAGCCTGCAGGAGGAGGTTAAGGGAGGGAGGAAGTGAGCTGCTTACACTGTCCTCAGCCCCCCCTCTTGCATTAACGATACCCTGAAATCAGGCCTCTTACTTTCCAGCCAGCGGGTTGAAGTCAGGTAGAAGCAGTTTATCCAGTCACTCAAAACGGCCAGCAGAAGGCTTTTTCTGTTAATAACACAGTCCTTCCAGAGGCTTGAAGTCCACATGGGCTGGGGGCTGAAATGAGAACCAGCTGAGATACCAGGCACGTGTCCCCCGCTTCTGCGGCTGAGTCTGTCAGAATCCCCATTCGCCTCACCCCACCACTAAGCCCTGATTAGCCCAAGGTGCCCAAACTCTGAGACTTGCCACACACACACACACCCCCACTTCCTTGAGTTCCAGATAATCCAGGCCCGACTCTGTCCACAGGCTCTGGAGATGCCGTCTGTCCCCCGCTGCTGCCAGAGGATGCTGAGATTCCCCAGGTGACTCAGAGGATGCTCTCAGCAGGGTCAGCCCTTTCGATCTGAAAGTGCGTGGGAAAAATCTGGCGAGAGGAGCTCACCGCCCACACACATTTGTAAAGCAAATAGATGGTGAAACCTGTCACCCAAAATGAGAAAACGGACTTTTTTTGAGGGAGCACTGAAGCCGAAGCCATCAAAAGCCAGCGGGGGAGGGGGGGACAGCTATTTTGAAAGCTGTTCACAGTGACTTAGGGTTGAGAGAAAGGTCAGCCTTTTACTTTTCCCACACCCGCCAGTTTCTGAAGATGGTAAAGCCAGGCAGAAGCATGAGCATCAGCCTCTGGTCTTTGGTGCATGTCCCTCAGCCCTCCTCTGCCCGCTGTGGGAGGACAGACACTGGGGGGAGGGGGGGTGGCTTCCTCACACCTCTGGCATGTATGCACTGAGGTTTTCTCAAGAGATGGTAGCGCCATCTGAATCCTGGAAGAATCCCATTTTAGCTAAAAAATGAACCAAGCTGGACAGGCCTCACCACTCCTGAGATATTTGTGTCCTGACCAAAGGAAGCCCTCCTTTTCAGACCAGGTTTGGCTTTGGGCCCGGGCCTCCACAGAATCATCAAAGAGAAGGTGATTTCAGGAGGGCCTCCCCAGCTCTCTGCCCCCCAGAGGTCTCTGACTGAGGCACAAAGAGAAGGAGACTGCTCCTGGGAGGCCTTAGCATCCACCTGCCAGGTCAGTGGGGTCGGCACTGTCTCCTCCCTGTGCAAGAAAGAAATCAGGTGAGGGAAAGGGGTATGAGGTAAAAGAATATGGGAGCAAAGTGGGGGTGAGCCAAGAGGGGGTGAGCAAAGTGGGGGTGAGCAAAGGGGGTATACAGGAAGGGCCTTCCGCCTGGGAGGTTGGACTGGAGCTAGGTTAAGAGCTGCCTTTCTCATTGGCAGAAGGCGTAGTGGGTAATGGCAGTGTTGGTGTGGCCAAAGGCAGCATCCACATCTGGTGGGGGCCACATATTAGTGGAGCCAAGAACTGGCCAGTGAAAGTGACTGCAGACGTGGACAAGATAATTCACTTCATTCTGTCTCTGGAGCTGGCCTCAAAGCCTTGCGTGCTTTCATAAAAGGTCCTGGGGTGGGACAGCACCCTCCCAGGAGGTGTGTGTGGTTTCCTCACACCTTCTGGCACGTATGAACTGAGATTATGAGAATTGAGATGAAGTTGAAAAAGAGGCAGGATCCATGTGTGGAACCAGAGGTCTTTGTAAAGTAAAGACAGTCCTTCACCAGTAAGGACACGGATGTGTGTGCTAGGTGTTCTCAGAAAGGATCACACATTTGTGACCCCAGGATGATCTGTGGAAGAGGGACAGGGAAGCCATGTCAGCTGTAGATCAGGCCTACAACCCCCTTGATTATCAGAGGTTCAGATACCAAACTCTCAGAAAAAGTTCTGCTCACCCAGGGCTCAAACTGTCATATAAGCTTGTGGCAAAGAGTTTCTTGGAAGGTTCTCTTATTTTGGTTACTGGATGACCTATTAAAATACAGATTCATAGGCACAACCCATATCACTCTGGTTCACCAAGTCTGGTTCCTTCACATCTTCATTCTGGTGGAGATGATTCTTGGATGACACTGGGAAGGGTCTTGACAATCTCTGCTGTTTGGTTAGGACTTGAGGAAAGAGGTAGAATGAGCTAATGGGGCTGTCTCCTGATTTATTCTACCAGTGACCCTTAAATCTTGGACTGGAACCTCCTCCTCAATCAGTTGGCCCAAGAACTGGGATGCGGTGCTGGAAATTTCATTCTTTGAGATGAAGATAATTCTAAACAAACCCCCTGATGTGAAACTATCCTAAAGGTAAAATCTTTTTGCAGCCAATTACTTTCATGGCTTGTGCTTGCATTTTAAAAGGATGTTGCTAACTGGCAGATCATTTATCAATGGAAAAAAATCCAAAGCGGCTTCATTCATGTCCAAAATTTAAAAATTAGAGGGAGAAATATGAGCTTGGCGGCAATGGCTATGTGATGTGTGGGGAGGGGAGGCTCAGAGGGGATGGTGCAGGTTGAAAACGTTTTCCTCAGCCGATCCATACACAGAATCAGAGGGGCTATGAACTTGGGTAGGGAGCAGATGGGAGTGGGGAATGGCATTTTTCCCCTTAACATCTAACTAAAATTTAGGTCTTCCTTCAATTATGAATATAGAGTCATACTGGCATGTATCAGAAAGGCAGTGACATCAGCGCCAATGGAAGTGACAAATAGTTTCATATTTTCGTGGCAGTTTGTTTCATACTCTCAAAATATCTTTTATACTCCCCTCCACTCTGAAATGAAGATTGTCATTGACCTGCTGGTAAATTTTATTTCATGTGTTAATATATATCACATTAATACATTAATATTAATTCATATATTACATTAATACATGTAATACATTAATACATGTATATACATATAATTAGTTTATAATTTTGTTATAATATTTACAGAATTGCTTTGTAATATCATTGATTTTCTCTACAATCCTCTCTCTCTATTATTTTCTTTTAGAAAACGTTCTGGGAAGGGGGCTATAGGCCTTGTCAGATCACCAAAGGAGTTGCCCACAGAAGCAAAGGTTAAGGACCTCTGGGTTCTGGCAGATCTTTATGGAGAAGAAAAGAAAGATCAGCTCCTTATAGCTATTTGTTGAATTAATAACAATAGTATCAGGTATCATTTAGTAGATTCAGAGTTCTGTAAATAGAGGTGTATAAACAAACAAAACATGTGGGGGTGGGTTTCTCTAACCATTCTCATTTCACTTGAACATGAATTATCAGATGATGAAAAACAAAACAAAACTTCCATAAACCAGGATTTACTAAGGCAGCCCTTGACCTCTAAGTCCTTACTATGTATCATCCTCCACACTAAAGGCCAAACAGTAACTTATTGTCACAATAACTACATAACACTACATAACAAGCAACATTTTTTTGTTTGGCCTAAATCACCAAGAATTCACTGCATTTATTTAGGTCACAAATCTGCAGTCTGACTTGGGAGTTCTTCGGGACTTACTCGCACTGGGCTCTTTGAAGCCCTTGGTCAGCTATATGTCATCCAGGCAGCACTGCTAATCTTGGCTGTGCTCTTCCATGCCCGAGGGTTGACAGATCTTAACTAGTTCACTCCTGTGTCTGTGGTCAGTTGATTGTTAAATGGGGGCTGGCTAGACTGGAATGGCCTTGGCCAGATGACTCTGCTCTGCTCCACATGACCTCTCATCCCCCAGTAGGATGGCCTAGGCTTGTCCAGATTGTGGACCAAGAATGATGGGAAATACACAAGCCTCATCTCAGAACACATCACATTGACCATATTCTGTTGGCCAACGCAAGTCAAAAGGCGTGGGAAAGAGACTCCTCTTGATGGAAGGAACCACAAGTGCACTTGTAAAGGATATGAAGATAGCAGTGAGTGGAAATTTACAATTTTTTTCAATCATTCTACCACAGAATCAGAGAATCTTCCCTTCTTGTACTTCCCTTTCCATCCCAATTCTCATCCTCCTTCAGGAAAACATTTGCTCTTTCCAGATACTCTCATCCATGTATCCACACATACATGGACACACTTCCTGAGAAGGGGGCAGATATTAACTAGTTCACTCCTGATTAAAAATTATATAACTGCACTGCACACTAGACGACTATACACACATGCATCACTAGTCACACATATTTATGGATGAAGGCACTAGAAACTTAACAGTGAAATGCCTCTGGAAATAGGGCCGAGGGCTCAGTCAAGGTTTTGGAGATAATGACAGGGATGAAATACTTCTCCTTTTCTCTTTATACCTCTCTGTACTATAGAATTCTTTTTATAACGTGTCCCCTTAACTGACACAATTCAAAATTAATTTCTAAAAAAATAAATTCACATCAGTTTATGACTATCTCAGTTTCCCAGTAAGCAGTCAAATATCCCATTCCTAAAGGTTGAGTCGTGACAAGGTAACAAACCCTCCTGCATTCACCAAAAGGTTCAACTACTCAGCAGCAAGCACAGCAGCATGAAGTCAGGGAGGAAGCCAGTCTGGCCACGGCTCCTGCTCTCTTACCTACTCGCTGGCCCATTGTGGGCCACTTCCATCCTGACTCAGGGCCTATGTGAAAAGACAACTATACGACGCCAGGGTGTGAACAAAAACACTTGAACTCCAACTGGGGAGAAAGTGTAACAGCTCACAGGAGATCAGAGCCTATTATCAGAAAGACATGAATTCAATCCTGGAGCCACTGCCTACTAGCTACAACTTGGGGCCCATGACTGAACCATTCTGCACCTCAGTTTCCCCATGCTATGAAGATTACATTAGATCAAAAAAGGGCCTCCCACAGTGGTTCTCATAAAGGATCACTCAAAAATGTGATAGCTGTTATTATTCAAGTGGTCGTATATAACATTCATTCTCATTGATGCACACCTGCTCAACTTATATACTCTTATAAATGTCACTTGGATTAAAAAAAAAGAAGAAGGCAGGCCTCCCCGGTGGCGCAGCGGTTGAGCGCTGGGTTGCGAAGCTGCCCACAGCCTCTGCAGGGCCGGTTCGATCCCCAGTTGCTCCCCAGCCACTGGAGGAGGGTCCCACATGGCGCGCAGACCTCTCCTGCCGCCCGCTGCTCCCCTCAGCAGTGTACTTCGGTCCTTCTGCCTGCTCTGCTCCCCGCTCTGGCTCTGGTGAATTCTCTCACCCATCCGCGCTTCTGACTGTACCCAGTGCTTGTATAAATAAATAATTAAAAATTAAAAAATAAATAAAGTTCAATGTACTTTCTCACCTTAAAAAAAAAAAAAAAAAGGAAGAAGGCGACTCCATTTTGCCGGCCTGTCTGCCTTCAGGAAAACATTTGCTGTCCAATCCCTTTTCCTCTCCTTGCCTCTTGGGCTCTTTTCTCTCTGGGGATTAGCCAGCTTGCTAGTTTGAGGACTAAGTGACTAGGTTCATTGAAAGACAAATTAACTTACAAGAGAGCAGATTATGGTGGTTTTCTAAGTGACCACAAAGCTATTTGACGAGCCTCCCATGAGAGCTGAGGCCCGTGGTAGCTGCCCTTGAATCTGAGCGGCCTGTCCTTGCTCTGACCCTCAGAGAGCAGCCCAAGTGACACCACGTGACTGGTGCCCAGTCCGAAAAAGGCAACTTCCCCGGGTCTCCTGGGTGCGTGCACAGGGGAGGCCAGCGGCCATGTGAGTCGCCCGAGTCCTATTAGACCCCTGCTGGAGCCAGCAGGTGTTGGTGCTCTACCTAGCAGCCAGCACTGGGGCGGCCACGCGGTGCAGTCTCCCCGTCAACCTCCGGGTACCTCAACCACAGCCCAGGCCTGACCGCCACCACAGGGGAGACCCCCACACCATCGATGTCCCCCGGAGCCACGTCCAAATTCCTGACCCACATCATGGTGAGAATAAAATATTTACCATTTTATTGAGTTGGTGGTGACAAAAACTGGGACCATCTGAACAATACAAGCCAGTTCTTAAAATGGCTCCTTTCACTTTATTTTTAATGGGCCAAAATGAAAATGTTACTTAAAAAAAAGGTTTTATGGGATTATCCCTTAGACTTTCTCCAATCAAATCTGACCCCCATTTTGTCTGCACGTTCTCCGTCCACGGCCTCACTTCTCATTGGCTCCTCACCTGGCTCCGTCTTCCTTGACTGAGCCTGGGGAACAGCTTATGTGGAAGCCACCAGCAGCCTCTGTGGGCTCAAGACCACAAACGCTTCCTGTCCTGGTCTCCTGCAGCCTCGAGCATCTCTCAACACTCCTGTCCACCCGCCTCTTGAACCCGCTCTCACTTGGCCCCACAGTGCGCTCCTCTCCCATGTCTCTTCTCTACATGTCCATTCCCTGGTCTCCTGCACGGGCTCCTCCTCTCTGCAGCCTCTGACAGGAGGTTCCCAGAGCTGCTCCCTCTGTCTTCCCCACCTCGCGCCCTCTGCACCCCGCCCGCTGCTCTTCCCACTCTCCTGATCTCAGCGCTCCCGCGTCTCCGTCCTCACGTGGATGACCTCCAGGCCCGCCGACCAGCCAGGCCCTGCCTACCCTTGCCCAGGCTACTCGGTGACATCTTTGCTTGAGTGGCTCGAGATGAAGCTCTTGCTTTGCAGCCCCCAGACCTGTCCTCCACGAGTGCACCACCAGCCATGCAGACGTGTAAGCTCAAGACCTGAGCCAGCCTTGGTTCCTTGCTGGCAGACTCCTGTGCCTGTGCCTCTATCCCCGGGGTGAGCCTTACCTTCTCTCCAAACTGCCCTTCTCCCTCATCACCCCCGATCGCCAGTGGGCCTTTTTCAGCGGCCTGACCATGATGAACACTTTCCTGCAATAGTGGTACCCGTGAACATTAGAACTGGGGGTCCCACACTACTCAGTCATATCAGATTTCTCTGGCCCTTAGGGTCTCTCTGATTTCCAAAGTTAAACAAGAGAAAACCACTGGGGCTCACTCTGGCCTTTCCTAGCCCCCGTGGGGTATTCTGAGTTACCTAGGTTGTCAGCTCTAACTAGAAAGTGTCACCCACAGTGTGAGACCTTCTAGAGTTTGCTCATCCTTTCACAACTGGCTCTGCACCTCCCTCGGGTCCCTTGGTAAGGGGTGGCTGAGTGGAACAGAGGAGGCTGCCAATCAGTCTCAGGTTTCGTTTCTTTGTTTTTATCTGGAGCTGTAACCAGATTAAGAGCATAAGTGTTCAGGGAAGTTATGTCTTATGTTTGTTCTAAAATACTCCAGCAAAGATTTCTTTTTTCTTTTTTTCCAGCCAAGGTTTCTAAAAGAAGGCGCTACGGAAGAAAGGCAAGTGTGAGGGAGGATAGAAGGAGGGAGGAGAGTAAAGAGGGATAGAAGATGGAGGTTGGGGGGTCTGTTTGTGAGAAAGGAGCCGGGGGAGCTGGAGGCAGAAGTGTGCGTGAGGAGGAAAGTCACCAGAAGTATTCACTGCTCCAGAAATCTGCCAGGCTTGGTCCATTGTCATGTATCCACACGCACACACGAGTGCGCTCGTGCACACACACACACACACCCCATTGGGGCAGAATCTGTGGCTTCTTCGCAAAGGACTTGAAGCTCCATTCCTGCATGTGTTTGGGGTGGAGGCAAAGAAAGGGGACAGGTAGGAGCCTTGATGGCACCATCCATGGCTGGTGCACCGTCATAGGCCACTCTGGGAGGCTTCAGCAGGGTCTGTGTCGTCACACATCATCATCAGAGTTTGTGCGCAGGGGAGTCTGAGGTGGTGCTGGCCGTGGCTGTGCCCAACTGTCTTCATATCCTCTGGCACTCGTCCTGGGACTTGGCAAAATATGGGTTGGCCCTCTGAAGCAATGAATGATTTGTCTGACCACATCAGGCAAGGCAGGATGGCATCTGGACCAAAGCCAATGTTCAAGGGCAAACACACCCAGGGTGTCCTAGCCTGACCAGTTACTAACTGCGTGACTGGGTGGGCTTCACGTAACTCTGTGTCTGGCTCCTTCACCCATAAGATGGATTTAATTATGGTATCTACCAGTAAAAAAATGAACAGGAAGGTGCAGAAAGGTCCTGATGGGAGACCTGCACCCAGGTCTTGGCCCTGCACATTTGACGGTCAGGAAGATCTGTGATAATTGAGCTAAGATCAGACAGGCCTGTGTGCCCAGCCTCTGGCAAGGGTTCTGTGACAGACATTCACCCCGCTCTGCAGCTCGGGACACCCACCTCTCTGCCCACTGGGTCTTAAATGGCTCTTGGAGTAGGAGGTCCCTAATGAAGAGATGGTGCGGACTGACTTCTCTTGAAGTAACTCTGAGCTAAAGTTTGGAGTGCCTACTAGTGATGATTATTAGGGATCAACACCCACCAGGGGAAGCAAGAGGCAGTAGCAGTGGCAGTGGAAGAAGCAAACTGTGGTGCAAGCCCAGCAGACCTCAGTCAGCCTGACAAAGCCTGGCCAACCTGGGGGACAGAGCAGACATGGTTCCTCAGCTGCCCCAGTCCCACTGGTGCATTCTAGCCTTGCCTTTGTGCAGAGGATGCAGGTGGCCTTGACTGACAAGGTTTGGGGCAGGCCCACCCTGCAGGGACCGGCAGCTGGGGACCACAAGCTGGCCACAGTCCTGCAAGTTCTTCCTTGAAGGGAGATGCAGCTGGTCTATCCCCATTTGACCACAGTGGTCTGCTCAGCTGGTGGTACCAGAGTGTAACAAGTAAGCATGTCAGGGTGGAGAGGAGCTCATGAAGAGTCACAAGTGGGAAAGACACATTTGCATGCTTCTCGTAGGTTTTTATAATACAAATGTCAAAGAAAGACATTAAGAGGGATGGTGAGCTGTCTGTACCAATAAAATAGAAAGTCTTCGAGCAACACCCCCTGTCCCGAGAGGCTGCTGGGCACAGACTATAACAGGAGCAGCATATGGGATACCAAAAAAGACTGGCACGTTACCGTCTTGATTGTGCATATCATGCTCACGTCGTGGTATTCATCAATCACACACAGCGAGCTGTCAATAACTATTGAATGAAGAGAGAGATTTCCTCTGAGCATCTAAAATGTGCAAGGTGTGGGTGCTGGAGGCCATGATTACTCCCTCTTCTTTCAAAGTCATTCAGAGCCTCTTGACCAGACCTCACTTTGAGACCAGCAGACCAGCATGTAGGAGGAAGAATAGCTTTCGTGGAGAGAAGTAAAATCGATTGAAGGACAGAGAGCCTTGGCCCCCAGCCAGGGTGGGGCAAGAGTTGTGTTTTCCTGTCTTTTGACCTGGACCTGATGGGGAGCTCCAACTAACGAGGCAAACTCAGAACTGGACAACCAAGTTGACCACACACTTGACACAGACTTTGACAGGTATGAGTCAAAGACCACAGAAACAAAGCAACCATCCGGAAATATGAGACAACTTTTTACTTATTGAAGCAGAGAGTCAACGGTGCCATCCAAAGCTGTTCTTCCTGGCAGCCTCGCTGATGTGTCTTAACCCATAGTGGAACACAACGAGGCCACCTCACCACTTGGGGATCGCCCCATAGTGTGCAGTGAAGGGTGTTGAGGTAAAGCAAGGATCTCACTGTGGGCTGGCTGCTTCCTTCCACAGGACTGTTTGTATCAACTGTTACAGGCAGGTGGAAGAGATTATAACCACACTCCTGGCAGGAAGTAGCTTGAGCCTCTGTCAAGGCCATGGAAGATGCTGGTATCCAGTCTGATTCCCCCCAGCCTCCCCTTGACCACCAGTTCCTTTCAAGTTGCATGGAGGGAACATGATGGCATTATTACCCAAAGACTGTAGCATTGCTCAAGGTTGCCAATATTTTCTTTGAAGTTTTCTGGAAGTTGATTTCTGATCCCTGGAGTGCAAATTTGAGAACTGACTCCTTTTAAATTTACCAAATGTATTAGTATTAGTTCAACATGCTGTGTCTACTACAGACAAGCATTCCATGTGGGGTGCATGTGTGTGGCATGTCCCTGAGGTCAAGAACACACAGGGCTCACCCAGAGACACTCCATGTGTGACTTGTCCTGAAACAGGTGCCTGAGCCTTGTGTCAGGGGGTACCCCCTGACAGGGTCCAGCAGCTGAGTCCACATGGCGCTTGGCTTTTCCAAAGACCTAGAGTACCCGTGTCTTGACAGAAAGGATTAATATATCCCCGTCATAAGCCCAGTGCATAGAAAGGGACTGGCTAACAGTGTGTACACAAATGTTTGCTGAGTGAGTGATGACCTGGAAGCCAGTCCAAAAAGAGTAACTCTCTAGTCACACAAAACTGCTTCAAAACAATAATCCCCACTAAAATCCGCATGTTGTGATATGTTCACTTAAATTAGCAAAAAAAAAAATCAGCAAAAAAGCCAATTTCTTTAATAATGAAAGCACATCTTTTTTTTTTACTTTTTTGATGCATATCATTAGATGCTATTGTCATCTCTTATCTTTGTTTTTTAAAGTACTAGCACAGCATAATTTCTAGAAATGCTTGTGGGTCACAACTTCCTTATGATTTCCCCATGTTGACTCTACCAACATTTTAATTTTAGAATTAATCTACTACTGAAACCTACCTTAATTTAATGCAAAATGGTCCTATTTATTCAACATTTATAAGCTAAGACAACTTGCCAAGGAAAGTTTCTTAACATCTTTAAAATATGACAGTTGCAATACATCTTTAATCTTACACTGAAACTGTGTTAGCAGTGGGACTGACCCTGCAGGAAGCCCTTGGAACTACGTGTGAAGAGCGCACCCTAAGGTGTGATATTCCTGCCTCCTTTCTTAAAAATCAGAGGGAAAAAGGTGGTGTCCCTGGCATTTTTTCCCCCCAACTAACATATATTGGCCAAAATCCTATTCACCGTCACTAAATCTGCACCATAGTGTTCTTTAAGTGATTGTAGGCTGAGACTGGATTTGGCACGATTTAGCTCACCCCTTCTTCCTGCCAGCCCTCCCACATCCTGTGTCGCTGGAACCCCCGTGACATATGTAAGCACAGCATGGGAAAGGCAAACTCATGTGATCTTCTGCCTAATTGCACAATGTTATTTAGGTTTGGCCTGTTCTGCTGCTTGTTCTTCCACCTTCTCAAAAGGTGTCTGGAAATGGTGGTGACATGGCTGGCTTCACTCATGGCCCAGCTTTGGAGAACACATCCTCCTGGGATGATGAATGGAACTTGCTGTTCGGGGGCCTGTGATGTGCTGTCTCAGGGTGAAGCCTATTTACCACCGACGCCCACACACAAGCAGCAAAGTCTTTGATCACTCCCTTTGTTTCCCTGCTGCTGCCCATTTGCTGCTAATTTATTTCTAACTTGTGCTTTAGAAATGGGTGGGACAAAGAAGCATGAGTCCAGTGCTTTTGTATTCCATTTTAGAAGGGATGGTTTCATCGGAACTGAAGCCACGGTGATGCACAATGCACTGAAAAACCAGATGCTGCTTCCTCTGGAGCAAGTGGCAAACCTGGGGTGGGTTATGGTGCTGCTCTGGTGTTCCTTCTGGAAGATTCCACTGGACTAAAGGGAAAAACTTGGGAAGTGAGTGTGAGTAGAGGTGCAATAAAGACTGGTCAGACAGGTGGTTTTAGGGTATTTTGGAGATTTTATTTCCTTATCTCAGTCTCTATCCTTCATAATTCTAATATGGCTATTCAATCTATAATTGTATACACTTAAAATATAGAGAAAAGTGAAGAAAGTGGTAAATCATGGTTATTGTTCAGTTATCACTAAAAAGCACTTTTCTAATGCATAAAATGTTTTAAGATGTGATAAGTTTGCCAAATAGAAGACAAAGCAAGAATGAAGTGGATTATTTTTGGGGGTGTGAGGTAATCTAATCTCTAAATTGAAAATCTCTAAATCTCTAATCTCTAAATTGAAAGCCTCTTAGCATACTAACACTATACAGTAAGAATGAAGAAGCATGGAGACAAATATTCTTCTGAGCTGAGATTGGCCATTGGCACCCTCCATGTCACAAGGGACAGAGTCCATCACAAAAACCACTTGATGAGGAAGCCTGTGGCAGAGCCGGTTCCCACGAAAGCTGGTTCTTCGTCTCCCTGCCAGGCTGAGTGGGGCACCGCCACTAGCCCCGCAGACAAGCACCTCCCAGGTCAACCCTGCAGCCAGGTGTGAATTCACAGGATGTGCAGGGGGACAAAATTGGGCTGGCAGGCAGCAGAATCCTGATGACTTGCAGATGTGCCTCGGGGTGACTGACCAGCCCAGTTTGAAAACAGAGTGAGGGCTCTCGAGCAACATGGCCCAGACTGACCCAGGAGACCGGAAGGGGGCGGGATTTGATTTGAGATGGTTTGGCATGATTCTAGATCAAGAATCTGTGTGACCCGGCAAGGGTATCCGACTCCCAAAACCAAGATGGAAATTGCTGGTGGATGGATGTTTCCCTGAAACCTGGTGTTTTTGTGGACACTGGTGGTCGTCGATGTTTCTATGACCGCTTTTGGAATGGGTGACATTAGAACCAGAAACACAGCAGTTCACAGTGTCTTGAGAAAATGAAAGCCTCTGCTAGAGGTCGGTTATATTAATGCTTAAGCAAAGTGCTCAGCCAGCGGCCGCAGTGACGTTAGTCTTTCTTTGAAAAAGGCAGGTACTGCAACATACTATCCTCAGTGTTCAGCAGGCAGCTGAGGTGGCCGGAGGGCTTGACAACTCTGACTAGAAATACAAATGTTGAACTCTAGGCCCATCAGAGGTTTTTTTTTGTTTGTTTGTTTGTTTTCTTTTTTTACTTCTTTTCATTTCCTTGGGTTTTCCTTGGTCTCATCAGTGTGGAAGCTGCACCTCTATTTCTCGTTACTTCCAAAAGGACCAGCCACATAAGCGCGGAGACCCCTCACAAGGAGAGCGCTCCCGAGGTTGTCTCCAGCAACGTGGATGACAGCCTGACGCTGCCCTCTCTCCGGGTAAAAGAGACCCACTGAGCCTGGCTAATGCAGCCCAGTTTCTTCAGGGTTTTCACAAGATCCCGGCGGAATCTCTCACCCACGAAAACGTAGAGAACAGGGTTCAGGCAACTGTGAAAAAAGGCAATGGTCTGAGTGACGTGGAGGCTGATGTCGATCCGGATGGAAGCAGCACAGCTGGAAATGAAGCCAAAGTGGACATCGATGGCCTGCACCGCCAGAACACAGTTGTAAGGGAACTGAGATAGGAAGAAGACGGTGAGGACAGAGATGGTGACCTTGAGGGCCTTGTGCTTGGATGACTTCTTGGCTTGTATCAGAGTGTGGATGATGAGGGTGTAGCAGCAAGCCATGACCACAAAGGGAAGGAGGAACCCCAGGATGACCTTCAGGGTCAAGACAGCTGACTTCAGCTTGGTGCTCTCATCCCCAGGGTAGACCATGGTGCAAATGAAAGTGTCGGATTGCTCCTTGATTTGGCTGTACATGATTTCTGGAATGCAGAGCAGAGTCGCTAACACCCAGACAGCAAAGCAAACCATTTTGCTGTAGAGAAGTCTTTTCTTCTTCCAGTTCTGTGCCTTCATAGCCCGAGCAATGGCGATGTACCGGTCCACGCTGATGCACATGATCAGCAGCACGCAGCTGTAGAAGTTCATCTTGTACATGCTGTTGACCACTTTGCACATGAAGGTTTGGAATATCCACCCGTCAAGGCCAGTGGCCCAGAAGGGAAGAGTGGAAAGAAAGAGCAGGTCGGCGATGGCCAGATTCAGAAGGAACATGTCGGTCATGGTCTTCACTCTCGTGCAGTACCAGTAGACGAGGGCGACCAGGCTGTTGCCCAGGGTACCGATTAAGAACACGATCCAGTAGATGGGTGGGAGAGTTTTGCTTGCAAACTGCCTGATGTGGTCTTTATGGCAGAAGTAGCTGGTGGTGTCGTTCATGTAGTCATCCGCAGTGGCTGCAAAGCTGTACATAAACTCATCGGGCATGGGACTCTGTAAGGAAACCCAGGATGCCATTACGTTGAGAACAATCTGAGAGGCCATGCAGGTTTTTGTTTTGACTCTGGACATTTTATTTGAAACCTCAATGGGGTTTTACATGATGTTGAGATCATAGGAACTGCGGGGTAGGAGACAGACCCGGGGGAATAGGAGGGGCTGCCCAAAGCCCTCCGATACTAGGGGGAGGTCAAGGGGGCACCTTTAGTCCCTCCGGACCCAAAGCCCTGCTCTCCATGTTCTGATGCTCGTAGTGGCCACACCAAATCTGAGCCTCCAGCTGGGGTGCCAGGCCCCTGAGCCCCACCTCAGGAAGCCCAGTCACGACAGCTGTTGGGTGCCCCACCTTCACCTCCAGAGGATGCCTGCGGCTTCCTCGGTTAGAACAGGGGCAAACCGCAGCACACAGCCAGGGCAAGTCCCGCAGAGCTCTCACCTTCAGGCTGTGGCTCCTGTGCCCGTGTGTCTGCTCCCTGCAGGAGACTTTGGGCTCAGAAATAGCAGCCCTAAGCATCAAGGGTTGGCAGAAGAAGGTCTCAGAGCTTTCTGGGCCCCCTCTTTACTGATCCCTGTTATCTCTGGTAAGTGTCCACCAGCTCCAGGCCTGGCACCATTCCCATCTCTGGGACGAAGGCAGGGCAGAGGGTAAAGCCTGTCCAGAAAGGCTGTGCCCTCCCCACAAAAGGAGGTGGGATGGGAGAGGGAGATGGAGGAAGGGAGGTCAATCCACTGTGAGCAGCTGCTAATACACTTCGTCCCCACACTTGAGGAAGCAGTGAGCTGCAACAGGGAGCCTTTGCATTTGACCCCAGCAGGCAGCCCAGTGAAGCCTGAGCAGTGAGCACCCCCTCCAGGGGTCCTCCTCCACTTAGCTGCAGACCTGGAGCCCTCAGGCCACTCTCCCATCTCAATTTCCTTGTCTATAAACGCAGCTCTGCCTTCTCTGGGAGGCTGAAGGAATGTGACCCCCTGGGCGGTGACCACTCCATAACACGTCCTCAGAGAAGTGGCTACTGGGACGTCATGGCTATTTCCCAACGAATGTGTGAGTCCACACCTCAGAGCTCCTGACTTTTTCTGATGGAGGAGGTGCTAGACACCTAATCACAGAAGGTCATTATTGGGGTGCGTCTTCTCTGGGGTTGCCTCCCTGAGTTTAGAAGTTCCCAAGATCCCAACTGAGAATACAGAATGACTGACAGTCTCCAACACTCCCCTGGCTCTGTCCCAGCCTTGCTCTGTTCCCAGCACACCAGGGGGCATCCGGTCAGGAAAAAAAGAGATTCGCCTCCTTACTTCACCAGGTCCAAATTAGTACATTTTTAGTTGTCACGGCTCTATAACAATACGTGCAATACTTAGCATCGCTGGCATGTCATCAGTGATGTGCTTGACCTCAGCGATTGCAGTCACCGCTCTCCACACACCATAGAGCCTCGAGGTGCTGTGAAGGGCAGTGTGTCGGCGCCTCTAAGGAGGCGTCACTACAACTGTGTACACGTAAAACCCAGACTTTCCCTCTGAGAAAAGCAAAATTAAAACCCTCAGATATTTGGTGAGGCATTTATGACTATCGAAGAAGCACCGGAATTGGATGTAATTGATTACATTTGGTTATAAAACCACAAATGATTCCCTGGATGACTTTAACCACCAATTTTTGTTAACCTCTTTGTCTCTTTCAGAGAACTATATACTACCGTGTGTCTTTTGTAAAGGCTACATGTTTGGTAAAAAACAACTAATGAAGTTTACTGTGGTTTTTAAAAAACACATGAAATGGATTCTGCCTTATTTATCTGCATTTCAGAGCAGATACATGGAACAAGTTAAAGTTAGTGCATCCTAGTTAAAGACCTTCAAAGCCTTACCTATTCATAATGTTAATAAATAAATACTTCTGTTCATTTATTATTTTTTAATTATTTTAAAATAAGTTTTAATTAATTATTCATCTATAATGAAATCCAAAGTAGCATTCTCCTCTGTCTTCACAACAAACCCACCCCAAGGCATCCTGGCCCTTCTTCGTGTGTGCAAAGCCCTCCTCATGGGCATCCTGTGCCCTGCGAGGGGCGCTGCCCTGCAGATCTAACACTAGGAACCCACAGGAAGAAATCCTTCCCCAGCCCCAGAAGAGGCAAGACAAAAGTGCACTGGATGGGCCTGGGGAGCAGGGGATACTCACCATGATTTCCGTGTCTGTCATGATGGATCAGATGCAAACTTGCTTCTAGAAAGAGAGGGCAAAAATCAAAAGGAGGTCTGGCTTATAAATGAACACCAACAACCATGTAAAGGTGGAGATAAATTGTTAAAACTGTTTGTTCTCATGAATAAAAAAAAAAAACCCACGCAAGAGTTAGAGTCTGTGTTATACTTATGAGAAGTCAAATATCCTGGAGCTCAAAATCATCTTGAATATAAACAGAAATGGAAAAAAAATCTCTCCTTTGAGTGTCCTTTGAGCTTGAACATTTTCCCCAGTGTGTCCTTTTTATATTAGCTCCTTTTCCCTTGACTCCGCTCCTCCTTCAGGGTCTGATTTGCTGACCACCACTCCCTCTCAACTCATATGGTCAATCAAGGGACTCCGAAAAATGGCAGGACAGCAGTGGATTTGGGAACATTCTGGGCCCATACTCTACAGGGAAAGTGCCTCTGGGCAACCAGTGGCAAGAGCTGGGGGTGGAGGCGTTGGCAGGAGGGAGGCCCTCTCCCCAAGGGGCCTAGCACCCCAGCACCTGCCGGAGGCTCCATTTACAAGCTGCAGGCAGAAAAATAGACCCTACTTTCTCTGTCCTCTAAATCCAGCATGGAAAAGAAGCCTTAGCTTTGTTTACCAAAGAAATGGCAGTTAGTTTCCTAATTCAAAGGACCTCCAAACCGACTGAGTAAATCTCAGCTGCTGTTTTCATTTTTGAATCTCTTTAAAACCCTACCCTACGTGACCCAGGAACAACAACCTTGTTCCCTTCAAGGAAGGTGTCTTGAAGTTTGGCATTTTCTCTCAAACCTTTAGAAAGTATGTTTCAAAGACGCATGAGAGGCGCCACAGCCCAAGGTTCCAGAAGAAAACTTTCTCCTCCAGAAATGCAACCCTGATCTGTTGGCTTCCTTTCCAAAGCACATCATGACTCACGCTGCTTTTCTGAAAATACAGTGGTTTTCAGTCATAGCATGTGGTACAACCAACTTGGAAAACTATTTTGTCAGATGCTTAAAAAGTTAAGCCTACACTCCCCGTGTGATCTAGCCTTCCTGCTCTGAAGTATTTACATAAGAAGAATGATGCAAATCTGCGGTCACCAAGGACCGATATGTAAGTGTTCAGACACAAAAGCAGCCTTACATGTAGTAGTCAATGACTGGAAACAAGCCAGTCTGTTGGGATAGTGACTGGACCAGCAGACTGTGGAAAGCCATGCAATGGACTAGAAACGGGTGGCTATACACACAGCCATGCGAATGAATCTCAGGATTATGATGCTAAGAAGCCAGAATTCAAAGAGTACATGCAGTGTGATTCCACTTACACAAAATTCTAGAAAATGCAAACTAGTCCATAGTGACTGAAAGCAGAGCAGTGATTTCCTGGTAAGAGAGAGAAGGGCAGGGCAGCGCAGGAGGGTGCAACCTTCCATGAAGAAGATTCTGGGGTGTGAGTATGTTCTTGATACTGATTGCAAAATGATTTCACATTCTGTGATCTACTCCGCAGCTCAAATATTTGTAGCTTATTGTAGCTGGACCACAACAAAACAGTTAAAGTGACAAGAGAAAAAAAGCAAGACCTGATGAAAATTTTCTGGTTCTCCTCACTCCTCAGAGTCATATCTGACTGTTAGCAGGTAAGGAGAAAGGCAGCCAAATCAGGGAAGGGGAGGGGAGGGGGGGATAATTTGTGTGTGTGTGTGCGCATTTGTATGTATGTGTCATAAACATATTTCCTGGCCCCGTCTGCCAAGGGACCCCAAAACAGTGACATGGAATGACTAAGAATGAACACCACACCCGATGTTTCTAAATACCTTTCTCCACTAAAAAGAACCAGGACTCTTTAGAGAAATGTCTGGCCCCAGAGCAGGGCAGGGAAATGAGAAGCTGAACCTGGACGTGATTTTTGCAGCAGAAAGCAAGGAGATGCCCAGAAAGATCTCTAGGACTTGTGACATCCGCTTCATGAGATTCCCGGCAGGCAACGCTGTGGCAATTTGAGCACCAAGCTAGATAATGGCGGTGATAATTTCAGCACATTCAATTAAATGAGGACCCATGAATCTATACTGGTAAAAATAGATGAATTAATAATTAAAGGTGGAAAGAGAAAGCTCTTCTTATGGTGCCAACTAATAAACACAGAAGGAATAAGGAATTAGAAATTAGTGGGTGTGCATATGAGCAATAGCATAGTCACCATCTTGAAGGGTCTCCCCCCAAATCATATATTCCACCATTGATTTTTTCATTCTCTTTCTCCAGGTATTTTTCTGAATCAAACTCTAAAAAAGACAAAAAAAATTTTTTTAAATGTCCAGTGGAGTTTAGAAGATCCAACTCAATCTTATTTTATCTCAACTTGGGCAATATGGAGATTGACTTTTGAGACTTAAATTGGAAACCACTTCTTGGACCGTGTCACCTCCTGTTTCACTTGCATGAAAAGAATGAATATGAATCAGATTGTAGCTGCGAAAACAAATTCTCAAAGACAGAAGAGACGCGTTGGGCGTAGTGGGTGATTGCAAGGTTTAGGACAGGGACAGATATTCTCCAAACTTGGTAAGGGTTTGCAGAATAAGCCTTTACCTGGGGTGGAGAGTGTAAGCGGGTGACCTTTTTGGAGGCCATATCTGTCCAAACTTATAAAATTCTCAACAGCTGTGAATCAGCAATTCCTCTTGCAGGAATAACTCTCCTGGTTCTTTCACCAAAAAAACAAAGATGCACAGAAAAACACATATCACGGCATATTAATTTTTTTTTTTTTGGCAGAGAATGAAGCTAGAGGAAACCTAAATACTCAGCCATTGGTACTTTCCATTATATTATTTATGCCTATTTATCATATAATAAGTACACCTATATCTATTAACAAACCACATGCTGCCCATAAATAGAATAAAATGGGCGTCAGAGAGATACAAAGCGGCCACCACAATTATTAGGTAAAAATGCAAAGTGTAAAAGATTATGTTATGAGATCTTTTTAAAAATGTGTAAAAGATCAGACATCTCACTGCTGGTCAGGACTGAAACATTTTCTGGATGGAGATGGAGCCTGATCACAAGCAGAAAGTGAGACTCATTTTTCCCCAAGCAGAAAGTGAGACTCATTTTTCCCCTTTAGGTTTTGTAAAGTGTTGAAATATTTTACCTTGTGTGTGAAATTTTCAAAACAATCTGAAAAACAACTTGTCATCTTCTTTTTGAAAAGAAAGACTAAGACAAGAAGGCCCAGCGCTCTTCCATGTGCACACCCCTTAGCAGAACTCGTCCGAAAGTAGAACTCAGGACCTGCCAGCGGCCCTGGAAAGTGGGCAGCGCTGAAAAGCACAGCCTGCTGACAAAATCCGCTATGTCTGCTTTTTATAATTTTGAAATCCTATAACAGGTTTTTTGAGGGTTTATTTTCCTTCCATTATACATAGGTTTCTGGCTTGTGGAAAATTTGGAGAGAGCCCAAGAATAAAAAATGAAGCTCGCTCCCCCTGAACCTACTACCTAAAGACACTGCCAACGGCCTTTCATTTATTTACTCTTGTCCTCTCAGCATCGGAAGATATTTTGAATATTTTGCTCCACAAACTGTAAGGTCTGAGAGCTTGCTTTCATTTTCTTCTTTGCCCATAAAGAAGGACAGAAAAACCCGCAAACAACAAAACGTACTGAAGCGGAGAAACGTCTCAACCGTCTCTTGGGAGCACAGTAGCAGGTGACTCAGCACTGACCCAAATCTCACGCCGGTGTCAGTGTGGCCTCGTTATGGGTGCTGTGGCCGCCCAAATCTGGAAAGCCTTCTGGGTTGAGGTAGGGGGATCTACGGAGCAGAAGCAAAAGCCCCCATCTGTCCCTGGGCTCAGCCCTTAGTGCCCCAGGGGACCCTGGCGAGGCATGACATGCCCTCACTGAGACTTGCGTCCTCACCTGTAAAGTGGAGGGCTTATCCCCACCTGCTCCAAGGGCTCCTTACCAAGGCCAAGAGCATTGCTGTTCTGGATTCTCTTGGCAGGTAGGCAGAGCGCTGTGTGAGCACTAGGGGACATGCTGCCACCCTCAGCTCACAGTGCGTTCAATGGGTCTTGACACTTCACACACTTGCGTGGCTTACCCAGTGAACCAGACATGGTCCTCAAGGAGTTCATGTTCAAGTACAATGGCTACATCTACATTGCAAATCCCATCCACGGTAAATGCCGTGAGATGCTCTGGGAATTGAGAGAAGGAAGTCATGTCTCCAACACTGGGAAAATTCAGGAGGGCTTCATTGAGGAGGTGATATTTTTTGCTGGCCCTTGAAGGCTGAAGAGTATGGGGACATACAAGGAGACAGAATCTTACTGCAGGTCAAGGAAACATATCAACAAGGCATGAAAGCCAGAAAGTGAGGTGTGTGCAGGATCCTAGTGGAGAATACCAGTTAGAAAAGGTAGCCTGGAATCCATTACTAACCAACCATTATTTTTGTATTCACTACAATTCTTTAATAACCAATGTGAAGATCTGCCTGAAGCTGCTCTGGGTGTGGCAACTCCCCACACCCTGGCTTCTGAAGCTCATGGTAGCACCCTGAATTGGACACAGACAACTAACAGCGGATCCTTATGCTGATCTTTGTCCAATTTGCTACATAGAGGTAAACCATCTTTCGCATTTTGGAGTAGCTTTGTTTTTTCACCCTGCACAAATGCAGGGGATCTGAGCTGTCTATCAGGCATCTGCTTCCCAACCCTGAGCCAAGTGCCCGCTACCCTGCCTGGCAGGAGCTGCGCTGGGCCCTGAGACTCCCGGTGTGAGCTTGTGAGAGGAGTGCCGGAGAGGGGGCTTCAGAGCCACAGGCAGATACTGGAATGAGGAAACTCCCAACCTTGAGGTGCTGAAATAGCAGCTTGACTGGGGTTTTAATTCCATCATCCAGATTCCCCCATAGTTCTCTTAACCCATCACCTCTTGCTGCAAAGTTCACTTTTTCCCATTTTTCACAGCTACAAAGAATGATGCCCAAAACTTCCTTCCCACGGGGCAATCTCTTAGACCTGAGACCCCACGGGGGTTCACTTTCCCAGCCCCTAACCAGCTACCCCTAGCACCTTGCTTTTCCCTCCTTGGAGATTCAAACTGCCCTGAGCTACGATTCACATGTGTGTGTGGGAGTCTTATTACTCATTCTGGAAACCCAGGCAGGGCCCCACTTAATTCACCTCTGCCTCCCTGACAGCGCCTACAAGCACCTGTTCCTCCTGACCATTGAACAAGGGAACAAGAGCCGGGGATTTAGAAGCCGTGGTGAGAGCACACACCTGCGGGCACAGGTGACCCTGGGCAGGGAGGAAGGGCTGGGCAGTACTCACGCGGAGAGCAGTGCCTGCGGCTCCAGGAGAAGACGCCCCAGCCTGTGTCTCGCGGCGGGCCGGCTGGCTCTGCCTGGTATGAGGAGCAGGTTCTGTGATCTCTGCGCCTGCAGTCACCGGTAAGTAACCAGAGAGGAAACTAAGCCACCCCTGCTTGTTTTGTCACTGGAGGGTGGCCCTGGAGGGTGGGGAGTCACAGCTGCAGCTTCCAGCAATCAGCAGAGCTGATCATTTGCAAACCGAAATGAGAAGTCAAGAACTAAGGCACTAAGGGACGCCCATGCCCTCTGCAGATGCACCTACAGACTGATCATCTGAGAATCATTTCTTTCCTAGACAGCACAGCCACTGCCGGGGATGGGGAATTGGAGAGTTCTGAGGAGGGTTCCAGGCTTGTGCGATGTGTGCATTTGCAAGGTTTCTTTGGGTGCGGCTCGCTGCACAGGCCTGTTTGGGATGGTTACCCCAACACTGTCCATCACAACTTCACCCTTTTTGGCCTTGACAGATGCAACTGAACCCCTAAAGCCGCACTGTCCCATACAGTGTTTACTGGCCACATATTCTCTTTAAATATAAGTTAATAAGATGTGACTAGTGTCTCGGTGACACCGGCCACATTTCAAGTGCTCCCTGGCCACACGTAGCTTGTCGTCGCTGTAGTAGACAGCACAGAGAAGGCCACAGAGGCCCATCACCCCAAAAGCTCTATTGGATGGTACTACTTTAGAAAGAAACCTGGCTGGGAGCAGAATAATGCTGGAAGATCACAGAGTCAAATCCAGTAAGACTTATTTTGACACGGCCATTAATACATTTCATCTTAACAGTGAGAGCTGAGGGGAGATTTTGAAAAAGCCTAAACAAAATGTTATATTTTTAAGCAAAACTCACAGATGGAGTCTTGTCCGCCAGGTGATGGGAGAGCCTTCGATGACAGCAGGATGGCATCCCCTCTGGGTTCCAGGGCCAGGTGCTGTGCCCGGCGGCCGAAGGGCATCTAGGGAATGACTGTGCGATGGAAGCTGCAGTCCACAACCTCCTCCTTCTGTCACAGAGACCCCAGTTGATTCCCTGTTGTCATTAGGACAAAACTTCTCTGTAATGTTTGTTCTGGGGGAAATCACAGCCACACGCTAGTGGAGACTGAATTCTCTTTTCTATGTTTCTCGTCCTGTGGACACAGTGACTCTCTCCAACAGGCTGGGCCTCCCCAGACACATGCCCACCTTCACTGCTCACACAGAACAAGTGATGTGTGAGATGCAGGTGGATTTGAAAAGAACATCAAGTATGAAGATGGAGTTCGTGAGCACTAAGAACGAAAGCACAGGTTGATTCAGCAACCTTGAAGTATGAGTGAGCCATGAAGTTCCCTGACATTCGCAGAGCTTTTTGTCTAAAATAGTACATAACTAAGAATCCGCCAAATGCTCTGGGCTCTTGCTTCTCTCTCTAAATTGGCAATTGGTGACAGAGAAGACAGGGCCAATACTGGGAAGAAAATGCTCGTGGACTTTCTGGGTGCTGGGGGCCAGGGAGACCTTCGGGGAGCTGAGCACCTCTGCGCGAGCTCTGGACGAGGAAGAAGCTGTACCTCTGCCTTCCCGGGGCTCCAGTTGTTCCTTCACCAGGTAAGAGCACCCCCGCACACACTGCATACCCCCAGATGGTTGGGTCAGGCTGGTGGGGTGAAGGGAGTGGGGAGGAGGTGAGGGAAGAAAGGGGCAAAAGGCACCGCTGAGGTGCTCTTCCCTCTCCCCTCTGGCCCCCTGTGCTCCGAAGAGGTGGGGGTGCTTCGGTGACATCAAATTCTGGAAGAGCGACTTTAGAATTTTCAGAGAGATGTGAGGCTGGGGAGGCAGGCAGATGCTGGCAAGTAGTAGAGAGAACTTCTCATGTCTCAAAGTTGCTGAGACAAATGGAATTCTTTTTGCTGTCTTCTCGGTCAGGTTCATTCCTTGGAAGGAGGGCCCCATTTGGGGGTTTGTGTTCTTTGCTCAGTTTCTCTCCTTGTGGGTGGAATCAGAGCTGGGTGATTTAGAAGAGGTCTCCAGTGCTCTTTTTCTATGGACCTGTGTGTGTGTGTGTGTGTGTGTGTGTGTGTGTGTGTGTGTGTGTATTCTAACCCTCCAAAGCTGAGTTCCAGAGGACAGGAGCACGCCTGCGTCCTTCTGGGTCCCAGGACAGGCGCTGTGCCTGCCATCCTGGGCCTAGAGGGAAAACCTGTGGAAGAGAGGCCGCAGTCCACAGGCTCTGATGTCTACAAGAGAGAAAAGGCCAAGATGAATTTATTACAGGGGCCCAAGAGAGGGCCAAGTCAGGGTTCCCTCTTGTTTGCTCTCACATTCTGAGTGTTTAACACAGAGCCTGGAAGAGAATAAATGAGTCTTGCTGTATCCTCTACATCTGGATCTGTATCTGTAAAGCTAGATTCATAATCTTGCTCTCCTCCCTCCTGAGCGTCTGTGCATATTGGGAAAGTCATTCTAGAAGAATGACTTTGGAAGAGAATCTACTTCATTAATTAAAGGCTTATCTTAACTTGGAAAGTTCAAAGTGTCTTGAAGGGCCTAAGGGTAATTTGGGGTGAGGGGCTGATGGGTGCACTTATAAGGCATCCCCTCAGCAAACATCTAAGGAGTTAAATCTGTAGGGACTTTTCTCTGCCCACTAACTCCATCAGGACTGAGGCCAGGCGTCTTGGCCATGGTTGCATCCCAGCAGCACATTTCAGGAGTGTATTAATCATCTTTTGGCTAAATTAATGGGGGGAATGAGACTGGGATAAGTCCTGGGAATCTGGAGCAGTGCTATCTAATAAAGCTTTCTACAATGGGGGCTATTCTGTATCCGTGCTGTTCAATGGGCAGTCGCCAGTCACAGTAACTAATGCACGCAGACTGTGGTTAGTATGATTGAGAAACTGATTTTTTTAATTGTGCTTAATTGCAATTGGTTTATATTTAAATGCACATGGCTGCACAAGGCTAGTGGCCACTGTAGGACATTGAGCGACTGGGGATCGCTCACTCTCTGATTCAAGCCAGGGATCTGGCCCAACTGGCAGGATCACTTTCTTCTTCTTGAGGGCAGAGGGGCTTGGAGGTCAGCACCTACCTCCCCGGAAGGCTTAAAACCCTGCACCCTTTAGCTTCACTGGTTTTCTGGGATATCTGTAGAATCTTACATTCCTTGTGTTTTATGATTTGCAGCAGAAACCATTGAAGGACAAGAGCGAGGAGAAAGGAGTCATTTTTGCTAAACTGAGTTACCATGAATAACCATCAAAGGTTGGGGTGTCAGTTAGGAGGCAACTGTCAGACAGAGAGAGCGTGAGCAATAGAAGCGACAGGCAAGGGGGAGATATAGCCACAGAACGTTGGTGGGACTCTGCAGGAGGAAGAGAACGAGATATTTTGGAGGTCTTGGGCACCTTGATGTGACAAAGATGTGGGGTTTTGCAGATAACAATGCCTTTAGCGTTGATGTGATTATGGTCAAGCTACTGACGTCTGGAGCCAGAGGGGGAAGTTAAGAGTTTACTGTGTGGCCAGCAAACTTTTGCAGAACACAAGCTATTTATAAGGGACATAAGCGTCACCTGTACCTCCTGAGGTTTTGTGTTCACAGCACACAAATCGTGAGACCGTTGCAGGATTTTTGGTTTTATTTACCTCATCCATTAATGATAAAAATCACCCCTTCTGCCCTGACACATTATCTCATTGAAGATCTCACCTGTGTTATTCACTCAGCTGGGCCTGTCAGACTCCTGCTATGTGCCAGCAGCCACCTGAGAGGCAGGGCGACCGCAGGAAATAGTGGGTGGGGGTGAGAGCTGACAGAGAACTGAGCGGGGAGCCTGGGAGCTCCTCAGCACGGGGGTAAGGAGGGCTCATGAAGAGGGGACATCCAAGAGCCAACTGACTGCAAGTTCCCATAAATATAAAGACTGGGGTCTCCACTCCCAGCAGAGGGAACTGTTGACAGGGTGGCTGCCCATGTCCAAGGACGAGAAGACCAGCGGGTGTGAGGGCAGCCAGAGAAATAGAAGGGACTGGAGGCCTGAGCCAGTGTCCTGATCCAATGCGAGATGTGCGGGAAAGCCACGGAAGGGCTTAGGTAGAGAATGACAAGTCCCAATTTCCATTTCTAATAGACTGAGGGCTGTTGCACGGGGAACTTCAGGGGAAAAGGCACAAACCTGGTGGCTGCTGGCAGGAGCCTCTGGCCTGAGCTCCCACCCACCATAAGCAGCAGATGGAAGGAGTGTTCCTTCCACTGGCCACGGAGGGCTAGGCCTCCACAGGAGCCTGGGCTCGGGCCCTGGCCCTTCTCCCACCTCCATCTCTAGGGAAGCGTGGGGTGAATTCAGAGCATTTCCATCCCCCTTCTCTGCAACACCCACATGGAGGGAGCGCACCACGCTAATTGCCAGGGAGCCTTCACTGTGGGGATGGCCAATGTTTGAGAGAGTTTTCAGAACACAGCAAAATTAAGTAGAAGGATAGGAGAGTCCCCGTACATCCTCTGTCAATGGCGGAATCTACACTGACACATCACTGTTACCCACAGGCCATCATTTACCGTAGGGCCATGCTGCATCCCGTGGTGTGGGACAAATGTGTAAGGACCGGTGTCTACCATTATCATACCACACAGCGCGGTCTCGCTGCCCACCTGCTTACTTACCCCTCCCTCCCTGCTGAGCCCTGACAACTGCTGATTCTTTCACTGCTGTCGTAGTTTTGCCTTTTCCAGAACATCGGGTAGCTGGGCTCACAGTATGCAACCTTTCCAGATTGGCTTCTTTCCCTTGGTTATATGCTTTGAAGTTTTCTCCATGTCTCTTCATGGTTCATTAGCTCCATCTTTCTAGTGTTAAAAATACCCTATTGTCAGGCTGGGCCACAGTTTATGTGTCCAGACACCTCCTGAAGGACACCTTGGCGGCTTCCAAGTTTTGGTGATTGTGAATTTATCAACATTTACGTGCAGGTTTTTGTGTGGCTGTAGTTTTGAATGCTTTTGGGCAAATGCCAAGGAATGAGACTATTGGATCATGTGACGATAACATGCTTAGTTGTGTGAGAAATTCCCAAACTGTCTTCCAAATCACTTTCTATTTCTGAGCTCTATCGGCTGGGCCACCTTATACTTCCACCAGCCCCGGATGAGAGGCCCTGTTTGTCTTCACCCTCAGCACATTTGGTGGTGTCAATGTCTGGATTTGGGGCATTCTGATAAGTATCTTATTGTTTTAATTTGCATCTGTCTGATGACATATGATAGAGATCTCTTTTCCGATGCTATTGCCTATGGTGAATATAGTAAGATGTCTAAGGCCTTTCACCCACTTTTTTTTTTAAGTCAAACTGCAAATGGATCCCCATTCTATTTTTCAGTCACAATAAATGAATTTTTGAAACTGAGCGCCTAGTTTTACAAATACAGTCTGATACAAATCAGAAAATAATCCTTTGATGAGAAAGATACCTGTTGTTCAGGGATCACCAGAGAAAAATCAAGACGTCAAATATGTAACATACCAGAGTTTCTTACTTCCTACTTTGTACTCTACTTTGTAAAAAATAAATAAATAAAACCAAAGGAAGTAAGCCGCATGTGTATTTATAAGTACAAAAGGAAACCATTTTGCTACGGAATGGCTTTCTGATGGTATCTCTATAACTGGCTGACGTTCACAAACATTTAACAATTACCGCTAGCAGACAGGCAGCGTGACACCCTGAGAAGGGGCCACTTTAGAGACCCCTGCTTACTGGTGGAGATGTGGCCCTAGTATTGTGAGCTCCTCTGGCAGGGAACACCCCAGAAACTGTCACACACACACAGACTTAGGAGAAAGCCTCATTACTGGGGGGAAAACGAGACTCAAAAAGGAACAATAGATTTTTAGAGGAATTTGGGCAGCTTCAGCAGATGACCTCTTTCCCTGACTCTGCGGCCGACCTGTGAGACTGGCTTTCTCTATTTTGACTTTGCGTGATTGCATGGAGGGCTTTTCCCAGACACATGCCTAGTCAGTATAATCGTCAGGTGCCTGGTCAGTACAAATGCTCTGTCCCCGGTGGCCCACACGCAGCCAGTGGTCTTCTTCCCTTCAAAATGCAGTTTTTTGTCTCGAACGTTCCATCTATCCCAGCTTTTCCAGGGGTTCTTGTGTTATCCTTGCCTTTCTATTCTGCATTCTAAATATTCTCTTGATGAATCAAGATGCACAAGCATCTTCAAAGTTATCATCAGGAGACGTCATGAATTTCTCTTTAAAGTGTTCATATTCACTGACGTGATCCTTCAGAAGCCGTGGCTTTTGGGCCCGTGGTTGGAAGATCTTGGACCCAAAGTTCACTGACTCCAGGAGACAGCGGAGGCCACGCCCTCCCATGGCCTTGACCCATTTTTTTAGTAGGTTGTTTTCTTATTGGTGAGTTTTAAGATCTCTTTTATATTTTAATACAATCCTTTATCAGATGTGTCCTTTGCAAATGTTCTTCTCCAGTATGTGACTTGACTTCTGATTCCCTTGACGGTGTCTTCTGCAGAGTGGATGTTTTTCATTAGAATGAAGTTGAGCTTTTTTTCAAGGCCTTTTGTGTTTGATCTAAAAAGTCACCACCATACCTGAGGCCATCTAGGTTTTCTACGATGTTATCTTTTAGAGTTTTAGAGTTTCATCTTTCACATTTAAGTGTGAAATCCATTTTAAGTTTGTTTTTGCAAAAGGTGTTAGTTCCAGGTTCACTTTTTTTTTGCATATGTGTGTACAGTTGTTTGTGTACAATTTGCTGAAGATATTATCCTTCCTCCATCTATTGCTTTTCCTCCTGATGACTAGTATTATCGCTTACTAGTATTATCATGGGTTTCTTTCTGGCTATTTTTTCCATTGAGCTTTTTGTCTATTCTTACATCAATGCCACACTGTCTTGATTATGGACAGCCTTAATTTGGGGGCTATTTGTGACCCTAAAAATCAGACCATTAAACTTTTAATTCTTTTCTTATATAAAAAAAAGGTAAATCAGAAATGGACCCCCACCCCACAACATCATCCTGCTCCCAGTTTTTTTCATAGTGTGGACCCTCACCCAGGACCCCATGCTGCACTGATGTCTGATCATTTTTCAAAAGCTCAAAGTTCAATGGCAGATGTTTTCTAAAAGTTAGAAAATTTCCACAGCATTAAAATAGCTGTGTCGAAATGTCCTCAGTTTCAAAATGGCCACATCAAAACAACCACATCAAAAGGTCAAGTCCCTGCAATGGCACCCCAGAGAAGAGCTTCTCAGGGGGCCAACTGACCCGAGGTCCCGGCCGGTGTTTGCTCTTCGAGTCTCACACTTGCGGAGCTCAGGGCCTTTTATTGAGCTTCTACCTACTGGACACAAGAAAACATGCATTAAGACACCATTACAGGCTTCAGATTACTCACGAGGGTGCATCTGAGAAAAAACAGTCCGGTTTCAAACATTAACCACATTTGGAAAAAAATACACGTGCCCCAAAGCAACTGAATGTGGTAGGTATTCAGCAAAAGGTGAATTATTTTTGCAAAACAGACAAAGCAGCATATCAAAGTTTCAGAGAAGACCTATAAGAAAGAAGTTTGCTTGATAGTGTTATCTCTTTTTCTCTTTCTCTGACATGTTTTGGTGACATCTGTAACCTCCCTTCCCCCATATTCAAGGTTGTGTGGGAGAGAAGCAACTGTTGTCTTCCGCCTTTGCTGCCTTATATCCAGGGGGCTCCAGGAGAGGCTGCAGGACAGCATCCCCGCCCCCAGACATGTGACCACCGCATATGACTGTTCATTTCTGTTGGCCTTAAACATTTAACTCATTTCTCTTTCTGATTTAAGGTTCTCACTATCTCCCCAAATTTCCGATTGTCCCCTTCCTGCCTCGTACCCTGGAAATGGACGGAGATATGAGTGAAAGGCGGTGCTCACGGAACAGAGACTGGTGACTGCCACTTACTGTGGAACCCGGGCAACCCCTGCCCTGGCCATAGTGCCCCCCCGCAATGGGTGACTATGGGGTGAAAAGAGCCAATGTAGGATAGAGCCAGTGTGGAGGACTGTGGGGCACTGGTTGGGGACAGGTGTGAGAGTATACGTTTGTAGTGGTTTGAACCTGTAACCCCTGGAGCCGCTATGAAGATGTAAACCGACTTTGCCTCCATAAACATAATGTAGAAGAAAGGAAAACACGAGTCCCGCTGGGCCCGGCTCAGAGCTCACGATCAGGGAGGGGCACTGGCATGCTGGGGTGAGGGCTGGATGTGGGTCTGTCTGATGCTACATTGACTTACAGGGTGGCCTTTGTCTCGGAGCCACAGTTTCCTCTTTTGTAAAACAGGACATTAGATCTATTTTTTTTTAAGATTTATTTATTTATTTATACAAACACTAGGTACAGTCAGAAACGCGGGAGGGTGAGAGAATTCACCAGAGTCAGAGCGGAGAGCAGAGCAGGCAGACTGACAAAATACACTGCTGAGGGGAGCAGCGGGCGGCAGGAGAGGTCTGCGCGCCATGTGGGACCCTCGTCCGGTGGCCGGGCATCTTACCGGCGCTGCAGAGGCTGCGGGCAGCTTCGCAGCCCAGCGCTCAACCGCTGCGCCACCAGGGGAGGCCCGCATTAGATCTATTTTTATATTGCTATTCCCTGGGGTTGCTCTTGGAGAGGGGGCGTTGCTCTCAAAAGGTGCCAAAGTAACAACACTGGTCCCTCACCTGCGACCTTTGCCCTAAGAGCATTTCTCCAGTTTCCTGACTCTCGGCATTCCCTTCCTCAGCATCCTGAGAAGAGACCATAAGCAAAGGGTCTACTAACTGGCCCCCATCTTTGTTCTCCCCAGTTAAAGGTTTCTCTGGCAACTTATCTCCAACCCAGTGATTCTCAATGTGTCCCCCACACCAGCACCACCTGGCCTTGGGTGCCTCTGACCCCCGAATCAGAAACTCTGGGCATAGGCCCACCGGGCTGTGCTCCAGGGGCTCCCTTGGGCATCACAGCACCCCCTGTTCCATTGCTGGTTTGTCCCAGGTCCCCCCAAGGCTCCCGTAGCACCTCCTGTGATAACTTTGCCTTAGTAGCCACTTTCACAAGTGATGGAAACACAACCTGCCCCAACTCTGTTGTTAAAAATGACCGGAGCGTCTCCCTAGCAAATCTCCTTAGACCATATTTTAAAACAAAGGAGTAAAGGCATTGTGCCACAGCTCTCCAGTTCTTTCATCCACACCACACCCCCCATTTGGAATTGATCCATGGCTAATGGACACACATCTCAGGGCCAACTACAAAAAAGACAAATCTCCTGGCCCTTCCTTGTAGGCCCCTCTGCATCCTGTAAGTCCCCATTCTCTCAAGCCCCCAGACTTCAGCTTTCACCCAGGAAGATGCCCTGTGGAGATAAGCTCCCCTGCGGTTGAGCGTGAGTCAATGAGCCTGCCAGCTATGACACTCCTCGCTGCCACCTGTGTCACTGCCAGGGCATGATGAGCCCCCCAGATAACCCCAGATGAGGACCACAGACTTACATCACTTCCTTCAGGGAGCAACTCATAAGCATGAGCTCAGATCCCAGGCTCTCACCATAGGGCAGATTTCTATGGGAATGAGTGGACCATGGGGGTGCAAGTGAAGCTTCTGCGGCCCATGAGGCCAGATTTCAGCTGTTGCTGAAATCGCCTGTCTCATTCTTGAGCATTTCACTAAGCCTCACTTCGCTTTGCCTTTCATCTTCGCCACTGCCAGCTTTGGGGGCTTCAATTCATTTACTGAAGCTGTGTGGGTGTTAAAGTCACGCTATGGAAAAACACACACTCACACCCCACAGGCTTTTTTTTTTTCTCCGTGTGTTTCTATGCAAACAGATGCTTTTATGGCTTTCATGTCTATTGCGGCTTGCCTATCGCAGTTTCTTTTCGAAAAGTTCTTCTACAAACTCAAAAGAAAAAGACCAGTAACCCAAATTTTAAAATGTGCAAAAATACGAAGAGGAGGTTTGCAGATAAGGGGGAGAAAAAAACATCTGAAAAGATGCTCTAACTAGCAATTAGGAAAATACAGCTTAAATATTTTCACCGTTTGAATAGGCAACCTTCCCGAGATGAATATTGGGCTTTTTTTTAATGTCAAATCCAGTTTTTATTGCTATATAATTCACAGCAAAGGATGCATATTGGGCTTTGCAGTGAGGAGCTTGATACTCTCCCAAGCCTGAGTGCCAGAGACGGTTCAGCCACCTGGGGAGGAGATGGTGACAGGGGTGTTAACATAGAAAGGTCGTGCTATCCCACAATGCTATCTCTTTTAGAGCACAGTCATGCATGCCTTCCAGACTGCATTGCCACGAAGACCCTTGTGTTGGAATTGGAAAACCACTTACGCATTTGTCAATAAGACAATGATTTCATAAAGGATGATACTGGCATTCTCCACCCCCCACCCCCCACCTCCAGTTTCGAAAGTTCACGTTACACCACTTTGCTTTCACAAAAAAAACTTACCTTGGTACCTTTTTCACTAAGAGAAAAAAATCCAAAGATTTTCACTTTTACAACAAAAGGCATCAGTGCCTGCATGGCAACAGCTGTTCCAGAGGCTGCGCACACCCTGAGCAGAGGTAGCAAAGTCTACCTCCTGCCCCAGAACTGCTCCTTGCAGGCCAGGCTGTATAGCATGTCGTTTCTGCTTCTGTGACATATGGGTGTTATTTTAAATTATATGTGTTATTTGATATGACTTGGGTCTGGCCATGCTCAAAAATTTTTTCCACATTTCATTGACCACACTGCTTACCTTGGGTAGGTGTCCGGGGTTGGTGGGCCATGGTCAAAGATAAGTTTTGCTCTGCCTGTAATCACTGAGTATTTTACTATGAGAGTGTATGCAAGAAAATATTGCATCATTGTGTAATTGATATTACAGGCTTAAGGATTCTAATAAGTGTTCCTATCAGTTGAATAGCATAAAAAATCGGTTAACTTTGTGTTTGTACACATATGTGTGATCACATTATTATAAAATCATCTCATTTGTTAAAATCTCTCATTGTTCATCCGATAGTCAAGAACAAAGATAGTTTCTCTTGTGTTCAACCACAAACACACACACACACCCCATCACTCATCCTGGGCATAGCAATTTCCACCCTTTGCCACACTGTGCTAACTTTCAGGATGTCTAAACCACATGCAAGCGGGCCTTTCTGATTAACTGATAACTTCGTTTCCAGACTTCCGTGCCATCTGATTGTCAACTCATAATTTCAGAGCTGCCAAAACACCAGATTTGGTGGTGGTGCCTGGATCTGGGGGTGTAGCCTGACAACCAGGTACCTGGCTTCCTGACCTCAAACCACACTTCTCCCCGCGTGGGCCCTAAGCATCCTCGAGACATATGACCCTGCTCGTCCCCCTGGCTTGAGCCTCAGAGCAAGCACTGGGGAGAGAGTGGGAGGCCCAGAAAGTTGCCGATCTGACAAAGTCCTCTTAGGAACATCTTTATGACCATGTCTTGATTTACACCCCACTTAATGAGGCGTGTGGTATAATGGGAAGACACCGAGGTTTGGAAGAAAACATAAAATCCAAATGTCACTTGGGGATTCAAGTTCTCTTGTTAGTGTAATTCCACCACCACCCACCCCCCCACCTCCATGGATGGACCCACTAGAGCAGCCAAATTACAAACCTTCAGAAAATGGTTTTAGGCAAGAGGTTAGAAGAAGATGGGATGATGTCATCTTTGGTTTTCCCAGACTTTAGGGGGACTTCCCCTCTTTGCATCAGACAGACTTAATCTCCTTTTATTCCAATGAGATGCGGATTTTAAGGCTCCAGAAAGAGACCAATCCAAGCTTTCTTGGGCTCTTTATTCCCTACCACCTCAGTGCAGTCCTCCTGCCCCACACCCCAGAGGTAACCCACACTGCTCCCAGCCACCTGCTGCAAAGGCGGGGCTCGTTCACAATATGACAATGTAGCCTAAGAGTTGGCCACATTTTCTTAAAGATCAGAGGTGAAGCAGAGGATGTCTCCTCCTTCTTATCGTTATGCTTCAGCCTAGGCAGGGGAGGATAGAATTATGGGCACAGGATGACAACCAACTACCTACTTCATTTGCAACATTGACTGCATTCTCCAAGAGAAACAAAAAAGAGTAAACAAATGTGATTTGTAAATGAAAGGGAGCTTTAAACTGACACAAAGCAGACATGGCTTCTCGTGTGCCCTGTCTCTAGGAAGGTCCTCAGGAAGTCTGACCGATAAAAATGGATTGCAGTCTGTTATCCCAAGGGTGCCCACGCCAATGTGCAGGGCCAGCAGTGGGTGCCGATGCAGCCCTTGCTCAGCAGGACTGGCCTGTAGCCAGAGCCCTCCATCCCTGAGCAAAGCTGGGATTGCTCTCAGTAATCACCTCTGTTTGACGCCTCTTTTTCTCTTCCCCCTGTCTGACCAGCCTGTTTCAATGCACACAAGGTCTCTCTAGGTCTTCAGTCTGTTAGGGGGAAAAGGATGTCCCTTTTTAAGCATGAGGACCCACAGACAGGCAACCCGTTTTATATCGGGGCTGCTCCGTAACAAGTCTGTTACACAAGGTCTCTGGCCCGGGGGACCCCGTGTCTCTTCTCAATGACTCTGGATCTCTGCTCTGACATTTGATGGTAGGACTTTTCAAGCTTGAATGGGCCTACATGTCACCCAAGTTCTTGCTAAAATCTGGATCTGAGTCTGCAGGTCTGGTTGGAGTCTGAGCACCTGCATTTCTAACAGGCTTCCAGGGCGTGGCCTGGCTTCCCAGCCAAAGCACACTCTGAGTAGTAGGAGGCCAGGGCACAGGCTGGTCTCCTAGTCTGGAGGATGCGAAAAGATGCCCCGCATCAAACTAGCCATGTGAACAGAGGAAGGTGGTCAGGGCCCGAAATCAGGGGCCCAAATTGCTTTGTGAAGTGTGGTGTGCAGAGACAATGCAACATGGCTGTTACTACTGCTTTCCTGTATATGAACTATCACTTACTTTGGATTCAGAGAAAACTGGATTTAACCCCATCACCATTTTCTAAGTGGAGGTTTGAGGAAGTCACTCCATTTCATTAAGTTTCAGTTTCCGCAGCTACAAAATGGGAGGTTGTCTTTTCAATAAGGACATATTTGTAGATATTCTGAGTAAATATGTATTTATATATGCATCTTCTCTTTATTAATCTCAGACAAGCAAAAATTCTGTGTGTGTGTGCAGATGTGTATGTGTGTTTTACTCATTAAACATTTCTGCTAAATCTGGAACCAGAACGTAACTAAAAATAATCTGCAAAACTGTTAACTAAATAGCCTGTCAAGAGTCATCTGATTTTCTAAGGTTTACAGAGCTTCTTAAAAACTAAAATGATTTATGGTTTGCTACCATAACGCTACAAAGCTAGTGGTTTCAACTAAGTTTCACTTACTCAACCCTGAAATTCAGTGGAAATCTGGGGAAAATCCACTCAAAAGAAAATTGCTTCCCTGAATCCTTCTGATCACCAAGCTGTCCAGAACCAAAATTTGGAATTTGTTCTGCTGGGGCCAACATTTCTCTTTGACTATAATAAGCACTCTAAGAGGTGCTAAACAGCTGTGCTGTAACGACAGACCCCATTTCATTCCAACCCATCCAGAAGATTCTTCAAGACAGAGCCATGGACCATTTTGTCACAAGAATGACCATAAGTGCCTATCATAGCAACTCTGTGCCATGTTGTCATTGGCTCTGTTTCGGCACCACCCTTCATCCTCACAACCATCTTGAGAGGTGGATGCCTTTGTTACTCCCATTTTACAAAAGAGGAACTGAGGAAAAGAGAAATGAATTAGCAAATGAATTTTAAAAATGGAAACGTTAACACTCATTTTTATCTGTGCAATATAAAATTAAGTTGTTCATCTGCTTCATTGGGTTGCAAGAACTGTCTTGGAATTACCCTGGGATACACACAAGTCTTCTGTGCTAGACCCTAAGATTGACATGCAAAGCTGCATATCACAGCACTGTGGATTGTATCAGAAAACTGTCAAAAACCCCAACTCTGAAATCAAAGACTGTGTGCAGCCATAAATAAATTTTCAAAGAATTCTCAGTGACATAAAAATGTTGTAATGATGCCATATGAAATAAGGTAGTAGGCTATTTACACATTCATTTATTCAAAATAGTTCATGAACATGGACTTTGCTGACATGGAGCTGGGAATAGAGCAGGTGAATGAGGCAGACTTGGCCCTCTGGAGCTCACAGTCTTGGAAGAAAAGACCCCTGAATCTTAGCAGTTGTCTTAAGGACTCAGGGTTCTGTTTACTTTCCACCTCCAGCCTTACTCCAAATTTAAGCATTATTTTTTTTTTACAGATTTATTGAGCTGAGATTAGCATGCAACAAACTGCACCCATTTAAAACATACAGCTACATACATTGGATATAGTATACACTCCAAACTGTGAGAGAGTGAGGCCATCGCCACAGGGAGGAGAGAGTGAGCCTATCCATCACCCCCAGAAGTTTCCTCAGGCCGCATTTCCCCCTCCCACTCTTCATTTAACCACCAATCTGCCTTCTGTAGTTTCCTTTACATTTCTAGAAGTTTATACCAAATGGAAATATCCTTTTTTTGGTCTGGCCTGTCACTCAGCACCTTTATTTTGAGTTTCGTCCCCATAGGGTACCAACGCCACTGAAGAGGATTCAATGACAGGACTGTCCGCCCGGATGTTGTCCATTCCCAGGCTGGTGAGCATTTTGGTCTCTTCCAGTTCAGAACAATTACACATCGTGCTTCTAGAAACATTCGTGCCTTTGTGCATACATCTATTTCCTTTCCTCTTGGGTAAACACCCTGCAGTAGGATGGCTGGTCACACAGTAACTCTATGTTTAACTTTTGACGAAATGCCTACCTGCTTTCAAGTGGCTGTCTCATTTTTACCAGGAGGGTATGAGTTCATCTTTCCTCTGTTCTTAAAACCAACACGAGAAATAAACAAATATCTGCTGCTGTAAAAAAAAAAAATTTAAATTTAGAATTATGGGTCCCGATGGCGCAGCGGTTGAGCGCTGGGTTGTGAAGCTGCCCACAGCCTCTGCAGCGCCGGTTCGATCCCCAGCTGCTCCCTGGCCACCGGAGGAGGGTCCCACATGGCGCGCAGACCTCTCCTGCCGCCCGCTGCTCCCCTCAGCAGTGTACTTCGTCAGTCTGCCTGCTCTGCTCCCCGCTCTGGCTCTGGTGAATTCTCTCACCCTCCCGTGCTTCTGACTGTACCCAGTGCTTGCATAAATAAATAAATAAATCTTAAAAACAAACAAACACCAATTAAAAAAAATTTTAAAAATATAAAATTTAGAATTATGTACAGTAAGTGAAATTCAAGTTGCCTTCTATTCCGTTCCTTACCTACTTGCTCCTACATATTACTCATTAAAAGGGTGACGTGTGTTCATCCAGTCTTGTCTTCGCTGTATGTGTGTGTGAGTGGGTTCTGTGATGCCTGGTGCTCTGTTCTGACTTCAGCACTGCACAGGGAAGCCCGAGGGTCTTTCCTTGTCCATGCATACAGCTCTCGTCTATCTTTCAATTTGTCGCTGAATATCCTATCCTATAATAAGGAGGTAAAAGTGTTTTTAATGTGATTACAATTTTATTTATCTGTCCTATGAAAGAGGCAGCTTGCTTTCATGTCTTACATTAGTGAGACTTGATGAAGTTCCTTTCTCTTCTCAAACCTAAGCAAAGGCGGCCTGAAGAAGGGCTGTGCTTCTTCCTGCTGATCCAGGTCACTTGGCACCACAGTGGGCTTGGCGGCCCTTGCTGGAGTGAGATAGAATGTGGTGGATGGCCACTGAGGTCAAACAGCTTTGCATCATGTGGCAGTAATGCTCACTTTGTGTTTGTCAGAGAATTGCCATTTCTGGTCTACCATCTGGTCTGGTTCTCAGCAATCAGGAACGCGCTCATGGTTAGTCATTCTAAGAAAGGCAAAAGGGCCTAAACTCTTCAACTTTCAGCTTTGGGGCTGAGTAAAACTATGATTTTATTTTTATCATGTCAGAAAACATAGCACATCTGCCCTTGTGCTACCAGAAACTACTCTTCTGTTTCAAATAGACCATAAATTGATCCATGCTTGGTGAATGCTACTATTTTTTGACTTTTTCCTTTATGTCTAGTTTTTCTCTCCCATTTTCAGTCCTAGTGTTACTAGGACTGCATTAAATGCACCTCTTTATTCCTCTCTCAGGATTATCGAAGTCATTTACAGGGGCTAAGTCATATACACTTACATAAAATTGGGACTCTATTGTAATATAGGTGCATGCCTTACAACATGTTTTCATGTTAGTAGATATCAACCCACAAGTTAAATTAAATCCAAATCTTTTTTTTTAAAGATTTATTTTTATTTATTTATACAAGCACTGGGTACAGTCAGAAGCACGGGAGGGTGAGAGAATTCACCAGAGCCAGAGCGGGGAGCAGAGCAGGCAGAAGGATCGAAGTACACTGCTGAGGGGAGCAGCGGGAGGCAGGAGAGGTCTGCGCGCCATGTGGGACCCTCCTCCGGTGGCCGGGGAGCAGCCGGGGATCGAACCAGTGCTACAGAGGCTGCAGGCAGCCTCACAACCCAGCGTTCAACCGCTGCACCACCGGGGAGGCCCTAAATCCAAATCTTAATGGCTAATTTCCTCATAATATTTCAGGTATGGACATCCCATAATTTTCTCTAGCCACCCCCCTATGACCAATCAATTTGCACTCATAATTGAAGAGTTCTGCTAGATTTTATCCAAGGTGGTGCTGTGATATCAGCGTGCAGAAACAGAAGGCGCTTACCATCTGCATGTGTCGCCATGTCTGTTGGAAGACCGAACAGTAGGTTAGAGTGGTGGTTCTCTGATCCATTTGTTGTGTTTTCTCCTGCTGTTGGGGTGTTACTTTGGTTCCAAGTGGCCATCCAGGTCCCATCAAAGAATCACCCAATAGCTTAACAGATGATGATAGCTCTAGCTTGGATCTACATTGTCATGAGGAGTTGGAAGATTATGATTTTCTAAGTTGTCATCCTTCTAATTTTACTATCTTTCTACATCTAGCTGGCATTCTTCCATAAAATAGAGCTTTATTTTGTCAGCTGGAATTATAGGGTTCAAATAGACAGACATTAAGGATACTTCACATTAATGACATGGTTTCAAAAATAAGGAGTGAATACTAGTTGCCTCGATGATAATGAATTTTTTTGGCTTTTTCTCTTTGAATATCATTATGGGCCCAAGAATTTTGATATGTTCAATGGCTATGTTTTGATTGTGTTATTCTTGGTTCCCATGGAAATATTATTCTCCTCAGATAACAGCACATCTCCAAACTGAGTTATTTAAACCAAAGTATCAAAACAAGAGTGGTTCCAAATATAACCTTCACACATTTTGGAAAGAGGAAACATTATTTTGAGAACAATGACAAGATAATCTAATAAATTATTTTGTTCATTGTTCACATTTGTGTTCTCTCTTCATCTTCAAGATGTGGGCGAATTCCAAGTGTGCCCTGAAGGAAGGCGGCAAGATGAGGATAAGGATTCTCACTGGTGGCCAGGGGCTTGGGAGTATGTTGTACTAAGGCAGCACCTGTAAACTCAGATTCAGCGTCAAGAGCTAGTCGATTGACCCACAGTTAAGATGCTTTCAAACCACAGGCATTATTAAATTCTTGTTCGTAACCATATCAAGAACCCAGTCTAGCTTCTCTTTCTTTCTCACATAACAGAGTGCAGACACAAGAGGCTCAGAGCCTCAGGCTGTTCACTTCACTAAATCATGGTTTACCCACCATGCTTTGCAGGAGAAATGATGACGAGGCTAAGCATTGTTGTTTCTAAGCAACTGTTGAGGAGGGTGTGAATGTGGAGCCCCACTCTTCAACGTCTTGTGGTTTGCCCTGTGATTCGGCCCCTTGTCTTTCCCGGTTCCTTCCCTGGGGAGGAGATCCATCTGAGAAGCCAGAGCTCCAGCTCCTCTCTGCAGGCCTGACCATGCCTCCTTCCCCTTCATCAGAGGCTACTCCATGTATCCCTAGCAGCTCCAAATGGAGGGTGCAAAGGCTAAAGTTAGTCTGCAAGTTTCTTCAAAGGAAGAGCAAACTTTTAAGAACCACATCAGCTTTCAGGCTCACTTTACCTCACAAGAGCAAAGGCCATAGCTGTTTTCTTTACCTTTGTGACCTTGGGGCCTAAGATGGTGTTTGACATATCTGTCAGGTCTTAACATACATTTGGTGAACAAATGAACTTACTACCAGAAGTGCATAGCTGGTCACATGGAATTTATGTTTATACTTGCTACTCTTTGGACTTCAGTTGTCCCTTAAACATGTCTGTAATAAATGGTGTGAACGTCTCTCACAGCTTTCAGCTTCTATACCTACATTTCTTTTCCGTAAGTTACACTGAGAAATGTCATTGGTGAAATGTATGAAAGTCGTCAACCTCAAACCAGGGTATGCTTTAATTTTCAGTAAAATAGTGCCTGCTATGGTCTCACCTAGGGTCTTCTGTGCCTTTTTTCTTCCTTGTATCAACAAATAAGCAGGCATGAACACACACACACACACACACACACACACACACACACACACACCCTTACAAATACACTCATGTCAGGGTCCATCTATTTATAGGCCTTTAAAAAAGCATCTTGCTCCCTCCTCTGTACGGGTTGACGCTGTAGTAAATGTTGATTGTCTTAATCTAGCAGCCAGTTTAAAAAAAAAAAATCTTTTAGGAATAAGGCAGAGATGTTTGATGGACTTCTGCGTCGGAAAAAACAACAGTCAGCAAACCAAAGCTCTTCTGGGTTATCTGAGCTTTTGCATTTTAATCATCGCTCTTGATTTTACTCACAATCCATCTTCCCTTTTAACATTAAAAGTAAGTACTCCCTTGAACTTTTGCCCTCTGAAGTTTTGATCTCAGAAAGGTGATTTTTATTTTTGTTTCTTTGTATTCTTTCAAAATAACTGTAATGCCCACAGGAATATCTGTATTGAGATTAGCAGGTTTGAAATACACTTCCCCAGGGTCCTCTCTTGTTTCCGGGAAACTGCTGCTCTGCTCTAAGCTCATTTGCACGAGGTCCATGTACTTGGACTTGGCGCTAAATGTACTTGGTTGTGTGCTAAATAGTTACATTTTGATTCTTCCCTTTTCTCTAAAAAGAACCCAAAAAAAAGACTCAAAAGAAATATGCCCAAGTGAGAGTCTAGCAGAATAATGTTGGCAATGGGTTGGACCAGAAATCAGTTAGAGTCTTAAATTGAAAATCTCTCCTAGCAGCAGAAAAAAGAGTTGACGGTGGGGATTTTTTTAAAGAAGGTGTGAAAAGATGAAACTGGTTTCCCTGTTGTGACTCACTCAGCTACTCCATATTTAATTACATAAACTCCTTGAGCTGAGTTACCTTGTCGTGGTGGCATTTCTGAGACCACAAGAGAAGGCAAGCTTGACCCACCGCCAGAGCCTTGCTGGCCTTTGCCAGCCTTTGCTAGATGACTCTAAGTTCCTTGAGCCTGGACACTGCAGACTGGCCTTTTGATGAAAGGGATGCATCTAACCTGCATATTTTGACAGCAATCTAAAACAGTAAAAGATTTGTTGTAGGCAAAGAAAAATCTTTGCTTGCCAAAGAGAATGCCTCAAGCCCACCTCCATTGGGCTACTCTTGTAGTTTCATCACCTACAAAAAGCGCTAATTAAGCTTGAGATCAATGCCCATCCACTATCTGAATTATCTTATGATTCAAAAGTCCTTTGTCCTTTTCATTTTCCCACTAGCACACATACACACATTCATGAACACACCTGTACACTCATTGGCACACACTTCTTTCATTCTGTTACCCTAATTTCTTAAATAAATTACTACTTGCAGGTGCAAATTTTAAAATCTTTCTTCTCCTTCTCTAAAATAAAACAGCTGTTCATCATGCTGTAATCCTTAGCAATTACTAGAACCATAATCTATAATTAATATATAATTCCTATGTCATTTCAGTTCAAGTTTTCCAGATTCTTATTTTTCAAGAAGAAAGTGAATTTTATTGCTGTGCTTTATGTTGTTTAGGTAGAAAATACTTAACAAGCATTCTATGAAATGTTCTTTGTGAGAGGTTCATATTTACATTTTTACTTTAGCCATTTGAAAATGAGAAAATTTAGGCACAGGTGTTTTTTGCTGGTGAAAAACAAAAGGGCCAGATTGAACTGGAGGCAATGATGACATTAGAGGATGACTATTTTAGGCATACTTTTGAAGAGGTATGAGTAAAACAGAAAATTTAGAACAGAACTTCGGCTCTTAGAAGGTGAAAAATTCTCTCTGCACAGCTGAATTCTCTCTGTCCCACATGCTGTCTCATCAGCTAGCACCATCAGAAGTGAGAGTCTGCACTAATGTTTCAATTCAACTGTTTGAGACCTTTTTTATTTTCACTAGACAATTTTATTTTACCATTTTTGCAAGGAGCAATATCCCACGTGTCCCTATTTCTCAGAGCACTTCCTAGAGGTCTGTGCATCCAGGCAGTGGGTTCATGACAGGTTGATGAAGTATATCAGCCTCCTTTGAAAACCACTTGCAGTGAACAGACCAACTTCTACAGTAAACACACCATAACAAACAGTTGCAACCTCGAGCTTCAAATCAACAGTTCCTAGAACTATTTTTTAATGATGATATTACAGGATGACTCTTTTAGTAAAAACAGGCTCATTTTTTTGATGATGAGATAAAATGTGAGTCCAGATATTGAAAGTTCACATCCTTTACCTTTGGATTTAAACAAAGGTGCTTTCAAAGCAGTCATGTCAATAGCGTCTGACACTCTCAGATATCTATTTCTTTTTACTTGAGGTTGCCTTTTTTTTTTTTTTAGTTTTTGTTTCTATGGCATATGTAGCATATAAATACAGCTTACAAAATATGGCATATGATTTTTAATGCTAACAAAGGATAAAAAAAGTTTCGAGGGGTATTAATAAATTACCTTTAAACGGGCAAAAATGTAAGCAAGTGTGTTATTTAGTTACCTGTGATAGGGAGTACTTCTCTGCCACCATGTTTATCCCAGCAGTCCTGGACCCTGGAGCCCTGCAAATTTTCCCTTGACCTTGGAGGTAACATTGAAGGGCTACTTCATGTGTTTGCAAAAGTACTTCCCAATACAAGCCTCTCAGAATCTTTGAGAGCAAAGAAGAGCAACACAGAGAAATTCTGTTGTGAAGTGTAAGGTTCTTTTTTTCTTCCTTGACAACACAAATATGGTTGTTAAAAGAACCAAATATGGTAGCATTTATTTTCAATCTGCTATTCATATACTTATTCACTGTTCTTGGAACTGCATGTAAATTAACCAGTATTTTCTACCTAAAAATTAGATGTGTAAAAGTGTGAAATCCATGGAAAGTCTTTTATTTTTTTATGTCATATTACCTTTAATCTCAGTTTTTTTAATTTTTTAATTTTTTTATTTTTTTAAAAATAATAAATTTTATTTTTATATTCCCCCATACAACTGCACATGCCCCATTCTGACCCCAATCCCTCCCCTCCTGGCCCCCACCCCCAAAAAGTGTATCTTTTAAAGAAAATAACAAGAAAAAACTGTGGGCCATCAGTTTAATCCATTCCACAAGAAAAATGCAAAATTAGCAGCCATTAAAACCAGTTCTTCTTTTATAAAATGATCATTATGGTTAGCCAAATTGAAAAATCACAAAACACTTTTTTTTTTACACGTTGGAAATGAAAGCAAAAAAACAAATGGTCTTTCATCCTATCTGCCCAATAACATCTCTAACAGGTTTCTTTTTTAACCTTTAAATATTTAAACATTAATTTTAGCCCAATGGGAAATTTTGTCAATGTGATTAACTTCTGGGTGTGCAAAAACTAGGTCAAGGATGAAAACCATCACTTTTATTTTCCAAGATACAATTAAAGTTTTATTTTGAACCCTCATTTCATGGGGAAAGAAGAGAATATTCATCATCTTGCACCCCACTCACCTACCCTACCACAACTTTCCCAGGTGGTTAGTTGGTCTAAATTCCAGTAGGAGAAAGTTCTGTAAATTGACAAACACTTCAGACATGTCAGAATTATGTTTTGGTTGTTGTTCATATTGCATTTTTGTTTCTATTTCAGTAATAAGCATGGGACCTGGGAGTAGCTGTTAGCTTGAAGAAGATGGAAGTGGAAGTTTTGAAAGTTATTTCAGGAGATAAAAATCCCAGGATATACTGGAACTAGCAGGGAAGAGAGGACAGTTCATAGATGACCCTAAATCATCTCACTGATGGATGGAGATAGAGTGATTGGTGATGGGACTGGACCAAGACCAAACGTATGTGTAGAATTTATGTAGCTTTTGAGACTCCTAAACAGAGGAAACCTGGCAATATAATTAGGATGTGCATGTGAGAAGCATGAGATGAAGGTGCAGATTTGATGGTCATCCTAATATATGACTGGTGAGAGTGTAGGAGCAAATGGGATCACACAGACAAGAAGGGCAAAGACAAAAAGGGTGTGAGGCTTCCCAAGGACACTGGCTTTCAAGTGAGCAGAGGAGGCAGCCATGGAGAGCAACAGGGAAGGAGAGAGCAGAGTAGCAAAAGCCAAAGAGAGTTTAAAGAAGGGGGTTGCAATATTGTGAAATGCTGCAAAAATTAACTGAGATGAGGGGTTAGATTTGGCAACTGAGAGAACATTTGTTGACTTTTGAGAAATATGTTTTGGCAGGGAGGTGAAGAAAAAAGCCAAACTGCAAGATGATTGACAGGTGGCGTGTGTGCAGTCTGCCTTGAGCACTATGTCAGGTTTAGTAATAAATGAAAGGAAAAAGCAAAAGCAGTCGATTATAGAAAAGGTCTGGACCAGGAAAGGGTTGGTTTGGTGTTTGTGCTTGTCATTGCCTTTTTTTTGGTGGGGGGGAGGTAATAATGTAGAGCATACTGGAGCATGATTTCAAACTGAGGAGGATCAAAGAGAGAAAATGAGCATGCAGATAGAAGGGTGTGGGTGGGGACTCTACCCTCAAAGGGTAGCTAATGGAGTTGAACCCTAAACAGAGTAGAAGGAGTTGGGTAGGATCATGAGAACTGGATCAGAGTTAGCTTTGAACTGGTGTTTCTCCTGAAAATCAGTAGGACAAGGAGAAGGTGCATGGGTGTTCTAGAAAATCAGTCGAGCACATAGATTCTATGACATTTACTGCATGTTTAATAATTTTGCCCTCTATTTCTGGAAGGAGGTTGGCAGTAATAAACCATGACCAAAAATCATTGTTCTCAAAGTAAGTCACACCAAAATTAATATGCACCTTTTCCTTAGAAGATACTTCCCATAATCCAGTGCAGCCTGACACTTGTCATATTCATGTAAGGTGTATCTTTGTGTCCAAAGACATCTGCCAACTTCCTGTTTAATTTTACTATAAATTGTCTGAACAGGAGCTACCACGTGAGCCTAATTCACATCACAGGAGTTATGCCAGGACCTCAACAAGGTTGAGCATACAGGCTCAAAGGGAGCTCATAATCAGGGTCATGAAGCAATCACCTGATGGCCAGAAAGTTTCTTCCTTTGGCTCCAACCACCTCACTTGCAACTAGAAGGCCTGGGTGTGCCCAGTCCTCTGGAGAAAAAAGAAAGAGAGCTAAAAATTTGAGGGCTGCAACCAAAGTGAAACTATCTAAATATTGGTGGTTGAGTTTGGAGCTAAGAATGAAGAGGAAAGGTCTCATGTCCCTTAGGTGGTCTTCATCCAGGCCTCCTGGTGACCTGAAAGTTCTGCCCCTTTCTTGTTCCTGCTTTTATAGGGATGAGGCCTGGCCCTTAGGAGGGAGCTGCCTTGGTTGCTGTGATCAGAAAAAACAAGGGCAAGTGTGACAAAGGGTGTTTTTCTATCAGTTTTTGGTTTATTTTCTCTTTATATCATTAAATTATGAAAATTATGCCTACTTAATAATGAAAGTCATGTACAGAAGAGCCCAGCCACTCCCACACCTATCGCCATTCTATTACCCCACCCAGATTTTGCTACAGAAGTGTTTGCTTTACCTTTCCAGGTTTGTCTTTATATATATTTATAGCTAATCAGTATTACTAGATATTACTAGAACTACTGTTCTTAAACTTGATTTCTTTATTTTATTATATGCTATGGATATCTTTTCATGTCATTGCACATGAATTCTTTGTTCTTTTTGACATCTGCGGAAAATTCCATTTTATTGCAGCATAATTTATTTAGTTATCTCCCCAACAGATTCCCCCAAAAGAATCTCAAGATTCTTACCACATCAAAGCTGCAGTAAACATCTGTGTACACACATTCTTGTGCTCTTGTTTTTTCTTAAATAAATTCTTAGAAGTGAAGGCAAATCACTGGGTCAAAGGGTGTGTGCATTTTCAGTTTTGATAATAATTTCCAGTTTGCCCTCCAAAAAAAGGCACGTTGCCTTATACTCCTACCAGAGTTTTTTAAGAGTTCTTTTTTCCTCACGCTCTAGGCAACTCCAAGTGTTATTGATCTTTAATGTCTCCTCACTTACTAATGAAGGTAGTCACTTCAGACAGAAACACAGAGACATTGAGTGGAGCGAGCTTATCTTTCTAGAAAAGCAGGAGGGGAAGCATCTGCTGGGACTGAAGAGGCGGAAGAAGGAAGAATGCTTTAGGACTAGGAAACTTGAGTAGATAACCACTTGGGTAAAGTAGAACAAGAGCTGACCCAGAATGTTTAAGCAGCTGTAAAGCCCAGAGGAAATTGAAGAGAGAGAGAAGAGAGAGAGAGAGAGAGAGAGAGAGAGAGAGAGAGAGAGAGAGAGAGAGAGAGAGAGAGAGAGAGAGAGAAGTCAACAAGTTTTTATAAGGCTAGTACAGTTAGTTAAGTGACTTTCCTGGTTTTGGAGCAAAAACAAAAAAAAATAATTACTGATGGACTTCTGGTTGGGATTTATCATGTTGATGCTGTAACAGAAAGTCAACTGGTGAGAGACAGAAACTTCTCACGGTTGAGTGATTATGAAGGTCTGGTCTTGAGAGCAAGAGAAATGAGTCAAGAAGGGTGATGAAGCAGAAGAAAATAGTTCAGAAGTTCACAGGTCACAAGCAGGTCAGAGACAAGGTCAAGGCAAATGAAGGGGTTGGAACAGAGCTCAGATGGCTGGTGAGGGCCAGGCAAGGATATTTCTGAGTCTGACTTCAGCACTACAATGGAGCAGCTGTTGGTTAGATGGAGTGTGGGGAGCAGAGCAGGTGCTAAACTGAAGCACAACTAAAGGCTGCTTAAAGCAACAGCAGAGCCTGAACACAGGGGTGCTAGCTAGGCAATACAAGGTGAAGCCGGATGCCACAGGCCTATTGAGTGTGCCTGAATGAGTGAATGATCCAGAGGTTGCTGGAAGACAGGCAGCAGTGGTGTGACTGCAGATGAAAGCAGGCAGAGGGAGGGATCAGGAAGTGACTATGAAGGAGGCGCAGATGACCAGTCCAATCCCACCATGGCGACATGTGTTGTGGGGAGCAGTGGTGGTATGAAGGAAGCTCCCTCCTGAATGAGCAGTGCTCAGGAAAAAAACCTAAGGTTCTTAGGACATCACGTATCCTAGGGAGCCCATGGGAAGCTGGAGAGGGCAATTATTGACCAGGATTTCTAAGAAGCAATGTGAGGACTCTGGAATGACCCAATGTGGATTAAAGGGTTGGGGGTCAGGGGAGCTGAGAATGAGCACAAGGATGTAATGGCTTATGTGGAGCTTTCAGGTGAAGGGGTGCTGCTCCCCTGTCCCCCACCACCCCAGAGCTGTGCTGCCAGGGGAATGAAAGTTAAGACAATTGAGCCCATCCATACTTTTAGGGCTGGGAGACACGTGCCTGGTTGCTGCCTCTCCATACTCCCCATTTCCAACATCACCGATTCTCACGACCTTGCAAAAGTTCCCTGCATTCGCTGTCTCTACTCTGTGCCTTCCAGAACAAGATAATCAGAGTATTTATCTCATGGGGTTGCTTTGAAGTTTAAATTAAACATTGCATGTTAAACATGGAGCACGTGTTACTGAAACACAGTGAGTTATAATGATTACATGCTAGAGGGTTTACAAACACATATCCACTTTAATGAAGGAAATCTTCACACTTGTAAATTCTAAGTAAGAAAATATATTGGGCAGAGGAACAATCTCAACACATGCACAGAACCTTCTTGTGTGGACACAAGCAGAGCTGTTAGTACAAAACTAACTCCATGACTTCAATAGTTTCCCTCACTAAAACACATTAAATATAGAAATCCTCACTTTAAATCTCTGAAAACGCAAAAATTATTTGTTTTATATACGCAGATTACAAAGTTTGTGTTGGTCTTTTGCTTTAAACTCAGGTCTCACTATTTTTTTTAAATAAATTTTATTTTTATATTCCCCATACAATTGCAACCCCCTTATTTTGACCCCAATCCCTCCCTTCCCCGCCCCCACCCTCCATAGAGTGTCTCTGGTTCATAGTTGTTTGTTGATTTTGATTTTCACTTTCTTATAGTTATTCATTTTCCTGGTCCCTTATTTAAGTTTTCTAGATTCCTGCTATGAGTGAGGTCTCACTATTTTTAAATGGGACAAATTATATCCAATAAGAACAATTAGGGGCCATTCATCTCCAATTCCAGGCACTTCTGTGCATCCAGGATGTTCAGGGGCATCCACACTGTTGGTGGGGGATGTGATGGTGCAGTCCCTACCTGTACCTGTACTTGACAGGGCCAGGTAAGCTTTGCAGGCAGACTGAGTGCGGGTCCGATAAATACCTTTCATTGCTGGAAAGAGCCTCCCCTTGGGTGAATATCATGCCTCCAATGGTTGTCTTGGCCTCGATGTTACCAGCAGATCAGATATATAACTTACTGCTTTTCAGTCTATTTTCCCTGTAAACATAGTTCTACTAATAACCTATTCATCAATATGTTTAGCAAAGCAATGACATTCTTTGCAACATTAACTCCTAAAAGTAGATGTCAGCCTAATATTTAAGCTCTTGGCGTTCATTAGAAATTCACATGCCTGCTGTTTCGGGTTCATGAGTGCCCTCTGCGCTTTCTACCTGGCTTCCCCTTCCTCCCCTGGTTTCCCAAAAGGTGACTATATTTTGTTGACATGACCTTCGAATGCGTCCCTCTCTCCTACTTCACAGAGGGTTGTTTCAGTCATCTTCATTCTCCCAAAATCCGACAGGCCTTTAAGACACAGGACCTAAGTCCTAGAAAATGTGTGAGAAATATATTTGAAATAAAATGCATTGGACCCAATTTAAAAAACAAACCCACAATTGTTTTTAGGTAATTGTTTTATGGGATAGCTTCAAAATGTAACAAAAGTGAACTGACCAACTAGAATACAATCCATAGTTATAAGAAACAGGTTAAACCATGGGAACCAAATAATTTGCTCTCAAAAACTCATGAAAGCTACACAAGCCACCTCAGAATTACATTTAACACAGGGAACAGGGATAACTGAATATATTTGCTATCATATGATACACCACCCAAGAAAAAGGGTCAAAATACTATGTCTGGAACCCAACAGATCCTCACAAATGTTTATTGAGCTATTGCTGCTTATCTGTGATTCAATTCTGCAAGCATTGCCCAGAATTTCTTATGGCCCAGCCTTGCCGGGGGCTCTGGTTGGTTGTATAATAAAGCTCTCTTTTCAAGGAGCTTGAAATGTAGCAGTGGAGAAGACATGTAGAGGCTGACTAAAGGCAATATTTCCTTTTGCTTTTCTTCTTTACCCAGCCCACTTAGAAAACCCCCACTCACGCACACTGCTCACCCTGCATTCCATTCAGAGCTTCCATCCTTCATAGCACCACCTTTATAGAGCAGATTTCTGAGCAAATTTGTCTATTTTCCATTTTTCTAAGACAGAATCCTGTTCAGTGTCTTTACACTGGTGGCCATCAGGCAGACATTCAGTGAAGATCACGTATCTAGGGGGGCCCATGTTCCTGACTAAGTCGTTCGTGTAGAAGCCCCATCCTGGCATCTCTCTCTTGGCAATCTGACCTCAGAAAGATCCACAAACCTAAATGTATGTCTCTGAACATTCCACCGCCTCCCATGATGGAAACTGGTTCCTAGCTCAGGACAAACTTCTCTCCTCCACAATCATCACCCACATACCTCTTAAGACCTGACCCAAATTCCAGTGCTTCTGGGAGGCTCTCTTAACCTTGCCTTTCTGCCTTCCCTAGAGGTGACCTTTCCTTTCTCTGAGCTCCCTCACCACTTACTGTCTGCTTTGAGATGTTCTACATGTTTACCCTCTCCCTTGACTTGGTTATAAGGTCATGCTGGGAAGGGACAAATCCCATCTTCTTCATTGTTCCCTTCCCCAGTTTTTCTTGTGTGTCCCGCCTTCCATGAACACAAGAGCAAAGCCTGTGCTTTAACTCAAATGTATCTGTTTACATGGGGATGTGGAACAAGGACTCAGAGCTGGTCATCATATTCACAATTAATTTTTCTGGCACTTTACCGGAAGGTATACCCACAACCGATTCCTAACAGTTTATGAAGTAGATGTAACTTCTTGATGGTTGATGGTTTTGGTGTTTGTTTCCTTTGGGGTGTTTTATTGTATGGGGATTTATCAGTGAAACTAATCTATCATTTGGGCTGAGAAATTGCCGTCATCCACACAATCTTAAAGGGAGTTGTAGTATTTTATGGTGAACCACTTCCTTGACCTCCTTTAAAGCATATATAGCGATTTCACTAATCAATTTGTCAGCACCGCCAACACTGATGGTCACTGGAGCATTCTGCAAATGGGAGCAAATAGCAGGACTGAAAAATAGCCTCTTGCACTAGAGACCCAATCAAATGTCATAGCTCCTGTGGAAACTTTTTTGATCCTAGGTTCTTCCCTTTAAAGCCTTGACTGCTTTCCTAGTTTTAACTGCAGAGTTGGGGAAGCTGGAGAGGACCCTGGTAGTATTACATGCAAAAAGACATACTCCAAAGACTCTAAATCTTTAAGAAAAGCCCATAACATGTTTTTCTCCTAGCCACTTGCCACTCACCCCCAGTACAATGTTTCTCAGACTTTCCTTTCCCATATAACCTTCAAGATTTTTGCATTTTCTGCACCACCTATGTTATCTTTTACTTAACCATTTTATTACTTTCTCTTTTTATTTAAGTAAAATTTCATCTTACTCTCTCCCACCCAAACCCCTCACCGAAAGATCTATAGAGCAGGGGAAACTGGGGCTTCCTGAATCCCTCCACAGATTCTCACGATGGTGGCCACAGAATCTGACTCAGTCATTTGGCGGGGGCGGGAAGTGGAGCATTGGCAGAACATCTCTCAAAATTGCTAAGAAGACCACGATCGCCATCCCAATTTTTTTTATGCCTTGTCTAGACTGCAAACCTCCTGAAATTGGCCCCAGTATTAATGGCCAGTAATTTTTAAACACATAAGAGTTCTCATTTTGCAATAATTTAAAAGATAGTTAGATTGAAAGTGTTTCCTTCTTTGTTTTATTTATGTTAAACTACACTAAAAGGTATACAATGGATTCCTTTGTATGCCTCCCATTCAATCCTCCCAAATTTAAATACACACATGCATTTTAAATTGTCAGAGCCATTTTTTTCAGACTGAGAAGCTCACTATTAAAGCTGGGTGGAGCTGCTCTCCCTCACAGCTCGAACTGTTTGTTTTAGTAATCAACCCAAGCTAGTAAACAACCCAAAGCACAAGTTCAGCCTTTTCATGAGCCAAATTCATCAATTTAAGATAAAAAATACATGTTCATATTTGCTGACACTATTTAGACAGCTTATGTAACAACATTCAACTCAGTTGGGTAGATTAGCTAACAGTGATATTATAACATCCTTGGTACAGAAGATTTTAGATTAGAATAGAATTTTAAATTAATAGAACTTGCTGATGAAGCTTTAGAGAATAACTTTAAAAATCCCCAAGCCACATAGTCATAAATTAAATAGTTGCATTATCCACCCACTCCTTTGGCCCCCCTGCACTAATAACCCTTAGCAAGCACAGGGTTTGCCTGTGGGAAAACAGAACTACAAACTGAGGAGCACCATTGTTTGAGTCTCATATAAGTGTATGAAATTCCTTTATCTTGCATGCACAACACCTAGTAAAGTGACTTTCTCTGTATGTGAACTCAGTATCTCTTGTAAGACAGAAGCAAAGATTGTGAGACTTAAATTTTGGAACAGACTATGTCTAGCTCATAATCAGCACTGAATACTGCACAACATAATAATTATCAAATTCAACACTTATCAGAAATGTGAAAGATGGCATGGTAGATATTTAATTGAGCTTGGAGGGAGGTTATGAGCCGGGTGGAGTGAGAACATTCAACCTTGCAGGAACTTGCAGGGAGAAAGAGATTTTGTCCTGATGATACTGGGAGGCCAAAGGAAGTTGGGCGCAATCGAGCCAATAACCCCAGACCATCCTTCTATGTCTGGGAGTGCTCCGGTCACACACAGGGAAAACTTTTCAGTTGTGTTTGTCTCCTCATGATTGTGATCCCACCACAGGCAACTGCCTGCCTGTCATCCCTGGATCATCAAGCAAAGGACTCCTGATGATGACCTAAGACTGCCAAACCTCATCCAAACTGGAAAACTCTCTCCCCCTGCTTTTCAACACCATGGGACATTTCTAAGCATCCCTAAAATGAGTGTAAGGGGCCTTACCTTTGGAGGGGTGGGTATAAATTTAGAAGAGCAAGCTGTATTATTTGCATTTGGGTGGGGCTAAATGGTAAAAAATATGCAGCAATAATGAAATTTGGATTTCAGATTTGGTTTTGCTACCTGTTACTACACAAGATCCTTTTCTAAGCTATCTTTCCCCATCTGAAAGTGTTTCCTTCTAGTTATTTCTTGATCTGAAATTGTTTTAATGATTTCCATTTGACCATCTGACCACTTAACTTACCAACATGTTTCCATTGCTGCACCTTTTTCCCTTTGTTCTACAGAATAAATTCTATAGAATTTATCTGTTACCACTTTGTTCTACCATTTAAAGTTTCAAGTTTATTTTTAAAAGTACTGAGCTCAGTTCATGAGACAACTACTAAGCTTTCTACATTATTTGGTATATATATCACTTACATTGACTGCAATGAATATGGCGATAAATGAAAAGAAAATGAAATTCTTGAAACCAGAATGATATAACACTCCTGTACCAGAATAGGTAACACCTGCTTTCTGGTTTTGCTCTTGAAAACGTTATTTGCTTTAGTTTCATCACAGATACACCCACCTAGTTCTGAATTCTTGGAAGTTACAAGTGACCTTGGCACACTCTCTTCACCCATAAATTAAGCAGTTGAAACCAGGTGTCTAAAATCCCCTCTAGAATCTTACATCAAAATTATGATCCATTTTAAATGTCGTGGCCAAAATCAGTATAAACTCAAAAAGCATTATTTATCTATTCATGAGTCACAGCTAATGCCAAATATCCTCTTCTAGGTTTGAAGACTTCCTAGATTCTCAGAAGCTCCCCCTTGGCACTGTCTTTTTTCAGTGTTTACCCGCGCACTTTTTAGCTTACACATCACCTCTTCAGTAATTGTATCTGGCTAATGTTCGTCTTCTAAGCCTGCTGAAATGCCCACCCAATGGCCTATGACCACCCAATAGCTTTCATCCACCCACTCCCAAGCCCCAGGTACTTGCAAAAAATATCTCATCCTACACTTTTGCCTCTCCTAAAACAGTGACCACTCCTGGGTGGTGGGTGAAAACTGCAGATTCCGGGCCTCCACTGGTGGTGCAGCAGTTGTGAGCCGGGCTGCGAAGCTGCCTGCAGCCTCTGCAGCACCGGTTCGATCCCCGGCCACTGGACGAGGGTCCCACATGGCCCGCAGACCTCTCCTGTTGCCCACTGCTCCCCTCAGCAGTGTATTTCGTCAGTCTGCCTGCTCTACTCTCCCCTCTGGCTCTGGTGAATTCTCTCACCCTCCTGTGCTTCTGACTGTACCCAGTGCTTGTATAAACAAATAAATAAATCTTTAAAAAACAAAAACTAAAAAACTGCAGATTCCAAGGACCCTATCTAGACTCTGTGGTTTAATATTTATGAGGGTGAAGCCAAGAAGGCATTTGTTGAACAAGCTTCCCTGGTGATTCTAGGCCTAATAGTTTGAACACTGATCTTTCCCTGACTCCGCCTGTCACTTTATATATATATTTAAAGATTTATTTATTTACGCATACAAGAGCTGGGGTACAGGCCAGAGATGTGGGAGGGTGAGAGGATTCACCAGAGACAGAGTAGGGAACAGAACAGGCAGACTGACTGAAATACACTGCTGAGGGGAACAGCGAGCGAGTCAGGAGAGGTCTGCTGCGCCAAGTGGGTTGCTCCCTGGCCGGCCGGGGATTGAACTCGTGCTGCAGAGGCTGCGGATTGCTTCACAGCGTAGTGCTTAACCCCTTGAGCCACCAGGGAGGCCCACTTTTTTTTGTTTTAAGGGTAACGGTATAAATGAGATTATTTTCACCAGGAATATATGAGAAAACAAAATGGCGGGATACAGAGTGAGGGTAGAGCTCTACCCAGGAACCTGGCAGAGCTGGCGATGCCTACTTTCGCGGGCCGGGTAGGGACTCCTCTCTAGTGCCCGCCCCCTTTGTTGCCGTTGACAACAGTGGCCCCGCCCTCCAGCCACAGTCTGCGTGGCGCGGAAGGCGGGACTTCCTGACTTGGGAGCCAATGCGCATGCGGCAGTCCGTCGGCCGCCGTGAACTTCCTGTCGCGTGATCATAAAGACCAATGAAAGCGCATAACTCTGGGTCACGTGCTTCCGTTCCCATTAGCAACCGGAGGCTTCTAAACAACCCGCCCGCCCTGCTCATCTTCTAAGATCCAGCCACCCTCAACGATCCCGGCTTTGGCGAGGCTCTACCCGGCCTCTCCTGCTCTCTAGGCTGCTGACCTCCGCCCGCCACCATGGTGAGTAGCCGGCTCGCTGTCGTCACATCTCGCCGAGCAGAGGACAGCGGCCGGGACTAGAGACCCGGAGCGGGGTGGCCGGAGTGATGGCGTGGCCTGCAGTGGGTGGGCGCCTGCTCGTAGGCCTCCCTGAGGAGGGGAGGCCCTGTCGGGTACTGGAAGCTTCGTTAACTCCGGGATAGTCCTAGGTAACCCCCCTCTCTTCGGAGAGTGCCACATCCCTTCATCCCTCACCACCCTGCCAGGGATGACCTGGCCAAGTCACTCGTCGGTGGGGGCTGGTGAGGAGAGAGCTGGGAGAAACCAGCAAACACACACACCTCTCTCTCTCTCTTTCTCTCTCTGTCTCTCTCTTAAACCGGCGCGCGCGCTCACACACACACACACACCACACACACACATAAACCCTCTCTCTCCCCAAAAGGCCAGCTTTCCCTGTGTGCTGAAAACACATTCGCTTAATCTTTTACACTGATATAGCAATATCAACGTAAATAGCAATTTTACTTAGAATAGTGCACAATATGGAAGTGTTCAGAAAAGGAAGGAAACCAGGATTTGGAGACGTCACTGAAATGGGCTACTGACTACCCTGGTAACCAGAATTCCGCATTATGTTCCAGGCACTCTCTTGCTACTGAGGGTACAGCTGTGAACAAAATAGATCGGTTCCTACTTTCTTTGAACTTAGAAGTTGACCTACTCATTCTCTTGACTTTTGTAAAAGATCAAGAACAAGTTGAAAAACGGTGATGGTAATGTTAGCGAAAACTTGACACTGTTTCTGTTCTGTCTTCCTGTAATTTGCTTCACAGCTGAGTCTTTGGAGTCAGGCTGAGTTTCTTTAGTAGATTGCAGATAGTTGAGATAGGGTTGTTAAAACGATAAATGAAATAATGCATATAAAATAGCACAGTGCCTGTTAAAATACTAAGAACTCAATATATAATAGCTTCTATTAGACTGAGCTCATTCTAACTGCATTTTCTTTTATTTATCATAGGATATGGATTTTAGGGGCATAGTCAGAAACAAGAAACTTTGATAACTTCATTCTCCTTCTAAGAGAATGCTTGGCAGTGCTTTGGGAGGATTCTTGACCTGCGTTTTTAATTCTTTATTGTTTTATTAACAAGTTATTTCTCAAGAAATTAAATTTTGCTTTCACTTTTTAGATAGCTCCCACTGAATTTAAATAATTTAGAGATCATATCGATCTCTAATTTAACAGGTGATGTCAATGAACTTAAGTGACGTGGTAACAGTTGTATAGCTAGACTTGGTTTTTAGTCCAATGCTTTGTCTACTTATATCACACATCAGCCTTTTTCTTTTTTTTGCTAATGACTTGACCTGTGCACATATCGTATGCAGGTGTGTGGGGAAGCAAAGGTTTGTGAACACCCTTTCCTGGGCTGGCACTACTTCTCCTAATAAACTTAGCTGCCCATTTTTGCTCCCTTTCTACACTCACCTCCACTTTAAAGGAACTTCTCTGTCTTTGGTCTTAGAGATCTTCTTTCTCAATTTGAGTAAGTTCTTGGTCTTAGGACAGTCTTAACTTTTCTTCACACAAGAACAAATATGAATTGTTATGAATTGATATGAATTAACAGATATGAATTGAACACCTGCACAAAACATTATATAGGAGCAATGTAGCTTACAAAATGATTCATGCCCTTGGGAGCTTACAGTCTAGTTGGAGATACAACACCTAAAAACAAAAAGTTAGTATAAGGTAGTGCTCAGTCTGTATTGGTACCAAATTAGTAGCAGAAATGCCATATACTAGTTTTTAGAGGGAGGCATATACTAGACTTATGGAGGGTATATTGGGAGGCTTCACCAGGTCTGTAAAACAAGTTTGGCCTTGAAGGGTGTCCTGGAGCATCCTTGTACTGGCTAATGAGAGCCAGTTGTATCTGTTTCTTCTCACCTCTGCTCAGTGACATTATATTGGTACCTTGAAATCAGCTGTGGTGAAAGCATTTTCACCATAAAAATAAACAAGGGCTACAAATCAGTATTTCAAACTTCCTCCCCCAACCTGTTAAACATTTGCCAGCACACCATTGGGCAGGATTTGGATTCTTGAATAGGAATGGAAAAGTGTTTTTAGGCCAGGATCAGGATAACAAGAGCAAAAACAGAGCCAGGAAATGTTATCATACTTTAGAACTGTTTTTTTGCATTAGAGTCCTGGAAAACAGGGTTGGTTTGAGGAGTTTGGAGGGCTGGTAGGCATAGATGTCCTACTTAAAACAGTGAAGAATGAGTGAGAATTTCTGTTTATGGCTTTTTTTTTTTTAACATTGTGCCATTGTTTTAGGCATTTCTCAGTTGTGGGATGGTCTTACCTATAAATTCTGCTGTATTCCAAAAAAAGATTTGAAACAGCAGGGTTGAGTGTGGGCTCTGGAGTTCAATTGTCTGGTTCAGATCCCTGCTTTCCACTTACCATTTCAGTATTTGAGGAAAAACTTCCTCTCTACACTTTAGTTTTCTGTCTTTAAATTAGAAATGATATTACCTCATTCATAGGATTGCATTGAGAATTAAAGGAGCTTATTCCTGGCACATTATAACCTTTGAATGACTTAACTGTTAATCATTACTGTTATTTCTAATGTTTGACATTAATTCAAAGAGTTGATAATAATCAGTGTAAACTAAAACATAAGAAAAATTTTCCTTTCATGTTGTCTAGCCTCTAAGGTGAAATATTAATTACCAAATTAATCATATAAGGCAGAGTCATGGAATTTAAGGTAAGTGCATACCTCAGATATGTCAGTTCACATTGGGCAGAATATGTCAACTGGTTGTTTTGAAACATGAGTCTGCTAGATAAATAAACACTAAAGAGCATCATGATATCTTGCATAATTCTTAAATTTTTAAACTTTGACATCTAAACATATTAAAAACACTGTCAGGGAAAAAATACTTGGTGAGGCCTCCACAGTGTCAGAGGCAGCCCCCTGTGCTGAGTTAGAGCTAAGCCTGAACAGGAGGCTTGGAAGTTAGGCCTTTATCTCCTGCAAGAAGGCTATGAACCAGTGTTATTCTTAATGTAAAGATAATTCTGACTTATTTAGTTCCCTCCGTTAGCTGCTGTCATTTGTTTCTTTTCAGTGTTTCTACAAAATGAGGAAGAACATTGCTAATTTCTAACTCATAGTTATCAAGCTCTCAAATGATTTAAAATAAAGACCAATTAATGGCTATTCAAAACTGTAGGGTAAGGAAAAATGTCAGGCTTTTCTCCCCTCCCACCATTAGGATAGATGATGGATCCTTGCGGTCTTGAATGCATGCCTGATGGCGGACACATGGAATAGGGTGTGGGCATATGTAGATAGGAGTCACCTGGGCTAAGACTGGGCTTTTAAGGGTGGCATCATGAGGACGCCAGTGGAAGCCAAAGCCTAGACAGAAGTAGAACAAGCAGAAGCCAAGAGAAGAAGAGAAGCAGAAAGAACACCAGAGAGCCCAGATAGAGTGAAGACTTGCTGGGGGTTGGGAGGACTACCAGCCTCCCAGCCCCCTAGCACCCTTGCCTGCCATATGCCTGGTAAATCTAAATAAATAAAAGGCCTGCAAAAGCCACTGAGAGCTCCAGGACTCCTCCTTTACCCCATCTACTGGATCAGAAAACCTGCACTGTGTCCAATCCTGCCCCTACAATTGGCATAGTCGGCAGGATGATACATGCAGACAGGTATGGAGCCCTCCAAAGACCTGGAGGTACTAAGGAGTAACAGACTGTGTTTGCCTGTGACAAACTGGAGGCGTCATGGCAGCACAGGAGATGGACAAGGTCCGGGAGCTGCGGGATGAGACCTCGCCTGCAGGAGATGCCCAAGAGGACCAGCCCAAAACCACCGAGGCAGCAGAATCTTTGGGGAAAGAAAGAGGACCACAATTCAGAGCTTGTCAGTGCTGACACAAGGAAGAAGCCTAATGGACTTGGACTGATGGACTTTGACTGATGGATTTGGACTGACAATCCCTCCAAAAGGCGGAGGAACTTTGCAAGTTAAGTTTTTGGGACCCTGGGGGAGAATGCTATTGTTTGTACACCCCAGGAGATAGGAATCTGGGGGTGGCCAGTAGGCCTGGATGGCCAAAAGCAGCCTGTGTATGCCCAGCAGCTAGGCAGAGGAAAAAAAGCCAATTTTGAGAAGGCAAAAGCTGGTACTGATGCTAAGCTTGGGAAACCCTGAGTGGCTGCTAAGCACTAAGTAAGCTGAAGAAGCCCAGTGAGTCTCGTAAAATCACCTGTGGGTGATGCCCTGCTTGTTGTCAAGTGAGGGTGAGGAGCTGAGGAATCCGTCCTTGGGGGACAGGTGGGGAACGTGGCTTGGGGTGGAGCCCAAGCTGAATGTAGAGTTTGTATCCAAGGATCCCCGACCCATGTGCTTGTGCAATGAGTTGGCCTGAGTGCAGGGGTCTGCGTGTCGCATTGGTGGCTATGAAAGCCAAGTGTTGGAGTGACCGCAGACACAAACCCTGAGGGTTGGGCGATTACCCCCAAAGAGTAGAGAATCCCCAATCCAGGAGTGAGTGCATCCTGGAGATGAATGTGGTGTGTGGTTTGTGGCCAAGACCACAGCCAGAGAAGGTCAGGAAGCCTGACGGCTCCTGGCATGTGACAGAGATGTCGAGTGATTTCCCCTCCCTTGTATGAGCAGTGCCTTCAGCAGCAGAAGTGGTGGATCATCTGCTGGTACCAATAATTGTCTTTTGCCACTAGGTTGGTGACCTGCCTGGACTTATTTGTGTTCTATTGTATTTTGTTACATTGTGATATATTTCAATTGCTTTTGAGGGCCATGGCTACAGTGTTCATATTGCCAGGAGACATGTGTTTATGACTTGTATATAGAAACTGATAAAGACCATATGGCAGAAAACCCTGAGGGGGTAGACTGTAGGGTAAGGAAAAAATGTCAGGCTTTTCTGCCCTCCCGCCATCAGGATAGATGATGGATCCTTGTGGTCCTGAATGCATGCCTGACGGCGGGCACCTGGAGTAGGGTGTGGGCATATATAGATAGGATTCACCTGGGCTAAAACTGGGCTTTTAAGGGTGGCGTCATGAGGACGCCAGTAGAAGCCGAAGCCAAGACAGAAGTAGAACAAACAGAAGCTGAGAGAAGAATAGAAGCAGAAAGAACGCTAGAGAGCCCAGATAGAGTGAAGACTTGCTGGGGGCTGGGAGGACTGTGAGCCTCCCGGCCCCCCAGCACCCCTGCCTGCCATGTGCCTGGTAAATCTAAATAAAAGACCTGTAAAAAACACTGAGGGCTCTGACTCCTCCTTTACCCGGTCTGCTGGATCCTAGAAAACCTGCTCAGTGCCCATTCCTGACCCTACAAAAACCAAATATATTAGAGTTGTATTAAATGGAGTAAACTTAAGTTGCAACAAATTCAAAAACAAACCCAAAAACTGTGGATTAAAGAATACAAAAGTTTATTTCACTCATCAACAACCATCTCATCATTCATCTCAGTTAGGTATGTGAGGGGGGCAGTGCTGCTCCCTGAGTTCAGTGAAGGATACAGACCCCTTTCATTGTACTACTCCTCCCACCCCTAGGGTTGAGTTGTTCTGAGCTTGGTTCAGCCAAGTTGCCTCCTCCTCCAGATCTCAGAAACAGGCCGTGGCAAAGGTCCGCCCAGGATCACATCAGTTACTGGGAAGTAGGCACATGGCCTCACCTGACTGCAAGGATTGCCGGGAGGTATCCTCAAATGGGTGACTGTACCTTGAAGAGGTGAACTGAATTTGGTGGTGTAGGGTAAGTGTAGGGTAAGGAAAAATGTCAGGCTTTTCTGCCCTCCCGCCATCAGGAGAGATGATGGATCCTTGCTGAATGTATGCCTGATGGCGGGCACCTGGAGTAGGGTGTGGGCATAGGTAGAGGGGATTCACCTGGGCTAAGACTCTACTTTTAAGGGCGGCGTCATGGGGACACCAGTAGAAGCCGAGAAGAAGCCAAGAAGGAACAGAAGCCGAGAAAGAAGCAGAGAACGCCAGAGAGCCCAGAGAGAGTGAAGACTTGCTGGGGGCTGGGAGGCCTGCCAGCCTCCCGGCCCACCAGCACCCTTGCCTGCTGTGTACCGGGTAAATCCCAATAAAAGACCTGCAAAAACCACTGAGGACTGTGACTCCTTCTTTACCTGGCCTGCTGGATCCTAGAAAACCTGGTCAGTGGTCCTTCTGCCTCTACAGTAAGGTAAAAAGTATCAGGCTTTTCTGCCCCCCGCCCCCGCCATTAGGATAGATGAGGGAACCCTGTGGTCCTGAATGCATGCCTGATGGCGGGCACCTGAAGTGGGTACACCTGGGCTGAGAGACTGAGTTCATAAGGGCGGCATCATGGGGACGCCGGAAGAAGCCAAGAGCGAACGGAAGCCGAGAGAAGAGAAGCAGAGAGAACGCCAGAGAGAGCCCAGATAGAGTGAGGATTTTCTGGGGCTGGGAGGACTGCCAGATGCCTGGGAAATCTAAATAAAAGACCTGCAAAAGCCACTGAGGGCTCTGACTCCTCCTTTCCCCAGTCTGCTGGATCAGAAAACCTGCTCAGTGCCCTGTTCCTGTCCCTACAGGTGGCCATCTAGTTTCTACCATAGGGTATTCTGTATATTTTCATCACTGGTTCCTTTAACACATCGTCAAGACTAACAGATTATTCTCTCTCTTTCAGGCAGAGTTGGGCCTAAATGAGCACCATCAAAATGAAGTTATTAATTATATGCGTTTTGCTCGTTCAAAAAGAAGCTTGAGACTCAAAACTGTAGATTCTTGCTTCCAAGACCTCAAGGAGAGCAGGTATGTGAAGAATCTAAAGAAGCCCTCTAAAGGGAACATGCATCCGTCCTTTCTGGTAGCCAGTGTGGGGATGCAGTCACAGGCCCTGCAGCCATGCCCGTATTGTCACGCCTGTTATTCACTAAGAGCAGCTCCCCTGAGCCCCGTGATATGTGAAACTCAGAAATATCCAAGAAGTCGGACTGTGGTAGGAGCCATCTATTATCAAGCACGCCCCTGTGATAATTAGGGGAATCCAGAGTTTCAGAAAGGCAGTCAGGAAATTGAAGTCCATGTGGGTGAATGATTGGCTTACTCTGTATTAAAGATTCTAGATCTTTAATTACTTGAGTTATTAATTAAAAGATTAGAGCTACAAGACGTGGCTATTAGCAAGAAAACACTTAGGCAGTATATATTGCAGAATTAAGAGAGGGGAAAACAGCAAGAAACCATGAAAAGCTTGCTGACTAGTTCCGATGAGCAGCAGGAGATGATAATTAGTTTGGTTGGACCAGTAATGGAAGATAACTGATGTCTACAGATAATGTATGTTTTATCTAGAGGATGAAGAGAAAACCAAAGAAAAAGGCTAAATAATGAGACATGAGATTACTTGGGCATCAGATATTGGCCACTTAAGTGTCATGTAAGATGTCAATGAAAAAGGCCTGCACAAGACATCCACCTGTCATAAAGCCATGAACTTGGCTCGGCAGCAGAGATCATCAGCTGTGGATGGTGTCTCTTTAACCCACTAGTCTAAATCATCTGGTTTCCTGACCCCAGCAGATAAAAGCAGTTTAATTGGCAAGATGTGAGAGCACTAGAGAATGTACTTTATTACTCACTCTGCATCCAAGTACCTTAACTGCTGTTCATAATAACAACTTGGGCTGCCCAAAAAGAGGTTTAAGCAATTTTGATATGCTCTGTTAAAGACTATAGCAACCTCATTAATACATTCAATAAGAACTTTCAACAAAAATAGTTAAAAGTTTTGGGTTTTTTAGAGGGACTAAATTTTTCATTAAAGAATAGTAAATCAGGGACCTCCCGGGTGGCACAGGAGTTAAGACGCAACCTATGAAACTGTCTGCAGCCTCTGCAGCACTAGTTCGATCCCTGGCCCTCCAGGGAGCAACCCACATGGTGCAGCAGACCTCCCCTGACTCGCACGCTGCTCCCCTCAGCAGTGTATTTCACTTGGTCTGCCTGTTCTGTTCCCCACTCTGTCTTTGCTGAATCTTCTCACCTCCCACACTTCTGGCCTGTACCCCAGTTCTTATATGCATAAAAATAAATAAATCTTGGAAGGAAGGGAGGGAGGGAGGGAGGGAGGATGGGTGGGAGGGCAAGGAAGGGAAGGAAAAGGAAGGAAGAAGTAAATCAAATACTGTTAGCTTGAGTCAGCTGCTGGACATGTGCTGAGAGTGCTGGAAATGATTATGGGATTGAGTGGCCCCCAACCGGGCGGTGGGTATGTCAGTCCTCCCTGTTCCCTTCTGTAAAGTGAGGGGATTAAGGAAGACTGCTCTGAAGTTCCCTCCCAACTCAGACTTTCTCTCTGTGAGAGTGAATTTCTAATACCATAATTGATTTTCTTTCTTTTTTTCTTTTTTTGAGTGCTCATTGGGCAATGGAACTTTAACTAAGATGAGTATTTTTTCCCCTTTGGGAGGTCTCAAGAATGCTAAGAGAAGCAATATATGTTTACTGTTCATTGACTCATAGGTATTTATTAACATGAATAGTTTAAGAAGTTCTTAAAATGCTACAGAAATAATAGAAAAAGGAGAAATTATACCTTTCAGGTGACTTTTGAAATATGACTTTACTAAATGTGATGAGACTACTTTAGAGTGAAAAAAATTCTAAGTAAAAAATTGAAGAAAAAGGCAGCTAGAGAATGCTTCTGATACATGTTACTTGTATTAAAGGATGTGTATATTTGTTTTTTTAATTAAAATTTTATTTTTATATTCCCCATACAATTGCAACCCCCTTATTTTGACCCCAATCCATCCTTTCCCCGCCCCCCACTCCCTATAGAGTGTCTCTGGTTCATAGTTGTTTGTTGATTTTGATATTTTCTTTCTCATAGTTATTCTTTTTCATGGTCCCTTATTTAGGTTTTCTAGATTCCTGCTATGAGTGAGACCATCCGGTATTTTTCTTTTTCTTTCTGGCTTATTTCGCTGAGCATGATCCCTTCCAGCGCCATCCATGTTGCTGCGAATTGCATGTGTTTATCTTTTTTGAATGCTGAGTAATATTCCATGGTGTATATGTACCACAGGATGTGTATATTTGAAGAACGAGCCACAATTGAATTTTAGACTAGACATCAAAAATTATTTGAGCGTAAATTATTTCCAGTCTATTTTATTAATGAAGATAGCTCCCAGAGAGATTTCCACTTGTAACCCTCTCATCCGTTGGATGACATGTGTGGGTTTCTTTATTTTTGCTTTTTTTTGCAAATAGCTTTTGCTGTTAATGCAGAGGTTTTGTTTTTTTTGTTTTTTTTTTAAGATTTATTTATGCATACAAGAACTGGGGTACAGGCCAGAGGTGTGTGTGTTGGGGGTGGGGTAAGAGGATTCACCAGAGACAGAGTAGGGAGCAGAACAGGCAGATCCACCGAAATACATTGCTGAGGGGAGCAGCGGGCAAGTCAAGAGAGGTCTGCTGCGCCTTGTGGGTCATCTCCCTGGCCGGGGATTGAACTTGTGCTGCAGTGGCTGCAGACAGCTTCATAGGTTGCATTGTAACTCCTTGCGCCACCAGGGTGGCCCCACGCAGAGGCTTTGGATTGGGGTTGTTTTTCAGGCTGGTGGAGGAGACCTTCACCATAGATGAAGTCTCCGAGGTGCTGAATGAGTTACAGGCCGTGGTCCACAGTGAAGTGGAGTCTGAGCTCATCAACACAGCCTACACCAACGTGTTACTCCTGCAGCAGCTTTTCTCACAGGCTGAGAAATGGTACCTCAAACTGCAGACAGACATTTCTGAACTTGAAAACAGGTAATAAATCTGTACCCACAGTTATGACAGTAGAGACCCAAACATGATCTTGAAAGTTAATGTATGTCTTTGCAGCATCTTTTGGGGGGACTGGCACAAGAGAATATTTGGGTTGTGTGGCAGCTGAGCAACTGGTTAGTGACTTAGCTCTTAGGTGCCATTTACCATCCTCTTCTGAATTCTCTTACTGCTGTACTTAGTTGTTGTAAGAGCCTTCAAGATTTATGAAATTGCTGTTCAATCCATTATTAATTTTTCTTTTCCACATCTACGTTATCTGATTGGTAGTCTAATACATCTTTAGAAATAGATAAAGAAATAAAGATTATGGAACAGTTAAAAATTAATTAAAGTAGCATCAGTTCAGACTAGTAGGGTAGAGAAGTTTATTTCTAAATAAACTTTGAAACTATATGCTTGTCTTTAAAAAGGAAAGAAAGGAAATGTTACATAATCTAAACAATATCAAAGAGCTCATTAATTTCAAAAAGTATGGTAAAGTTGGTGAAAGTAAAATTCATTCTAAGGAAAGTCAAACCAGAAATGAGGCGAGTCTGGCCCCCAAATCCCTGGGAGCTGGTCTTTAAACACAGCCTCAGCACATCAGCTCCTGGGGGGTGTTTAGTCACACTGCGGGTGACCTGTGAGTAAAGAAGTAAAACATTTGACTTCACCAACTGTCAGTAGGTAACGGGGGAGAAAACTTTGAGAAACTGACTTACTAAGAAGCTTCGAAGAGTAGTTACTCCCAGTGATTCTGTAAGCTTTTGCCTAGACATCTCTCATTTACCTTTGCAAATGAAAGAAAATAATTAACCCTAAGCCATCTGTCTTTCTTGAAAATATATCAAGCTCTTTTTTAGCAGATGTGATACTCTTTTGCAGTAGATAATAATAGCAAATTCCATTTTTCTGAGGTTTCTCTGTTAAAACCAGTTTCTTCAGAATTGAAGCAACTAGACAGGGAAGGTGGGGAAGGGGCCCCGTGGACCGTAGTGGTGGATTATGGCTGTTTGGCTGGTGGGTGTGGTGTGGCAACATACATCTGAAGAGGCGTGAACCCTGCAAATCATATCACATACAGGCTTATAAACCAATGTTACCTCAGTATAAGATAATACAATTTTTTCAAAGTTAAAAATAAATAAAAGACAAATCAAATTTTCTTTCTTGAACATCTACTGGCTCCCAATGTATATTATATAATAAAACAATCTCCTAGTAGAACTTCAAAAATGAAAAGTTGGCTATGAATGCATAAGTATTAACATTGTAGTTTGGTTCTAGCAATAAATTTTACAGATAAGAACTTTACACCCAGTAGTGCAAAATATGGGTACTGTGCAAGATTCCAATTTGAGTTCCTGTCATTTGGATTTTTGAGCATCAGTTAACTGATGTATTTTTCATATGGTCAAATTTTGTCCATCTTGCTCTGTTCTCTTTAGTGTGTAATAATCGCTTGATACCAGTGATTTTATTCTTGTATATGATGCAAATCTATTTAAATAATATTTTTTCATATTTGCTTTTATCTTCAAGAGAATTATTAGATCAAGTTGCAGAATTTGAAAAAGCAGAATTTACATCTTCAAATAAAAAGGTAATTTTTGGTCATTCTAAGTCCATATCTTAATGCCCAGTATTTAAATCCTCAAGTCATTCAGCATTCAGAGGTTAAAGTGAAAACTCTTAAGGAAAAGCATTTTGACTTGAAAGCACAATTCACAAATTGCTCTTAGACTTTCAGGCAAAGAAGAAAAGTTTTAGAAGTAACTTTTTGTCTACTATAATATATCTCACACACACAGACACACACACACACACACACACGTTTGTGATTTTGCATACAATCTCTGCCATCCATCTAATTCCAGCCATATAAACTCGTCACTGAAATGATGCAGAGGGTAAGTTTTGGGGTCCATTAACGCTGTACACATACCCTAGCTCTATCACTCTCTGAGTTACCTGAGATGGCTGAGCCTCATTTTCCACATCTAGCGAATGGAGATAGTAGAATAGTTGCCTGCTTTTCTTTTTAATCATTCTTATTATTTACAATGACCACTTAACATTGCATTGGCCAGATGAACCATGAATAGCCCCTGGTGTTGTATGGTTAAATGCCACTGAAATGAATCCATGTGTAGACATACCAAACAATTTTCCAGTGATTTCTTTGAGATTTATTTCTGGCTAAGAAATTTTGGAGTCAGAGGACGTAGATTCTTTTGTTTTTAATACCTATTGCTAAACTGCCAGAATATTCAGGCCAACCTATTCTTCAACTGTAATGTAATTGCCTAAATCCTCTTCAAAACTACAATCTTTCTCAGAGTCTGGGGTTCATGCAGAAATCTCTATTTCAGCTCGCACAGGTTAAAATCCCAGCTCCTAGATGCTCGGATCTGTACCTGTTCTGGCTTTGAATGTCCTCCCTCCATCCTTTCTTCCCTCCTTCCCCTCTCATCTATATTATTTTTTAATAGATATGGGGAGGACAGCTGTCATTTTTATCTCTAGCTTATATTGGGCACTGTGGGCCAGGCACTGTCCTGGGCACTAGGAGGAAGCAGAGAATCAAACCATCAAAAATTCCTGCACTTGTAGCACTGACATCCCAGTGGATATATTTACAGTGTCTTCCACTTAGAGAGTCAAGTGTCCAGTGACTACTCATGATGTATTCTGTGGTGAGTTCAGTTTGGTTTCTTTCCTTTCAGCCCATCATAGAAGTCATAAAGCCAAAACTTGCTCCACTTAATGAAAGCGGCACAGCAGAACTCCTAAACAAGGTAATGTCATCATTTTGAGAAATGGCAAACCCTCTTACTCTGTGCTCACCCCCTGTACTACTCCGAGATAGAGAAACTGAGGTGGAAGGAGGTTGATTCAGGCTTTGGGCCCCTGAGAGTAAGTGTCCGCCATAGTAGCTTTTACTTTATGATCCAGATGGGCCAGGAGAGGGTCTAAAGCAGCCTGGCTACACCTTTTCATGGTGACGTGAAGAGGATGGAGAGTTGAGGTTTATGATTTGTGGTAACACTGAAGGGATTTTTTTATTATGAAGTTTGTAAGACTAAATTACCAACATTCAGACTTTTTTTTTTCATGACTCCTATAATTCTCAACATTATGCTACTTCATTTTAGATTAAAAGCAGTATAGTATCTGCCCTTCTTCCTTTGAAAACCAGATGGTCTTACTGGGAAGGGAGAACTGACATTCTGGAAACTGACAGGATGACCCTAATCTCTGTCACAGGTGCCTTAGAGTAACAGCAGACACATTCCACGTAGGGGTAATGAGGGCAGTGAGGACAGGCTTTTGGACACAACAGTGCCTGAGTGGGGCTGAAGGGTCAAGAGAGATTAGTTTTTGTCAGAGGGAAGAGAAGGGGGCCATGGAAGGCAGGGCGCAGAAAGAAGAGGGCGTGACTCGGAGCACAATGTTTTCTGACTGGGCTGACGTGTGTTGGAGGATAGCAAGAAATAAGACTTGACTGACAGGTGACTCTTGTGACAGAGCTGCTTAAGTTCAAGTGTTTGACCTCTGCGTGGAACCATTTAGCGGCATGGGCACAAGGTGTTGAACTAATGAAGATTGGGCTTTTAAGATATATGGCAGTGTGCGTGGGAGGCCAAAATAGACCCCAGAGTTGCAGTATCAGTCAGGTGGGAGGCAGCAGAGAAGAGGGGCTTTGGAAAGAGAAAGTGAGGGATGAAGAGAGTGTAAGACCGAGAGAAGGAAATAGAAGTCTCAGAGCCAGATGACTCACAAGTGTTGAGGTTGGTGGGCTGGGCGAAGTTGGGAGTTCCCACCAGGGCATGCACATATTTAAGCAACTGTGTGATTTAAGTTTAGTTTAAAGATTAAAAGTTTAAGTGAAATGATTTCAAGTGTTAAGAATATTTGTGTGTTACTGAAACCTGAATTTACTCACAAAGGAAATTTTAAGACTTCAAGAAGAGAATGAGAAGTTGAAGTCAAGGCTGAAGACCATTGAAATACAGGTAAGTGAGGAATACTTGAGCAAAACGTTGAAAGAGTTTCAAGCAGACTGAAAATACTGAGTGTTTTGTGTAAACTCCATCACAGGCTACCAGTGCACTGGATGAGAAGTCAAAGCTGGAAAAAGCTCTGCGGGACTTACAGCTTGATCAAGGAGACCCAAAGGTAAAAGAAGTTTTTGCTATCATTTTTACATTTTCTAAATAGAATAAAGTTCTATTCTTAATATCAAGTCTTAACTACTGTTTGCTGTGCCCCTCCCCACCACTCCTTGAGAGGGTTGGCCCTGTTGTCCTGCATCCTTGTCTAGGAAAAGCCAGGGGAGAGCCGGGCCCCCTCTGTCAAACCGGCAGCTCACCTGCCTCCCCTCCCCAGAGACTCTTACATTTATTTTTCAAGTTTTTTCCCCCTTTCACTTTGACATCCCAGTTATAATGGGGAAAAAGGTACTGGAGACAGGAAGAGCTTTTAGTTCATTGCATTTGTAGCTGGGCTTTATAATACAATTCTCATTATTAAGCTTTCCTTCACTCAGTGTGACAAAGTGGAATGAATTTATTGGTCATGAATCTTCAAAGCCATCCATATCCAGTGGCACTTTTGTGTCACAATGAAATACAGTGTCCCCCTTCTCTGGGCTGGTCTTAGTAGAAAGGCTGAGGTGGCCCCACCTGCTGCCAGCCACCAGTGCACAGCTCTGCCTCCCCAGCCCTTCCAGAGAGCCCTGTGATCTGGGCGTGGGCATTGCGATGGGATTTTACGGCAGCCCACCCACTCATTCATTCAAGGAATTTTCAGTGCAGCCCTGGCTTTTCTACAGTTACATTATGGTTGGAAATGTGTACTAAACAATCCCCATGCCTACTTCATTAGGCTGTTGTTATACCTTTTCTATGGAAAATTTGCAACATACAAAAATAGAAAGACTAGAATAGCCTCAGATCTATAGTTGCCTACAAGTTTTGTCTTTTTGGTTTTTTTTTTTTTTGACCCTTTGTTGAGTTTCTCTATATTCCTCCTATAAATGATATCATTTGATATTTTTCTTTTTCCTTCTGCCTTATTTCACTGAGCAAAATCCCTTCCAGCTCCATCCATGTTGTTGTAAATGGCATGAGTTTATCTTTTTGGATTGCTGAGTAGTAGTCCATTGTGTATATATACTACATCTTCTTGACCATTCTTCTGTTTTGGGGCATTTAGGTTGTTTCCATATCTTGGCTATTATAAATAGCACTGCAATAAATATAGGGGTGCAGATTTCCTTTCAAATTAATGTTTTTGCGTCCTTTAAGTAGATACCTAGGTGTGGAATTGCTGGGTCATGGGGTAGATTCATTTTTAGTAATTTGAGGGTCCTCCACACAGCTTTCTAAAGTGGTTAGACCAGTTTAATTGCAAACATTTTAGATAATGAATTTGTTTTAAAAGCCATTTTGGATTTTGCTACAGTTTTACTTTTAAAATTCTGGAAAAACAAAATGATACATGCCTACACTAGTTGCGGTGAAGTAAAATCGTTTTTAAAGAGCAGATTGCCAAAGAGGAGTAAGGAATTTTTCTGTTGTAAATAGCTTCATTCTCATATTGAATAATTATAGACCATTTTCCTTTCTCATTAATACAGTCCTGTTTTCCTTTTACAAATTTTATCAAGTTAAAAACAAGATTTGGGTAGACTGAATATCCAGTTGCTTATCTCTGCTGACAAAGTGCACAGATGTGCATATCACACAAATATACAAAACTTTAAATTTTACCAAGTTAGCAGTCCATGTAATCAGTAAGCATTGCTTAGGATCTCATAATAGTTGATTATAAATAATGATTAAATATGTACTATTTGATATAAACTTTATTATTGGGTTGTCAGAAAACTCATGATGCATTTTTTTCTGTTTTTCATTTTTTCAAAGAAAAATGTCATGACTTCCCTGACAACCCAATAATTTTATTATTTTTATCATTCAGAATTCTCTACCAGAATTTTTTTTTTTTTAACTTGACTTTTCAAAATGAAACCTACTTGTCATCCCAACTCGGGGACACACAGCCTTGTGGGATTTAGGATCTCATCTCTAGCAGTTCCTAAGTCACACTGGTGTCTGCTGTGTGCAGGGCACCCAGCACAGAGAACTGAGGGGCAACTGGGAGTGTGGCGACCCTCGAAGACCTGGTGCTCACCCACGCTGATGAGGGAGGCCGGTATGCACACTAGTACACAGTGTTTGTTTATATCTCCTGTAAAACTGAGTCACCATGCTCAAACAGTTACTATCCAGGATGCCAGCGTGAAATTATGTTGACATATGTTCCTTATAGGATTCTGTACAAGCTCAAGACTTGAGTCACTTGGAAAATACAGTTGCTGCTTTAAAGAGTGAGTTTCAGAAGACACTTAATGACAAGACACAAAACCAGAAGTCCCTGGAGGAGAATTTAGCAACAGCTAAGCACGACCTACTCAGGGTTCAGGACCAGCTGAGCATGGCTGAAAAGGTCAGACTTGTGTGTTCCTGTCCAATTAAGGGATACAGAAAAGAGAGAGGAGCAGGTGTCACTGGGAAATGCAGGTTCACCTTACCTTTTCTCAAGGTGTATGTCAGAAAGATTTATCATTTCTGGGCACTGGGACTTTTCCATTTTTGGAACTAAGATATCTGTGATCATTAAAAACACAAAAATGCCCATTCCTTCCTGGCTGTGGTACAATGTCCCTCCATAGATGGTTTATATCCGCTGCCCTGCACCCCCATTTGCTCTGCCTGCTTGTCTCTCCTCCGGCCTGCCAAAGAGGTAGGTGGCTTTTTCTTACAGTATTATATGCCATGTTCTTAATTTATATGAAGTATGTTGAGAACTGAGTTCTTGCTTTAGGGATTAGATTCTTACGAACATGGGCACTAAAATTTTAATTAAAAATCCTTTTCCAAGGCATATTACTTTGAATTTCAGTAAAATATATGCTAATTTGACCTAAAAATCAATTTACTATGTCAAGTAGATTTCCTGTATCTAAGGCATAGTCTGTTGGGAGTTATTTGCTAACACTTTACTTGGGAAAATGTTACTGTTTTATTGGCTTCTCATTTGAATGAATATTCGTTGATAGTCTCGATTTTATATAAGTAGATTTTTAAAAGAAATTAGAAAATATAAGCAGAATATTAATAAAATTAGAGTAAAAATATACATTTTCATCAAAATTGTTCTTTCTTTCCTTAACTATTTCTTAGTAATGGGCTGACTATTTTTTTCACTACATAGGAATTAGAGAAGAAATTCCAACAAACAGCAGCTTATCGAAACATGAAAGAGATTCTCACCAAGAAGAATGACCAAATCAAAGACCTGAGAAAGAGACTGGCAAAGTAAGCCATGCTGATCATGCCTCTCAGATTTTTCTCCCCACTGGGCTGGTGTTTGTTTCTCATTAAATCTAAGCGTGTGTCCAGAGAGGTCAGGCCAGCAGGTGGTTGCTCTGTCATGTCCAGAAGTCTGCATTTACGAAAAGCAGGAGAGTGCTGGCCCAGCTTCGTTGGCAACACCCACAGGGCTTCTTTTTAGGTTCAGCTACACATAACTACAATACATTGCTCTGGGCAAAGGGTTTACTTTACAGGATATTGAATGAGAATTGCAGCAAACTCGAAGGGCAGCACTAGGCATTTCTCCTTGGTGGTGGTAACCTGGCAGGAGTCAACACCCAGTCATGCTGTGCCCTCAAGGTTTGAGAGAATGAGATTCACAAAGGCCAGTGCCGTAGCCAGTGTGGCCTAGAAGTCCTATTCCATGTATGCCGCTACCTCTGTGTGGCCACATACTGCCCACATGAGGACATGGCCAGTCATAAGAACTCACTGCCCAGAGGAAAGCCTAAATCCATAGATCCCACCACGTAGTTATAGTTTTTTAAGTCTTCCTGATTCAGATACAGTCTATCAATCAGTCATTTTTGTCATCAATGGTTTTTGGCTGGGAACTAGCTGACATGCCTTCATCAAGGTTCTTGAACAGACCTAGGATCACGATCAAATTTATCCTTAGAGAAGTGGGTTTGTTAACCCTTTACTCATATATAAGGTGTTTGTGACAATCTGGATAGTTACTGAATTTCTTACCAAGCTATCATGGAAATAAATGCCCACTAGAGACATGGTCTGAAGGTGTCCCAGCTGTCTTCTGCTCTCCCACCTGCTGCAGGGATCCTCTCTAGGTCACCAGCATACGCCTTGGATGTATGTGACTTCCACAAGAGCAGTGGTTTTAGGTGAAATGGGCAACATTGATAGTTAACATCGGAGATGTTTCAGGTAAAATTCATGTGGTAGCAGCAGCAACAAAAAGTATCATGACATTGTGTTCTGAATTTCTGTCTTCCCAGATATGAACCTGAAGATTAAAAAAGTTGATTTCACCTGGAAGCTGCACAACATGAAATACAAGCTGTTTTTCAACTTCAGGCATGTATTTCGAAGCAGTTTGTTATATTCACTCCTTATTTTTCTAATATTTAGACATTGCTTCTAATATTTAGAACTAAAGTTCCTATTTTCAGTTGCCTAATTGAGAAGAAAACATACTGATTCTGGCCAGTCGTCCCAAACCCCTCTCTGCCAAGTGCCCCATCTTAGTTCCTATGCAGAGACAATTCTTCATAGCAAAGAAGAGATTTTCAGAGTGGAAAGAAGAGTCATAGCCTTTTGCACTGGTATAAAGACTATACTTTTTTAATGAATATTAAACATCTATCCTTGTGCATTCCCCAGGGTAAACATTAAATAATTATTAAAGACAGTTATTATTTAAAAAGCCCTATTTTTAAAAATAAAATCTAAATTAATTTTCTCTATTCGATCATCTAAAAAGTATTAATTTACTGAAAATGTGAATACCACCTCTTACAGGCAACATTTTTATTAATTATTAGGAAAATTAACAGTGAACGTGAGGATTCACTTAACTTCCTCTGTTTCTATACAAATGCCATGTTTATCAGAGGAGGCCCAGAAACTTTTTGCAGCACAACTTACCACCAGTCTGTATTTCTGATGGAGAAGTCAAATCCATCCATCTGATGGAGAAGTTAGATCCAGAAAATACTGAATTTACAATAACCTTTATGTTACTTTCCAGAATATTCTTTTTAATTAAATAAGAGCATTCTTTAAAAGACTTACATTCAACATATAATCAGTCACCAGTTCTCAGACTCAACTTTTGGTTATAGTTTATTTTTATGCATATATAGTAATTGCATTTTCAGAAAGTTTTGTTTCAATTTCCATTGATTCTGCTTTTTCCTGAGTGATTATGGGTAAATCATTAGATATTGAGTATCATATTTGCAGCTGTGTAACACAACAAAATCCTATAAGGATAAATGAAATCCAGAAAGCAGCAAGTGCCTCAGAATGAAGGCTTACTTGTAATATGTTATTTATTAAGTAGCTATTCCTGCTCTCGAAAGTAGAATGTCAACTCCCAAATGAGGTCTACTAGGATAGGTCTATTAGGATAGGATAGGGGAATGTCAACCCCTAAATGGTGTCTACTAGGATAGGTCACTCCACTTACGCAAAGGAAGATTTTATTTCCAGAGAAGAGTTTACTGATTAGAGGGTAAGGCTCCTTATTTTCACTCAAGCTTTTAATATTAGCCTTGAATTTGTTGGGATTTTTTTTGTAGTCTTTACGTTAAAATATTGAAGGAACAAATGATAAAGGCTAAGATAATTTCTCCCTAAAAGAACAGAGAAGACGGTCTTTAAAGGATGAATCACTCACAGAAAGGAGGGGGGAAATCCAATAAACCAACATGTACTGCATATTCTTTCTTCACCTACCTCTCACTACCGAGGTCACAAATTAGCTTCTGTGTCCTTCGAGAGCATTCACTGAGGATTCTGGTCTGACCCCATGTTTCTTTAGTGCAAATGTGATACTGTCCAGAAACCTGATACATATTTATGGACGAGGATATTCTGTAAAATTCAGAACTGCACTCTTGATTAAATGGCTAGTGTATCCTTCAGACATTTAATTATTTTCTCCCTACACTTTTCTTAGTTTGCTGCTCATAGGGACAGAGGAAGGTATGTTGGGAAACCTCTATTCCTGATTAGAATTTCAACTTACTGTCTTTGATAGCAATTTTAAAATATTCTTTATAATGTGTTCCAGTTCAGTAAACATTCTGAAAGATTTCTGAAACCTGAAAACCTAACTATACAAGATTAAACAAATATAATAACCGTTGGCATAAATCAACATGATGATTCTTTCATGTACAAAATACATCTTGTGTTCTAGTTTCATCACCGTATGTTTTGTTTTTAATTTATGTCTTCATGTATGAGCTTTAAATTTTTATTTTTTGAGTAGATTGAAGATTTATCTCATTTAACAGAGAAAGAAAATCCTTTTATTGTAGGTATGTCTATATATTTTAGGTCTCTAAGAATGGTGGCTCCAGCCTTGGAGGCGCTGTCAGTATGCTAACTGGAGAGACAGTCTGGGCATTGGTGGCTTTTGTAGTGGAGCCTTGGTTCCCCTTAAAAATACAAGGCTCCCTCTAAGCTATGACTTAAAGCTTTTGTGGACAAAAGTAAAATATAAAGGATTTTTGTTATTTTTCCTGTTCAACATTTAAGTGTTTATTTTTTATTATATATGACATGCTGAGTCTATAGCAAATAAATGTTTCTGAGCACCTGTTGTGTCGTATGTCACTCTACAAGGAAAACATGCTCTACATTGAATTGTAATCCTATTTGATGAATTCTTTGCTATTTGTTATTATCACTCTGATCAACTAAAAAGGGTCCAGAGAAATGTTCACATGTAAACATTCCTTTTATATATCACTTTCATATACATTGGTGATTTCATATATATTGGATTGTAAACATTTAGAATTAATGGTTTCCTTCTGCTTATTTGTAAATCCTTATATTCTAAAGCTTGGCCATTAGAGACATGATTTCGGTCACATAAGTCTTCTAGAAACAAAACCCATCTCAGTGAAGTATTAGTATTTACATAAAATGTAGTATTTAGACAATAGTATTTAAACCAAATAATTTTCAAACCACTTTCAGAGAGCAAGAAAGAGCTCCCTGGGGACATCTCTGGGCATGAGAGACTCTGAGCTGCCAGGGCTTGGGGTCTGTATAGTGTTTGAGAGCAAAGGAATTAAACTTCATTGGCTCAGAAAGTAAGGAGAATGGACTTGGCTGAAGTCCATTTGTCCATCTAGGTGTGGTCCATCTTGTTGTTAAGCATGAGCACCCCTCAGCTGAGCTCAGGGCTGCGGGCTCATGGCCATCTCGGGGGTAATGTCTCATGGAAACTGTGCCCGCAGCTCCGCTTTGACCTGGTCTGGTCTCAGGTCTGTTGCTCCCTTCTTTGACAGGCTAACTTGATAAGCTGTAAAGAGATAGCTCAGGAATACACAGGCTGGGGCGGGCGGGGCAGTGGGCGGGGGGTGGGGGGGTGGAGATTAGTACAAAACACTATGGGTGGAGAAAATTTATGGCAAGCAGGTACCTGAGCCTAGAGTCAGATTTATTTAATCTCTTATTTACCAGCCCAATAAAGATGGGGCAGCAAAGTTCTGTCCATGAGTCTGTCCCTCTGTCTCTGTCAGGGGACCGCTCCTGTCTCAGAAAATGCTTCATATTTTTAAAAAATATATAACAATGAGCCTACTATTGAATTAATAGCTTATTAAATGGATTTTCATGAGCAATTAGAAAAGAAACTAATCACCAAGGGTCAGCATGTGTCTCCCTAGCAAGAAATAGCATAGCAGACCAAACTCGTGTGTCCTTTAACAGTGGGAGAAACATATCAGGATTTCAGCTAGGTGCATGGGAAGGACCACATGCTAGCCCTGTTGCAAAGGGGCTTACTTGGGTTGTCCCATAAGCAGATCCTACCATTCAGTGCATGTTGTGATTCCAGGAACTCCTGTGGGATACTAAGGAATTAAGACAATGAGGGGCTAAATCCTACTGGGGACCTTGAGGCACTACTAATTTTCCCTCACCTCAACCAGCATTTTTTCTGGTTAACATTGCTTTCCTAGCAAGATCAACCAAACCTCCCCCTCTCAGGTGAGAGAGAGGCTAATATCTTTGAGATGATGTAGTCAGGATCCCATATGAGCCCTCAGATACATGGTGCTGGCAACACTTACCTGGTAGGGGAGATAATGATCAAGAATGTGGTTTTCCCAGGGTGAGGCTCCCCCATTGCACTCTGGTTTTGCTGAACCCTGAGATTCCCCAAATGTAGGAAACTCAACTGTGTAATTTGTGGTAATGAGGGACTGCATTCCTGCTCTCCCCTATTTATGAAAAAAAAAAAAAAAAGTGGTACTGGCAGAAGCAGAATGGACAGGTCAGGTAAAACCCATGCTTGAAATGCATGTCAGTTCTAATAAAGATGAATCACTGCTCCTTCCAGAGTAAAAGAGACCCAATATAATCACTGGTAACACTTGACTGTTCTAGAATGATAGCAGTGTATCAAAGGCTCAGTGCAAATTCCTGCTGCCACATTTGGGCATTCATCAACAGTTCAGTGAGCCATTGTTATAAAGTCCATGCTGGGCCTCCCCAGTGGCTCAGCGGTTGAGCGCTGGGCTGCGAAGCTGCCCGCAGCCTCTGCGGCGCCGGTTCGATCCCTGGCAGCTCCCTGGCCACCGGAGGAGGGTCCCACATGGCGCGCAGACCTCTCCTGCCGCCCGCTGCTCCCCTCAGCAGTGTGCTTCGGTCCTTCTGCCTGCTCTGCTCCCTGCTCTGGCTCTGGTGAATTCTCTCACCCTCCCGCGCTTCTGACTGTACCCAGCACTTGTATAAATAAATGAATAAATCTTAAAAAAAAAAAAAAAGAATTTAAAAAAAATAAATAAATAAAGTCCATGCTGTGGGATCCAGGCACAGCCTCCATCCCACCAGCATAACTACTTCATTTATGGGCTTATTATGCAGGTACTGAAGAAGTGAGGGCAGAGGCTGACTGACATTTATGGGCAAGTCATTCTTCCACCTAGTTGCACAGCATCTTCTGCAATGAGTATCCTCTAGTGGGCATTGCCAAGAGTTAAGAGGATCCATCCCCCTTACTTACCCAAACCTTTCATATCAGGGTAAGAGTGTCCCCTCTCACCATTCCTTTTCAATATTGTGCTGGAAATTCTAGCTAATGCTATAAGATAAGAAGAGGGAATAAAAGGCACACTGATTAGGAAGGAAGAAATAGAACTATATTTGTACATAAGTGACATGATTGCAGAAAAGGTGAGAGAGAAATTCTAAAACTATTAAATGATTATAACAAGATTTCAAGATACAAGGTTAATATACAAATGTTAATCTTTGCTGTTTACCAGCGATGAGCAAGTAGAACTTGAAATTAAAAATATAATATTTATATTCACACCCCCAAAATGAAGTACTGAGGTACAAATATAACAATATGTACAGGATATATACAAGGAAACTTTGATGAAAGAAATTTAATTTAAAAATAACTAGATAAATTGGGAGATAGTCCATGTTTGTGTATGGGAAGACTCACTGTTGTCAAGATGCTGGTCCCCCCCAACTTGATCAGATTTTTAAAAAGCCCAGGAAGTTACTTTCTAGATACCGACAAACTGATTGTAAAGTTTATTTGGACAGGCAAAAAATCCAGAATAGCCTATACAACAGTAGAAAAAAATGTTAGAAGACTGACACAAGTTGATATTAAGAAGTACTATAAAACTTTATTAATCAAGACACTGTGGTATTGGCAAGGAGAATAGACAAGTAGATCATGGAACAGAGTAGACAACCCAGAAACAGACCCACATATTAACAGTCAACTGATCTTTGACACAGCAATACAATGGAGCAACAGCAATACAATGGAGCTAAGACAGTTTTTTCAACAAATGATGCTGAAATAACTGAACATCCACATGCAAAAGAACAAAATGAATCTAGCATAAACTTCACTCTTCACAAAAATTAACTCCAAATGGATCATAGACCTTACTGTAGAATAATAAACCAGGAAATAACAAGAGTGAATCTGGATGACCTGAGGTATAGTGGTGATATTTTAGATATAACACCAAAGGAATAAGCCATGAAAGAAACAATTGAGAAGCTGGTCTTCATTAAAATCAAAACTTCTGCTCTGCAAAAGATAATGTCAAGCAAATGAAAAGACAAACCACAAACTAGAAGGAAATATTTGCAAAAGACACATCTGAAAAGGGACTTATCCAAAATAAATACAAAGAAATCTTAAAACTCATCAATAAGAAAACAAACAACCTAATTTAAAAATGGGCCAAACATCTTAACAGACACCTCACCAAAGCAGATATACACGTGGCAAAGGAGCATATAAAAACATGCTATTTATCATGTCATCCAGGAAATACAAATTAAAATAAGATATTACTACACAGCTATTAGTCCAAAATACCAGCACCACCAAATGCTGACAAAAATGTGGAGCAACAGGAACTCTCATCCACTACTGGGAATGGAAAATGTTACAGTCACTAGAACAATTCAGGAGCTTTTACAAAGCTAAGCATACGTGTGATGTAACAATCCAGCAGTCACACTCCTTGGGGCCAGGTGGCTACATCATGTCGGCTTTGGGGGCCACTGGAGCGATTCAAGATTTTACTCTGAAGAAAATGTTGTGAGCCTTGGAATGATAAAATCTGACATTTCAAAGGATTACTCAGTGACTGGAAGAGTAGAGTGTTGTAAACTAATACAATTTTGATGAGTTATTAAAGTGCATCTATACAAATTTAAAATTGTGCCAGTTTCACTATTGGTGTTTAACCATGGATGTATAAAAATACATCTATAAAGGTTGCAATAGTAAAAAGAATCATAAAATCTCATCAGTAGAACCTCAAAGGATAAGTGTGATTGAATCTGGATTTTTTTAATTGAAGTAAAACACAGCAAAATGCACACAGCATAAAATTTTTGTAAGTAAACACTGCCTTTAACATCCAGGTAAAGAATTACCCATTATCTGCCGCTCAGAGGCTTCCTGTGTGCCTCTCAAAATACCAAAATACCCCCTAGGGTATCCACTCTCCTGCTTACTTGTACCTGAGATTCATCTTGATGTTTTTGAACTTTTTATACATGGATTCATGCAATATACATGCTTTTATGTCCAGCTTCTTTCAACATTATGTGAGATTTGTCTCTTAATGTATGTTGCAATTGCTTTATAGCAATTGCTATATAGTATTCCCTCATGTGAATATTCCACAACTCATTGATTCATCCAACTGTTGCTGGACATTTGGGGTTGTCCTGGGCTACTTATAAAGAGTGCCACCATAAACAGCTTGTGTGGATTTTCTGGAGGTGACAGGTATCTTGAGGAGTGCCATTGCTGGATCACAGCCATTGCGTGGAAGGAGACTCATTATCCATAGATGACATGATTGTGCATGTAGACAATATTAACAACCTATAGGTAAATAATTTAAAAGAATTTAACACTACTAGAAACAGCATCCTCTATTAAAGTTTTAATCCTCCAGGATTTAAAATGAGCGCCCTTTATAACTTCAAGTTGCATAAAATAAAAATTGACACCATTAAAAAGGGAAATAGAGACATCCACAATCAGATTTGACCCAACAGACAAGGCACTGGCATCAAAGTGCAGTGTCCACTTTCATTTTAAGCACATTCAGAATATTTATGAAAATTGGCCACACACTATACAATAAGAAAATCTCAACAAAGCCATTAGGCTGAATCACGCGAAGTCTGCCTGATGAAAATCTCCATATGCTATAATCATCAAATCAACTGTTAACAGCAATGACAGCACACACGATAGCTATCCACGACATGGATGTGTCCCACAAAAATCACGTCAAACAAAAAAGTAAAATGCAAAACGACAGACATTATGATTCCATTTCTTTAAAGTCCAAAACCAAGCTACATTTTGTAGGCTACATGGATAGATAGTAAAATCAGAAAGGAAAACTAGGAAATCGTCTGCTTAACTCATAGGATGGTGGTGCTCTCTGGGGGTGGGGGTCTTGAAGAACTTGAAGGGTGTGGGCAGGGGATGCTCCTGGGCCCTGGAAATACTTTGTCTTCCCTTGGGTGGCAGCTATGGGGATGCTAGCTTTGTAATTATTTGCTATGCTCTGCACATGTTTATGTCCACCTCTGTGGGCAGACCATCATAAAATGTAAATCACGGTAGATATATTGGGAAATGGACACCAGAAAGTCAGAGGTTCGTTTTAGAAGCATATAATTCCCCGTGATACAGCAAGGAATGGACTAGGCAAGCCCGATGCCAGGGTTCTTGAGCTGTTTCCAGGCAACGTGGCAGGTTGGCGAGCAGGGAAAAGGTTCCGGGCTCCTCAAGTTTATGAGGAGACATTTTTTTTGTTGCAGATACAACAAAATCATCATTAAGATCTTTTTTTCCCCCTTCTGTTGCCTTTATCTTACAGAAGAAATTTAAATGGTAAGAAAAACCAGGCAGAGACTACCCTTCCCAAGGGTATCATGGGAAATGGAAAATGGAGGAGGGATTTTGGGGAGTCATCTGTCACTGTTGACCAAACGAATGCTGAGTGGCAGTGGCAAGGTTCTCTTCTCCTGGGAAAAGGTAGCCCTGCGCCTCCCAGGAAATGTTCTCGAAAACATTCAAGAGCCTCCAGGCAAGCAGGGCACTTCACGGTGACCCCTGCATCTGGACTCTCAAGCTTCACAGATGAGTCCGATGTGCAGCCCGGGCCGCGACCCCCGCGTGCCCCTGAGGCCAGCAGGGCTGCAGGAGTGTGGGTTCTGGCTCTGAGGCCTGGGGAGGGGCATTTCTCACAAGCTCCCCAGCGGCACCCATGCCCGTCCACACACCACATTCTGAGAATCAAGAGGCGAAAGAAATCCAATATAATTGGAATTGTTGGGCTTGCGAAACGAAGCATGTGTGTTTTCTGGCAGAGTGAGACTCACAGGGCTCCTCCTGCTAAGAAATGAGAGAACAAGCGCAAAACAGCACAGCAGGACATAGTGAAATGCCTTAGGGGTCACTGATGGAGACAGCGTGGCCCCAGGTATACGCTGACCCTTGAAAATATTTTCACAGCGCTCCGTCTGTTTTCCTCCACCTGATGCTGCCTTCTCGTTGGTCTTGATTGCTTGTTCCCAGCAAAAATATTTGAGGGGAAGAAATAAATTTAGCCAACACCAACAAAAAGGACCAAGGGCTTCATGGCTGCTCTCTGGGTTCAGGGTTTTCAGAGCAAGTGGCCGAGGCTTGCTCACGGGCGATCAGCTGAGTGGTCGTGGGGAGAGGCCACATGTTTTTCAAACAAGCCCCTTTCTGCATCTGCTCTCCCTGACCTGAAAACTGCCTGTTCGTTCCCATCAGGCCTTTCTAAACAATGTCCACTTTGTCTTGTTCACCCAAACTACTTACCTCAGACCATAGAAGCATCAGTTTACTGAAAATGCTTTCAGCTTACTCTGTTGAAACATTTGTCCTTTGGAAGGAGACATGTGAGCAAAAGGACAAAAAATACTACATTTATTATTTTCTTTAACCTTATTCTGAGTCTTAGGACGTCCTGAGTTTTTACCAGTAGGTCCCAGAAAGTGTACACATTCACACATCTCTGGTGGCATTTCCCTGCTCTCTTTTAGATAACGCCTTCTTTGTCTGCAAGCCCTTGACTCCTTTTCATTTTTTTCTCTCATTTTTAAGGTTGCCATTAAAGCCATTCCTTTTCTCATATTTCCCAGAAGTAGGACCAGAAACAGCCATGGCCTGCTGCATTTTTGAGCTGTAGGATTTTCCTGTATGCACTTTTCCATGTGTGTTATATTATACTATAAAAAAGGATATAGTAAATATTATTTTTCTACTCATTAACATTTTCCAAGCTCACTGGCAATATGGATGTCCTTCGGCTAAGTCACCTGGGCCTTACTCACCTGGTGTCATGTGCAACTGGCTGATGGAGAGGTCCAGGCAAGAGAGGGAGGTTCTGGGGGAACAGGAATGAGGGAGACAGGGCCCTGTGGTCCCAGAAGGCTAGAAGGCGGCAGGAGGGGAGGGGAGCTGGGGCCCAACAGAAAGTTTGTGTTGACCACCTGCAGCCGGAGCGGCTTCAAAGGACAGAGCCACCTACAGGGCGCTGGCCTCCAGGATGAGGTGCTGTGTTCAGCATCCTGAGGGTGGAGGAGCAGAAAGAAGCTTCTATCTTTTCTTTTCTGGGCACAGAGGATAGCGTTCGGGACGTTGCTTTGTCCCAGCAGCTGCTCACAGTCCATGCCCAGAAGAGAGAAGCTCTGCTGAGGGCTGCCATGGCATGGCTCTCCCGGCGCCTCCAGGTGAGACCCGCGTGGTGGCGCTTCCTGCGGTGATGGAAACATCCCGCGGCGGCACGTGCGGCGGCTGTGCTCTTGAAATGTGGCTCGTGTGACTGAGGAACTGAATTTTTAATTTATTTAATGTTCATTACCTCGGGTGATCACATGTGGCCAGCGGCAGCCCCCTGGACAGCACAGCTGCAGGGCGTCCCCTCTAGACCAGAGGCAGGGGTGGGCGGCGGGGTTCTGATACGCTGGGGGTCCTTAACTCTTTCATCAAATAAAATGCACGCAGAAGCATACTATGTAAAGACGTCAGGAGGCAGCTCTGCCCGGGCTCCCTCCGCCCTTTCCAAGCCCTGGGCGCAATTCCACAGCCGCATCCTTGGGGCTCTGTGGACAAGGTCCCGGTGCCCGGCACGGACCCAGCACTGGAATACTGGGGTGGAGGGTTCAAGGCACAGCATGGACTTGTGAAAACTTTAGTGTCATTGATTTATCTTAAAACGCATGAAAGCAACACTAGCTTGCACATATGGTAGTGGCATAAAGTTTCATTTGTTAAATTGTTTACATGAAAAAGTGAATTAATTTAATGGAAAATAAGAAGCATGTGGCTCACAAACATTGCAAAATACAGTGTTTTACAAAAATGACAGGCACAGCCAGCATGTGGGAAATGTGGAAAGGTCTGACTGGGGGGTTAGGCCTTGGACCAGCAGCAAGGGCACCCCTGGGAGCATGTTGGAAATGTGCATCCCAGGCCCCATTCTGATCCTGCTGAAGCAGGAGCTGTGACAAGACTGTAAGGGATTCCAGGGGGTCACTGGCACTTGAGGAGCTCTGCTGCAGCTCTGAAACTCCGGCCTCAAAGGTTAGAAACCCCTAGAGTGTGTGAGAGTCCCGGGTTTCAGGAAAAAGTGATGGGGCACTCCTGCCTCCTCAGCAGAGGTGTGTATACAGAGGCATGTATATGCATGCACACGCACACACGTATTGGCACACATACCTTCACCGGTGCATATACACACGTGCCCACACACTCTACTCTGGGGCAGGGGTCCCCCAGCTCTTGGGAGCACCCTCTTTTTCTGAGCTGGGCCAGTACCCCATCAGACCCCCATTTCCTCTGTAGAACCCCCTGGTGTCTCCCACACTCCTATTTTCACTGTGTGGGCCTCTGCCCCCGAGAGAGTGATCACGTGATCTGCTCAGCAGGGAGGAGAGGGCAGTCATATCCAGAGGTTTTGCCTCAAGTAGCAGAGCCTCACAGATGCCTGGCACACAGTAGGTGGACAGTAAATACTTGAATGTCTGAAAAAACCTCCTGTAATCTGTCCCAGAGTTGGTGATGCTGTAGAACAAAAGGAATGGTTTAGACTGTAGCACTCAGATTCTGCAGCAGGCCTTGGCCGCAGCAGCTGACTTTAATTGGGACTCAACCGTGTGCCTGGCATGGGGCATAAGAAGATGAATAAGACCCGACACCAGCCCCAGCCCCAGTCCGGAGGGGACATGTCCCTCACACCCGTCCAGGGCAGCCCTGCAATGTCAGAAACCAGAGAGGCCCGGCTACGGGTAGGGAGAGGGAGCAATGTATTCTGGCCGGTGACTAGGTGCTGAGGCGTCTTCAAAAAGGTAACATTTTTAAGATGGATAGGTTTTTCCTGGGTCGAGAAGGGAAAAGGTGTTCCTGCCCGAGGGAACTGTTGAGAAACATAAACACGCGCAGCATTTTCCTGAAGGTGAAAAGTCTAACTTCTCCAAGAGCCTAAGAGAGCAAGGGTCAAATTCCTCTAGGCTTTACAGATGAAGGAGTTTGGACTTTATCTTGTGGGGAACAGGAAGCCACTTTGTTAGCTAGCAAAGGGAGGCCTGGGGTGAGTGTGCTGCCGCAGCCCTAGCTGGTGGGGTAAGAAACCAGGCGGGGCTGTGACCCACACCTAGGCAGTTGAGTCAGGCCAGCCCCTCTCTCTGCACCCTTTTCCTGTACCCAAGTAGCTCTGGTTTGCTGGCTGTCCATTCTCTGGAGCTGGGTCCAGACTGGCATGTGGCACAGAGAGATGGGTCAGGCTATCCATAGGAAGATTTCTTCATACTGGAGGCCCCAGGGAACCTTCACTCCAGGGTGACTAGCTCTGCTGAAAACCCTGCCATCCTGAGGCCCCAGACTCTGCTGAGGGCTGAATTCCATTCCCTGCCCCTGCCACTCAGAATAGCTTCCCAGTCCCAGGCCTTAGGAGTGCCACTTCCTATAGGGGAGTGCCAACCGGTACATCCTCAGGAGTTTTATAAGCTGATTGTTAAACACAACCATTATGTAAAATTTAGTTATATAAACTAATAAATAAGTGATTTGACACAGAGGTCATGTTCAAAGCCTACCACACCCTGAGGAATGCCCTATTATCTACTCTCTCAGAGTTATCAACTGCATTGCATGATGGAGGGGATATGATGCCTACCGCACGCTGCTCCCCAACTCCACACCCAGTGAACCCAGGTATGCTGGCTTGGCATCGGCCACGGTGGAAGTATGCATCCCACAGACATCGGCAAATCTATCAAATCAGAGTTTTTGCTGCAGAGAGCCAGCTCCTGCCAGCCCACCAACAACAACCCCCACCCTTGCTTTGCAAGCTCCCTGTGGACATGCACCCCCCTCCTCAAGACTGCTCTTTCCTCTTCCAGCAACCACAGCAGCACAATGGTCTGTCTGATTAGCCTATCAGATGGTGTCAGGCAGGGGCGGAACCACAGCAGGAGCCCAGGGCATCTGGCCCACTTGCTCTTGCTTAGGACTGTCTTGAAACTATCTGGGGATATCTCCTTGAGCTGCCCACAGCCCCACCCAGGGTCTCACACCCTAGGCAGGCTCCCTGGGAGTCTGAGGGGGGCGAGGGCCTAATCCTGGGGGCAAGGAGCTGAAGAGGGGTGTCGCCCATGCCAAACCACGTCAAACCAACACACACCAGACTGTCTCTTACTCCAGAGGACAGGCAGCCATTCCAAGCCTCTCTCCAGGGTGCCTGATTCCGAAATGCCAGGAACAGTTACTCGAACAAGAACATGCTGGGCAGCTAGGAGGAGGCATTAGCAGGCCTCTGCTACACTACTCACAATATTAAAAAAAAAAACAGCTCTCGCTGCCTATCTCTGAGGCTTCTTTTGCCATGGATTTAAATTCTTTGGAATATCTCTCACGCCTTACAGTTGCTAAGGAAAAAAAAAAACTGAGGGAAAATATTGCAAAATTAGAGTTTGTTAAATGAAGAATTCTGTTTGTCAGAAAATACTAATAGAATAAAAAGACAACCTACTGACCAAGGGAAGAAATTGCTGATACAGGAAACTCACAAAGGGCTCACACCCAGGATATAAAAAGAGCTCTACGTCGGCAGAGGAAGATCAGACAAGTCAATGAAAACCTGGCAAAAAACTTAAACAGACACTGTTTGAAAGAGTATATCCAAATGACCCAATTTGCCTGGCGGAAGGCATGCGGCCTTATTAGTCATTAGGGAAATTAAACTCAAAACCACAATGAACTATCACTACCCGCCCACAAGACCCGGTAGAACTTTACAAGTTGAATGGCAAGTGTTAGTGGAGATACAAAGCAAAGTGAAACTCTCATGGTAGAGCTACTTGGTATGATCTCTCAGGAAAATAGTTTGACTATAGTTACTATAGCAACTAATAGGGTAACACCTGCCCTGTGGCCCAGAAACTCAACATACATCTGCCCTGTGGCCCAGCAAACAGTATATCTACCTACTAAGGGCATATACTTAGAATGTTCCCTACAGCTTTATCAATTAAGAGCCCCAATCTGGAGACAACACAAATGCCCATCAGTCATAAACACATTCACACCATGGAATACTATGCAGCAGTGAGGAAGAACAACCTGCAAGTCTACCCTAACACTTGAATCAACCCCACAATGGTAAGCCACTAGACTCCCATACAAAAGAGCACACACAGAGTATGTTGGGTTTTGTAAAGGTCAAAATGGTCAAAACTAACCATGGTGGTAGAAATCAGGAATGTGGGTTCCTTTGGGGAGGAGGCAAGGGGTAGTAGGAAAAACACTTTCTAGAATCTGAAGTTTAAAAATCAAAGTAGTTTCTCCTGCTGGATTTTGGGCTCGTTCTGCTTTGCTCTCTGGAGATAAAGTTCAAGGACCCGCATGTCCACCTCCTTCACTCCCCACCCCCTTCTCTTCTGCTAGCAGCCAGGCAGGAATTGCAGGGAAAGGCAGCTAGGGACTGTCCCAGAGTAGTGATTTCATTTTGACTTCAAGTAAGATTTCCATTAGCAATTCTGCCTTTTGTCTTTTTTAAACTGCATGCATTTATTGATGAAGCCTTTTCTTAGCTCTTACTATGAATTGTTCAAATTGTGTCATTAATACTAACTTATTAAATATATTATTCATTCATTCACCTGTTGGGGACTTATAGTTATAATGGACTTTTTAATAAGCAGGTATTATGTGGCAGGCAGTAAGTTAAGTTTCTAATTAATTCTCACATGAGTCCTTGGGAGCAGGATAGGTTTGACCCCATTACAGACAAGGAAACAAAGGCTCAGATAGGTTGAGTGATTTATCACTGCCCAGGCTGAGTGGCCTGGGCAATAGAGTCCACACAGCAGTTGTTCAAACCCTGGGCCCTGGTCCACCAAACACTGCAGAGCCAGATTCTGCCAGCACACAGTAGGCACACAATCCAGTCTCTGCATGGAGGGAAATATGGATCCTTTTAACTCCAGGTGTGTGGGCGTCCCCTCTCTACCTGCTGATCTCTGAGCAAATGTCATGTCTGGAATTCTCTCTGACCATCCCAGCACACACCCTCCTCCCAAGAACCGCTCTCTCTTTGCTTCCTTTGGTTGCCTTCCTTGTGTATCTCCAACTAGGATGAACCGTATAAAGTAGCCTTTCTGTAGGTCAAAAATTGCTTAAAATGGGACATTTTATCCAGCCCATCTTAGGGCATTTCCAGTGTCAGCTCCAGGAGGGTCGGATATGTCCCTGTCTCAGCCCCGTCCCCAGACAAAGCCTGTACATAGTACGCACTCAATAAATGATGGGTAGGTGGCTGAGGGCACCTGATCACGCCCAGGAGCTCTGCAGCCAACACACGGGCCCGGACGTCCAGGCGCAGAGACCCGGCACCGCCCAGCACCTGGTAATCTCGGGCGCCTTCCCGGCCGCGACGGCCAGGCGGGGTGGGGCTCACCGTCATCCATTTACCAGCCTCGCCCCTCCAACAGGCGCGCCGTTAATGAGATTAGCAATTAAAAAGCGGGCGGGCGGCCGCGACGGAGGCGCGGGGCCACCCCCAGGCCGAGCCGGGCGGGACGGCGAGCCTGGCGGCCGCGCCCCCAAACAGCTGTGCGCGGCGCTCGAGCGGGAACCGAGCGCGCCGAGGTCCGGGGCCATGGAGAAAGCGCGGCCGCTCTGGGCCAACCCGCTGCAGTTCGTGTTCGCCTGCATCTCCTACGCCGTGGGCCTGGGCAACGTGTGGCGCTTCCCCTACCTGTGCCAGATGTACGGCGGAGGTGAGTCGGGCGCCCCGGCGGCGCGGGCGGCGCGGGCTCCAGCCTGGGGTCGCGGCGCTTCCCCGGCGGGACCGTGGCGCCTTCGGGGCAGAGAGGCAGCCGGTCCCGGCACCCCTGGGGCTGCGCCGCTGGGACTGGGTTCACATTCCAGGCTGGTAAACTGAGGCTCAGACAAAGTAAGTGATTGGCCCAAAGGTGTAGAGCCGCCGGGGATCGGACACAGGACGTCTCAGCCCACGGTCGGGGCGCTTTACCCAAAGCTGCCCGCTGGAGCCCTGGCAGCCCCTGACCCCATCCCGGAGGCTGCCAAGCCTCCCGCCACACCCGGGGCGCAGGGCTGCAGGGCTGTGCGCTGTGGGAGGCGCGGGGGGCACAGCTGCCCTCCCTCTGCAGAAGAGGCGGCAATGAGCTGACTTGTAGTGAGTAAACGTTCCGTTTTAGTGTAAAAAAGTGAGCAGGAAATTATCTTGTTCAACAGAAACCTCTTTTACAACTTTCAGATCTGGAACTTTGCATCAGCACGATCTGAAACTCAGGTTTAAAAGGATCCTGAGCCATTTCTTTTAGTTTTTTATGAAAAGGTTGGTTTGGATTTGGAACCACACAAAGTAGGGAAGGCAGATCATTCTGGGGCTTTGTTTTTCTTTTTGTTTGACAAATGTTCCCTCGGAAGTCTCACAGCATACTCACCAGATAGGCAGCAAGCCCCACACATCCCCTAAAGGTTAGAGCTGGGGACTCTCCATGACTTGGCAAAGAGCTGCCGGGAAGGCCAGGTGCCTTTTGGGAAGGCCGAGTGGCCATAGGGGTTGAAGTGTCAGCATTAAACTGTTTTTCTCAGTTGTTCTATTTCTAGAATTCTACTAAGAGGGAATAACCAGAGTTCTGAGAGAGGTGGGAAACAGAAGGGACTTCAACTTTTAATAAGGGCAAAACACCAGGGGCTTCCTAAGCTCTCAGCTAAGGAGATCATTCAAGAAAGTTTGGACCATCCAAGCCATGGTGCTTTTTGCAGTCACTAACGTGGTGTTCCCAAGAAATTTATGAGTATTTTTTTACGTCATATACTAAATCGAGGGAGGAGGAGTCAGATTCCAAAATGTATAAGATGAATGATCTTGATTATGTTTTAAAATATATAGAGAAGAGACTGGAAAAATACACGCCAGTGTTAATAGTTATGTCTGGGTGATTTTTATTTACCTTGAGGTGTATATCTGTGTGTGTGTGTGTGTTGTCTTCTGTAATAAACAAAAATGTTTTCTTCCCCACAAACGACTATGGAAAACGTTAGCCCCAAGTATTTACAAGATGTAACCCATTTTAATAAGACCAAGACCTAAAACACTCCCCTCACCCACACCGGTTCAAAAAAAATTTAGGAAAATGTTAATGCACAGAATTCTTTTAATAGTGTATTCTTAATTCTCTGATTCCTTTTTTTATTATTCGAAGGGTATAAATACATCATAATTATGTGAAGGGTGTGTGTTGCCATATGCTCTAACAGCTTCATAACTGACTTTTGAAAGAATTATTTGTCAGGATGACATTTCCACGTCACTGTGCTCAGCACACCTTCCTACTGTGACACCTTTATCCTGGCTACGTGCTTTCCAACCAAGGCCAGGTAAGCCTTGTTGTCATATGACTATTTAATTCCCTGTTTCTAACAATGCCGTAACTGAATAGTCTGCATGTAGACACAGGAGGAGAGGTGTAGTTCTGATGTAGGATATATAGTATAGAAGGAGTTGCTAGAGAAACCACAAGACCTCCAGGGCCCAGGAGGAAGAAAAAAGTGTATCAGACTGGAAGGGTGGGTGGATAGATGAATGGATCGATGATGGTCAAGAGACATGCGGACACAGGAGAGAGCTAGATTAGGGAACAGTGGGTGGGTCGGTGGGTGGATGGATGGGTGGATGAAGGTGAATGGGTATAGTTGAACAGATGGCACCCTCTGAGGCATAAATGTCTCAGAATAAAGACCAAGCAGACTATCCTGGCACAGCAAGGACTTGACCACCTAACACCTGCCCCTATTTCCGTCCCATTTCCTGCCATTCATCTTCCAACCCACCCCCAACTTTTGTGAACAGCCCTGTCAATGACCGCCTACGCCCTGCCTCCTCACTGCACAGGATATGTCCTCACCTGGGAAGCCGCTGCTAGCCCGGAACCTCCCACTTGCCTCTGCAGGCCGGCCAAGCATTCCCTTCCCCTGTCACTCTCCCCCAGCGTCCCCACCACCTGGCAGGCCAAGCAGCACCTAGTCAGAAGGACCTCGCATTGCTCAAGAGCCCCTCTGTCTCCCACTCCCCCAGCGCGGTGAAGTGGGGACTAAGAGGGCACTCCCAATAAATCTTTGCTAGATAAACAGGCAAGGGTTCTTAGGAAAGCCGCAGGGCCCTGGAGGTGTGGATGCAGGTGGTGTCACCGAGTGGCGCTACTCAGTGGTGTCACAGAGTAATAAGCGATATGCTGCAGAAGACAGACACGTTCTTCACTTAAAACCAAAGGGTAAGCCAGCCCCATCATGCAAGGCTCCAAAGGCGTGTATAACTTCCTCCAAAACAGAGCTGAGACCCCCCCCCACCACCCGCCCCGGAAACAAAGAGCCTGTTATGAAGCCCCGAGCCACGGGTGCCGACATACTTCCCAGAATAACACGGATTAAGGGTCTGGGCTCCTTTCCACGCGGCTCTGCCGGGACAGGGAGGCTTGTTTCCTTCCTACTCTCGGGCCAGGCCCCACAGGAGGAATGTTAGCTCAGAAGATTACATTCCAGGTGCCACCCGCCCCTGTGCAGCCGGCGGCTCAAAAGGAAAAGAAAAGGCGGCCGAGGGAAAAGCACAAAATCTCTTGAAAAATCTCAGCTGATCTAGGGGACGTGTCCAAGTCTAAACAGTGGTTTTCAGGAAGAGATTGGGAAGCAAATGAACCGTACACTAATGTGCGAAGAAATACAGCAGCTTAATTTATTGATTATTGATTTATTGACTTTGAAATAAACGTGCGCCGATCATGGAAGAAACATGGAGAAGTGAGGAGAGGTGTGTGGCAGGTGGAGTTATGCAATTCTCTTCTCCTGACTTTTCTCTGTATAATATTTGAACATAAAGAGAGGATGCCGCCCCCCCCCCCCCCCCCCGAGACTGGCTGGGCATCTCCCCTCGTGTCCCTTGCACTTCTCTTTGGGACTTCGAGCTCTGCCTCTCAGGCTTCAGCCTTCCTAAGACTTTATCAGCCACAAATTGCTGGGCCCCAGCTCGGGCCTGCGGGGAAGGCAGGACTTGCCTTCCTGATCCCCTCCTGAGGCCCCCCCGCCATGCTGAACTAGGGTCCACACTTTAGAGTCACCCCCACCCCCACGCCTGCCCAGGCCGCTAGGAGCCCAGCCGGAGAATGTTGAGTGACCAGCTCTTGGACATCAGCAGGACCTAACGTATAGCGCCTGCTGGTAACTGTGGTGTCAATACCATGGCCGATTCCCACGGATTCCCACGAGCACGGTGTGTCGCAGAGTGGGGCCGCGCCCTGCTGCAGCCCCCGGCCAGGTCAGCCCCCCAGAGCCGCATTCCCCAGCCAGGTCAGTCCATGGATGGGTGGTGGCAGCACAACTGCTGCTCACTTGTATGATGTGTGTGTGGGTCCACATGTGGATATGCACATGTCTGACTTGCAGTGTTTCCAGTGGGACAGGAAACTGAGTTTCAAAGGTTCATAGGAGTCCCAAAGTAAACTCAAGATGCTGGGTTCCCAGCCCCAGAAAATACAGCCAGGGATTCTTTTGAGAGGCCACCTCTGCTGCTGATCCTGAGGTTTCTAGACTCAGTCTTGGTAACAGCCAGGCCACAGGGCTCCTGCCGTGTAGAGCAGGCGTAGCGGGAAGCATTTCTACAGGTATTCCACTGGCTCTTCACAGTGCTCTCAGGGTCAGTCCTGCACCCCCAATTTAGGGGTGAAACAAGGTCAGAGAGGAGAGGTTTCTGGAAGATTGGGAGGCCTCAAGCCTCCAGAGGGCTATTCAGAGGCTTGATTGAACACTCTTCCCAGGCTCCAGGCTTCTGCTTCATCTGGTAAAGGTAAGATAGCAGTGCCTGCTACAAGGTCCAGGCCTTCTACTTGACCCGACTCAGAATTGCCAGGGCTCAGGGCACTCCCCGGCATGGGCCCATGTGACATTCACCCTCAGCTTCACCCTAACAGCAGGGGAGCCTGGCTAAGCGCCCCGTGCCTGTAATGCCGCCTCCTGAGAGTCCTGTCTCTGGCCCTGGCTTCTTCAACCTCTGCCCTTCCCCAAACTCTAGTCTTCTCCCTCTGCCAGGTGCACCACTTGCCCCTTACCCTCTCCAGGGATCCTCCTCCTCCTTAAATTAAAGCAACTTGTACCCCAGGCTCAAGCCCTCCCTTGAGCCACAGCTGACACACAGGCAGAGAAGCCTCTGCCAGGGTCTCCCCGGTGGCTCAGCGGGTTGAGCACAGCGCTGTGAAGCTGTCCACAGCCTCTGCAGTGCGGGTTCAATTCCCAGCTGGCTGGGGAGATTCCCACAAGGTGTACAGACCTCTCCTGTCTCGGCCGCTGCTCCCCTCAGCAGTGTATTTCAGTCCTTCTGCCTGTTCTGCTCCTGCTCTGTCTCTGGTGAATCCTCTCACCCTCCTGAGCCTCTGGCCTATACCCCAACTATTGTATAAGTAAAATAAATATTAAAAAAAAAAAAAAAAAGCAGCCTCAGCCAGCTGCAGGCAAGATGGCCTGGAGCTCCGAGCAGCAGGGGTGCCTGAGTCCCACCCTCAGAAATGCTGATTGAGCTGGTCTCCAGTTTGGCCTGAATAATAAGAGTTTCAAAGTTTCCTGGGGAATCCTACTGTGCACCCAGGTAAGAATCACCTCTCCTCTCCCCCATATCCCTTTTCAAATAGGAAGGAGAGTAGAAAAATCAAACAGCATAAACCTTCCAGGCGCTAAACTTTAGTCATTCAGGAAAGTCACTGAGTATCTGCTGAAGCCTGGGGGCGGGGGACATTTACAAAGGCAGTGAAAGCCTTAAAGTGGAGGGGGCGGTATGCAACCTTTGACTCGGAACAGGAGGGACTTTAACCGTGGGCTATTCAGAGGGTTATTCAGAGGCTTGACTGAAATAACTCAAGAAGGACGTGGGGCCAAGGAACCCAGGAAGGCCTCCATCAGTAGCAGCATTTAATCTAGGCCTCCACAGGTGAGTCAACACCCCTCAGGCTTAGGAGCACATTATTCCAGGCAGAAAACCATGTGTGCAAAGGGCACAGGGTGTACGTTGGAAGGAATGACTGAAGCTGTGGCTGTGATTATGGGGCCACGCGCCAGAGCAACACGGGACAGGAACCTGGAGGTGAGGAAGCTGAAGGGTCTTGAATAACAAGCTAGGGAGAAGGAACTTGTTTCTGCCAGCAAACTGGGGTTCTAAACAGGACAGGGGCGGGTCAGAGCCATGGTTTCCAGGAAGGAAATCAGGGCTGTGTTGGGTAGCTGGTAAAGCGATGAGCTGCCTAAGGAAAGAAAGGGACAGATTGATGGAGATCTAGACATTTTAAACTAAGGGGTCAGGGAGAATAAGGGTTACTTTTATTTTTTTCACCTGTGTCTTTGTTTCCAAAGTTGGCTAGGTTTGGCTCTGAATGGGGAACTTTTGGGGGAAAGCCAAGAGTGAGGAGAAGGCATTGGATGGAGTGTTGCAGCAAGAAGGGCAGTGGTTCCCAAAGCGTGTTTCCTGGACCAGCTGCTCCAGTGTTACCCGGGCATTAAAATGCACCTGCAATTTGAGGAGCATGGGGCACACATGAAAACTATCAGGTTAAAAAAGGCCCATGTGGGTTTTATAGAGGACATAGGTTTGTAAACAAGAGATTGGAAGTCTGTGTAAACTTTCCTCTGAAAGTGCTGACTCTGTTTTTCTCTTTGTGAGTCTCAACGGAGACAGGGCAAGTTGCAAGGGCTTGCTGAGAGCACTTTCCTACGGAAAAGGAATTTCTCTTCTAATGAGATTCTCAGGTTAGCAAACAGGTAAGGTTCTACCCACAACAATTAGAAAAATAAGCAACATATGCCCTAGAATAACATATAGGTATATATTTGGGGGTTTTATATATATATGTATTTTTAAAGATTTATTTATTTATGCATACAAGAGCTGGGGTACAGGCCAGAGATGCAGGGGGTTAGAGGATCCACCAGAGACAGAGTGGGGAGCAGAACAGGCAGACTGACTGAAATACACTGCTGAGGGGAGCAGCAGGCAAGACAGGAGAGGTCTGCTGCACCATTTGGCTTGCTCCCTGGCTGGCTGGGGATCGAACTTGTGCTGCAGGGACTGCGGATTGCTTCATAGTGCGGTGCTAACCCCTTGCGCCGCAAGGGAGGCCCTGTTTGGGGGTTATAAAAGTAACATATGTTCATAGTAGAAAATTTAGGAAATAGAGAAGTGTACAAAGAAATAAAACACAAAAATCACCAAAATTCCAACACCCAGAGGTCGTGGCTGTTAATACTCTTTTTTGCTTAAAAGAAAGTGAACCATGTTTTATATGCAATTCAATGTCTTGCTTTTATCATTTGGTCTATTACAATAGTTTCAAATCATTTAATATTATTTGAAAATATGAATGTTAACAGCTCTAAAATATTCCATTTACATATGTACCATAACTTATTCTCCCATTCTCCAGTGTGGAACTTGAAGTTGTTTACAGTTTTATACCATTATTACCCAAATGGTTATTGTCTTTTAGTGGAATAACTTGATCCACTTATTTTATGGTTGCCATGTTATATTCAAAGTTATTTTTCATCATGTTTCTACTGCCTTGCTTTTTACTTTTTGCTGTTGTTTCCAGGCTTTGCTTTGATCTTTTGCAATATAAAGTTCTTTGCATTTTCCCTCAAGTGACTTTGAAGGTATAAAACCTATTAGTACTTAAATTTTGAAATAAAAAGTGTACTGATTTTCTCTAGTTATTGGTTTCAAGAATGAAATGTTATCTATTGATATCTTATAGAAGTTGAAAATGTTAGCACATTTTTATTTCCTGCTCTTTTCCTGATTACTATTCCACTTTCCAGTACTTCAGACATATGAGGATGACTATTTTCTACTGATACTATGTCTTCTCACTTGAGAACTACATTTCTGATTTGTACTCTTTTATAATGAGAGCACTAACATTATTTTTAGAATTAATCTTTTTTTTTTTTTAAAGATTTTTTTTTTTTTTTTAATAGAGGCATGTTTTTCTTTATTTGTTTGCTTGTTTGTTTTTGTTTTGTTTATACATGCACTGGGTACAGTCAGAGGCGCGGGAGGGTGAGAGAATTCACCAGAGCCAGAGCGGGGAGCAGAGCAGGCAGAAGGACCGAAGTACACTGCTGAGGGGAGCAGCGGGCGGCAGGAGAGGTCTGCACGCCAAGTGGGACCCTCCTCCGGTGGCCGGGGAGCAGCCGGTTCCGCAGAGGCCGCGGGCAGCTTCGCAACCCAGCGCTCTACCGCTGCGCCACCGGGGAGGCCCTAGAATTAATCTTGTTTACTCGGTTCACTACTAGTCGGTTCTTTTACAACACAACTCTCTAATCGAGTTCTGTATTTAGATTCAACACTGATTGGCTGCAATTCATCTATAAGTCACTTTTTCAGGTATAAATAGGAGATTCACATTCTAAGTCTGAGCAGGTATTCACACGACCTTGCCAGTTATTTTTACTCAAAATTCTAATGATGCTTTTCTGTTTCAAAATTATTTTTTCAGATTTCAGTCCTCCAATAGAGAACTCTGCAGCCAGATTTCTTTTTTATTAGTTCTTAGGTATCCTGTATAACTAAGATATTATATATAATTTTTATCTCAAAAATTATAAGCCATATGTCTAGGTATTAAATATGTTTTCATCAATGTTGCCTGGTATGAGAGAGCCCTTTCGGTGGCCCACGCAGGGGTGTCTAGCAGAGTGCGTTGTTGTACGTGAACTAGCTGCTGTGTCTCTGCAGTGTTCTTTCCTCCTCAGTTCTGGGTTCTGATTAGAGGCAGATTAATTGCTTGGGTGCTCTGTCTATGCCTTGCCTCCTCTTGTATCATTTCCACCTCTTTGTCCTCCTCCTCTAGATTACAAGATAATTTTTCAAGGATGTGTTATTTACCTATTGCTTCCCTTGGCTTTAAATTCAACCATCATAGTTTTATTCCTCTTCTTACTATTTTTTAAAGATATTTATTTATTTATTTATTTTTGCACAGAAGAACTGGGGTGTAGGCCAGAGGTGCGGGGGTGAGAGAATTCACCAGAGACACAGTGGGGAGCAGAACAGGCGGATTTATTGAAATACACTGCTGAGGGGAGCAGCAGGCGAGACAGGAGAGGTCTGCTGTGCCATAGGTAGGCTAGCTCCCTGGCCAGGGATTGAACTTTGGCCATTGTGGTGGGCGGTTGTGATAACAGCACTGAGATTTAACCCCTAGGCCACCAGGAGACCCCTATAAGCTCGTTTTCTTAAATTGTCCTCTCTCCATCATTGCCTGGTGTTGTCCCATAAGCAGGGAGCATCCTCTTGACTTAGAGATCATGTACTAGAAATTCTTACAATTTCTTCTGTTTACCATAGCAGATTTATTTCAGAGGAAGACATTTGCTGTGATACTTTGGAGTGATTCTTTTATTTTGACCATAGTGTATTATCAGATGTTTGAAGACTTCTTTCTGATGGAGCGGTCTGAGAGACATATAAGTGACTATGGACTTGTCTACTCTACATCTTACTTAATGCGCGCACACAAAAGAAAGCCAGAGTGCTAAGAATTTCAAATGAAATTTTTTAATGCACACCAACTTCCCCTGACAATAAATTCACAATCTACCCACCCCAGTAGACCCAACACTGTAGAATGATTTACCACCAGTCATTCAACAAATACTTACTGACCACCTAATCTATGCCAGGCCTCATATTAGAAGGCATAAACCAGGCAGACCCCCAGCCCTGCCTTCAAAAGCTGTTTAGGGAAGTGAGGATGGACTGAGCAATAGACATTCACGGGCCAGAGGCTGAGACTATGAGATGAGAGAGGGGAACCCCAACTTAGTTTGGGGTGGTCTGGAAAGGGTACTAGAGGAAGTGATTTGGATGGAAGGTTCTGTGTTATCTAAAGGATTCCTTCCTGTCTTCAACAAATATTCACTGTGCTCTGCTCTCTGCCGAGCTCTGAGTAGACCAGGGAGCAGGGCTTTTGTGCTAGGGGGAAGCAGGCCAAGTAGACAACTAAACATGCAGTATTATTTCACTTGGGTGAGATATTTGAAGTTAAGTCCAGAGGGGTAAGAAGTGAGAGGGGCTCTCTGGAGTGGGGGCTCTTTTTGCTAAGGCAGGCCAGCAAGTCCTCTCGAGGATGCTAGGTTTGGCAGAGAGCTGAAAGCAGAGGGAAAGCAGTCCAGGCAGAGGGACAGCAAGGGTAAGCCTGCTGAGACTGGACCAGAGGAAGGGCTGGGCCACTGCAGTGGAGCAAGGCAGGCTAATGCTTGAAGAGGAAGACAGAGTCCTCTCCCCCAGAGGCTCGCAGGTCACAGGCAGGCGTGTGGATGTTATTCTAGGTGCAAGAAGAAGCCAAAGAGGGAGCTCATTGGGTGGAAGGGTTGTGGGTGGGAGGAAGCAGAGAGTCACATGATCTGAGAATAAACTTTGATGGGGAAGACAGTGTAGACAGCGGGGATGAGAAGACCAGCTTGCAGCGAGGGTAGTTGAGATGTGATGGCGGGGGCTGGGGTGGTGGTGATTAGTGAGAATTTACCAGGTGAAGAGCTGGCTTCCTACCTTTCCAGTGTCTGTGCCTGCGTCATCGCATGCACCTAGGGTAGAGCAGACTTCCACACAGGCCGGCCATGCACTCTGGGCTGTACAGGAGCCTCGGTAACCTGTTTCTGCATGACAGTCCACTCCACAAACCCAAGGACTTAGAAGGAATAGTGGAATCAGACATTACCAGTTGGCAAACAACAGGGAAGTAATTGTTCCCAACAAGAATGATCCATGGAGGGCCTCCCCCGTGGCGCAGCAGTTGAGCGCTGGGTTGTGAAGCTGCCCGCAGCCTCTGCAGTGCCAGTTCGATCCCCGGCTGCTCCCCGGCCACCAGAGGAGGGTCCCACATGGCGCGCAGACCTCTCCTGGTGCCCGCTGCTCCCCTCAGCAGTGTACTTCGGTCCTTCTGCCTGCTCTGCTCCCCGCTCTGGCTCTGGTGAATTCTCTCACCCTCCCGCGCTTCTGACTGTACCCAGTGCTTGTATAAATAAATAAATAAATCTTTAAAAAAAAAAAAAAAGAATGATCCATGGATGTAAAACTAGTGGGCAAAGATCTGATGAGAAACAAGATAGTTATTTCATCTCAGAATACCTCCCCAAAGGGAAGTAGTCATTTCAAAAGGAAAAATAGTGACTCTCACATTAGTAACATGGTAGGATCCACCCCAACGCAGTAAGCAAATTTAACACGGCCAGGAACGGGGCAGATTGATGAAATGTGTCTCTGGACTAAGGCCTGGGTCACTTTAGTGTTCCTGCCAAAACCCAAAATGAGGGACATTGCACAGAATGACTGGCTGGTACTCCAGAGGGTCAAGGTCATGAGAGAAAAAGAAAGCTGAGGAGTTGTCCCAGATGAAAGGGGACCAACGAGCTTGGCAGACGCGGTGAACTAGATCCGAGACAAGAAAACAGATAATTGTGGGATGATTGGCACAGTTATTGTATGTAAAATAATAGTATTGTATCAGTGTGAATTTCCTGGTTTTTCCCTGTTGTAACAGGCTTATGTAAGAGAATGTCCTGACTTTTAGGAAATGCTAAAATATTAGGAAATACTAAAGAGGTAAAAAGAAAAAAAAAAAGCAGTGGCTGATAAAATGAGCTGCTTCCCACAGTGCTGTGGGTGGGCTGGGCATTTCCCCTCTGGTTTTGTGGGGCCTGCCTCATGTGGCTGCAGGTCGCTGACCTGGAAGCTCCCTCGGATGTTAGTGGTTGGTGCTGCATTGACCGGGGTCCTTGATTTTCCTCACTTGGCTGCTCGTCCTCAGGTAACCTGCACTTGCCTTCCTACCTGGTATCTTAGTGAGCGCGTGTAAAAAGGGTGAGGGTGAGGGTGCAACGGCCCAAGGCCTGGGCTCTGAACTCATGCTGCGTTTTCCCCCACATCCTATTGGGCAAAGAAAGCCCAAGGCCACCCCAAATTCACCAGTGGGAAGATAGACTCCACGTCTTCACAGGAATAGCTAAAAGATATTTAATCTCCCATAGTTTGCCCCATCAAGATACATGGGAGCAACGCACCCTTCTCCGGGCCCCTCCCTGTCTGCCTCTCCCTGATGCCAGAGCTGCTCCCCCACATCTCTCATCCCCCTGACACCCCAATACAGAATCAGTGTCAGAATTTTTACCCAAATGGAGCATGAGGAATGGTAGAATTGGAAAAGTGTCAGTCAGTGGATTTGTTTTCAAACTTATCACAAAAGTTTTCTTTTATTGAGATATATGTAGAAAAATTATCTCATTTTGTACTATGAGTTTGACAAATGCAACCAGTTGTGTTACCACCACCACAATCACAAGTTTTATAGTCAGACCCTCCCCCACAACCACAGCTCAGTTTTCTGCCCCTAGAGTTTTGCTTTATCCAGAAAGTCACATAAATGTAATAATATAATGTGTAACCTCTAAGCTTGGTAACTTTCAGGCAAATGCTTTTGAAATTCACCTGTGAGTTCTGCATATCAGTGGTTTGTCCCTTTTTATTGTCCATTATTCCACTGTATGGATGTACTAGAGATCATTTATCCATTCACCCATTGAATCACAATTTTTGACAACAATGAATAGAGCTGCTGTAAGCCTTCATGTATAGGTTTTTTGTGTAAACAAAATCTTTGTGTCTCTGGAGTAAATACCTAGGAGTATAATCACTGAGTCATAGAGTAAGTATATACCCGACTATAAGAAACTGCCCACCTGCTCTTCAGAACACTGTACCATATCACATTTCCCCTGGCAACGTATGGGATTTCCTCCAAATCCTTGCCAGCACTTGGTATCATCAACATTTCTTATTTTAGCCATTCTAATAGGTGTATGAAGTGTAAATTTGCATTTCTCTAACGAGCATGCTGTTGAGCCTCTTTTCATGTGCTAATTTACCATTCATGTATTGTCTTTACTGAAAGCTCTGTTCAAATTCTTTCACATTTTTTGAATGACTTCCTTGTTGTCTCATTATTGAGTTTTGAGAGTCCTTTATATATTCTAGTTACAAAGTCTTTGTCAGATGTGTTTTGCAAGTATTTTCTCCCCGTTTGTAGCTTGTCTTTAATTTTCCTAGCAGTGTCTCTCAGAGCAGCATTTTAAAATGAAATCCAATTCATCAATATTTTCTTCTCACAATGCTTTTGACATTGTGTGTAAATCTTTGCCTAATCCAAGTTCATAATTTTTTTCCCTATGTTTTCTTCTAAACCTTTCAGAGTTACACATTTAGGTCTATGATCCATTTTGAGAATTTTTTTTGGGTATAAAATATGAGATATGGATTCAGGTTTGTCTTTCTGCATATGGATTTCAATTTTCTAGCATTGTAGTTGAAAAACAATTGCAGAACAAATTCACCAGGATTGTGTAATTTGTTTGGACAGGGAGGGGAGTGGAGGGTGGATGGATGGTTGGTGGGGGCGGGGGTGAGTTGAAGGGGGTTGAACAGATGCTTGGTAGAGGTAATAGAAGTTACTGATGGTAGTGCTAAGGGGCCCTGTGCTCCCACCTGGGAACTAGGCCCTGGATTTCCACCATTCCCATGGGCAGTAGGCCATCGGGCAGACCCTGTGAAAGAGAAAAGCCTTCAGTGGACCTTGCCAGATCTCGTGTGGCTACTGTTTAACACTCTGCGTGAAAATGAGCTTTGCTTATAACCACTCGGGGTTTGAATGTTGCTCCAAGCAGATTGTGCCAACACAACCTTTACTGTCAGGTATTTTCTGGATGGGAGCCCCTGACAGCCTCTTGGGTTCCTTCATATGGAAAGGAGCCTGGTAAGGTGCTGAAACACGTTTCTGCAGAGCAGGAAGGGAGCAGGGCCCCGCTGAGTCATCAAAGCAGAGTTGGAAGAGAGGACAGAGAGGACAGCCCTGGACTGCTGGCGGCTGTGGGCCGCTGCCCAGGTGCAGGCTGCAGGGCGGCCGCGGGGCGCTCCTCCCTTTCGCTGCCCGCCATTCTACTTCCAGGATCTCTGTCCTGAGGAAATAACCCAACATGTGGGTCAGGCTTTGTCCCCCCAGCTTTGTTTAGGTGGCAGAAAACTGGCACACGCCTTAGTGCCCAGGACAGATGAAGTGAACTCTGAGCTCATTGTCCTCGCGGTCGTGCAGCTCCTTAAAGGGCGACGCAGAGCCTCAGGCGGGCGAATGGTTGTGACCCTGGGCCAGAGCGGGCTAGAGGGTGCGCTGTGTGCAGAGGAGGCATTTTTAACTATTGCAGGTTTACATAGGTATATACATTTTGTCATTTGTCACAACACTTTCAGAGCCACTTTCTTCTGTGGCCGGTCTTTAATCCCCACAGCCTTCCTTCAGGGTTTTATTTTAATCAGAAGCCCTGCCCTCTTCTCCCACTGGACCTTTTTCAGGTCCACTGCCAAGCAGCGGGAGCTGGGGCAGGGCTGGCTGAGGCAGTGTGGAGAAGGAGGGAGCAGAACTGACCAGAGAAGCAGGCCTCAGCCAGCCGCTGGCCAGAGGTGCTGGCTCCAGCCTGCCTGCTCTGTCCATGTATCTGGTAGTGGGGAGGTCTCCTGAAGCCCTATTTCAGCTCCCCAGCACCCCACTACCACCAAGGATGCTTGACTGCAGATGGGTCCTTGAGAACCAGTGGTTTAAAAACTTTATTAGTCATAGTACCCTTTATTAAAATCAAATTTTAGACTGAAGGTCATTGTATAGAACAGGGACACATAAAACAGGGATGCTCTGTGGAAGGAAGCGGTGGCCTGGACTCTGCTTTTTGGGGCTCCTTTGTATCCCCACACATATACACCAAGACCCTGCCTCATCTCTGAAGATAGCGAGTCTGGTGAAATGGTCTGGAGAGCTGAACAAATGAAATTCCTCTGCCCAGGTGATCCCTCAATGCAGGGAGCAGGACTGCTAATCTCCCAAGCTCAGGGCTTGACCCAGAGAAAGTGCTAGTAAAATGGTTGTTCCATACACCCCTCCTTGTGGGGTACTGTTGAGGCTGCACCAGAAGCCCAAGGCAAGAGCATGGGGATTGGCAGATGGATGGATGGATGGATGGAGTCAGGGGTAATATTGAAAATATTTAACAATTAAGTGGTCCTGGCTGTGATCAATTATTACACATTAGAATAGAAGATGAAATGGGGGTTGGGGTTAGCTGAGGCACTGAGGAAGGCACTCAGGGCGCTTAGGACAGTGGTAATGAACCTCTCAAGTTGGAAGTATTTATAGATTTCAACAAGTGATGTAGCTGCATGTCACCCATCAATGGATGGACAGAGATGGATCAAGAAGTAGACTGCAGGATGGATGGATGGATGGATGGATGGATGGATAGATGGATGGATGGACGGATGGAGAAAAAGAATAGTGAGTGAGTGGTGGGTAGGAAAATGTGTGGGTGAAGAGTGGAGAGTGAGTGGAAAGACAGGAGGATGGAGGTGTTAGGGAAAGAAAAAACAAGAGTTTGGATGGGTGGATGGATGGTGGAAGAAAATGTAGATATAACATGGGTAAGATATAACATGGGTAAGAGGACTTACAGAGGGTGTATGAGAAGGTGGAAGAGTTGAGACAAGGACAGGAGATAAATGAAAAGACAGGAGGGTGGGAGGATGGCAAGGCACACGTACAAAAGGACGCATGGAAGGACGGAAGGGAGGCAGTTGGGGGTGGACAGAAGGAGGAGTGTGCAGACGCTGGATCGGCTGCCGGGAAAGCCCGTTGGTGACGGCCTGGCTCTCGGCTCTGGCGCCCGCAGGCAGCTTCCTCGTGCCCTACATCATCATGCTCATCGTGGAGGGGATGCCGCTCCTGTACCTGGAACTGGCGGTGGGGCAGCGCATGCGGCAGGGCAGCATCGGCGCCTGGAGGACCATCAGCCCCTACCTCAGCGGTGTGGGTACGTGAAGTGCTCCCTAGTCCTCTCCCACGTGGAGAGGGAGAGTATCCTGGCAGCACGGGTGGGGCTGGGGGTCCATTGACAAAGCTCCCAGAGCAAGGGGCCAGCAGGAAGTCCGAGAGAGTCCTTGAGAGTGGTGGGCAGGTGACCCAGGAGGGGTGCTGTCGAGTGTGGTGAGGGGCTGGCTTCCCACACACAGGGTGCTGAGAAAGGGAGAAATGCATGCGGGGAAATGATACCACAGTGCTTCCCTCCCCTGAGCCTTGGTTTGCTCTTCTGTGAAAGGGCAGTAACTGCCTGACAATGACTCAAGGTCCTCACTCCATTCTGGGAACTCACAAACCACACGCTGCTACTTAATAAGAAGGCCTCTCTTTTTCAGTGGGCATCTACTGTGCTGGCCTGTGTGTGTGTGAGCTCATTTAACCTTGGCCACACCACTGAGAGGTGGCTGGATGGGGAGGTTCCCTCAGTATCTCCTGAGTGTGGAATCTGAGGAGAGCTGCTCATAGCCGCCTCTCCTGCACCTCCTCACACCTTGTCCCGACACCTCCAGGACATGAATCACCTGCCCTGGCAGCCTCACATCCCAGGGCTGCCTCTGCGGGCAGGAGGGAATTTGACCAGCAATGGCCTCCGTCCGTTCCACTCCGCCCTTCTGCCCCCAGACAGGAAGGCAGGCAGGAAAGCAGAGTGACGTCTCAGGAGCAATGGAGGGTAAATGCGTATGTGGCCTAGTCTTGGCTGCAGAAGAAATGTGCCCTGTGGCCTCATCTTCAAACCAAGCTATCTCCTCACTTTGAAAGGCTATTAATTTTTAACATGGAGGTGTGTGGTTTTACAATCTGCCCAAGTAAGTGACCCCAGAGGGCTCTCTGAGGCAGTATTTGTTGTGTAATAGGACAGATACCAGAGGTTTGTACCAGTCAGGGTGCTGGGCAATGTTTAACTGATGGCTCTCAAGGAGCTTGGGTTTGAGGTAGGCCTATAACACTCGCTGAGACAGTGATGTATAGCTCCTGCCACAGCCAGCTTCTGACTGTAACCAGATGCCCACACAGCCCAGACCCCAACAAGCTTGACCCGGTGGGGGCATCCCCCTCCACTCCTGACCCACCACCCCACAGCTCTCTTCCCCTCACCACCAGGCAGGGGTGACCCACGTGAGCCCACTTCAGGTAAGAAAGGCTACTTGAACGTCTGGCGTGAGGGGTCTTGGCAGCGACAGTGCTTCTCGCACTCGGTTTAGGTCCTTCTTCCACCACTTATCACTGGCCCGATGGCCCGATGGCCCAATGGCCCTGGACAAGAGCCGCACCTTTCTCCTGTTGAAATAGGGATAGAAATACCCCATCACAGCAACATCGCCAGGACTTACATCACATAAAATCCTCAGCATAACACCTGGCACTTAGATTTCAAAAATTGTCACCAACCTCCTGTCCAGAAGGTGGGGAGAGAGCACTTAGAAAGGGCTCACAGATCACCTTTACCCCTCTGGAATCTCCTGAAATAGGCTTTGCCACCCAGGGTGATCACTGCAGGCACTTCCTGAGGCCTGTGGTGGGCAGGGCCACTGCTCCTGGGCGGGAGAAGAGCCTCCTCAGGGCCCCTCTGCTTCCTTGTAGGTGTCGCCAGCGTGGTGGTGTCCTTCTTCCTGTCCATGTACTACAACGTCATCAACGCCTGGGCCTTCTGGTACCTCTTCCACTCCTTCCAGGTGAGAGGAGCCCGCCCCAGGCAGAGGGGAGCCGGAAAGGCTGAGAGCAGGGCCACAGGCAGAGGTGAAGGTTGAGGGCCATGGCCCCAAAGGGATCAGGAAGTGGTGGGAAGGGCTGGTGGGAGGCTAAGTACCCCAAGCCAAGTGAGGGGCTTCTGAACCTGGGGTCCTTGGGCCCCTGGAATTGTAAGTCACACCATGCATATATGTATGAGTATATGCATGTGGGGAGCAGGCCCACAGCTTTCCCTGGGTTCTCTCTGAAGGCTGTGACTCCAGTATATTAAGAACCTCTGATACTGGCCAGGAGAAACTCTGGAGATCTGATGGGGAGGACTCCAGCAACACAGTGGACAGGGTGGCCCCCTCCCCGCCTCCTCTCAGCTTGCTTCCTCCTGTCACTTGTCCTTCCAAATCTCTGACTCCAGGCCGAGCCCCTCTTTTACCCTGCAGACCAAACGTTCTTATTGTCACCCCATGTAACACAAAAGCGACTATTCCAAAAAACAAACATTTTAAATGGTTTCTCATTATAATGATAACCATATTTTTATGGAAAATATGGAAGGGGTTGAAAATTGTAGAGAAGAGAGAACCCTAATCCCTCACTGAGAGGTCATTTTTGTGAGGTGATTTTTGAGAGGTGATTCCAAGACAAGGGATTTTCCATGTTTGCCAGAGCTTGCCTTTTACTCTCAAGGGACCACGCTCCCCACTGCTCCTGCTCGCCTTCCAGCAGCCTGCTCCTTCACAGTTTCTCCCCAGCTGGGAAAGGAGGGGAGGAGACAGGAACTAACTGGGCACATGCCTCACCCTTTGCCACTGAGCCAACCCTTTAATGAGACAAGAGCAAGGCAGGGCCGGCCATGAACTGTGGACTGACTCTCCGGGGCGCTCGGGAACCACCTGGAATCATTGGCCCTGTAAGGAGTGCTTGGGTGAATTACCTGGATCATCGGGGCTAGGCATCTGCACATGGAAGATGCCACCTCCACACCCAGCTCAGGCTGCCCAATAAACTCCACCCAGGTCATCGCATCAGAAAATCTCCTGACAGGGTGTTCTGCCCTGAGCCTAACTTCCCTGAGTCTAGCTGCAGCCCATCAGCCTCTTCCCAGCTCAGCCTAGATGTCCATGGAGACTGGCCACCACCTACCTCTGAGTAGAAGCAGGTGGCTCCTCTTCCTCTGCAGCCTGGAGGCCTCTGCGCAGGCTTGTCCTGCATGGTGGGCAGGCTGTGCTCTGCACGATGACACGCCAACTAAGGGGCTGTCATACATGTTGCAGGCATTATAGATTTGTATACTTATGGAGATAATTTTTCAAAAATAGAAGCAACATGTCCTGTTCTAACAAAGTCAGACTAAGTTTACCACTTTTCAACAGTAAAATAAGTGTCTCAAAAAGGAGACATCTTTTCTAACCCTCAGACTCATGAGGGTCAGCAATTCCTGAAAATTTCTTCACTATGCAGTCCACCCTTCACAGGGGGGTGGCTTCTCCCTCAGCGCCTCTGCCGGAGTGGTTGGTCACGTAGCCCCAGCAGCAACAGCAGTGGCCTGCGGCACTGACACTTGCTCTGGGCCGGGGAGAATCGCCAGCACGTTAGAAGTGTTTGCTCATGTCATCGCCACAGCCCAGTGACACTGAGGACCTGAGTAGCTGTGAGATTAGATGCAGATGGCCGGGCCAAGAGCCTGTGCTCTTGTCCACCCCACCTCCAGGCAGGCGTCCCAGCCTCAGGCCTTACCTTTCCAGCAGGAGCCCTGCGGGCTGTACAAAGGCAGATTCCCGCAGGAGAGACAGGGTGCTGGAAACTGGCTCACTTAACACGCCCTTCTTTCCGTTCTCCCCAGCTGCTCCACCTGGCTCTGCCCTGGAATCACCTGGGGGTCTCTTAAAACTCCTAATCTGAGGCCCCACCTCTGACCAATGCAATCAGTGGTACTGGGGTACCCCCGGACACGGCATTTTTAATGTCTCCTCTTTCCCTCGGGTGATTCAGTCTAGGCGCCAAGACTGGGAACTGGGTCAGCTGGGGGCCTGTGCCCTGGGCCAATGAGTCCCACAGAGACTAAGTGGCCAGGGGGGCTGCAGGCCGGGTCTTCCCTGGGCTTCATGTCCTCAAGGGACCCTTCCGCCCACGGGGGCTTGGTGCAGGCTGTCACTGGGCCTGCGCTTGGTGCAGGCTGTTCCCTCTGCACGGCAGTCCTTCCCTCAAGTCCTCATCACTCAGCAGTCTAGCCTCAGTGTCTGTCTGACAACTGGTTTCCAAGAGGCTGAAAAGAGCCCTGGAATTCACCCAGTATCACTTAACTGCCCTCTTCTGGCCACAGCAAGTCACAGGCCGACCCAGATTCAGCGGGAAAGGCAGTAGATGCCACCCCTTGGAAGTGTTAGTGGCCTCCTTTGGAAACACTCTGGGTCAAATGCCAATGGGCAAAGGACCCCTGATTGCTGTCAGGGGTCCCACTAGCATGGACCCCGAGCACTCTGAGGGTGTGCAGACCTGGCTCCAGCTGCTCACTGGCAGGGCAGCCAAGTCTCATAAGGTAATGCCGTTGGGCCTCAGTTATGTTTCCTATGAAATGCAGAATTGAGCCCAGTGGGGTTAGACTCACTTCTGTCCCTGGACAGTTTTTGTCTAATGAAGTCTAAGTTTGTGCAAACCAGGTATATGTGAAAGTGGTAGATGTGGGTCTTGGCAGGACAGATAGGACCCCCTAACTCCTCACAAGTCAGAATGAAATCCACCAGGCTCCCCTCAGCACAGTAACTCTCTTTGGTACTTTTAGGTCAAGTTCATTGTACTATTTAGGCTCTTTGTTGCTGAGTGACAGAGGTATAGTCTGACTCAGGCCTAAAGCGAGTCACCAGCACATGTTCTCTGTCCTAGATGACAAGATGGCTGTGGGGAGGCTGAACCTCATCCTCTTCTGATTTCCAGATGTCTGCCCAGTGTAGGACATGCCTGTCCCCACCACCTCAGTGAGGGCAGACTTGACAATGTTGGCCCAGGACTTGTGGAAATAACAGAAACCACCCCAGTGAGAACGAGCAGAGGCTGTTTATTCAGAGCTCGCAGTGGCGAGGGGGCCTGCACCGTCACTTCACTTGGCAGAGGTGTCAAGGATGGCAGGGGCGTAGAGAGCTAGTGGAAAAGAGCAAGGGCCCAGGAGCGGCCTGGTGGGAAGTTGTAGGCGTTGTGGGCCTGGGGGGGCTCCAGGCAGGCTGACTCTGGGAGTCGGGCTTGTCGGGCTAGTCCTGAAAGAGAGAGCACGCACCAGGGAAGCTGGTGGTCAGTGACCAAGTCCTGACCATCCTGGGCCAGCTGCGGATGTTGAGCTGGAGCCCCTGGGCTGGCTGCTGCAGCTGTTGCGGGTCAGAGCCCAGTTGTCGCAGATTGTCTGGCCATTGTCTGTCTGATTCGGCCTGTCAGACACACAACAGAATTCCATGGTCTCAGTGAACACCTGAGGGGTTGCAAAAAGTGTGGAGCCCCCTCTTCCCAGCCTCTCCCTGCCCCCTCCCATTCCCAAGCCCTGTCTGTGCCTGCTGACAAACTCTCCAGTTCCCTGTCTGCCTTCAGGTCCCTGGCCACTGCCTTTTAGGGACCAGATCCCTTCTCTTCCGAGAGCCTCCTGTCCGGGCTACCTCCCTTCACTCCCACCCTGACATTTGGCCTCAGCCCTCATCTCTCCGTCTGATGTTCCTTTTAATCCCAAAGGATCCCCTGCCGTGGTCTGTCTGTCCCCTGAACAGCAACCACACGGGCCTGGATGAGGAGTGCGAGAAGGCTTCGTCCACACAGTACTTCTGGTACAGGAAGACCCTCAACATCTCTCCATCCATCCAGGAGAACGGGGGCGTGCAGTGGGAGCCAGCACTGTGCCTCATTCTGGCCTGGCTCGTGGTGTACCTGTGCATCCTGCGGGGCACCGAGTCCACTGGCAAGGTGGGTTGGCGAGTCCCAGGGGCAGGTACTGCAGAGGGGTGGGAGGTGGGGGGTGGGCACCTGCAGCCTCTACCCCAACGTGGGCCAGGCCAACAGGTTCCTTCTGCAGTCAGGGGACAGAAGCCAACTAGAGAGCCCAGCACAGGTGGTGCTGCTGGCACACATCACCTACTAAGTGGCCAGAGGTGCTTGTAGTTGCAGCCTTACATCTTGAAACAGGATATTCCTTACACCTAAAAAGATGAGCATTTCCATACATCAGCCGACCCCAAGCCCATTCTCCCTGAGTGGTGCCAAGCAAGCAAATAGTGAATTTCTATTTCCATATAAAGACTGAATGACTGCTGCTATCCCCAAGACTCCCTCTCTGCGGTTCTGCTATCACACTGGGAGGTTTTAAAAACTGAATTCTCCACCCAACCCCCATGGGCTCTGGAGCTATCAATGGGGCTGCCATTGCAGCAGCTGATTCTAATGTGCAGCCCAACTTGAGAACCTTTGCGCCAAGTTGCTTTCAATGCCCCTACAGAGTTGTCAGCCCTAGTTGATGGACCTTTTTCTTTGGTGCAGTCATGGGTTTACATGCCTGCTGGGCTGAGCTGCTCATTTAACTTTAATCTGCTCATGGAGCAGGTTTTCTTGGTCTTTCCAGCACCAGCCACCTTGCTCAAGCCTCAGCAGATGCCCATCCTCAGTCACTCCTCATTGGGGATCCACACGAGTGGGCCACGCACAGTGTCTCAATCTTGCAACAACCCTTCATGGTAAATTTCATGATCCCATTCTCCTGAGACAGACAGATAATAAAGCAACCTGCCTGCGGGCACCAGCTAGTGAGGACAGAGCCAGGCTAGACCTAGCTTCACCCCAAGGCCTCCCATTGTCTCGGTTTGGTGAGACACCCCTTGTTTGCGCTTTCCCCATTCTCCCTGTCTTAATCTCTCTCACCTTCTCCCTTCTGAAGGTCCTAAGAGCTCACCTGTCCTCAGCCTCTTGGCCTCCTGAGTTACCTCCTCCAGCTGCACCATGTTTTTCTTGAAGTACCAAAACTAGAACTACCCACAGTATTCAGGTTGCCCATCACAGTCCTAGCACCAGGCCTGGCAGAGCATTTTCTTTTGGTTTCCAAGATCCCATGATGACAGTGTCTTAGCCCCAATAACACCCATTTATGGCCAAATTGAGGGACTAGAGAATGTTCTCTGGGAGAGCTGAGAGACTACAGCAACTCCTCTGTCCCATAAAAAATACTTTATTTTGTTTTGTTTTAAGAATTTATTTATTTATTATTGCATAGAAGAAGTGGTGTAGGCCAGAAGTATGTTGGGGCGGTTAGTGAAAGTTTTCACCCGAAATAGTGCAATTCAAGCCCATCCCATCTGGACATGGTCACCAGCTAGATTCTTCATAGTAGGACCCAAACTTTCAGGAATTGCTTTCCAAAAACGAATCTTACAATATATTTCTTTGCTTTACATGAGGGGCTCTGGTGCATATACACGTTGGTATTCAGAAACAGTTTCTGTCCTTGGTGGACATACAAGCCCTTTAAGGCCTCAATTATAAGGGTTTGTAAAAGTTAGAATTATCCAGAGAATGAAGGGCTACTGAAGAACTGCCATGAAAACCAAAGATAAGACATCTTTGAACTTGAGATGCATGTCAACAGGAAAAGAAGATTCAGCTGACAAAAAAAAAATCTCATTGATGAGGAATTTTAAAGCCCATGGAGATCAAGTCTTTATATGCATGGGATCCTTGGCTTCTAGTACTTACCAGGGGACTCTGTCCCCCGTACCACACCTCACTACTTTCCCTCTAGAAGTACCATGGCCAAGCCTCCCTCAGGCCCCTGTCTTGGGAAAACTTGTCCTTCCTCCAGTGCCCTTAGTCTTTTTCCTTTTACAGAGAACAGAACTTGTGTGTGTGCCAGGGCTTCTTGCTCTGCTTAGACTGCTAGAGAGGAATCAGCCTCCGAAACTGGGCAGAGCCTCACATGCAAATTCTGGGGCTGCCTTTTCCTTTGGGCTCATCTTACTGGATTGCCAACCTTTTCTTTTTACACTAATTTCTTTATCTAGCAATTTAAAAATGTTAATGTGATGGACACATTTTGTGGATGGCCTCAAATCCATCCTCAGACCTGTTTCCTGTTCTCTACTGAAAGATCTTAGTGGCAGCCATGGGCAACCATGTCCCACCACCATCCCATTTCTCCAGCCCAACTCAGCTGCTGCATCTGACCAAGAACCTCCCTCCTGTTTCCACCTGTCAGTAGCCTGAACACCCATGAGCTCGGCATTCCCCGGGGAGAGCAGCCATGACCTGGGCTAAGGAGCCTGTGGTTGCCACATCTCCAGGAGGCTGACTGTGCCCTCTGGTGCCTGCAGGTGGTGTATTTCACGGCATCGCTCCCCTACTGTGTGCTCATCATCTACCTGATCAGGGGCCTCACGCTACATGGAGCCATCAATGGCCTGATGTACATGTTCACCCCTAAGGTACAGGGGAGGGGCCCTGGGTGCACCTGTTCATCCTGCTACCCTCCAGGATGGGTGGAAAGAGGGGAAGAAAGAGGCTGGGCGAAAACCATAGTGTACCGGATGTGTGTGTCTGTGTGTGTCTGTGTGTGTCTGTGTGTGTATGCATGTGTGCCCACTTGATTTTGGGTGTGGGCTCCCTGTTGATACTGGGTCACCTCCTCAGACAGGCAGTCCCCAAAGCTTGTGAATTGTAGGGCTTTAAGTCTTTCACTAACCCCTTGTCCTCCACACCCAGCTGTCAGCAGCCCCAACCCCACTTGTGGCCTCTAGACCCCTAGTCTCACTAGGAACTCCTCTGGACTGTAGCACTCCACCCCGGCCATCTTGGCCTCCTGCTCACATGCTTCTAGGGGAGCATCCACAGAGCTTCCCATGATCCCTCCCAGCCTCCCACTAGACCCTAGAATGGGGCAGGGAGATTGCTGGGGGGACATCTATTGCCTTTGGGCAGAATAAGTTCATTTAGAAAATCTGGTGCCTGGAAACAGAATGACTATGGCAGCTCCTGCTCAAATGCCTCCCTCCCCACACACATTCCAAATGTCCCCTAATATCCTCTACCAGGCCACACCACCCCTGTCTCTGGGGCCCAGACCCTTTAAATTGCCTGGGCCTGGATCAGGGTCTCCATCACTCTCTGAATGATTTGCCCCTACACTTTGCAATTGCACACCTCCCACCCCCGCCGCTGGCTTTCCAGATGGAGCAACTGGCCAACCCCAAGGCCTGGATCAATGCCGCCACCCAGATCTTCTTCTCCCTCGGCCTGGGGTTTGGCAGCCTGATCGCCTTCGCCAGCTACAATGAGCCCTCTAACAACTGCCAGAAGCACGCCATCATCGTGTCCCTCATCAACAGCTCCACCTCCATCTTCGCCAGCATCGTCACCTTCTCCATCTATGGCTTCAAGGCCACCTTCAACTATGAAAGTTGCCTGAACAAGTAAGACAGGGTGGCCCCGGGGAGCCTCTACCTCAAGTTGAGAGGTGAGGCTCCAAAGCTCTGAGCTGAGGGAGGTGGGGGCTGAGAAGTCAGGGGTGTGGGGCAGGGAGCACCCAGTTCACAGCCCTCAATCCAGGGTTCAAGTCCAGTTCCCCACCACCACCATCTGCAGGTCAGCATCTGCCTGAAGTGACGAAGGCAACTCCATGTCTTCAAGGCACCCAGCACAACAGGGCATTCAACAAAAGTCCTTAGATTCTTCTGCCCCCACCTCCCCGCCTCAGAATTTACTAGAGCTCCCTAACTGAGCTATGGGGATCACCGAGTCTACTTTCTGAGACCCCTTACCCAAAATACAAGAACACGTCCAGGAGGTCAGCTGTCCAGTACACCAGTCACTAGCCACAAGGGGTATTTACAAATTTAAATATAGATTGATTTAAATGAATTTAAATCTTAATTTAATCTTACTTAAAGGTAATTAAGTTTTTGAAGGTAATTAAAGGTTTCCAATTGATTTAATTTGGTTCCCCTGTTGCACTGAGCCACAGTCAAGTGCTCAGTTGCCGCATGTGGTCGGGGGGACCACAGTGGACAGCACGGCTGTAGAACGTTTCATTTCCATCACCACAGAAAATTCTGTCGGAAATGCCCGCCCAGAGGTTAAAACAGCATAGGTGCGTGGGTGCAGTTTCTTTTGGTGCATATTTGAGGCTACTTTAAAGCCACTCAGAATCATCCTGCTTTGTGGAAGGTCACCAGCCCCCAGAGCCCTTTACTGGATGATGTCACCTAGTCAGGAAAGAGGCAGGGGAGAGACAGCTAGGCCCAGAGGTTTGGTGACCTGGCCTTTTAATAAGTGAGGGTCAATTTGATGTTCTGCTCTGCAGGGTGATCCTGCTGCTGACCAATGCTTTTGACCTTGAAGATGGCTTTTTGACCGCCAGCAACCTGGAGCAAGTGAAGGGCTATTTAGCATCTGCCTTCCCTGACAAATATGGCGAAGTGTTCCCACAAATCAAAAACTGCAGCTTGGAAGCAGAGCTGGACACGGTAAGGCACAGTGAGGTCTGGGCTTGCTTCTCTCCACACGCATCACAGGGGCCTTTGAGAGTCGGGAGCAAGAGATACAGGACAAGAGGGCCCTGACCACCCGCACCCCAGCACCACCCTGAAACCCTAGTGATTATATATAAATTTCTTTGGGTTCTCTGTGACTTTTCTTATCCTTTTCTCATTTTAAGGCTTAAAAATATAGGAAATTGCAGAGAATACTATAACAAACACCCTTATATATCCACCACCAGAACAATTATAAACACTATTTTGTTGCTATTGTAAATGGTGCTGTTTTTTCCTACCTCTATCACTTAAATTTTTTCCTACAGAACGTTAATGGCTTTTTGTATGTTGATCCTGTTTCTAGCAGCCCTGAGAAAGTCTCTTATTAATTACCATATTTGTCTAGATATTTGCCAGTATCTCCTAAGTAAACTCTTACATCACCTACAGATACAATTTTGCATTTTTATTTTCAATCCTTATGTCTCGGTTCCTCTTGGTTACTGCATTTGCTAGGACTTCTACCACGACGGAAATGGAAGTGAGCGTGGGCAAAGCTGTCTAATTCTTATGTCATTACTTCTAGACAGCGTTTCTAGGGAATACTCTTCAAGACCAGAGAATCGTGAAGACCCATAGCTCTGGTTACCTACCTTGGAGGAATTAGCACTTAGTTCCTTGGGTGAAGGCGTTCTAGGTCATTCCATGGATGAAGCGTAGTGTTTCTCCGGACTCACTGCTCACACAGGCCCCTGACACGGCCTCCCCTTCACAGTCCCTTTCCTGCATCAACCCCCAGCCCCAGCCCCCGCCCCAGCCCCAGCCTTTAAGGCCTAGTTCCTGTTCAGCCTTTTGGCTTCTACTGCTCTTCTCATTTCGAATTGCCTTTTTGTTTTCAACCTCTGAGACTTTTCCTCATTTGTTGTTTTTGTTTTTTGGTTTTTTTTTAAATGATTGGTTAGATTTTTTTTTTTAAAGATTTATTTATTTATTGATACAAGCACTGGGTACAGTCAGAAGCGCGGGAGGGTGAGAGAATTCACCAGAGCCAGAGCGGGGAGCAGAGCAGGCAGAAGGACCGAAGTACACTGCTGAGGGGAGCAGCAGGCGGCAGGGGAGGTCTGCACGCCATGTAGGACCCTCCTCTGGTGGCCAGGGAGCAGCCGGGGATCGAACCAGTGCTGCAGAGGATGCGGGCAGCTTCGCAACCCAGCGCTCAACCGCTGCGCCACCGGGGAGACCCTCCTCATTTGTTTTTAAGCTTAGTTCATTGTCCACAAATTATATGGTTATTGATTTATATTGACTTTTTCCCCTGTTGTGTTTGTTCTCTTTTGTCCCCCAACATTCCCCCTTATTCTCTCCTGTTGGAATGTGTATACTCCATGTCTCTTTTGAACTTTTTCATGCATATTTAACTCCACACACTCAGAAGTTAAACAGTATCTTGTCTCTTCCCAAACAGGACAAGGACTTTAGAACACTGTCATCTCATCCCTCTTGCTTAAATACCTTTCTTGTCCAGTCCCACCTTTAAAACCGGTAACCTGGAGGCCGTTGTTCATGTATGCAGAGAGCATTGCATGGGCATACATGTTTGCCATTTTATTTATTCGCCTTTTTCTCTTGTGTCCCAGCTGTCCAGTGGGGTTTTTTCCTCCCTTAAAATTTATTCCTTTATAGCAGGTTTCTTGATGATAAATTTTCTCAGGTTTTGTTTACAGGTAAATGTCTGTATTTGATGCTCGCATTTAAAAGACAGTTTTCTCCCTGAATAGAAAGCTCCAGGTTGGCAGTATCTTCTCTCAGCACTTTAAAGGTTTTCACTTTGTGGCTCTGGCTGCCGCTCTTGCTGCTGCATGTTCTGTTATTCACTGCAAACAGCGAGTTCCCTCGTTCTTTCTATTTCTCTCGTGATCTTCCTTCTGTCTTTGGCTTCTGTTGTCTAACGATGTATTTTTTTTGTCCAATGAGGCATGGCTGAGGGGCCTCCCTGGACCTGGGGAGCCATGTAATAGTCTTATTTTCTAGTTTTGGGAAATTCTCGCTTGTTATCTCCTGCTCATCACCTCTTCCCTCATTTTCTCCTTTTAGAATTTCATTTGGCCCATCTTAGACCTCTCATCCTACCCTACATTGATTTCTCCTTTACTCCCCCCATCTTAAATTCTCTTTTGCTTCCTTATGGATTCATCCCTGGGATGTCTCACGAATTCTCTCCACAGCTATTACTGGTATTGTTGATGGAGTATTTTAATTCAATAATTTTTAGACACTTTCTTTTTCAAATTTGCCGTTCTTTCTATTTGTTCCTTATTATACGTTTATCTGCTCTTAGCACATGTGTCTTCAAACTGTCACACATAGCTGCCCCAGTGGTGCCGTGATAGGGAGTGTGCCTGAGGGGGGGATGTATCTCATCACTGAGGTTATCTAGAAAGCAGATCAACTTTGGTAGGTTTTATATTTTTGAATCCTCTACAAGTGATCACCACCTTGTTGTTTGCCCAAAGGAGCTGACACCCCACTGTCCCCAATGCGGGGACCTGTGTTCTGAATCTGACACCACAGCACCTGCCACTTTTGGGAAGGTGTTCAAGCCTCATCTCTTATTTCTGGGGACTCTCTGCGCGAGTGGCTGGTCTTGTGTGGATTTATAAATCTCCGTCTGCGAGTGCCCTGCTTGATCGCCTCTGTCTGTCCTGGAGGTCGAAATTGGTGAAGCGTTCCCCCAGAGAGGGTTTACTGCTGCCGAGACCCCCACCCCAGCACCCCTTTCAGCCTCCTCAGGGGATTTATCTTTAAGAAGGAGTTTCAGGGTCCATTTCCACGGTTCAGTGTAGACCTGGCCCCCGAGCAGCACTGCCTGCTGCTCCTGCTGGCCCGGCCACCTCCCACCACACCCCTGCCGCTGTCTGGCCTCGCCCCCCACCGCAGCTCCCAGCCTGGCACACCCAGCCAGTGAAAGATTGGAAGCAGAACGTATCAAAACACTGTATCTTATATTTCACCCAGAATTTATGTGGGTTGTGGCAGGAGAGGGGAACTCAGGGTCCTAAGGTGACTGCAAAGACTCCGGACAAATATGGCAAACACGGACTCTGAGCGCCTCTTGTTTCTCTCTAGCCCAGGGGGGCAGACGGGTCTCAATCTCTCCTCTGCATGTGGCTTTTCATGGCTGGTTTCCTGGTTCCCCAAGTTGCCTAGCATCGGGTGTGTCAGGTGCCCAAACCTCTTGGGTGTGTAACTGGTGTCTTCTTGCTGCGGGTAGGCAGTCCAGGGCACTGGCCTGGCTTTCATCGTCTACACCGAGGCCATTAAGAACATGGAGGTGTCCCAGCTGTGGTCTGTGCTCTACTTCTTCATGCTGCTGATGCTGGGCATTGGGAGCATGCTGGGGAACACGGCGGCCATCCTCACCCCGCTGACCGACAGCAAGGTCATCAGCAGACACCTGCCCAAGGAGGCCATCTCAGGTGCGTGGCCAGTCAGGAAGGAGGTGGGGCCCCGGGAGGGCAGGGACATGTGGGGAAGCAGCTGCAAGTGTTTGTGGGGTGGCCATGGGGCTGCCACCTCACAGCAGTCCTGCCATCATTTCTTCATCTTGGACCATCTGGGACCCAGCGCATGTGATTCGCCCCACAAGTCTGGTTCACTACACAATGGGGAGATAAAGGGGCCACCCCCACCTTGGAAAAGGCCAGTCTCCCCAGCCCACCACTCAGAGTTCCCAGGCCAGGAGGGAGGCTGCCTTTGTGTTCATGGAGGCAACACGATGATGACATTTCAGATTCGGTGAACTTTATATATATATATATAGTAGCCACCATGGGGCCAAGATACAAAACAAATTCCCCTACCTCAAAGATCCCCTTCCCAATCGGTGCACCCCAACTCCCGGAAGTCTATTCTGACTTGTACTGTTTTAAACAGTAGACCCAGAGACACACTAGGGGGCGGGGAGAAGGGGGGGAGAGGAAGGATTAGGGCCAAAATTAGGGGTGGCCAATTTAGGATTAGGGCCACCGATTGTATGGGGAATATAACCAAAATGAAAACGCATACATTGTGCAAAAATATAAAATAAAATATTAAAAAAAACAGTAGACCCATAATTGGAAAGGGGGTGTCTCACCTGGCCCACGTGCTTCACCTGCAGGGAGCCCAGAAGCCCTGCTCCAGGTGCACCTGGCCAAATGGGATCCTGTTCCCCGAAAGAAACCCCAGCCCTTGAGTACTTCGAGGCTAGATTAGAATGAGGAATTTGAAAAGCTGTTTAAAGGAAAGATGATCAAAAAGCAGCAAGGAGAAACAGAGCCCCGGGGAGACGTCCGTAAACATAGAGGCTCTCGGAGCTGCCGGGGCAAGCGGTCCATATGGCTTTAGGCTGGTGTTTGAGAACAAAAGAATTCAACTTGGGCTTCCCCGGTGGCACAGCGGTTGAGCGCTGGATTGCGAAGCTGCCCACATCCTCTGCAGCGCCGGTTCGATCCCCGGCTGCTTCCCGGCCACCAGAGGAGGGTCCCACATGGCGCGCAGACCTCTCCTGCCGCCCGCTGCTCCCCTCAGCAGTGTACTTCTGTCCTTCTGCCTGCTCTGCTCCCCGCTCTGGCTCTGGCGAATTCTCTCACCCTCCTGCGCTTCTGACTGTACCCAGTGCTTGTATAAATAAATAAATAAATCTTTTTAAAAAATAAAAAATTAGATTAAATTAAAAAAAAAGAATTAAACTTTATCGGCTCAGAAAGCAAGGAGAGTGGACTTTGCTGACGTCCTTTTGTCCATCTGGGTGTGGTCCAGCTTGTTGCTAATCGTGAGCACCCCTCAGCTGCCGCTCAGTGGGGTGTGGGCTGGTGACCATCTCGGGGGTGAATGTCTCCTGGAGACTGTGCCCGCAGCTCCGCTTTCACCTGGTCTGGTCTCGGGTCTGTAAAGAGATAGCCCAGGAATGCAGAGACTGGGGGAAAATTAGTAAAATAAACCCAAACCAAAATAATAAAAACACGATGGGCCAAGGAAATTTATGGCAACAGGTGTCTGGACCTGGAGTCATCAGATTATTTAACCCCTTGTTTGCCAGCCTAATGAAAGCTGTGCGAGCAGCATAGTTCTGTCCTTGTGCTCGGGCCCTTCCTATCTCAGAATGTGTAGAATCTTCTTGATTTTCCTCTTCATGAACTCCTGTAGTACATGTTCTTTGTGTCCATCGTCTTCACTCACTGTCTGCACGACCCACCCAGGGTGCTGCACTTAGCATGGTCCCTCTCCTGCCCGGGTACCACCCCAGCTCCGACCACAGCCCACAATATTGATCCATTCTGCTGGTAGTGGGCAGTTAGGCTATTAGGGCAGTAACTTGCTTTTGCAATCATACCTCTCACTGTTCCGCTCCATCCTCCTGCTCCACTTCAGCGCCGCAGTGTCCAGACGACCTGCAGCACCCACCCCTGACTCTGATGAGACCATTCCTCCACACCCAGCACGTCCCTCCACCCAGGCCCACGTCCTCCAAGTCCTGCCCACCCAGCTGGAGCTGCCCACCCTTCACCAGAGCCCTCCGGCACTAGTCCTGCTCCTGGCACTGGGGTGGGGGCTGGCGTTACATGAGCCTTTAGGTCCCCAGCCAGCGCATGACCCCTTCTCCCTGGCAGCGGGGCTCAGCGGCCGGTGGTATGTGGGGTGGGGTGGAAGGGACAGGTGGGAACTCAGAGTCAAGTGCTTTGTGGGGTCCTCAAGGGAGGAAGTGGGAGGAGAAGGGAACAAGAACCCAGGTTCTGGAGGCAGAGGGGCCTGTGTCTGAATCCTGCCATGCAGTATGCAGCGGTGCCTTGAGAGAGTCCCTCATCCTCTCTGCACCTTAGCATCCCCGCCTGTGAAAGGGGATCCTGATACTTTCCCAGAGGCTTAAGGCATGGCAACTGCCTGTGTTGTAGTGGGAGCTGGATAAACACTGGTCTCTTTGCTCCCTTCCTCACCCGCTGACCAGGCACAGCCCCTGAAGGTCAAGTCTCTCCCCCGCAGTCCGCCTCCTAGGAACTCGGGCACTAGATTTTCTGGATACACCCACAGCCTGGGTGACACTCGCACAGCATAGCCCATGGCTGTCAGTTTCCCATGGAGTGTGACGCCCCTGCAGGACAGCTTCGAGATTAGCCTCCCCGACGCTGCCCACACGCCTTGGGCCCGCGCTCCCTGACCCCGGCGCTCCTGGCTGCGCGTGCAGACACCAATCGGTGACCCTCTTCCAGGCCCGTGGGCGAGCCGGTGCCCGAGGCCCCCGGGGCCCGTGGCTGTGCTGCTTCCAGCAAGCTGGATGACCAGCTGGGGGGTCTCGGGCGGTGAGCAGCTGGTCTTGTGGCCCCAGGTCTGGTGTGCCTCGTCAACTGCGCCATCGGGATGCTGTTCACCATGGAGGCCGGGAACTACTGGTTCGACATATTCAACGACTACGCGGCCACGCTGTCCCTGCTGCTCATCGTCCTGGTGGAGACTGTCGCCGTGTGCTACGTGTACGGGCTGAGGAGGTGAGGAGGCCGCGCCCGCGAGCCGCACAGAAGCCCGGGAGGCGGTGCCCCGCAGGAGCAAGGGACTCTCCCCTGCACCTCGCTTTTTGATTCAGGCTTGGCAGTGTCCCGGGTTCTTTGCTTTGTCTTCAGATCTCGGTGGCTGCCGGACCTCACTCCCACCCTCGCTTTGCCTTTAACCCATTCTTCTCTATTTCCTATATTTTTACTTTTTAATATAGGTCATTTGCCTGTTGACCCTGCTGGACCCCAGTGGCTTCCAGGCACAAGGACTTGGGTCTCCAGGCACTAGACAACTTGCTCATCGGCCAACAGCAGTATTTTTCAAGCACGCTAACCAAAGCCGGGTTGATAACTCACACCTGCTGGCTCATGCAGGCTCTCAGGTCCTCGGTAGTGAACATTTTCCTCTCCCCGGGTGGTGGTGTGTGTGGCTGAGCTAAGAACCGCTGGTCTAGGGCTTCCGACTTCGAGGCTGCAGTGCATTTAGCTGGGGGCTGGTGCAGACAGTGACCACTGGGCCTGCAGGACCAGGTGGGGCCCACCAGCTTCCAGTAAGACTGGAGACCACACTCTGGGAGCCACTGGTCTGGGGCACCCTGCTCCTCCTAAGAGTGTGATCGCCTGGGCAGCCAGGCAGCAGCAGGGAATGTGTGAGAAATGCAGGCTGGCAGGCCCTGACCCCTGAGTCAGACCCTGCGTGTCAAGCTGCCAGGGCAGCCTGGATGGAAGGGTGGTGCTGCTCGTTTCCCCTCCTCCAAACTGGTTTGAAGGTGGGACAAAGGGCTCAAATGACACCCCACAGGGAGGCCCATTGGCACTTCCAGACTGTCGCCATGTGCCCCTGGAGACAGTGGGTCCCCTGCCACACTGGGGCTTTTTCATGATCAGATAATTTTAGGACGGAAGAAGTTAAAGCTCAAATGTGTTTCCTGTAGGACTTCCCAGAGCCTCAATGACAATTGTGAATCTCAAAGAGGAGGTTATGATTTGCAGCATTTGCATAATGTTTTGGGTCAAGAATTGGATTCGCCCTCCCCTGCCCCACCCCCAACATGTACACAGCTGCTAATGTTTGAGGACGTGGGTATGAGGAGTGACCAATATCCATGTTTCCTCCCCCCAGGGGATTTGCTGGTCTGTGTGGCCGCCAGGTGCTAACTCTGGGAAGAGTCCTGTGTGACCGGGGACAAGTGGGTCACAGAAGACCTGCCAGTCTAGAGGGAGAGATAGTGGCTGGAGAGGCTGTGTATCAGGAGAAAGAGCAGGCTGGGGAGAAAGGAGCAGCACCGAGGGTCCACTGGAGTTGCTAGAGAGGGGGTACAGTCCACCCCGGGGTGGGGGGGGGTAAGTGATGGGGATGGGGGAGAGACAGAGGCGCCCAGGGCTTTGTAAGCCACCTGAGGCCAGAGCTGCCAGAGACGTCCTTCTGCTTGCACAGGTGAGAGCGCCACCTCGTGGCCCCTCTGGCGAAGTGCCGTGCCGCCTGTTTTCTGCAGGTCTGTCCACCCTTCTCTGTCCTGGGAAGTGCGAGAGCAGTGGATGGAAAGGCCAAGCAAACCCCAATACTTTCTGCCATCTCACTTTTGAAAATCCCAGGTGTTCACATTATGCTCTTGAGGCTTCGAGGCTTCGAGCCTAGACTCCTGCTAGCTGAGCTGCCACACGGGGGCGGGGAGTGTCCGTCTTACATGGACGCCTAGGACATTCCACAGGTCCAAGCCGGGCGCATGGCTGTGCTACAGCCGGCCACAGTCTCTTCCTCCCTGCCCCTCCATGGCTGCTTCTCCCACCTTGGGGAGCAGTTTAAAAAGCTCTGGAAGGGAGGCAAGGCAGGCACGAGTCCAGGTTCCAGGCCCCGGTCAGCCCCTCAGTGCCTAGGTCTCTTCAGCAAGTCACGTCACAGCTCCAGGCCTCGGTGCCTTCCCCTGGGGAGGGGGAGATGGCTGGGCTAGCCTTTCCTCTAGTGCTGAGGGTGTTTCCCCACCCTTATTTGTGAGTATATTAGAAAAGCATGTGATTAGTTTAATTGACTCCTTGATAAAAGGCTGTGCTATTGCTGAATTTAGTCAAAGAGTCAATTTAAAGAAAAAAGAGTCTGTAGACACAATCGAAGTCATCATGGTAATCTTCGGGCAACTGCATTTGGGAAGCCTTGCGCTGGCTTTGTTCCAGGCCGGCCCCAGTGGGGCACACGGGAGGCTTTCGGTCCCAGGCTGGGCTCACCGTCTCTCCCACAAAACCTGCTCCATTGCAAGGCACAAAGAGCCTCGTCTGAGGCCCTTTCTCATCGGCAGTAGAGTTGCCATAGGCACTAGGGTGGGGGGTCGGGCAGAGCTGCCCTGGGGTCCCTCGTGTGAGGGCTGGCTGGCCAGTGTCCCCGGGCTCTGCCCCTGCCAGGCTGGGCGCTGTCTGCACATCTGCACCAGCAGCCTCCCCCTGAAGGCCAGCGGGGTGAGAGTACCTGCTGATGCCCACGTACTGTGGATGTGGGGTGCTTGCTTGGCTGCCCTCTATATTGGCCTTGGTCTTCTCCCTCCCCACCCTGATGTCTCTTTTCCCAGAAGAGTCTGAGAGGGGCCAGTAGTGCCCAGAACAGTCTTCCTGAACTAACAGGGATGTGCAAGCTGGACCGCCCTCACCCCAACAGCCTGACTAATCCAGACCTTCTCTCCCGGCTTTCCAAACAGATTTGAAAATGACCTTAAGGCCATGACCGGCCGCACACTGAACTGGTACTGGAAGGCCATGTGGGCTGGCGTGAGCCCGCTGCTCATCATCAGCCTCTTCATCTTCTACCTGAGCGACTACATCCTCACGGGGACCCTGCAGTACCAAGCCTGGGACTCCTCCCAGGTAGCGCTCTCTCGGGGCCCCCAAGGTTACTTGAGAGTACAGCCCTTCAGTTTTCTGAAGCCAAGGGCACGCCTTCCACGGCATGAGTGGGTGACTCCTCACAACATGGAAACATTCCTCAAGTATTTCAAAATACTCAGCCCAGGACAGCAGATCTGGGCTGAGTTTTCAAACACGCGTTGTGGTAGAGAGAATTAAGTCTCTCCAGGACTTGCCGGTGGGCTGGGGAGTGGGCTGCAATCTGGGGAAAAGCCTCCCTGCAAAGCCCCTGGTGCCTGCCTCTTGAACTGTACACATCTCCGTAGTCCGCAGGCCTCCAGCCGAGGAGGCATCCTTAGGAAAGGCTGAGCAAGCCTGGAGGCCTGTTCCCTGGCCCTGGCCCCTGGGAGGAACCCTGCAGGAGCAGAGCCCTGGTGGAGGCTCCCGGGGCTGCAGGGACCAGATAGCACTTGAGCTGCTGGGTCCTAGGAGGCTCTGCTTTGGAGGGAGCTTCTATGGGATGGGCTTGCTCAGCCCCGGGCAGCAGCTGTCCACCAACCAGAAAGGCAGCATGTCTATATTTCAACAACCAGGACAGCTGTATCATGTATTTCACCTGGGGGTCAGCTCTGGCTTCATTTTTGAGAAAACTAAGTAATCCTGCTGGCCAATGTGCACATCTTTCCCTGTGGGTAGAAAATGCTGACCTTTAGCATGCAGTGTGTTGGGGGTGGGGGCATGCAGTGAAGGTGTGAAGACCCCCAAGGTGCCAGCTCACACCACTCCACCAAAACCAGTGCACAGAAGGTTCTGCTGGGGAGGTTCTCTCTGCCGACTCTCGGCTTCTCCTTTCAGGGCCAGCTCGTGACCAAGGATTACCCCACCTACGCGCTGGTTGTCATCGGGCTGCTGGTGGCCTCCTCCACCATGTGCATCCCCCTGGTGGCTCTGGGGACCTTCATCACGCGCCGTCTCAAGAGGGGAGACACAGCTCCCGTGGCCTGAGAACTGGGCTTTCCAGAGACTGCAGTCAGCTGCTCACGGTTTTACAGCTATTATTAACAGGTGGAACCTCCTCAGCTGCTTTTTAAAATACTTACTCCAGAAGTACCCCGTCTGCCATCTTCCTGAGCCTATACAGAAGAACCAGGAAGGCGTGGAGGAAGAGGACTCCCTGGAAAAACACACGCCCCGCTCACAAAGCGCCCCCTTCTCCCCTCATCTCCCCCCATGTTTGCACCGGCTGCCTCCTCAGCACCGAAGAGGCAGGTTTTTCAAGGACAGTCTTGAAGACAATTGTTTCTTGATTCTAGGAAAGTCCTAGAATTAGGGCACAGTGTGAGCTGAAATGTGACTACAATTTTTCATGGAATAGAAACAATTTCCCCCCCAAAATGATCCCAAATATTTAGAGGGCAGTGATCTTTAGATTGGCTGGAAAGGTGCCTGTGATGACGTACCTGAATGCCACGGGTGTGAAACGAGTTCTTCTTACTTAGTGAGTCTGCAGTTGCTACCTTCTTCACTAATAGAATTGGCCCTAGAGAAAGAGGGGTTTTGGGGGGGGCCCACAAAGGGGGTCATTTTCCTCTAATCTCTCACAGTGGGTCCATGACCAAATCCTCTCTACAAAAATCGCCCCACTACTGATACAGGCCCAAAGCACCTTTGTGTGGTATCTGAGGGGTCAGAGCAGACAGCCCTGCCCGCCTGCAGTGCCCTAGTGCTTTGGGGAAAGTGCCAGAAGCGACTGTGAGGATGAAGGCGAACTAACTTTCCCATAGACTTAGTCACATTTGGACTTGATGGTCGACTCTTTATAGGAAAGACCACAAACATCACTTAGAATCAATTTTAAGTTATTTATCTGTACAGAAGTTTTCTAAAATGTATATAATTCAAACAGAGCATCCTGTAACTGAAGACACCCCATATTTATGATATAGCATTAGTCCACCATGCACATGTCTCCTGTCTTTTTTTTAAACTGCAATAAAGGAGAATAAGGTTACGCCTAAAATGAGAGGGGCCCTTCTTGCGCTGACATTCTGTGTTTCTTCAGATCATGAAATTCAAGAAAGTTCCTTTGGCTCGATTTGCATGGGCATCTTTGCAGACACGAGCACTCACTTGGGACATCAGCTGGAGATAGCTACTTGTTTTTTACTTTTTTATGTTATAAATGTCCTTTAGCAAAAGTAGACGCTAGAAAGGGCTTCTGTTGGCTTGAACGGCCATCTTGTCAATACGTTCGGCTCCACCTGGAGGCCAGTGATGAGAAGGCCTCTGCCTGTAAGATGCTTGAACCAGTATTTGCTATTCACAAGTAGTCCTCTGATTTCCCATCAGAGGGTTCTTTAATGAAAACTCTCAGAGAGTGAAGTGGAGGGTGGGTATGTTCAGTGGCAGATACAGAGCATAGAGCCTGTTCTGGAATCCTGAGGGATCAGCTCTCAGGCCCCTGTAATGGCCGCCGTCTTTAGAGCAGGGGCCACCCCTCTTGGGGGCAGTCAGCAGTAGGGCAACCAGCCCTAAGGACCCAGTATCATCAGGAGCATAAAGACAAATGTCCCGGATCACCACTTCACTGACGCTCCATTTCTGTAGCTGCCCCTTCACTGCCCACTGGCACCACCTGGGTGCCCAAGCTATGCTCAGAACCAGGCAAATCTGAGAACTGTCCATTTAGGAAGGAATGAAAATGTGTCATACATTTAGGAATATTTACATCACAAAAGGGCCCTTAAAGTTTTGAAAGCAGGTTTGAACTTTTCCAATCACATGAAGTAAACACTGTTGGTTTTGCTCATGAGTCACTAGATGAAGTGTCACTGTTGCACGATAATGTTCTCCAGGTAAGCGCTTCAAGTTTCGGTTTTGCTCTCGTTTCTGTGAACTTCATGAAGAGCAGAACATTTCTCAACAGGCTCTTGAGCCAATAACAAGTCCAGTAATAACATTCTAAGAATTTTAGAAGTCAAAAATTCTTTGCTCAACATATTTGTCCACCCTCCCTTCGAGAAGCTGGAGAGGAAAAGGGACATTTCATCAATGTCCACTTAACAGTCCCTGTGATATTTTTTTTTAATTTTTATAGATTTATTTTATTTATTTATGCATACAAGGACTGGGGTGTAGGCCAGAGGTACGGGGGTGAGAAGATTCACCAGAGACAGAGTGGGGAGCAGAACAGGTAGATCCACTGAAATACACTGCTGAGGGGAGCAGGAGGCGAGACAGGAGAGGTCTGCTGTGCCTTGTGGGTAACTCCCTGGCCAGGGATCGAACTCATGCTGAAGTGGCTGGTAATAGCTTCATAGCACCGAGACTTTCATCCTTGAGCCACCAGGGAGGGCCCAGTCCCAGTGACATTATGACTGGATCATGGACTCCATCCAGAAAGCTTCCTATTCATATTAAAACATAATGGTCCTTGATTTAGCACTGAGAAAACAGGCAGGGGAATGCTTTTTAAGCAGTTGTCATAAAATCCTAAACATGTTGCCATCCACTGGCTACATACAGTTTTAAGGTCTCTCTTTTAACACAGTTCTACATGTCACAACTGATGTCAAGTGGAGAGATGCCTACTAGTCTCTGCCCCATCTGCCACTTTTGGGGAGCCGGTTTGCTCTGTGGCACTAGATAACCAGAATATCTCCATCACAGCGTAACAATGCCTCCTCCTGCAGGAGACCCTGATTCCTGTATCACTCTGAATCATACCTTCGGATTTTTCTCTCCTTGTATGTGGTAGTAGACTTCCAGGCTGACCCCCAGAGAATCCCATCTCCCAATAGTCATACCTTCATGCAGTCCCTCTCCTTAGTGACCAGGACCTAGTGTCTTGCTTCTAAAGCCTAGATCATGGCATAAGTGATGGGCTGACCTTTCCAAGATCAGGTTACTGCTTGCTGGTTTATTGCTGCCATGTTGAAGAGGACTGTGGCAGAGGACTGAGGGGGACCACCAGCCTCCAGTCAGACTGAGACCTGTGAGGAACTGGGTCTGGCCAAGAAACCCTAAGTGAGCTTTAAAGTGTATCCTGGAGACTCCCTGGTGGCGCAAGGGGTTGTTTCAGCGCTATGAAGCTATCCGCAGTCACCGCAGCATGAGTTCAATCCCTGCCAGGGAGATACCCACATGGCACAGCAGACCTCTCCTGTCTCACCCGCTGCTCCCCTCAGCAGTGTCTTTCAGTAGATTTTCCTGTTCTACTCCCCACTCTCTCTGGTGAATCCTCTCACCCCCTCGGACCTCCTGCCTACATCCCAGTTCTTCTATGCAAAAATAAAAAAAAAAAAAATCTTAAAAAAAATGGTGTAAGAAGATTCCTTTTTCACTACACCCTCTCCAGCACTTTTTGTTTTTAATATGAGACATTCTCACAGGTGTGAGTTGGTATCTCACTTTCATTTGGTCTGTAAGGGGATGCAATACTTAAAAGATATAACAATTTGTCTTTATTAGGATATTTCCTGATATCAGTTTAAGTAAATTCCAAGTTAATAGTCTACTGTATTAATAGTCTACCAGTTCACTCAACTTTACAGTTCCCCAACCTTTAGGAAAATAAGCACTTTCCTGAGGTACCATCCACCCTCATTCTGGGGGAACCAGAATAGATAAGACTAGGCTATGCTCTAGTTGAGAATATTTCCATGAGTGCCTTAAAAACGTACATATATGTCGTGTGTCTCCCAGATACCATTTCCAAAGGATTTTATCGCATTTCCCATGTGCAAGAGTTCCCCACGTGTCGGTGTTTATGTCAGTATTTCCCTCCTGCTCAGACACCTTCCTGTGGCCTCAGAGAACATTTTCAGCGAGTCCTGTTTTAAAAGACAAAATTTGTTAGTAGGGGCAGGGGACATCTTCCTCCTACCCCACCCAGGAGACATCTTTTGAGAGACATTTATATTTAACTAGGTATTTCCCTGGTTTTGTCTGTAACTAAAAAATAATTATAAGGACAAGTACAACTTCTTAAGTGATCACAACTGGAAAGTAGGATTTTTGATGCTATTTAACTTCATGTTGACTTAAATAGGCTCATTTCCCTATAATGACTATGCACTGCTTTGCATGATTTCTAAAATTCTAAATTAAAAAATAGCCCTTTCAAGATTAAGTACAGAACACCAACAGTAGTTAGAAAAGAATATGACATTTTATTTTCACTTATGGATATATAGTACATGAATTTAGAAATAAAATCATTGCAGTTCTGAAATATTGATACTTTAAGATCTTACACACCAACATTTGTCCACTCACCGCAAAGCAGCCGCATTAGCAGTTCAGATTTGGTCTTTGTTGTAGCTCTTAGTGTCAAATGCCCAGTAGCATATGAGTAATATATTACAATTAACATAAACTAAATCTCAATATCTCATCTTTGGAACAAATTATGTTTATTTACATATTAGTAGGTAGCTCTAATTACTTATCCTATTTTGAGTTTTAATGAGTGATTTCAAGGGACAGGGATTTCCAGCTATTGTTTCCTTTAGAGTGCCTACAAGGAATAACTCTTACTAATGTTTAGAAAAGATAAAGAAAAAATAATGTTAAGATAAAGGCGCTTTTAGAGATATTTAAGGAAAACATAAGGTACTACTATTGGGAAAAACTGTACATATTTTCAAGCATAACACAAACATTGTAGCAGTGTTTAATTGATTTGTTTTAAAGTAGTGGCAATTATACTACCTTTTAAATACTTTTCTAGTATTTAAACCTCATAATTACAATTTGAATATACAGCCCAACTTACAATTAGAACTATGCATAGCTTCTAAAGCATATTTTTCAGATTTGTTTTTGCACATAAATTAAAGTAATTGGTCCTTGATTTGGAGAACTATAACTATCTGGAAGCACTAAATTTTGGACACACTTATCGACAGCTAATAAAAATCTTTACAAAGTGAAAAGCATCAATAGTACCATGCGTGGAAAAGCAGCTGCTGCCCTCAGCACATCAAATCCCGCTCAAGGCCCTCTCAGAGGCCCTATGTATCTATGAATGACCCCCAAAGACACCCAATGTTCAGGAAGAGCAGCTGACCAGCCAAGGATATTTTCCACACTGGAGCGATCCTTAAAAGACCGGAAGCTTTGGACCGTTAGCAATTTAAGAGAGAGGCTTTACATTCTTTGATTTCATTGAGACCTTTAAAAAAAGACTAAGAATAGCTAAGTTTTTTCATCATACTTAAACTGCTGGTCCAACTGCAACAGTTCAAGTTGAATGAACTCATGAAGCGACCCACTGAAGCTTCAAGAGAACACCGTACCCCATCTCTTCATCTCCTCTTTCCTACGTGAACTCAGACTATTTAATCAAACTACTTGATGTATGTAAAAGACTTACATTTTATAAACATAGTAGCATTAGCTTATTATTACAATTTGAAGGAAAGTCCAAAGATGTAAGGAAAATTATGCTTGCTAACAGCGACCACGTCTACAATGACAATATAATGAAACTGAGCTAAAAAAATAATTTTACTGTTTTAAATAATGAGAAGAGCTAAATTTTTAAATATATTACTTATTCTGCAACAATGATTAAAATGACAATGAACAGATTGCTTCCATTCTGTAGCTGAATTCAGGTTACATTTTAATTACAGAAGAGCTTCAAATTATAAATAACCATCCCAATAGTGAAGTGATCATCAAGGCAGTAACATCAGATCAATTTCTAATGCATCACCCCCACACAGAGCACAAGATGTGCTTGTGGATAAAGGCGTTTATCAGGCTGATGTGGAAAGCAGTTCAGTAAAGACTCCAGTTCTGCACAATGGACTCTTCCAAGCCAAGCCGCTTTCCACAGACACACATTCAGTCTATCTTTTCCTTCTGGACCAACCTAGGAGCATCAACAAAATCTTTGCCATTGTAAAGAATAATGAAAAATGTTCCAATGCTTGCAACTCCCCAGAAGAGAACATAGGCCAGTGTTTCTGTCCAAGTATCACCTGGTGATATAAAAAAAAAAAAGAGAGTTGACAAAAGTTACAAAAGCCATTTTGTTGTTAACAGATCCAGCTTTTAGCTGCTTAGCACATCTTGGTAACATTAAAGTTTATTAGGGGTCCTCAAACTCTGGCTAGCATCAGAATCCTCTGCAAAGCTTAACAGAGCATGAACTGCTGGGCCCCACCCCAGAATTTTTGATTCAGCAGACCTGTATGGGTCCCCAGACCCAGCATTTCTAACAAGTTCTTAGAGAATCCTGATACTACTGGTCCAACGGCCACATTTGAGAATCACTTAACAAAATTATTTCATATTTTATCAAACAAATAATAGCTACTACTTTAAGATTATATACTTTTACTTTTGTGTTACAAGAAACTATTACTGTTCAGTTCACAATCCTGTACCTACACATAAAATATACTTTACAAAATAAATATGCTTAAATCCAATAATATATTTTAATAAGATATTTAACACAAATCGCTTGATACGTATTTTTTTCAAAGTCTGGTGTTCATGAAGGATAGCAGTGGGACATCTTGAATACTTGGACATAGTGACATTTCTTTCCTGCAACGGTACTGGCCGCATCTGCAGATGGAGATGGGGAAATGCATGCAGTGGCCAACAGCCAGTGAGCGTGCAGCTCAGAACAGAGAGTCGGACTGAAACTTTTCTAATAAGTGGTCAGGTATGTGCTCATTGATTTCCTGTTCTCTTAAAAACCAAAGTAGGAACTGGGAATCAGAAATTATCACATCTAAACACTACAAAGTTCATTATTTTGCAATTAACTAACGTAAGACATTACCACCTATAACATCTATTCTCTTTTAACTCATAAACACATTTGAATTTGCTAGTTGTTAATTTTCAGAGCTCTGAAAATTAGCTCAGAGCTTCTTGGAAAAAGAAAGGCAGTTCCTCATAGACACAGCCTGGAACACTAATTGTCCAATTTGTACTGGCTGAGCTTTTGGTCCTGATTTCCCTGGTCCTCCAGAGGTTCCACAGGGATATGTGAGTATATAGTCAAGAAGAAAAAAAAAAAAAATCAGAACAGATCTAAATAATAAAACTAATTCAACAGTGGAATGGCTCCCAGAAAACAGTACACGGTGTTGAGTCAGATGCTCTAGTGAGTGAAAGAGGCCAGCATGGGCTTCTGCGCAACCTGAGCAGCACACGCTCACTGGCCCTGTCCTCTGCCTCCTGCCCCAAACCTGACACAGGACCACACATCTAACAGTGGTCCCTGTGCTCAAGAGCCCTCAGCCTGGCTTTACACTGAGCTAAAAATGGTTTTTACATTTTTTAAGGGTTGTAAAATAAAACTGCCACACAATATGCAATAGAGACTGTGTATACAGTGTAAAGTCTAAAATATTTATCTGAAAGGGGCCTCTGCAGGAAAGATACACCTAATTATCCGCTTCTGCAGTGATGTCCACTTGCGCGCCAACCACGCTGACCACCAGCACACAACCCCAGACTGATTCCACCCTCAAGGGGATCGGTGTCATGTGTCTTTTCATGGGACTAGAAATTGGTCACTTTCTCCAACCTTTCCACACACCTGGACTTCAGGCATGCAAGGGCTGGGGTTGGGGGTACTCCTTTCACTTGCAGAGACCATAGGCAAGTGTGTATCCTGGAGACCTCCCTTAACTCTTGTGTTATTAAATCTTTTTAGGGAAAAAAAAAGGAAGTTAAAAAAAATTCATCTAGCTCTTTATAGAAAATGTTGGTTAACCCCTGTTCTAGAGTAATGATAGGATGCTCCTTCCCCTACATCTTCATTGTTTCCAGGCCGCACACTGAAGCTGCACACAACGGACAGGCACGAGTCTCCCCTGCCAAAAGCCAGAATTAGCGGTGGGGAGCCTGGATGAAAGTCCTTTATATAGAGAACATTTATTCAGGGCTTATTGTCTTCCAGACACAGGAGATAAGACAAAGCCTCTGTCCTCAAAAGTTGCAGATAAAATGAGAATGACAAGTCAAGTGAGCAGAACGGGATTAATCCTAAGATGTGACAGGAGGAGATGATACACCCAGGAGTTTGATAAATGCTTTTTTTCTCTTAAGGTTTAAAATTTTTTTCTTACTGCCAACATAATACATAATAATTACAGAAAATAGTCCTAGGCAAAAAAGAAGAAAACATTTATCATCTTGCCTTCCAGAAATAAATTAACTCTTAACATTTTAATGTTTAAATCTTTACATGTGTGTGTGATTATTTTTAAAGACATTTTTAGATCTTTTTAACTGAACATTATCTTAAGAGAAAAAAAAGCATTTATCAAGCTCCTAGATATATCCCCCTCATGTCACATCAAAGGATTAGTCCCATTCTGCTCACTTGACTCATTAGATTTACAGGGGAAACATCAAGTGCTAAGAAGACACCAAAACTCAAGACATTGTAAAACAAAGTTCAACTCTGTAAGATTGCGAAATATAACAGACTTACCAGCCATAAGCAAACAGATAATGCACATTGAAAAGGCAACAACCATGATAATAGGCAACTGGAAAAAAAAAACGGAAAGAGAAACCATCATTTAGAATGCTAATCAACAGTTACAAAATTAGTTGTGTATGCTTAGCTTGAGAAAGAATAAAACTTCTGTAATCTAATGTACAAACTATCTTTTTTCAACAAAACATGGTTATTTAGGGGTTCCGTCTCAGAGTTGCCCAAATCTTCAGAGTGGTTAAGTTACGAGATCTGAGGAAGCATGGCCATGCTCCAAACCACAGAGTACCAAGTGGAAGGAGATCAGCCAGAGGAGAACCTGGGATACTATACTAGGTTGCCTTTGTATCTTCCACTCACTGGAATGAGACCCAGAGACACCTGCAAAGTCAGGTGAAGAGGTGCACTGAAAAGAGAGACGTGTCACCCACACACTTGGCCTTCCATATTGTAAGTTTGCCTTCAGCAATCCCTGAATACAAGGAAAGTTGAGTCGTCATGGAATGAGAAATGCTCCACGTCACTTTGCTTATGTGTTCCCACATAGAAATGATATAGGAAAGGGTGAAGTGTGAAAGAAAACAAACACTTCAAAGTTATTTTACCTCTTCTTGATTATCTCCTTAGAGAAACTTAAGTATTTATATATCATTTAGAACAACACATAATGTTGGAAATCATGGGGAGTTTGGTACCATCTAACCTTCAGAAACAGTACTTTTTATAACTGGAAAAACACAAAGATTTCTTACAGCCAGGAATTTCCAATCCCTTGGAACGCTTAAAGGACTATGGAATTCTAATTCGTCCACTGAATAGTTCCCAAGAAATAAGTCTATGGAATCCTAGAACAGAAAGAAGGAAATTAATAAAGATCCAAATTACATGTGATTATATTACTGAGGAACAACACAGATACAGTCACCTAAGAACCAAATACAAACTTACTTGTCGAAATCCATCAGAAAAGTTGTTCTTGTAATACCGGATTAGTGAATTCAGGCCATCCATTATAAGTCCCAACTGAGTTCTCTTCCCAGTTCTGGTTAAAAGAGATTAAGTCTTGATTTACAGACTTGCATATTAAGTTCTCACATTGTTTTATGGCCTATAAGCATGTTACAAAGATTTTAAAAATCATCCCTGAAATTATAAAAGAAACCCCTCACAAAAGAAGACCCAAGAAATACATATTCTCTTTCTAAAATACTGCCAAAGTAGGCATAAGGAGGAAAGTTGCAAAGGCAAGAAATGAGAAACACATGGCTCAGGTTGAATGGTATGAAACAGCAGAGAGACTAGAAATCTATCTTATTTTGTTCTCAGGGAATCTGTATAGCAAAAAAACTCAGTTGCGAATTCGAATCAACATGGTGGTAGGGAAACGGTGTGAGTAAGCCCATAAAAAAAAGTTAATAAGGAGGAAAAGCGGCAGGTCCCTGCGAAAACCATGACACGGATGATAAACGGGGGACTCTGGCAAACTGCCTGAAGAGGAAAGTTGCCAGAAAAGAGGACTAAAGGAGAGGAAAGCGCAGAACCCTGCTACCTCCCCCACTCACAAAGCCGGCACTCTCCGACCAACAGAAAGAAAAACAACTACAACAACAATGAGAACAAACTACAGATCAAGCAGGACTGTGAGTGGAAAGGAACCATTGCAGGCACCACACCCCGCGAACAGGAACTGTGGAGAACCGTGCGGGAATCACCACAGAGGTGAGCGAATGGCTCCGGGTGCCACTGGAGGAAGATAAGTACTCTGTGGAGAGGCCGGCACATAGCCCAAGGCCGGCTGGTAAGCTTGTGCGGAAAAGCGCGGACACGCTGGAAAAGCATATGCAGATCATGGCAGCCCAGGTCTGCGCACCCAGACCTAGGTTTGTGGGGAGACACGTGGGAACCGTCACTGAGGTGAATGACCCTCAATCAAAAGCCAGGCGCTCGGGCACGGGAGCAGGGTGCAAAAGGCGCCATTTCTGCAGAAACTGAACTGGGCTACCACCCGTGTCCAGGATCTGAGGGCGTGGGAACTGAGATCCGGGCTCGAAATTCGGGGCTTGGGATCCCTATGACGCGCGGCACAGGAGGCAGACACAGACACAGCTCTCCACGCTGTTGAGCCATACACACCACCCCCACTCAGTTCCCCGGAGACCCACGGGAAAAAGCACATTTCTGGAAGGATATTAGGAAAGATCTCTGGTGCCACCTAGTGACCAGAACAAAATCACCAACTTCCTAATAGTTGGAAGTCAGGGTTTCTAAAAGCACCCTCCGGCTCTGAGGGAATGGGCCACGCAGACGGGGGTAAGAAGGGAAACAAGGCATGGAGCAAGACCCCATTCTGGAACTGAGAGGTAGGCACAGGATTCAGGGTGTGGGACTCGCCATCACAGTGGGCACTGCACAGGGTGACAGCCATTGTTTTGGATCTGAGAGCCTGAGATTGAGAACTAGAGTGCAGAATTCAGGGTACGGGATACACACAGCCGTAGGCACAGCACCAGGTGAACACGTGGCAGACACAGCACCCAGCGTGAGCAATAGCCCCTGTGTAGAGGTGCTCCCCTCCATTTCTCAGAGAACTACAGGGGAAAAGCACAGGTGGGCAAGTGCCACGTAGTGACCAGAACAGAATCACCAACTAACTGATTCCCTGCTGGAACTGAGTAAATACCGAGGGAGGGAACTGTAAGAGACAGTGCCCAGCAACACAGCCACAGCATCAACACCCTGGTGGAGTTTTGGGCTACCAGTGCTGGTCCCAGTCTGGTAAACAGTTTTCGACACCCCTGAAGGAGCAATCCAAAGAGATGCCCACCAACATCAGTGGCACAATATCCCAACGTATAGAACAAATTAGAAAGCAAACAGCAGGGAGAAGGAAAAATACAAATAACCAAATAAGCCCTCAGGAGGACACACCACAAAAAGAAAATCAGTCACCAGAGCTCAACAATGACATGGAAGAACTTCTCTGCCTGTCAGATAAGAGAATCAAAAAAATTCAACTGTACTTGTAACAAATTCAAAATTTTCTAACTTCTCACTGTCCTGTGGGTCCTTGAAATTAGCGCCAGTATCACCTGTGTACTCTCTAGAGGTGCAGACCCTCCGGCCCTGCCCCAGACTGTAACACTGGCTCCGAGTTTCAGGTGCACATTAAAGTTCAAGAACTGAGGAGGCCCGGTTCTCAAGCATCTTCACTAAGCATCAGCATCATCCAGGGAGGTGAACCCACCAGAGCCTGGGCCTCATCTAGTAACCCTGACCAGAAATGAGTCCATGCACTGGTGTTTTAATGGCCGTATGGCTGTTGTGAAAAGTTACTCAAGTGACTCTAATCTCCACCAGGACTAGGAACTACTGATCTGGAATTAAGTTTAAAAGTATGGCTTGCCTGGTAAAGTCAGTCTTCAAGGCACCGGTTCCTGCATACTGTTTGGCACAAGCATTCGCATTGTCAGCCCAGGCTATGAAAATAAAGGTAAAAATCAGCTGATAATAATTAAAATGATAACCAGAGTTCTAAATCCAAAATATTAATTTATTCAAATTAACTAACTTTGCCACTTTTAAGGTAAATACCTACCATTTTTGTAAATCTTCTCAAATTCATTCTGCTCTTCAAGTTTCTGTCCTACATGCAAAACTCCTAGTCTCTGGAATGAGAGCCACACCCATGTTTAATGCATAATATATTTCAGCAGACAAGATTTAGAAAGAAAAAGCAGACAGTCCCCAAAAACACATCACATGGCATTTGGTTGCAGGCAGGCAGATGTGTTCCTTGGTGAGGGGCCCCAGCTCACCATCGCTCTCTCCCACTTGAGGCAGGCTACAAATCCTCTCTCAGGGCTGTTTGCCCTGTTACCCCCTCTCTCATTTGAGCTCCTTTTACCACAGGACAGTGGCAGGACCACACTCAGGGAGAAGGTAAAAGGGGAAGGAAAAGTTCCTCTTCGAAGCCCTGCCATCCCCCAAAGTTCCACTGTCTTTACTCCTCTACCTGCTTCACAAACCCCATTCCCAAATTTCTTTACCCCCAGACTATTCCAGGGATCCTTTGAGAATCAGACAAACATTACAGACACACAGCCCTTTGTGTGTAATTTCAGAGGATTCCTGGGCTTCCTGAATATCCCTAGCTACTCTGCTTTGGGGTTCACTGACCAGAGATGAGGAACTCCTGCCTTGGTCTTCATCTCGGACTCTCCTTCAATCCTCTCAGAACCACCATCTTCATTGCTTACCTCAGACAACACAATTCTGAGACAACCTCACTATCTCTACTTCAGAATGGAGTATTCACACCCTCAGACACGTCATAAGAGCCACCCGGAATGACCTTCTACTGGGAAAAGCTCTGCCCTCACTGGATGGGGAAAGGCACAACTGGCGTGCCCACACCAGCTGGCAGTGGTGCTAGAGAGGTTCCTGGCCAAAGAATGACAGTTGGGCAGGGCTGATAATGCTGTATGTAGCACACAAAATTGTGAGATAGATTACAGCACCTTGTTAATTAAGTAGGTTCTTGTCAGTCGGCCTTGGAACAACCATTTCTAATAGAAAAGACTGTTTCCACTGAAAATTATACTCTGAGGTATATTCAACAGGGTGAAGGGACTGTGAATGTTTTTGATACTGGTATTTAAAGGTAAGTTTAAATTTTTTGCTATTAATTAAAAGAAAAAAAGGGATTTGCACCTGAAGCTGAGCCTGAAGTGATCGACGAGCTAACATACTCTGGATCACATTGGTCCTGTCCAGACAATCCATACAATTGCTGCGGAACACGCCTTCCTGATTCGTCACCACCTTGCCGGTAGAGTCCACTAGAAAATAACTAAAACATATTTGTATAAACACTCTCATACCAAAGTCAGTCAAATCTGTTAAGGACATACCTCTTGTAACACAGATCTTAAGTCACTGAGAAATTGAAAGGTCAGAGAGGAGTGGATAGTCCAGGTACACTTGATTTTTATAGCAGTTTGGACAGCTGAGGCATTTAAAAAATGATTGCAGTTTCAGAGGCCATCTCACCAAGAGATGTGAGAAAGTAGAGCTGGGAGTATTGTGAAGGTTGCCATGGCAGCAACCACATCTCCCTAAGACCAGAAGAGGGTTTCCTTTGACATGATTGTCCCACCTAATCCCATGTATCAGGATTTCCTAAAGTGTGGTTCCTAGATCAGGATGCTCTGAGCTGTTTATTTAAAATGAAGATGCTTAGTTTTGATATAAACTGAGTAAGAATCTCTGAAGCAAGAATTGGATAATGTGCATTAAAATTTTTTTTTAATCTTTTTAAAAATATGGGGTAACATGCAAATAGTACAAAATAGAAGGTACAATAGTAGGGTGTTATTTTAAAACCCAGTTTCCTTTTCTCTCCTTAACCACCCAGATATCTGCAGGGGAGCCAACCATGGTTACCAGTTTATCTGTTTCCCCGATTATTGTTATTATTTTTAAAGTGCTCAGATAATTCTATAAACTTGAAATTTTGACAACACACAGTGTGGTGGTTGGTTAAGCACATGCATCCTGTCAGTAAGCAGCTGGATCCTAACCCTAACTCCTGGCAATTTACTAGTTTGTGACCTACATTAACTTAAGTTCTCAGAGCCTAAGTGTTTTTGCCCACAAGAAAAAAGGTGAAACCGCACCTCTAGGATTTGAATGAAATGCATAATGTACATAAACAGAGTGTATGGGACAGAGCATATAATGCATACTAGATAATATTAATTTCATTAATTAAATTTATTAAATTTATTGCAATTATACCACAAAATTCAAAAGAGGGGGTAAACACAATAGACTAGCCAAAAGTTAAATATAAATCATGACCTTAAAAAAACAAGGACCTGAAGGAATGTGTTTAGACTAAAATTCTGCATGAAGTTCATGCCAAATTGGTGAGGCTAGAGTTGGTATATGTACACATGTGCCTGTAGATATTGAAAGTTCTGATAAAATAAATATTAAATATTTTATAAATATTATTTCTTAAACTATACAGTAAGTTTATGAGGTAGGTGGTATTATCTCTAATTTGCAAATGGAGAAACCAGGGTTTGATGATAACTACCCTGCCCCTGGCTCACATGACTAGTAAGAGGCCAAGAGATTTCAACTGAGGTAAGAAAAAGTCCAAAGCCCATTTTCTTTCCACTTTGCCAAAAATTCCTGGATAACAATGTCCAGAAAGGCCATCTAAAAGTCACTGGAACATAGTGAGTGGCAATGGACACAGACTGTCGTCAATGCTCTCTTCTTTCTCATACTTGCAGGTGGCAGCAATGAATGGCTTAACCTAAGGAACCTACATGTCAGGCCCAGTCAATGTTTTCTCTAATCCAATAATGACAGGTCAATGCCTCTACACTAGCTATGCTCACAAAACTTCACAGGGGGAAAAAAAACTTACCTAACTAAAGCTAATTACTTAATATGTATGTATACACATATACACATTCAGGTAGTATATATATACCATATATATTTTTTAAACTGAGCAATAACTACAAGAGAGGTTTAACTTTGTTATTGTGTAACTAAAATTAAAAAGCATATTTGAGTTGCCAGGGTTAGAACTACACAGAGGCAGAACAAAATGAGAATGGTTTAGATTCTTTCTTCTGCCTTAAAAATAGGTTGACATATGCATACAGTACAGTAAACCTGTGGACCAAATAAGTAACATGGTGAACACACAAAGTATCAAATAAAGACATTTAGACCCTCTTATCTATTAATACTATTTTCAAGAATTTATTTTAGCAAATAATCTAATGTGAGTTAAAAAAAATATATATATATATACACACACACACCCCTAGAGTGATTCATTGCAGCACAACCTCTCATAAACTAGAAAAAGAAAAACTCCTGATATTCCATGAGAATGAGAGTGTTTAACTGAAACTATTTATAACAGAAAACAGAAAAGCCATGAAGCACTATCATTACAAAGACTAGGTAGGTTAATGACAAAATATCCATGACGAAATTTAACAAAATCTACTGAAAATAAACAGGTGGTAAACTAACTTCAACTATATAAAATTTGTAATTGTGTAGAAGATTATTTATAAAAATGTGAAATTACCTAGCCTTGGGGCATTTTTAAGAATTTTAAAATATTTTTAAATCATCAAGTCTCATCTTTTCAATTAAAAAAACTAATGACAATAGACAAGTACTGTCAACCCAGTAAACTGTATTTGTAATAATGTGGCTTACCTTAATTCATCTTGCATTTCTGCGACCTGATCCAATAAAATACTTAGTCGATCCCATCTCATATTTTTACATTCCTTATGAAAGTCAAAGGCAATATATCTATCAAAAGAAAAGATACTCAGAAAGTGATTGAAGATTATTAATTTTCCTTCTATTAATAATACTTCACAATCTGATATTCCTCTCTATATGAAAACATACATATTTTTGGGACAGCAGAACCTCCTTCACTCTGGGTTCACCATTAGACACAGATACACACACACACATTCTATCTTCACATGTTCCTCCAGAGGCCCTAGCAGTAAAAAAGTCTAGAAAAATGCTAGAGCAGTTAAACTAGGGTACAGAAAAATGGTCTGTCCAATGGAAGACCTTATATATAGTCTCTACTTCCATATACACTTTTCATATTTTAAATATAAATCAAGTCCTGGATTTGTAGTTTACAACAATAGTTCAAAATGGTCAAGACTGACTCAGCCTAAGGTGGGTAAGATTAAATGCCTGTTGTGTGTGTACCACGGGCTGAGAGAACAGAGATAGGATGGACCCCATTCTGGTTAGTCACTGTCCATTCTAACAAAAAAATGCACATTTTAAAATCCTGCTACCTAATATTTAAGAAGCACAATTCTCAAAGTTAGAACACATCTAACAGTGAAGATGTCCTACCATGAATTGAAAAAAGTTGCCCTTGAGAGGGGAACCACGGATATATGGAGATCCTTATATATGCCTAAACTTCTACTCAGGAATCAAGAGAAGCCATAGAGTAGGATGACTGGTAGGACATTATACTCTTTTCTACTGAGCAAAATTCAGATAAAGCGTCTGCTCTCTTGTTATTCCTTTGCCTCCAACAGGCCGAAGAGGAATTAACAGAGACCACTGCTCCTCAGATCAAGAGAGGGATTCCTGCCACCTCAATGGTTATCTCAAGTGAGAATAGTATCTTTGGAAATCAGTATAAAAGCAGAAGCTAACCAACAGAGAGGCTAGGCTAAGCAGGGCAGGGGGAAGCATTTCCAAAGGCAGCTCCAATTAAAGTGATATTGTTACAGTTACTTTGGGAGTATTCTGACCAGAATCACTGTAGACTTGTGTGAAAGGAGTTCATTAGCACCTAAATGCATCTGGTTTCTGAAGCTTATATTCTTCTAAAATCATCCGTCTTCTAAAAATGAGTTACAAAGTGATATTTTGACAATAAATGTTTTGAATATATTATTTTACTTCTGAGCCAATAAACAGTTATACATCTTTCAAAGTCTTAGGGGGAAAGAACCCTTACAGACACATAATCTTAGACATCTTACTCTAATTTCAACCAAAAGAATAACTTTCTATTGCGAATGTGTCCCACCAGTCCTCCAAGCGCAACCACGTGATTTTTCTTTTTCTGGTCACTCACCAATCCATCAACTTTATTTTATTCATTCAAAGTACCATGCTTAAAAAACTAAAAAGTGAAAGAGCCTAAAAATATTTGCAAGATGACAGTAAGTTTATCAACTAATTTCAGACTTTCCCCAACACACCCTGCCAAAATATGTATTTATTGTTTTTTTAAAAATAAAATATGCTTTTTAACATGGCTCCTCTGGTAGTCTTTAGTGTTTTAGGAAAATAACAATAGCTTTGGTAGTGTCTCTTTAGCAGCAGATGCTCTCCAAGTTCTCTGGCACAGAAGGGCATAACTGATTTATGCCTTAGTTCTCAAAATAAGTTTGTTTCTGCTACAAACTCAAAGAAAACTCTGGAGGCCAGCATCCCTATGGAAACCCTCTAGGGCAGGGTGTTAACCAGAGTTATACACAAGAGCCAGCAAACAAGTTTTTTCAGTTTAGACATGCTAGATTTCAAACCCAGAGCCTGATTTTTCAGGTCTGAGGTATATTCTGAGTAAGTTCCTCTAAGGATTCTGAGTCCTCCTGGTTAAGAATCCCTTCTCTAAGTCCTCCAAAGTGTGTCAGGGCAGGCTACACTGTGAGAAGGCAGAAGTGTGCATAAAGAGAGGGTGTTATAAAATTACTAGAGCTTTTGAGTTTGACGAGAAGACTTAAATTTTTCCTCAAAGGCTCACTATTCAACTTCGTGTGTCTTTAAAATTTTCCACAAGTTAAAAAAAATTCTCCCAAATTACCCAGTACTATTTTTTAAAAAAGATTTATTTATTCATGCATACAAGAACCGGGGTACAGGCCAGATGTGTGGGAGGGTGAGAGGATTCACCAAAGACAAAGCAGGGAGCAGAACAGGCAGACTGACTGAAATATACTGCTGAGGGGAGCAGTGGGCAAGACAGGAGAGGTCTGCTGCGCCATGTGGGTATCTTCCCAGCCGGCCAGGATCAAACCCGCGCTGCAGAGGCTGTGGACAGCTTCACAGCTCTGCACTCAACCACCTGTGCCACCAGGGGAGGCCCCCCAGTATCATTTTTAAGCAGTTTCCCTCCAATGCCTGTGACCACTTCTGACCATGGTACACCCCCACCTTCTGTTCCAATTTCTTGCTGCAGAAAATTCCAAATAGGCTGACTCATTATCTTGCTTCATCCTATATGGCAACTCTTGATGTTTTAGGATCCCCTCTCTTTTGACAAAGCTACAAAGAGTTTGCAACAGTTGCCTCGTAACTTAAGGGAGATCAAAGCTGCTATTCCAGATAAGGTCACCATACAAGAGCAAGCTGCTCTAGTTTACATGATATTTCGAGACCACAGAACCCAAACCAATTATGAGAAACTGAAAGCTGTGACCCAATGACCATAGCAAAACAAAGCCTGATGAGAGAATTTTAATCGGAGACTAAACTTTTACAAAATTAAAATTAAAAGATTAAGAGGTTATTCTGTATATATATTATGCCGGAAAAAGCTTCAAGTCTACAAAATCATGGTTTGATCTACTGTTGAAAAATAAAAAAATCAACCTGACTGTATCTAGTGAGATCTATGTACTCATGCCCAAATGCAAACACACATCTACTCTGAAGACCTGCAGCAGATTTCTATAAGGTACCTGATCATTCCACTTGCCAAGGAAGACACCATTGTTGCAAATGCCTGCTCAAGTGGCTTCTCTGAGCCCTTTTGGTTAACCTGCAAAAAATTAAAACCAACAGTTTTCTTCTAAGCTTATTTAAAAGGAGAGTGACATCACTAAAATGGCAGAGTAGGAAGCACCAAATTCTTGTTTTCTCACAAAAACATTTAAGAAAATTCCAGAAGTTGTTTGAACCAACTTTGTAGGAACTCTGGAAAACATTAAAAGATTTACATCAACTAAGCAAATGCCTAATCAAGAAAAAAAAATTTGTCAAAATTGTAGGACCGTTTCTTGGCATTTTCGTTTGCCCTTTACCCCATCCCGTCTGCAGTGCACTGATGGTCTTAATCTTGAGCACAGAGGCAATGTGGTTCTCAGTCCCCTTCTGCAACCTGGGGGAATGGTCAGACCTTATTTACAAATTATTGTATGTTGTATCTGGACCTGAAGGTCCAGAGAATCATTTGTCTCTGTCCAGCCTAACTCTGAGCACAGGCAGGCACCACTCATAAAAGATTCAAGTAGGTTACAAACCAACTAATGTCTAGGGCAAGAGATTTCTTTAAACTAAAACCATCTAAATAAATACTACAGAAGTTGGGGGGATATTTTTTAGGAAATTAGCACATTCAAAAGCAGCCATGCATACCCAGGCAAGGTGCATGCTCAGGAAAGTCCTAGAAGATCTTCAGCCTTCACCGCAGGCTGATTCCAGGGCTCAGAACAAACCTAGCTAACAAGTGAAGGACTGCTCCAGCACAGAACCTATCTGCACAGACTAGAAGATGGGTTGGCTCTTTTTGTTTGTTTTTGTTTTGTGTTTTCATTTTTAGTATTCAATGAAATCTCCACCAAAACATTAGTTGAACATGATCTAAAACAGAGACTTCAGTGAGAATCCACAACAAGAACAGTCTTGTAAATACCTAGGAGTGGAATTGCTGGATCATATATGGAAGCTCTATGTTTAGTAGGTCAAGAAATTGCCACACAGCTCTCCATAGTGGTTGGACCAGTTTGCACTCCCACCAGCAGTGCAGGAGAGTTCCTTTTTCTCCACATCCTCGCCAACATTTGTTGTTGCTAGTGTTTTTAATACGTGCCATTCTCACTGGTGTAAGATGGTATCTCATTGTAGTTTTGATTTGCATTTCCCTGATTACAAGTGATGTTGAACATTTTTTCATATGCCTGTTGGCCATAAACAGATGACTGGATCAAGAAGATGTAGTACATATACACCATGGGATATTACTCAGCATTCAAAAAAGATAAACACATGCAATTTGCAGCAACATGGATGGAGCTGGAAGGGATCATGCTCAGCGAAATAAGCCAGAAAGAAAAAAAAAATACTGGATGGTCTCACTCATAGCAGGACTCTAGAAAACTTAAATAAGGGACCAGGAAAGAGACACCCTGTGGGGGGTGGGGGGCGGGGAAAGGAGGGCTTGGGGTCAAAATAAGGGGGTTGTAATTGTATGGGGAATATAAAAAAAATAAAATTTAAATTAAAAAAAAAAAGAAACAGTCTTGTAAATGTACTATAAAAAAAATCTCAAGTGGATTACGACAGCTCCAACAATGAAACAGAAACCTAAATGGTATAACCAACCTACTACACACCACTACTACACCTGGGACCACCATAATAAATGGGGCTGGTATGTTCAACTGATTTTTTTTTTAAAGATTTATTTATTTATTTATTTATTTATTTATTTATTTATTTATTTATTTATTTATTTATACAAGCACTGGGTACAGTCAGAAGCGCGGGAGGGTGAGAGAATTCACCAGAGCCAGAGGAGGGAGCAGAGCAGGCAGAAGGCTGGAAGCACACTGCTGAGGGAGCAGCGGGTGGCAGGAGAGGTCTGCGCGCCATGCGGGACCCTCCTCCAGTGGCCGGGGAGCAGCCGGGGATTGAACTGGTGCTGCAGAGGCTGTGGGCAGCTTCGCAACCCAGCCCTCAACCACTGCGCCACCGGGGAGGCCCTGTTCAACCGATTTTTGACAAGAATGTCGAGATCATTCTATGGGAAAGGGACAGTCTTTCCAATAATTGTCAATGGTGAAACCGGATATCCACATATGAAGAATAAAGTTGAATCCATTTCTTACACTATATGCAAAAAGTAACTCAAAATGGATCACAGACCTAAAACTTTAAAACCCCAAGAAGAAAACATAAAAGCAATATTTCATGATGTTTTATTTGGCAATGATTTCTTAAATGTGACATCATGAACACAAGCAACAAAAAGATAAACTAGATTTCATCAAAGTGAAAAATTTTTGTGCCTCAAAGAACAATATCAAGAGTATAAAGACAATCCAAAGGCTAGGAGAAAATATTTGCAAAGCATATATCTGATAAAGGATTAATTCCAGGGGCCTCCCCGGTGGCGCAGCGGTTGAGCGCTGGGTTGCGAAGCTGCCCACGGCCTCTGCAGCACGGTTCGATCCCTGGCTGCTCCCCGGCCACCGGAGGAGGGTCCCACATGGCGTGCAGACCTCTCCTGCCACCCGCTGCTCCCCTCAGCAGTGTGCTTCCGGCCTTCTGCCTGCTCTGCTCCCCGCTCTGGCTCTGGTGAATTCTCTCATCCTCCTACACTTCTGACTGTACTCAGTGCTTGTATAAATAAATAAATTAAAAAAAAAAACTTTAAAAAAAAGAATTCCAGGATATAAAAAGAACTACTATAGATGAACAACAATGACAACGAAAAACTTGATTAAAAACTGGGCAAAATATTTGGTAGCTATTTCTCCAAAGAAAATATACAGATGGCCAATGAACACATGAAAAGATACTTAACAATCATTAGAGAAACAAAAATCAAAACCATGAGACACTACTCCATATCCATAAGGATGGCCAAAAGCAAAAAAACAAAACAAAACAAAACAAATGCAATCCAGAAAATAACAAGTGTTGACAACCATGTAGAGAAATTGGAACCCTGGTGCATTGCTGGTGGGAATGTAAGAGGATGCAGCTGTTCTGGAAAACAATATGGTAGTATCTTAAAAAGTTAAACACAGAGTTATCATATGACCCAGCAATTCCACATTTAGGTATATGCTTGAAAGCAGGACTGAAACAGATACTTGCACCCCAACATTCACAGCAACATGTTCACATTAGCCAAAATATAGAAACAAACCAACATCTATCTATGGAAAAACAAAATGTGGTACATACATACAATGGAATATCATTCAGTGTAAAAAAAGATATGAAATTCTGATACATGCTATAAGATGTATGACCCTTAAAAACATTATGCTAATGAAATAAGTAAGACACAAAAGGAACAAATATTATATGATCCCATTTAGGTACCTAAAATAGGCAAATTCATAGACAAAGTAAAATAGAGTTATAGCAAAGGAGACGGACAAGAGAAAGTTATTGTTTACTGGATACTGAATTTCTGTTTGGTACGATGAAAGGTACTGGAAAAGGCCAGATATATTGGCTGCACAACATTGTGAAATACTAATGCCACAGCATTATACACTTAAAAATGGTTGAAATGGTAGATTCTGTCTTATGTAAAAAATGTTAAAGTTTTTTGTTTAGTTTATTTTGTTCCCCAAGAAACATACCAGATTAACTATGACTTGTTTTCCATAAATAATTACTTGTGAATCAAAATGCCTCTGGAAACCATCCATCTAAAGAGGAAAAAAGATGCACATTACCAGATTACATTATAAGGCTATTATATTATAATATCATATCAGATATTACATAATATTAAACCATATCTCCTTATATGTCCTATCTTTATATTCAAAAGAATGACCTTAGCAAAAGGACCATGTCTTCCAGATAACGATATAGTAAAGAGTAATTATAAGCCATTCCATTGAGAGCTGCAATACTACTATTTTAATTCTGAGTTAATCTCAAATGGAATAAACAGTCTACTAAACATAGTTATAACAATGCAAATTTTACTGAGATCTCTAAAATCTAAATTTGCTCTGCCATTCAATGACTTTGTTCTTCCATATTTCTAACATGCCAAGCAAGACAGCCTATTGGCTTTCAGGTTTACCAGGTTAACACAGGCCTGATTTAGAGGTAAATTCTGATTTAGAGATAATAAAGATACGCAAACTATAATGCCATTAAGCTTCCACTTATAGGCAATGAAAAAAATCATGAAGGATACCCACGTGATTTGCTACTTTGTTGATCTGTGGCCTTGGTTTGTACTTGAGGTTTGGTCTTTGAGACCAGAAAACTGGTATTGACCCTCGAGTCTAAAAGAAAAGAAAGATATGTGCAACACACATTCAGACTTGTTTTTCTCAGTTTAGTGACTATTGTACATACACACACACCCCCCAAAGACTGCAAAGGAAAAAAATACAATCTACCAACTATGAAAGAAGTCTATTGTGGGAATACATTTGGAAAGGACTTTTCTCCTGACTTTATATACATGGCACTTGGGTGGTAGACTGTGTTTTACCTGAATTCTAAATTAAATCAATTTATGAATAAAAAATCAAGTTTTATGTGTTATGTTCTAAAATGATAAAACCAGAAAGCTTTTTGTCCAGTCTCAAATGAATATGCTTATGAATGTGTAAATACATTTAGTTAGCCACTAATGCTCTGCAGCATCAAGTGATCCACAACTCCGTAAGGAGGCAACAAAGAGGGGTGTCATTTCACAGTAAGTGCAAGACAGGAACAGTCAGTCATAAGCCAGCTGCTTGCCCTGTCATCACTGCCCTGAAAAAGACTAGAGAGTTAAGAGCTAGATAGACGATCCATTTCCATAATCCGTGTGTGTCCTACCCTACTTCCCTTTTATGGATTTAATTCAAAGGCGGGAAATGGTAGCAGGTAAGAGCAAGGTTAATGGAATATCCTTGTTTTGAGTGTAATTTTTCCATAGTGCAGACAAAGAAATTACTTTTTAAAGGATGGGGAGGGAGGAAAATTTCAACCATATGACAGAAAATTATGATCCAAGCAGAAAAGGACAACTGGCAGTGTGTCCAGCCAACATACTAACTTGCCTGTACAAATGAAGTCCTGCTCCCATTGTAGTGCACAATTTGTTCTGTTTCCACAAAGTTAGCTGCATGGCCTTCAGAATCAATTCCTGAGAAAAAAAAAATTAACTTTATTTCTTACTAAGAAATACATCAGAAATTCACTAATTCAGTGAATTATTGAAAATTAAGTCAGTTCAAATCAGTGGAAAAGTACCTACAAAAATAAATATCAAACAAGCACAGTACAAAATGAGAAAGCTACTAAAAGCTCACTCATTTATACAGGCTTAGAAGTATTAAGAATCTATTAAGAAATAGATGAAACTGGTTGCTATTTAATAAAACATTTGTAACACACACAATTCCTCTAAAACATACTGTTTCTCAGACTTGAGACATATTTTATAAAAGTGTTTCCCAAATTTGAGACATAAAGAAGAAAAATCCTTAAGGACCATATGTTCATAGATTCCAGGTTTGAAACACTCTGTGGGAATTAAACCATTAAATCAATATTAATTGCAAATATGAACCATTTTGTTAGTATTATTTAGTAATTATAGCACAAGTGGCATAGCAGACGCTTATGCTGATTTTATCAAAATGAAAGCAGAAAAACTACATGATTCTAGAATTTCTATAACTCCACGAATATACCCATGAAGTCTTGTTTGAAAAGCAGTGCTCTGAAGTATTTACAGAGTCTTAGTATCGCTTAGTCCTCTCAAATACTTGAAGCATTCCTTTACAATCTTGTTTACTTGATCTATTTTTACTTAAAAAAAAGTTTGCTAAGCAAGGCAACTTTCAAGCTAGTCCCTGACCCCAATTACCAAGTTATCAAAAAGAAACTGATGGATTTGTAACTGTTCCAAATATTTCTTCATGTCCTTCCTATCTGACATATTTCTCAAATCTGACATTTTAAGATCTCAGGTTATCAGTGTTTTTGCTAATATATTAACAGAAGGGGACATTTCTTGCTGGTTTTGACTCAAACTGAGTTAAATGTCTTTTATAGAAATGTCTTTTCTACACTTTCTAAAACTACTTTTCAAGAGGCATGGATTATGCTTGTTTTTTTCCCATAATCCCCATAAGGAATACTATGTAGTTATTTTTAAAAGACTGAGAGTGAGAATAAGATTTTGTATGTGTATATGAGAGAGAGGACTTCTGAGATTTCCAAGTCATATTAATCTAAAAAATTTTAAAAACCAAGGTGTAGGAAAATATGTACAGTATAGAACCACTGTCTAAAAATAAAGGACATGCCTGGAAGAACTAACAACTGATTAACTGGTAGAAGAGTGATATGCAGCAGATGGGGTCAGACAAAAGAAATTTTTTAATTGCATATCTTTTTATACTTTTTGATACCTAAACTATATGAGTATATTACCTACCCACAAAATTTAAGAAAACTTAGCTATAAGGGAGCTAATTCTGGTCATGGGTTCTTGGCCAGGTCATACTTATGTCTTTCTTCTTCTACTACATCATCTGTCTGAGGAAGATTAGCCGCATAACCATTACAACTTCCTGGGCCAAAATATCTAGGACTTATCAAATGGCCCACAGCACGGCTTCTGATTATTAAAAAAATTACACTTTTCATTATGACAAATAAGTTTTAATACATATTTTATAGTTTAGTTGAGCAAATTAGCATGCTGATAGTATAGAATCAAGAGAATTAGTGCTCAAAATATAAATTTAAACTTTGAAGACATAAAGTCAAATTCTAGCTTTATGAATCCCAAGAAATCAAGAGCAATAAAAGAAAATACTTTCTGATATAAGTTTACATTATACTGAAAATGATACTGAGTTTAGCTCCGCTTTTAGAAATCCAGCAAAAAAATCAGTTTTTAAAGCAGTAAGCAGCAGAGTAGGATGTCCTGTTGACATCTGCAGTGTAACTATAGTAGCCAGAGAAAAGAACAGAAGACATGTCTAATACTATATTAATGCAGGAAATACTTAACAAGGCTATCAAATGATAATGAAAACTAAATGCAGAAGTTTAAATTCATGTCATGGTTAGACAAAATGTTAGTGATATAATCCAGTACTCCAATCAGGCTAACAAAATTAATCTCACCTCTTACATAATAGCGTACACCAGCTCTGAAACAACTCCTCCTCGAGATGAGAATCCAATCAAAGTATTTTCCATTAATAGAACATGAGTGCATAGTAATAACTTAAGTACATTAAGAAAAATATACAGAAATCATATGTATTAGGTCTAGATTAAATTTGAAGTGTCTATTTACCCTAGAATGAATGACTCCATCTTTAAAAGAAAAAAAAGGACAAAGAACAAGCAAATCTTTATTACTCAACTGTGAAATTTTGTTAAGTTAGTAACCCTAGTGATATAGACTAATATTATACTTAAGTGCTTCATCATGGTGTTTCTACTTAAGTAATAATCATATTATTTATTTAATCATATTATTTTGAGTGGTTCATCATGGTGTTTCTACTTAAGTAATAATGATATTATTACTTAGTCATATTATTTTCCCTTATATTTTCAACCACTTTCTAAAAGTAAATAATTATTAATCATATCACCAAAACACTGACTTCAAACAAAAAAACATAATAATTTAAAATAGATCAACCTCAACTAAGAAATGTGAAAAAAGGAAAAAACATATAGACTACAGTTTAAAAAAAAAATTGCATAATTACATAACTACAGTATTAGTCTTAACAGTTGATAAGCGTATGAAGATTTATAGATTAAACTATCAAATAAAAATGATCTAGAAACAGACATTTTAACTCCACTTTTTCCTTCAAACAGGAAAACCTGAATATAAATAGTGTTATCTACAAAAGCTATTCTTAATATCCAGCTATCTCCCTAACTACTGGTTAACAGTATACATCATATAACTCACTACCATTCACTGCCAGAATAAAGGGTTAATGAAGTCTTTGGAGTTGACAAACCTCTTACATTAAAATAAGGTTTTTATTATGTATACAGTATCAGAAAAGAACATATTATATATAAATATTTACAAAAATGCCCATGTATGGGGAATTCTTTCTTAACAGGTAGTTTCTGAATGGGGTGATGGAAACATTTTGAATAGTTTGCATAATATTGTGAATGTAATTAAGTTGTAACTAAATTGTACACTTAATGGTTAAAATGGCAAATTTTGTTAAATATATTCGATAATAAATATTAAACACACACAAATTCCTCCTTTGAAGCACCCAGAGTACTCACTCTTCTTACAGTTCCCTAACTGTCCTCCAAGAGGTAACTGCTCATCACTTCCCTGCTTGTCCTTCTAGTTTCTAAACAATAAATTATTTAGTATGAATAATTTTTTACCTTTTTTGCACAGAAGGAATTATAATGTATATAAGAGCCTAAGATTCATCCTTACACTGCATGAAGCAGATACCTCCTCTTCAATGTTGAGTACAATCTGTAAGGACCAGAGCACAAGACACCTCATTCTTCTGCTGATGGAATTTGTGGGGTTCAGAGTTCACTCTGCCAGTGATGCTTGACTAGTGATGTTTGGCTAAATACAAAACTGTTTCTAAAGTCATGTAGGAAAACTGTTCTATAATCTCAAAACTGTTCTATAAACTCATTATTATTCATTCACAATCTCATTTTTTGGGGAAAAATGGCCCAAATACCTAAAAGTATTAACTAAACACATTTGTTGTTTTTATTTTTTTTAATTTTTACTAAGAAGAACTGAGGTGTAGGCCAGAAGTACAGGGGGCAAGGAGGATTCAGAAGATTCACCAGAGACAGAGTGGGGAGGAGAACAGGCAGATTTACTGAAATATACTGCTGAGGAGAGTAGTGGGCAAAACAGAAGAGGTCAGCTGCACCATGTGGGCCAGCTCCCTGGCCAGGGATTGAACTCATACCTTAGCAGTGACAGTGTGATAACGCTGAGACTTAACCCTTAGACCACCAGAGAGGTCCAACCTTGGAAAGCTTGGAAAGGGAAGGAGGGGGAATCAAAAAGGAAAAATCAATTAAGTAAAAGCTTTTATCTTGAGATTTCTTATTTTTATTTCTCTATAACTGTGGAAAATGGCTCTTCTGTTACTTTTCTGTTTTCCTTTAAGTATAACAAGTATAATAATTTAAGGAAATCATATTAACATAACAGACAAATCACGGACTGTTGTGTTAATATGCATCTTAAGGGCACTCGACAGGCAGATCACCCCAGTTCTTGCAGGGCATAGTTTCGATTATCCTTAGGCATGCATCAGCACACTTTGCTTATACTTTAATAGCCAGCTCACTTTACATCTCCATTTTTATTGTGATGTTTATGATAAAGATAGGTTTTTAAAATGAATTTACAATTAATCATTATGCATTCTGCATTTGTACTGACTTCCACCCAGAACCATCAACCCCAGAACGCTTGAACAGAGAGAATAATGTAGACTGATGAACTCATTCTTTCAAGAAAAAAATCATTTATAATCAGTATCATAAGATTTTATGTTAATAGGTTTGATTTTGTTATCAAAAGCAGTTTCTACTAATTCTAAAATATTCTTCTCATGCTATATTTGAGACTGTTGCAAAATCTGCCTTATATTAGAATAAAGCCTGTTAGAAAACTAAAGAGGAATACAATTTAAGGATACAGCCATGTAACACTGGAAGTGCAAACCTATGGACCTGAAATGAAGAGATATGTTATATTCAGGCATAAGTAAACTTTAAAAATAAATAAAAAGCACTATATAAAAAATATTTACGCTTAGGGAATAAGGTAGTAGTAAGCTTGTGAGTGACTTTTAATTTTAAAGTCCTCTGATGTAACACTGTCTTTTCAATTACAAATTTTAAGTGTGTGTTACAATCATTTGGGTTTGCATATTCACACATTTTGGAACATTAATGAAACTCCATGAAGTTGCTCTTTGCCTACAAAAACTTCACTTCCTCAGGGAAAAAGATATACCCATGCAAACTGTTTGCTACTGGAACAAAAGTAAAATCAAAGCAAATGTGAGGAAATAAAGCAATTTATTTGCCCTATCTATTTGCTAAAGCAAACCTGTAAGGCAAATCTATTTACCTAAATGCATTCCCTAGCTGGGTGTCTTTGTTTATACCTCTTTTGTATAAGCAAAGGACAGGGGAAGGCAACATGTGTGCACATCTCTCCTAAGTGACTGAAAGGAATCATGTTTCCACAGGAAAACAAATGCAGAGCTCTCTACTTTAGGTCCTCAGGTCTCATTATTCCTCCGCCAGGACCCATTCTCTCTCTTATACAAAGCAAGCAAAAATTACTTTTGCTTAAGTTATTTTACTTTACTTAAGTCTTCTGTAGGAAGATCAGAGTAAAACAGACTTCTTTAACCTAGAATTTTATGAAAGGTAGACCTAATCCAAGTTCATAAGTTATAAAACTATTTACTAAAATCTCTGGTGATTAGTCATTTTATAATATGGATTCAATCAACACTTGGACTGTAACAATTTAGCAAGTTTTATTTAGTGTATATTACCTCTGGCTGTGCAGCAAGTTCTCTGAGAAGATGACCATTCCATACAAACCGCTGATCTGCCTGAGAGAGAAGTTCTAAGATTAATATTTTCCACCAACTTGAGTTTCTACAGAAAGAAAACCAGATCAATGTTTCCACCAGGTGGCCACAAACAGCTCTTTGACATAATCCAAGCAGAACTCAGAACTCCCCTTCCCTTCAAATCTGTCCTCTAAGTATTCCTATCTCGTTGCCTCAAGTTAATGGATTGGCCCTGATAGAAACCTGCAAACCCCTCAGAGTACTTCTTTCTCTTAATTTAGTCAACCATCACATTCTAAATCTCCTTTCAAATCCATCCTCTCTTGAATATTTAGTGTTATTCTGTGTGGTAGACATCAGGTCAAAGGCCAAAAGGGTAGAAATAATAAAGAAGCAGATTTTAGCTAAGTATAAAAAATGATTGTATAGCAACATAAGTGTCTATATAATAGTGAAAGAGTAGCTTAATGGAGTAGAAGTTCCTCCAATGCTATGGACATTGAGCATAATCACATGTATAAAGTTTTTAGAGCAGAACTATGATGCATAAAAAATGAGATAAGCATTTCTTGAATAAAATGAAAGTTGGAATATTTGGGAAAAAAAAAATCCATCCTCTCTTCTATGTCTACTTCCACCACCACTGGCCAACACGTGACCCTAACCTAACTACTAAAATAGCTTTCTTGCCTTCAAATCTTGGCTTTGACCTTCCCACCAATTCCTCTACATGCTGTCAGCAGAGTTCTCTAACTTGACATATCTCCTTTCTTCTAGAACTACTTCAACAGCTCTGTTACCTAGAGAAACAAATCTTTGCAGTCTAGTCTAACCAGTTGTGGGAGTTGGCAGCCCCTATTGAACTCTGATCTCACCTCTGGCTTTCAAGCTATAAACTATAGAAGAAACTCCCTCAACAACGCAGTAACCAATTCTTTTTATAAAACAATTCTTTCTATAAAATACACCAATGGATCAGGGGGTTGCAATTGTATGGGGAATATAAAAATAAAAAAAAAATGTACATGCATATAAAAAAAAAATACACCAACAGGACACTTCCTCATCCTTGCCCTCCGAAGCTGAAAGTCACAGGGTGTAGGTTGTGCATTTAGTCATAACTAGTTGAAGGGTACATTTCCCCAGATTTAGGTGTGTGCTCCCAGCTTGCTTGTGCCAGCTGTACTTGTCATTACTATTACCAATACATATTTTAAATAAATATTTTATAAATCAACGAAATATGACTTTAAAACAACCTACTGTTTCTATAAAGTTAAATGATTTGAAATTTCACTTTATGAAATACAAGTTATTAAAATAAAACTGCTGTTGAGTTAGGAATAAGAGTGGCAAGTATAAAAGAATAGGGAAACAATGAGAATCCAGAGAATTCTGCAAAGAGATTGCTCTGCAAGTGTCAAAATCTTTAAAGAGCCTCAAACTGAAAAGCATTATCAATGTAATTTACACAGGAAAGACAATTAGATATCAGAAAAATCAAAACCAAAGAAAAACTTATGGTCCTACATTAAAAAATATATGGTCCTACATAAAAAAAAATGACCAATGTAAAATTTTACATTTTAAGGTAAAATGTTTACAGTATATATGGTTGGTTTTCTCATTTTATGAATCCCTTTATTAATTTTAACTGACACTTAATTAGTTGACAAAAACCTCCCTTCCTATCCCAATAAATAAGATAGCAGCTTCTTCAATTTAGTCTAATATTGCCACTGCTTCCGCCTGGAACCTCCCCCTCTCCTCTTGTCATCTGACCAGTAAGGCCTACATAACAAGTCTCAAATGTTAGCACCCGTAGCAAAGACACCCATCACTCCCCCCACAGAGAGAGAGCGCTCCACCTTCTTCCAGGATACCTCAACACCCACTTTGGTTCATATCCCCATGATAGCAACAGTGTTCCCTTATTTTGTGATTGCTTGAATTTCTGCTTCCTCAGAAGACTGCAGATTCCCACAAGGCAGTCTTTGCATTCTGTGTCCCCAGTGGCTAGTGCAGTTGCTGATACATAGCAGGAATTTGAGAGAGGGATATTTGATAAACAAAAGGAGAATATAGCAACTGCTTTTATAAGCAAGAGTCTTATAGTTAAAAGCCGAATTTCTTGATTGCTTAGCTTACATTTAAACTTATATCTAAGCTTGCATATAATTTTACTATATTACATTATAAAATCTTAAAAGACCCAGACAACTAAAAATACTGACTTAGGCTGAACATGATGAAATTATCATTCTTATAATTCAAAAATGGTCAATTACTAGTAAATTCATAAATGAAATACAAGTTATTAAAAGGTAACTGAAAGCAACCTTTTAAATGCTCCCCAGACACATCTAAGATTTCTTAATCAAGTCAAGCAGTATTCTTAAAAAGCAGCGATTTTAAGCTGATACCATTTGAGGCCTAGTTTAAGGAAACACTAATCTTAAAGATAAAACACCCACCTTAAACAAAAAGGTATTTTTCAAGTTCTTAAATCAACTGTTACTTTTCTAGCTTCAGAAACTATAAATTAGTTCACTGCAGAAAAACATCACCTGTTAGAACAATAATTTTATAAGCATTATTATGTTGCTAATGCTGATAACTGGTGACACTGCAAACACTCAGAGCTAGGAAATTACCTTAAATACATGCACTTTAGACGGCTTTTCTAATACCTTCACAAGCTGTTTGCAATCCCACCTGTGAAACATACAGAGATTCTGTTGGCCCTGAATTTGGGATTGTGGTGGATGTTTGAAACAAAGTGTATTTTCAAAGTCACTCTAATTCAATAGCAGTTTTGTTTTAATAAATTGCCCTTGTTAAGTCAAATTTCAGCCAGGATTGAGAAAATTCAATATATACTTTGATGGGTAAAGCAAAGAACAGCCCTTTGAAAATAAAATAAGGAAAATAAATAAAAATAACTGAAGATTAAGCTTACCCTTTCTAAAAGACTCATTTCTTGGAATTCTGGACTAGTGTTGGACAGTCGCTGTAAAGTATGAGTCAAATCATATGTTGTTGAAAAGTAAAAGCCATCCATACTCAAGACATGATTTATCATCGCCAGGAAAGTTTTGTTATCTTGTAACTGTAAATGAAGGGGAGAAAATAAAATCAGTATCTCATACCCGAAAAGGAATCTGTCAGCATGAAAAAAAAAAAAAAACCTATCAAGTCCAGTTACATACAACAGTCACAAGGACTTGGCCTGGGCTGGGGAAACCCACCATTTTCCCAGAACCTAGGACAGTTCCTGACACACATTAAGATGCTGAGTAAACAATATTAATGAAAGGCAAAACTCCTTCCCTTTGGTAACCTTCAAAACTTATACTCAAAAGGTCAGAAGAGTTATAATAATACATTATCATCCTAGGTTATGACCTACTGTGTGCCAGATACTTTACATAAATTTTCTTTCATCTTCACAACTGCTCAGCTAGGTTGGCATAATTATCCTCATTTGACAAATAAAAAACAATTTTAAATTCATAAAGGGCCCAGTAACACAAAGAATAAATGACAAGCATAATGTCATCCTCATTCTCAAGAAATTTTACTGGCTTGGGCTGAATGGGAAGTAAAGTGGAATTAAAAAAAAAAAAAATCACAAAGATTAAAAAGTCCAGGAAGAGTTAAATTTATCTTTATTTTAATCATTATTTTGCTAGCTTTCCCACTAAATACCAAATTCAACATGTTTTTCCTTTCAAAAAATAATTGGTAATGTTAGTAACCTTCATGTTATAATTCTACATACCATAAAATTTTTAATTTGGACTCAGACACGTTTTAAAAAAAAAAGGTACAAGCAAAGCATATGTAGTGAGCAATGCTAAAATTAGTTACATGGCCTGACAACAAGTACAGCAATCAAGAGAAAATTGTTCAAGTAAATATTACCAGGAAATTAAATAAATAGTTATTTTTACTCTTAAAATATCATGTCTCAGAGAGAATAAATACACTTATAAGTAAAAAAAGAAAATCTAAAGTTTAAACTAAAGTATAAAAAAGCATTCCTACAGTTTTATTTAGCCATTAAGAAAAATAAAGAATATTTATCACTGGTAAGTTACATGTTTAAAAATAGTAAGTTTTCTTTTAGAAACAAACATTTTTGTGATCTTGGAGAATTATATAAAAATATTTTTACAGCAAACACTGTAAATACAATTAATTTATAAAAGCAACACTCAATAGGTATAAATCTCTAAACATAAAATTGATGTTAGAAGAAATTTCAAAAACTAGAACAAGACAATGCCATACATCTAAGTTTTAAAAAACACTTCAAATAAAAATACATATATATTATGTGAATATTAATAAAGGTAGTTCTTACTTTTTGTGGTATGGTGGAACTGTAAAAATGACCAATTTATCTTTATAATCTTAAACCATCATTAATCAATGGCAGAAATAATGATGGTTATAGGATCTTTAAAAATTTTGCCAAAACATTAAAAATTCCACTATAAGTTTTAGGTGTACAGGGAAATGGAAAAAATGGTAAAATATTTATTTAGTGCAGTATAATTTAGTACAGTGCAAAATATGAGAATCACTGAGGAATAAATTGTATTTCTTATAAAAAATTTATCAAGAGTGCTTGAACAGTGCTGTCTTCTTAAATACTTTATGATACAGAATATCTTTTCCACACCTTGGCTAATTGCCACAGTTTTCTAAGCCTAGACCTCCTCCTAACACTTCATCCTTTGCACTTTCAAAGTCGTGAAATATCTCCAAGTGTTTTTTTAATGTGGAGTTTATAGCTCACATCATTTTCACTGGGACATCTTCTACCTTTCCAACACAAACACTTCATCATTAATGTCAATAAATTCACCTTCACCAAGACCTCTGGCAGGGTACCTTAAGGGTGAACATGTCGGGACTCCCATGTTCAGCTATACTCCATCTTTTCAATTCTAATTTCATGTCTACAGCTGTCAGTTTTTGTTTCTTTGCACTTTGATCTTCAGTGGGCTATTTCTTTAGTTAATATACCATAGTAACTGAAATTTACACCACGTTGTTGGGGGACTGGTATTAACTAACCATGGTAACTAAAACATAGTCACATAAAACCTTGCAAGAGGATTGTTTGAAAATACACACACACAAATATATACACAACCTATATTGATATGTGGTAAAAGAAAACTTTTTCTCTGGGGAAAGAGGAAATGAAATGGATGAGTAGATTTTAAAGGTATTTATTATTTTATTTCTTTACAAAAAGAATATGGAATTAAGTCAGTATTGATTATATATGGGCATTTTCTGTTTGTCCTTTTTCTATAAATATTCCATAACTTTAAGAACTGAGTTACTAAAAAAAACAAAACAGATCAAAACCAGGAGCAATAAAACATATGAAGGACTTTTTAAAAATACATTTTATAGCTAGGAATAAATGTAGCACAGCCATACTCTATGGGTTGCCTAAAGAGACTAAAATGAAATCCACCAAACATTCTTTGTATTTCCTCTCTTCCCACCACCCTCATAGTCCTCTTTAGGTTTGCAATTAGCAAATTCTTACAGTTCTTACCTGAATATCAGTTAAATGCAACATTGTCTTCTTATAAGAAAGGACATCAAAATCTGTTGCTTTCCAGATTACATGATTGAAAAATTCACCTACTTTTGTCTTTTTGGTAATGACAATTAGATAATTACCTGCATAAAGTAAAGCCAAACATATATAAATGTAAGTAAGGTACCTCTAAAGCCAAAAGAACCAATCTTTATTGTTTAAATTCTAAAGGCTAGCAGAATGAGACTGTCTTATATAAAGACCCAGTTTTTGGTCCTCTAAAAGGCATGGAATAAAATACTCCTTCCACCAATGCATTAAAATTTTTATCTAAATACTCTTAGAATTTATGAAAACTACACCACTGGAGAGTTCAACTCTACTTGAAATAAAACCAAAAATAAAACTCTTTTAATAGAACCTTGGGCTAATGAATTTAGCTTCTTGGCATTTGGGGTATTTTATACTTTCATAAAATAATGACAAATACCTAAAGTATACATTTATTGCCTAAAGCATGATATGAGGTGTGCCTTTTCATGTAACACTATAAAAGTGTCAATTTAATTACCTTCTTTGCCAATCTTAGTTTATTTCTTCTTACCTGCCACCAGATGAATCGTGCCCAATATACCAAATATTGGTCTTGTGACAGCTGAAGGAGGAATATCTTTCTTGACTTTAAAATAAAATAAGAAAAAGAAAACGCTCACCAATAGAAAGGTAAATTTAGTTTGGTTTTAATAGCTACTGCAACTAAAAACACACAATTTGTTCTTAGAAAGCAATATTCCTTCATTAGTATTAGATCTCCATTTAGACAAAATCTAAAATAAAAATGTCCATGTTATAGTAAGGCTGTCCAGAACACACTGTCAAAATGTAACATGCTTCAACATCCTCATCAAATAAGGTGTGGTTATTTCTAGTGTAAATTTTCAAACTTATTCAACCTCTTGCCAGAAACAAAGTCTCTATTCCTTTAAGAGAATTTGAAAGTGAATGGAAATGGAGATTGACACAAGATATCAATCACAAGATGCAATTAATGGAATGCAAAAAAAGGCTTGCCTATCCAAGGCTAAAGAATGTGGGAAATGGAGGTTTTCCTTCCAAGAGAGGAAGGAGGAAAGAAAAGCATCTTCCTCAGGTCTCAAAAGTAATCATATAGGGCCTCCCTGGTGGCGCAAGGGGTTAAGCACCGCACTATGAAGCAATCCACAGCCTCTGCAACACGAGAGTTCGATCCCCGGCGGGCCAGGGAGAAACCCACATGGCGCAGCAGACCTCTCCTGCCTTGTCCGCTGCTCCCGTCAGCAGCGTATTTTAGTCTGCCTGTTCTGCTCCCTGCTCTGTTTCTGGTGAATCCTCTCACCCACCACACCTCTGGCCTGTACCCCAGCTCTTGAATGCATAAATAAATCTTTTTTAAAAAAAAAGTAATTTATATAAGTACAGAGGCATCATCATTAACTCTGATTTTATTAATACTGTCCTTCCTAATAAAAAATAAAAGAATATTTATAGATCACAGGTCTCATTTCACAATTTTAAACCAGTCTGCTTCACAAAATATATTTTGGAGAACTTCTAGTTCAAGGAATCCACGAAAAAGCAAAGAGGTAGCGTCTCCCAGTTAAAAGAAGCTTACTGGGCTGCATTCATATTACCTCCATGTCTTCTCCGAGTCATGACTCATAGCAAAGTAAAGGCTCTATGAAGGTCTAAGTAAAATAAAGCTATTCCCCTATTTATTTCAAAGTTTCCCAAATTCATGCATGGAGACATGAGTTTTATTTCAGTCACAGTTTAATACCCTGACACCCACTTTGAAACACTGCTGTGAACAGAGTCCTGTTTCTAAAGACAGTCCTGTTATTATAAATAAAGTGATTCTGACTAAGGTATAAAATTCACTTGCTTCTCTTAATAACTTGATTTACTGAGTAATGCCATGCCACAATTAACTAATATGAAAAATGGTAATACCAGTAGTGCAAAGTTCAGAGAAAGATCATTTGCTAAACTTAAATGTACTACTGATAGAGCTATAAATTATATTAATGAGTTCAATTGCAATAAAATTACAATAATTTTAAGAACATGTTATTTTTACATGGAAGGGAAAAAAAAAACCCTCTTTCCCTGGCAATGGTTTACATTCCCAGTGGAAAAAAGAAACTGAAAGAGAAACTGAGCAAGTCTGCCCTTCATCCTCGTTGGCTTCAGGTCAAAATATTTCTTCATGTGTCTACTTCTTGGGATTGTCGTTATATGCAAATTACTCATAACTAGCTTTGCCCACTCAAATGAGTGCAATCCCTACCTACAACAAAAAGTCACTGAACAGTCAAAAGTCATTAAAAATATAGAGCTTTTATAATACACTAGGCTGTATCAATATGATATAAAGAAGTGATTAAAATTTGGGAGAAGAGTACTAATATTGGTTAAAATCAATCAGCAGCTAACAAGCAACAGACATAGAAAATGCAAAATTATCAAACTGAAACAGAGTTCTAATTCCATCTGGTCAAAGGAAAACTACAATGGTTCTTAGCAGGATAACCAAATAAATGGCAATTTAGTCATACCTTTCCTACATTTTATAGGAAGACACTCAGATTCACACACTGACATATTCACACTCTGAGTACTTTAATTATTACAAGCTAGGTATAAAATCTTTCTCAGACATTTCTAAATATGGCTATAAAATACCTGAGAGGGTAACTTCTGTGGACACACGGTCGATGATGAGGACGTCATCTGCTCCATCATCACAAGCTTCCACATAAAATTTTTCAGGTGTGATATGTCTAGGAAGAAATTTAAAACCATAAATAAATAAAATGAACACTTATACAAAACTATCTTAACAATTTTAGAAGAGTTTTAATTTGGCATCTTTCCCAGCTTCTGAGTAAATGAAGCTGATGTCCTTATGAGTTTAGTGCAACTCTTTCACTTGTGTTTTTATTGCTGACAAGGTTTTAATTTTCTGTAAATCACCTATTTGACCTATACAAGAAAGTCATAATAAAATAGCACAGGACGTAATGTAGCACAGTACTTGGGAGCACAGTCTACAGAAGCAGAATACCTGTGCACCTAGTAACCAACCCTGGGGCTAGTTCCTTAATCTCTCTATTCTTCAGTTCTCTTATCCATAAAATAAGAATAATACCAGATTCATAAGATAGCATTAGGAGGATAAAATGAGCAATCTTTCATAAGCACTTAGATTATCTCACACACAGTAAGCAAGATGTAAATATTAGCTGAAAATACCAAGAAACACATTTTTAATAAAACGTTTCCAGGAAATTGTTTTAAAATAAACTACTTTTAACACCAGGGGTGTTTTGTTGAATGCCACATATGTGTTTCTGGAAAAAACTTGTCATTCTACAAAATGAAAGATAAAGGTGGTAAAATTAGGATTAGGATAAACTTTTAAATGTATACAAGTTTATAACAAAAAATAACAGTTGTTTCCTTTGGAGATAACTTGATAGCACAAGCAAGTAATTTAGCATAGCTGGAGCTGTCTCAGGAAACATTAAAAAATGAACAGAAACAACAGAGTGAAAATGCAGATTTGCAGGTAGTAAAACAAGGTAGACTGAGGCTGCTGTTAAGGTGGGCACAGGAGAAAGTACAACCCTCCCTGACTGACCAAGGCTGGGGAGAGAAATAGATTTTCCTTTTATTTGTTTTCAGTAACTAATCTTTACTGTGCTTAAACCACATTTGAAAGAATTTCTGTCTGTGCAGCAGTTACATGAGGACAATTTATTATACTCCATCTATTCCATTCCCCTTGCCTATGACAGATCTTAATGCAAACCCACACAACCATCATTGATATTTCTTAGTTACTATTCATGTACAAGCTATTTGGTGTTATAGAAATAAGTCCTCTAAAAGAAAATAATTGTATTAATCATTTTTTTACTGTAAGTTCTTCAAGGGATAATCAACCCCTTAATTAACCAAATATAACTTATCCTTTTACTAACTTAATATAAGGCTTGTTCCCTCAGTAGGGGGATGGGATATGCCCTGGGAATAAAAATTAAATTTTAACAAATGATGCAAAATGCAACAAATAAGACAAATTTGCTTCAAATATGGCAGTCACCACTGCTAGCTAAATATAATAGCTCATTCTTTTTGATTGTTGAATAGTATTCCATTGTAATATATCACAACTCACTTGTGGATCTATCCATTTACTTGTTGATAGGCATTTGGGTTGCATCCACTTGGAATGTTATGCATAAAGGCTCTATGAACATTCTTATACAGCAGTCACCCATATCTACAGGAGATAAATTCCAAGACCCCCATGGGATGCCCCAAACTGCACACAGTATCCAATCTTATATATACTATTTTTTTCCCTTATACATGCTTATCTGTGAAAAGTCTAATTTATAAGTTAGGCATAGTAAGAGATTCACAACAACAATAATAAAAAAGAACCATTATAACACATTATTAATTGTTATAATGTTATATTAATATAATTGTAATAAAAGGTGAACGTGTAAACATGGTATATGTCTCTCTCTCTCTCAAAATAGCTTTGGTATGTAACATTTTCAGACCATGAACGATTTCGGGTAACTGAACCAGAGTGGCATGTAGCCCTGCTAACAATGCTGACATCTTAATTTTAACCCAGTAAGACTCGTGTAGAACCAACAGAAACTGTGAGACAATACATTTGTGTTATGTCTCTAAGTTTATGGTGATTTGGAACAGCAGCAACAGAAAACTAGCACTGAGATTAAATCCCCCCCCCCCCCCTTGAATGAAATAACCTTCACATTAATGCTTGGTCAAAACACTCCCACAAGCAGGCACGTGCATAAAGATAAAACACTTAACCTTCCTGGCACTGAGGAATGAGATGTTTTCCTCAACTGAATTTTCTGATGCCTGGTATTCCTACATGATAAACTCCTTACAAACCATTTTTAATGGAAAGTCTTTAATTTTATTAGGCCAAGATAGTTCCTTATTTCTTAACCTTAGCATAAATAACAATGTTCTCGTGACTGGTTAGCATCTATTTTGGCTATCAACAAGTAAAAATTCAGATAGTAAAAAAGATTCTTCTGATCCTACTACAGCCATCCTAGATCACCAATCCTCCTTTAGGTCCAGCAGTCTCTGCTCACTGGGTTACTCCTTGGGCACTCTCCTACGGCCCGGTTTCATCTCTGACTACCCCGGAACCTAACACAATCCCAACCCCAGCTTATATTTCTAGGAAGTCAGTTCACTTTAATTTCATCCTCTTCTACAAAATCTCTAGGTTCCATCTGCTTCCTACTCTCTGTACATCCTAAAACCCATTCTCTCCAACAACCACACTCCTTCATGGGACCAGGCCTAACAGTCCCCTAATCTGGAGCTCCCAAGAGCACAATCTTCCAGAACCTCAGGCCCTACAAAGAATGCTCTTCTACCAACATGCTCTATACTCACTCAGCATCACCAAGCCCTAAAATACCCCTTTAGGGTACATAAGAACTACCAGGACATCTGGTTAAACTTTTGGATTCCTAGACCCCACCTCCAGAAATTTCACTTAGTAAATATAATGTGGGGCTCTGGAAAAAGCTTTTAAAACAAGCACCGCCTTCCTAGGTAAACTCCCTGACAGTCCCCTTACTTTCCCACCCTAAAGTCCCTCTTGTTCTAACTAAGCTACTTAAGATGGTGTCTAAAGCCATATAGCAAGTGACTCAGTTTTGCTGGTTCTCTCCCATGGATACAGGAGGTATACATGTTATTAAACTTCTTTTGGACTTAAAAAATAAAACAAGCACATCAAGTGACCTAATGCAGACTACTACTAACCTGGACTTTCTAAACTGAACCCCCCATCCAAAGTCCTAGATACAAGTCTATTGCATCTGGGCCTACATTTATGACACTAAATTTTAGCTTCTTTCCATCCTTCCTTGAAGAGAGCTATGTGAATAATGTGAATGCTCACTGTACTAGACAGACTACATATGTCTTTATCACAGTGCAGCTTAGTTTATATCTGTTCTCAGGGTTACATCAAATCTGTCAGACGGATCTCACAGCTATGACCATCTTTTAACAACAAAGATAACTTACTAACAGACAAAACGGTGAATCAAGCAGCAGCCTGATTCACTACCTAAAGCAATTCCCATCTTACACCTTTTTCAGCTGATTTTTTTAAAGACAAAGAACATACTCTGATATCTCCAGTAATGCATTTCTGTTGCAATCATTTCGTAATTTAAAATCTATCACTATCTGACATTATCCATGCTTACACAAATGATTAAAAAAGAAAAAAAGAAGTCACAAAGTAGGATATTTAAAACTATGGATGTTTTTAAAAGTATGGATGTTTAAATTCTGAATCATGATCCTATTTTGCATAGTAAAAATCCACAGGTTCATGTCAACTTTTCAATTATAGGTGACTCATTTTTACACCAGACATATGTGAGATAAAGGCTAGAGCAATCTGATAAAAGAAAAACAGGTAATCTAATGCAGTGTAATGGAAAGATCATTGACCTCTGAGCCTGGCCTGTGGTGTTTCAAGGCCAGTCCCGCCATGGCTTGGCTATATGACCTGAATATGGGACCAAAGTCAGTTATTTCCTTATCTTCAACAATGACAGAGGATATATATCAACCTATGACCTCACAGAAGGAATGAAAAGATAATAATGTACATGAAAAGACTTAAGCTGCTGCTACTTCAAAAGATTCCAAATTACCCCAGACTGTGTTCTTTATGAAGTACTGGTAGGTGTTCTGCACTTCTTTTTCTTTTTTTTTTTTAAGATATATTTATTTATACAAGAACCGGGGTACAGGCCAGATACACAGGAAGGTGAGAAGATTCACCAGAGACAGAGCGGGGGAACAGACAGACTGACGAAATACACTGCTGAGGAGAGCAGCGGGGCGAGACAGGAGAGGTCTGCTGCACCATGTGAGATTCTCACAGGCCAGCCGGCCAGCTGGGATCAAACCCGCTCTGCAGAGGCTGTGGACAGTTTCACAGTGCGGCACTCAACCACCTCTGCCACCAGGGAGGCCCCTGCACTTCTTTTTCTTTATGCAGGTGATTCACTGGAATCTGCTCTGAAAAGGCTTTGTGCTAGATACTGAGGAGGACTGGAGAAGAAATAAATGTTAAGATGTTTCTAATATATTCCACATGTTTGCAACCTAGTTGGAGAAACAAAGTACATACAATGATTTTATCATTTCTAGGTGGCAAAGTAAGTGGCTCAAAAAATACTGAGGATGTGATCAGCATATAAAGAGGGGGAACAGGAAGACTGCATTCTGGATGGAAGGATCAAAGTAAGCCCAAGTTTTGATGCCAGAAGATGGTGGCCAAGTCTGGTAGAAGGCAGGGCAGGGGAATCCTTGGGCAGTTATGTGAAATAAAGTTCGGTGTCAGATTGTGAAGAAGCTAGGAAACAGATGAGTAAGAAGTGGGGATTTCAACCTTTAGGTCAATCAGAGGGAACCGAGACTGTGCAGGGGAGCAGAAAATTAAATCAGGGCATTAGGAAGGTGAACTTCAGAGTAGGGCAAAGATGGGCTGGAGAAAATATATGACATAATATAGAACAAATTATTTAAAATCCCAAGCACTTCAATATTTAAATACCCAGCAGTCATACTTTTGCAATAAGCTATCTCTTATGGATATATTTTTTTTAAGATTTATTTATTTATTTATTTATTTATTTATTTATACAAGCACTGGGTACAGTCAGAAACGTGGGAGGGTGAGAGATTTCACCAGAGCCAGAGCGGGGAACAGAACAAGGAAGTACACTGCTGGGGGGAGCAGCAGGTGGCAGGAGAGGTCTGTGCACCATGTGGGACCCTCGCCCAGTGGCCGGGGATAGAACCAGTGCTGCAGGGGCTGCGGGCAGCTTCGCAACCCAGCGCTCAACCACTGCGCCACCGGGGAGGCCCTCTTATGGATATTTTTAAAAGCACATCTTTATGTGTAGGATATCTCTTATATCCTACTAATTCTGATATAGGTCAGAAACTCTTCCACATGCAAATGCAGGTAAAAAAAGAATACTCATTAGGTGGGAGGCCATATTTAAAAACTTTGAACAGCATTTAAAAACCTTGAGCCAAAGAGCAGGAAGGACCAAAAAGAAGCAAAAGGAGCAAAGCCTATAACTCACAAACTCCTTAGTACAGAAAAAGCTGCAAGAAAAGTTGTATCTTCACATTTACACAGGCACTCAAAAACTTTTCCAGAGAAAAAATTAAGGACTCAAAAATTAGACAATGAGTTTTACACAACCCCTGATTTACTCTCTCATCCAAACAGTTTCCACAACTCACAAAAATCAATACAAAAGTATCAGCCTCATCACTTAAGGGCAACTTTTCTTCTCTTTTAGGGATTGAGAGCCCAACCCCCTCCCCCAATGGTAAATTTAGGGCTTCTTTGGCAGCTCATAAACAATCATAACTCTCAAGTTCTCCATCCCATTCAATCTTTGCCACAGGAAAATTCAATTGCATTTTGTAACCTAACGCTAAGCTGCATTAAGCCAAGGTTCCATATTGTTTAAACACATTTGAGACCTGGTGTAGGATCGTATTAAACCCTTTAGTGGCTATCAGATAGACAGCAATAGCCTAATGAGCCAGCAAAGCACACGTGACACTGGCCTGGCCAGTACTCTAGTCAAAGACACTTTCCTGAACTCATTCACCAACAAGGTGATCACCTTGCAAAGAGCAACTGTGAGAGAATAAGGAAACTTGGCAAGGAAAATGTGGAGGGAAATGAATAGTTGAGTTTTCAAAGAAAATTACAGTGAACAGAAGTTGCAAAGGGAGTGAGCTAAGAAAACATTATCAGTTTTTCCCCAAAGTATTTGATGTAGATGACTTCATTCCCAATCTTGCAACCCAAATTTAAACTGAACCTTCCAGAAAGTTAAGTGGGCTTGACATTCTGGGGAACACAGAAAGTGCACAAGGCCACATTCTGCTGTCCTTCGATGCCTGCAAAAGGAAATGTGATAGCTAGGACTAAAGGCCAAGATATTTTAACTTATTTACGGTGCTAGCTTCTGCAGCACATAGACTAAAATGAACTTATTTAGGAATGGGTAAGCTCCTCAAAAAAATCACACAACTGCTTCTGCTGTCAAAGACACAGTCAGACTACAGCCACTGGCCTTTCAGTCTAGAGAGAAAGTGTCCAACAAATAAACTGAGTAGAACCGAGTTACTCAGAGCCGAGAAAAGTGTAGGGCACGACGGTAATGCTAAGGAAATGCATGCTTTTATTTACCCAGAACAAGCCAAAAACTCTACAAATAACTAATTTACAATTCTAACAACCAGAGTCTATTTCTCAAAGCCTCAAAAACTTGGCTTTATCTTAAAGTCAAGCTGCAATGCCAAATCTCTCCAGCTTTATACTGCAGCTGTATAAAAGTTAAAGGCAAGTAAGTCTTTCAAGATTTTAACAGTATTGAATGCCTGTTTCTTACATTTTTTTGGCCTGCATCTTAAAGACTTCGATGCCCAGAGAGAGAGAGAGAGAGAGAGAGAGAGAGCGCTCTGTCAATTGGGGTTTGGAGTCTAAAGTGGTGCTATACAGGCTCATTAAATAAGGGAAGTGGGAGGGGGAAGACATTTCCATCTTTCCCTAATAAGCTATAAGGATACACTGAGCTGTCATCTCTCCAAAAAAAAAGAAAGAAAGAAAAGTGGGGAACGCGTGTCCTGGGGGCTGCAACCAAATGCCCACCCTGCTCGCGGAGCCGGCCGCAGCGTCGCTGTCCCGCCCGGGCGCGGAGACACACCGGGAGGCCGTCGCTCCCCGGCCTGTGGCGATCCGGGCGTGGCCTTGGGGCGGCCGCGACCCACAAGAACCCGGACGGGCCACGCGCGAGGCTCCCGCACCCGCCCGGCGCCGCGGGCTCCGGAGCCGTCCCCAGGCCGGCGGCCGCACCTGCCGCCCTCACGCCCTTTCGGCCAACGACCTCCAGCCCGGGGGACTCACAGCTTCAGCTGCCCGTAGGTCGTCGCCGCCATCGTGCACCACCTCCTCGGGCCTCCTCGCTCCCCGCCCCGCCCCGCGCCGCGCCGCGCCGCCACCTCCGCTACGGCGCTACCGGTCACCCAGGCTCGGCGGCCGCAGCGCCGGGCCCTGCCCCGCCTCTTTCCCCGCCCCGCCCTGTTCGATGGCGAACGGGAGGCGGCCGTGGACAAACTTAGTGCGCGCGCTGGAGCACGCGATGGGAGGGGCCTGAGGCGATGGCTTGGAGGGCGCCGCGGAGCGCCGTGACGTAGCCGCTGAGGATTGGCGGAGCGCGTTGGCTGGGGAAGAGACCGAGCGCGGGGACCTGTGGGCCGACGCCGCCGGGGCGGAAATGCAAGGCTTCTGTGCGCGACTGTGAAGTTGCGTAAGACATGACCTGTGTGGCAGCGCGGTCTCTAGCAGTACGGGGCCAGTGGCGCAATGGATAACGCGTCTGACTACGGATCAGAAGATTCTAGGTTCGACTCCTGGCTGGCTCGAGGCGTACTTTTTTTTTCCCCCCCTTTTTTTTGCCACGTTCGGGCTTGGCGTTAGTGTGTTGGAAAGCACTATGGCTAGAGCGTGACGGTTAAACTCCTAGAGTTTTAACGCTACTTTGCCCAAAATGTCATCTTTTAAGTTGTACTTGGATCCTGACATTTGGTGAGGTGGTTGTCAAGAGCAAAGCGTCCCACGGAGGCGGCACATGAGGAGTCTATGGAAATGGAGTGCATGTAGGAAAACCCCTGGAAAGGTGGCAGTGTGACGTGGGGGTTGTGTCCGCTTCAGAGTGCCCGTGTCCGGAGGTGACCTACCGCGTGACAGGAAAGCGCGTTTAGGGGCAAGGGTCGCGGCCTCTGGAGCCGCGACCCCGGTCCAGCCCGCGGTGGGCGCAGCGCTGACCCCGGCCAAGGGCGCGCTGCAGTGCGGCTGCGCGCCTGGCCGGGGCCCACAGCCCTAACTCGGAGGTCCGGGCGCCAGAAGAACTCGGGCCCCAGATCCCAACAGGAAACCTTAAAACAGGGCGTTTTCACAGTCAAGACGACCCCAGGAAGTCTAGTCTACTGCGCCGCGTTGTATTGGCGCCTGAGGAGGCCTGACACGTCTGCGGCGGAACCGGGACTAGAACCCGGGACACCCGCGCGGTGTCTACCAGTCCTTCTGATCGTTCATCTCGCCACTATAAACTGTTCATCCGAGGAAATTATGGAAAATCTATAAAGTACAGGAAATTTCTAGGATAAAAGTAATGCGAATTACCGTTCCGAAATCTTTAACATTTTTTTTTCCCTTATGCCTTTCCTTCCACACTTTTAACTGTGGATATACTTAACAAGCGCTTTCCCAAATTTGGGTATCAGAACTCATGTTTTCATTTGTCCCCTTCGTTTTTGTCTGCGATTTAAGGTCATTCCGTATTATGTGAGGATAACCCAGTAGAGAACTAGATGTTTTAAGTATTGTCCCTTGGTTGGGTTGTCACTTCAACTTAAATAAATAAACAAACTTGGGTTGTCACTTTAACTTAAAAAAAATAAAACCGTGTTGAATTGTTTCTGATGTTATCAGGTGGGCTTTTAAAGACCCATTTCATGGACATTTTCTAAAGACTTGGTACATATTTTCAAATTGCCCTCCAAAAACCTTAAGCCAATATACACATCCATCAACAGCATGTTTCCTTGCATGACACTATTTCTTTGCAATTGTCATTTTCATCTGCCAGAATCCATGAAACCATGTCATGCTAGCGTATTAGTCTGCAAGTAGGGTAAAATCCCAGCCCCTTCAGTTCTGATACCTATGTGTTCCTTTAGGAATCCATCTCTCTAAAAGACCAAATCCAGTTAGCAAAGGGACCACCTGCTTACTCACACACAAAGACGCAGGAAACATCATTATGTTGGACACTTTAATCAGCTACAGATTGAAGCAGTTTTATTGTCATAATATTCTGAATACTTTTATAGGAAGTTAAAATTTTGAATTGATAATCACATAGTTTGAAAAAGTTGATGATAAAATTTTGAATGATTTTATAGTAAAAGAAGAGATGGGGAAAATAATTTCTCTGAACAGTGAAATTTTCACACACTATATGGAAATTTCCCACTCCTGTCCAGTTCTGGCTCAGAACAATAGATATTTACTCCCTTGTTCCTACGTTTTTAAAGGGTTACTTTCAATAGTAACTGAGAAATTAGGACTTATTCCTGTCACAAGAGAGACTACAAAGAATTTGGCTAACAAGTGCATCAAGCAAGAGCGGCTCGGGGTCCAATCTGCACATTCTTCATAGGGGTACCAGCAGCCATCGTGGCGATCGTGTTCTCAAGCGTGGAAAATGGCATACAAACACAGCTGCAAAGGACTTTGAGTTCCAAATACAGCTGACCTTTGAACAACTGGGGTCAACTGAACCCTCAAAGTCAAAAATTCATATATAATCTTGACTCACCCAAACTTAACTAAAGTTGCCCCTTGGTATCTGCGGGAGGTTGGCTTCACGATACACACCCCCTCCCGGAGAATGTTCGAGTCCCTAAGAGTGGGACCTCCCTCTCCATGGCTCTGCATCCTTGGGGTCATCAACAATGATGTTGGTCAGCTGAATCTGAGGATGCAGAACCTGGGACAGAGCGAATCCACACGTGAGTGGGCCTGCACAGTTCAAACCCCTGTTGTTCAACGGTCAACGGTACTATTGTCTCAAATCCTAACACTGTTTTTTCATTGTTTAAGTTGACTCAAGGCCATGGAAACAAGGCAGCACCTGCAGATGACGAGAACTCTCAATTATCCCATCGGCCACCAGGACAAGATGGCAGAACCTCACTGACTCCACTGAAGGCTTTCACTCTAGCATTAACCATGGAGGAATGCATCACTCTCTAACAGATGGGGAATAAAAAGGAGAGAGAGATAGAGGGAGGGAGGGTGAGAGGGAGGAGTTGGGGTAGAGAGAGTCCTGAGGTAGCAAGCCAAACAGGGTTTTTGGCTTTTCTCAGACCACCTAGGCAGCTTTTTAATGTTTCTAACTGGGGAGGGTGAGGAAGGGAAGGAGACACAAGAAAAAACTAAAGGGCAAATGAGGCCAGGGAAGAGGCTGGGTCTGGAATCAGGCTATTCCTAATTCTCTTCATGTTCTATAGAGTCCAAGAGTTGTCTAAAAGAACTAGGGAAAGGCTATTTGCTCTAAATTTTAAAACAAACTGACTCACCCTGGTCTGCCAGGTGCTTGTATTTTCTTTCTAGGTACCTATAAATACAATCCCATAACAGTTCTATTTGACTAATAACTTATAGAAAGTTTAAAATACCAGGTAGTGGAGAGTTTTTCATGGCTTTTGTGCAAACGCCTGAGGAGGAGATAAAAACTGCATGATTCCTACCTGGTGTCCCCTCCTGTTATGCTGATAACAAGAGAAGCTGCTGCTTGGGTTTCTTGGGTGTCTGGAAAATTAATAATGATCTTCAATAATATAAAAAGCCAGATTTGCAGAGACAGCTGAATCATTTTAAATTAAAAAATTCATTTTCAAAACTTTAAATGAAATGTTTTTCATTTAAAAAATGAATCACGGATTTTAAAACCAATTAGTTACTGAATTTTCAAACAAATCCCTGCTACTTCTGACGATGGTTCCAAGGCAATTTTCTTCACTCTGTCTGACCTGAGTAAAGGTGTGTGAGCAAAGTTGGAAACATTCCTAGGATGGCAAAGACAGGTCAAGATATATTGGCTGGCTTCACTTGCCCACCAGCCTTGCCAAAAATGGGCTAGTGACTTGCTAAGAGAGGGGGCAAGCCCAGGGCTCACGTCTCTAGTCTCCTGCACTCACGGATTTTAGGGTCTTCAGCCCTTTAAAGGAACCAACAAAACTCTGCAGCCCAAGCTGAAGAATCATCTGGCCAAAGGATTCCAACAGAATATATTTAATAAAAATGGAAAAGACAATTAGCAATGCCAATTCTGTACTGCTACAGGCAATGGCTACCAAATGAGGCAAAACGTGGCCTAGAAGTGGAGCTGGGACCAGTGTCAAGTTTGTGAGTCTCCTGTGCCTTGGGTTCCACTGACCAAGCATGGGAGCGCCCGGCAGCCAGTTCCTTTGCTGAGGGTAGGAGGTGAGGACACGGAGAACATGCCAGGTGCCATTTTATGCCTAGCTGGCAGCAGTGAAATGCCCCCCACTCACTGCAGCAAGGCTCTGGGACCCTCCCCACAGGCTGAGAAGGGCAAATGGTGGCCAACTTTTGTTTTTTAATACCTTCTTCTCATTCAAATACCAACGGATATTGATCTCAGGAGTACGACACACAGGGTAGATTCTGCCTCAGTGCAAAGGCAGCCTCGCCACTCTGTGGCCCTCCCTCAGCCCAGGCCACCTGGGGAGAAGCTGATGAAATGCATAAGGCAATGGCACCCAATTTCAACTGGATCTATTCCCCACTGACCTTTAGTAAGAGATTACAGTGCCCTGAACTGCTGGAGTCTGGCCTGTGTAAAGCCAGAGATTCCTAAAACACCAAGAAGGTATCTGAGTCCAGTGTGATGGCCAAATTCCTGCTGAATCTGTGATTTGGTGAAGCTCTTGTCTGTGAGGTATTTTTTGCGTGTGGAAGACTGAAAGTGGAGGGAAACAATTTTTTTCAAAAAGAAAAAAACAGATAAAAGCTGTGTACCTTGTATCGGTCTCTTCAAACAAAATGCTTGTGCCAAGAATTGGGCAAGAGAGAAACCTGTGACATGAGTATAATAACTTACCCTGAGGTACTCCCTCCCAAGCTGGCTTAGAGATCTCTCTCACACACACAAACTCTCCTCATTTACAAGGGGCTAGCTCTCAGCATGTAGGCAGGACTTCCCCAAAGCCCATTAAAGTAAGCTAAAACAGGCACACAAGATGTCCCCACAGAAGATCCTGAGACTTGCCTTAGCAAGAGGACTCCAAAGTCACAGACTCCAGAGAGCTCCCGGAAGGGGAGCAGGGGGAAGATGCAAACAGGTGGGCAAAAAAACCCGGTGCCTGCACCAAGTTCTTGTCCCAAAGCACACATTGCTAAAATAGGGGCAATCTCTGTTAGCCCTCAGGCTGCCTCTAAGGGAGTGAAGATTCACAAGCAGACACAGAATGCTGTCAGTGTACAAGGAGGAAGCCCTGTCTCACTTATTTCAAACCCTGCCTTTGGTTTTGAGTAAATTTTTCCTAAGACACAGAGAACATGCTAGAACTTCCTTCCTGCAGTAATGCAATTAAGAATTGCAGCCCATTCTACATAAGGATTGAAGCTCTGGAGTGGAAGGAAGTCTTAAATCATGGTGTTGGAGGGTGGGGAGCTTGGGTACAGGTATTTTCCTAAAGGGGAGGAAGGGGGTAGACTCTATGAGCAGCTGATACCGCTTCAGAGGACATTGTGAAATCCTCAGCGCAAGCCTCCCCTCCTCTGAACGTGAGCTGTTCCCAGAACAGAGAGCAGGGTTCACTCGGTGCTCTGATGCAATCTCCGGCCATGTGCCGCGCACTTGCTGGAGATCTTCCTGAGTGATCCGATGGAGTGGCAGCGGAGAAAGGCACTTGGAAAATACACATACCAGAGGGCGGGGTTCACCTCTGTGGTCACAGGGAAGGGGCCCCTTGCCAGCCTCCCCCACACCCAAACTCCCCTCTGGAGACCACTGGAGTGAACGGGTAGATTTCCGCTGTGCAACTCTGGTTTCCCGGGCGGTGCGTCTAGAAGGCTCTGGTCAGAAGTGGCGCTGGTGGAGGGCAGCGGGGGCGGGGCCCTGCTCCAGCCTCTGGACGTGGCAGGAATGACAGAACAGGTGGTCCTCCAGGGGGTAGCAGCGGTGCCCGTCCTCATCATTGAGCTCCAGGCCGCAGTCCTGGGGGAGGCAAAGGTGCCGGGGTAGAAATGCAAGCAGACAAGACCAACAGGCAGGCCCCAGCCCCAGGAGCCAGCAGAGGGTGTGCTGTGGCTCTGCAGGGGCAGATACACGCAGCCACTGCCCTGCCCACTGCCACCTGTCCTTCTCCAGAAGCTGAAGCAGGACGGTCAGGGCTGAGAGGGAAGGGCAGTGTGAACACGCAGCAGGTCGCCAGGACTTAGCTCAAAATGAAGATGGAAAATATCCCCTGAAAAAGATTTTATATTGACTGTATGCTGAAATGGTAACATTTTGGATATATTGAGTGAAATAAAATATCACAAAACTAATCCCACCTTTTCTTTTTACCTTTTTTAAGTGGCTGTTAGAAAATAAAATCACACACATGACTTGACTCTGTCCCCTGTTGCTACAGGCTGGCGCTGCCCCACAATGTGTGGAAAATGTCACCGAGCAAAGCGTCTTCACCTTTCCTTCAGGCCCCTGGGGTACCATCAACAGTCACTCCCACCTGTTTCTGGGGTGCGGGCAGTGGGATCAAACTGTTCTCAACCACACCCCCTCCCACCCCCACAAGAGCTTCACAAAATAAAGCTGCCATAATTATGTGAATCCACATAATTCCAGCTGTGTCTCACAGGCACCCCTGACAAGAGTGGGCTTGTTGGATGGTCTTGGGGCAATGGTGGCACCTTTGACCTGGGGTGTGACATGGGCCAGAGAAGGGGCCCCCAGCCACCTGCACACCAACCAGTGACACGCCTATTTCCAAAGAAGGTTTATCATGACTTCTAGGATTCAGCTGAGAAAGGGCTTCCTGGCAGAGGAACACCTACAAGCTGTAGTTGGAGGGAGTCTATTCCCCAAATCACACACCTGACTGACAGCCTGACCCCCAACAGGATCTGAACCCCATGCAGCCCTCGACCTCCCAGTGCACAGCGTCAGGAGCGCAGCTGTGATAACTTGACACTTGGCAGTTATGAATGTGGAGGAAACAGTAAAAACCTTAAAACCCCAAACATCTACATCCTTGCCACCTCCCTCCCAAATGAGGGTTCACAACTTTTCCTCCATTTGCTCTGGAGGGCAGCCCCATGCCCCAGTCAAGCAGGAGCACCACTCTCTAGGGCTTCTGTGCCAGCCTCAGGACTGGCAGGGAGGGCCTACCTCGCAGTGGTAACACTCCACGTGGTAGTCTCTGTCCATGGACACGACGCGGATGGTCTCGTCTGAGCCCTGCAGGGAAAGAAAGTAAGCACCAGGGGTCAGTTAGGGGCCCACAGGCGCCACATGCCGGGGGCAGGGGCGGGAGGGGCGGTAACAAGCAGGTGGCCTGAGGACAGGAACAGAGAAAAAGGAGCAGGAAGCACATGTAGAAACAGGACCCATTTAGCCGACAAGAGAGGAAATGGGAGGAACAGCAATCCTACCTTCTGAGTCAACTCTGAACGAAACACCTATGTAGACATTTATTTCTTAAGAAATGAATAAAAGAGAAGCTTTCTGCTTGCCTTCTAATCTAGGAATTAACACCAATTGGGAGAGTTTGACCTGATTATAGAACCAACAGGGTACAAGAAGGGCAGCAGGCTGGAACAGACAGAGGATGAGAAAGGAGCTTCATGGTGACAACACTACTTAGCTCAGAGTTGAGATGTCAGGAAGATTTCTTTAAAGGTGTAAGGACAGGACACGAATCTTGTGTAAGTGACTCCTGAGCAATGTGCATGTCTTACAACACCCAGGAGCAGGTCTGAAAGGCATCTTACCTCGGGTGGAAGGATGGGAAGCCCACAGGCTGCACACTTGGGGGCCAGCACCCTGGGGGAAGAGCAGAGAAGCAGCAACATGAGTACTGCACAGTTTCTGGGAGGCCAGGCCAGGACAAGACTCATGCCTGTACCAGCCCAGAGCCTTCCTCTCTGGCCTGCGCCACCTCCTGCCCCTCACTCTGGCCCACTCTCTGGGAGAGAAGGTGACCAGCTGAATCAACGTGAAGTCAGGTAAAGTTGGAGCCACAGGGCTTGGCCAATTGCTCCTGAGGAATCAGATTACAGGGTTTTTATTCTGTTTTTTTCTGTAAACATGATTCTCTAGTCAGACCCTGTCTGCACTGGCAATGAAGTGGCCTCCCATAACCATTAAGACATGGGCTAACAGTCCCAGCAGCCCAGCCTACTCGCAAAGTCCCCCATCTGCCCCATCCTCCTTACTTGTGGTAATCCCGGACACAGTAGATTTTATTCTCTGAATCCACAGTGAAGGGCACCCCATCCAAACACTCATTGCAGATGACACAGCGGAAACAGCCAGGGTGGTAGGACTTCCCCAGGGCCTGCAGGATCTGCACAAAGGAAGAGGCCGGCGCTCAGCGAGGACTCCGGGGCACGTGGGGCAATGGAAGGGGGCAATCAGACCGCAGGAACACTCCCCACCCAGAGCTCTCTCCCTGCAGTGGACCAAGGTTGACATGATGGGAGGGAAAGGCAAACCTAGCCAGCTGCATACACAGGCTCCTTCTCCTGTATTTCCTAAACTTCCGGGAGGGAATTTAAAGGGCTACTGAGCAAAACACTTTCACAGTTCTTTGCAGGAAACGATGTAAAGCAAGGCGAGGAAAGGATCCACGCCAGATTTGGGAAGAAGTCATGGAAATATGAAAGGAAATTTCACGTGGAAATGACAGAGTATGGGGGGACCCTCTGAGTTCTGGCTCCTGGATGCCCTTTCCAAGCAGGTTTGACTGTGTAGAGGGATAATCCAGAAGCTGTGACTCAGCTCCAGATGATCTCAAATATCAGGGTAAGAGAAAACTTCTTGTTGTTTCTTAAACACAATGAAGAGAAAACCCACAGCCCTTCTTCCTCTCAGTGTCATTTGATCTGTATGTGATCCCTGGGCCAGGCAGAGCTGAGACAAGGAGGGCAGGAGAGAGGAGAGATGAAAAGAACATCCTGGCTGATGCCAGTGAGTAACCAATCTAACATCAACTGCTGCCTCCAAACCTCTCATAGGTGAGATAAACATTCCCTCGGTAAGTCAGTGGACCTCAAAGTGTGGTCCCTGCACCTGCAATATCAACATTACCTGGGAACACATTAAAAATCATTCTCAGGCCCCACCCAGTTCTCCTGAATAAGAAACCCTGGGGTGAGGCCAAGCAGATGATGTTTTAAGTTAAAGTGTGAAAACCTCTGGTTTGGTTTAAAATGAGTCTTGGGTTTGCTGCTGCTTTTTTTGGATAGTGTGAGGTTGAAAGCATCTTCGCTGACTCGATGAGATTCCTTTCTGTCATTACCTCTACCATGAAACTTAACACAACATGAACTAGGACGCCTGCGCTAGCATGCTTGCGTGAGCCAGCATGCCCATTTGCAAGGAATGCACAGAACCATCATCAGCATCCTTGAGGGGACTGCACAAAACCCCCTAAACATGCAGAAGGGGACCTGAAGCTGAGGAAAGTCTGGTCACCAGGAAAGCCTAGTGTTTGTGAGACCCTTGGCGACAGGCTGTTCCAGCTCCTTCCTGACGCCACCTCCAGAGGCCAAGACCACGCAGCACAAACTGCAGCCAAGGAGGGGCCAGGAAGACTGTGTGGTGGCCTGGCTCTCCCCCAACAGCTCAGCTTTCAAGCCCCCCCATTTCCTCTGGGGCCTCACTAACCTCCGAGGCCCTTCTCAATCTGCGCTAGCTGCTCAAACAGGAAGAACAACTGGCTGGGCTTCCAAAAGTCCACTTTGCAATCTGGACCTTGGAATGCATTTTACCCCAAGACTAATGCTGTCTTGGCAAAAAGAGACCCTTAAATTAATTTACCCACATAGTGCCAAGAGTATGGTAGGGTAAAGATGCCACCTTCTAACTAGCTGTAATAATTTCCTTTAATGTGGGGAAATGCCCACTTCCAACCTGCAATCCCAGAGCAGTCCTCTCTATTAATAAAGGAGGGCACAGACAATTAATACACAGAGTTGCACAACTGGGGTTCTGCTGAAGAGCCAAGAATGGCGTCTGAAAGACTCTCTGACTTATTATGATTCCTGGTGGCAGTTAAAGGTTCTGTTTAGGAAAATTTAAATAGATATTAGCTGGAAGTTTTCAAGTCCTAGAGAAGATCTGCAAGAACCCAGTTCAACTTCACCTTATCCTGTGCAGTAAAAAGAGGTGGTCTCCAAAACTCAACTCCTTCCCTGCCTGGATGGTGCTTCAAAAGGTGGAGAATAACACAGCACCCCCTCAATGTGCCCTTAAGACAGTCTTGGACTTTTCTGATCAATAGAATGAAGAGGAAATGATGTTTTGAGATTTCTGACACAAGGACCTAAGAAGACAGGCAACCTCCTTTCTACTTTCTTGCTGAAAAAAAATCAAGCTAGACCACTGAATAGCATTTGTGGCCACAGGGCAAGAGGCCTGGAGGGTGAGGGGTCACCCTGGATGTTCTAGTACAACTGTGCCACCAGTGAACACAGCTGAGTAAGTGACCCAGCCAATGCCACACAAGCAGAACACTCGCCCTGACCTAATTCCAGACTCACGGAATCAGGACAAACCATCAATCACTGCATCTTAGGGAGGTTTGTCATGCAGTGGCAGATATATGTAATGCCTTGAGGCCCAAAGAAGGCGTAGCACACACAGAAATAAGAAGAGGGTTCATGGTCATACATTTGGGCACTCTGACAGTAGGCTGCAGTGGGCTTGTCAGAACTCTAACAGCAAATGCATACTCGGCTAGAGAACTGGAACTGTTAGTCTGGCAGGCGTCGGGGTGAGGGTGAGTGGCTCCCGCCTGCCTCCCCTGGGGAAACGGGTGGGTGGCCCTGTTCCCAAGGTGGCCTGATCACTAATGAGGACACAGCTCTCACAGGGCCAAGCTCTGCTATGGAATCATGAACAAGGCAGGTTCTGGTCCTCTTGTTTAGTCCACGTTAGTCTAAAACCAGCAGAAATGTGTGTGTGTGTCCATCAAAGACAATCATAGAGTGTTCACAGCAGCTTTATTCATAATCACAAACTGGAAACCACCCAGGTCCTCACCAGCAGCACAAACAGCTGTAACATTCAATGGAGTTCTACTTAACAATGAAAATAAATAAACTTCTGACACAGACAACAACATAGATGAATCACAAAAACACAGATCCAGATGATTCTACACTATATGATTCCATCCATATAGTTCCAGCATCTGTGAAACAAATCTGGGACAATAGAAAGGGGGGGCAGGGGGGCAGGGTGAGGACAGGAAGGAACTTTCTGGGGTGTGGGATGTGGGGAATTGTTCTACATCTTGATCTTGGGGTGGTGGTTTCATTGGTACATCCATGTGTAAAAATTCATTCAATTGTACATTTAAGACGTGTGCCTTCTAGTCTGTGAATTGTTTCTCAGTAAACAGGTAAAAGAAAAATAACAGCAATTTTCTACTGATAATGGAATAGATCAGTTTAGAGAGGATTTAATAACTCTTTCTAACTAAAAGAATGTGATATCATTTTCCCTGACCAGAATAATTCTAAAGGGTCCATCTCCAATAGCGAACAATATGATCCCTAAGCCAGAGTAAGAGCTCTGTATTTAACCCCCGACCCTCGCCCTGTGAGGCGGCCAGGCAGCAAGGATAGAAACACTGTCCCCCACTGAAAAGATGAAGACACGAGGCCCAGACAAGCTCAGAGCCAGGGGCTACTGGAAGAATGGCACATATAAAACCTGCTCTTTATTCTACTATCTCAAGACTAACTACAGCCCCCAAAACTCATTTTAGGGGGCATCTCCTGGTGGTGCAGCGGTTGCGCGCTGGGCTGCAAAGGTGCCCGCAGCCTCTGCAGTGCCGGTTCAATTCCCGGCCACCGGCGAGGGTTTCACGTGGAGTAGCAGACCTCTCCTGCTCCTCCCCTCAGCAGTGTACTTCATCGTCGGTCTGCCTGTTCTGTTCCCTGCTCTGTCTCTGGTGAATTCTCTCACCCTCCCGCGCTTCTGACTATACCCAGTGCTTATATAAACAAATAAATAAATGTTTAAAAAAAAAAAACTCATTTTAGGAAGGAACTGAGCTGGACAGAACCTGGCGAGAAAACAATCGTCTTGATCTTTTTTGCACCCGCCCCCAAGGTAACTGAGATTTCCGAAATAAAAACAGACTCATTTAGCATCTCACCTGGGACACCACAAGGATTACAGAAAATTAGATGGAGGCCAGTGAGATCCAAAGAGCCCACAGGAGAAGGTGTCACCAGACAGAGCAGTTAAGGATGCTCCAGCACTGCAAGGCAAGAACGTGGGTTCTGCCGCAGCAAGCAAACTGAACGCCACAGGATCTTCTTTCCATAAAACCAGTCATAATTACAAATCAGAGTAGTAAACACTGTTCTTAAATAGGAAGTATGGTCTCTGAATGGCTCCCCTTGCCACCAGGTATTCCTGTTCAGCTGACCCTACTCACCATGTCCATGATCAGGTGTCCACAGAGAAAACACCTGTCAGCAGACTGCTGGAAGCCAGAGTACTGCAAAGGAGAGGAAAGGAACGTTACACGCAGGCAGCGGAGAGGAATCAGCTACTCCCCAGCCAGCCCATCAGGAGAATTACAAGACATTTCTCAGAGAGATGTGTCACTCTCTACAGGAGTCTGTCATTTCCCCAAGGACAACAAAGCTGTGTGATAAACCATGGGACAGCTGTCCTCTGCCACAAAAGTCACTGCAAATACCAGTGCCTTCGCCCAGGTATCAGCTGTGCCTGGGCAGCCACGGCATGCCAGGCTCTGTGTAAGAGGCCATGCACAGAGAGGCTTTCATCTTAAATTCAGTGGTTGTCAAAGAGGAGTTCCTTGGCATTACCTGGGAACTTAGAAGAAATGCCAACTCTTGGGGTCCCCCCCCCCAACCTAGTGAATTGGAAACTCAAGGCTTGGCCCAAAAATCAGTGTTTTTAGGAGCCCTTCAGGGTATTCTGATGCAAGAACAAGATTGATTCCCTTGCTCTAATCCTTAAAATAAATCTGCAATGGAAATATTGCACCATTTCTCACATGGAAGTAAAGGGAAGTGCAGTGAGGTTAAGTGATCTTCTGGAGGTCATACAGCTTATTAGGCATAAGGACAAAATTCAAATTCTAACCTGGTTCTAGTTAAAAAGCCAATGCCTTTTATAGCTGGCTTCAATAAACTTGATGAATACAATCTACCTTACCTTAACAACATACACACACACATCTCGCTAGAATCTTAGGAGAAATGAGGTACTCACTTCAAAAAAGATAGTAGGTATTATACACTGGGAGATGCTAGAAACCTAAACTTTGCAAACAGAGCTTAACAAGAGAAACTATAATGAAAGGACGGTAGAAGAAAAGGAAACTTCCTGCAGTTCTTTAACACATGGCACAGGTTCTGTTGCCCAGAACCTTCTCCCCATTCTAGGGACAGCAGTCCCTTATTTTCACTTGCGAACAAGCTCCATACCTCCCCACCTTGTGGTCCCCATGGTGCCCTTGGGGGTTTGTCCCAGATTCGCCCGGAGGTTTAAAGATGGAGGAGTAGACAGAAAGAGGGAAGGCAACAAGAGGGCAGGCCCAGAGACCTTTAAGTCCCTTCAAAGCACAAAGCTGTGTGGTTGGTCATTTGCCTCACAAACAAGAGCATCCCATGCATCTACAGAAGGCAAGACCTCTTCTCTGGCCATGCAGCTTCCCAGAATGCTAGGACCACAGAAAGAAACCACCTTCTCTGCTTGGCACAGGCCTCACCATGGGACTCTGGTCAGGCCTGGGGGGAGAGGAGGCTTGGGTGACAAACTCACCAGGAAATCTTCCTCACAAAACACTTTGCCGTTGACAAAATAAAAGGCTTTTCCTCTCAGCTTCCGACCTAGGGAAAAAATACAAAGACAGGGTGAGAAGAAAATGCTGATAGCTAGCGAGAAAAGAGAAAAGAAAGGTAAAATCTTTTCAGTAAAGCAAACATGTGAAAAATGCCTACATGGATAAAAGTCTGGTACGGTTACTAGCTGCTCTGGGCCTCGGGGAAGGGCAGGCTGGGGTGAGAGAACAGGGCCGCCCAGTGGGTGCTGCGTGGAGGGAAGACCCCAGGGCTGACTGGGGAACCACCCGATACCACTTTGAGCACCTCCTCTCTGCTGAGAAAGAAGGCTGTGGGACATCTGTTGACAGGATGGAGAGTGGGTCTGGCCTAGGCAACAGACTCCTGAAACTGCCCCAGGCCTCCTGATGTGCATGCAGGGACCCTACAGACACCCTACCAGGAAGGTCCTACAAACTGATCAACTGGCAATTTCTCTCTCTCTTTTTTAACTGAACTATATAAAACATACATTATTGGAGGATAATGATTTTTCTTGTTTTCTCTTTATCTAAATGGGGTAGGCAGAAGTAGGAAAAAATTCAAAACACCCAACTCCTTAGCTGTAAGTTAGTTTCTATGAAGCCAGGATACTGAAAAAGATAAGACACTTTACCAATTTCTTCGGTCCCTTATGAAAAAACACACTGAGCCATGTGTTCAGGGCACACAGGACCACCTCAACAGGAAACCCTGGTCTGTTACCCAGCGAGTTTCCAGATTTGAGAATGTTCCCAGTGCCGGGCACAAAACATACCCAACACACTCAGGGAGCCTTAGAACCTGAATGAATGCTACACACTGGTGGAATCAAGCCCCATGGGGTCAGTCCATAAGCTGAAGGCCAAATTACCAATGTCGCAAACACTAGAAGAGCTAAGAGAAATCCCCCAGACAAGATACGAGAGCCCCCAGAGCAGGCAGAGATCAAAGTGACAGGAAAAAGGCTGTTAATGAAGAGTTTCCAGCGCACAGAGAGGATTTCGAGGTATGGATGCAAAGGAAAAGCCACCAAAAAAGTAAATAAATTTAACTACAAAAGCCAAAACCTACAGATGGATTAAAGACCTAAACAAAGAAAGAAAAATGATAAGCCATTAAACAAAAGCTGTTATGAGAAAATATAGGCAACTGCCTCTGACCTTGGCATGAAAAAGGATTTCTTAGGTGAGACATAAAAAGCACATCTTGTAAAGAATGTTAAATATGACATCAAATAAGTAAACTTCTATGCAACATAAAGCAACATACCCAGTGCTATGAATAGTAACTACATGTAAATTATTACTGGAAAATGAATGATACAGATGAGTCTACTTCAGTGTTGAGGTTTTGAAACCAAGTATTCAGGAAAAAACATTTTATATCCAGTCATAAGTATGTATGCAACTATTTTCCAGGAAAGGGGATGCAGTGGCCTAAGACACTGATTTTCAAAGGAAAGAAGCAGTTACAATACATGTTTAAGGATAATAAAGACAGTTAATCAATTACTGAAAAAAAAAAAAAAATGAAATCAACCAAACATCTAACTCTTATTAAATAATTTATGGCTTATACACAGCTATGCAACCATAAAAGATGTGTGTATTCAAGAAAAAGATTTAATGACAAAGAAAAATATTTAAAATACTTTAAAAGGGAGCTGTGAAAATATGTGTATACATGCATGTGAGCATAGATACTGATACACATGTCGGTGTACACACCAACATGATGGCAAAATTATATGTATGCGCAGATGCCTACCAAATGTTGATAGTCATTATCTTTGAGTATAGGAAAGACTGGTTTTTAGTTTTGCTTTCTACAATGACTAGATATTATTATCATAGCCTAAAATAAACTGTAACGGAGTGAGGAAGTATAAAAAGGCCCATAGGCATATGCTAAGAGACTAGGAGTCTTCAGCTCTCCAAACCTCCTCTCCTGTTCTTTCCAAATCAGTCACCCTTTCTTCTAGAAGGTTCCCATTCTAGAACCTTCACAAGTACTTCCTGACTCTGCTAAACTAGGATAACAAAAATTTCAGAACTCCTTTGACAGCCATGGCAGTTATTTTCATTTACTTACTTATAACTTTCCCCTCTATAAAAAGATTGCAAAGGAGCCAAAGTTTTAGAAAGGAAAACAAGAGCTCACTGGAGTATCCTCTCTGCCTTGTATCACCATTAAGCATCTGGACAAGAGCTGACCTGCTTTTGCCACAAAAGGACACAAACAGCCCCCCACAAAGAGCAGCCCAGCCATGAGGGAAAGCAATTCCCACTGTCTGGCCACAAGTAGACCCCTTCTGGGGAGCCCCTTTGCTTTGCTGTTCCCCTCTGGGATTTTGCACAGGGAAGAAGCTGGTTTTGCTGAGGACAGAGGTGAGGCTGCAGCTCCCCATCAGGCCACTAGCGGGAGCGAGGTGGCCACCTGGAAGCCACACAGATTTCCCAGAGAGGAGGCTTCTGTGCCCAAGGCCACCAGAACACAAGGCTCCTGTTCAGAATGGGGTTCTGAAGAATCCAAACTGGGAACTGATTTATTTTATGAGAGGACAGGTCACCTGTGTTGCAAAAATCAGATCATGAAAATGCAAAAGCCTCGCACCCTTTAGGGTTCTGAGAAACACATATCAATTACAAGCTTTTTCACTTAGATCTCATGAAAGATGTTTTAAAGAATCACGTCTGCTTGAACTGCTATGCCGTGTGTTTCTGTAGCTGCTGGTGAGAGTGTAAAATGATAAACTCTCCCTGGAGAGGAAACTTTATAATGTTTATTTCTGACTCAGTGGGGTTGTCTGGGACTTAGCTTAGGAAAGAATCTGAAATGCGAATAAATATTTAGATCTCAATTGCTAGCCTTAGAGAAATGATTACATGAAACAGAGTACATCTAAATGAGGATTACTAAAGAATGAAATAGTATAACATTTAAAATCTATTTTATACATAAAATACAATTATTTTGTCAACAATCCAAGTTGAAAATTCTGTAGCAAAATAAATGCCAAATTACCAATATTGAAAAATGTTTATATTATAGGACATTCAAAATAAATTAGCAAGTGTAAAAGTAAGCTAGGAAACTGTATTTATAATACAATTAAGTTTCAGTAACTTACACATATACACACTCCAATGATATGAAAAGAACTGGAAGACTATATAATAAAACTAATAGTAGTCAGCACTGCAAACAATATTACAGAACTTTTACTTTCTATTTACTTCTATCTTATAAATTTCTTTGATTTTAAAAAAACTGAGCTAGTATTATGTAGCATTGGTAAGTTGTATTAAAGGGAAATTTCACTTGCTGATTTATATATTTCAATATTTAAATATTTTCTTCTAGCACTGGGTACACAGGTAAAGGGTGTGAGAGAGCAAGTTCACCTTTTGCTTCATAAATTTCTGTAATAAATTCTTCCAGAATTTATAATCAGAAAAATACTTTATAATTTTTTTCAACTATGCAATGTGAAAAGCAAGATCAAAAAAACTATGTATCTCAACTATGTAAAGAAATGCAGAGAAAGGAAATTTGCACAAGTGGACGCACATGGTATATGTGTGATCGTGGGGGGATCAATAGTTGTTTGCTTCTTTATACTTTCGTATGTTCCTCCAAACTTTTAATATGAGCGGACAGTACTTCCGTCATCTTTTTAAAAATTGCCCAGCTGACCAGACACAACCTGTGCTGCCTGCCCCAGAGGCAGAAGTCCCAAGTGCAGAGACCAGGACAGGGGCTCAGAGGCTGTACCTGTTTTCCCTTTATCCTGTTCACCCCCTCCACTGAGAAAAAAAAAAGGATTCTCCCACAGAGCTGTGAGGGTGGGGCCTTTGTTTGCTCTGACTCCAACTCCAGTTTTTACTTCAGTTTTTAAAAAAAAAAATCACCTAAATTTAGAAACTGGATCCCACATCCAAATATAATTGTTTGTATTTGGTCAGAGTAAGAGGAAAAAAAAATACCCTAACAGCTGTTGGCTGCCTTCTGTGTTTCAAGTGCTATATTTGAACTTTCATATATTAAACAAGTTTCCAGAATGTTTGAAAACATCGCCATCCATGCTGTTGCACCATCAGCCCCTTTCCCATGCTCTTCCTGTGCTGCCACATCCTTTCACAGAGAAACCCACAAAGCATGCGAGCATGGAGGGGCTTCACCTGGGATTTAGGCAGAAATAATCCCCATGGCGTGCAGCGTCCAGAGCAGGGCAGGGATGCCGGAGCTCACTGTCCCAGGGAATTAGGGCCAGTGATGTTCCAGGACTGCTCCCGACTCTCTGGGTTTCCTGTCCTCTTGCTAAAATCACCATACTCATGGGCTACGCACTTCTAACTCCATAAATTTCCAGGCTCTGAGAGGTTCGCCCGGGTAGTAAGTGGGTAGGTGGAGCCCAGGTCAGTGAGACTCTGAAGCATATGTGGGGTCCAAGTGCCATGGGTCCCCCACATGAAAGCCGTGGTGCTCACCTGCCCGAGGATAGTGCAGCTCACCCCACCCAACAGAAGAGACCTGGAAATCCACTTTCCTCCGTCTCATATGTGCAAGGATTCCTTTTTAAACAGAGACAGGAATGCGTGGTGGGCACAGTGCCAACTTCACCCCAAAGAGACCTGGGTTCACATCACAGCTTTGGTCATGAAACTGAGTTTTTCTCCTCCCAGGGAAAAGAAAACGGAATTTTCTTTTTCAGAAGAACTTTCCGAGTACTGGGCACTTCCCTACGCTGTATGCTGGCTTCCCTGTCCTGCTAATTCTGTGAAAAATCCCTCCTGATGGTGCCCCCGTGGACAGAACCTGATAGGGCTGAACACCCATCTCCCCCGCAGGCATGTTCTGGGGAAGGAAAAGTCAAGCAGGATACAGCAAGTGACCTTGTCTCGAGAAGCAGGAAGCAGAGGGAAGGCCCTCTCCAGATGAACCACTCCAGATCTGGCCAACAAAACACACCCACTAACCTGGAAACTCCTGGAATCACTAGGTCCTGGAAGTTCCCAGCACGGACTGGACCCAAACAGTGACATTTGAAAGCTAGAGCATCCTGTCACCACTAGGTGACGCCAAACCACAGACTCAGGACAGGTCGGCACCGCACAGCTGGCTGAGAACTCCAGGGGGCCTGGAGGACAGCCTGGGAGGGAACCCTGCAATCACATGACCCGCACCCCAGGCAGTTGAGCTCCACTGAGTCTTCACTGTGCAGATGGGGAGACCAAAGCTAGAGAGAACAAGCAGACCTGCCTATGTGACTAAAACAAAAATAGAGGAGCTGTGATTTGAACCCAGGTCTCTCTGGGGCAAAGACAACACTGCCCACCACACTCTATTATCTGTTTCAAAAGGAATCTCAAAGAAAGGGGAAGAAGGTAGATTTCTTGGACTGTTTGCCTGTGCCCGAGTGGGGCTGAGATTCACGGCTGTCACCTACTTTCCACGGTGGCACGTACTCGAAGGTGTGACTAAGGAGCCAGCTGTGCTGCGCCAGAGCTCATGTAGACAAGGGTAAAATGGAGTGGTCCAGGGGTAGACACCCCCAAATTAGGCCAGTGTCCTCAAACTTTAGCATGCATCAGAACCACCTGGTGGATCTGTTAAAACACAGATTTCTGGCCCCAGCCCCAGAGATCTTGACTTGGTACATCTTTGAGGGGTCTGAGAATTCAGTCTTCTTCTTTTTTTTTTTTTTAAAGATTTATTTATTTGTTTGTTTGTTTTTGTTTTTGTTTGTTTGTTTGTTTATACAAGCACTGGGTACAGTCAGAAGCATGGGAGGGTGAGAGAATTCACCAGTCAGAGCGGGTAGCAGAGCAGGCAGAAGGACCGAAGTACACTGCTGAGGGAGCAGCGGGCGACAGGAGAGGTCTGCGCGCCATGTGGGACCCTCCTCCGGTGGCCGGGGAGCAGCCGGGGATCGAACTGGCGCTGCAGAGGCTGCGGGCAGCTTGGCAACCCAGCGCTCAACCGCAGCGCCACAGGGGAGGCCCGAATTCAGTCTTCTAATAAACTCCTCAGTGAGGCTGCTGTGCTAATCTAGGGGCAACACTCTGAGAATCACTAGGTTAGGTGAGGCTTCAGATTTGCCTCTGAACCAGCATCTCCAGTTGATGCAATTCATCTTGGTCAAACAAAAGCACTAAAGCCCTGGCCACCACCGAGCAATGGGCATCAAACACAAGCCCTGCAGGCCGGCATGTCAGCATCACCTCATCATCACTTTAGTTTCAGAATCATCCTGCTGCTGGCCGGGGAATTCCCACACCAGGAAACAGCTAGTGATATGCACACCAAAAATATATCAGTTTTTCCAGAGGTTAAGAATACAGCAGTCCAAGTTTCTCTTTATTTTCTGATTATAATAGTTTATAAAATATTGACTAAAAAATATACAGACTCATCACAACCCACTCCAAAAAGTTACTTCCAGAGATGCAGTAAATGAATATTTTATATTTGCCTTCAGGGGGCACCTTCAGGGAACAGAGAAAAAGGCAGATGAAGCCAGTGCAGCTCACAAACAGCAGCTGAGGCAGCCAGAGGGAGATCAACCGCATCATCTGACAAAGCTGAACTCTCCATCCTCCCCATTCCCCCTTTCCTCCGGAAATAGAAACAACTTCGTATTCTGGAAAAGTAATTGGCCCTTAGCTGTAAGGCTTCACCACAAATTTCATTTTCCAAAATACTTGTCTCCAAAGCAAAAATGCAGTTTACCCAACAATGAGAACAGTTCCTGAGGACAGGAAGTGAAAAATTAGCAATCACTCAGAGTGTATTTTCATTGTGCTGTCCCAGTTGGCAACTTCTTCTGTGCTCTCCACAGGGTGAGTCACACGTGGCCATTCATAGGCAAGCTGAATTAAAATAAAATAATGTAAACATTTAGTTCAAGTACTTGAACAAGTATATTTCAGTTCCCTTACAGCCACTGGTGACTGAGGCAGCTGTGGAAATTTGTATCATCACACAGAGTTCTGCCCGATCTGCTTATTCAAACAGCTTTTTCCATGATAGGTTAACTCTTAAAAGGTATTGCTAATACCCAGTGGCCTAGTCTAGTTGACATATGAAATTACCCATCACAGAGTTAGAGTTAAGGATGAAAATTTAAGAGAACATGTGAAGGACAGGATGTTTGCCAGAGAAAGAGACGCTCTTACCAAGACAAGGGCGCCAAGGAGAACCAGGCAGCCCCTACAACACTAGAACAAAATTCCACCTCCACCAAAGATCTTCCTCTCTAAATGCAGGGTTCTGTCTCTGAGAAGAGGTGTTGGTCCAACACCTTCATGCTAATTAGGGTGTCATGCCCCTGGCTTGGCAGACTCAATTCTTCAGTCTAAGAGTTGAGGGGACAGGTAACACTGGAAACCACCAGGAGTCACGCATGGTGTGGGATGACCGAAGGCCAAGAATGTAGATTCCCACCCAAGCCCTGGCTGTGAATCCATGCAAGGACTTGGAATGCTGATGATGTGGGGACAATTAACAGTGTGGGTCATGCTGCTGCTGTCCTCTGCAATGTAGAGGGTTCCCAAACCCAGACTCCATTCATGTCACAGGCATAAAGAAAAATCCAATATGCTCCCACGGTCAGGGAATCCATGGCCTCTGACTGGATTGACAGAACCTGACCTGGGAAATCAAGTCTGAGTCCAGTTCCAGTGTATCCAGCAGATGGGCTTCTACAGATTGACAAGAGACCCTTTGATGAGGCGTCAAGTCAAGGTCACCTCTCCACTCTCTCCCGACCCCCTCAGCCCTCTGTCCAGCTCCAGTCTATTGGGGCTGGTTCCCGACTTCCCCCTCGCCCACTCTTCCTTTCTCACGTTCTTGAGCTTCAGCCTTTTCCTTAGGACCAGCTGACTCATTCCACTCATGCAGAAATGCTGAATATGATGAGAAATATTGGGATGACTCAACCACTCAGAAACTTAGGGATCAGAGGTCTTAAGAAAAAAAACCTCCTCCAGGTCCTGAATCCATTTCTCTCCTGTGTGGGCACCCTGCCACTTCCCTGTTCCAAGTCCCGGGCCACTGGTCTGCATCCTTAACTCAGGAGGATCTGAGTCACCAACCTTTGTCATCACGCAGCCCCAGAGCAGCGAATGACCTGAGAAGTCCCAGCATGACCCGTGTCCAGAGCCAGCTTCCTTCCTTTAGCACACACTCTCGCTAACAAAGGTGTTTCATGCAGTGGCTGAGCGCAAGGGGCGAGGGGTAAGGGCCCACACCGCCCTGGGTTCAAGTGTCAACCAAGCTACTGCAATAAAACCAACCACAAGCAAACTGGATTCTCCACACCCTCGTGGGTGGCTACAGGATCTAGTGGGTCAGCATGACTTCAGGTCTAGGGTGGGGGTGGACTGACAGTAAGCGAGAAAGCTCACCTGTCAAAGACCTAGGAAGACCACAATACCCGTGTTAAGGAAGCAGGCCTGTGGTGAATTAAAAGGAGACCTCCCATGTTCAGGCTTGACTATTTTTGAATCTGTGTTTCAAAGGCTGGGTTGGTGAGGCAGTTCACAAAGTCAATGAAAAATAGTGTCCAAGGAGGTATTCAGGCTTTGTAAGAAAAGCAGAAGAGTTGACAAGAATCCTCCTGTTCTTCACTTTACTGCTGGTGAATCCCCAATCACTGATTTATTCATTAAGAACCTCTGTTCTACCGCTCAGGGCTCAGTTCCAGTTGATTTCTTTCCACGAAGTGATGAATGGTACATTTTTCGTGTTCTACACGCAGGCTCCTCACTAGCCTGACAGACTGTGCCTTGCTTGGGTCTATCTGTGTGAGATTTCCCTCTAAACTCCATTCCCAGTCTCTATCTGGCATGAAAGTCTGGCTGCTGGAAGTGGGGTGGGCGGGGCACATGGTCTTAGTACTGTTATTTTTTCCGAAGGTGCAGCTGACAGACCCCCCCTCAGGAGGACAAGCACTGGGTGACCACACTGGCCCTCGGCATCCAGCGCTGTCCCCGGGAGGGGAAGGTCCTGCCTGCCCCTCAGTGGCCTTCCTTGAGCTCAGGCCTATACTGGGTACCCTCCCCATCAGCCCTGAAGGTGACTGCCTCCCAGTCCTCACCCCCCAAGATTGGCAGCCTCACATCCTATGGGATTCTGGGGAGGAGAGCAAGTGGGATCTTACCCAGTCCATGCTTTTCCAACTCACATGGCTGAAACAGAAGCCATGAAACCAGGAAACAGGTTTCATCCTGACTCCAGGATGGAGTGGCTCAGTCTTTACAAAATAAACAAAATCTTACTTTGGGGACTAGACACTGCCTGGAGCGAGCCTGGCCTTCTTTCTCCCTCAGTCTATTTCGGAAGGTGTCAAAAATGCCACTTGACCCTCCCTGTCCAGCACACTTTTGCTTCCTTCTCATTCCGCCTCTCTTAAGCCACACACGGGCGCCAGCTTCCCCTCAGCCAGGCACTCGAGGCTCGGCTTCCAGACGCTCAGTGTCTGCAGGCACCAGCCAGGACCCCGCCTTCCCTCCCCACAGACCCTCCCTCCCACTCCAGGGTGTGCCAACAGCCTCCTGAGCGCATCCAGGCCACTTTGGGTGGGCAGGGCCTGTGGGGGAAGAAAAGAATTCACAGCACACCTCTCCATGGCAACCAAACACACACGCTGCCCAAGGAGCAGGTCAAGAAAGAAGGGGACTTTACCAGACCACATACACGCCCACACATCGCACCCTGAATGCTTACTTCTGGGAACCAACACCAAGGAAACAATTCAGCAGAGGGACAGAAAGATGCAATCACAAAGACATTCTCCAGGGTGTGAGTAAGACCCAAAACACTCCAAAGGAGCTACAGGATACCCAAGTGTAGTGCAGCTCAGTTGAGGGCTGTTAAACTGTTAAAATGATTATTATGAAGACCGCACTTGCCACGTGTAAATCAGAAAGGATACAACACTGCATGTGTTATGCTCAAAGTAAAAAAAAAAAAAAAAAAAGTACAGACATTTGAACAAAATCTAGAAGGGAAAACACACTAGTGAAAATGGCTGTGCAAGCAGTCAGGACATCAGTAAGTTGCCTGAACAAAGGGAAACTATATCTACTGTCCAACAGAGGCTGCTGGGATACACGATGGGTGCAGGGGTCTCCAAGCACTTCTGCCACTGGGGAGGAAGCTGTCTGTGGACACAAGAGGAAGCCCCTCGGCCAATAGGAATGCCACTGCACTTGCTCTGCAGAGTCCTTGCCCTCATCTCTTCAGCAACTCTGTTCTAGGGCCTGGTTTGTTGGTACTAAAATAACAGAATATGGTTCATAGTCTGCATGAAAGCCAATAGCAGGGAATGCCAAATCCAGGAGAAAATGTTCCTTCCACTAAGAAGAGCAGGGAAAGCTTCCTGGAAAAGGAGGCATGAACCCGATCCTAAAAGCTGGACAGACATTAAATGGATAGATTTTTGTGACTATAAAGCTGGGAGATCCTGATAGCCCAAAGGACACCAGATCTTACCTAAACCTTCAGTGCTTTCCTGAAGCCCCTCAATAAAAATAGTTTAATATCCCACCATAAAAAAAGAATTTAAATTCTTTAAGAATTTAGAGGATAGGGCCTCCCCTGGTGGTGCAGCGGTTGAGCGCTGGTCTGCGAAGCTGCCCACAGCCCCTGCAGCGCCGGTTCGATCCCTGGCTGCCGGCAAGGGTCCCACATGGCGCGACAGACCTCTCCTGTCACGCCCGCTGCTCCCCTCCGCAGTGTATTTCGTCAGTCTGCCTGTTCTGTTCCCCGCTCTGGCTCTGGTGAATTCTCTCACCCTCCTGCACTTCTGTCTGTACCCAGTGCTTGTATAAATAAATAAATCTTTAAAAAAAAAAAAAGGAAGTTAAAAAAAAAAGAATTTAGAAGATAGTTGGCCTCCGTGGTAGTGCAAGGGGTTAAGTCTCAGCACTATGAAGCAATCTGCAGCCTCTGCAGCACGAGTTCAATCCCTGGCCATCTAGGAAGCAACCCACATGGCACAGCAGACCTCTCCTGTCTCGCCCGCTGCTCCCCTCAGCAGTGTAATTCAGTCAATCTGCCTGTTCTACTCCCCACTCCGTCTCTGGTGAATCCTCTCATCCCCACACCCCTGGTCTATACCCTAGTTCTTGTATGCATAAATAAAATAAATCTGGGGGGAAAAAAAAAGAATTTAGAGGAGAGGGTATTCTGGGGAATAGTGGGATCAGAAACAGAGAAACAGAAAAGGGAAATTCAGTTTGACAGTGACAAAGAAGCCAGAGGCAACAAGACAGAGACCTGACCATGGTGGCCTTCAATGTTTGACCACAGGGCTCAACCGAATCGCTCTGTCTTCCTTAGGTGTCTGCTTGTCTGACCGGAAGCAGGATGAACTCAGGAGACAAGAACTGACAGGGTCATGCAGCCTCAGACAGAACCAACTGACACATCAATAGGTCTTTTCCCCAAACAATCTTCTTAAGTTCAAACACTTGAGTAATTACTTGAGACAAAAGAAAACTGCTTCTACTGAGTATTTTTTCCTGTAAAGTAGAGCAAATACTGAGAAACAGTTGCCAGTGGCAAAAGTCAAAGGTAATTCTTTTTTTTTTTAAAGATTTATTTATTTATGCATATAAGAACTGGGATACAGGCCAGAGTTGGGGTGGGGGAGTAAGAGGATTCACCAGAAAGAGTGGGGAGTAGAACAGGCAGATCTACTCAAGTACACTGCTGAGGGGAGCAGCGGGCGAGTCGGGAGAGGTCTGCTGTGCCATGTGGGCAGCTCCCTGGCCGGGGATCAAACTCATGCTGCAGTGGCTGCGGACAGCTTCATAGTAGTGTGTCAACCCCCTGCAACACCGGGGAGGCCCACAAAGGTAATTCTTAAAAGAAGATATGATCACAACCCTTACACAGAGTTTATTTAACTCATCAATAAAAGAGGGAACCAATGAGATGTTACAACTGGGAGACTGCCGAGCCCCATATATGGGGAGGCAAAGCCACGTGCAGTGATCTCCCAGAGCAGCGAAGTGCATGGCTACCAGAGCTCGCACAGCCGTGAGCTGTGAGCTCATGTGTTGCCTTCAGAATTCTACATCTTACAGAGGGTCACATTCTCAAAGACAAGGAGAATCCATAACCAGACAACTCTGTTTCCATTGAGGATGCTGAGACTCTGAGTCAATTTCAAAGCTTCTACAGTTTTCCCTACAAAGGAAAATTCTGATCAACGTACAGACAATAAACTCTCAGACATGTTGTTTCCTAGGAACTCGCAGTGAGGACTGAGGCTTGAGGTGCAGAACCTGGCACACACGTGGGCCATCAGGCTGGGAAGGTTAGTGGAGGTCATGCCCAGTTGCTTCAACGCAGTCTGGGGCTCAGGAGGATCTCAGTCTAGGCTATCCTCCTCCAGAGGCTTCCATGAGGAGCCTGGCACTAACTCAGGGTGCTTGCCCCTGGCCTCTCCCTGGAGTCACCCGAAATAGAACACAGTCCCCATGTAGAAACTCCACCACAGAGCTTCTGATCCTGCTGGCCAGTGGAACTGGGGCAATCTCCTGGGGTGATTCAAAGGGGCAGCCAGGACTGAGAACCAGCAGGCCAGATGATAAGACCCTTTCACCCCTGACACTCCATGGCTAAGTTGCCATGTTTTCTTTTAACTGGCAGCTGCCAGTCTCATGGGACCCTGTCCCCAAGTGCTCCTCAAAATGAATCTTTGGTAGAGACCATAACATAAGCACATTCACTACTTGGCCAACTTAGCAAACATCCTGCAACAAGTTAAATCTCCCAGGGTGGTCGCCATCAATTCACTTAGCAGGCTGCTGAGCTGAGCACAGGCAGCGCGAGCACAGATGCCCACAGGTGGCGGTGCTGAGAGGCACCAACAGGTATGGGGGATATACACAGGCATTCACTCCCCACTCTCACATAGCAGCCTCCAAATCAAAGATTCTGCAAAGAGTGATAAAGGGACCCTGCTTCGCAGCAGGGTAAGTGATTAACCACCTTTGGGTTGGATGCTCTCCCCTCTTCTTCTCCTGGTCCCCATGTTCCTTACACCACCTCCCCAAACACACACTTACTGCAGGCCGCACAGGTGAAGCATGCATCGTGGTAGAGGTTCCCCATGGCCTGGCAGGCCTGGCCAGCCCCAAAAACGCCTTTGCTGCATTTCACACAGGCTCCTGTAAGGCAAGAACACACCAGTGAGTCAAGATGGAAACAGAGTGAGATGCCCATCCCCCCATAAATGGCCCATGCCGGTTGGGTTGCTCCTTAGAAATGCCTCTCTCTCGATCTTCCCCTATCAGGTTGGAAGGGCCACCAGGCTGAACTCAGGCCCCCTGGCCCCCCATCCCTACTGCGGGCTGATGTGCAGAATGCCTTTGCTTTGTCAGCCTCCTCTTTCTTATCCAAAGATTTCACTGGCCCAAAGTTCCCACTGCTAGGGAAAAATGGCACCATGATTACAACATGCCAAGCACGCAGGTCAGGCAACTTCAACTAAATTATTTCCTTTAATTCTCAGTGGTTACCACCAACTAGGGTTTACTATGCTCACTTCCTACAATAAGTATCGAGCCCCAAGCTCTACCTGGTCAGAGTGTAAAGTCACTGCTTTTCTCATCACCTGGCTCCTTTGCTCCTAACAGGCCCACTGCGTCCCAGCTCTCAGCCTTTGCTGACACCTGTGACCACTCCTGTCCCTTCCAGTCCTCAGGCCTCCCTCAGGACCCTCTCAATGATGTCTTCTTCCATCACCAGGTCTCTGGCTCTGAAGGCAACAGGACGAACCAGAGAGGCTCCAACCTCAGGCCCCCTACCGGCCCCTACCCATGCGGTCTGCAGTGACCTGTTAGTCTTCCCAGCATCAGTTCTTATTTTAGGAAAAAGAGGTTAGTTCTACCTGTTCAGCCTGTTCCCAGGAGCCACGGTCAAGGCTGCCTTGTAAACCAAAGACACTGACGAGCTCATCTGTCTCAGCTACAAAGGGTCTCTTGGAAGGCCCGGTCTGAATCCAGAATGTCACGATTTAGGAGCTAAGTGACTAAGTCAGGTTATTTAAGCCCTGAGTCCCACTTTTATCTATAAAGTAGGGATAACAGTAGCACCACCTTGAGGTATAGATTCCATATGCAGAATCCAACACTCCAGCAAGTTCCCCAATGCCTGGTCCCTTGCACCTTCTCTCTTACTGGCTATGAAATTGCTTCTATGAGCGTAGGATGAGCCTCCGACACAGCTGGTGCTGCTGGACCTCACCAGCAGCAAAGTTCATAGTATCCCCCTCGTCGTGAAATTGAAAACCTTGAGGAATTCAGAGGCCTCAGCATTTCTCTTCCTCTGATTATTTCATATATAACCCAGGCTGCTCTTAAATCAAGAAACATACTGGTTTTAGCAAACTGCATCCCTCCAGGGACACCAGGTACTGACTAGCTGCTGCTGGCAGCCAGGCCAGGGGGGGCCCGGGGGAGCACCCGTGGGTGTGGAAGTGATGGTGTTGACACCTTCACCATCATTGGACATAGCACCTGCTTCTGGCTCCGGGTTGTAAGGATCATATCTTAACTGTGGCCTCTGCAGGGATCCAACAAAGAGCTGTTGAGTTGAATCACTTCCTATACAGCTCCCTACAGGGGCCTTTCCATGTCCTTTCCTCCCCAACACTCATGCCCTTGCGCCTCCTGTTCACACCTCTGCCCCTCCAGAAGCACGTTCCTTTCACAGAGATCTAGAGTCTTATTCCTCTGTGAACACCCCCACAACTGACAAAGTGCACTGAGAATGTCCTCAGCAACACACATAAAAACAGAGGAAAGAATTACAAGCACAACCACTGAGCACTGGCTGTGGCACAGTGCACATGTGATGCCGGGGGAGAACGCTCTCTTGAGAAACACCAACTGACAGGCAATAGCAGGTATTCATTACACCATCAGATGGTTCTAGGTCCACTCCCAGACCCCTGTCCCCAACCCCCTGGTTGATCTGACTCTAATACTTTTCAAAAAGTATCAAAGGCTGGTTTGTCAGCAACTAAAACACTCAAAGCCACCCCCAAAGGCAACCTCTCTTGCTCCCTGTTCATCATGATGGCCTCTTGGCTCAGCCCACTGTAGAAATGCTAGCTGAAGAGCAGAGGAGCATGGGCTCAACAGCGTGGTCAGCCGTCCCCACCCATCCTCCAAGAGGACGCAGGAAGAGGCCAGCTCGAGATAGCGCACCAAAGATGAAAGACAGAATAGATCTCAAGAATCAGGGGGGAGCTGCTGACTCAGAATGAAGAACTTCTCTCGTCTGGGTTTGGGGAATAAAATGAGACCCCCTCTCTCACTCCAACGGCAAGATGGACAGTCCCCTTTTAGGGGGCACTGACCAGTGCCCCAGCCGCCTGGGCTTCCCCTATGCTACCTCACTCCCTTCTGTGGTTTCCTCCTTATCTGGGGGCTGTGACCTGTGGACTTCAGCCTCCCCCTCGCTCATTCCTGCAGCTCCAGCCCCTTCAGGGCACTGACATCCTTTCTCACCACTCTACCATCCAGCACAGACACAAAGCAAGGAAGGAAGCCACTGGGGCACTCAGCTGTCAGGCATGGAGCACGGAGGGCCCCATGAGAAGCCGAGTAGGTAGGAAAATATTTCATCCTGCGGCTTGTGGCAAAAGGATAGAAAACTACTTCATAGGCAGGAAAGAGATGTGTTCTTCCTTTGGTAGGAAAAAAACACAAAGTAAATTCCCTATTCTAGGAAATAATGTAACTACCAGACCCTGGGTGGGGAGCGTTCCTCCCTTGTAGGAGCTGCTGCCATCCCCTCTCTCAAACCCAACTTCCCGAAGTCCCTGTACCCTGTGGGTGGTCACTCCGCTGGCACATCTGAGAGAGTATCTAAGCCCGGGTTCTCACCCAAAGGTCCTGTTTTTCCCACCTGGTTGGCAGCTGTGGCTGTTCCTGTCACATATGTGGGATCCCCCAGAAAGAGAGGGGCTCCTTCCTTGTTCCCCAATGCACTTCCTGCTCAGGGGTTCAGACTCAAGACCAGTCCTGCCCCAAAGCTCCTGCTGACCACCATTCTGCTCCAACCCCCACACACAGGCTATCTCCAGAGTGTGGACTGGTTTCTTCCACTTGCATAATTGCTTTGAGGTTCCTCTACGTACCGACAGTCCCTTCTCTTTCATTACTGAGCTGTTCTGCCGTGTGGGGACCACAATTTGTTTATCCACTCACCACTGACAGACATCACCTAATTTGGGGCAGTGGCAAATAAAGTGACTTGGGTACAGTGTTTGTCTAGACAGCTATTTCCTTTTCTCTGCAGTAAAGACAGGGGGGTGAACTGGCTGGGTCTAAACAACAGGTGTCTGTTTAACTTTTTAGGAAACTGCCAAACTGTTTCCTAAAGGGGTCCTTTCACCTTCCCATCAGCAATTCGGAGTTCCAGTTTCTCCACACTCAGAATGACAGTCTTAACTCTTACCCATTCCAACCAGCATGTAGTGGGACCTCCCTGCGGTGCTGATTGGCTTTACCCTTGTGACTAACGTGGGGCCCGGGCAACTTTTCATGTGCTGCTTGATATCCTATAGCTTCTTTGGCGAGGTGCTTATTCAAGTCTTTAAACCATTTTTTCCCCTTTTTGTTGAGTTATGAGAATTTCTTACACAATCAGGAAACAAGTCCTTTATCAGATACCTGCTGGGAAGACTTAGCTGGAGTCCTATAAACTCCATCCTGAGTCTCCCAGGACTATCAGCTGCAGTTCAACTCCAGGAGTTCTCTGGGCTCAGCCTCATGCTCCCTCCTTGTGCCAAGGCCCGGACCCCTCCCGGGGAGTAAGCCACAGCAATCTGGGCCCTGCTCCAGTGGCTTCTGGTTCCCTTGAGAATTGCTGCCCTTTGTAGCCTGAGAGCCACTGTCTTGAAAACTACTGGTGCATGTATCTTGTCTGGTTTTTTGCTTTAAGGTTTTGTTTTGTTTTGCTTTTGGTTGTTTCAGGCAGGATGTTAATCCAGCCCTTGCTACCCTCTCTTTAGAATAGGCATTATTAAGCCTTATCTATGCCCAGCATTGTTTTACACAATTATGTGTTTCTTCAGTTCACAATAATCCTACAAAGTAGATATTATCAATTTACAGATGAAGAAACTGAAGCTTAATGATTAAGCAGATTGCCTAAAGGGGGCTGACTCTAGTCATGTCCTTCCCACTGCATTTATTAGAGGGGCAAAGGAACCGAGTGGCAAGAGAAGCCCCAACGACTCAAAACTCAATGTTTCCGCATTGTGAGCACCGGCGAGTCCATAACAACCAGCTCACTGGTAGCAGCAGAACCACTGTTTGGCTGCAGCTTAGAGACAGAGGCTGAGTGCACCCCACCTCCCTGAATGTGGCCTGGGGGTTCTAGCATGGAGGGATTCAGGCAGAAAATGTGTGTGCACTAAAGAGTATCTGGGAAGCTTAGGAAGCTGGGTGGGGCTTGAAAGATCATTGGTAGTCAATAGACTGGGGGATTCTTTATTTTTAACAGGATGTTTATTAATTTGGTTTTTTTTCTTTTTGATACTCTCATTAACAGAATTTATTTTTTAGAAGTTTTAGGTGCACAGAAAAATTGAGTGGACAGTACAGAGGTTTCCCATATATCCTGCTGCCTTCCCTACAAAATCCTACACCAGAAGGGGTTACACTGGTATGACTGATGAACCCACACCAACTCATCACAGTCACCCCAAGTCCACAGTTTCTATGAGGATTCACTCTTGGTGATAGACATCTTACAGGTTTGGACAAATGTAGAAGGTCACATATACAGCACACAGAATAGTTTCACTGCCCTAATCCTCTGGATTTCACCCATTCACCCCTCCTAACTCCTGGCAACCACTGACTTTTTTGTTGTCTCCATGGTTTTGCCTTTCCTGACCTATCAAGTGTGGGAATCTTGCCCTTAGTAATATGCTTTTAAGATTGTCCATATCATTCTACGACTTGATAGCTCATTTCTTTTTTTTTTTTCTTTTTTTTTTTTTTTAAGATTTATTTATTTATTTATACAAGCACTGGGTACAGTCAGAAGCATGGGAGGGTGAGAGAATTCACCAGAGCCAGAGCGGGGAGCAGAGCAGGCAGAAGGGCCGAAGTACACTGCTGAGGGGAGCAGCGGGCGGCAGGAGAGGTCTGCGCGCCATGTGGGACCCCCCTCCGGTGGCCGGGGAGCAGCCGGGGATCGAACCAGCGCTGCAGAGGCTGCGGGCAGCTTCGCAACCCAGTGCTCAACCGCTGCGCCACCGGGGAGGCCCAGATAGCTCATTTCTTTTTAGTGCTGAGTAATAATCCACTGTCTGGATGCAACACCTGTGAGCTTTCCATTCACCTGCTGAAGGATGTCTCCGTTTATTCCAGGGCTTGGCAATTATGAATCACGCTGTGAGATAAAACATCGAAGAGCAGAATTTTGTGTGAACAGAAGCTTTCAACTCACGTGAGTAAACACCAAGGAGTGTGACTGCTGGATCGTATGGTGAGAATATGTCTAGCTGCTTAAGAAATTGCCAAACTGTCTCCCACAGTGGCTATGGGATTCTTTTGAAAATCGTAATAGTCCCACAGGAAAGAGCAAGGACTAGACACAGCCTCCCATTTGAAAAGATGTGCAACCACGAGTCACCGAGGATTATTCACGCACTTTGCCCCCTCTCTCCTCAGGTGAGGCTAGCAGCCCACGTCTCCCCTCATCTAGCTGCCAAGGGCAGGGTCTGGCTGTACATTTTAATGTCCCCAGAAACAGAAGGACAGCAGAGGGCCCCACGCACAGCAGATGCCAAATAAGCACTGAATGCCTTCAAAAGCTGGAGTCAGGGCACGGGAGGTTTCCAGGTCAGGAAGGCAGAGCCGGGAAGGCTGGAGGGGTGTGCATGGCGCGGGAGGATGAGTGTGACCACGCTGAGCCTGCTGGTCTGCAAGGAGGTGGGACAGGATAAGGGAAACTCCAGAGGGGACCCGCGGGACACGGGAGGTGATGCTCTGAAGCAGGCATGAGGGTGGTGGTGGAGAGGAAGGGTGGGTGGAGAGAGAAAATGCACACCTAGGGCGGTAGGCAGGGTGGAAAGGAGCTATAGCTTCCCGGCGGCTCAGAGCTCCCTCCGCTGATTGTCACTGACCCATGTGGCCCAGATGTCTGGGGCCTGCCCACGCAGAGGCGCCTGGAAGACAAGGCCCCCTACCTTAAGGGCCCCTTCACACTTCGTTTGTCCCTGCCAGGTTGACTAGCTCTAGATCGGGGGCTAGCGTTAGGCAGGCCAAGGCCTTGGGCAGTTGTCCGGAGCCTTTCATAACGTTTCCATGTGACAGAGAAGAAAAACGCTGTTCCACTCTGACTAAGTGTAATGCAATGTCCTTTGAGAGGCCAACGCAATGTAACAGGCCTCCTGAAAAGCGTCTCAATTCTAAAGGTTTCCTACTAAGGGAATATGACATTTTATTAGAGCTGCCACCAGTGTCCCACAGCAGTTGTTACTCAGCTCCACAGTCACAGCATCGGAGAACTATCAATCAGGCTGGCCCAGCTGCATCAGGTTTACAAATCACTTAAGGGAGAAACTTTTCTCAAAAACAAACATCAGTGCAACCTCACACACGTAACCGACAACAGGGAAGGCACTACGGCGTCGGGTACGGGGTGGGATCCAGCCCACTCTGCCTCCTGGAACTGCCAGGGGCCCCTGCAGCAGTCCCAGGAGGATTGAGTCCCAACAACAGTGAAACTGATCTAACGCCACTGAGCCTGACCTGGGCAGGTTCCGCAAGACATAAATTATCCCAAATTGGTATTAAATTATCTCCCACCATAACTAAGCCAAGAAACAAATTTGGTTTAGGGCCATGGCTCCTTCCCCACTCCTACGCAAAGGCAGGATTTATAAACAGGAAGGCCAGCAGAGCAGCCCTTGCTCCTGCGGCAGCCAGACCGAGGACCCTGGAGCCACCTTCAGCGGAGGCCACGCCCACCCAGGTGGTGAACACACCAGCATCTTTGGCTGTTCTGAAAACATCTGAACTCCAAAGGCTCCATCAGGCTAGTCACTGGGCCCTGCGTGAGGAAGGGAGGTAGGTCTCTTGGAGCTGTCCCCACCTGGCTGGATACCCTCGTTAGTTTTCTAACCAGATGATGCACATTGCCCAGGATCACATGACCACAAAGCACCTACTGTGCTGAAGGGGGCTGAGGCAAGGGTCAAGGATCCAATCAAAAGGGGACAGCTCATCCTGAACATGTCTGAACGAATCATTATGGACGCAAGTTGAGCAAGGCGTTTCCTTGGCTGAAGGTTGCAGCCTGTGGACCTGGGCAGCTCTGGAGTCAATGGGTTCTAGAGAGGGGCCAAGTGTCTGGGAGAGAGCAGGACCAAGAACCCCAGCAAGACCTCCTCCCAACTCACACGCAGCCAGCCACTGCTCTGCTCTGGGGATGTGCTGCCAGGGCCCACTATTACCTGCGGAGACTCGCTGCAGCCTGGGGCTGAATCCAAACACCCAGGCGATTTAAGATGCCTCCAAAGCTGAAGCCCGTGATGCAGACAGTGCAACGGACCACGTCCTACCTGGCCCCCTGTATCTCCTCTGCCTCCATCCTCTCCCCCACACACCCTGTAATCCCTGAGGCAAGACACTTATCAAGCCACAAAGGAAGTATTTAAGGCCATTCTGGGCTCTGGGGGGATTGCGCTATCTCCTTGATCACTCTGAAGCTGCTCAACAGTGGAAGAGGAAGTTTTGCTGCAATTTCCCAATCACTGTAAGCTGGAGCCCCACGAGCCAAGCCACTTAAGGTTCTCTTCTGGGTTCTCTTCTCACTCCCCTTGTCTGGCCTGAATCAGCCCCTGCCACTCACTCCCCAGAAGAAAAAGAAGTTCAGGGTATCCCCAAGCCAAGTTCTGCACCCCACCCTGACTCCTCAGTCTCCAGGGTAGCCCTTCTCTGTCCTTTTCCTCCCCTGAAGAGGGTCTGCCCTGGTCTCTCCACACAGAAAGCAAGAAAAATAAGCACAGGAAACGATAGTCCCCTCGCCAGGCATCCAGTGCAAGGCAGAGTGCCTCTCAGTACTGACCCACTGACAAAGACAAGGACACTGAGAGTAACAGGACCATTGGGGGGTGCAAAGAAAAGGCTTCCTCTGCACTGCTGGTGTAGCGTGTGTAGCCTAAGTGTGGACAAGCTTTCTGAGGGCCTATGTGGCACAATGTATCTAAAAAAACCTTTACCCCATTAGACACTGATATTTAACAGAATTCTTCCTAAGGAAAAAGAAAAAATACTGCAAAAATGGATATACAGAATAGCAGACTGGCGGTTGCCAAGAATTGGGGGTACACAGCCAAGATTGGGGGGGCATGCCAGCACAGCACAATAGGGGGACAGAGGAAGCAAAAGGTGAGGAGTACAGGGCTTCCTGGGCTATGGGTTCTAATTCTGGGAGTGAGGAAGGGGGGGGAGGGTGGAAATGACATTCTTTCTGGGAGCAGGAGAGACAGGACCTGGTCTTGCCCTAACATGACCAACCTGGCTGCTAACTAGGACAGATCTGTGGGAAGACAGTGGATGGGACTGAAGCCTTTCTCACGATCAAAACTGACCAGCTGAAACTTCTCTGGTTTCCTCTTGAGAGAAACTCCCTCCACTGTGGGTGTTGGGACAGGAAGGAACAGGGGCTTGTCAGGAAGACCTGGAGAAGAGATTCCTGTTGCCTGTATACCAGGGGGAGAAGGGTCTCAATTCTGATTCTATAATTACTTGTGTAAGATTAGACTCTGGCTGGCCCTGCAAAGAAATCAGGCCAGCAAGTGGGATGACACAAAGTTTCTCAGAAAGTTCCAGAAAGCAAATGGAACTGAGGCACTTCCAAAAATTAACTCGAAGGGAAACATGCTTCATTGGCTGGCCTCTGAACTCTAGTTTTGTGACATTGTTAGAGGCCCTTTCTCTCCCTTTCTCTGGCCTGAATCCATGTAATTCTCACGAAAGCCTCCAATTCTCAAAAGTTCATTTTCATTCATTCAGATGCTTAAAAAAAAAAAACTGCTTAACAACTTAAAAGTGGTTATCTCCCTACACAATGATGGGTGGCTTTTATTTACTATTTTTGTCTATATAGCCTTACTTTCCTACAGTTAGCTCTACTGAACATGCTGTAAAATGCCAAAACCACACATGACTGCCACATTAGAGAAACTTGGTGAAAAAGAACCAGACCTTTATGAGAGCACAGTAACTATCAAAAAGGGGATGAAAACTACTTGTGCAGATAATATTTCAACAGAAGAAACTGGAAGGGTATCAGCCAAGCAAGACCACCTCGGAGAGCAGGTAGCTTAAAATGCAACAAGCAGAAGAGCGCCCAAGAAAATTGCTGACACAGCTCAAGACAAGACCCTAAGGAGTCTCCAACACGGCTGGTGGGAGTGTCAAGGGCATAGCCACTTTTGAAGACATTTTGACCATTGTTGGAAGGGTCAAACATACTCCTACGACCCTGCAGAGATTCCACTCCTAGGTCCTTGCCAAGAGAAATGAGAGCAGGCCAGAGATATGATCATCACAGACGTACCCGGTAAGAGTCAGAAACTGAAAGGACCCAAACGCTCCTCAATGAGGAGATGGGCAAACAAGCTGTGGTGCAGGCACATAATGGAATAGTGCTCAGCAGGGAAAAAGGACCAAAAAATGATAATGCAACAACGAAGACAAATTTCACAGGCATGATCTGAGTGAAATAAGCCAGACAAAAGACTACTCCTGCTGACTCTTGCGATTTGCAGTAGTCTCTAAAATGACTGCAGATACTGAGGTCACAAACACCGAACCATGGCTCCCAAATGGAAATACAGGATTAGGGTCCCTAGAGTGACCACTGGCCACCATATTTTTATCAACCAATCAACATATCACCTTGTTTTCTTTGTGCTGAGGTGTAAAGATGCCTCATTTAGTATATGTTGTTGTATATCCTGCAACAGGTATATTGCTGTTGTATACATTTATTGTTGCACATATTAGGTTGTCGGAAAAAATCATGACGCATCTGTCGTGACTATTTCCGACAACCCAATACTAAGCATGTGCTGCTGGTTGAGGCGGCAGGGACCCTTTTCTTCCTGACCCGGCCTCTTCACTTCCTTTGCTCTCCAGTGATAAGCTTGGGCAGAGCTGCTTCTCCCCACACACACACACACACACACACACACACCCACTGTCAGGAGTGGACAGTCCAGAGAGGTGGCTGCAGACACAGGAGCAACTTCCAGCTCCCGTCCACTCAAATTTTTAGAACTAACCCCCTCAGCGAGCCAACAAAGAGGCCCTGTTTCAGTACTGCCGCTTGAGAGGAAAAGCTCAGCTATGTCAGAACAGGTCCCAGACAATCGGGCCTTTGGAAGCTGCCTGGAAAGCCATCCTGGCTTGGCCACCCTCCCCCGCACAGGCAACAGCTCCAGAGCCCAGGCAGAGCAAGAGCGGGACAAGGGCCACCTCTCTGGACAGGAAACACTGTCCTCATTCCTCTCAGGAGAGCCAGGGGATGGGTGTTCTCGTGTGATGCTCTGCCTGTACTCCCTAAACTAAGAGTGTGTTTTTAAGGTCCTGGAAAGTTGGCTCAGCTACAATCACCCCTGCTCCCTCATGCCCGGTACCTCTACCTTGGTAAGAACACACACGCGGAGGCTGAGTGAGTGGTCCTGCCACGCCTGTACCAGGCAAAGGCCTCAGGAAGCCTTATTGGGGGCGGCAAGTAGACAAATCACAATCTCTTTGTTTAAGCATTTGTCGGTTTGAACAAATCAACTGAGCTTGACTTTCACATGGGACAAGGTAAAGATGCTCCAAACTTTCGGGAAAGCAACCACAGTGCACCTACAGGAAAGTAATCCCCACGAGCCATAGCCTGTTCTGAGTGCCCTTGGGGCACAGTGCGGTTCATCAGGAAGCACCAGCAGTAACTTGACAATTTCAAGTAGCCAGGCTTAAAAAGTAAAAACAGACGAAACTAATTTTAATAATATATATATTACTTAGTCCAATATATCCAAAGAATTCGCATGTTAACATATAATAAATATTTAAGCATGAATGAACATTTTACATTGTTTTTCATTTAAAGTTTTCAAAATCCAGAGTGTATTCCAGACAGTGCATACCTCAATCTGGACCAACGTGCTTCCTGAAGTGCTTAGTAGCTGCCTGTGGCTAGCGGCTCCTGTACTGGACAGCATTTTAACTTACTCCTCACGACAACTATGCTCCATTTCATTGATGAGGAAACTGAGATACAAGAATGTTGAATAATCTACCCAGAGCAGATCCAGAGCCCACAGATTTATGTGGCATTTCATTCCCACAAGCAGCTCCTCAAATTCCGATCTCAGATCAGATAAGAACACGCGTGCCTTCTAGCACATCAGCCTGCTCCCATGCAAATGTCCCCATGACTTTGGTGAGCTGGTCCCTGGAGCTCTGCAAAGTTTCCACCCAGACAAACCATGGCATCCGAGCGCCTCCAGCCCTCAGCTACTCAAGGCCCACACAAGAGCTCATCTGAGTAACTAGTTGGCTGAGGGATGGAGACAGCTGGCCCAGCACTCCTGCCTCCCCGGCACTCCCTGGCATTCTTGGCACGTGAGTGCGTGCTGACGCTGGAGCTTGTGCCCACCACGGCAGCAACATCCCACTCAAAGCACTGGCAGTAGGAGGAAGCCAGGGACTCCCCTTCCTGCGCTGGCCTGGGTGTCCACTCATTCAGCAAGTCATTACTGGGCATCTACACTGTGCCAGTCACTGCCCTGGCCGCTGAGGATACAACAGTGGACAGGAAATACACCCCACTCTCACGGAGCTCACATTCCAGAAGGGGGAGCTATGCGATGAGTCTTTGGGCACAAAGGAAGCCCCATGAATTCTGAGTCACTCTCTTGTACAGCAGGAGCTCTATACTTAAGGGATAAGTTTAGATGTGGTGATGAAGAGTCTAGGGAAGAAATGGGGGGAGGGAAGGTGAGAGTGAGTGACACACTTGAAGTTCATGCCCACCACCCCAGGACTCCAGGGTGCCACCCTGCCAAGCAAGACTGAAAGCCATCCATTCACCCAGAGACTCACCCAGGTTACATGACTGAGATGTCCGTCCCAAAGTGTGGTCAGGTCCTAAGGTGGCCTTAAGGAATAGGACTTCTCCAAGTTTACACACTTTGGAGGCTCAGATGTCCAACATTCAGCTTCTTCCCCAGGTCACAAGTCACATCACCCATATCCTTACCCAGTAAGCTCATCCTCCAACTCTGATGGGGCTGTCAGACACGGGTATCACAGCTGCCACCAGGTACCGAGAAACTACATGTGTAGCACTCCCTGTTCCTCAGTCCTCTGGTGAGCCAACATCAGCATTATCACCAAAACATTTCAAGCTTTTATTTTGATTACATAATATTATAAACACATAATGCAATTCACACATTCAACAAATACTTCATGAGCAGCTTCACCAGGCCAGGTCCTGCTTTGTATCTTGAATTTTATCACTAATTAGGCATTTGATTTTATTTTCCTTATTTCTTAAGTGCTACTTCATCCAATAACTTAAATTTTTTCCCTAAAAGAATGTAGTTTTGACTCCACGGGTGAGGTCCACGAATACCCAGCAGCAGTGGAGACAGCACTCCAGGCTACCTCTACAGAGGACGATGGTATCTCAGAGGAAGCGGGCGGGCCAACTCAAAGAAGTACCCGCTGCCACCTTCCACCCTGCCCGGGGTGTGTCCACTTACACACGTGTCTCACACCCACTACACCCCAGGCTTTTCCAGTGGGTTTCTGACTCCACTGGAAGCAAATAAGACAAAAGCTTGCAAGCACAGCCGAGGCACACACCGCACACACTGTATCTGAAGCAGGTGCTGTTCCAAACACTGGCATCCTCACAGCCAGGAATAGCCTCCCAGCCACCAGCCCTGATCCAAAACTGGTTCTAGAGGCCCGCAGCACAGGGAAGGAAACAGAATTCCAACGAGCACAGGACATCCAGTCCCAATGGGGGAGGAAGCTGAGGGCACAAAAGTGAAGCAAGGTGCCTGAGCTGGCACAGGCGGCAAGCGGCACAGCAGGCCTGCAACTTGTTCTCCTGCTGCCAGCACGCTTAAGGTGAAGACAACTCTTCGGCAAACACCCTGGAGCCTAGCCACGGCCGTCAGCTGGGCTGCCCGAATTCCATCTCTTGCTAAATTCACTACCCCACTGCATCATCAGAAAGCAATGTGAACACAGTGGAGGAGAGGGGGACAAAGCAGGGGACAGTTCGGCAGATGGCAAAGCCCCACCCTGACGCCAGTCCCCTGGGCAAGTGCTGACCATCACGTGAGCCAGCACGGCCACAGCTTGGCTCCACCCTGCTGAAAGGAAACCATAAACAGCCCATGGGGAGGTTCATGAGAACAAGGAAGCTGCAGCTGTGGTCAGAGGAGTTTTGGGCAGCAAAATGCAAATCTGCAACCCGCTTGCTATGCTGAATTGACCATCACATGCTCCCCCCTGAGCCTGCAGTGATGTGTGCTCACCCAATTCAGGGCCTGCATTCTAAGAAGGTGCTTGTCCACACTAACTAGGTCCTCAGATTGCCTGGGTCACTGAACCTCCTAAGATCAGCTGCAGCCCCATGCTAAACTCAAGTCCCCTGCACTGGAATGACAGTACCATGGCAGGCTTCCAGAACTTTCTTTATGTTACAACATATGTGGGGGAGGAAGCTAGGTCTCTGTTAGGTTCCCAACCGACTTCCAGTAATTGGGAATAACCAGTCCTCAATCTCCTGGGACACCCAGAGCTGAGTCACAGAACAAGAAACTTGGAAGGAACTTGGCAAGTCTAAACTCAGGGCTCTCAAAACTCAAAAATAACCTGGCTATGGATTTTGAAGTATTCCCTTTGAAACACTTAAGCAGTAAGTCTCCAGCCTTCCAACGTGACTCTGAGGTTCTGTGGCCAGCTGGTTTCCCTACAAGGGGACAAATGAAAAACAAAACCTGGAGGAGATATAAATATTTGCTGGCAAGGACTCCCCTGCCGTTGATGTGCTTTGGAAGTGCTGTAGGCCTGTTTTGTTTTAGGGTAAGGTTTCTGTTCAATCTGCCAGATGGACTCTGAACATCATTTCATCCGATGTTGGGTCTTAAAGCAGTTCCTCTCGTAGTCTGAGATTGATACTGATCCTTACACCAGGATATCCTGGCTGCCCCAAGAAAAGCAGGGGCCGGCACCCCCCCCAGTCCTGTCACACAAGCACCCCCTGGGCATGGCCCACTCAGCCAAACCCACCTTCAGAGGAACACGAGAAATCGGAGGCTGGAGGGCCATCAGCAGTCCAAGCCACTGGGCGGCACGTGTCTGTTCTCTGAGCCTTCCTGGCTCCACTGTGCCCTGCAGGGAGTGGCTGGCACAGGCTCCTGGCCCCACGAGGAGCTGCTGCTGCCCTGGCGTGAGTGCAATCCAGCTGCTCCCGCCAGCTTGGGCATCCCTCCACACCCTGCCTTCCTCGTTGCCCCACCAGAGCAAGGGAAGACCCCAACTCTGATGTACTCATGGCCACAGGCCCCTCCTGAGGTTCCCTTGGTCAGAAAGCCAAGGTGCTCCCAGGTGGGAGGTGGCACAGGGTGGTGATCACCATCGTTAACTCAGGTATCAGGCAGGCGACTTAACGTCTGTATGCCTCAGTTGCCCATAAAACGGGGATTAAAAAAATAGGGTTGTTGGCAGAATTTAACAAGTTAATATGTGTGATATCTCACAAGTAAACATGTGAGATACTTAGAAAAGCGCTGGTACAGTGCAACTGCTCAACAATTTTAGCAAAACTATTGCAGAGCCATCACCCCAGCTGAAAATCCCTCCTCCTCCCCCCTCACACCCTGACTAAAGCCCCTCCATTTCTTCAACAGGCAAAGGGGCCTTGACCATGCCAGGAGCCAAGACCACTCTCCTTTGTCTGTGACCAGTTCTGACACCAGGGCCTGCTGAGGACAACACAGGAGCCTGCGGAGGAGGTCTGGAATGTGCCAGCAAGACACGGTCAGCACTGCCAGCTGTCCCTCTACTGAGGCCCCCAGTTTAATGAGAATGTGGGCTTCAGCAGGCCTCTGGGGCTGGTGACCACCGTAACACCAGTAGCTGGCCAGGCTTGGCTGTTCCCTAAAGTATATCATTAGTCCTTCTTAATCTCACTTGCATCAGACACAGTCTTCTGAGCAAAACAGTCTCTAGCTCAGCAAATACTTCCACATCTGGCCAAAGAACCAAGAACCACAGGGCATGACACACCTGGCCCCACAATGGACTCACGCACTACTGTCCACTACAAACCACACAAAATCTGAAACTGATGACCCAAGGGAAGCAGGCATGTCAGTGATTCAGGTTCTTATCCTAATTGTATGTATTTTCCAGATATTTAAGTATCAACAACTATTATTTGCGATGTAAATGTAACCATATGCAAACATAACCATAACTGAAATAAAAAGTGGTGTTTAGGGCCTCCCCAGTGGCACAGCAGGTTGAGCACAGTGCTGTAAAGCTGTCCGCAGCCTCTGCAGCGCGGGTTCCATTCCTGGCCAGCCAGGGAGATCCCCACATGGAGCCGCAGACCTCTCCTGTCTTGCCCGCTGCTCCCCTCAGCAATGTCTTTGGTCCATCTGCCTGTTCTGCTCCCCCGCTTTGTCTCTGGTGAATTCTCTCACCCTCCCATGCCTATGGCCTGTACCCCCGTGTTTATATAAATAAATAAATCTTTAAAAAAAAAAAATGGTGTTTAAATTCTGTAGAGGTCTGGAAGGAGGGTGGGATGCTAGGTCATTCTGCCTCTATCTTTCCAGGCTCTTCTCACTGCTGACAAAGCTGTTGCCCAGTTCTGTGTTTCTTGGTCAATTAAGATCCAGGCATTTGATTGTCCCCAAAGCCACTGCAACAGAATTTGGGGCCACGAAGAGTGCTCAGAGACCATTGGGCTCAGCAGAGCGAGAGCAGGGCGCCCACTGTCACAGCTGGGTGGCTGGGAGGATCAGACCCAGAGCACTGGGTCCCCCGGCTCCCCAATTCCTGTCTTTCTTCCGCAGTTCCATCTCCTCTGTGAGTCGTAAATCAACATATATAAAAAAAATAGAACCAAAAAAAAAACAAACATCTGGCAAGAACGGTCATGTCAAAGGTCTGTTTCACACTCTGGATTATTAATGGAAAGAGCAAAGAATTAGATGGAAAAAAACAAGACATTCTTTCCTGGCCACAGAGGAATAGAGCAGAAACTTACTATCCCAAGAAGGGGAGGACCTCCGAGAGATGGGATGAGCCCAGGCACTCTCCCTGGGAACCACGTCAGAACTGCCCAGGACACCCACCTGCCCCAAGGTCACAGGTGAAGACTGTACCATGCGACCAGGACATCCGCTGGGGACCAGCAAGGGCAAGTCCCCGCGGTGGGAAGGACCAGCAAGGGGCTGGTGGGATAGGAGCCGGTGAGCATGGCAGGGCTAGGGGGATGGTAAGAGCTGAGTCTGATCTGCTAGTCTCCCTTCCACAGCAGGGACCCCAAAGCTAAGAGCATGGCGGAATCCTGACCGGTACACCTCGCTGACACAGAGAGCACAAGAGATAAACCTCCGTGGAGGAAGTTCCGGAGCTTGCTGTGTCTCCCGTGAAGCCTCTGAAGAGCTCGTTGCTCAGGGAGCTGGGCACAGGGTGAAAGTATGTGATGAAAAGTCCATCCCTTCAGAGAACACAGGCAACCACTGGACAGCCCAGCAGGCGGCGGGGGAGCTGGCCCACACTGGCAGCACCTGCTCCTCGCCACCCCAGCCTGAGATGCTTCCTGATCACCCACACGTGTTCCACTTATCCCCAAAGCTGCCACGGAATGCTTTCCAAACATACCATTCCGAAAGGTTTTGGAAGCTTCAAATCACACAATTGCTCCAAAACTCACATTTGCTATCAGAAGCCAGGACGCTGGGTATCTATGGAGGGTGGTGGTGACTGTCAGGGGGCACGAGAGTGGGGGTGCCTGTCAGGTGCTGGAGACTGTGGTATGTTCACTCTGTGAGTTCATACAATATGGATAATTATACATCAACAAAGTAAAAACTACACGCCTCCGTGATTAGGAGGGGATGGCCAACTGGTCGGTTAAAGACGCACATACGCCGCCCAACTTCGAAAGGGTTGGGTGTCCCGACCTCGGGGCACACCCCTACAGGGACAGGCAGAACTGAAGTCTTGGGTGTCATTTACAATGGTGACCTGGAGGCCTAGAAAAGTACCTCCATGGCAACGGGAGCCTGGATTCCAGATCCAAATGAACACAGGGTATCTCCAAAAAAGGCTCTGGAGGCAAGTTCCCAGCTCACTGAACTCAGGCGTGCCCACTCGCAGACAGACAAGGGTGATGAATGATCTGCTACCTTCTTCCACTGTAGCACAAGGTTTCAGTTTACTGAATACCTGATATTTGGTGGGTAACCGGGGCTTGTGGGGTGCATACCGGCCCGTTCTGGAATTCTGGAAGGGCTGCTCTATTCCAGGATTGCTCCGTGTTATTTCCTTTTATATGAAAACACTCTGAGACTGCTCTCAATTTGCCATATAGGCTGGAAATAAGCCCCATATTTCAAGCATCTGTTGCTAGCAACATTGGATCAATGTTTGGTCATGAGGACAGTGTGGAACACAGTGTTTAAGAGCCTTCAGGTAGGAAGGAGCAGATAGGACATTTTGTGGCCTCTGTTTGCACTGCTAATTTAGCCTCCAATGCTAATAAAATGAAATCCAGTGCTGCACAGGCTCCAGGTCCCTGGCAGGGACAGGACTATTCCCAGGAGGCATCATGCCTGGGCTATTCCCAGCAGGCTCCTAGGCTAAGTAGGGCATCAGTCACTACAATTTCCTGGGTTCATTACTGTAGCAGGAACATCCACTAAAGACAGGAAAATTAAAGACGTCAGCCTCTTCTCTCCACGCGGTGGGGGGTGTGAACCCACCCATCCACTTGCTCAGTAAAGGAGACCCTGGAATCAACGAATCTTCCAGAGACACCCACAGCAGGGAGGGAAGGCACAGGGCCTTCTGGTCCCGAGAAAAGGTCTGAAAAGGACAAGGAATCCACTGAGGCCTCTGAGGCAGCTGGATGGGGAATGAATTTGGAGGGGCAAACAGAAAGCATCTAACTCAGACCTGAGAGCCACCTAGTCCCACTGAGCATGCGGTCAGAGCCCCAGTTGGGGTGGCAGCACCACCACTTACACCTGTGTGGTCTCAAGCAAGTCACAGCTTCTCCACTGTGAACAGAGAATGATGGGCTGTGGGGGTTAGAAGGCAACACCCACAAAGTGCTTCCCCGTGCCTGGCACGTCACCGGCACTCAGCAGACAGCTGCTCTTTAACTTCATGATGCCCAACATCACAGCGAGTGAGTCCTACCTGCCAGGCAGTGAGGGCTGTGGTAGACTCTGCCATGCACACCCAGATCTCCCTTCACTGAGGGAGCTGACCCAGAAGCTGTGGGAGCAGCTGGAGGCAGCCCTTGCCTGCCAGCCCCTTCCAGCACTGCCATAGCTGCAACCTCCTCATCCCAGGTCACCCCCTTCCCCGGGTACGCACATCTGAGGACTGACCCCTGGGGGAATGCAAAGGCCAGGCCACCTCGTCCCAATTCAGGACAACCCTGAAGGGTTTTTCCAGCTCTTGAGCTCGCTGTCAGTCAGCTCAAAACTGTCAGGCCTGCACCACAATTTAAGTTCCCCTCTCCCACTCCTGCTTCCTCCCCTCCTTCTGCAAGGGGAGGGCCCCAACAGCACCCCTTGAGAAGCCCCCTGCACACTAAACTCTGTTTCTGAGTCAGCATCCTAGGAAGCCCAGCCTGGGACAGGTGGTTTACTTGAGTCCTTTTCCTCAGAAAGGCAGGAGTAGTCCAGTGCGAGGAAGACAAACGGACACACAGTGGAGGGAAAGGCCAGAGAGAGCAAACAAAAAGCTCCCCCAGCCCCTCACTTCCTCCAGGGCTGAAACAGCAGTGTTAAAGCAACAGCCACGCCTCTCCCAAGTGAGGCCTCGGGAGGTAAGAAACCAACATTCTCCAAGCAGCATCAAGACTTTGTCCTTAGTTCTTTCCTCACAAGGAGGACACACAGAGGCCACCACAGAACACCTGAAGAAGTGAGGAGGGGGACCCATCACTTCCCCTGGACCACACTGTACCAAACCCACGAGGCATCTGTGGAAAGCGCCAGAAAAGTCCTCAGTGATGAACCATCAACTACTGGAAACCCAGGTGTCTCAAACCTAAGACTTCTCCAAGGTGGTGGCCAAGAGCCATGAGCCCTTGCACAATGTCAAATATCCACAGGGACCCCTTTTGTTTGACCCAGGAAGGTAGCTAGGTGACCAACCCAAACCTCTTCTTGACTTTGCTGGAATTACACTGACTCTGGGGTCACACCACTCTCACTGCCTCTGGTGAGAGCCCTGCATCATGAGATATTTATTCTATTTGGAAGTAAAATGTCATCACTACTCAATAAATGTACCATGTTGAACAGCTAACACCAGTCCTAGGGGAAGGGTAGGCATCAGCTGTGGCAAGCCCCTCAAATGGTCTAGCCACCTCACTCTAGGGATGAGGAGGTGAGGCCTGGAAGAGCACAGGATTTGTTCAAGGGCCCACACAAGGTTAGGCTAAGAACTGACTGAGCCAGAAGCTCAGACAAGACTGTTCCGCCACCTCATGGCGGTCACAGGAGAACACACAGAAACTCGGCTGCCACAGCAGGTATGGGGCAGCCCCTCCCAGGCCATGGCAGTGCGGTCACTGGCACAAGCTCTGCAGAGAGTAACAGGGCAATACTGAAGGACACCAAGCCCCTGACCTCGCATTCCCACTCCTGGGAGTTTATCCTACACCCGCACCGGCACCTTGTGGGTGGGCCCTTCCGAAGGTTCACAGCGAGGGCTGCAGACATGAGCAGGGGCACATCCACACAGTGGGACTAAGCCCACCCAACACGGGCTGTCAAGAGACTGCCCAGGCATGGCGCCCAGCAGGCAAAGGAAGAGCAGGTGGACAGCAAGCCGGCACTGTGACGGCAGACACACACAGTGCCACCTCCCACAGGCCACGCCACTGGAACCTGGGAAGGGACTCACTTTGTACTGCATGTGTTTGTGTGTCTTTGGAATTGCCTAAGTGAGTGCAAGGCTTGTCAGAATATAAATTAAATGATTCCACCAATACAAAATGTTCAGAATATGTGGGGCCTCCCCGGTGGCGCAGCGGGTTGAGCGCAGCACTGTGAAGCAGCCGGTTCAATTCCCGGCCGGCCAGGGAGATACCCACATGGCGAGGCAGACCTCTCCTGTCTCGCCCGCTGCTCCCCTCAGCAGTGCTTTCGGTCCGTCTGCCTGTTCTGCTTCCCACCCTCTATCTGGCGAATCCTCTCACTCTCCTGCGCCTTTGGCCTGTACCCCAGCTCTTGTATAAATAAAATAAATCTTAAAAAAAAAAATGTTCAGAATATGTAAATCCATAGGCAGAACACAGATGGGTAGCTTCCAGGGGCTTGGGAGAAAGAAGTGGGGAGCAAATGCTTTATGGGTACATAAAGCTTTGGGGTGATGAACATGCTTGGAAACTAGACAGAGTTGGTGTTCGTACGACATCATGAATGTACTCCCTGCAGTCAACTGCTTATTTCATGAGTTCTTTTTGTTATGTGAATCTCACCTCAATGTAAAAAGACATAAAAATTAATGAACGATATTTAATAAGATGTTTTCACATCTGTTAGGATGCAGCTGGGCGAGACCGGGTAGCGTGGCAGTTGTACAGGGGGGTGCAAACCCCTGCTACACCCAGTACCGCCTGTGAGAATTCGGATAAAGTCACCTACTGCTTCTGAGCTTCAGTTTCCTCATCAGTGAAATGGACAAATGACAGAACCTGCTTCCTAGGGTTGATGCCACGAGGAATTAGGGTGAGCATAGCGCCCAGCACCACCCCAGTCCCCAGGCCTCTGCTCCTGCATTTCCCTAAGCAGATGCAGGGTCCATTCCCTCCCCTCCTTCAAGTCTGCCACATTCTCCAGGGGATCTTTCCTGAGCACTTGACTTAAAATTGAAATTCCCTTGGAGCCCACCTGCCCCTTGGTTCCAGGCCACCCCTGCCTCTATTTCTCTCCCTAGAACTTACTGGTTTATTTTCTTCATCTCCTGGCCTTTCTACCACACTGTCTGCTCAGCTTCTGTCTGTCCCGTTAACTATGTACCCCCAGGCCTTGAACAGCTCATGGCCCAAGGTGGTTGCTCAACAAATACATGTTGAATGAAAGAACGGTGCTAGCTAACACCGCCCCTCTGATCCACTGTCTAAACTTGCCTCCCTGAGAAAATAAAACTGCTGCTTTATTGTTGAATGAGCTTGAAATTAAACAAAAGTTCACATTTTAAAAACCACAGTAATATTTCCATTTGCGTATCATTCTCAAAGGGGGAGAGGGTTTGCAAAGGAGACAGTTCACAGTAAGATAGAGCTGCGTGCTCTAAAACTCAAACCAACAAAGTCACCCCGGCCCCCGTCCAGTGGTGTGAGAGCTGCTTCCTAAGAGGTTCTCAGGAGGAACAAGAACACAGGCTGCTAGGGGCGCTTCCAACCATCCCTGCCAAGCACCTGGGACAACATCGTATGTTCACAGAGAGTAAGGACAGACTGAGAGCAGCAAGTCCATCACCCTCTCTTTCCAGAGTCTTCCTGTCCTGCCCCTGCCCTCCTCCACTGAGCAGAGCTGCAACCCCAAAGATTCGGCTTCCACCGGTTCTCATGACTCAGATGGGGAAAGCATGGCCCCAATTATTCAGAGTTCAACACTGAACAAGACCAAAAACAACCCTCAGAATCTTCTAAAAATAGGCTGTCTTTCTAGTTAGCACCCTAGGAGACCACTAACTACATCATTACTCAACAGAACTGAGCTGCTCTCTTGCTGTCTCCAAACTCAGTGGAGAAAAAAAAAAAGCTGAAGCCAGCAGTCTCCAAGACTTTGTGGTTTAAAAAAAGAAAATAAAACAAAAGCCTTGCCAATTTGAGAAAAATCAGTAAGGAGCATCTTCCACCCTTTCGAGAGTCCTGGCTGTTGGTGCTCCCTGGCTGCTGGCTGAAGCTGGGGGTGGGGGTGGGGAGGGGGGTAGGAATTAGGAGACACCTAGTCCACAGGTTTCAAATCTCCCCAAATGTCAGGATCACCTGGCTAGCTGGTGAAAATGCTGCTGCCAGGTTCTGCTCCAGAATTTCTGACATAGTCCAGGTTCACATTTCTAACCAGCTCCCAAGCAAAGAACTGCTGCTGGTCCAGAGACTGTACTTTGGGAAGCACTGATCTAGAACTTGTGTTTCACCTGTCTCAACTACACACAGTACCGGCAGGCAGGCAGACACACACACACACTGCTGTGGAAATATACTCTATCCAATCACTGGCCCTCAAAGAGTCAGCCTATTACTAATGACGGGACACCCACGGGGCCCAGGACCTGAGAAAGCTGGCTAGTTTCTTCTGCCAGAGGTCCTAAATCACACCAGAAGCTCTTGAGATCCAAAATCACAGGATCTTCCTTTTTTGAGCACAGTCATGAGCAATCCCAATCCACTTCACCCTTTACATATGAGTAATCCCAGCTGCAAGGTCTGCTTCTGAGCAAGGATGCTTTCAAGTTTCCCAATCAAGAAGAAGCAGCTAAAAGAGGAAGCCAAAAAACCAAACAAAACCAAACCCAGGCAGCACTCAAGGAGAGCTACAGCCTCCCTAATGGGGAACACATCTCTCCGTCTCGGGAACCCCAAAATCTACGGAGGGCATCTCCACCGACCTCTCACTTACCAAAGTAATCGGCCTTCGGGTGAGCATCCATCTCACGCTCCAGACGCTGGGTGAGGGCTTCTAATTTTAATTCAGCGGCTGAAAGTCCGAGGTCAGAGCCTGGGATGAGGGTCTGGCAGGGCAGCCTCACTCTGGGAGGGCTGGGGCTCTCTGGGAGCACAGCCCCCAAGCTGCCATCAGGGGACCAGCCAGAAGGACCTTGTTTACAAGATAACTCAGGCGGGGTGGACATCACTGGATGGACAAGGCCGGTGGGGCTGAGCTTGGGACCAATGCCAGGGTCTGTGCAGCCAGGCTTGGGACCCAGGCCAGGGGCGGCGACCGCCTGCAAATTGTCTGTGCTGGCTGGTGAGGATGCTGGGGTAGAACTAGAAAGGTACGATTTGGGCCCATCCTGGAACCAAGGTGGAGGCTCCACGGTGGGTTTGGGCATCATGCCTGAAACCTCACTCCCCACCTCTGAGTTTGTTCTTGGAAGAACTCCTTGACTGGAGCAGCTCAGGGCCACGGGTGCTGAGAAAGAAGGGGTTCGAGGCTGAGCCAGCCCCAAGAAGGCCCCATTCTCTGGGCCTGGAGAAGGAAGGCCTGGGCTCACCCGCTGGGAGGAGGCTGTGGTCCAAAGTCCTGCTGGCTTCTCACTGCCGCGGTCACCAACACCATCTTGGCCTCTCTCAAATGACCTGCTGGAGCTCAGGGAGAGCTGTGGCTGGTATAGTTGATGGTCCCTGGAGGGTTTGGGCAGTTGTGGGTCACCCCCTGGGGCATGAGGCCACCCACCCCCTACACCTGGTTTGATACTGGTGGACATCCGCGGTTGTTCGTCCCACTTTGGGCTTGCCACGGAGAGGTTATCATAATAGTCTCCATGGGTAAGGCAGGAAGGATCCTCACAGGGGCGATGGGAGGCAGGCATCTCAGAATTCGCTGGGCTTTCCTTCAAACCACAGTCCTGGCTGCCATTCCTCATGTTACGGGCATATGGCCTGGCCCTCTGCTCCTGGGGTAGGTACAAGGGCTGCCCAGAGGCAACAGAGGTGGATGTCCCAGGAACCACTGTCGAAGCCGCAAGCGGGGGCTTGGCTGCACCATCCATGGTCTGCTTGCTGCAGACACCAGCTTCCCGGTGAGGCTGTGCTCCTGGGCGGCCCCCACCGTTGACAGGGCCCCGGACCCCTCTAGGCAGAGACTCCTCCTGCAGGAGCTGTTGCTGCTGCTGGAGGTGTATCTTGGCCATTTTGGTGGCAAACACCCTGCGTGTTTCCTCAAACTCCGGGTTGTTGCCTGCACCCTTGTCCACTCGGAAGAGTCCATCCTTGGAGGCCTCGTACATGTTCAAGTCCTCGATGAATTTACTGGCCTCCAGGCCCAGGTCATCATACTTATCCATGATGCAGACCAGTGTCTGGGCCTAGCCCAGGTGCCAGGTATGAATGTGTAGGCAGGTGGGTGGGGCAAGGAAGCTGCTGACAAGGGTGGGGGTCAAGTCCAGCCGGGGGCAGGGGCAGGTAAAGCCTTCCACCTGGCCACCCTAAGAGTCATGACCCCAGGTCTTAAGAGTCCAGATGAAGTTGAGGCCTCAAGGCCAACTGGACCAAGTGTGCGTCCAAGTCCCGCTCCCCGCCGGTGTGTCCACGTGGAGGGCTGCTGGTGGCGCTCCAGGGTCCCCGCCTGCTCTGCAGAGTTCTGTTACTCAATTCGTAAAAGAAAAATGAAATAGGGGGTGGAAATCACATCCTCCTTAAGCAACCAAACTCGGAAACCCACAACAAGGCAGCCGCCGCCCGGCGGCGAGGCCGCCCGCCCGTCCCGCGGGGGCACCGGCGTGGCGCGGCCCGCGGCGCAGGCAGCCCGGGCGCTGGGTCCTCCGCGCGGCTCCGGGCCCCGAGCTGCGATCCGGCGACGCGGAGAGGGCGCGCGGGCCGGCGGCCGCGGCAGGAAGTTCACGGCAGCCGGCGCGGGCCGTCCATTGTCCGATGGCGGCGGCGGCCGGGCGCGCGCGGGTCGGAGGGCGGCGGGACGCGGAAGTGAGGGCGCCCAACGCCGGCCCCGCCGCGCGGAGTCGACCGGGCACGTTCCGCGCCTGCGAGGGGGCGGGGGCTCCGGGAGGGGGCGGGGCCCGGCGGGGGCGGGGGCTCCGGGAGGGGCGGGGCCCGGCGGGGGCGGGGACTCCGGCGCGGGGGCGCGGCCGGCGCCGGGCGGGGTGACACGGCGGGCCGGCCCCCGGCCGGGCGGGGGGACCCGGCCGGTCCCGCAGGCGGCTCCCGCGCCACAGCACGGGAAAGACGCGGGGGTTCCCCTCGCCACCGTCAGGACGCGAATCCCAAACCGGCCCCGGACCTCCGTCGGGCCCCGCCCCGGGCAGCGCGGGGCTGGGGGTCTGCGCGCGAGCTCGCTGCGGGGCGGCCTGGCAGCCGGTGGGCCCCAGACGGGCGGCGTGGAGTTTGCGGGAGTCTGGACGCCACGCACCCCTCGCCCCACCCGGCCTCATTTTCCCGCTGCCGCTCGAGGCAGCCTCTGCCCAGACTAGCCAGCTGCCCGGCTCGCCTAAGGTGCAGGATTGAGCACCGGGGTGTCACCCGCAGGCTGGGCCTGCGCTCTCTTTGACAGGTAGGGAGACTAAGACACGGAGGGGGACGGATCTGCGAAGCGTGCTCAGGAGACCAAGTCCTCAGAAAGGGGGACAGGACAAAGTCCTGTTGTTCCCCAGAGCGCACGCATTTGAGGTCCTTAGTGAAACAATAAAATCTCTTGCTTTGGTGGCTCGTTATTCCTATGGGGATTAGTGACCCAGGGGTGAGGACATCTCTCAGTAGAAGGCTGCAGCCCTCTTGGCCTGACCCCCTCCTAGTATTGGGGATGGAGCTGACAAAGTGCTAGAACACATGGCCATCCCTGTGCAAAGTCTAGCAAACCCAGAGCCAATTCGTAGGGGTTCAGTTCTAACAGCTGGGACCCTGGTGCAGGAGCCACAGACACCAGCCAGGTCCTCTTGTGCAAATTATTCTTTCCACCCTAGCTTGGCAGCCACCTAGACCCATCATCCTTGATCTTGCCTCCCCCTTCACACACCCCCATCACTTTCGATTGGGCTAGCCAACACAGTGGCATGCGTCTCTCTAGCCAGGTTTCAGCTGCACAAATGTGGGTGTGGGGAGCAGGTTTTTGCCAAGTAAGTACAGTGTAACTAAAGTGGGCAAGGGAGTTGCCATTTCTTCTGCCTAGAACCTATTCCCCTAACATCCAAGAACTCCCGCTATCCTCAGGTTTCTACTCAACAGTCATTACCCCAGGAAGTCCTCCTGGATACCCCTCTCTCGCTCCCCACCTCTAACTGACACCACAGCGAATGCCCTGTCTTCTCACTAGAATTTAAACTTCTTCACCCATTTTGTTCATTGCTATAGCCTGAAAAAGTGCCTGGCACATGACAGGGCTTCCCCAAATGCTTGATAAATGAATGAATGAGTCACATCAGGAAAGGAAATATAGGGCCTCCCCTGGTGGCCCAGGCGGTTGAGCGCAGCACTGTGAAGCTGTCCACAGCCTCTGCAGCATGAGTTCAATCCCCAGCCGGCCAGAGAGCAACCCACACGGCACAGCAGACCTCTCCTGTCTTGCCCGATGCACCCCTCAGCAGTGTATTTCAGTCAATCTGTCTGTTCTGTTCCTCACTCTGTCTTTGGTGAATCCTCTCACCCTCCCGCGCATCTGGCCTGTACCCTGGTTCTTGTATGCATGAATAAATAAATCTTAAAAAAAAATTTTTTTAAAAGAAAAGAAAAGGAATTATAGGTGTTACCAGCTATAGGTCAAAAAAATTAATTGAAGTTAATGGTGACCCAGATTTGGGGAAACAAGGAAAGGAGGCTGTATTATTATTCCTGTAACTTTGTAAGTCACTACACATCTTTGATCGACATCATATATATCTTAGTCAAGAGTATAGCTAAATAAAAACGTGAATGCATGTGTTTGAATGTAAAGGATATTTGACTTAACATGTTTGCATACATATGTATATGTTTTTTATATAAGTGTAAAAGAATCATTTACTGAAGGAATTTGAAAAGCCTTCATCCAATAGCCTCTAGGCAGTAAACAGTGTCAGCCAGCTATGGATTCCCAGGGGGCCCATGAGGCAAAGGGCCCCTGTCTTTGGACAGAACCCTGCTTATTTTGCAGTTAACTGAAAGGGCCTTTCTATCGTATTTGCTTGGCTACAGGGAATGTCCCCCACACAATGCAGTGTGTGTCCCAAAGCTGAAGAGCCACTTCAGGGGGAGCTCTGAAAAGAGTCTTTATATTTCAGCCAAGCAGATGGATGAAGAATTAACCTAGGGTCCTCTGGGCTCTTTCCATCCCACTGATGCCTAGAGCAAGCCAGGAAACGCTTGCCCCTCCAAATCGGTTTCCTGAACCTTGGCTGCTCTGGTCCCAAGTTTCACTGTGGAATTGCCCCGTGAATGGAGAGAAGCAGCTTCGATGAAGGCCTTTTCGTGGTGTTTACAATGAGCCTTTGTGTCGTGATTCTCTGCCCTGGAAAGCAGCCCAGGCCAGACCCAGATCCTAGACCATGACCTAGCGCGGTGCACGCTGACATTGCCAGGACACTGGGATGGCTCTTCACAGTCTCAGCCCCACACCCTGGCCCTTCTGCCACACAGGAAGACCCAGCTGGAGGCATGTGCCTACCACAGGGCCCCACGTGGCTCCCCACACACCCACAGGGGAGGGAGGTGGCCCGCTGGCCCTGATCCAACCCGGCCATCTGCATGGAGAGCAGCAAAAAATGTTTAACGGGACAAAATGAACTGCAGTGCTGGCTTCTGAGTCAGCTCCAATCTCTGCTTACTCTTCCAAAAAATGCACTTGTATATGGTTTAAACTCAAAAGGTGCAAACAAGCACACAGTGAGATTAAGGCGGCCCCCCCACCCTGAGTCCCAGCCATAGGAGCCCCTCCAGAGACAACTGCTGTCACAGTGCAAAGCACAAGGCACGCATGTGTTTTTAAACACAGCAAGTAGACGAGCACTGCCCTTGCTTTTTGCACTCAAAAGTGCTCTTGGACATAAGTTCACATGCACATGGCCCATTCTTTTTGAGGGTAATAGTTCTCTCTCTCTTTTAAGATTTATTTATTTATACAAGAACCGGGGTACAGCCAGAGGCACGGGAGGGTGAGATAATTCACCAGATACAGAGTGGGGAGCAGAACAGTCAGACAGACTGAAAACACTGCTGCGGGGAGCAGTGGGCGAGACAGGAGAGGTCTGCTGCGCCATGTGGACTAGTGCCCCGGCCGGGGATCAAACTTGTGCTGCAGAGACTGCGGATAGCCTCACAGTGCTGTGCTGTGCTTAACCTTTTGTGCCACCATGAAGGCCTCCTCTAGGAACTTTGATCACCCCAACTTGGAGCCCCAGCACAGACTGGTAGAGCCCTTTGCTAGGCAGAAGTGACAACCCTGGTGTCCACCGTGCTCAGTCATTGACTGGGGGCTTCCAGGAGAGAGTGACCTCAGCTTCCCTGCTGCAGCTGGGGGCTCTCAGCTCACTATGCTCCCCATGCCACCTCCAACTTTCCTCTTGAAAGATCTGAATTGTGTGTCTCCATGAGAGCCGTCCGTATGGATGTACAGATACATGTGTGTATGTAAATTAGATTTGTTTTACAAAATTTGATCATCTTGTACATACTGCTTGGTGGTCTTCTTTCTACTTCATCTGTGTCACTGAGTACAATGGCACATTTCATTAAGTAATTCTTTCAAAACAAGGACATGTGCTTGAGCATCAGGGCACCCATAAGTTTCCTGAAACGATGTGCTAAATTTTGCAAAAAAAGTACATAATGTATATTTTCCAAGAGAGAGGGCTGGTGGTTTTTCTCATATCCTCTGAGGAGTCCAAAAATGTTAAGAGCCATTAGCCTAAAACATGGCTTATGGTAGAGGTATGCCATGGCTGCTGAAACCAGTCGCCTACCTGTGGGCGACTTTCAGTTTTGGCTACAGTGGGTAATGATGTTCATAAGCCTTACCATAATAATATTGTTCCCTTAAATAACCTTCCACAAAAGCAATGCTCTCAAAAGATTTGTGTCTCATCTTGAAGGCTTTTGATTCTAAGACCAGTTACACCCGATGCCATGACTTTCCCCAATCAACGAATGGGGGGCTGGATTTATTTTACTGGGGTAATAAAGTAGTAGAGAACTCCAGAATGCCAGAGGACTTGGGGACATTAGTGCTACATGTGTAAAGCAACTTCAAAAAGTATCTGTGACACTGTCATTAATCCACATGGTTGGGGGGGTGAGCTGTGAAAGAGGCACCTCACAGTTTCAGGGCAACCTGAGGAGAAATTGTTAGAGAATTGTTAGAGAAACTGTGAAGTAAGGATCTGGGCGTGGGCCAGTTCCTCATCTGCTACCTGGGAGGAGATGTAACCGGCGGCTGGATTGTGAGCCCTGGGAGAGGAAGCAAGACCGCCCTGTTTATTTTTGTCTGCCTGATTTCACATCTGCTGACATCTTCGCACCCACTCCCCTCCCTGTCTTTAAACCTCAACCTTTTAGGAGATAAAAATGGAGCCCTGAGGCCACAGCTATGTGTCATCTTTGGTCAATTTGGCACAATCTCTGGGGGAACCCAAAATGAAAAATACTGGGGAATACAAAATGCTCACAATCTTTTAAGCATGTTGAAAACAAAAAACAAAACATAAAACCACCCAAAACATGGAAACAATTTGAGCCAAAGATAGACCACACTACATAATAGGGTCCACGGTGTACCCAAAACATCAGAGGGCTGGTTGGAGCACTAATTTTTTTGTCAAAATAAACGGAGCTTTTGTGTCAAAAGTGATTTCACGGTTTGATTTCTTCTGAGAACATCCAGTCCTCACTCATGTTAAAGTTCCCCACTGAAACTCACACAACTGTGGGGCAGGTGAGCAGGGAGGCCCGGGGGCGGGGGGTGGGGGGATAGCAGCCTCGCTCCTGAAGCTCCCCCCCAACTTGGGAACAGGCCTGAGGTAACAGGAGGGCTGGGAGAGGATTAGGCTATGGCCCTTTTGACCCACTGGCCCTCTGATCTCTGCTGTAAGGAGTACAGTTGCCTGATATCCCGGATGCCACACTGTGAACCCTGGTGTGCTGAGTCCACCTCCATGGCCTTCTCCCAGCCCGGAGCTGATGACGGCTGCGACACTAAGGCAGGCTTGTTCTTGGGAGATCTCCCCCTCCTCCCACAGGCCACTGTGACCCCAGGACTCCTTTGGACAGCAATCTAAGGCCTCCCCCACTTCCTACCCTCACTTCCCGCATTGTGGTCTGAGGGTTCGCCTGACTTCCTCCTTCCCCCTCCTCCTGCTCAGGTATTTTTCCCGTGAATATCCCTGGCATGTCTATTCCCATCACAGTATTTGCTTCCCAGAAGACCCAAATGATCATACCTACAGTTTCCAGAAATTGATAGGAGTTCAGCAGACAGCCTTGGTGTTCATTGCCTGGAGGGCAAGGCCAGTCTTGTGCCAGTGCTTGTGTACAGTTGGGGTCATCACTTTGTCCCCTTCTGAAGAGACATTGCATCCCCTTGCCTTTGTGGTGCCTGCTGGGAGTGCTGACACTGAGCCTCAGCCTGTTTAATCGCGGTCCACCTGAGTAACTCTGTGCCTCGTGGGTGCCTCATTGAGCTGGTGATTGCCATGTTCAAGTGCAAGTCAACATGTGACTTCACATCAGAAAACATAAAGGTCACTGGGGTGTGCTTGGAAGTTCCTCTTTTTGTTTATTGGGGGATGTGACATCTATAGACCAGGCGTTCTGGGTGCCACAACAGTAGATCACTGGGAAAGGGAAAGAAGTGGAATAGTTGGGTCATTTTACCATTTACTAAGAAACTGGTACTTCACTTTTCTCCATGGGTTAAAAAGTCCTCTTGCCACTCACTAGTTTAGCAGATCTTGTCTCAAAGGAGAGCACGGGTCTGGAGCGAGTGGAACACGGTGAAAGCAAGCTAGAGATTTCAGACAGAAAAGAGAACTAGGTGGAGAGTGTCCCCCAAATGCCTGTCCTTCCTGGAAACAAGGATGTGCCCTTATTTGGAAAGGGAGTTGCTGATGTAATTAGTTGAGGTCATCCTGGAGCAGGGTGTGCCCAAAGCCACGACAGCTGTCCTTATGGGAAGAGACACAGAAACACAGCAGCTCATGAAACAGTCATGCAGCCAAAGGCAAGGAATGTCACAGTCTGCCCACCACCCCCAAAGCCAGAGAGAGGCAAGGAAGGATTTCCCCCTAGAGCTTTCAGAGTGTGTGGCCCAGTTGACGTTGAACTTGGACCTCTGGCCTCCAGAACTGTGAGAGAATCAATTTCTATTGTTTTAAGCACTTGGTCCATGGGACTTGGTTATGGCAGCCCCAGGAAACGCACACAGGACTCCAGCACAGTGGCAAAAATGGCACTTGGCCGCTTTTCAGCCTCCTTCAGCCAGCCCTTTCGTGAGTGTTCAGACTCCCCAGTGAGGGAGATCTGGAAAAGCATTATAATGACATTTCACTCATTCATTCAACACATATTTAGCTAGCACATGGGCTCTTTGCCAGACCCTTTGCTGATGCCGGCGATGCCTGGGAAAGAAAACACATTTACTCGCTGCCACTGGGCTGCCCTGGAACTAAGGGAGACCGAGGCACATCAAAGGATTGCACAAATGGATAGAGAATCAGGCTGTAAAAAGTGTCAGAAAAGAAAGCAACTTATGTCTGAAGGCTGAAGGGGCAAGGCTTGTGAGGAGTGGGGGAGGCAGGGAGGACTCTATGAGGGGACATTTAAACCTGCAGTTGCTGGAGGCCAGCGGGGGAGAACCGAGGCACAGGGCTGGGGCAATGCCGGAGGGTGGGGCTTGGGACAGAGAAGAGCTCCCGGCTGGGAGAGGGACAGCCTCTTAGGGCCCCTTGGGGGTTCTGGGTTTATTCTAAATTCAGCGAGAAATACTCCTGGCTAAATCTTCACCCCAGGTGGTCATCCTTAGAAATGAATTTTCCAATGGGGAGCAAGAAAGGAGTTTGAATGAACAGCCATGTTGTCATCTCCAGGGGCCTGGTGGGTCGCCTTGGCTGATCACACGCCCACCCAGCCCTCCTTCGGTTGTGTTGGTGCAGACCTCACGCTGAGTCTATATCAAAAACAGGACACATCTGCATTCCAAACTGAGAGGGAAATGAAGGGAAGCAGAGCTCGGGGAGCAGCCCTCTGTCCTTGAAGCGTCCTCACCTGTAAAGTCCATGAGCTAAAGAGGGCCGTGTGGCTCAGTAAGAGCCCAATAAACCTTACTTTGGGGCAGTTTTTATAACTCAACAGTCTATGGGGCTCATCACTTTCAGGGCTGCCTGGATCTCAGAGAGCTCTCCACTCTTGTGTCGGTGTCTCTGCCTTGTCCAGACAGCAGGAACCTAGGAGGGGTGTGTGGAGAGTGCAAGCAGGGAGAAGCCAGCCCCCTGCGGAGGGTCACCGAGTGAGTCAACCTGACTCAGCAGGCCCTTCCTGCTCTCCTCTTCCATGAAAGGGCATAAGAAGCCAGAATCCTCTGCCCGTTCCACAGGCCCCTGCCCTCAAGCACTGTTTCCTCGTCACTCTTTCAGTTTCTCAAAGATGCTAACCATTTTCCTGTTGCCTGGCACCTGCCCGTGCTGTCTCCTCTGCAGGGGTCGCCTCACCTTCTAGGTTATAGCTGCCTGCCGCCCGCTGGACCTCTGATCAGAGATTTCCATCAGACCCCAATTACCCTCTGCTTCTCCCAAATAGAAGTCAAAGTCAATGTCTTATATTTCATGCGGGCACCATCTCGCCCCAGCTGCTCTGTCTCCCGTGCCAGGAAGACACATAGGACCATCTTCTCCCTGCAGAACGGGTGGCCTACGCACCCTCATTTTCATCATGTGTGGCTTGTGGCTCTGGCACTGTGTACAGATGGGAATAGTATTGGAGATGAGTTTACAAAGTGAAACTGGGCAGGCAGGTGGCAAAGTACCACCGGTGAGGAAGGCAGTCTCTGGGTCACCTGCCACTCACACCACTCTTATCCAGTCCTTCTCTGATGGGAAGACAGTGTCTACATTTCTTTGAGCAAGCCTTAGTTTCACCTGGATATGCATAAAATGCTCCACATATGGTTCTCCTCCATCTTCAGAACCTGCCACACAAGGTCAATATTGTTTCCATACCTATAATCATTTTGCTGTCTCCTTATCAGAACAAGGTGTATTGGTCAAGAACCTTTCTGCTCAGGGCTCAACTGCAGTGAAAAACCCTGTTCTAAATGCTAGGTTGACCCCTTACCCCTCGGTTATTACACTCCTCCAGAAATTTGTTTGTTCTTTCAACAGTTTTTATATATTAGCCCTGACCCAAATAGCAACCATTATATATTGATGGGAAACAGAAGGAAGACACACAGTCCCTGTTCTTAAGGAGCATAGTGGTGAGTGGGGCGCGAGGAGACAGAAGACATAAAAAACCCAGGTCATTCTGCAGACATGTGGCAAAAGCAAGGAGGAAATGTAGGTAGTACAGGTGGTGAAAGAAACTTAACTTGGCCCAGAGGTTCTGGAAGGCTTCCTGGAGAGAAGCTCTGTTGTTGTGTCCCTGGTCCTCATTTATCTATTTATTTTATTTTTTTTTTATAGAGGCATGCTTTATTTATTTGTTTGCTGGTTTGTTTGTTTGTTTTGTTTATACAAGCACTGGGTACAGTCAGAAGAGCGGGAGGGTGAGAGAATTCACCAGAGCCAGAGCGGGGAGCAGAGCAGGCAGAAGGACCGAAGTACACTGCTGAGGGGAGCAGCGGGCGGCAGGAGAATCTGAGCGCCATGTGCGACCCTCCTCCGGTGGCCGGGGAGCAGCCGGGGATCGAACCGGCGCCGCAGAGGCCGCAGGCAGCTTCGCAACCCAGCGCTCAACCGCTGCGCCACCGGGGAGGCCCCCTGGTCCTCATTTAAGGGGATGAATAATTCTGAGATACCAGCACGTTGTCCAAGATCTCAACTCAATCCTGAAGCTTTCTCAGGAAACAAAGGACAAGAGGCCAAATATGACAAAAGATGCTCCCATTGCTCTAATAGCTCAGGAAGTTCCAAATCTGGGAGCTGTGAGATAGGAGCTGTGGGTGAAGGCCCAGTGTGGATGAGAAATTTATCTTGGTCATCTGAATAACCAAATACATAAATTTCATATAAATCACATTGCAGAAGTCTCGTAGATGGACAGTGGTGGATCTGGTGAAAAACAATGTCCTTCAGAAATCCAGTAGATTTCTTCACAGAAAACTTCTTAATTGTCAGATGTCCTTGACTACCTGTTCAGAGACTATTTTATGGGAGGGGGAGGCCTTGTACTGACTCAGACTTGAAATCACACAAACTGAAACTACCGAAGTTATAACTGAGCTCCCACAAAGCTCAACTCTCTTGCTTCCTGACAGAAGAGAGGGCAAGTCCTTTCTGGAGGGAATAGTTTACCTCTCATTCTCTACTATGCTTTTTTCTTATGTCTGGCATACACTTAAAGAAAAGACAAGATCTGAAGAAACAGAAACGTGATCTTCCATCAGCAAAAAAACAATCAATAGAAGAAGACCCACAAATAACCCAGATGTAGGGATGCACGCAAAGAATTTAAAATAACTATTTAAACATGTTAAAGTGTTTACAGAAAAAGATAGGAAAACATAGAAATATCTAATAGAGAAATGAAAACTCAAAATGAAAAATTTTGAATTAAAACATACAGTATCTGAGGTGAAGAATTCCCTGCCATTTCACAATAACAAAAAACTCCCCTAGACTAAAAATTAGTAGTAAGTGTAATTAGCTGTAACCACCCTTTGTTTTCTCTATCCCTCTCCCCTCCTTGTGATTAACCATTAACTGGCTCCACCTTCAGTCCTGGAAACTTGGAAAACTGATTGTGGGCCATCTCTAATAAAATTCTCTGTGCCCCCGTGAAGGTGATAGTGGCATCAAAAACAAACATCTGCTGATTGCTGAGAAAACACCCTGCTTGGAAAGTCAAGCACCTTGAACTCAGGTCACCTAGACTGCCCGGCACCTCCTCGTACTTGGAAATGTGATGCCCTCCATATCCCTCATAGTCCTTCCCTGCGTGTTCTCCCAGGACTGCCACCATTCAGGGAGCCGGTGGGACCTACTGACCCCTGGTGACCATCTCAAACTCCCTTGCAAAGACATTCCTCATGGATCAGAGTTTGGCTTTCAGGCAAACTGCACAAAGAAGAATCAGTGAACAAAAAAGCATGCCAGTAAATATATAATTACCATCTGACCCAGCAACTGCACTCTTGGGCATCTACCCCAGAGACATTGTAAGAGACAGTGAGTCTCACCACTCAGGGCCCAGTGACTTCTCGAATGAAGACAGTTGGGGGCTCCGGAAGCAAGCTGAGCCTGGCAGCTCCACCCCCTGATATCTTGAAAGGGGAACAGCTGAAACCTAGTGGCAGAGAAGAACCCCTCGGTAGTCTTCAAGAGGCAGGGCTAGGAGGCACCTGGGCACTTCTGCTCCTGCTCTGGTCAGGCCCCACGTGTGTTCCTTCAGCTGGCTCCTGCCTGCTGCTCTTTTCCTGGCTATGGTGCTTGGTGGTTGGGACAATCCTCTCTTGAGAGGCTATGGCCGCCACCATCCTGACCTTATAGATTTGAACTTTGGTCCCCTCCTCCTCTCCCAAACTTCTGGCCCTTGTGTAATCTCTTGCTTGTTTTTTCCTGCTAGAAATTTGCTTTGGATTCATTCTCCTGGGGACTCTGCTCTTGGGTGTTGGCTGCTTTTCTTTTGGGACCTGCCTATGGCTAAATGTCTGCCCACGAGGGTATGGTTGATTTCAGTTGATCAAGAGTCCATATTTTGAAATCTCTCTCCTACTCTTCTTCTCCCTCTCTCTATTCCCTTTGAATGTTTAAAAATCTCTGGGCACACAGAGTTTCACTACATTGTTTTTATGTGTGTGGGTGGGCATGAACTCTCACAAAGGGCAACAGGGGTTTCAACAGTGTGGGGACCCTGGGCCCCCTTCAGTCTTTCCTGGAATCAAAATGAAAACATGTTCACACAAAAACCTACACACGAATAAATGTTCATAGCAGCTTTATCGGTTATAGCCACACACTGGATACCCTTCCATGGGTGGTTGGCTAAATAAACAATAGTATCTGCATACTAAGTCAGAAAAAGCTGTGATAAACTATTGATACATAGGATAACTTGGATGGATTTCCAGGGAATTATACTGAGTAAGAAAAGCTAATTCCAAAGGTCACATACCATGTTATTCCTTTTATGTAATAGTCTTGAAATGATAAAATTATGGAGAGGGAAAACAGATTCATGGTTGCCAGGGGTTAGGGACAGGATGAGGATGGGGTAGGGAAGTGGTGGTGGTTATAAAGGCAACACAAGGATCTCTATAGTGATAGAACTGTTCTGTATCTTGACTGTGGTGGTGAATAAATGAACCTACATCTGTCATCAAATTACATGGGCTGAGTGCCTGGACACATTTGTGCCAGGTTAGTACAAGTAAAACTAAGAAAATCCGAAGAATATCAGTAGATTATATTAATGTCATTATCCTGGTTATGAGATTATGGTATAGTTCTATGAGATGTGATCACTGGGGGAAACTGGAAAAGGGTACAGGATCTGTCTGTATTATTTCTTACAACTGGCCATGAACTTATGAAAGATATATAGGTAGAGGGAGCAGGGGAGAGAGAGAGAATAGAACTGAGGTTCGGAGGACTGTGAGATAATATCAAATGGTCTGACTTAAGTTCTAACATAAGTTCTCTCTTCTCAGAAAGAGAGAATAGGAAAAAAATGGGAAAGAAAAACTTAAAATTTAATGGCTGAGAATTTTCCAAAATTGATGAAAGATGTCAACTGTAGATCCAGGAATCTCATGATATCCAAAGAAAATCACATCTAGGTATGTCTCACTCAAACAACTGACATATAGAGCTAAAGATAAAATATTAAAAGTAGCTAAAGAAAATATCTTCCATGGAACAACAAAAAGAATGATGAATTGTTTCATCAGAAACAATGAAAACCAGAAATCAATAGAATACCATCTAAAATGTTGAAAGAAAAACGTCTTCAACCAAGTCTATATCCAGTGAAAAATAGGGAAATTTTTTTCCCCAAACAAATAGGAACAAAGAAAACAAGAGAATTACCTGCCAACAGAACTAGTACATGATACACTAAATGAAATTCTTCAAGCTATAGGGAAGTCACCTCAGATTAAAGGCCAGGTCTGAAGAAGAATCAAGAACAACAGAAGTGGTGTTTGGGTCAATATAAAAGATTTTTTCCTTTTAAAAATTTCTTTAAGGAAAGATTGTTGACTGTTAAAAGCAAAAAAATAATAAGCAGTTTATGTGAGATTTACCACACATGTTGAAAAAATATCTAACAATGGCTCAAAGGACAGGAGGGGATACCATTGTAAGAACAGTTTAATGTGTACACTATTTGTGAAATGGTACAGTATTAATTCAAGGAAGTTATTATCACTTAAGGCTACATGTTGCACTGTCTAAAACAACCATCAAAGATAATACAGAGACATTTAATAAATATATTATCTGTTCAACACTCGACAACTGAGCAGCTGGGCATTACCACCCAATTTCACAGATAAAGAAACTGAGACTTGGAGAGGCTGGAGCTACGCCCAAGGTCACCAGATAGGAAACAGATGCACCAGAACTCAATCAAAAATTCAGACCAAGCCCATTGTCCTTTCCATCATTCTAACAGCTAACAAACTCTCTGCACTGGGCCAAATAATAAATATTTTAGGCTTTCTGGGTCATAGAGTCTCTGTCACACCAATGAACTCTGCGCGAAAACAGTCACAGGTAATACACAAACATTCGAGCATGGTAATATTCCAATCAAGCTTTATTTACAATGTCAGGTAGTGGGCCAGACTTGGCCATGGGCTATCGTTTGCCAATCTCTGCCTTATTCTACCATGGGGAGTTTTTGGCTTTGGCCCAGAGGTCCATTCTGACCCACTGCCAGGGGCCAGACTACCAACACAGCCCACAGATTCTATTTGGTCTAAATACACAGCTATCCCACCCTCTCCTCTTCCTGCCTGGGCTCTGGCCCCAGCATTCTGGTAAATAGAAAGCTCAGTTCCTTTTCATTCCTGCCTCAGGGAAAATATCCAAGTAAAGGCAAGGGACTGCTGGGCCTCAGATTACTGTACAACACTGTGCTCCTCAGCTTGCTGTCTGTCCCTCCTGAAAATAAACCCACAGAGCTTCCTCCAGCAGCTCCTACTCCTTTGGCAGGAACTGCCTTCCTAGTGGGGCTTCCAGCTCTTGGGGGTCAGCCCAGCTCTTGACAATCAGGACTTTTAAACACACAAACTATATTTGCAACAATGATTCTTTGACAGCCCAAGGGGCCAGAAGTGAAGCCTTATCGGAAAGACTGAACAGGAAACCATCTGATCGTTATGCTTTTGTTCCCAGTAAAGAAATGGCCAGATTGTCATTGAGTCTCATCGGTTTTCAGCTTACAAAATATACCCAGACTATTTTCAGCAGTTTTCTCTCCCCCAATGCCCATCTTACCCACCAGCTGGCATCACTGGGCCAATTATATAATTAAGGAAATCAAAATCTTTGCTGTGTTAACAACTTACTCAAGGTTATAGCATCCTCTTAGGCCCAGAATCAGAATTCAAAGTGTCCTGCCCCACCAAGCTTCCCCCAAAAGTCTGCAACCATTTCATGTCGCTTGGAATCACTTAAAGACTTTGGACATATGGGCCTCCCCGGTGGCGCAGCAGTTGAGCGCTGGGTTGCAAAGCTGCCCGCGGCCTCTGCGGCGCCAGTTCGATCCCCGGCTGCTCCCCGGCCACTGGAGGAGGGTCCCACATGGCGCGCAGACCTCTCCTGCCGCCCACTGCTCCCCTCAGCAGTGTACTTCGGTCCTTCTGCCTGCTCTGCTCCCCGCTCTGGCTCTGGTGAATTCTCTCACCCTCCCGCGCTTCTGACTGTACCCAGTGCATGTATAAACAAAAACAAACAAACAAATAAAATAAATAAAGAAATAAAACATGCCTCTATTAAAAAAAAAAAAAAAGACTTTGGACATATCCAAAAAGGAAAACATAAGTAAGGTGGTGGAGGTACTGCTACAATCTTGTCCACACTCAGAAGCCTACTCTTCCGAATCACTTCCTTGTGAAGAGTTGTGACGTCCATGTCTTCTACCCTTTGGGCCACCGCAAGCACTGGCCCCAGCGATTGAGTGGTCAGCTACAGAGCCTTGCACCTCCCCATGCCTCATAACTCTTGCAAAGAGATGCACTTTGCAAAGAGTGCAAGCTGCACTCCCATACCCAAAGGTAAATGGTTTCTCCTGAGGCGGGCAGGTTCCCTGAGGGAGGGGCTAGGAGGCAATTGAACATCCTGGACTAGAGGACCGACCCCAAGGGTATCTGCAGCCCAAGGGTCCCATGGTCTTTGCGAGGACCTGCAAGGAGGTGTAGACCAGGGGCCTCCCCCATCACCAGTTTTCTGCCTCCCACCCAGGGAAGCAAAGGGCACTTCCCCACAGAAACCTTGCCACTCCGGCTGGCCCACTTCAGCAGTCACACCCCAAGTCAGGCCCTGGAGGGGACTGTTCACCCTGTCCTGAGACCCTGAGAGTCTCTTCTCCTCCACAGGACACGGGTTCAGGTGTGGGGCTCAGGGGTGCACAGTGACGCTTCTACCCAGGTCCCCTCAGCCTATGGGCTTTGCCGCTAAATGAATCTGCCTCCTGGCTCTCCCTTCAAGGCCACCCTAGCAACGTGCTGTCTGTAAACAAAATAAAGCTGCTAAGTCCCTGAGCTTGCTTTTGATATTCTGGAGGGGCAGGGGAAATGAAAAGACAAGATAAATATACAAAACATTGTATTGGCCAGGGGGGTAGGAAATGCTGGGGGTACTTTTTGTAAGATCAACAGGAAGGACCTTAGGAGAGCAGAGCCCACAAGGAAGTGAGAGAGCAAAGCATTCAGAGGGGTGTTCTCAGTAGGGGAACAGTGGCTATGAAGTCGTGAAGCAGGATGTGGCCCTGATGTCAGAGGAACAGCAAAGAGGTCGGTGAGCAGAGTGAGCTGAGCAGTTGGAGAGCTGGGCTGGGGTCACAGGGCAGGTGGAGATGTCTCACACCTCTCCAGGTACACCTGCCAGCCCTGCACAGAGCAAAGTGCAGCCAAGGAGGGTTTTCGGTAGCTGGTGGAGCTGTGGCAGCAGATGCAGGTGAGCTCGGCCCTGTAGGTGACGTGTGTTCTTTGAACGCACCTGCTATCTGCCCTTGAGCACTGCTCAGGTCTGGGAGGAAGGGTGCAGGTACAGGTGCACAGACTCATTTCCTGGCTCTTGCACTGCCCCCTCGGGCCTCAGGGAGAGATCAGTACCTAGATAAAGAGATGAGATCTGGGAAAAGAAGACCCCTCAACCCCTGCCTCTGCTTCTCCCTGGACCTCAGGACCACTCTCTGGTAGGCCCAGGTTTATCACCACCCCAGGCAGCTCCCATCCTTGCCACAACCCCAGGACTGTGCCTCAGCTCATCCTTGGGAACACCTGCCTCACGTGTGGCTACTGGGGAGTCACAAGAGGCCAGAGGAAAAGAGAGGGCTGCAGGAAGTCCATGGAAATCAAGGCCAAGTGTGTGACCCCGTCCTCGACTCTCAGGTGATCCCTCTGTCCCACATGGCCCTGTCTCAGGACTGGCCTTTTCCTGGGCAGGCTGGGAGGCCAGGAGAGAGAGGGAAAAGGAGTGACTGTGTGCTCTGCATTTACAGTACACTGTGAACCCTCCACTTGGCCCAGCCTGGTCACCACCCCCCATCCGGAATGGGTGTGATCACGCGGAGGCAGGGCCTAAGGCCCTGCTGGGTAGGTCACAGCTAGCTTTTTTTTTTTTTTGGTTTTAGTTTTGGTATTACAGACCTTATGACAGAGTGAACATTCGAGGAATCAGATTCAGAAAACACAGCTAGACTGTTAGTTCTCATAAACCAACAGCACCTAGAAGATAGAACCTAACAGAGTCCACTTCCAGACACTAGCTGGCAACCTCAGGCAGGTTACCCCATGCTCTAAGCCTCAGTTTGTTTATTGTGTAGTGGGTTCCCTGCTTGCTAGCCTCCTACCAGCACCGCCAGGAAGGATGAAGTGGGATAAAGCATATAATCATATTGCCAGAGGAACAGTAAGGAGCAAACGCCAAGTCAGAATGACATCCTGAATCAACTCCACTCCTTGACATCTTTACAGACTCTACCCCCATCTCCACAATGGGGAGACCCCAGGTGCTGAGGACTATACCTCCCAGCATTCCATGAACCCAACTTCCTGACAGGGGGCTGCTGGGAACAGCGGCCACCAAGCAGTAAAACTGAACACGTGTGCTCTTGCTCTCTCTTCTGGCTTCCACTTGTGTCCTGTGTCTCATTCAGATGGTGTTGCTGGTAGGACATGTCTGCCAGTTAATCTCTCTCTCTCTCTCTCTCTCTCTCTCTCTCTCTCTCCCCTCCCTCCCTCTTTGCATTCCCCTTGTAAATAAACCTTTTTTCCCTTCTTCTCTGTGTGTGTTTGGATAATCATTTCTGTGCTTTTATTAAGAGTACACAGGACTCCTACCACAGGTGGGTGCTGTCAGAGGACGGGACACTTCAGATGATGGTGCCCCATCTCAGCACGGGTGAGGATTGGGGGCTTCCTATATAACCATCTAGCTGGGCCCCAGCTCAGGCACTTCCCTGATAGCTGTAATTTCGATTAATCTTCAGGACTAACCTCCACCCATCCCATCTCCTGCAGTGATGTGACAGTGAAGCTTGTCCTCTGTCAGGCAAGAATGATGAGGTACCCCCCGAAAGCAGGGGGGTGTGATATATGGGTGTGTGACATATGTCTGTGTGGTGTGTGTATATGTAGGTGTGCATGTGGGTGTGTGTGAGTGGTAGGGGGTGGGTTTGTTGGGTGTATGTTGTGTGGTGTGAGTGTTTGTGTGCAGGTCAGGACAGGGTGGGAGTGAGGTGTAAATCTCCAGGTCCAAAACACAGGGAAGTATTCAGGAATGTGTCACATTTCCACCCTGAAAGAGCAGCCCATGACCCTTTAGAAGCAGGAATCTAAAGAATTTCCCAGATTTCCTGCAGGGCATCTGGGAAGCCTGTATTTTTTACCTTTCATCCCACACCCTCCAAACCAACAAATCCTTCAAACCTTCTCTGTAGACCAACAGGAGAAGGAGAGTGGGGCGGATTGGGGGCCGATAAACACACCCTTGGAGTAAAAGTTAGTCATTTATAAAAATGACACAAAGGAGGTCTGTGACTCCACACATGGCCCTGCAGTGAGGCCTGGAGTCTAGTACAGAGGTCAGGGAGGGTGCTGGCTGCCCAGGTAGGTCTGTGACCGCAGAGAGCCACGATTAGCAGTTTTCACAGACGTAGAAAGTAAATGGTGTCACTTGGAGATGTTTGTAAACCCAGGTATTAGCAGACGATTGTGATCTGAAAAGTAACTAAGACGCCCAGCGACGGGCAAGAGATTGGTTTCGAAGGTTGTTCAGGTGGCAGAGGCAGCTGGCTGCTCACAGAAGATCGGGGTTTCCTTCTCTCATGTTGTTTGTTGGAAGTGGGTGCCCAGTCCAGATGACATTTCCCAGTGCACCTCTGCCCCCCACCCTGTGACTGAATTCTGCACAGGAGAAAGTGGGCAGATACAATGTCTGCGACTTCCATACCCGGCCCATAAAAATCTCCAGATGAAATTCTATCTCTCTCCCCTTCTCTACGTGCTAGATATCCATGTCCTGGGCAACCTTGAAAACCAAGGGTTGAAGATGGTGGAGGGTCCATCAACCTCGGTCTCTCCATTACGTTGGAACAGAATGGAACCCTGCTCCTTGCTCCAGAGGATTCGATTATGGGAACGAGAAATAGTATTTGCTGAGTGTGATCACTGAAGTTTAGGGGTTTGCCTATTATAACTGCATTATGTCAGCCTGTAATATTTTTTATTGCTAATGATGATTGCTAGGCAGGCATTAGTAGACCATGAAGGCATTAGAACACCATTGAAGTACTGCCTGTAATAACTGACAGCTTATTATCAGCTTATACCTGAGCAGCTGACAACCTAGAGGTCTACTACATTCACAGCCCCTGAGGTATTTGCTGATGACTAAGATGTTAATAGTTGGCTTGGTTCAGGCTGCCATGCCGAGTATCAAAGGCTTATAAACAACAGAAATTTATTTCTCACAGTTCTGGAGGATGAAGTTTGAGATCAGGGTGCCAGGGAGGCTGAGCTCCTGAAGTCTGCTGAGCTCTTCTGGGTTGCAGCCTGCTGACCTCTGCTGTGTCCTCACATGGCCGAGAACAAAGAGAGGGTACAGCTCTCTTGTGACTCTAATGCCATCCATGGGGGCTCCGCCCTCATGACCTCATCTAATCTTAATAACCTCCCAAAGCACCACCTCCTAATATCAGTACATGAAGGGGTAGGGTTTCAAGAAATGAATTTGGGGGAGGGGAGGAGATGACAAAAATACCAGGCCCATAGTAGCAGTTAATTAAAATACTAATAGAAAACTAAGATATTTCCTGCAGAGTCCGAAGTTAGCTGATAGCTGGAAGTCATTGATACTGCAATGGAGCTTGGCCAGGGACACTAGGCCCAGGTTCCCTCTTCTCAGCTGTTTCTCCCAGTCCCTGTGTGCCTTGCTGCCCTTGTGCCGGCACTCTACAACGAGTGCCCCTCTGGCCCACCCCGGCCCTGTGTCTAGTGTAGGGACATACCTTTTCCCTGATAAATGACACACCAAACCCAGTAAGTGACATGACTCTTTGGGTGACCCTGCCTTGCTGTGGACCCCACAGGGCTGATCATACACTCTCCATAACCTCCACCCCTCACAGGGGCTGAGGAAGGGGAACCCCTTTCCTGGCTCATAGGGCAGCTTATGAGGATGTGGCTGGTGAGGCTGCTGAGCTCTCCTTTGGGTGGGGCCAGGGACATGTACCCCTAGGTAACCGCATAGCAGGTTCTTCTATTGTATGTGGAAAGGGTCTTTTGGGGAAGACACTGCTGTGAGGTGACTGCGGACCTGGGCTGGGTCTCTCTGCCATAGCAGCACAGCACGGAGGTCTAGGTTCACTGCTAGGGCCCAAAGGAGGCTCTGTCTCTCCACCAGAGGTGATGGCTCCTTGGGAGTGGCCAGTTCCAAGCTCAGAGATATTGTGGTGTCTGAACTGGGTGCCTCAGAACACCAGGAGTGCCCACCCAGGCGGGCACCCATAGCAAGCTGCCTTCCCAACACAGACCAAGAAGTGTGAACTTGGCAGGTCTAGGGTACTTTGGCTACTATTGGAGAGAAATATAGATATCAGGCTGTCTTGGAAAATCCAGGAGGTACGAAGCTGGTACCCTTGGGAAGCAATGGGGCAGGGTGGGGCCACAGCTCTGCTATCTTGTGTGTGGTTTGAACCCAGTTCCTCAGGTGGCAAAGCACTCAGAACAGGGCCCGGCACATAACTAGTCCTCAATAAATTCTAGAAACAATTGTTGCTGGCGATGGGAATCACAGACCAGGGCCGCTACACACTGTGTCTGGGACACGCATGCCCTTCCAGACGCCAGACAAGAATGGAAATTCAAACTCAGGGCTTGAGGCTCAAGAGGTGAGTCATGGGTGCCAGGTTCCAGGTCCTGGACTCCAGGAGGCCCGGCCACCGCCTCTCCCTCAGGGCCTCATTATCCCCGCGCCCCTCCCTCATGTGGGCAGATGGGACAGAGGCCTGGAGTGAGGTCAATCCTTCTGGACAATCCTTGGCCCCATTCTAGGTTCTGAAGCCTCTGCCCACAGGTCTGGCCTTCCCTGGGCTGCTCTAGGCAGCCCTGCCAGTACTGTCCCCATCCACCCACTCACCCACCCTGGGAGAGGTTCCCCACTTTCTCATTGTTGGTCACCCCAGATTCCAATCTCCAAACTCATCAGTTTGGATGAGAGCCTTTAGCCGCCCACTCTCAGCATGGAGAGAAAGCTGGCCCATGAACAGCTATTCTCTGCTTACTCTTCTCCCAGGGAGAAAGGGGAGAATACTCTTCTTTTGTCTGCCCCTGTGCCTTTCCTTGGCCTAGAGTGCAGCAGGGCTCACATTTAAGGAAACTGCCTCCTAAGCTCACTTTGCCTGGAAGACTACCAGCTTTTCCTACAAAGTAGGGGGTCCGGCACTGAGTGGAATCAGCAAAGATGGGGGTCGAGACCCTTCACTACTGCCATGGTTTCCAGCGAGTCACAGCCTCTTTGGGCCTGAAGGGATTGCTGGCATCTTCAAGTTTGGTCTCACTGCTGCTTGGACTCCAGGGGCGCCGCCCCCGCTGCAGCCCAGGGGCACAAAGGCAGGCAGAGGGAGTGTGGCTCCTTCAGATCCATCCCGCCACTTCTCTTGGGTGCCCGGCTTCTGTTCAGAGCCTTTCCTCACTCAGACTGCTTCTCAAGTTTGGACGATCATCTTTTCTCATTGTGGTGGTTGCTGGGGGCTCCGCCCACATCCTCCTGGCAGGGTGGCCTGCCTGTCCCCAGCTGCTGTGCATATTGGAGGCGGATGGCCCAGCAGTGCTGTTCTCTGGAAACTTCCCTTACACCATTGGGAGTTCCTTCATCCCCAGTGGCAAGGCTTTCTTACCTATACTCCCTACAAACTGGCCCACAGCCAAAGACAGATTTAGGGTACAAAAGCCCAACCCTCTCCTAAAGGAAGGACAGTCTGTGGGGTCGCAGCATGCCACAGTTCCAGTTTAGAATTCCCTGGACAGAAAAACCAAGAACAAGCTGTGTTTCCTCTTCAGACACCCCACTTCTTCCTCCCAGCAAGGCGGGTTGGTGCTGTGAGCAGATAAGCAGGCGTGGGACTGAATCCAGGCTTGAACAGTTATTAGTGATGTGACCCAGGTGATTCAGCTACACTTTTCTAGGCTTCAATTTTCTTATTTACAGAATGAGGGTCACAATTCCCACTTGGTAGCATCAATGTGAGGATCCGAGAGCAGTAGCAAAGCCACGTGCATGGTACCTGGTATACCTGGTGAACTTGGCTGCTCTTTTCTCTTCTAGGAGGAGAAAGGCCAAGGGGCAGCTGGCGGGGAGCCAGGCCAGCTGGTTCAGGAACTATGCCTTCTTTGGCCTGTGATCAATAATGGCCACCTCTGGCCCAGTGGCCTCATAACCCTTCCTCTGAGTCTCAGCTCAGGAACCAAATTAGCTGTGAATGAAAACCAAAGCCAATTTCTGACACTCAACTTTTGGTTTTGAGGCCATCATGTCTGACTGAGCACTGGCCTGCCAAGAGGCCTCTAGGCCATGAGTGGCCTGCAAGGGTCTCCAAACTTTTCTATTTGGCCCCACACCTTCTCCAGCTCACACCATGGGGCCATCTGCTCTCAGCAGCCTGTCATCAATCAGTAGGCCCAAGCCAGGCAGCAGAGGCACTGAGAATGATGGCTGCTCTATTCAGTCAAGATGCCCCAACAAACTCCAAGTCCCCTTCCAATAACCGCTGGTGAGAGTGTCACTGACATCCCTTGGGGAAATCTTCTACTCTGGGCACCACAGGCAGCCAGGCCAAGCTAGACTTGATCCGAGGGCCCCGGCTGGGTTCATGACTAGTTTCCAGCTCTCAGCCTTTGTCCCTTGTTCCAACCTTTTCCATGTCACAATCCCATGTGTCCTCAGGCACCAGTGGGTGGCCACAGCGGATTCTGAAGAAGTTTGGGAGTTCCTAGGAGGCTTGTCAGGGCTTTCAAAGCTTCGAGTCATCACTTGAGGAAAAGAGGTTCCCCAGCACCAAAGAAAAATCACTGTCGCATAATGAGGCTCCCAGAAGCTGCCAGAAGCATGCAATCAGGACATGGGCAGCACACCACACTAAGATTTCAGGGCATGAGGTGAAAACACGATACAAGAGGGCAGTTTCTGCCAGTGGGACAAAAGTTTACAGGTTAAATTACTTCCTTCACAGGCTGGGATGATCAGGATTGACATTTGCTCCTGGGACGTATCTTTTTCTAAACTTTCATTAATCACATTCTAAACCATCAGCTCATTCTGACTCAGGCAAGATTAATCATAATAAGTAGCTCCTGGGGCCTCCCTGGTGGCGCAAGGGGTTAAGACGCAACCTATGAAGCTACCTGCAGCCACTACAGCACAACTTCAATTCCTGGCCAGGGAGGTGACCCACATGGCGCAGCAGACCTCTCCTGACTCGCCTGCTGCTCCCCTCAGTAGTGTATTTTGGTCAATCTGCCTGTTCTACTCCCCACTCTGTCTCTGGTGAATCCTCTCACCCCCTGGCACTTTTGGCCTGTACCCAAGTTCTTGCATGCATCAATAAATAAATATTCAAAAAAAATAAGCAGCTCCTACCTACGGAGTTTATCATGTGCATGAGCTTTACATACACTTTCACTTTCTCATACCCCAGGGCACGAGTACTTTTACTTCTGGTTTATAGTTGAAGAAACAAAGCTCAGAGAGGTTCTCTGGCATGTCGAGGTCACTGAGGTTTAAAGTGACAGTCACAGCCTGGGGCTGGCTGACTCCAGAACCCATGCTCTTGGCTGCCATCTTGCCATGCTCACCAAGAACAGGAAAGTTCCACAAGAATAGTGCCTTCTGTTCTTCTGTTCCTAGGCTGCAAGATGCTAAAGCAGAGAAACAAGAGGGTGCTCCCACACCTCCTCACACTGAACAAAGGCAAATCGTAGCTTCACGGAGGCTACTCTTTGATTCCTTGGATTCCTCTTCACACAACAAGAGAACCATGTTTTCCTAACTGGGGCACATCCTGTAGGCAGCTGGATACTCTGGGAGAAAAGATGTTCTAAGGGAACAAGTCCTGGATGCTTGGAGTTTCACAAAATTGTACATTTGATGTACACTGAAATACAACATGGCCAATAAAAATTAGAAATTGCAAAAAAGCCATAAGGAAAAAACGTGTAGCTTCCTCAATCAATGATCTGTGGGCAATTGTAAGGGTTGGAATAAAAAACATTATGGTTGGGTCAAGTCGTATGAGTATATGACCTTAGTCCTGAGAAAATTTCCATTTTATCTCTTTCTTGAAAACAAACTTTCGCTGGCTGCCTCATCTTCGTGGGCAGCCCATCATTCTTCACCGGCTCCAGGAAGGTGTGTATGTAGGTTAGGATGAGACCTATGTGGTTTCCACATTACTGATAGTTTCGGGATTTTAGAGATCAGTTTCATTTCCTTGGCATCTGATTGGCTCCTGCTGTGGCCGCATTTGCCAGGGGGTTTCCCGGGCACCATTTGCTCTGTGTGCAAACTCACGTCTATCACTTCCTCACAGACATGACCTTGACACCGTTCACGAGCCCGGGGATCCCACTCGTTTGGCAACAACTGTCATCCCCAGCCCCAACACCACGTCCTGGGCCTCTCAGCCACCACCTGCGCCAGCACAGGTTCTGCTGTGACTTCCTGGTTTTACAGCCCAAGGGCTTCAGAGGAGGGGAGCCCCAGCGACTGGAATTGCTGGTTCCTCCATCAACATTTCCTTTCCTGGGCCTCCCCTGGTGGCGCAGTGGTTGAGTGCTGGGCTGCGAAGTTGCCTGCAGCCTCTGCAGCACCAGTTCGATCCCCGGCCACCAGCGAGGGTCCCACATGGCGCGACAGACCTCTCCTGTCGCGCCCACTGCTCCCCTCAGCAGTGTATTTCGTCAGTCTGCCTGTTCTGTTCCCTGCTCTGGCTCTGGTGAATTCTCTCACCCTCCCGCGCTTCTGACTGTACCCAGTACTAGTATAAATAAACAAACAAACAAACAAACAAACAAACAAATAAATAAATCTTTAAAAAAAAATTTCCTTTCCTGACCATAGTGCTGCAAACAAAGGGGTTGAGCTGAGGGGACTGGTAGACAAGAGGGATGGTGTCGGGTGTGGAGGCCGGCAGCTCCTCCATGGAGCTTTTGTGCCATGGAAACTGAGCAAATATTGAATCAGATCCTGGGTTTCTTCATATTTATGAGAGAATAATTCCTTCACTCCAGGGTTTTTGTGGGAATTAAACGATATGACGTAAGTTAGTGAACTTGTTAAGTCCGGCTTTTGGCCTTAATGGAGGCAGTTAGTAAAGTGCTGAGATCACCCCCCAACCCACCTCCCAACTGCCGGGGATCAGGTCTTCCTTTCAATTGTTCCATTAACCAACTCTCTCGGCATTACCAGTTTTCCAAAGTTTTATCAGCTGGAAAACAGTTCTCCTAAGCCATGTGCCCAGTCCAGTAGCCTTGAGACTTTGCTGGCCTGTAGCTCTGGCCAGTTATGTGCAAACAAAGTTCCCTACCCGTCACCTTATTGACTGGGTCAAGGCCACTTAGCTTACCTTAGAAATAAACAAGACAATCAAGCAAAACACTCCTCCCTCCCTGTACCCAATGTCCTCATCATTTGCTTATATTTAATCCACATTTGTTGGTAAACGCAGTGGGATTGTGTACACGCAAGTCCACTCTAGGGAGACTTTAAATACCTGCTCAAGAGTTCTGGCCCCCACCTTGCCTTCCAGCTGCTTCCTTTCCAATTCACTTCATCACATTTTGGTCTTGGACCAAACTCATCCCAACAAAGATAGGGATAGGAAGGATTAATAAAACACTACGGTTCAAACGCTTTGTGACATATGGTTCACAAACTTTGTTGCCCGTTAGAATCATCTGTGTTGTTTTTACAACCTCTGATGCCCAACTGCACCTCAGGCCAATTATACCAATTTCTTGGCAACAGAACATCAAATGTACAATTTTGTGAAAATCTGGGGAGCAGACGTGGTATTAAATTTGAGCCAAGTTTCAGAACCAGTGACTTAACCACTATTGCTAATGTGCCTGAATCAGTGTTGGGTACCACATTTGCCAGTTCCACAGGCATCTCTTTATAACATTCCATGTGGAGCCAGGCACACAGCCAGTGCTTCTGACAAAGATGGAATACCTCAATCTGTTCCTGATTAGCTCCTAGAATTGGAATATGGTAGCTATTCTCAGATCATACAAATGCCCCAAAGTCATACATGATAAACATTTTATTCCATTAAAAAAAAGTCATCTGTTAAGTGATGAACTGCAGGGGACCACATCTGAGGCTACATCAAAAATCGCACCAGAGAACAAATAAGATTTTCAGCATCACAAAGAGGCTGGATTCCTGCTTCACTAAATGTTAATCAGTGAATTAGGCCAGTTCTGGTAAGAGCACCTGCTTGCTGACTTCATGTAAAACCAGGATTGCCCCCCAAAACACGGGTCCGTTCCTGGCCACTTCCTGGGCAATCAGTCCACAGAAGCATCAGGCAACTCCTCTGCGGTGAACTGGCTCTTCCTCATGATGGTCTCTGGGCTCTGCTTCTAAGCAACATCACCATCTGGGGTCCACATGAACAGACTCCTTGTTGGGCTGCTGAGATTGGTTCCATTTGAGATTGGACCAACCTGGTTCCTTCTCTACCAGCAAGTGTCACACCCCGAGGAAGCAGCCAGAAAGCAGAGCTTGGTTCCCAAGCCTGTGTGCCCACCACAGAGCAGGCCTGGAGGGCACATCCAGCTGGGAGCAGCAGCCGGCGCAGAAGTGACCACATAGGTGGGGCAGAGGGCACTGGCAGGACTAGCACAGCTTGCCTTTCAGTTCTGAGCAACTTCGGGAGTCCCCAGTGTCTATTCCTTCTGGAGTTCATGGTGATACAGAGGCTTAGTCACTTCCCCTTGTTGAACAGTGATTTCCACACTGCAGGAGTCACATGTGGCTCCTCAGTTGAGACTCATGTTCCTGTGGTGTGCCCAGGGCAATGCAATCAGGGGATTCAGAAGCTCCCAAGCTGCTTGAGAGACCGTGTGTCAGTCTCATGGGCTTGTCTTTTCTCCTCTCCACTCCACCCAGCAGATGGCTTCACATGGGGCCAAAGGGATTTCTCCACCCTCCCCTTTGTTCTTGTTTCTCCATGCCAGCCCCCACTCTCACCCTGTATGAGGCCACATGCCGAGCACACCGGTGACGTGAGGCTGCCATGGCAATGAAGATGGATGTTTAAGACTTGTCTTTCCCTTTCCCTGGGCCAGCAGACTTCCCCTTTATCCTGGGGCTGGGAGGAGGCCTCGGCGGTGGCCGCAGCCTCCCTGCAGTCACTCCTGCACCAGGAAGTTGATGAGTGCGGTTCTGGGGGAGAGGAAGG